>NC_044909.1:2739543-4007947 GCF_001633185.2 Quercus lobata | reverse complement strand
GTGCATATGCTCTAGTCATTCTTTGCTGGTACCTCTGGCTTCTTTTCTTGGCCAGCTCTCTTTCTTCTTCTACCCCTTCCAGATCTGCTAGTCTCCTTTCATTGTTTGTGTCCTCACTTTCTCCTTGGCTTTCCTCCAGAACTACCCTTGGTGGGAATGACTAACTCCACGGGGCTGATGGCTTTTGTTCCATAGACTAGGGAGAATGGGGAGAATCCTGTGGCTGTCTTTACAAAGCTCCTACATGCCCAAAGTACATCTGCTAGATGATCATTCCATTTCCCTCCATACTCATGCTTCATTTTCTTAAAGATTTTCAACATTACCCTATCAGTAGCTTCAGCTCGACCGTTTCCTTATGGGTAGTATGGGGTAGATCTCCCATGCTTGATGTGGTATACTTCAGTTAACCCCTTCATGTCTTTGTTTATGAATGGGGTTCCGTTGTCACTGATCAATCTTCTGGGGATCCTGAACCTTGTAATGATGTGGTTTCGAATGAAATTTGCTACGGCTGCTCCAGTGGCTTTTTTCAAAGGGATAGCCTCTATCCATTTTGTAAAGTACTCGGTGGCTGCTAGGATCCATATGTAACCGTTGGATGGAGGGTTTATAGGCCCTATGAGATCAAGCCCCCAAGTGTGAAAAGGCCATGGTGTCGTCACATCTTGTAGAACATTTGGGCGAGTGTGAATTGCATCTTCCAGGACTTGGCAAGCATGACATGTTTTGACCAGCTCCTCAGAGTCTCTTTTCATCGTTGTCCAGTAATATCCCAACAACAGTAATTGCTTATACTGCCTTCTCTTCCCCAGGTGACTTCCACAATCTCCAGAATGTACTTCCCTGACTACTTCTTTAGCTTCCTTTGGCCCTAGGCACCTTAGGTGATCCCCATGGTATCCCTTTTTGAATAAGATGTTGTTTTGCAGGAAATATCTGCCTGCTAGCTTCTTGAGCTTGTGGGCTAGTTTTCTGTCAGTTGGCAGGATCCCCTGAGCCAGGTATCCTATGAAAGGAACCCGACAATCTTCTGCAATAAACACCGCGTAACTTTCTTCTTTATCTATTGCCAAACGACACTCCTGACATTTCTCCTATATAATTGCTGCTTCCTTGTCCATATTTGGCCAGTAATACTCCATGCGTTGCATCCTTCTATATAGGCTGACATTTTCTGCAACTCCACATGCTTGGGCGTGTAATTCTTCTAGTTTCAACTTTCCTTCCTTCTCGGTGATACATCTGGACAATATTCCTCCTGGCAGCCTTCTATACAATTCCTCTTCTATCTAAGTGTAATCCATTAGTTCTTTGATGTTCCCTCTAGGCCCTGCCTTTTTCATCTTTTCTTTGACTTCGTTCCTCCAAGCCCACTGTTTAGACTCTCCGGGGTACATCCCTTGGAGGATCCTTACAATAGAATGTTCCTGCCTCCCTATTTTTATCAGCGTATCTCTCCCATTAAATGGTATTTGGGATCCCAGGGTGGCGAGCACATCAGCAAACCTGTTTTCACTTCTTTGAGTGTACTCTATGCTAAAGGTTTGAAATTCCAGCTCCAGCCTTTGTGCCCAAGTTCTGTAGGCTGCTAAGCTTTGTTCCCGTAACGCGAAGTCACCTTTCACTTGGGAGACTACAAGATTGGAATCTCCCAACACTCTCATATGTTTCACCCCTATGCTGAGTGCTATAGTCAACCCGGTTAAGTATGCCTCATATTCAGCTGCATTATTAGAGCACGAGAAACCAAGCTTGAAAGACAAGGGTATGATATCCCCATTTTCACAACTTAGTGCAATTCCTACCTCATTTGAAGTTGCTGTAGCCGACCCGTCAAACCTCATGGTCCATTTCTTCCTTGGGATCTCCATTACTGCTACCTCACCAGGGATTTCTTTGCTCAGCGGGCCTTCCTCCTTTCCTGCGAATTGAGCTAGCAAATCTGCTATGGCCTGGCTTTTGACAGCCTTGAGAGTTCTTATACCTATATCATATTGAGAGAGTAAAACTAGTCATTGTGCTATTCTTCCCGTGAGAAGGGGCTGGTGCAGGAGTGCTTTTATGGGGTGGGACTTGGTTACCAAAAGGATTTGGTGAGCTGAGAAGTACCTCTTTAGCCTTTGGGACGCGTAAATGATCACTATGCAGGCTTTTTCTATTCTGGGGTACCTGGTCTCGGTATCCTTGAGTGTTCTGCTTACATAATATACAGGTTGCTCATTCCCTTGGTTGTCTTCTTGTGCCAGCAAAGCTCCTATTGCCTGGGAGTTTGAAGCTAAGTATAGCAGCAGAGGTCGCCCACGTACTAGTGCCTGGAGGGTGGGCAAATGATTCATGATGCCCTGAATTCTTTGAAAAGCTTCCTGCTGTTCCGTCCTCCAGGTAAATTCATTCCCCTTTTTCAACAGTTTGGATAGACCTGCTGTAGCTGAGGCCAAACCAGGCACAAATCTCCTAATATAGGAGACCATTCCCAGGAAACTTTTGAGTTCCCTAACAGTAGTTGGTCTTCTCATTGTGGCGATAGCTGTGGCCTTGGCTGGATCCACACTTATGCCTTTGTGATGTACCAGAAACCCAAGGAACTTTCTAGCAAACACTCCAAAGGCGCATTTCATGGGGTTCATACGTAACTTGTACTTCCTGCATCTTTCAAAGACTTGCTCAAGTACTTGGAAATGTCCTGTTCTGGTCTTTGACTTGACCACAATGTCATCTACATAATCTTCCATCTCCTTGTGCATCATGTTATGGAAAATGTCTGTCATGGTCCGCTGATACGTAGCCCTCGCATTTTTGAGGCTAAAGAGCATTACAGTGTAGTAAAAGTTCCCAATTGGAGTTCTGAATGCCGTCTTCTCTGCATCTTTGGCAACCATGCGGATTTGGTTGTACCCACTATACCCATCCATAAATGAGAACATTGAGCTTCCTGCAGTTGAATCTATAAGGAAGTCGATATTGGGCAAGGGGAATTCATCTTTAGGGCATGCCTTATTCAAGTTGCGAAAGTCCACACAGCAACGGATTTGACCATTTTTCTTCTTCACGGGTACAATGTTGGAAAGCCATTTTGGGTGTTGGATGGGTTTGATAAAACCAGTTGTTAGCAATTTTTTGACCTCTTGAACTATTTGAGCTTCTACCTGAGGAAGACCCTAGCCAGTTAAACTACTGGCCTCATCCCTGGGTCCACATTAAGAGAATGGACTACCAATCCTGGGTCTAAACCAGGCATCTCATCATAAGTCTATGCGAACACATCTCTGTATTTTTGAAGTAAGGTTACCAGTTGTTCCCTTTCTTGCGCCACTAATTGACTGCTAATGAAGATAGGCTTTCGGGATCCCGATTCTGTTCCCAAATCTATTTCCTTTAATTCTTCCTCAAGCTGAATCTGGGCCTCCTTAACTGGTTCTTCTGGAATTTCTTCTTGGGCCATCATGCAGCTTGGTGGTTCGGGACCTTCCTGCATAATGCATTTGGGTCCCGCGCACCTTCACAAACGGTAGATTAGCCTCGCTCTGGGTTCCCGCACCACCACACATTCTCGGGATCCTGAAGAGCTGGACTCCCTTTTTTGTCTTTTTCTTTCCAGAATGTTCCTCAGGTCATGGGTGCCCCTCCCCCTTTCTTCTTCTTCTTCTTCTAGGATGGGTGCCCTTGGGGTACCCGGGGCGGGGCTCTCAACATCTGGCTCCAATTCATCATAGAACATCGTTTCTGCAAAATTCACTTCTCCCTAGCTGAAAGGATTATGGTTGGCAGGGATCCTTATGGGCCTCCCATTCAGTCTCCCTTTAATGCATTGATGGAACGTGGATGGAATAAGGCGATGTTTATGAAGTCACGGGCATCCCAGCAACACATGATAAGAAACTTCTGCATTAATCACATGAAACCTTGTCAGGGCTACTATTGGCCCTACCCTTAAAGCTAGCTGCACGTATCCTTCTGTTGATTCCACCGATCCTCCAAATCCTGTTATTTCCATGGGAGCCCCCAGGATCCTTCTGTCAACTAAGCCCACAGCTTCCAGGGTACTCAAGGCTATGAGATTGAGCGATGCCCCCGTGTCCACCAGTACTTTTCTGACTTGAACGCCGTTTATGGTGGCCATTAGATAAAGGGATTTACGGTGGTCTGGGTGCTCAATCTCCATGTCTTCATCAGTGAAGGTTATTGCATTGGTTGTCTCCAGGAAAGCTCGACTAGCATGTGACTCTGCTATAAAGCATTCCATTCCTGAATCTGCTGCTATGCTCATGAGAGACTCTGTGGCCACTCTTCTTGCTTCTGGTCCGAATCTTAATTGATTGAATAGTGACCTGAACTTGAGATTCTTCTCGGGTGGAAGGATCCTTCAGATTCTCCTGCTTCTGCCGGGTTCCCATGTATTACTACTGCTACCACCCCTTTCCCTTTGTGGTTAGGCAAGGGGTTCCTCTGCACTTCTGGCTCCTTTTGAGTGAGTTCCACGGTTCCTTCCCTCAACTTTTTGTGAAAGAGTCCGCAAAGGGTCCAGCAATCCTTGGTGGAATGCTTGACATAATTATGGATTCTGCAAAATAAAGGGTTCTTCCTTTCTTCTTCAGTTGGTGGCCTGGACACAGTGAATGGCCTAACAACCCCATCTCTGATCCATCTGTCTAAGACATGGCTTAACTCTTCAGCTGTACATGGGATCACCGGTGGTTCCTCGAACACCTTCCCATCCGGTCTCTTCCTTTTCTCTCCTATTGATGCTGTCATAGCTTGGGACACGGGTAGCCTTTTTGTCCTCATGGTTTGCGCCATCCTTCTGGTTCTCTGTAGCAAGTCAACAAACTGCGTGATACATAGATTTTCAAGGTTGAGCCTGTAATAAAAAAACATGTTGGCTACACAGGTTTCCACGAGCTCCTTTTCTTCGTGGTCCCCATAGCAGTCTAGGAACACATCTTCAAATCTTTTAATGAACTAGACGAGATCCTCTCCAGGTTTCTGCCTCACCATTTGCAGGTTCTAGAAAGTGATCTTGTCTTCATCAGGATAATATTTGGCACAGAATTTTTCCATCATCTCATCCCAGGTTTTGATGGACCCGGGTCTCAGCGTGGTGTACCAAGTGTATGCCCTATCCACTAAGGACTTGGTGAATTCCCTTAGACATAATTTTTTGTCTCCTGCATAGGGGCCCATAGTGTGGATAAACCTACTCACATGTTCCACAGCACTTCCATTTCTTCCATCGCCCATAGTGTGGATAAACCTACTCACATGTTCCACAGCACTTCCATTTCTTCCATCGAAAGGATGGAACTTTGGGGGTTCGTACCCCTTAGGGTATGGTTTGCCAAGAAGTTCTGAAGGGAACGGAGGATCCCGAGAGAATTGTTTGGAGATCCCTGAGAGTTTTTCCCTTTCTTGCTCCAGGAGGGTATTAACATCTGCCAGTGTTAAGTACTGAGGGTTGGCTCTTCCTCCCACTGCTGACCCTTCTTCTGGCTGCGTTCCATCTTGGTGACTAGTAGGGGGAACATTGTCTCTGATTTCCTGTGTCCTGCCTTCTTTGAGAATACGAACTTCTTACTCCATATCCTTCAACATTGCTGTCATCCTGGCCATGAGGTCTGGTTCTTGCCTTGTGTGTCTTTATTCTGACACAACCTCCTGTTCTTCTAGGGGTATCCCGCCTCCTTGCCTGGAAGCTACCTCGTTTTCTCCTACGAGCTCAGAGGCCGTAGGTGGCACATTAGTTCCTTTGATATTTCTTTGTCTTGGAGGCATATTTTGTGAAGGGATTGCCTTTTCCCTCTTCTTTGCCCAGTCCCCAGCGGAGTCGCCAAAATGTGAGAGTGCCTTTTTTCTGTGACATTCAGGCCCAAGGATCCCAGACCTAAATAAAAGGTTTGGTGAACCGGGTCTTGACTCACCGCAGCTAACAAACTGTTTAAGAATCAAGTGATATACAGAGGATGCTCTTGACAATAAAAAAAATGACAAGCAAGGATATTCGTATTGAAGAATGCCAAAAAACAACAAGGTAAATTCAAAAGAAAAGAAGCAGGATTAGCAAAGTGGTACAAAATTAATGCTAAGGGGATCCTGGGATTAATGAAGTATATTTCATTAATACGTTGTCTATTAAGTTACAGAAAGCTCACTAGGACGTGATACAAGGTTCAATCAAGCTCAAAAATTACAGTCTTGAGTGGCTATTTCAGCCTTCAAAACTTGCAAAGTTTGATTCTCTTTGAATCCGAGTATGTGCAATAGTGGCTTTTACAGGATACCGAGAAGCAATATTCGTTTTCCTTTAGTGTTTTCTTTCTCTTCACCACAGATTTACTGATAGTTTTTTCTCTAGAAAATCTCTTCTTTTTTCTCTCTTTTTTCGCTGCCCTTTCTTCGCAACCCATCCCTTCCTTTTATAATGGAGTTCTGGTCTTCCCGGGGAACCGTTGGTTCCCCTGTTTTGCCTTCTTGCGAACAGAGCATGTTTCGTGCCTATCACTCGGTAAGTCCCATTTCCCATTTCCCGTTTTTCTCATTCTTTCCTTCTTTCAGCTCTGATTCTTTTGAAAGTTCCTGGTTGGCCACCTTCTTTGGGATGTGCTGAGGTATGCCCTTTTCGGCATCCCCGTTTTTTGGCAGTTTCCGCATAGTTTGATCAGTACAGCCATCTGGCGGATACTCTGTATCTCTATGCAATCTAAACCAGCCGTTAGTTTATACTTTTTTATCGATGTGTGCTCTACCTCGTGGCTCGTAGTGTCCTATATTTTGATCGTGTTTGTGGCCATGAGCAAGAGACGGCGAGAAATGGTGATTCTACTGGACTACAGTGTGTATCCTTATGCTTTTTGGTGTGGTTCGATTTATATCATTCTTCTGTCTTTTTTTTCAGCTGATGCCACCGTCTTACACTATTGTGTACGTAGCGCGCGGTTGCGAAGGGATGCCAGATAGAAGTGGTCGCTGCAGCAAGGCACACCCTAGAGTGAGCGATTTTCTCTTTTTTTTTTTTTCCTTTTGGATGCTCCTTCGTCTGGGACTTCCAAAGTCTTCTGGCTTTTATTCATTCTGGTTTCCCAACTGCACATATATCGCCAGGTTTACGGGATCTGGCTTAGTTTAATGATTATTACTTTCCTTTGGGTCCGATAGAACTTCATTTTTTGGTCGTACTGGACACATGCTCACTTTTTAAATGTAGCTCAACAAGTGATTCGCACGCCACTTACTTCATAGTTAGCTTTTAACTTTAAATTTTTATGTACTGCTTTTTAAATTTTCATTTTTTTTCACTTTTTTAAAATATAAATATATTTTACCAAACTTTGAGCCAAATAACGGTCAACAACAAGCTAAATAAGTTAATACCAAACACATACTTGAATACATCAACCATTTTCATTTTTCTGCACTACACATGCACATATATAGATAATTACATGTTTTGTTTTTATAATGCTTCTCTACTTAAAGGATAGAGTTAACTAGATTCCATGCCACACCTTAAACACATAAAACAAGATCCGGAGGTTATTTTTCATTCTTCTACTTTCTTTTTGGCTACATATTCTCACACTTTTCCTTGATTTAATTTGGAGGCTTATATATACATGAATCAAATTAACACGGTTAAAAAATTGAGAGATTATATAAGCTGAAGGGGTTGGTCCTGTGATTTTCAGGTCTCCTGTTAAACATAAAATCTTAAACCAAGTCTCTTAATATGGTGTGTTTGATTTTTAAGTCATTTTTCTTTTTTTGGTTTCAGGTCCCTTGGTCCACTGTTATCAGGTGTAGTCAGCTCCTTTGTACCATGGTGGACAATTAGTTGTAGTATTTCTTCCAGTGTGATTTGTTAGCTTCATCTTCTCAATTTCTTGTTTTCTCTTTGGTCCAGCATCTGACCTTGGTCAAGGAACCACGTCTTCAATTTCTGTAACCATCGGAAGAGTGTTTGATTTTCCAACTTCATTTTCTTCTCTGTGATCTTGACCCCTTCATGTAAAATTTATGGCGGCCCAATGGAGGAATTTTGCTTGAATTGGATCCATGTTGATCAGGAATCCAGCTTGCTAGCATTGGTACGGTTGGGCCCAATCTAATAACATTTGCGGAGTGGTAGATTGGGCTTTAAAATTACACCAAAGCCCATTAGAATCTTGGCTCGGTTTACACCTTAGGATTTGGGAACCCTTCAACTAGCTCCTTCTCTTTCCATGTTGCCTTGTTGGAAGAGAAAATCTCTAGAAACAAAAAATTTGACACCTGCCTTATGTGGCAGATTATTAGTGGTAGGTAAAAAAATGATATTAGAAGTGGATTCAGATGAAAATTAGTAAAAATATGTCAATTCAATAATTATGAAAAATACTCTCTGTGTATGTAGCATTGCTATAGTTGGAACGCATATGTAGCAAGTTGATTTTGTTTTTGTTTTCAGTGGAAAACTCATGTGACACCCAAAATCACACCCAAATCCACCCTAAGATTATATGCCAACTTTTGATTGGTGAACCAAATCTAGTTTTTCACCAAGTATATATGGTGGTCAAATGTATACGTGTTGTAATCCAATCACATGTTAATAACCAAGCATGTTGTGAAATTGACCTTGAATTTGGGTGTGTTGCAGGCTAACAAAATGTCATTCTTTTATTTTATTTTTCTTTTTCCTTTTATTTTTCTTTTTAATGAAAAAAAGAAGCTTATAGGTGAGTTTACTAACTCTAACCCACTTAATTCCTACTTATAAATAATGAGTGATTTTGGCTAATTAGCCATTTTTAGTGAAATTTTTAGACAAATAACTCCCCTTTTTTAAAGATTTAATGTGGTAGCTCTGCTTTGGATCTTGATAATGGTATAATCAAAATTTGCATGGAACTCAATGTTTGAAAAATTGAGTTCTTACTAATTAGGGTTGATGTGACCGTGGCTAGTGGCCTAATGTGACTATTTCCACATAACAACAACAACAATAATAATAAATAAATAAATAAATTCTAGGTGGAACTCCACACTAGCAAAATTGAGTTCTATGTATTTTTTTATATATAAAAAAGAGCTTGATTTTAATAATATTGAGTTACGTTGAAATACTTTTCTAACTATCTTATCTCACTCTCTCTCTTCCACTCTTGTTCTTGTCTGTCTCTCGTCTCCCTTAGTCATTCACTCTCTCTCCCTTGTCTCCCAAAGGTTTAAAGGAATTTGATTTCATTATCTTTGAATTTTTCTTTAAAAAATTACAAAGAACTCAATTTTGTTAATATCGAGTTCTACTTAAACAACGCTCACTCTTACAAAAATTGAGTTCTTAAAAAAAAAAAAACAGAACTTGTATCGTAGAAATTGAGTTATGCTTTACATAAAACTTGATTTTACTAATATCAAGTTCCACCTAGCAATATTTTTTGAAAATAGCTACATCAATTACTGCCATCTCAGTTGTATTTATTGAGAACTTAATTTTCGTATCATTAAAGTCCAAAATAGGGCAGGAAAAAGGAAGGCAATTTGGCTAAAAATTCTGTAAAATTGATCGCCTACATAATGGAGGACCATATACACAATTAATGGGCATACCAGTGCTAAACCTTTCAATATGAGACTCGTATAAAGGAAAGATTTAAAGGGAACAGGATGCCATTCTATTCTGTCGGTGAGGGTGACGGTGCACATGCATTAGATAAAAGAATGTATATTTATATGCTTGAAAGTACTAAATAATTGCACGTGCAAGTTTGTAATCAATATTGCAAATTGGCAAGGCTTGCCAACCTTTACTACCGAAAATTCGAGACGTCAGACTGTGTGTAGTAGCTATGACTCAATACTAGTAGAAAAGGGGTTGTGTATTGCATTCTTTCCATTCCATTGTAGCTTTGATAATTTTCCATGGCTTCCCTCTCCATCTCTTCCTCTTTTCCATGGCTATTTAAGAGTGTAGTAAAAAATTTTTGTTTGGAGGGCCAACTTATTATGATACTAATTTATTAGCTTAGAGCATCCTAATGAGGTTCCTAAATTGACAAAAAAATCAATTTAGCAACCAATCCTTTAAAATTGTGGCTATAGCAAAGCAACTAAACTTAAAAAGAAAAAAGAAAAAAAAAATCAACTTTGAGCTACAGTGGCCCACTGTAGCTCAAAACTCCAAAAAAAAAAAAAATTTAATGTTTTGATTGTTGTTTATTGTGTAAGATATATTATTTTATTGTATTGTTTATATTATTTTAATGTGTTGAATGTTAATATAAAACCTTTGTTATATGGTGTATTATAAAGTGAGTTGTTAAAATAGATAAAGTAATGTTTTGAGTTGCTAAAAACTAAATTTTTTAGATGCTTTACTGTAAATGCTCTTATACAAATTTTCATAAACATGCACAAACACATGCATCTATACACACATATAATTTAGTATCCTAAATCTTTAAAGTTTTTATTTTTAATATAAGTTATCAAATTGTCTACCAAAGTGAGTAAAAAAATTTTAATTGAACTAATAAAGTATTCAAAAACGTAAATGATCCAAAACTTTAACAATGAATGTGAGAATTTTTTTTTTTTTTCTATAACTACTAAATCAATTGGTCAATTTTTTTAAGAGCATCATTGACTATCTCAAATATTTGAGGGAACTAAGTCCTGTTTTTGTAGGCTAATAATTAAAATATTAAATATTTATATATGGTATTAAAATATTTTTAAAATTTGGGAGGAGGGGCCATGGACCCCCCACTCATACATGTAGTTCCTCCGTGTCTATTGTCTTCTTCTCTGCCTCAAATGGAGCAAATTCTAAACCACACGCATTTCATCTTCCCATCAGAAAAGACGATGTCAAACTCTAATATTATACTTCATTGGAAGTTGGTGTCCCGTTGCATGTCACACACCAATAATATACTTCACTAGCCTAGGTGTTTACTGCAGCCAAGGCAACCCAAGCGTTATTTTTTATCATAAGATAGTGACACGTATAGGACTGCATGTGTTTAGAAACAAGAGAGAGTATACTAGTGAGACCCACAGTTGGTAGGTCGTGAAAATATACATCCGTAATAGGCGTATTTTCTCTAGATGCGGAGCCTTTTGTATTATTGAAGCTGTCTCTACCTTGACTTTTCTTTATTCAGGAATTTCTCACCAGCCAACATTGCTCTCTCTCTCTAGATTCTAGAGCTTCTTATTTTGAAAGTCCCCTTTAAAGTCAGAACTACAACCCAATCAACAAAAAAGAAAAAGAAAAACCCCGACTACAACAGTAACAACACTGTGATTGTCTACAAAAGCCAAAAAAAAGAAAAAGTCTCTTCCTCACCACTCCAAAATTTAATCTCTCTCTCCATGTTTTTCAGAAAGCAGCAGGCACCTGCAGGAACTCCTCCATGGACGGAGGAGGAAACAGAGAAATTGTCCAAAAACAAAGAAACCCAGTGCTTCACATCCACCATGAATACTCAAAACAAATTGAAGTGGTTCAATGTTTTCCTTTTTGTCTTTCTCTTAGCATGGTTCCTTGTATTTTTCTTCTGGTTCCCACCCACAAACACCAAACCCCACAGGATCCTTCCTTCTCACTACACAATATTAGTCAATAACACAAAATCTGCCCCCAAAATTATTCCCACCTGCAATCTTGAAAACGTGTCGGTGTATGTATACTCATTGCCAGCCGAGTTCAACTTGGGTCTTCTCAAAGATTGCCATAACCTCAACATGTACACCGACATGTGCCCCTACGTAGCCAATTGTGGCCTAGGCCAACCTCTTTGGCCACTTCCACAAGAATATTCTTCTGCTTCTTCTTCTGGTAATAATTATAACAAATCTTCAACCTCATCCTCAACCTCAACCTCATCATGGTTCGCTACCTACCAATTCATAGCCGAGATGATTTTCCACGCACGTGTGGAGAGCCACCCGTGTCGCACGTGGGATCCCAAGCGTGCCAACTTGTTCTACGTTCCCTTCTACGGTGGCCTCTACGCATCCAGTACAGCCCGCGAGTCTGATCTAAAAGCAAGGGACGCCTTAGCCGTTCGATTAGCTGAATACATAGAAAGTCAAGAGACGTGGCGAAATCATAACGGGAAGGACCACTTCATGGTGTTAGGAAGAACGGCATGGGATTTCATGAGGACCGACACCGACAACGACAACGAGGTGGACTACGGAGCGAACATACTGCTAAACCTGCCAGCTGTCAAAAACATGTCGGTGCTGACCGTAGAAAGACAACCTTGGACAGGTGGCTCGAAGCAATACGGAATTCCATACCCTTCATATTTCCACCCAAGCAAGTTTAACGAAGTGGTGAGGTGGCAGAAGAAGATGAGGGAAGCCAAGAGGCCCCACTTGTGGTCCTTCATAGGGGCCCCACGTAATGGTTCAGACAAGGCCGCCATTAGAGACAAAATTCTCTCCCAGTGTCACCAATCAAGTCGTTGCGAGTTGTTGAATTGTGGGGCAATAAGCAACTACAAGTGCCACAAACCAATGGAGGTGTTAAATGTGATGAGAAAGTCTGAATTTTGTTTACAAGCACCAGGTGACTCGTTCACACGCCGGTCAACATTCGATGCTTTCCTAACGGGTTGTATTCCAGTGTTCTTTTCGCCTCATACTGCTTATACACAGTATGCGTGGTACTTACCCAGTGATTGGAAGACGTACTCGGTGTATATAGAAGATGATCATACTGCAGAGAGCATTGAAGAGGAGCTTTTGAAGATTCACAAAAACACTGTGGAGAAAATGCGTCAAAGGGTTATTGATTTGATACCTACCCTCACCTACGCGCATCCCAATGCCACCGTCACTGGCCAACACCTGGGATTCAAAGATGCTGTGGATGTTGCTCTTTCTGCGTTGTCCAACCAAGTTCATCTGTTGGACTCCTCTTAGCCTACCTACTTCTCTTATTAACAATTTTTTATTCTTCTTCTAAATTATTCTTACCCACCAAAACAATGGGTACATGTATTCCTATCTAAATAATATATTAATGAATGAGTTTACTATTATTTTACTGACTCGCGCCATCTTTTAGCCAAAATTATGTTTCTAAGCACATGCAGTCCTTTACAAACCAGTTCCTTGTGGCTCATCCGAATGTAAAATAACTAAGGGCATAGGATTCCTTGGCTGCAATGGGACACCTAGGCCGGGATGCACCAACAACACTTGCCCTTTGTTCTCATATAATCCATTCAATAATTCACTTAGGCGAGGATAACATTTATGTCTATGAAACTGATGGGAGAAGTGTCTCATTACATATAAATGTGCCTAGATTTCCTTTTGTTTATGCAGATTCAGGCAGCTTAAATGGCCTTGCTAAAGGTACCAAAGGTATTCTAGGCCTCGGAAGGACTCAAATTGCATTACCAATGCAGCCTGCAAATGCATTTGAACTTAAGCGTAAGTTTGCCCTTTGTGTACCTTCTTCCACCCAGTCAGGATTAGGGGACATTTTTATTGGTGGTGGACCTTATTATATGCTTCCTTATACCAAAAATGGGTCAAAGTTGCTCATCACCACCCCACTAATCATCGACCCCGTAAGCACCACACCTGTTTATTCAGAAGGTGACCCATCTGAATGAAATAGATGAATATTTCATTGGTGTAAAGTCCATCAAAATAGATGGACAAATTGTCAAATTTAAGACCTCCTTGCTATCCATTGACAAAAAAGGAGTTGGTGGGACTAAAATTAGTACCATAAATCCTTACACTATTTTGCATACTTCTATCTATAAGGCTGTCCTAAAAGATTTTGTCAAGAAGGCTGCATCAAGGAAGATTACTTGAGTGGCATCCGTGGCACCATTTGGAGCATGTTTCAACTCAAAGACCATTGCTAGCACCTTGACTGGAGCAGCTGTGCCAACTATTGATTTGCTCCTGCAAAGCAAGAGTGTGTATTGGAGGATTTATGGTGCCAATTCGATGGTGAAAGTCAAGAAAAATCTGCTATGCTTAGGAGTTGTGGATGGTGGATTGAAGCCAAACTTCCATTGTTATTGGGGGACATCAGTTGGAGGATAATATGTTAGAGTTTGATCTGGCTTCTTCAAAGATAGGCTTTAGCTCTTCGCTTCTTCTTCACAATACAAACTGTTCTCACTACAGAAATTTTTGAAGTTGTAGCTTCGGTTCAAATGCGTATTATACCTGATTTAGCTTTGCTTCATGTACAATTTTTTGAACCACTATATGTATCCAAAAAATAAATATTTTTTTACCTCTTTTTATCCTTTGGCCAGTGAGATTATTACTATTTATGTTTGTTGAACTTTGATCATTTGCATAATTAGCATAATTAATCAACTTGGGTAAGTGGTTAAAATTAATTAGGGTTTAAATTTCGCAACATAATTAACTAATGGAAGCTCTAGGGGCCAATTTCATTGAGACCAAACATGAGGCCAATATTCATAAGGACCAATTGTAGCTAGTGGTTCAGACTGAGGGGATAAAGATGCGTTGAAGGAATACTAGCATAGTCAGCTTATGAACAAGCCAAAAAGGTATTGGTGGGTAAACTATTATCAAGAAAATCAACTAAAGGTTAGTCAAAGAGATCCTAATAAAGTAGTCCAAGGAGAATGTGTACTATGGGGAGGAGAATGAGAAATGTTTTATAAGTAAAAGCTACCAAAGAAAATTTGATTTGATTTTGGTGGTTAAGCCACATCAACTAACTCAAGGAATCAATAAGAGAAACTAATGAGTGAGCACCCAACTCTAACTACGCCTAGTGACGTAACGTTGGAAGGAGAAAAGTTGAGCTTGGAGCTATTTAGCCTTGAGGCATTTGAAAGATCAGAAAAGAAGAAATGGAAAAATAATCGTTATGTAGGCCTATAATACAGAGGAGACCTGATGGAGAAATTAGTGACAGGGCTTTGTGGCTTAGTCTCGAATGGCTAAAATACAACCCAGAAAAAATAAATAAATAAATAAATAAAAACCATGAAGAAGGAAAAAGTCAAAAAGGTAAGCGTTTCAACTTTCAGCATAGAAGAGAGGTAAGGCTGGATGAAAGGAAAAGTCATTGAGCTCAATGACGCAATCCGAGACAAAAATCTATATTAAGCTTTGTTTTTTGTTGGAGAAGGTTTAAGCTCCACCGAGCTCAACTATATTATATAAACTACTTATTCTTCTCGTTAATATCTAATGTAGAACTTTAGTACTTAATTAATTACAATAATTACATGTGAATACCAAAAATGTGTCATAGTTGCTCATCATCACCCCTACTAATCATCAACCCCGTAAGCACCGCACCTGTTTATTCAGAAGGTGACCCATCTGATGAATATTTCATTGGTGTAAGTCCATCAAAATAGATGGACAAATTATCAAACTTAAGACCTCCTTGCTATCCATTGACAAAAAAGGAGTTGGTGGGACTAAAATTAGTACCATAAATCCTTACACTGTTTTGCATACTTCTATCTATAAGGTTGTCATTAAAGATTTTGTCAAGAAGGCTGCATCAGGGAAGATTATTAGAGTGGCATCCATGGCACCATTTGGAGCATGTTTCAGCTCAAAGACCATTGCTAGCACCATGACCGGACCAGCGGTGCCTACTATTGATTTGGTGCTGCAAAGCAAGAGTGTGTATTGGAGAATTTATGGTGCCAATTCGATGGTGAAAGTCAAGGAAAATGTGCTATGCTTAGGAGTTGGGGATGGTGGATCGAAGCCAAGAACTTCCATTGTTATTGGGCGACATCAGTTGGAGGATAATATGTTAGAGTAGTTTGATCTTGCTTCTTCAAAGCTAGGCTTCAACTCTTCGCTTCTGCTTCATAATACAAACTGTTCTCACTACAGAATCTTTCGAGGTTGTAGCTTCGATTTAAATGTGTATGTACCTGATTTTAGCTTTGTTTTGTTTGCAATTTTTTTGTTCCACTTTTCATATTCAAAAGTAGGTGTTTTCTACTTTGTTTTATCCTTTGGCCAGTGAGACTATTAGTACCATTTATCTCCATTTTTTTTTATACAAGATAAAAATTTTATTCTAGTCTAATCTAAGTATATTTGTGGGTGAAACTCCCTCCTAGAGACTTGAACTCTGATCCTTACCCCCCACACCCTACAAACACTTATACTTGTGGAGTAACCAACGCACCAAGGATGTGCGATGGTTACTATTTATGTCCATTGAACTTTGATAATTTGTATAATTGGCATAATTAATCAGCTTGAGTAATTGATTAGAATTAATTAGGATTTAAATTTCACAACTTAATTAATTTACGGAAGCTCTAGGGGCCAATTTCATTGAGACGAACCATGAGCCCAATATTCCTAAGGATTGATTGTAGCTAATGGCTCAGACTGAGGGGTTAAGATGCGGTGAAGGAATACTAGCCTAAGAAGATGGTCAAAATAGCTTATGAACAAACCAAAAAGGTATTGGTGGGCAAACCATTATCAAGAAAATTAACTAAAGGTTAGTCAAGGAGAATGTGTACTATAGGGAGGAGAATGAGAAAATTTTTAGAAGTAGATGCTGCCAAAGAAAATTTGATTTGATTTTGGTGGCTAAGTCACATCAGCAAACTCAAGGAATCAGGAAGAAACACCATTGAGTGAGCACCCAACTCTAATTAGGCCTAGTAACGTAATGTGGGAGCCATTGAGGCCTTTGAAGGATCACAAAAGAATAAATGGAAAAAAGAAACGTTTATGTGGGCCTACAATACAGAGAGACCTGGCGGAGAAACTAGTGATAGGAGAGAGTTTCAACTTTCTGCATAGGAGAGAGGTAATGAGGGGATGCTAGAGTAAGGTTGTCCACCGGTTGGTCCAAGTTGGGTTTATGCCAAACTCAGACTCGACCCGATGACTTTGGGTCCCTAAGAACTGGGCCCTCGGTCAACCATGAAGAGCAGTAGGTTCGGGCCAATCAAATTTCCGCGGGTGGTGATTGGTTTTTTATTAGAGTTAGGGATGAGCGAACTGGCCAAAACTTGCTTGATATGTCCAAAATTTTGCTAAATCTAGCGAGTTATTGTTGGATATGTCGAGATCTTGATGAGAAAATTTGGCCGAATCTCGATGAGATCTTGCTGGATCTATCGAGATCACAACAAGATCTAGTTAGATCTAACCAAAGACTACCTGATACTAGTTGATAACAACAAATTTAGTGGGTGGAGGTTGGTTAGGTCGGTTGGATTCAGGTTTTTATGCAATGACCTGCCAACCGGCCTGGTAGAATCAGTTTTTGGCGATGGAAATTTGCCACCGACCATCACAAGAGTCAAGTTGGCTAGGTTTCGGGTCGAAGCAAGTTGTTTGGGCTGGTGGTCAGGTTCTTGGTTTGGATGGACACCCCTAAGCTGGAGGAAGCTAGGAAAAGTCATTGAGCTCAATGACATACAAAAATCTATTTAAGCTTTGTATTTTGTTCGAGCAAGTTTAAATCCAAAGGATAGGAGTGAATTGCAGACTTTACTTGGGGCATTAGTGAGCCTTGGGTGTGTCTTGGGACTTATATAAACATAACCATTCACATATATTTATATAAGTCCCACTTTGTTTGTTAATGTGAATGTCATAGTTGACATAGGTAATGTCTAGGAAATTGATCGTTCATGTTTATTTGATTAGTTTTTCTTGTACAATGCTTAGACAAATCTCCCAGGTGGTTATGCAAGCGAGTGTCTTCCCTATTTCCGTAAAGCCAAGTATTGCATTATGCATTGCAGACAAAAAAATTTATATCCCACGTTTTCCAATGTATCATAAGTCTTCAAGGGGGTTGGTGAAGCTTCCTATGAAAATTAAGATGCTTACCTACTTGCACAACAACCACTTTTAGATCTGTCAAAATTTAGCATGAGAAAGAATTAAACTAGTACGCCTGTTTTTCAAAATCATTCCAATCAAAACTATGACATTTACATTAAAAGCACTTTGAAACTTATATAAACATATGTAAATGGTGATGTTTTTGTTTTTCATATCTTTTGGCATGTGAAGAAAATTTTTTATGCTAAAAATCAAGAATAAAATTTAAAATTATATGTTACTAAAACATTTGAAACAGAAAGTTATTCCCTACAAAATCCAAAAATAAATCCAAATAATTAAAATCTCGTAAAATTAAATTTGTAAAATAGATTAAAACTATTTATAAGAAATCATGCATAAAGCAATATTGGTAAAGAAAACAAAGACATGACAAAAAGAAAAAAAAATATATATATATATATATATATATATATTTACACAAAACACTCCTTTGTGAGTAGAACTATACATTGAATTTAATGAAATCCATCGTCATATATTCTGGAAACAATATCAAGGTATATTTTCTAATGAGCAGTAGCCTTACCACTAATAGGCAATAAGAGTTGTACATAATTTTTTTTTTTCTTTTAACGATCATCATAATAATAAATTAATAACTTATATAAATATATTATATATAATAGAGATTTTTTCCCACTTACTATTATATGAGAAGTAAATTTTAAAACCAAAAAAAAAAAAAAAAATCATAAATTAACTCAATTATATTTTTTAAAAGATTAAAAAAAAACTCATACCCAAAATAAACATAAACGAAAAAATTATAAGCTTTTATATTATATTTTAGAAACTAATTGTATTTTGGTAAGATAAAAGTAAGACATGCTTTAAAGATTTAAATTTAAAATTCAATTGGAAACCATGCATAATATGACTAGAAAAAAATGATGACTACTAAAAACATTCAAAACACTTACCATCTTTTAGAATGACTTTGAGAGATTTGTTTAAGGATAGCATAAGACAAATTGAACAAGCATGGTCAATTACAAAGGCATTTCTTATAACAAATATGGCATTGATTATAAAGATATGTTTATGGTGATATTTAAATGGTGATGTTTATGTTTTCCATATATCTTGTTGCATGTGATGTAAATTTTTTATACTAAAAATTATGAATTACATTTAAAATTATATGCTACTAAACATTTGAAAAAAAGAAGTTATCCCCTAAAAAAAAATCCAATCAATTAAAATCTTGGAAAATAAAATTTTGAAAAATAAAGTAAAACACTTTAGAAATCATGCATAAAGCAATATAAAATTTACAAAAAAAAAAAATACAAAAAAAAAAAAAAATACAAAACACTCATTTGCTAGTAGAACTATGCATGTAATATAAGGAGTTGCAATTGGCAATAGGAATGGTATCTGATAATATCTTTAATTAATGGGTAGTAGATGTGGCAAACAGGCAACTTGGGTTGGGTCAATTTGGTTGTGGGTTTGATTGGGTCGGCCCATATTTTTTCACATAAATATTTTTAAGGAAAAAATGTATTTTTCATTTAGAAAGTAATGCAGCAAATTACTTGATGTAAAATGCATTACTTTGAATTTACCACCCATATCAAAAATGATTTTAGCTAAACAAATTAATACTTGTTCAATAATTTTAAAATTATACAAATTCCAACATTACTAACCAAAACAAAATAGCACAAAAGATAATTAAAACAAACACACAAATTTCATTTCTACACAATATCAACCTCCCAAAATCTAAAACAAAATTACAAATGCCTTATTGGATAATTAATTTGACAAAGAATAAAAACATATAAGAAATTTACAATCTTAAAAACTAATTTTATAATCTAATATCAACTGTGGTTGGCATTCTATTTCAATGTGAGAATATACATTAAAGTTTGATTGTTTACTTATTGTTAAGGGTCATTTGTGAGAATCCAAGTAGAAAGAAGAAAAGCCCAACAACAAGGGCAGCAAAGAATTGGCAAGCAGATGGCAAAACCATTAGGCCCAAGCGGCAGGAATAATAGATCACAAGCCCATAAAATAAACAAATGGGCCTTGAAAAGGCAAGTAGGCTTAAAGAAGCCCGAAAAGAGAGAAATAGCATACACATGGGCAGTATATGATGTAAAAAAGTGAGAAAGGGTCGCCGCAGGTCCAAAGTAATGCAAACAAAGAAAGTAAGGGGTTTATGGCAGGCCCATGAACCTCAAGGATGAGAATAAGGTAATTAGGCTAGGGAAGCCCAATGAAATTAGTAAAAGTCCATGGGAATGCAGAGTTAGTAAAAGGGTTAAGGAAGCCCAAAGAAAGTAAGTGGGTCAAGGATGCCGAAGAGAAAGACAAAAGGGACACAGGAGCCCATAAGTAGGAAAACTAATGGTCATATCAAGCCACTGGGGGAAAGAGTAAGCGGCTAGCCTAAAGAGGCCCAGTAGGATTGAGTCATTACAGTAGGAATAACAGAACAATATGGCAGGAAATGAGGGAAATCAAGAAGTGTGCCAAAGAAATATAAGACCCATCATCAAATAAGGCCCAGCTCCTAAGAGGAGTGGGAAATCGAAAAGCAGCCCACATAAAAGGTAAAAAAAAAACGAACGATAGGCTATGCAGGCAAGTCTCCAGACCACGGCAGACGAATGGGCAGCAAGCAGATTTTGGACACATATGGAAGGAAGGCACGCGCAAGGCCCAGACACCACCAGCCTATACCCAGCCAAAACGGGACATGGTGAGGTCGGGGGTTAGAGATTCAGAGAGCATGGTTTGGTGGTGGGGAGAGGGGAAAAATCTATTTTTGAGGTTCCGGCTCAAGCTCTTTTGGGGAAATGTCCTGCTAGGATGACTTACTACCCAAAAGAAGCAAGCTGAGTTGGAACTACTAGGTGCATGCCATGAGGGATAGGAAGAGAGAAAGAACTCAGACCATAGCAGGAAAGGGTGCCACGGCAGACAAACAAACAAAATATCCTTCTTTGTCTGGTGATGAGGGGGTGGCACACAGACGGATCAGTGGTGGTCGGCCAGTACACCCAGACTAGACAAAGAAAGTTAAAGGTTAAAACAGTAAAATCCAGTCACGACATGCACTATAAAAAGAGGATCTTGCCGTGAACAGAAAAATAGAGTAACAACGGGAACCTTAACTAAGAAATAGGAATTTGAAAAAAGAAACCAGAAAGAAAATAAAGTGAGAATTAGAACGGCAGGCATGCACCGGTAAATTGATTCCCTCTCTCCCTCACGAAATTCTGCTCTCTGTTAAAACCAAAAAGAGCCTCTGTGCATAAATCATTTAGATCCGTTTCTCTCAAAATAGTTACTCTCCATGGCAGGACTTTTCTTGAGAGATTAATTGCGTTGAGAAGGAACGTTCTTTTCTCTCTGGTTTTGCTCCTGTGGACCAGATTTTAGTTGATTTCTTTATCTTCTGATTAACCCATACATATTAATATTTGTTCCCTTTTGTTCTGTTCTTTTCCTTTTGTAAAAATGATTATTATTACTGTGATTATGTTTGATGATTGTTTGGTCATTTCCTACTGAGTAGCCATATATTTTATTTATTTTATTATTATTATGTCTGTCTGCCACAACTTGCCTAAAACAACTCTACCTGCTGCAAGTACGTTCCTGGCAAACCAAGCTTAGTTTGCGCACAAGCCGGACCAACTTGAGTTGCAGTTAGACCGGTCCCAACTCCCTTATCCAGAAAACTTGGGCCTAGTGCAGTAGGAAGCAGCCCAACACCACTAGCACAGCCCACCACCTTATACTTATTTACGCATAATTTCTTTTATGAATATCATCATGTCATTATTAAGCAATGTACATTTTAGGAAATATCATAATTTATTTTGAAAAATCGTTTATTTTGAATATGAATTATTAAAAAATAGGACTAAGCATCCATAATTTATGATAATTTTTTTTTTTTTCCTCTTCACAAACACACACCAACCACTCTCTCTCTCCATGTTTCCTTCTATGGCTTCCTTAATTCAGTTTCTTCTTCTTTTGTATCTTACCCACATATCTCAAGCTAAGAGTTTTCACTTACCAAATTCTCTAGTCCTCCCCATCACCAAAGATGTTACAAGCACACTTGAAAATAGTGACGTGGTTTGTAGAGCGGTAGAATTCTTGCAGGAATTTTGGTAGGAAAAATAATAAGAATGAAATAGCCTACTAGCACTGAAATTACAGTGGCAATGACCGCAGAGCAAAATATTTCTGGCAAACATGGATGGAGCATTGTTCTATAAATAAATTAAATAATATGAAGCAAAAATAGGGGTGGTTCAATGATTTTCAGGTCTCATGTGATTTTAAGTCAAGTCTCTTAATTAATACCTTAAAGTCATTTTGAAAGATAACTCCTTGTAATTATCTGGTATATTTGATTTAAAAGTCATTTTTTCAGTTTCAGCTCCCTTGGTTTTGATATCATGTTGGATACTTGGTAGTATTGCTTCCAGCAGTGTGATTTTCGATTTGTTAACTTCATCTTCCGAATTTCTTTCAAAACTTGAGTTTTGTCTTTGGTCCATCATATGACCTTGGTCAAGGAACCACCTCTTCAATTTCTGTAACGATCGGAAGTGTTTGATTTTCCAACTTCATTTTCTTCTCTGTGATCTTGACCCCTTCATGCTAATGGTGGCCCATGTGGAGGAATTTTGCTTGGATTGGATCCATATTGATCAGGAATCCAGCTTGCTAGTATTGGTACGATTGGGCCCAATCTAATTACATTTTTTTTGGGGGGGGGGGAGGAGGTTGGGCTTTAAAATCACACCAAAGCCCATCAGATTCTTGGCTCGGTTTACACCTTAGGAACCCTGCCACTTGCTCCTTCTCTTTCCACGTTGTCTTGTTGGAAGAGAAAGTCTCTAGAAACAAAAAATTTGACACCTGGCTTATGTGAAAAATTATTAGTGGTAAGTAAAATAATAATGTCTACAATGAGTCTAGATAAATAAAAAAAAAAAAAAAAAAAAAAAAAAAAAAAAAAAAAAAAAACTAGTAAAAATATGCTAACTCAACTGTTATGAAAAATATTGTAAATATTTTTGGATTTGTAGCATTGTTATAGTTAGAATGCATATGCAACATGTTGATTTTGTTTTTATTTTTAAGTGGAAAACTGATGTGACACACTCAAAATCATACCCAAATCGACTCTAAGCTTATATGCCAACTTTTCATTGGTGAACCAAATCTATTTTTTCACCAAGTACTTATGGTGGTTACATGTATAAGTGTTGTAAGCCCATCACATGTTAATACCCAAGCATATTGTGAAATTGACCTTGAATTTGGGTGTGTTGTAGACAAACAAAATGTCAAAAAAATTTTAATGAAAAAAAAAAAAGGAAGCTTGTAGGTGACTTTACTACCTTTGACCTGCTTAATCCCTACTCATTAATAATGGGCAATTTGGCTAATTAGCCATTTTTAGTGAAATTTTCAGCCAAATAGTCACCCTTTTAAAAAATTTAAGGTGGTAACCTTGTTTTGGATCTTAATAATGCTAAAATCAAATTTTGCATGGAACTCAATGTTTGAAAAATTGAGTTTTCACTAATCAGGGTTGACGTGGCCAAGGCTAATGGCCTAATGCGACTATTTCAAAAAAAAAAAAAGAAAAAAAAAAACAAGTAGAACTTTTTATTAACAAAATTGAGTTCCGTGTAATTTTTTTTCCGATGAACTTGATTTTAATAATATTAAGTTTTGTTGAAATGTTTCTCTAATTATCTTATCTCACTCTCTCTCTTCACTCTCGTCCCTCTCTGCCTCTCATCTCCCTTAGTCGCTCAGTCTCTCTCCCTTGTTTCCCAAAAGTTTAAAGGAACTCGATTTCATTATCTTTAAGTTATTTTTCAAAAAATTACAAAGAACTCAATTTGTTAATATCGAGTTCTACTAAAAAAAAAAACTTGTTATTACAAAAATTGAGTTCTTAAAAATAAAAAACACAAAACTCGCATTCGTAAACAACATTTTACTTTCCATAAACAACATTTTTTTTTTTTTATTAATGTCGAGTACATTTTTTGGAAATAGCCACATCAACCATTGTTACCTCAGCCGTATTTGTTGAGAACGTTTGAGTACCAAGGAGAACTTAATTTTTGTATTATCAAATTCCAAAATAGGGTAGGAAAAAGTAACGTTATTTGGCTAAACAATTCGGTAACTAATCAGTCAAAATCGCCTACATAATGGAGGACTATTTACACCATTAAAGGGAAGTGTTTAAGGGAACACGATGCCATTCTACCCTATCGATGAAGGTGGTGGTGCACATGCATAAAAGCATTCCTACCAGATGTGTCAAATGCCAAATATTTGGCATTTGACACACCAAATACCAAAAACCACTCTCATTAGGTGTTTTAAATGCCAAAATATTTGGTATGAATGAACAATAAAATCTCAAATTTGAAAGCATACTGTTCATGAATGGTAAAACTTTTATTATTATTTTATTCATGGTGGGCCTAGACAGACCCTTTTTTAATTAACTCTTCCCTCTCTCCTCTCTCCTCTCACACCTTTGAAGCTCTCTCCTCTCTGCCTTTGTCTGTTCCTCTTCACTTTCATGATCTCATCCTCTTCCTCTCTCATCCTCAATCTACTCTGCCAACCTCGAGCCACTGCCATGCAAACAATCTCGTCTGGAGTTGCCAGTCTCGCTTGAAGCCGCCGATCTTGCCTAAAGCCACCTTGCCTGGAGTTGCCAATCTTGCCTGAAGCCACCGATCTCGCCTAGAGCCGTCTTGCCTAGAGCCGCCGACCTCTCCTCCCTCCATCTCGTTGATCTCTCTTTCTCTTGGTACTTGTGGCAACGTTTTTAATAGTGGTTGGTTGGTTGATTTTGGTTGGTGGTGATGGGTTTGTAACAATGGTGGGATGTGGTGGTGGGTTTGTAACAGTGGTTGGTTATGGTGGGGTAAGCTGTGGTGGGGGTGGCAGTGAGCTGGGTGGAATGACAATGGTTGGTTTTTTTTAATGTTATTTTAATATTTTAATATATTATTTTAATGTGTTGTAAATATTATTTTAATATATAGAATTGTAGAATAAAACATGGGATGAAAATAATATTGTAAAGTGATGTGTTAAAATAATAAAGTAGACTTTTGGTGTGTCAAAATGGTATTTTTTATACAACAGCTGATAGGAATGCTCTAAAGATAAAATGATGTATATTTTCTACCCAAAAAGAAAAAAAAAAATGTATATTTAGGTTACGTTTGGTTCAATGTAAATTGAATTTCGAGTGTAAAATGAATGCAGGGGAAAGTGAATTCCTGTAAGGAAAATGAAATTCGGGTGTTTGGTTGTGCAATGGAAAATAGTCTGGAAAACAATTTTTAGTGTTTGGTAATATTATAAAAATGCTATTTTCCTACAAATTTTTCACATTTTCTCAGTCATTTTCTCAGCATCCAAACAAATTTTATTACAGAAAATTTCAAAATATACATTTAACCCAACCAAAAATCAAAATAATAACATTGAGCAAGAGGAAGAAAGAGTGAGATCGAAGGGAGAAAGAGTGACAGATTGAGGGAAAGAGAACGGTGGTGCTTCAGGCAGTCGAAAATGAGAACGATGGCTAGAACGAGAATGAGAACGGCGGCACCGATGAGCTTTAGGTTGAGAATGAGAACAGCGGTGAGCTTTGGTTCGCGATCTTGGCGGCGCCGATGAGCTTTGGGTCGCGATCTCGGCAGTGCTTCAAGCAGCGCGATCTCGCCGGTGCTGGGGTGCGACGAGACCGGTGTGATCTGGGGTTGGGGGCAGTGGTGCGATCAACGCTTCAGCTTCTGGTGCGATCTCTTCTTGCTGTCTCTCTCTCTCTCTCTCTCTCTCTCTCTCGGTTCAGGTAGGCTGAAAATGGGTATAATTAGTTTGAAGGTAAAATAGAAGTGGAATTGATTTTACACCGAAAGGCTTGATATTTTACGATCAACGGAAATCATTTTCCATTTGACTGAATTTTCCGGCCGTTCCCAAACACGCCCCGTGGTGTAAAATATTTTCCGGATTTCTTTTACTACCGAAACAAACGCAGCCTTATATGCTTGAGAGTACAAAATACTGCTAAATGATAAAAGCACGTGCAAGTTTGTAATCAATATTGCCAATTGACAAGGCTTGCCAACATTGACCACACAAAACCGGAGACGCTAGACTATGCAGTATCCATCACTCAACACTAGTAGATAAGCTAGTTGTGTATTGCATTCTTTCCATTCCATTGAAGCTTTGATAATTTTTCAATGGCTTCTACTCTTCCTCTTTTCCATTGCTATTGTCTTCTTCTCTAGTTCAAATGGAGCAAATTCTAAACCCCAGGCGTTTCACCTTCCCATCAGGAAAGACGATGTCACACTCCAATATTATACTTCATTTGAAGTTGGACCTACTGAATTTATTGAGAATGCAGTCACTGACCTTGGGGCACCATTTCTATGGTTCAACTGTGGTGATGGTTACAACTCCTCATCCTACAACCCGGTTCCTTGTGGCTCATCCAAATGTAAAACAGCTAAGGGCATAGGGTGCCTTGGCTGCAATGGGACACCTAGGCCAGGGTGCACCAACGACACTTGCTCTTTGTACTCATATAACCCATTCAATAATTCACTTCGAAGTGGGGGATTAGGTGAGGATAACATTTATGTTTATGAAACTGATGGGATAAGTGTCTTATTACATATAAATGTGCCTAGATTTCCTTTTGTTTGTGCAGATTCAGGCAGCTTAGTTGGCCTTGCTAAAGGTACTAAAGGCATTCTAGGCCTCGGAAGGACCCAAATTGCATTTACCAATGCAACTTGCAAATGCATTTGAACTTAAGCGTAAGTTTGCTCTGTGTACCTTCTTCATCCCAGTCAGGATTAGGAGACATTTTTTATTGGTGGTGGACCTTATTATATGCTACCTTATACCAAAAATGTGTTAGAGTTGCTCATCACAAGACACAACAAAGGTTTTCAGACCCGGACTGTTCATTGAACCGTAAAAGGGAGAAGTTCAAGGTTTTTAAGGTCGAACCGAGGTTGAACAGGGGTCGAACTGTGATGACGTCATAATTAATTTAATAATAAATTAAAGCCTAAATATAGATATTAAATTTATAAAACTAGCAAAATTGACTAATATATCTATACACGTGAGGGAAATTTAATGATTTTCAAGCATATATTTAATAATTAAATAAAAAAGTTAATAAAATAAAATAATAACCATGAAAACATTAAAATTTATGATTAATTTTTGAAGTAAAGTTGAATATCTTGGACGGATTTTAATTACAATTTTTTTTATTCCTTGTAAGAGATGGATAATTTAATTAAGTAGAATAAAATTGTGTTAAGTTGTTTTTATTAAAAAAAAAAATATTGCTAAGGGGTTGGACCGCACGGTTCTTGCCACCGGTTCGTGCGGTCCAACCCCGGTTTTAGGGGTTCATGGAATTGCCACATATGCCCTGTTCTTTATGCTTAAAAAACAGGTTTTCATCCCGGTTTCCGATTTCTGAGAACTATGGACACAACCCCACTAATTATCAACCCCGTAAGCACCGCGCCAGTTTATTCAAAAGGTGACCCATCTGATGAATATTTCATTGGTGTAAAGTCCATCAAAATAGATGGACAAATTGTCAAATTTAATACCTCCTTGCTATCCGTCGACAAAAAAGGAGTTGGTGGGACAAAAATTAGTACCATAAATCCTTACACTATTTTGCATACTTCTATCTATAAGGCTATCCTAAAAGATTTTGTCAAGAAGGCTGCATCAAGGAAGATTATTAGAGTGGCATCCGTGGCACCATTTGGAGCATGTTTCAGCTCAAAGACCATTGCTATAGCACCATGACTGGACCAGCTGTGCCAACTATTGATTTGGTCTTGCAAAGCAAGAGTGTGTATTGGAGGATTTATGGTGCCAATTCGATGGTGAAAGTCAAGTAAAATGTGCTATGCTTAGGAGTTGTGGATGGTGGATCAAAGCCAAGAACTTCCATTGTTATTGGGGGACATCAGTTGGAGGATAATATGTTAGAGTTTGATTTGGCTTCTTCAAAGCTAGGCTTCAGTTCTTCGCTTCTGCTTCACAATACAAACTGTTCTCACTACAAAATCTTTCGAGGTTGTATCTTCTGTTCAAATGTGTATGTACCTGATTTTAGCTTTGTTTCGTTTGCAATTTTTTTGTTCCACTTTTCGTATTCAAAAGTAGTTGTTTTCTACCTTGTTTTTTATCCTTTGGCCAATGAGACTGTTACTATTTATGTCGGTTGAACTGTGATTATTTGCATAATTAGCATTATTAATCAACTTAGGCAATTTATTAAAATTAATTGGGGTTTAAATTTTGCAACATAATTAACTTATGGAGGCTTAACGGGCCAATTTCATTGAGACCAAACATGAGCCCAATATTCCTAATGACCGATTGTCACTAGTGGCTCAGACTGAGGGGATTAAAATGCGTTGAACGAATGTTAGCCTAAGAAGATAGTCAAATAGCTTATGATCAAGCCAAAAAAGGTATTGTTGGGCAAACTATTATCAGGAAAATCAACTAAAGGTTAGTTAAAGAGATCCTAATAAAGTAGTCTAGGGAGAATGTGTACTATGGGGAGGAGAATGAGAAATGTTTTAGAAGTAAATGCTACCAAAGAAAATTTGATTTGATTTTCTTTGATTTTGGTGGTTAAGCTAGATGACCTAGCTCAAGGAATCAGGAAGTGAGCACCCAACTCAAACTAGGGATTCCAGTTAGTTTAATTGGTAAAGTTTCTAATAGTTGAATAAGAGATTTGGAGTTCAATCTTTGCTTACACTAAAAACCATATCCTAGTCTGATGATAACGAGTTAACATCAAGAGTGAACGCTATAGGTTAAAACTATCTTTAAAAATAAATAATAATAAAAAAAACTGTAACTAGGCCTTGTAACGTAACGTTGGAAGGAGAAAAGTTTAGCTTGGAGAAATTGAGCCTTTGAGGTCTCACAAAAGAAGAAATGGAAAAGGAATTGTTATATGGGTTGAGGCCTTCTTCTTATGTGGAAAGCAGAGATGAAAACAAGATAAGTATAGTATTGGGGGGGGGGGGGGGGGGGGGGGGTTCACCAAATTGCTTAAACCACATGACCGCATCCAAACCAACCAAAATCGCTTGCAAAATGAAGTAATCACACTACAAGTAGTAATGAATCGTACCACATTGTAAGATGTGGAGTTTAGTTTTATGATAAGAAAACTACATAGCACCCATACACACACACACACACACACACACACACACACACACACACACACACACAATGTGTGTAGTTTTCTTATCATAAAACTAAACTCCACATCTTACAATGTGGTACGATTCATTACTACTTGTAGTGTGATTACTTCATTTTGCAAGCGATTTTGGTTGGTTTGGATGCGGTCATGTGGTTTAAGCAATTTGGTGAACCCCCCCCCCCCAACCCCCCAATGTGTGTGTGTATTAATAATTTAATATTGTATGAAGTAAGTGGTCAACCACAACCTAGTGTTAGTTCATTCCGATTTCATGTTAAAACAACTTCATTTTGGTTAAATACAAATTTAAAAGTTTAAAACATCATTTACCTTTCCGTCTCACACTCTTACTCTTACAAAATCAAAAGTTCGAAAGTTTAATATATATATATATATATTTTGTATATACTATATATTTGTGGTACTTTTAGTTTCCGGTCAATCTGTCATAGATATCTTTTTTTGTCTTGTATATATTTGAGTTGCTTTTTTTTTTTTGTTACACATGTTATATTGTTTTTTTTTTTAAAAAAACTTATTGTCATATTGACATGATTATTAATAGTAAATTAAAAATTGGCCACAACATTTTGAAAAATATACCATCACAAAACTTACCAAATTGCACCTTGTACACCGCATTGAACTGCACTGCCCCGCACATGTGACTGCAAAATTGAAGTGTAGTACAGTTATATGGTAGTGCTTAAAATGGCCCAAAACCGCACCGCGAACACCTTGTATACATAATTTGCTAGATATGTGTATACATAAATTTGAGAAATAATATATCCATAACACTTTCAACACAAAACTTAAGTGCTCAATTGTTATTGGCTGTAACAGGTGTGCCAAAAAGTAATTTTAATTGTAAGTTCAAATTAAGACCAATGACTACTTACCACTTATTATTTGTTGTGAAACTGTTGTAAACATAATCATTCACATATGTTTATGTATGTCACACTGTGTTTCTTAATGTGAATGTCATAGCTGATATAGGAAATGTATTTTAGCACGGTAAAACCTAAGACATGCTTAAAAAATTAGAATAAAAATTTGTTAGAAAACATTTATAAGATGACACTCTGTGGGGTTGATGAAGCTTCATATGAAAATTAAGATGCTCACCTACTTATACATCAACCACTTTTAGATCTGTCAAAGTTTAGCATGAGGAAGAATTATACTATGACATTCACATTATTCCAATATGCTAGCTAGGTTTTCAAATTATTCCAATCAACACTATGACATTTACATTAACAAGAACATTGAAACTTATATAAACATATGTAAATGTTTATGTTTATATTTATGTTTTTCATATCTTTTTGCATGGGAAATAAACTTTTTATACTAAAAATCATGAATTTAATTTAAAATTATAAGTTACTAAAACATTTGAAACAAATAGTTATCCCCTACAACAATACAATAAAAAAAGAAAATCCAAATTATTAAAATCTTATAAAATTAAATTTTGAAAAAATATATTAAAATGATTTAGAATCATGCATGAAGCAATATTGGTAAAGAAAACAAAGTCTTTACAGAAAAGAAAATACAAAACATTCATTTGCTAGTAGAACTATACGTCGAATACTACGAGAAGCAACCTTCCCACTAGTAGGCTATCATATACACATTTGTGGACTTTACTATGAGCAGCAACCTTACCACTAGTAGGTAGGTAGAAGCTATAACAAAAATTATATCTTTAATGATCATCATATTTAAAAATTAAAAACTTATTTAATATATTATGCATAATAGTGATATTTTTTCACTTACTATTATATGAGAAGTAAATTTTAAAACTAATAACAATCATAAAGTAACACATAGATTATATTTTCTAAAATATTTGGAAAAAAAAAACTCAAAAAAAAAAAGAAAATACAAAAAATTATAAGTTTTTAAAATATAATTTAAAAACTAAACGTATTTTGATAAGATAAAGGTAAGACATGCTTTAAAGATTTGAATTTAAAATTCAATGGAAACCATGCATAATATCACTAAGAAAAAAAATGAAGACTCTACTAAAAATATTCAAACACTTACCTTCTTGTAGAATGACTTGAGAGAATTGTTTAAGGATAGAATAAGAAAAAATTGAACAAGATAAATTATCAAGACATTTCTTATAACAAATATGACATTAATTATAAAGATATGTTTATGGTGATGTTTATATTTTTCATCTACTATTGTGAAGTAAATTTTCATACTCAACAAAATCACAAATTAACTTAAAGAATTTAAAAAAAAAAAAATGAAAGAAAAAGTACTCACATGTAAAGTAAAACAAAAACATACAATTATATGTCTATAAAATAAAAAGTGTGAAAACGCAAACAAAAACCAGTTGTATTTTGGAAAGATAATATTTGAGACATATTTAAAAACTTTTAATATAAGATTTCATGGGAGCCATGTATAATATTAATACTACGCTAGAAAAATAAATGAAAGTTTTAAGAAAATATTAAGACATCAATTACTGCTAGAATCATTTTGGAGGTTCATCTAAGGTTATAATGAAGAATTAAACAAGTATGATCATTTTCCAAGTCATTTCCTACCACAAATATAACATTCAAATTAACAAATAAATATTTAGACTTATATAAACATATGTTGATGGTGATATTTATGTTTTTCACATTTTAATGCCTATGAATTGCGTATCACACCCGAAAATTGGTATGATTTTAGCTAGGCTTCATGAGCAATTCTTTTGTATCACTTTTCATAGCTAGAAATAAAGTTTTGTACCTTTCATATCTTTTGGCCAGTGAAACTATTATGTTGGTTGTTCTTGGTCATGTAAAAATTGAACTCAATAGGTCATTATTTCATGATACAATTCTCCAATTTCATCCCAAATTTATGCATAATGCATAGCTTGATTCTGCGAGGGAAAGTATAGCTTAAATATAACTCCCCATTGTCTACCAAAAGAACAAAAAAAGAAGAAGTTTCCCTTTAATTTGTTAGCTACCATTGATTATGAGCTATATCAGACCTATTAAAGGCTGACCCAACTTTTGAAAAACTATTGTGCACTCTTAGTGCGGTGGTCACTCCACAAGTATTAAGTGCTTGTGGAGTGTGAGGGGTAAGGGTCGGGATTCAAGTCTTTAGGAGGAAGCTTCTCACACATATACACATATATTAGGTTAGAGTAGAATTTCTATCTTGTATAAAAAAAAAAAATAAATAACTTTTGCCGAAATTAGATAATAATTATTTTTAGAAGAATAATAATTTCTTATTTATTGTTATGAAATGCTACATAAGTTACAAGGACCAACCTATATGTAAATTTTTATTTGTTATCAAAATTACTACTTAGACAATGTCCCCAAAAAAATCGGATTTGTTATTTCCTAGTGGCTACTAAGAAAGAACCTTATCCTTTCAAGATTAAAAAAAAAAAAAAAAAATTGTGAGTCATGTGCTGTACCCACCTAAAAAGGATAAACGTTTCAGGTAAAAACTTAAAAAAAGAAAGAAAGAAGAAGATAAACACTGCTTATTTACTCCCCAATGGAAAGACCACTAAAAAGAGTCCAAAATATCTAGTCAACAGAACATTATTATTATTATTATTTTTATATATGCAAAATGGAATTTCTATTTTAGTCTAATTTAAGCGAATATGTGTGTGAAGTCCCCTCTTGGAGACTTGAACCCCGACCCTTACCCCCACACCCCACAAGCACTTATACTTATGTAGTGACCACCGTACCAAAGATGTGCGGTGGTTGGTCAACAAAACTTAGAAACCCCCTAAGACCTTATCCTTTCAATCTTAGCCAGCCACAGCATCCCACTCCCACCACAGCGCCATTTAACTACCGTTTATTTTTTTTCCTCTTCACAAACACACACCAACCACTCTCTCTCTCTCTCTCTCTCTCTCTCTCTCTCTCTCTCTCTCTCTCTCTCTCTCTCGTTGAGCTAACCATTTTTTTTATGCAGAAGTGTCCAACTCAATACTTTATTTCTTTTATAAAAAAAAAAAAAAAAAAGTTTCTTTATTACTTAGTTCATTTAAATAATTATTTTTTCTCCCTTGTCTCTCCTTTCAACATACACAGCCACCACCGCACCATAGCCAACCACCACCCACCACAACCGCTAGAGACCACCACCAGCATAAACAACCATGTGTAAATAAATTAATAATTATGTATTACACTTTAAATATAATCAAAACACAAATAAATTGATAGGGCCGATCCTAGGCCTAGGCCAGTTGCCTAGGGCCCTATTAGAGAAAGGCCCCCAAATTTTGGGGCAATAAATGATATTAAAAAAATTTTGAGATATAGGAAAAAAAATTAGTTTTACACTTTTTTGAGCTTTTTCTACTTTTAAGAAATCCCAAAAAATTGAGTAAAGTTAGAGATAATGCAACTTTTTTGAGAGAGTTTCAATCTATAGCGTCCACTTATAATAATAGTTCTTTATTATCAGACCAAGACAGCAATCAGTTTTTGGTGTAAGCAAGAATTGGACTCTAGATTTCTTATACAACCATCACAGATTTTACCTAAGCTAACTAGAATCCACGAGATAATACAACTTTAAATACATGAGTCATACAAATACACGTGTCATTAATCATAATAAATAATTCAGATAGGAAATGCTAGAAATACTATAAATTTTATTTCAAAACCTTTACAAATTGATATGACAGCTAATATGATTTATGGACTTCAACAACTTATTAAATGTATTTTTGAATTACTTTTTTTTTTTTTTGAGAAGGAATTACTTTTTTGTGGTTAGTAATACATGTTAGTAAGGTTCATGTTTTAAAATTTATAATACACCTAACATCATTCATTTAAATACTTGTTTATTATGTTCTTAAAGTGTTACTAATAACATTCATTACTACATTATTTGTAAGTTTTTTGTAGTAAAATTTGTTATAATTTTAACATTTTTCAAAAAAAAAATCACAAAATAAAAAGAATGATTTTTTATTAAAAAAATTATTATATTAACACTAATTATATATTATTTAAATGAGAAAAAAAAAAAAAAAAACCTCTTTAAATATATCAACTTAGGCCACCAAATTTTCTGAGCCAATCTTGTAAATTGAGACAACAAAATGATAAGAAGGTGCTAGGCGGAGAAACATGGGCTAAAAATCAATTAAATGCCCTCCAGCTCCATGATCCAAGTTCCAAACGCCTTCTCTCAAAAAAAAAAAAAAAAAAAAAGTTCCAAACACCTCCATTTACTTTCTCCTCAATTTTTTACATCCACATCCTTATCTTTACTTTTTGACTTCAATTCTCCACTTCTCTTTTTTCCCATCATTCTTTTCATCTTTTTCGTTTTTGATCCCCCCTCTATCTCTGCTTTGTCTTCCTCTTAAGCAATAAGGAAGTTTCCGCTTGAAACTTTAGCATTTTCTGAGCAATTTTCATGAGTTTTTTTTTTTTTTTTTCTTGGACAATTTTCGGCCTCCATTAGCTTGGTTTTTTAGGCATACCTCTACAGGTTTGCGCGTGCATTTCCTTTATATTAGTGGTATTTTTGGTGAACTTGTACTGGTTTTTCTTTGAGAGAGTGAGAAATACATTCCGGCTGAATTTTGATTTCGGCCGGTATAGACCGAAACTGTAACGTGAGAGAGAGAGTGAGGACAAACCACCACAGCAATGCACCACCACCACAGCCCCTGCTCCGATGTCCAGACCACCGATAGGTTCACTTTGATCAGTGGCTTAAGAGAGAGAGAGGACAAAGCAAGATAGAAGAAGAAGAAGAGAGAGAGAGAGAGTTGAAGCAAAAATACAATGCTCTGACACGTGCCTTTTTTTGTGGACCAACATTTTTATTGCAAATAGGGATGGCTAGGCCTGTCCACGGGTCGGTCTGAGTCGGGTTTGTGCCCAACCCGGAACCAACCCGATTACTTTGGGTCTACCATTTCTAGACCCACCGCCAACCGGTGAAAGAGGTTAGTTCGGGTGGCCAGACCTCCCCGGAGACCAATCGGTTCTCAATCAAGGTTGAAAGTTGCAAAACTCTGCTAGAATCTACTGAAATCCACCGGACTTGTACCAAATCAGGTCGGATATGCTAAGATCTAGCTGGATCTCGACGAGATCTAGCCGAATGTCGATGAGATCTCGTCGGATCTCAAAGAGATCTGGCCATTTCTTGACTGATCAGACTAAAACCATTGGCGAAACGCTCCCATCAATGGAAAACGAGGACTTTTCTGGTGTAATACGATCAGATTGTTTTTTTTTTTTTTTTTTTTTTTTTTTTTTTTTTTTTTTTTCAGGTTTTCATGTTTAGATCTGTCAACTGACCCACCGACCTTGGGTTCTGGGGGCGGCAACCTGATGCCTACCCGTCACCGGCGTCGGGTCGACCGGTTCTTAGATCGGTTCAGCCGGGTTGGCCGGGTGGGTTGGTTGGCGGGTTGGTTTGGACACCCCTAGGGATGGCAATGGGGTGGGGTGGGGCTGAAGGACAGGGTCTTCGTCCCCACCCCGCATGGTTTTGTCTTACCCCATCCCCGCCCCACCCGGTAAAACTCTACTTTTTGTTAATTTGCCCTACAACTAGTACAATTTTTTAATGAAACCTATTTCATTAATAAAAATATACTTGAAATTACAACTAAATTTATCCTATTAAATCAAATCAATTTTTAGAAAAAATTGAATAATATATCTAAGTGTTTAACAAGACAATCATAATAGAAAAATTAAAAAAAAAAAAAAAAAAAAATCTCATAGTATAACACATAACAAAATAAAGGTAGAGAACCATATTGGGTAGAATAAAATGAGCTAATATTGACATGTTTGTTTAAATAGTACGGTTTTGGGGTATGAAAAATTTACAATTATAACCCTTAGCAACGTGGGGCGGGGCAGGGACGAGGAGGGGTGGGGGGTCTAAAAAGTTTAAACCCATCCCCACCCCGCCCTGTGGTGCGGGACAAAATCTTACCCCGTCCCCGCCCCACCACCATTGCGGGGTGGGGAAAACCTGCGCGGGGCGAAGCGGGGAGGCGCAGGGAAAAATTGTCATCCCTAATTGCAAAGCCTCCTCTTGCTGGCCCGACTCATCCTCAACGTCGCCGCCACCGAAGCTCGACGTCATCGTCCCACCAGTCGTCCCAAGCCACCGATCAGTCAGACCCATGCCGCCATCCACCTCAGACCCATGCCGCCGATCAACTCAGACCCACTTTTCTTCTGCCGATCCACTTCAAGTAAGCTGTCTCTGTCTTCTTCATGTGGATGCTTGGGATTTTTGATTTGGGTATAACATCAAAGAATGGGGGATTTTTGATTTGGGTATAACATCAACGAATGTGGTCAACGATTTCTTTTTCTTGTTCTTTTAGTTTATTATTTTAGATGCAATAATTTTTTTTTTGTTCTTGCTCAATGAAAAGTTTTGTCATTTGATCTCAAAGCATCCATTCGTTTTGATTCAGAGCATCCATGAATGGATAGAATGTATTTGTATTGAAATATATTGGGAATTTTCTGTTTGTAGGAATTTGTTGTGTGGTTTTCTTGTAATAGAAGTTCTTGTCCTAGTTTTATGTTCTGTTACACAAAACTAGAAACAGAAGCACACAAAAAGGATTTCTTGTAGTCATTTTAATGAGAAATTGTTAGTTTGGTTTTGAGATGCTCAAAAATGAATTTATTGTTTTCTTTATCAGTGGGATTAAGCTACATGTCAAATTAAGTATTTATGCATAATCATGTTCTATTGTTATAATTTTAAGTATTTTAAGTTTTGATATAAATGTTAGTTTGATAATTTTCTGTGTGCAGGGAAGTTTACATTTTTTTTCTTCTTCTAATTTTATGGAGTCACATAGAGACATGGAGTCACGTAGAGACCTAACATATTACACAGGTATCATGAATGGGGGATATAGATATTGACTCACAACTTTTGGGAACATCTCAAAATACTCTTATGTCAGTTTCTGATTCTCCACCTCAAGTTGAAAATGCATCTTCTACAAAAGGAAAACGGGGCTCTAACTTTAGTGTAGAGGAAGATCAACTCCTAGTGTCAGCATGGTTTAATACTAGTGTTGATGCCATACACAGTAATGAACAAACACAAAATACATTTCGTCAAAATGTTTGGGAATATTTCATGCAGTACAATACATTTGGTACCACACGTACTACTATCTCCTTGATAAGTCCGGGTGCATGGCTAAATAACGCACATTATCAAAGTGGTATAATCAAATAAGATAACGTATAAATTATATTGCAATAGTGTTAACATACCCATTCTCCAATAGTTTGAAGATATTAATCATGTTATATTTCTTTTAATTTTTTTTAGATCAGCAATGCGAAGGCTTTGTATAAAGAGATGCACAAGAAACCCTTTCTTCTTGAACGTTGTTGGCTCATGTTAAAGGACCAACCAAAGTTTGCTGGTCCTAATGGAAGATCGAGAGCATCCATGCCTTCAACTCCGAAGTCAAAATCTATTGGCGAAGGGGATTGTGGGTATGGACTTGGTGATGATTCCAATTTTGAGAGGTCAATTGGTAGGAAGGCCGAAAAGGCCAACCGAAAGAACAAAGCCACCGGAAAAGATGTAGGGGAATATTTGACCAAAAAATTGAAATTTATTGAGTAGGTAACTCGATTGGAAGAGGAAAAAATGTTTATTGAGAGGGAAAAACTTACGATTGAGAAGGAAAGAAGTGAAGAAAAACTTAAGATTGAGAAGGAAAGAGTCATGATTGAGAAGGAAAGAGTCATGATTGAGAAGAAAAAATTTGAGATGCAATATATGTTTGAGGAGGAGAGAATCATGATGAAAGATACATGTGGCTTGACTGGAACACAAAAAACTTTTTATGAACAACTCCAAGAGGAAATCATGGCAAGACGAAGTTCACGTAATTAATGGGTTTGATTGCATTTTGGATGTAGCTTATGCCTTTAAGTATTTTGTAGTGGCTTATGTAGGCCTTTATGTGTTTTGGTAGTAACTTATGTATTTTGTAATGGCTTATGTCACTTAACTTTAATCTTAAACTAGATGTATGTATAAACCTTTAAATTTATTGTTCATCTTGTTTGTGTTGTGACTTGTGTGTGAATTGGTTATATTCATTTTGTAATGGCTTATGTCTTTAATCTTAAGCTAGATGTATGTATAAATCTTTAAATTTATTGTTCATCTTGTTTGTGTTGTGACTTGTGCGTGAATTGGTTATATTTATTTTGTAGTGGCTTATGTCACTTGACTTTAATCTTAAACTAGATGTATGTATAAACCTTTAAATTTATTGTTCATCTTGTTTGTGTTGTGACTTGTGCGTGAATTGGTTATGTTCATTTTGTTGTAGTTTATGTCACTTGACTTTAATCTTGCATCTATAGTAATAATTGCTTTCCAATTGTCTTAAAGGTTGCATCCATGAATTGCTCTTTGTTTCGCAAGTTGCTTCTTGATGACTCAGATGAGGATAAGATAATCAAAGAACTTGTTATGGAAACATCACAACCTAAATGCTGTCACTCTATCCGACGTAATCATTTAGTAGGCAGTGAGAGGTTTTTTCTTGATTATTTTGCTCCCACACCAATATATCCACTCGCTTTATTTCATGGGAGATTTCGGATGAAGCGTTCTCTTTTTCTCCGTATTCAATTTAAGGTAGAAACTCATGACTCTTACTTTGTCCAAAAAAAAAAATAGTGCTAACAAACTTGGTTTATCTTCATTATAAAAGCTAACTACTACACTTAGAATGCTTGCGTATGGAGTATCGGGTGATTTGATAGATGAATATATGCGGATTGGAGAAACTACTACATTAAAAAGTTTGAAAAAATTTGTTATTGCGGTAATTGATGTTTTCTCTAAGGAATACTTGAAAAAGCCAAACAATGAAAACATTGTTAGACTGTTAGCTCATGGCGAATGCTGAGGTTTTACAGGTATGTTAGGATCAATTGATTGCATGCATTGGAAGTGGAAAAATTGTCCATCTGCATAGAAAGGTCAATATTGTGGTCATATTCATGAGTCTACTATTATTTTGGAGGCAGTAGCATCATATGATTTTTGGATATGACATGTATTTTTTGGGTTACCTAGGTCAAATAATGATATTAATGTGTTAGAGAGATCTCATATATTTAATGAACTTACTGAAGGATGAGCTCCTACAGTACATTACTCAATCAATGGTCATGACTACACAATGGGTTATCACCTTACTGATGGCATATATCCAAAGTGGGCAACATTTGTGAAAACAATCTCAGCTCCACAAGGACATAAGCGAAAATTATTTTCAGCAGCCCAAGAGGCGTATAAGAAGGATGTTGAGCGTGCATTTGGAGTGCTTCAAGCACGTTTCGCAATTGTCCGTGGACCTGCACAATTTTTCCATCTTAAAATACTCCAAACGATCATAAAAGCGTGCATAATTCTCCATAACATGACTGTTGAAGATGAGCGGGATGATAATGAAGTGGTAGACTTGGATTATGAACAAATTGATGGAGTGGATAATCCTTCTATGCAAGTGTTACGTGAACAAAGTGATGGATTTATGTCATACATTGAGAGGTATAGGCGCATTAGAGACTGAGAAATTCATTTTCAACTCCCGTTGGACCTCATTAAACATTTATGGCAATTGCAAGGCGAGTCATAGGAACTTCCTTTTTTATATGTTGAGAAGCATGAGTCATAGGAACTTGTACGAGTGTGTGAGTTTTATTGTAATTTGGTTTGAGTTATGTATGTGAGTAATCTATGGACTATATTGTTCTAGCTATAATATATGTTCTATTTTATATGTTTTCTTATAAAGTTCCTTCATTTCATAATTCACATTGTTCCAAGATTGTTTCTGGATAATTGAGATGATAATAGGCTATCATGACGATTGAGAAATTTTTTTTAGTCAAAAGATATATTTGCATATATATATAATTTGGGGTTAAAACAAAATATTATTGTTACTCTAGTTTCTTATTTGCTATCATGATGATTGAGAAATTGTTTTAGTAAAAAAAAAATGTATAAGTATAATTTGGGGTTAAAAAAATCACTTGTTAACACTAGACGATTATTTGCTATCATGCGGCGGCAGCGGTAGCGGAAAAGTCGGTGGTGGCAACGACGGTGGTGGGGTTGGTGGTGGAAGAGTCGGCAACGGCGACGGCAGTGGTAGTGGCAGCGGTAGCGGTTGCAGTTGCGGTTGCGGGTTGTTGTGATTATTGTTTATTGTAGTGGATATATTATTTTATTGTAGTAGATATATTATTTTACTATGATATTTATATTATTTTAATATGTTAAAAGCTAAAATAGATCCACTGCTGCAACATGTGAGTAGGTAAAATAGATAAAGTAACTTTTTGTAGTACCAAATAGCTAAATTTTTAGCTCCTCTGTTGTGGATGCTCTAAGACAACACTGTAGGGGTTGGTGAACCTTCGTATGAAAATTAAGATGCTTAAATACCTGTACATCAACCACTTTTAGATCTGTCAAAGTTTAGCACGAGGAAGAATTGAACTAGTATGCTTGTTTTTCAAAATTATTTGAATCACAACTATGACATTTACATTAACAGGTACTTTGAAACTTATACAAACATATGTAAATGGTGATGTTTATGTTTCTCATATCTGTGAAGTAAATTTTTTATACTAAAAATCATGAATTAAATTTAAAATTATATGTTACTAAAACATTTGAAATAAAAAGTTATTCCCTGCAAAAAAACAAAAAAAAAATCCAAATAATTAAAATCTTATGAAATTTGAAAAATAGATTAAAACTATTTATAAAAAATCATGCATAATGCAACATTGGTAAAGAAAAAAAGAATCAAAACTTAACAAAAAAAAAAATACAAAACACTTCTTTACTAGTAAAACTATCCGTGGAATATAACGAAAAGCAGTCTTCCCATTTATAGGCAACTGTTATTATGACGACGTTCTTTATGTAGACTTAAGGCAGAAAAGACCAAGACCTGTACTACTATTAAGCAACTAGGAAGTGTACCATTCTTTAATGATAATCAAATGAATAAATTTAAAACTTATATAAATATATTATGTATAATAGTGATTTTTTTTTCAATTACTATTATATGAGAAATAAATTTTAAAATAAAAATTATAAAGTAATTCAAAGATTATATTTTCCAAAAGATTTGGGAAAAAAAAAACTCCTACAAAAAATAAACAAATACCAAAAATTATAAGTTTTTAAAATATAATTTAAAAATAAATATATTTTGGTGAGATAAAGGTAAGACATGCTTTAAAGATTTGAATTTAAAATTAAATGGAAACCATACATAATATCACTAGGGGGAAAAAAAAGACTCTACTAAAAACATTCAAAACACTTACCGTCTTGTAGAACGACTTAAGAGAATTGTTTAAGGATAGAACAAGAACAAATTGAACAAGATCAATTATCAAGACATTTCTTATAACAAATATGAAATTAATTATAAAGATATGTTTATGATGATGTTTACCTTTTTCATCTACTATTATGAAGTAAATTTTCATACTCAACAAAATCACAAATTAACTTAAAGATTAAAAAAAAAAAAATTGAAACAAAAAGTACTCACATGTAAAGTAAAACAAATACATACAATTGTATGTATTTAAAATAAAAAGTGTGAAATGGCAAACAAAAACCAGTTGTATTTTGGAAAGATAACACTTAAGAAATGTTTAAAAACTCTTGATATAAAATTTATTGGGAACTATGTATAATATTAATACCACACTAGAAAAATAAATGAATGTCTTTAGAAAATTTTAAGGCACTCAATTATTGGTAGAATCATTTTGGAGGTTCATCTAAGGGTTATAATGAAGAATAAAACAATTATTCATTTACCAAGTCATTTCCTGCCACAAATAGAACATTCAAATTAAAAAATAAGTATTTAGACTTATATAAACATATGTTGATGGTGATGTTTATGTTTTTCACATCTCATTGCCTATGAAGTGTGCCCACAATTTGTTAAACTAGAGGAAATTTTCAAACGCATATCATATCAAAAATTGGTATGATTTTAGCTAGGCTTCATGAACAATTTTTTTGTACCACTTTTCATACCCAAAAAAATGTTTTCTACCTCTCACATCTTTTGGTTAGTGAGACTATTATGTTGGTTGATTTTGATCATGTAAAGATTGAACTCAATAGGTCATTATTTAACAAAGGTAACAATGCACTTTTGGTCCCTACATTTTGAGCCTATTTTCATTTTGGCTCCTAACTTGATTTCGCGCCTACTTTAGTCCTTGAAAACAGAAAATCGCATTCATTTTGGTCCTTGCTGTCAACCCAGTAATAGAAAATACATATGTAGCAAATAAAGTGCCTTGTTTGCTGATATAACGGTGACATGACCCTTAAAATATTATTAAAAAATTTACTTAGGCATTTAAAAATGCTCAATATTTTTATTAAAAAAATTAAAACAAAAAAAATTTTGATTGCACAACTTTAATTTTAATTTAAAAAATTACTTTTTCAGTTTTAATATCTAAAGCTCGCTCTCTCTCTCTCTCTCTCTCTCATCAAAATCTCTAGAGCTCCATGACTTGCTCTTAAAAAATCTCTTACAAAAATTAACTTCTTTAGATTAAGCCAATGCCTTGGCAAACGAAGTTGGTTTCTTTGGATTTTCAAACCCATTAGCCCCTACAACCCCATCATCCTCAAAATCAAGCTCACAAATGTTTATGTTTCCCAGTGGAACCAATCTGATCTTTGAGAAAACCTCATCAATTTCAGGGTTAGCTAAGAACTTCATAGCCCCAACTCTGCAAGGAATGAGAGTTAATGTTCTAGGTAAAGAGCTAAAATCTACGTGAACTTGAGCATGCTCTGCGTGGCCCTGAAGGAAACAGAAGTCCTTGGAGTTAACCAAAGGCATCTGATTGGCGGCTTCTGTTTTGGTTTTAGTTTTGGTTTCACTGTGTTGATGGGTTTGCTGGGTTTCAAGAACATGAAGTACATGTTCTTCCAAAAATAATAATGAAAAGAAAATAAATTATTATTATTATTTTTTTTTTAAATCATAAGTTTAGAATTTCGTTTATTGTTTTTTTGAAGTGGTTTTTAAAAAAAATTATAATGATGTGGCATTTTTTAAAATTCTACTAAATTTTTTATATTATTTTATTAGCTACATCAGCATCTAACATGCCACTTATGCACTCCGTTTGTCACATATGCATTTTCCATTACTAGGTTGACGGCATGGACTAAAATGGATATGATTTTCTGTTTCCAGAGACTGAGATAGGCGCGAAATCAAGTTAAGGACGCCTTTCACTATACAATTCTCCAATTTCAGCCCAAATTTGTGCATAATGCACAGCTTAATTCTAGAAGGGAGAGTAGTGCTTAAATATACTTAATACCCCCATTTTCTACCAAAAGAACAAAAAAATATCCCTTTAATTTGTTAGCTACCATTGATTATGAGCTAGGTAAGGCCTAGTAATGGCCGATCCAACCTTTGCCAAAATTATATAATAAATGAGTAATGTCATGGTTACAAACTATTTTATAACATTTTTACAAATTGTTGATGTATCCAACTTCTTATTAGTTTTCATTAGACCCACCATTAATATCACTTTTTTATTTTCTAATAATCACTTATCAGTGTGAGTTAAAGAGGTTTAAAACTTGTGCTGTGTATCTAAGAGTTAGGCTTTTTTAGATATACACCATTGTCAGTTTTTTTAACACATTTTTCCCTCTCCCCATGTGTGTGTGTGTGTGTTAAAAATACTTAATATTCTCAAAAAAAAAAAAAAAAAAAAAAAAAAAAAAGAGAGAGAACAATGAGTTAATCCCACATTGGAAAATGAGTGTAAGTTAAAGAAATTTAAAGTCTGTGCTGTGTATTCAAGAGTTAAGCCATTTTGGATATACACCACTATCAGTTTTTTTAAGATATTCTCACCCCTTTGGAAATTTAGGGCCTGTTTGGGTAAGGAATTTTCGTCACTCAATTTCCATCACTCATCACTCATCACTCATCACTCAATTTTTCACATCCGTTTGCCTTCATCACTCAGTTTTCATCACTCACTATTTTTTACACTATTTGGAGGGCCCACACCTGTCACGGTACAGTGTTTTTTTTTTTTTTTTTCACTAGCAGCTTCTTCTTTTTTTTTTTTTTTTTTTCCCTCCTGGGTTGGCTGTTCGGTCTGGTTTTTTTTTTTTTTTTTTTTTTTTTTCTTTTTTTCTAAGTTTGGTGAGTCTAGGTATTAAAAAAAAAAAAAAAAAAAAAAAAAAAAAAAGCCAACGCCAACCAGAAAAAAAAAAAAAAAAGCCAACGCCAACAGAAAGAAAAAAAAAAAAGAGACAGCCAACGCAACCAAAAAAAAAAAAAAGCAACGCCAACCCAGAAAAAAAAAAAAAAAAAAAAAAAAAAAAAAAAAAAAAAAAAAAAAAAAAAAAAAAAAACAGCCAACGCCAACCAGAAAAGAAAAAAAAAAAAGTCAAAAGGTGGTCAAAAGTTGCGGCTGTGGGTCCCTCATGTGTGTTTATTTACGGAAATGCCATTGAATTATGAGTTATGGAAACTGAAAACAGCATTTTGTTGTTTTCAGTTTCCATAACTCATAACTCAAAAATCAGAGAATTGAGTGATGGAAACAGAGTTATGGAAACAGAGTTATGGAAACAGAGTTATCGTTTGGCCAAACAACCTTTTTGCTATGGGTCCCACCATTTTTGAGTTATGAGTTATGGAAACTGAGAATTGAGTTATCAAAAAACTCAATCCAAACGGCCCCTTAAAGTCTGTTTTCAGTTTTTAATTTTTTAAAAGTCAATGAAAACACACATTTAATTTAATGAATCTGTCTTATTTAATGAGTTGGCAATTAGAGTTCAAATCCTAGGAACAACATATTTTAGTATTTTCTATTTTTTTCTTCAAAACCTATCTTTTTCATTTCAACAAACAAAACATGTTTTTGATTTCAAAAATATAAGAAAATTGTTTTTTCTTTATATTCCCCAAAACAAGTTTTTAAAAATAGAAAACAAAAACTGTTACCAAACCTAGTCTTAGTATTCTAAAAAAAATAAAAAAATTACTCATCACATTAGTAGTTTGTGATCATAAACTATTTTACAATATTTTTACAAATTATTGATGTGGCCAATTTTCTATTGGTTGTCATTTAGCTCACCACTAACATCAATTTTGTACTAAACAATAATCGCTCACCACATCAACTATTTTAAAAAAAAAAAAAATTGTATTTCTAGAATTACTTTTAATTTTTTATTTGAAAAGAATATTACTCTCTCTGTCCCAGTTTGTTTGTCCTCTATTCCATTTTGGGATGTCTCAAAATATTGTCATGTTTCTAAAAATAAGAGTCATTAATTTACTAATATTTCTATTATATCCCTATTTTATTTTCAAAACTATTTGAAAAGAAAACTAACAAATATTTTAAAAAATTTATCTAATTTGGACACCTTTTTAGTTGCCCCATTAAGAATAACTCTTTTATAAAAAAGCTGATAAATTTATTTTAGAATAATTTTGTAAACTTATAAATTTTTATAAGGTAGACAAGATAATAAATAATTTTTTCTTAGAAAGTTTAACTTTTCAAATATGACAAATAAATTGAAATGGAGGAAATAATTCCTTATTTAATGCGATGAAATGCTACATAAGTTATAAGGAACCACGTTTACGCACATTTTTATATGTTATCAAAATTACTAAATTACCCAATGTCTACAAAAAAATCGGATTTGTTCTTTCCTAGTGGGTACCAAGAAAGAACCTTATCCTTTCAATGATTAAAAAAAAAAAAAAAACGTGAGTCATGTGCTGTACCCACCAAAAGAAGATAAATGTTTCAGGTCAAAAAAAATAAAAATAAAAATAAAGAAGAAGAAGAAGAAGATAAACACTATTATCACTTTCCCAATGGAAAGATCACTAAAAACAGTCCAAAAAAATCTAGTCAGCAAGACTAGGAAAGCCCCAAAACCTTATCCTTTCAATCTTAGCCAGCCGCGGCATCCCACCGCCGAACACCCTTTAACAACCTTTTATTTTTTTCCTCTTCACACACACACACACACACACACCAAACACACTCGCTCTCTCTTCTCTCTCACACTTACATGTTTCCTTCTATGGCTTCTTTAATTCAGTTTCTTCTTCTTATTCTGTACCTTACCCACGAATCTCAAGCTCTGAGTTTTCACTTACCAAATGCTCTAGTCCTTCCCATCACCAAAGATGTTACAACCCTACAATATGTGACCAGAATTCATCATGGCACTCCTCTTGTTCCCATCAATCTTGTAGTTGATCTCGGCGGTCCATTTATCTGGACTGATTGTGCCTCAACACATGTGTCATCGTCTAGCCGTCTGATCCCCAATCGCTCAATCAAGTGCTCAAGAGCCAAAGCCCATGGTTTTGAGAGTAACTCTCGCCTTTCTAGTACTCAAACGTGTGAACTTTTCCCAGAAAACAGGGTCACAAGAATGTCCACACGAGGAGATCTTGTAGAAGACATCGTAGCCGTTCAGTCCAAAGCTGCTGGCTCAATCACCACCGTCAATGACTTCCTCTTCTCTTGTGGACCGACATTTTTATTACATGGTCTTGTTGGTGGCACCAAAGGAATGTTAGGCCTAGGAAGAACTCGTATTTCACTTCCATCACAGATTTCCACAGCGCTCAACACTGCCCAGAAATTCACAATCTGCCTATCATCATCAAATGGCATCATAGCATTCGGCGAAGGGCCTAATGACTCAATTTTTGGCACCGAAATTTCAAGGTCGCTCATGTACACACCCCTTGTTACTAACCCAGGTGATGAATATTCAATACAAGATTACTTTATTGGCATCAATTCCATCAAAATAAATGGCAAGCTATTATCCTTGAAAGCAACATTAGGAGCGAGCAAATTGAGCACAATTGTGCCTTACACCACCATGGAGAGCACAATATATGGTACGTTTATTAGAGCTTATGTTAAGGCTGCTAGTTCTATGAATATGACTAGGGTGGCTTCGGTGGCACCTTTTGGCCTTTGCTTTAACTCAAAGGGCATTGATAGCACACATGAGGGGCCAAAAGTGCCAATTATTGAATTGGTGCTACAAAGTGAGACTGTGATGTGGAGGATATTTGGTAGAAATTCCATGGTTCAGGTAACCAAGGAAGTTATGTGCTTGGGATTTTTGGATGGAGGTTTGAACCCGAAGGCTTCGATTGTATTAGGGGGATATCAATTGGAGGACATGTTGCTACAATTTGAAATGGGTACTTCCATGCTGGGATTCAGTCAATCGCTCATGAAGAGGCAAACAACTTGTTCCAACTTCAAATTGGATTCCTGGGCTGGCGAGTAGCTAGAAAGCCATTGTAAATTGTTTTCTTGTATTCTTTTTCCTTGGTTTGGAGCATATGTTAGAGTTGTAAACAAATCAAGTGTGGATTATACTCGGTTAATACATGGTTGTCTCAACATAATTCGTGTTTTTTATTTATTTATTTATATTTTTTTTTTGAGAAACATGCCCACGCCTATATAGGAATTTTATTAAGAAATATGGTAATCAGCAGAAACAAAAGCAGCAACATCAGATAGGACATCCTCCATCCAAATTAGTAAAGGAAAAGATAAACGAGCTTTCTAGACTAAGGTACGTGTCACGGCATTGCCTTGCCTAACAATATGAGAGAAAGAAAAATCCAAAAACGAATTAACAACAATTAAAGTATCTCTAATTAAATGGCCAAAAGATGAAGATGATATATCCCCTCCATTAAGAGCCTTTATGATAGTTTCTGAATCACCCTCGAATTGGCATTTTTGTAGGCCAATCTCTTGTGCAATTTTGGAGTTCACATAATAGCTCTTTATTATTAGATCAAGATATAAGTCAATTTTTGGTGTAGACAGATATTGAATCCCGAATTTTTTATGCAACTATTAGAGATTTTATCAATTCAGTCAACTTGGAACCAACAACATAATTTGGGGTGTAAGTTATCTCTCATCTGCATAATTTCACTTTATGTTTTTCTTCGGTGTATTATTTAAGGTAACATTAAAGTCGTGACCAAAAAATAAAATAAAAAACCTTTAAAGATGTATATTCTTGTACAATTCTTCTTATTGAAATTATTGCATGAATTTTAAATCTATTAGAAAAACATAAACATAACCATTCACATATGTATATGTGGGGGTGACAAACCAAGAAGCCCATACCAATGTATATGTTGGGCCAAGGGTCCAGTCCAAGGAAGAACTCCTCCTCGGACAGGTAAGGCTGAGGACAAAAGGAACGGCCTGAAATCGAGAGTGACACTCCGGGTCATTCCATGGAATAGGATAAGTACTAAGAAAGAAAAGGACAAAGGAAGGCATGGAAATATCTAAGAGAAAGCTGCTACTATTGCATTATGTACTCTGCAACTAACAAAACCATACTTTTTAGCATTTACAACCACTCTCAACGACTTTGGGGATGGGCTGATGGGACAAGTATCAACGTTACCAATCTAAATCTACATGTGGACGGTGGAAATGGGAGGGAGATGGTATAAAATAAAGGAGAAGGGGAGAACAAAAGGGGACCCAGATTGGTAACAAAGGATTACGAACAATATATTAGAAATCAACCTCCTTGGATAAAATCCGAGGACATCTCTCCCCAGTAAACCAATGTTATTTCTTCTTTCTTTATCACTTAGACTTGTTGGTCGATCGTCTAATTCGCTAAGGCCCCAGTTTCCAACCCATTCTCTACAAATTCATTGTATTGGGCTCATTGGACTAAGACTCCATACACCTTGGACTTGGGTCCTAAAATTGTGACCCTACAATATAAATAATTATGTCTAAATGCACTTGTCATTATAATTATTATAGAAAATGTATTGGTAAAAGAACTTTTTTTTTTTAATTTATATTCTTCCTCGTAGTAACCTTGGATGAATCTAGAATTGTTCCAAATGTAACTTAGCATTTTCAAAAAAAATTTAATGCCTTTGTTTCTTTTTCTAGTGTTTTATTATGCTTGGCTCCCAAAAAATCTTATATCATGTGTTTTAGAGCGTGTCCTAAATCTTATCTTGTTAATACACTTGACTTTTAATTTTTTTATCAAAAATTTATTTTTTAAGCTTTTGAAAAAAAATTACTTAACAATATTTTGTAACTCTATAAATTTTTTACTTTACATGTGAGTAATTTTTGCTTCAAATATTCCCAAAAAACATTAATCTTTAAGTTAATTTGTGATTTTTTTAAGAATACAAATTTAGTTCACATGTAATAGAAGAACCAAAAGATAAACATCACCATTCACATATGTTTATATGTAATGTCATAATTCTGATTGGAGTTATCTTATTTAATGATCATTATTGTTCAATTAATTCTTATTCTAGTCTTAGGAAAATATCTCAATTCGTTCTCTAAGTAGGCAAGTGTCTATAAGAAGAACTTCATTAGTTTCTTTATTGCTACATTCGGTAAGGTTTCCAATGATTTTTAAATTCAATACTTTTGAGCATGTCTTACTCTTATCTTGCCGATATGTGGTTTCCAATAATTGCTATTTTCAAACTTTTATTTTATAATTTTTTTTGTATTTTTTTTAAATTTTGTATGAGTTTTTAGTTTGAGTGAATATAGTCTTTGAGTTGATTTATGACTAAAAATTAATATAAAAAAAAATTGTATATGTTATTGTAAGGTTGAATTTAATCAACCATCTTGTTGGTTTTATTCATTGTCAAATTTGCTTGTAATTCAACATTTAGAAACCTTGTATTTAGGTGGGAATCATGTAAGGATAGTGTGTGAGAGAGTGTGAAGAAAAAGCTCAAGAATGTGCACTCAATAGGGCCTCGCGACTGGATCTCGCGACTAGCTCGCGGTTGGCAAGTTGTCAAAGCTGACACACGTGTGAAGCATGCAGAGGAGCTGAAGAGTCACGCCAGCTGAAGTACTACATGACAAAACTTCCAATCTGGCCGGGCAGTTAGCACACGACTCAGACCCGCGACTCAGTTAAGTCGCGAGGTCAAGTCGCCAGACTACTCTGTTTGGGAAAAACTGACCTTTCGCATTCCAAACACACACCAATATAAATACCCCTTATAACCACATATTGTAGAGAGCTTCCAGAGAGAATTTTGAGAGAGATTGGTGCAGTGCTTATGCTAACAGCTACAATTGTAAGTGATAGGGATCCTGTTTTCACCTCTCATTTTTGGCAAGAGTTGATGAGGTCTCAACTTATCATCCTCAGATAGATGGACAAATTGAAGTAGTTAACAAGAGTCTAGAACACTATTTGAGAGCATTTGCAGCTAATAGACCTCAGACTTGGGTGGAATGGCTACCATTGGCTAAATTTTGGTTCAATACCAATTTTCATACCTTTACCAAGTTAACTCCTTTTGAGGCTTTATTTGGCTACCTTCCTCCCAAGCTATTGGATTATATTCCAGGTACCACTAAAGTTGATAGTGTTGATGTGCAATTGAGGACTATACAGCAACTTCTGGCCTTGTTGAAGCAAAATTTGGTAGCAACTCAGGAAAGGATGAAGGTGAATGCTGATAAGCACAAGACTAAAAGGGAATTTGCTGAGGGTGATTGGGTATACCTCAGGTTGCTGCCTTACGAGCAGAAATCAATGAAGCAGAAGCATTTGGGTAAGTTGGCACCTAGATATTATGGACCTTTTCAAGTTTTGCATAGGGTGGGCAAGGTATCCTATAGGTTGGATCTACCACCAGATTCTAGAATCCACCCTACATTCCATGTTTCCTGTCTTAAGGAGAAGTTGGGCAAGCATGTGGCTGTGGTTCCTTCATTACCTTCTGTGGATGCAACTAGCAGTTTGAGTCCTAAACCAGTGGCTATTTTGAAGACTAGAACTCATAATTTGAGAAGCAGGACTGTTACTCAAGTCCTGGTGCAATGGCAAGGGGAAAGTGTGGATGATGCCACCTGGGAAGACCTGTACTTGCTACAACAATAGTATCCTCACCTTGTGGGCAAAGTGTTTTAAGGGGAGGGTATTGTTAGGGATATTTGTGGGGATATTTTGTAGTATGATTGTAATGGGATATTTGTGGGATATTTTTGGGGGTATGACTATAAGGCCATTGTGCATGTGTAGTGTTGGATATTTGGGGGTATTGTGTAGAGTTGGGTTATAATTGCTGGTGCTACAATTGTGTATGCAAGGCAGTGACAGGGTGGCAGGTCAGTTAGTTAGGATATTGGGTTAGTTGGAGTAATGGTTAGTTGGAGTAGTACTAGACACGGGTTAGAGGGCAAAGCATTAGTCAAGGGTATAAAAGGAAGTTTGTACAGAAAATATCAAATAAGATGATTGTTTCCAAATTTACTTTTCTATTTCTCTGTTTCCTTTCTCTACTATTTTCTCTTTTCCATTGGAGGACCAGCTGACCTCAAATCAGCTAGAGAAACCCAAATCCATCTATTCCACTCCTAACAGAAGCATATCTAAATCAGATTCTTCGGGATCCTAGTGGTTGGAATATTTGTTGTTATTGAGACTTTTATTGCAAGAATTCTTGGCCCACTTCTAAACTTGTCAATAAGAGGTCCAAATGAGTCAGTTCAAAATAATGCATAAACAATTTCCAACAGTTAGTGTTAGAATGATATCTTATGTGAAAGCTCAAATAGTATAATGTTGGATATAAGGCTGTGTTTGATTCGGTAGTAATTGATCTTTGGAAAATGTTTTACACCACTAATGGTGTTTGGCATCTCAAGAAATTACGGTCAAACTGAAAATACATTCAGTTGATCGTAAAATACCCCCCCTTAAAGTGTAAAATGTTTTACACTTTGAAATTACCTTCAAAGCATTTCCACTCCTCACAAAAATCCTTTCCTCACTCACACTCTCATCACTCATGCCATGCCCAAGCAAAGGAAGGAGAGAAGCACTGTCGGTGAAGCCCAGAAACAGCCACAAATCCACGGCTCCGTCGTCGTGCCTACAAGCCCACCGCTGGTGAAGGTAGTTTGAGCACTTCTCTCTTCCTCCACCGACCCATCCCTCGTCCTCCCCCAACCCATCTCCACGACCACCTCCACCAACCCATCCCTTTTCCACCACCGACCCATCTTCCTCATTTCTTTTCCCTCAAGATCCACATTCTCAAATTGAGATCTTGAGATCTAGGATTTTATGGGGTTGTTCCCATTTACAGTGTAGTGTTTTTTTTAGTTTTGTTTTCATGATTTGGTTGAGGTAATAACAGTGATTTGTTCTTGGGTTGCAATTTATTTGTTCTCTAGAAAATGTTTTACATTGGAGAATCAAACACTGGAAATACTTTTCCAGCGAATTTCTTAGAACACAACCAAACAGATGAAAATGTTTTCCTTTCATTAAGATATTTTCAACTGAAAATATTTTACACTCGGAAATTATTTTACATGTTGCCAAACACAGCCTAAATCAATAATTTACTTTTGTGATTAACCAAAAAGAACAACATATAGATCTAAATATAAGCAATAACACAAGTAGATATGATAGCAAAAGTAATAAATAAATATTGTACATATATATAAAAAGAAATCTGTAAATAATTAATAACTTACAGACCAAATGTATGAATGATGAATGATTCAGATCAAGTCTTGTATTTGACACAATCTCCTTAAAGCAGATTTCATGGGTGTCTGTGGTGCTTTGAGACTCATGGGCGTCTGCCTCTCAAGATAAAATGATCTACAACACGGAAAAGAAGCATACAATGTCTGTGTTCTATGAACTACTCTATGTCTTTTTCTCTCTCTTTGACTCACATGAATGCAAAAAATATTTTCTCTCTGAGAGAGTTTTTCTAAAAAATTAGTTTTCATGAATAAGGGACTATGAATTTATATACGTTAGTGAATAGACACACTATTCAAAGAAAAAGTGTTGCGCACAGACTGACTGACTCGAAAAATAAAATAATAAAAATTATTATTTGGAAAAGAGGGCCCAGTCCACATATGCCAAAGCCCACCCAAATTACATCTACCATTGGAAGGAGCCATTGAGTAATGGCTTCTTCCAATGCTTCCCATATGCACCAAAACTTCTCTCAACACTTAGATTAGGTGAGATAAATGTTTGGGCTAAAAACCTCTCAAGAATGTGTAGATGGAGAGGTAGGAGTAAAGGAAAACTTTAGAGAAATGGTGTAGATGATTATGGGTATACAATTTCTAACTCTCAAGTGTTTAGTTAGGGTTTTTTTTCTCAAAAGTTTCTTAGAAAAACTCCTTACAATTTCGTGGGTAATGAGGACTTGTATAGTATTGATAAAGGTATGAAAAAAAGCACACTCAAAAAGCTCCAGGCAAAGAAATTCATGGGTCACTTGTGACTTTGCCTAAGTCACGAAGTAACTCACAAAATCCAGCCTAGTAAAGAGACTCTTCAAATTCTAGCATGTGCTTCTCACGTGGGCAGTCATGAGCTAGTTGCAAGCTAGTCGCGAATTCTTCATCTTTACAGAATTTTCACCAATCTCTCACACACGGCCCTTTCATTAAATCTCACAAAAATACAGGAAAATGATTAAACAAAAATAGAATCAAATTTGACAAGGAATTAAATCCAACATAAAACATAGTTGTAAATCACAACTTTACATTATGTTATGACCACTATGGCATGATTTCGTTGGCCCACTTCAAAAGACATCAAGCAATGTTCAATATTAAAGTTCCTCTCTTTTATCTTGGTACTTTCTATGAAGTCATTCTTGATACGAAATGTAATTTCCAAAATCCCAACAAGAGTAAATGTGATTTTTTTTTTTTTAAAAAAGAGTAAACGAAAATAAATAAACAAATACTAGTCGCAAACCCGTGCGATGCACGGGATAGTTTTAAATCAAATGTTAACACATTCAGATTTAAACATCTCTCTAATTTCAATTATTGAAAGCTAAATTGACTTTGATATAAGATGAAACATGTAATATTATGAAGTAATATTAAAAATGAGATAAATACAGATATTATGAAGTAATATATTACAATAATCATAATATGCTTTTACATTTGGTTTAATAAGTATTACAAAAGAACATCGCACGGGAATGCTACTAATTTTTTTAATTAAAAATAAATAAAAATTATATCCATAATAGAAGGACATAAAATATCATTATTGTCCCAAAAGATGACACATAGATCACAGTTTTAAGCTGAAGCTCCTCCCAACAGTTTTTAATTTGCACATAAGTCCCAATACCATGTATTTTTGCTATGGCTTTTTTTTTTTTTTTTTCAATTTCATTTATTTCATGACTTCCACTAAATATTCATTGTATTCATAATATTTAAAAAACGTTGAAGTAGAGTTGTATCCTCAAATAACTAAATAAAGGAGTTTAATTCCTCTCTGTTTCAATTTAAAACCAAATTATGCATAAAAGCAAAAAAATTTCCTTTGTTCCACTATGTCTTTAGTACCAAAATCACAAATCCATTAAAACCAAATTGTGCATAGAAAATCTTAGAGATTGAAAGACAACTTTAAAGTGTTTTTTGCATCTTCTTCCTTTGTTGCTTTGTAGCAGTCCCTATATATGCCCTTTTGTTTTCCTTGGGTATAGATGTTGGTGTGAGTTGCACATTGCTTTGAACATCAAGTTTCACTGATGTAAGCCTAGCAATAGAACAGGTTGAGGAATGTATTACAACATATACATCTTAAATATCATATTTGTAATTTTGCTAAATTAAAGAATACGTACTTCTGTCATTTTATCAAGCTAAATTGCTTTGTCAATTTCTTCAAAAGAGTCAAAAAGTTTCTTGATGGAGTAGAATTCCCATCCTTACTTGAGATTATAGTCATTTAGTTGTATTTTTCTTCTTAATTGAAGAAAAATATAGCATTCACATACTAACTTCAGAATTAAAAAAAAAAAAAATAAAATAAAAACATGATTATTTGATAAAATACAAATTGTACATAGAAGTTATTAAAACAATGGAAATCTTGAGATGAAACAATTAACCCAAACATAAAACCAAGTTTGAGATAACCAAGAAACTTAAACATGCAATCATATTCCAATTTCAAATTCTTTCTACAAACATATTACCAATAAATATGCAATAAATAGTACAGAATAAAGGAAAGACTGGTAAATACCTGACTTTCCTTGTCTTGTAGTTGTATTACCAAATAAGCCAGATATCAAAATGCTAAATCCCTACCTGCAAAACAGTAAGAATCCAATTTTCAGCCAAGAAACATTAATAGAAGAGAAATAGTGCAGTACAGAAAGTTTGAAACAGTGTAGTATAGTGCAGATTTTAATGAAACAGTGTAGTGTAGTGCAAATTTTTCTTTTTTAATCTCCTTCATATCATCAAACAATTTGATTGTGAGAGCGGGCAGCTTACCCTCATGAAAATTTAAAAAAAAAAAAAAAATGAGAACTCTTCCTATATATGTTATTTTCTTCAAGAATTAAATAGATTAGCATAAAATTTTTTATGATTCTATCCAATGAAAAAACAATCACCTGCATCACCATAGTTGCTGCTGTTAGCTAACTTTAACTCATTTTTTCCATAGTGACCAGTAATTTATAGAGGCAAAGGAACCCAAATATTAAAAGCAAAAGCCTAAACTAAATCCTCTAATTGATTTAAGAATTCTATTTTGTTTTATGCAGTTACTTTCAGTTATAGTCATGTAGCCTTGCAAGTATTTGAATGTATCTTATCTAATAATGTATCTTATCTAATCAATGTGTCAGCTGCATCATACCTTGCATGTCCATATGTTCATGTGTTTGAAGACAAAAATAATGTTGTTGAGCAATATAATATTCAATTCTGAAAAACTAAACAACACTGAAAAACTAACCTCAACATACTCCACACCAATTTCGCTAAGATTATCAGGAATGTTGTGTAATGAAAGCAAGTTGATAACTCCACCTCTCTCAGTTTCCACTAAACAAATTCAAACCCATAGCTCAATTTCCACACAAAAAAATTCAAATTGATTATCACCATTTTAATATCTATTTAAAATATTGAAGATGTAACTCACTTCAAAAAATATTATCATCAAAGCACACTACTAAACTCAATTACAAAGTTCCAAACCTAAGACTTATCTAAGCGTGTGCACAAACTCAATTACAGATACAAAAGAAACATAGCTAAAACAGCACATATTAAAATAATAAGCCAACAGTAAACTGTTGAAGTTACAGAAACCAACAACTGTCACATAAAAAGCTGAATAAATACCTCTAGAATTACAAAACAGTTAACTTCACCATCTGTTGCAAATGCAATTCACAGAGTTCCATCTTTGGGGTAGCCCAAGACAACGAAGCCCCACATTCTACTACTGGTTATAACGTATCACACCACTTAATTCCAAGATACATCTTTCAATTTATGATACAAAAAAGAAAACAAAGCTCAATACAGAAAATTTTATCAACATATACTCAAAAACATTTTGCAAAAAATAGTAAATTGACCCAAAACCACCTACTCAAATCAATAATGCATTCACAAAAGAAAATTCCCAAGTATATGGATAATGGTGTTTTTTTTAAGGATTGAAAAGAAGTGGAGCAACTATTATGACAAAGAATTCCATTAGCGTAATCATATTTATAATGAAAGTGGCAGAACACAGAGTGCTTTAGAAAATACCAGGTATTGACACATAGATGGCTAAGAAAGTGAGTCCACTTAGAAGCACTCTGCTTCATGGAATAGGATATTCTCCAAATACTAATTCTCATGGCCCTTCAAACCACCCTTGGAACAATGAATTTTAGACTTGAATTGGAAACATCAGAAGAAGTAAAGGGAAATCCATAAAGCTGGATTGTTGCGGTCATCTATAAATATATATATATATATATATATATATATATATATATTCTATTGAGAGTGAAAGAAGACCAACTATTTCAAGCATAATAAAAAAAAAAAAAAATCAAATTGATTATCGTCAAAACACATGAAACAAATCAAACAAAACACACCAAAAAATTTATTTGAATTTTCTCAAAAACGACCCTAGAAACCCAATCTTTACTGCCAATCTCTTCAATCAACAATAATTCCCACAATCACAATTCAAATAAGAAATACATACCCACTTAGACAGCCATTGGTTTCTACTTAGAGAATTTTGTAGGGGGATTTCTGGAACTATGACAAATCAATCAGAAGGGCAAAAACTTAGTACCTGATCCTGAAATCAATGGCAAAAACAAAAAAAAAAAAATCAGTGAAAAAGGAAAGACGAAAAGAAGACTGCTTAACAGGTTTTCTGAATTGCAAGGTAATAGGGTGGTGAGACCGTTCTAAAACTACAATTTAATCAACTTCAAAGTAAATTAATTTGAAGTAAACAAAAGCAGATCAAATCCTAAGTCATAATTCTGACATCAAATTGATTGAAAGCAAGCATAAATGCAAACCAACCATAGACTACCACTAAACAAATTCAAACCCATAGCTCAGTTTCCACACAAAATAAAATAAAATTGATTATTGTCAAAACACAGTACTAAACTCAGTTATAGAGTTCCAAACCCAAACTCAATCAATTACAGATACAAAGAGAAACGCAGCTAAAACTACAATTTAATCAACTCTAGAATACAAAACAGAAATCAATGAAGCTGGGGTAAAAAATCTCAGAAAGGTTAAGAAAAAAAGCTAAACTAAAAGCTAAAAATCCAAACTAAACGAATACCATACCTTTAACCCTACTGCAAAAACTAAAATTTACTAAAATTAACAACAATTTATAGCATAATAACATATTACCAGTAAATTTTATTTATTTCAATCAACCTAAACAAATAAAGACCAATAAAATTATGGTATATAACACCAATAACCTAGAGGCTAGAGGTCAGAGGTCAGTTCGTGTTGTGTTTTTTAGGGAAAAGATGGAGAGGTTGAGAGAGAGTTGAAGAAGAAGCAGATATCTTCGATTTTGCACGGGTTCAACATTAATCAAAACCAATTATCCAAATACCTAAATCTAAGATAACAAAAATTAAAATACCTGCACTGGTAGCGGCTTTGGCGGTATATGACGGTGGTGGGAGGCTGGCACTTTTTGCCACTGAAGGAGTGAGAGAATGCCCATGGGATATGGTTTAGGGATTTTGAGAATTGAGAGAGGCAGAGGCTAGAGAGAACGGCAAAAGAGAGAAAGGGTATAAAACCTAAAATAAAAAAGAAAAAGAAAATAGTGGTAGAATTGGGTTCCGGTTTATAAAACCTAAAATAAAAAAGGAAAATAAAATAGTGGTAGAATTGGGTTCCGGTTTTAAAAAGGTTTTATTATTATTATTATTATTTTAATATTGTGCTGATGTGAAAAATTGTGGAAGCTTCAAAAGCTTCAGTTTTATATATATATATATATATATATAGATGAGGGATTTTGGAGACAAATATGTGAGAATAAGGTCAATCTCAAGTTCACATCGGAATTGTATAGTGTAAATCATCTGGGAGTTGTGCACAAAATTAGAAACTTGATACTATTTGTGGCCAACAAAAAATGAAAATGAAAATGATACCATACATCAAGCAAACCAATTTACCAAGCTGTGCTTTCGGCAAACAAAGTTGGGGAAACTGTTGGAAATCATGTGTATCAAATAAATATAAGAGGAAACATTACAAAGATTAATAAACAACCAATTTGTGCTTGTGCCTAAATCCAATAGAGTCAAGTTAGGTCCAAATACTAACACAAATTAATTGGGAGTGAGAGGCTATCTACAAACTCTTTAAGCCCCACATCCCATTGGAAAAATTAAATGGGCAAAAAAAAAAAAAGAGGAGACTTTCAGTGTACAAAATCATCAAAATGCTTGTGTTTGGAGAACCAAATTAAGATTGTTGGGGAAAAGATGGTTGACGTCTTAAATTGAGACAGTTAAGAAGCATGGATTACTCTTTTCCTCCTTTTGAAAGAGACGCATGAATTGTGTTGCAACCCCAATTTCATTTTCCTCTCAAAACTTCAACCCTCCAACTCCAAAAGCACCAAAATTGTGTGAACAACAAACAACTCTACTATATTTAACCCACCCTCTTTTAGACCAATGACTATCCCATTTTCCCATTGCAAGTAAAAAACTGATGCTTTTCTATTCTACATGTTCTTTGCACCTCTAGAATTCTAAAACATCATTAAAGACTCAGTTACATGCTTGTTTGAACTTACAAAACTCTGTTCTTTGAGAGTGAATGTGAAAGTTGATCATGAAAGCCTTGTTGGAAGAGCAACTACCTCATCACAATTCAAACAATGCATCAACTTGTGACCAGTCTAAAGATGATCAAGAAATGGGCTCTAGTGCCATGTCAAAGAGTGGAAATGTCTTCAGCAACTCAGGCTTTAGCTGCTTTCCACGAGGAATGGATCTAAATCTTGGACGTGTGGTAAGAGAGATTAGGCCCTTTTCACAGTCTAATGGGCTTAGAATAATTGGCTTGCCACTTAATTTTCCTAAATGAGCTTGTGATATCATTTACAAATTACAATCCACCCAAGGATTGAGGCAATGCTTTTGTTCTTAATGGTGATTCAAACTACTTGCACACAATATGCGGCCTTTACTGGCCATTTTTGCTAAATAATAATTTTTTAAAACATTTGCTTAATGTTTGAAAGTTATTAAATAAAGGGTTCTGTCAGTGAATGCCCTTATCAAGGTAAAATTTTATGATGTAGTCGATCCGTTTTTTTTAAGGAGTCAAGACACTTTTAGTTTAAAGAACATATTTTTATTAATTTTTGCTATTTTCCAATGAAGGTGGAAACCCTTGTCAAGCCTCCTTAACTGGCACACAAGGACACCCATTAATAAAAACGTTTAAGAAATTAGCCCTTTTGATATTTTGACTCTTGTATTTGTAGAGATGAGTATCGAAGTCTCTTCAAAAGACGAGGTTCACCTCCATACTAGACATCATGTTCAAATAGAAATGGTCTTTTGGAAAGAGTGATTTCATGTTTTCAAAGACTATCTTATCAAATAACTTTCAAACATTGCTAATTTTAACTCTATATTTAATTTTAAAAAATTATTTAGCAAAAATGGCCTGGCTTTACTACTTACTCATCCAATTACTTGATCATTTGCTAAATTTTAGATTAGTTATGATATGGACTTATAAGATGTTGGTTCAGCATGGGAAACCAAGCATATAGACTCATTTAAGCAACAACTGAGGAGAAGTAAATTAACAATATTCAAATCTGGATCCCTTGTGTATAGTAAAGAAAGCACAAGACAGAGAGGGGCTGAACTCTAATAAACAAGCCTAGCTTAGGAATTAGGAGTTGCTAGAATGGAATTTTATGAAAGGGTAGTGTAATGCTTTGTTCAATCAACAATGTAGACATAATTTCCTTTTCTTTCTAAAGCAAGAAAATGCTTTAAATAAGTTCCAGTTTTCAAATTCAAAAGTAATCATATGCTCAATATGCTAATCAATTCAGCAAAAGCTAGAAGCTCTAAAACTTTCTATACACTATTAGCAAAATTTTAGCATATAAAAATTTGTCTAAAGTTTGATTGGAAGGCTGTGACTTCTTCACTAAAGATTATTTTGGTAATCATACATGTGAGTTTGATCTAAAATATATGCAGGCTTTAGCAGAGATGGTAGGGACTTTCATTTTGATGTTTTCAGTATGTGGGATCATAGCATGCACCCAGCTGTTGAAAGGCGAAGTGGGTCTCCTGGAGTATGCAGCCACAGCAGGATTGACAGTGGTGGTTGTGATTTTCTCAATAGGGCCTATCTCTTGTGCGCATGTTAATCCTGCTATCACAATTGCTTTTGCAAGCTTTGGTCATTTTCCATGGTCCAAGGTATATAATTTTAGTTTTTGGATATGTACAATGTGTAGCAGTGTAGGTACTAAAATTGAAGTTGTCCCTTAATTGTGTGACTGTGTAACAGGTTCCACTCTATATAATAGCACAAATATTGGGTTCTGTATTGGCAACATATGTTGGACAGTCAGTTTATGGTTTAAAACCAGAAATTATGATCACCAGGCCACTACAAGGTTGCAATTCTGCCTTCTGGGTGGAGCTCATTGCAAGTTTTATAATCATGTTCCTAGCTGCATCATTGACATACCAAGCACAATCTGTAAGAATTTTGAACCTTTACTGTGTGTTGGTTCAGCTTGTACTACGATTAGGACTAGGATTTTGCTTGCTTTAGAAATACATGGACCCAAGAGGGTCCAAGATACCTTTAACAGCATTAATGAAGAGTTTATAATTTCCATTAGTTAAATTGAAAACATTTTGCAGGTAGGCCACTTGTCTGGCTTTGCTGTTGGAATAGCCATTGCACTAGCTGTGTTAATCACAGGGTAGGTTCAAATTTTAAACTTATTTGCAATTGATTTGAATTTCATTTTCTTTTCTTACTATTATTTTTCTTGTATAAACTTCTCTGGCTTTGCATATCAGGCCAGTTTCAGGAGGATCAATGAATCCTGCAAGGTCATTAGGGCCTGCAATCATTTCATGGAAGTTCAATGACTTATGGATATATGTAACTGCCCCAGTCATTGGAGCTGTTACAGGTGCTCTACTGTTTCGTGTTCTGCGTCTTCAATGCCAGCCATGTAGTTCAATGCCTAACCCATCTAGTTAAACATTCCATGGACTTTGGTTCAAATTAGTGCACAAGAAAAATGTATTTGATTAGACATCTTTTATGGATGCTTATAACCAAACTAATGCAGGAGCAGAAGATTCAGTTGCAACCACATTTTGAAGTTCTTTGACTTATTTTTTTACATTTTTTTTCTTATTTTCTGTGGGGAATGGGCTCAATAAGACAGAGTTGAACCCTTGTATGTGTTGAGAATAACAGCTTCTTCTAGTTTCTTGAAAATGCAACATGCTTTAATGCTTCAAAATACAGTAAATATAATGAAGTAAATAAGCATTGATAAAATTGAGTTAGTCCCTAAACTTTGTGATTTACTGATGCTCATAAGTTTTTTTTCTTTCTTATTGCCATTTCTTGAACTCAATGGCAAAAACAGAACGATTCTTAGTACATGTTAATGTACTAGAAACATAAGGGGAGGTTTCTTGACTTCCTTTTTATTTCATATTTGTATGTGATTTGATTTGCTTGAAAATAGGCACTAACACCACCCCCCCCCCCCCCCCCCAAAAAAAAAAAAAAATCTACCTAGCCTAAGTCCAACTAAACCCATTAAAATCAGGTTACCAAACAAAGTGTTTTAACCAACCCAGAAGTTTTGATACCTCCCATTTCCAACTGCTTGATCTCCTTGAATTGCATAACAGCTCCCAACTTTTTGTTTAGGGATAGGCTAGAATAAAAATTAGTATACTTAATGGGGCTCTTTATTGTTTCTCCATGCCCATCAATGTAGTTTATACATAGATATGGAAGCCATATCATCTAAAGTAACCATATTTTGCAATACATAAAGAAGTAATGCTACAGACACAATATTTTTCATAATTAATTTGTCAATTTTTTTTCTAATTTTCATCGACCCACTGCTAATATCACTTTTTTACCTATCAATAACAACCTCCAATCTCAGCAATTATAAATTTTTTCTACCTCTAGATTTATCATATATTATTGGGCCATAGAAACTCAATTTTATTTAATTAAAAAACATGGAGTTATAATAAGATATTAAGATGAGAGAAAGAGAAAATGCCAATGGAATTCTAGCTAGATGATTGACATTTGCCCCTTTCTTAGCTTAAGAGGATATATAAGGCATTCAAAATATGTAACCAATATCTCTCATAGGGGTGGATCTAATGTTTTTGGAGTTTACCTCTATATAAAAGGTTAAAGTTTCTGATGGTTACATAAGAGATCTGAGATTCAATTCTTATTTACACTAAAAATCGATTGATGTCTTGATCTGATAATAAAAAGTTATCCTCAGGAATAAATATCATTTAAAAATAAAACAATCTCATATAGTAAAACAACAGTTTCTTTTAGAGCTGTCGGGCCCAGCCCAAACTGTTGTAGTCGTAGTCCACCCTCACCGTTGGTAAATACAAAAAAAGTAACGTAAGTAAAACATGTTGAACTTGAAGCTGACTCTTTAAATTCAGAAAATCTTCGATTCGTCGGAGAAAGATTTTTAAATCTCCGACCTTAAACACAGGCAGAGAGACAAAAGAGTGTGTGTGTGAGAGAGAGAGTAATTAAGATTATTACTTAGTATATTAGATCTTAGTTTGTTTAGGTTGAAAAAAAAAAAAAGAAAAGCCAAAAATGCATTCGTTTGGGTACAGAGCCAACGCTCTGATAACGTTGGGGGTGACCGTACTTGCCCTCATGTGCGCCATGGCTTCTCTCTCCGACAACCTCAATTCCCCCACTCCCTCTGCCCAAGTCCAGGTCTCTCTCTCTCTCTCTAACAACCTCAATTCAATTTTGTTTTTTGTTTTTTTTTTTGTTTTGTTTTTTCAAAATTTTGGGAATTTGATTGTCTGATCCTATGTGTTTGTTTGTCCTGTAATTTTAGGTACTCAATGTTAATTGGTTTCAGAAGCAACGCAATGGAAACGAGGAGGTAATCACTTTTCTTTTTCTTTTTTTCAATTTCGTTTAATATTCTGGATTTTGGGTATTTATAATGTGTTAATTGTGTCATAGGCTTTTAGATTGTACAAAAATTTTGAAATTTTCAATTGAGTTTGATTCAAATTCGAAATCTTTGTGCTTGCAATGTGTAATGATTATGACAATAATCTATGTAGAATAAAGGCTTAAATGTACTGTTTGTCGCGAAAGCGTAGCTTTTGAGTGATTTTAATCCTGAAGTTTGATCGCTTTTGGTCCCTTTGATATGACATGGCCGAACTAAAAATTGACATGCCATCACTCCATAGGGAGTGATCACTTTAAGTTTTTCAAGGACTAAAATTGATCACTTAAAATTTGAAGGAATAAAATTGCTTATGCGCTAAGGTTTAGGGACCAATAATGTACTTTATATGTATGTAATTATTGGTCTCAGTGAAACCAAGCATCACTAGGTATATGGTTATAATTTATGAAAATGAAAATGTTTGTGACCAATTTTTTCTCTTTTGAAGCTGCGTATAGTAGGTAAGTTTTTGGATGATGAAGTATTTGTTCTGTTATTGTGTTTTGATGTTTTTATGTGTGTAGACTCTATAAGAACCATGCTTTCTGTCTTATTTTGAAACCTTATGAATTTTAAAATTTTTTTTTTTTTTTTATACAGGTTAGCTTGACATTGAATATCTCAGCTGATTTGCAGTCGATGTTCACGTGGAACACTAAACAGGTTAATCAATCAACCAATTACCACCTGCTGTTTATGTCTTGTCTCCTATTCAGTGTTTGATTGGAATTATAGATTTAGTTATTTTCACATAGCTTTTACAATCTCTTTTGTTAGTGTTTGAAGTTTTGTAGCATTCTTACACTTCCTCTTTTCCTAGATTTGGAAATTATACTTTTTGCATCTAAGCTATTATCCTATCAATATGGGTGACTCAGTACTAGATCAAAAGTGATTGAAGCTTGAATGGCTTACTATGGGCCTTCAGAAATGATATCACAAATATCACTAGCTATGTTGATGCGGGAGATGCAAAAAGATTATTATTTAGTATTATTTATGTTTGTAAGTCAATTGTATTTTTTATGTTTTAGGTCCTAGTAGTTTATTAGGCTATTATTATTTTAATTTGGAAGTAAGGTTATTTTCGTAATAAAACAATTAGGGTTTCCTAGCCAATTAGAACTAGGGTTTAGCAATCCTTTATGAGAAACCTATTATACTCCTTGAGGAGATAGTTGATATTTTGATGAATGAAAAAAATGGCCGTTTGGTCTTTCTTTGGTCTGGTGCTTACTTTAGGTCTACCCTAGGTGCTAACTCTTAATGGTTTCCCCACTTGGTGCTAACTCCAAGCAAGGCCTAGGTGCTAACTCTTAGGTCATATCCCTTTATTTTTCTATTGTTTCAGTTTTGTTTTGGTTGTCTTGCGTCAATTTTGGTATCAGAGCAAACACCGATCTGTTTGAACTTTGAAGCGTAGTCAACCCAGAATCAAAAAAATCACCAAAAAAAAAAATTAAAAAAAAAAATCCAGTGCAATCATTATTTCCTAACCATCGGAATACCATCCACTACAGTAAACCAGATTTCCCAGCCAAGCAGAAAATAAATACAGTCGCCAGCCTTCAAAATCACTGCCGGATACGCTGCTAGCAGCGGATCCCTTTTGCACCAGCAACCCACTACGAGCACCTTCCATCCTTGCCTTGCGCCGCCATGACCTTCTCTTGCTCACTGTCGTTGATCTCAAAGGTAACCCAGTACAGCTCCCTCTGTGTTATTCACTTCCTTTAGCCAAAAAAAAAAATTCTTACTAACCCATTTTAGAGACATAACCCTTGCCTGACCCATTTGTTAACAAGCCCAAAGCCCACATTTTACAACACCAGTTTTTAAGAAAAAAAAAAAAAAAAATACCAGATCGAGCCCACGAAATCCAAACTTGTCAACCAGCCTAGTTCCGGCAACTATTTGAGAGAATAGTCTTAGAAGCCCATTCCAACGACCTGTCCAAAGAACATCACAGCAGCCCAGGTTCTTGTTCCAACTTCCAACTATTTGTTGACGCACTATTTTAGAGAATCATGGAAATATTAGAAGCACCTTATTTTGATGGTTATGAAACTTATCCAGGAGATTTTGTCAACTGGATGAATGGGATGGAGCAATTCTTTGAGCAAGCAAATTTTGTAGATAACAAAAAGGTTAAGTATGCCAAGTTGAAGTTAAGAGGTAAAGCACAAAGATTTTGAGAGAATCTTGAATATTCCCGCTATATGAAGTATGAACCTACCATTAGTGTGTGGGAAGATATGAAAGAAAAGCTTTGTGATGAGTATTTGTCACCATACTATCAAGCTAAGTATCTACCCCAATCTCAATGTGGCACTTTTCAAGTTGAAGCAAATACGATGAATCCTCATCCTCATCCCATTTCATGTCCTCAACGCACTTTTGAACAATCTATCAAAGAATTATCTACCAAGGAATTACAAGAATTATCTATAAAGCTCATGAAAGATGTTCAGGACAGAATTGCTCAGATGAAGCAAATGAAGACTCAAATTGATTCAATTGGGAAACCAAGGATAATTGATCACAATGAACTTATTGCTGCCCCCATAGAAGACAACATTGATGATGATATCTTGGTCGTGGAGAATCCTCAGGCAACACCAAAGCCTAATGTTGACACAGATGTACATGCCTCAACAAGTGTTGCTTTAACATGCGTGCAAGGAAATGAATTTATTGAAGAGTAGCAAGGTGAAGAAATGGTGCCTAAAGAGAGTATTATGTTATAGGGTGCACGTGATGTGATATTGGAAGCTAATGAATCTGCTTTTGATCAGCCTTCCATGGTGCATGAAGACAAACAGTTTGCTAAAGTGGAGAAAGTGGATAACATAGTGCTTCCAATGGTTCAAGTAACACCAAAGCCTAATGTTGACACAGATGTACATGCCTCGACAAGTGTTGCTTTAACATGCGTGCAAGGAAATGAATTTATTGAAGAGCAGCAAGGTGAAGAAATGGTGCCTAAAGAGAGTATTATGTTATAGGGTGCACATGATGTGATATTGGAAGCTAATGAATCTGCTTTTGATCAGCCTTCCAAGATGCATGAAGACAAACAGTTTGTTAAAGTGGAGAAAGTGGATAACATAGTGCTTCCAATGGTTCAAGATAAGATTATGTTGATTCCACACATTGATTTTGTTATTCCAGAAGAGTTTGACATGGTGGAATTCAAGGTTTTTCTTTTCTCCATGCCCCCTAGGGTGATTCTAGACTTGAAGCAATTGTTACTTGTTAGCATCCTAATCCTTCAACGCTTTAGAACTCGAGGTCGAGTTTTCTCCAACCAGAGGAGAATGATGCGAGAGACGCAAGAAGATTTTTATTTAGTATTATTTATATTTGCAAGTCAATTGTATTTTTTATGTTTTAGGTCCTAATAGTTTATTAGACTATTATTATTTTAATTTGGAAGCAAGATTATTTTCGTAATAAAGCAATTAGGGTTTCCTAGCCAATTAGAACTAGGGTTTAGCAATCCTTTATAAGCAACCTATTGTACTCCTTAAGGAGATAGTTGATATTTTGATGAATGAAAAAAATGGACGTTTGGTCTTTCTTTAGTCTGATGCTGATTTTAGGTCTACCCTAGGTGCTGACTCCTAGTGGTTTCCTCACTTGGTACTGATTCCAAGCAAAGCCTAGGTGCTGACTCCTAGGTCATATCCCTTTATTTTTCTATTGTTTCAATTTTGTTTTGGTTGTTCTGCATCATATGTAGCACAAGCATATTATGAAAAGTCATTATAATGTAGTCCAGTCACCAGAGTGTTTTTACTATTGGACGTTTCATAAAGCCTAATTAGTAGATCCTTCTTATGCACACTTCAGCCAGTTATGTGTTGATTTCTACCGATTCGTTTTTCTGATTCACTGCTTTATATTCCTCCTATTTCTTAAGGATTTATTTACTGGCATCTCTCTATGCTGGACAACTAAGTCTGGCAGGAGAGCTCTAGAGTTTCTTTTTGTTACATTGACTTTAAGACCGTATAGATTTGAATCCATTGTTCATAAATTCTACATTATTCTATAGTCATTATAATCAATGAAACATTACATTGATTCAAGATCTCCTGAAATGTTGTTGATTTTTTCTATGTTTTAAATAGTTTATGTTAGGGTCAAAACTTTGCGTAACTATTAACTACCCTATATACATTGAATACACTGGTCACAGGGCTTCATTTTCTTTTTGCTGCAAACTGTCCTTTTCTCTATATTACTACTCGCTGTCTAGTGAATTTGAGTAACAGTTGAAGCATGCATTTTTTCTCACCATTACTTTAGTGCTGTAGGTCTTTGTCTTTCTAGCTGCTGAGTATGAAACCCCAAAGAATTCTCTGAATCAGGTATGCTCTAGTGCATTATGATGCACTATTACAACAGTGCTATTATTTTTATTCTGTTCTTATTTTGGTTAGTTTAAAAGGATGCTTAACATTTATGTTGCTGGATAATATGGACTAGGACAGTCAGCTTGGGACCTTGCCTCATGAAATGGAGGTTGCTAGCTTGAATGTCCCAATCCCCATCCCCTTGGGGCCATAAATATTACTTATTAAAATATACTTTTTATCTCACCACAGCTACGTAACTGCACTATTTGGAAACAGATTCTGTATACTTATTTGGTACTGCTAGCATTTGGCAAAATTGGGTTTTGATGGAAGACATAAGCAGTCTTCTGTAGAGTAGTACTTTTCCTCTCCATGACTTTTGCCCTGGTTTTGCTAACTAAGCAACAAATAATGTTAGTACAGCCACTTATCGAAGTTTATGTTAGCATAGCCACTGAATTCTAAGTTGCCTAAAGGAGATTGTCCATTGAAATTGGATACCTCACGTTTAGGACAAATGACTGTTGTGCCTCTATTTTCCCATGGCACATCCTCTAAAAGTGTTACACTTCCTCGTGCTCAAGTGTTCTGTGGCTATATATTAATCCATGAATGCACAGGTCCAGAGGAAAGACACTCCCTCTTCCATGGAGAGTATGAAACCTTTTCATAGACCAGAGAATTTTCCGACAGTCTCCATTCCCTGCTTTCCCACCTTTCAGCCCAACCGCCTTAAAATCTCCACCAGTGGCTCTTCACAATCTTGCTTTTAATAGGATTCTTTGTACACTGCAATAGGAAACTCTAAATTTCAGACCCGTTCATGACACTCCATGGACTCCATTCAAATGGTATCTCACCCTGCCATGGGGTGCCTTTTCATGTCCAATTCTCCACACTTTTCATGTCCGCTGTCTCCCTTGTTATTTTTAATTATGATGGAGGTGTTTAGTAGGATGGTGAAGAGAATGGAGGGGGCAGGATACTTAGTGGCTTTAGGGCAGATGGCAAGAGGGGCAGAGGAGAATGTGTTTCGCATTTACTATTTGCGAATGATACCATTTTGTTTTGTGAGGCAGCGGTGGAGCAAATCCTTCATATTCGATTGTTGCTACTTTGTTTTCAGGCTATGACCGGTTTGAAGGTTAACGTGGCTAAGAGCGAAACGATTCCTATAGGAGAGGTAAATAATGTGCATGCTTTGGTAGAGATATTGGGTCATTGGGTTGGGTCCCCGCCAATGACTTATCTTGGTATGCTGCTGGGGGTGTCCCATAAAGCCCCCTCTATTTGGAACCCGATATTAGAAAAAATTGAAAGAAAGTTAGCAAGTTGGAAGAAATTGTATTTGTCAAAAGGTGGCAGATTGACATTGCTTAAAAGCACACTATCTAGCCTCCCTACTTATTTCTTATCTCTTTTCACCATTCCTACACTTGTGGCAAACAAAATTCAGAAGCTGCAAAGGGACTTCTTGTGGGGTGACACTAAGACACATTTGTTGGGTTGGAATAAGGTGTGCATGCCTAATGGTGGTTTGGGTATTAGGAAGTTAACCACGTTCAATAAAGCCTTACTTGGAAAGTGGCTTTGGCATTTTGGGATCGAGGAGAATAGGTTGTGGTGGAGGGTGGTAGCTTTGAAATTTGGGGAAGAATGGGGGGGATGGACCTCTAAGTTGGGAAGGGGTGCTCATGGGTGTGGTCTGTGGAGAAGTATTCGGATGGGATGGGAAATGTTTCGCAAAAATGTCCACTTTAAGGTTGGGGTGGGGGATAGAGTGAAATTCTAGACAGACAGGTGGTGTGGAGATTTTCCTCTCCAGTTGGCTTTTCCGATCTTGTACACTCTTGTTGCAAAACAAAGAAGCTTCCGTAGAATCATCTTTGTTGTGCCAAGGAGCGGAGAACAGGAGAACTTGGGATGTTCGCTTCATTCGGGGTCCTAATGATTGGGAGGCAAATGTGGTAGATGATTTTTTCCGATTCTTGGCATCCAATCTACCCCTTGTAACTGAAGGTGATCGTATGAGATGGAAGTTGACAAAAAAATGGGATTTTACTATCCGCTCATTTTATCACAAGTTGCATTGTTCTTCTTCCATTGTCTTTCCATGGAAAGGTATTTGGAAGGTTAAGGCACCCCGGCGTGTCTCTTTCTTTGTTTGGATATCGGTATGGGATAGGATTCTCACAGGAGATAATTTGAGGCTTAAGGGCTATGACTTTGTTGATTGGTGTATTATGTGTCGATGTTGTGGGGAGACAATGGATCACTTGTTGTTATATTGTGGAAAGGTTTATCAGCTATGGTGCTTTGTCTATAGAATCTTTGGGATTTCATGGGTCCCCTCTGGTACGGTGTCAGATCTTCTTTTTAGCTGGTGGAATTGGCTGGGGAAGCGTTCATCTCACATTTGGAATTTAGTTCGATTGTGTCTGATATGGTGTATTTGGAGGGAATGCAATTGGCGAACATTTGAGGATTTGGATAGATCCGATGACCAAATGCCCGCACTTTTTTTTGGTTTCCTTTTTGATTGGGTTAGGGTTTGGGGACTCACATCTAGTGATTCTCTCCCGTCCTTCCTTAGCTCTCTTCTTCTTTGTTCTTAGTGTTATTCTTCTTTTATGTTTTTTCTTTTCCTTCTTTTCTTGTACGTTTGATATGCTAGTGCTTCTTTGCATTTAGCAGTTTATTGAATATACATCTTTCTTACCTATCAAAAAAAAAGATTTCTTGTGCATGCTTATTGTCTTAATCTGGTCCATCCTGCATAATTTGATGGACTGGTTGGATCTTATTGTTATGGAACAGGTTTCCCTTTGGGATGATATTATACCATCTAAAGAACGCGCAAAGTTTTTGATTCACACCACAAATAAGTATCGCTTTATTGATCAGGTAAGCCTTTGGTATTTAGCACTTTTCATGTGTAGACCAGAACTGTTTTTGATTCACACCACAAATAAGTATCGCTTCATTGATCAGGTAAGCCTTTGGTATTTAGCACGTTTAATGTGTAGACCAGAACTGTCTGGCCTATGTAACAAGCTTGTATACATAGTAGATACATATTTCAGAATTTCATAGTAACTGTGCTTCTCATTTGGTGGTAGTCACTGTGCTTATCTAGCAGGACAGTGAATATAGTCCAATTTTATAGTCTGTCTTTAACATAGAAAACCACTGCTTACATTTTACTGAGTATGACTGGTGATCTGTCTTCTTCCTTTTGTTACTCTCAGGGAAGCAATCTGCAGGGTAAAGAGTTTAACTTGACTCTGCACTGGCATGTCATGCCCAAAACTGGCAAGATGTTTGCTGACAAAATAGTTATGACTGGATACCGTCTGCCAGAAGAATATAGATAAGGATGTCTCTCTTGGATTTTAATGCAACTATAATCTTTGTTACAATGAGGGGTATTTGAGTTTGGATTGTCTCAAAAATGAACGGAGGACCCTGAAATTAGTGAAATTTTGTTATGAAGGATTCAGTTTCCTTGTTTGATGACCATCAAGTAGTTCATTATCATTGAAAGGCTGCTACTAGTGAATGGTCTATAATCTTGAGGGTCTAATGGATCTATTTTTATGCTGCATTTTGATTTAAGGATTTAAAATCAAGTGATTTGAAGAATAATTTCTTGATATGAATTTGAACAACACATGATAGATTTAAGCTTAAAATGGTTTTACTCCAACAAAATTACATGTTATGATTTTTTGTTTTCTGCAAAGATACTTGTTATGAATTTGCCATGACATGTTAATTCTAATTAATTCAAATCTATGTATTAATAAGATTTTAATCCATACATTAACTTCATCAATTTTATATAATAAAAAAATGTATCCAAATCCTCCTCTAAAAAAAACGGTCGAATTCAAATTGCAATTTGTGCCATTATGGCTTTATTCCATTGGAGAGTCTCCTAGATGAGGTGGTTTTACATGTTTCTGCCACATGTATGATGTATTCACTCCCATTTGAGAGGGCAGATACATGTAATGGAATGTAATGAAAACACGATAGATTTTCCTCTCTTGGACACTAGCATAGTTTTCAGAATTGGACCGGATTAAGAGGTTGGACCGTGAAAACCGAGAATCGGGATGAAAACCGGTTTTTAAGCAAAAAGAATCAAATTTTTTGTTAATTTCATGAACCGTTAAGACCGGGGTTGGACTGCACGAACCGGTGAGAACCGTGCGGTCCAATCCCTTAGCAATTTAAAAAAAAAAAAAAACTTAACACAATTTTATTCTACTTAATTAAATTATCCATCTCTTACAAGGAATTAAAAAAAATTATAATTAAAATCCTTCAAAGATATTCAACTTTATTTCAAAAATTAATCATAAATTTTAATATTTTCATAGTTATTATTTTATTTTATTAACTTTCTTATTTAATTATTAAATATATACTTGAAAATCATTAAATTTCCCTCACATGTATTGATATATTGTCAATTTTGCTAATTTTATCAATTTAATATCTATATTTAGGCTTTAATTAATTATTAAATTAATTATGACGTCATCACGGTTCGACCCTGGTTCGACCTCAAAAATCTTGAACCTCTTCCTTTTACGGTTCAATGAACGGTCCGGGTCTGAAAACCTTGGACACCAGTGCTGTGCTAGTAGCCTAGTAAGTGTCAAAACCATGGATGATAAATCTATTCCATGGCTAAAGATTAAAGATGGATCATTATTGAAAGGGTGTGATGGGGCCTCCCTGTTATCAATTTGACAAACAACCCTTCAGTACCATATATCCCACTTGATTACATGGATATATGATTTATCAGATTCCAAAATAAAAATCTAATTCGCATAAAGTAAAATTTCACATCCCAATCAAGCATCCAATTGAATTGAACACAACACAAGATTCTGATTCATCATAAGTGCAAGAAGTCCATGATTCCCACATCAAAAAAAATAACCAACTGGGCAAGTAAACTCTTCTCTCTCTCTCTCTCTCTTTTTTCCTTGTTTTGTATTAGTATCTCCTCCTCTTATTTATCGCAGTTGTAGTTCCAAAAATGATCATGTTTAAGGTAAGCTAAAAGTTTTTATTTTATCATAACCATAGCTCTCATCTCAATGACAATGATTTGTTACACTCAAACAATGAGCAATTATATATTTGAAAAGATAAATTTTCCTGAAGAAACGAGGCAGATATTGGAACACACGTAAGCCTCGCATTATGCTCCAAACAAAGAGGCAGACAAGCCATCCACTGTCCTCCAATCCAAACATCTTGGGTGTGCTATAAGTAGCCCAACAAGATCCCTTTACTTGGCTCCTTAACCTGTTCTTATTTTATATACAGTCACTGATCTCTCTCTCTCTCTCTCTCTCTCTCTCTCTAAAAACAACACATTCAAATCAAGAAGGAACCTCCTAAGTCCAACCAAAACCGCCCCCCCAAGAAAAAAAAATGTGACATACAAGCTAGATAGATTGTGCCAGGATTGGTACATATTGAATTTAATCAATATTTCTAATGGATATAACGTACGTGTAATGATGTTTATAGCGGTCCCATTATTTTAACCTATGGTATGACAAACACATTTGGGACCAACTGGTTTGTAGTGAAAGTATCTAGCACATTGCTATCTCGTATGTTGTTCTCATTTGGAAAATACCCCAAGGTCAAAGGAAATGGAAGAAATTGTGGCTAAACTTTGCCTCAACAAAATATTAAAAACTTAAAATTTTTTCATAGGTCTTAATCGTTGGTGGTAGTCGGCGTGCTTAGTCTCTTTAGGCCTCTTATCTTTGGTGGAATCGTTCTCACTTGTCAAATCCAACTTTCTTTTGTTTGGATTTTAGGCATCTTTACACATTGCCCGTTGCATCGGGTCCCCATCCAGGACCAACAAGTACCACCAACCATTCCACTTCTTTTCTTTTTGTGTCTTTCATATTTTCTTTTCATTTCTAGCCTTTTCAAACTCAGATTTTAATGCATGGTTTTATCCTTTCACAATTATTGCTGATGAGATTATTGTGCCTTGTTATGCTGGATCAATTTGAGGGTCCATGATTTTCGACTCTCAAGTCTCGGCTGAGCAGTATTAACTATCAACAGTCACATCCAGTTAAAAATTGATCCATGACTGGAATCTCAAAATGAACCACAGCCTTTTGATTTTTCCTACCAAAGGGCCTTTGTAAAAACGTATTCAAAAAGAGGGCTGACAAGACAGAGCAACCCTTTTTCTTCAAGAATCATCCATTTCTCCGGTAAGTTTGTGGACGCTTATTGAAATAGTCGATTATGAATAACCAAAAAAATAAAAATAAAAATAATGATTGATTCTATAAAAGTAATTCTCGTCTCTCCCAATTTATTGTCGATAACTTGAACAAGTTGTGACGAAAATTATATCCCTAAATTTATTGTACTAGTTAACATATTTTAGTACGATAATTCACCTCTAATTATAAGTGGGTCTAGAGCACTCATATATGAGATTGAAAGGAATATTACACCTAGTTTATAATCATTTTCTCATATATAAAAAAATACAACAATAAGTATATAAGAGTATCTCCAATGGCCTATGTAAACCCAAAATTCTCTCTATAATAGAGAGTGAAACTCAAAAAAAGCTCTCCAATGGACTCTCTATTCCTTTTTTTTTAGCTCATGAACAGTAGCTCATCAAGTCTGATGAGCTACTGTTCACTCTTCAAATGCTTTTTTCCTATTATAATAATTAGGTGTTAAATAAAAAAATGTTAGAAAATGTGTAGTTGTTAAAAAAAGAATAAATAATGAATGAAGAGATAATATTTAAATAAGATAGAAAATGGGATAGAGAATCTGTTGGAAGTGTATTTGAAAAAGATAGTAGTTAAAAGGTAAAAATCACTGTTCATTATCCAAATAATACAAAAATTTGGAGATTCTGCTGAAGATGCTCTAAGTAGTCATTTCTTTAGGATTAAATTGTAGTTTTGTCCTTTTAAATTTACAGTTTTATTTATTTATTTTTGTCATGTAAGTTTAAAATTTTTTAATCCCTCATATTTGAGATCATTTTCAAAATATTCCTCTTGTCCATCACTGTGAGTAGGGTTATTCAATCTTCACCTGGCATCGATTAACACCAACCTCTCTGCACCAAACCGACCAGCAGGTTAGCAACTAATGGAAGCACAACATGTATGAGATGCTTGCTACATGTCAAATGCTGCTACATCTTTAAAATAATAGTTTTTTATTTCATTTTCTCCCCAATTCCCATGCACCTAGAGAAAGAGAGAAACAGAAATTTGGCATACTACCAGCAAGAGCAGGCATATACGCAACATAGGATTGGGCTTTTTCAGCATGATCAAATGATTACGACTATGAATCTAATCTAGTTTTAACTTTTAACATGCAACTTATGCAAGTACTCAATTTGGCTTTCTTCTCTCGTAGAAAAATGCAAAAAAGTACTTCCAATTGTTTATGGATTATGTTATGTTGTTAATAAATAATAAGTGCCTTCGGAGAAATTGTTAATAAATTGTTTTAGGAAAATTTTAACACAATTTTTATAGGAAATAAAAAATACAAAAAGCAATTAAAAATTAATTATTTTTTTCTTTTCCCAAAACAAGTTTCTAAAAATACTTTCTAAACTAATATTCTTATAGCATTCATTAACTTTTCTCCTTCTTTATATATATATATATATATATATATATATAACTTACAAACTAATATGCTAATTCATGTGATGGGACATATCAACAAAATAATAAATAAATTTCTTAACAAATTTTTTTTTTTTTTTTTTTTGTGTGTTTGAAGGTTGACACATTGGTTTTTTCAAGGATATGTAATAAAATTAATGCTACCCTAGTATCATTCCCTCTCTTGTATTATATAACTATTCTATAGATGACTAGCATTATTCTTGTATGGGTCAGAAATCCTACAGCTCAAAAAGGAATTGGGCTTGGATCAAGTTCTACCACAATTAATTTATAAAGATAGGAATCCAGACTAATAGTTGAACCTTTTTATAATAATTCTTATTCAAACATAAAAATATGACAAGAGATTTGTAAATTTAATTATCTTATCTTCTTTGGAATGGCCGAAGAACCTTTTACACTTAGGAAAATACAAGTATGAATATTCTTTTCTCTCAATTTAATAATCTTACTCGCTTTTATCTCCCCTCCGATCCTTGTTTACTAGGGATCTCTTCCCTTTTATAGTAGTCTTGCTTTGATCCTAACCTTCCATTTGGAGGATTGTTGATTCTTCATCAAGGATACTTGTCTCATCCTTCCTTTTAAAGCCATGCTAAGTAAGTAACAGGCTATGTTGGCACTGTTCAAGTGTCATTCAGTCATTAATGCGACTAGCCTGATTGGTGCAGTGCACTTAATGCAGAGGTAATGACAGCTTTTCAGGGAAGTTTCCCCCTCTTCTTATCCACAATGGTTGTTGCTTCCTTCTTCAAATTAGCACCCTCGACTTTATGCGAGCTCCTTCCCAATCTCTTCGAATTGTCTTTGTCCGAGAACCTTCCTCAGGCTAGACACTCTTTGGAAATATCTTCTTCATGGTCAAATCGGGACCACTTGTGTTTGGTGAAGGTTAGGCCTTTGGACTCCTCGAATCACACCCAATGAGACTAATCTTTCTAGCCTCCCACAATTCTCCTACAATGAAAATAGATTAAAAATCATATATAAACTGAATAAAATATTTTGATAACATTATTGAAAATTAACAATAAATAGATATTAAATATAAAAGAATAAATATTACTTTAACTTAAATAATGAAGTTTGGATGAAGAATGTTCCTCCAAACATTTTCAATATTATGCTAGCTGATTTACCAACCAATTGAATAAAGTTAAGTTGAAAGATTTCTATAAATAAATAAATAAAAATAAAAAAACCTTACATAATGAAGGCAAATAGTATGAGTTCGGGTTTCTATCAAAACTAAGAATTATATATATTATTAAAATAGTTTAAAATAAATAATAAAAGTTCTTTAAATTACATACTAAAAACACTTAGTAATAGAATTTTGATTACAGTAGTATTTCCAAAATTTACTAAAATTTTGTTGATATAATAGCAGGGCATGTTAATTGATGACGTTGAAAATTGTCACCAATGGGTCACACCGTACTCGCGACTCAATCGAACCTGCACGATAAAAACGATCGAAAGAAAACCTTTAGAGAGCACCGGTGTGGGGCCGGCCAAATACTCTCCGAAGGTCAAGTCAGAATTTGTCTCTTTACTCTAGAGTGTTAGGTAGGGTCAATTAATCATACCTCGATTTGCGAGAATGTTAGTCCTTTTATAGCAGTGGAGAGGTGGCTTTTCTTCTTGACCTCCAGATCTTTCCAATGTGGGACTCTGATACAAATTCTCCAAAAGCGTGGTGGGCCGGGATTCCCCTTTTCGGATCTTAGGACTTTTCTAGGCGATACGGATTTCGGATCATGGGCCCATACTGTGTCTGTCAGCGATGGGCCTTAAAAGCGCGTGGGACCATCCTCACACAGGCCAAACAGTCCTAATCCGTCAGGCCCCTTAAGATACGCCCATCAGATTATATATTTCATCATCTTCAGTTGCCCCCTTCACCTCAATGATCCGTCTGCTTTTAGGTCAAAGGATCAATGGGGTGACGGTCCTAATGTAGGGGCATGACGGGTATTTTAAAGACGGAATGGGATCCGTGAGACAAAAAGGTTTAAACTGATTGACGGAGTTAACCGCCGGGTAGGATGACGGTTTAAGATGGATCAACCGTCCGAAGAAGATTCATTGAGTCGACGGTTATAAGTAAGGCACAATCTGTTGATGCGTACTGACAGGTTGTCAACATTTATTGAGCATGCCACGTGTCAATCTCTGAATGGCCGTTGTATAGGATCGATGCGTCGCTTCGTCTTCCGTGCATCCCCTATATATATGAGGCGTCTCAATCTCTCACTTTCGCATTTCCAAACAAAAACGTCTGTCAGAGCGAACCGTCAACCTTGTCAGAGCAATCCGTCGACTACTGATAACCAACAATCACCACAACCGTCACCCGTCCTCCGCCAGGTGTGGTAAGTATTTACTTTAATTTCATATTCAAGTTACCTTTTCGTCCAAGCATTGTTGTTAGGCTTACTATACCCGTCAATGCTTTCAAACCCGTCAAGTCTTAGGTTTCATCATTAATTGTAGGAAATGTCTAGTGCGTCAAGTAACCAGTCGGTGGTTCGTGACGGGACGGAATACGAGAATGTATACCCGTCCGGTCATAAAGACCAAGATAGTCCCGGCGAAGATAGGAGTCCGTCTGCATCCTCTTCGTCCTCAACAAGTGAGGATGTGGAGATAATTGAGGTAGAGGGTCCTGCTGACGACGGGAATCAAGCACTGGAGTCCGTCGTAGGTGCTGATGGACTAAGGCAGTTCATCATGCTACCAGAGTGGACCGTGCATAGGTTCACATCCGTCATCAGGGAGAGACATTTCAGTACATTTAGAACAAATTTCCAGATTCCAGATTACATTCCCATTCGTCTACCCTACGTGTCGGAGAAATGTTATTATGACGGGGTAGAAGGAGTTGGAGTGTACGAGCAGGTGTTGAAGGCAGGACTTCGGTTCCCGCTCTCTACACTCCATAGGGAACTCTTGCATTACCTGGGACTGTCCGTCACCCAGATTTCTCCGAACGCCTGGAGGGTCTTCATAGCAATGGAGATTCTTTATGGTGCAATGTCAGATGGAGAAAGGAGATTGACGGTCCGTGAATTTCTTCACTGTTACCGTCCTGATGAGATTGATAGATCAAGGGGGTTGTACCGTTTTGCTAGTCGGGGTCCCCTGTTGAAGATTATCTTTGAAACCCCAGACTCAAATAGAGACTGGAAGAGTCGCTACTTCTTCATGGAGGGTGACAGATGGATGAACCGTCCAGGAGAGACGGAGTACATGCCCGTCGATACAACTTGGGGAATAATAAATCAATTGCGTATGCACCCGTCTTGCTTGTCCCTTTTTTTATACATCCGTCCACTTTTATGTTTGTATTTTGACCGTCTTTCTCTTCAGGTAGACGGCGCCCGCAGGTTAGCCTCGAGGAATTTAGTTTCCTTGAAAAGATTTGCAGGAAAACTAAGCCGGAGGAAAGGACCTGGGCTAAGTTAGTGAATCCAAAGACAATACACTGGTATTGCGACGGTCCAGAACCTACCCGTGAGGCCATTGCATACGACGATAGAATACACAAACGTGAGTCTGTCGACTTTGACTTTTGAAGTTGAAATTTTATTTCAGAAAATGCCTTTATCCGTCTTGTATTGCAGAAATGGACGACGCCAAGAGAAGGGCAATGATAAAATCTCTCGCCGTCGAGCAAAAGAAGACGGGTGAGATCGTGGTGCCCAATGTGGCGGGGTCATCGGCTAAAAGGAAGCAGCTCCCAAAATCTGACCGTCCACACAAGCAGCCAAAGGTGTCAATGGAACCTGTGGTGGGCTTAATGGCTGAGGGTGCTAAGACCGTCACCCAAGTTAAACATGGGGTCGGTAAGGGCCTAATGAATGCCCCACCCGTCAACGAGGAGAAACCCCCTCCCCTTCTCCGTGACGACTCGAAGTTCGCTTTGGAGAAGCTTTCGTCCATAATTTCTGCAGAGGACTATGAGGATCTGGGGAATCACTCGACGGAGGCAATGGGGGAGACGGGGTTATTCGCCGTCGGACAGGTAACCTACTTTATCCTTCGGAGTATGTCCGTCCACTTCTTAGTTTCATATTTAACACTTAATTTTGTTTATTTCAGTCCTTGGTTATGATGAAGGGCTTGATGGACCGTTGCCTCAACCGTGAAGCGGCTCTGGAACGGGTACGGTTAAAAGCTGGGCAGACGGAGGAGGAGCTTAGCCAGCTGCACAAGTGGAAGTCCACAATGGAGCAGAAATTTGAACTCTCAGAGATGACGAGAAAAGAGCTTGAACAGAAGACGGAGGAAGCTGGGAAGGCCTTGAAGGGAAAAGATGATGAATTAAAGGATTTGAAGAAGAAACTCCGTCAGGCCAGGGAGGTCGCCGTCAAAGAGTATCACGACTCGGAGGCTTTGCTGAAGGAGCTGGGGGGATCGTTCCTTCAAGGCTTTGACGATGCACTCCGTCAGATAAAAAAGGCCTACCCAGATCTGGACGTGTCCATGATAACACTTACTGATCAAGACCAGACGTCTGCTGTACCCGTCGCTTCCGAAAATACTGAAGATCTTTTTGGTGAAAATGCTGTCCAAGGAGACGGGGAGTCCGCTGTGCCGAATGAGGTGCCTGTTGCCGACCCCAAGAAAGCAGACTAACCCTTGTAATTGTTGAGGAGGATCCGTCCCCTTTTTATGTACTGTTAGTAATTTGTAGACGGTTTGTTTTAAGAATGATTTTGTACTGAACAATGTTTTCCATTCATTGTCTCTTCGTTATTTGTATCCGTTAAGGATTTTTTTGTCTACTTGTATGTTAAGTGTTAATTTGCATAAACTGGTCTGTTGATCCGTCCACTTAAAAACTTTTCTCACCTCTAATCGGACCCGTCTATTACGTATACGATATACTATCCGTCCGCTTTATTTAAGCTGACTTATATCGTCATGTTGTCCGTCCACATCGTGGGCGTTTTAGAACCGTCCGTGTTGGGAGCATATCATTCATGAACTTATAAAATTACTCACCGTTTTCAGTGATCCGTCCACTTTGTGGCGGTTGCACCGTCCGCTTTATGTATGTGTAATTTATTCACCGCTTTGGGTTATCCGTCCAATTTGTTTCGGCTATACCGTCCACTTTATGGACATGTAGAATTACTAACATTTTAGGTGATCCGTTCACTTTGTGGGTGAAACACCGTCCAATTTATGGACGTGTATAATTTTCACTATTTTGGTGATCCGTCCACTTTATGGACATGTAGGATTATTCAACAACATTTTAGGTGATCCGTCCACTTTGTAGCGGACATACCGTCCAATTTATGGACGTGTTGAATTGCGGTGATCCGTCCACTTTGTGGCGGATACACCGTCCAATTATGGACTTGTATAATTTTCACCGTTTTGGTGATCCGTCCACTTTATGGACATGTAGGATTATTCAATGTTTTGGGTGATCTGTCCACTTTGTGGCGGAAATACCGTCCACTTTATGGACTCGTAGAATTACTCTCCGTATTTGTTTTGGGTGATCCGTCCACTTTGTGTCGGAAATACCGTGGACTCGTAGAATTACTCTCCGTCTCCGTCCACTTTGTGGAGGCTATACCGTCCAATTTATGGACTTGTGTAATTCTCACCGTCTTGGTGATCTGTCGGGCATTCATCTTGTGAATTTCAAGTAATCATCTGTGGGATGGTGACATCCGTGTAAGATGGTCCGTCCATCTTGTGGACTTTATTTTGTGTCCGTCCATCTTGTGGACTTTTAACTAGCATTCGTTAACTTTGAGGACAATTGTAATGACATCCATGTAGAAGAAGATCATAATTGTATCTAATTATAGAGATGCGTAAAGGAAAAGTGCCTGCCCCCTTGGGCTTAAAAAAAAAAAGGCACGACAAGATTGTAGCAAGAGAAACACAGTTTAAAGAAAAAACTTATAAATAGTTATAATAAAAGCCAAATGGAAAATTGGTTGCCGTTCGCCGTGTTACTATCACTGGTAGTATTTCCTCAAATGCTCAGCATTCCATGGATGCGGTAGCTTCTCCCCCTCTGTAGTCTCCAGGTGGTATGTTCCTTTCCTTTTCCATGCCGTGACTCTGTAAGGTCCTTCCCAGTTGGGGCCGAGTTTTCCCTGTGTAGGGTCTCTAGCTGCACCCAGGACCCTCCTAAGTACCAGGTCTCCTACTTGGAAGTCTCTGTGTCGGACCCGGGAATTGTAATGTCTGGCCATGCGATCCTGGTATCTTGCGATCCTTTGCTCCGCCACCGACCTTACCTCATCTATCAGGTCCAGCTGTAGCCTAATAGATTCGTCGTTCCTGCTTTCGTCATGGTTGTGAACCCTGTAACTTGTGAGGCCAACTTCTGCGGGGATGACCGCCTCACTCCCGTATGTCAGTCGGAATGGCGTCTCTCCTGTCGGAGTCCTCGCCGTTGTCCTGTATGCCCATAGTATGCTCGGTAATTCTTCGGGCCATATTCCCTTTGCCCCCTCGAGCCGAGTCTTGATAATCTTTAGCAGGGATCGGTTCGTGACTTCAACCTGGCCATTGGCCTGAGGATGGGCGGGTGATGAGTAGTGGTTTTTTATTCCTAGCTGTGTGCAGAAATCCCGGAAGTGGCTGTTGTCGAACTGCCTCCCGTTATCCGAGACAAGGACTCTAGGAATACCAAACCTGCATACGATGCACCGCCAAACAAACCTGCATACGATGCACCGCCAAACAAAACTTCTAATGTTCTTTTCTGTAATGGTGGCCAAGGCTTCCGCTTCTACCCATTTTGTGAAGTAGTCAATACCCACTACCAAGAACTTCAGCTGCCTTACCGCTGTTGGGAAAGGTCCCATGATATCCAGTCCCCACTGAGCGAACGGCCATGGAGCCGTGATAGGGGTCAGCTCCTCAGCTGGCTGTCCGATAAAATTGCTGAACCTCTGGCATTTGTCGCAGCTTTTAACGTAAGACTCGGCATCCTTCTGCATGGTTGGCCAGTAATACCCAGCCCGTACCAGTTTGTGCACCAACGACCGCGATCCAGAGTGGTTCCCGCATATTCCTTCGTGTACTTCCCTCATTACGTAGTCTGCCTCCTCAACCCCGAGGCATCTTAGGTAAGGGCGGGAGAAACCTCTCTTGTAAAGAATGTCTTTTATCAGGACGAATCTTGCAGCTTGGACTTTCAGCTTCCTCGCTGCATTCTTCTCTTGTGGCAGTAACCCGTCCTTCAAGTACGAAGTTATCTGGGTGGTCCAGTTTCTTTCAGAGCGTATCTCCTGCATATTGTCGGGGTCTATTAGTGGAAAGAGTTGAACAAAGGAAAGTACATTACCCGGCGTCGTCACATGTTCTGCTGAGGCGGCTTTGGCTAGCCGATCGGCGAGCTCATTTTCTCCCCTTGGGATTTGGACGACCGTCGCTTTTAACCCGTTAACTCTTGCCCTCACTTGATCAAGATATCTCTTCAACCTTTCCCCCTTGCATTCGTAGTCTCCGTTTACTTGATTGGTCACGACCTGAGAGTCGCAATGGACGGCTACACTTTCAGCTCCGGCGGCCTTGGCTAGGTCAAGTCCTGCCGCCACCGCTTCGTATTCTGCTTCATTGTTGGTAATTGGGAAGTCGAGACGGACCATACATTCGATCTTGTCTCCTTCTGGTGACAGCAACACTATGCCGGCCCCTCCAATTCGCCGATTGGATGACCCGTCGGTGTAGATGCTCCACTTGGGGGGTTCTTCTGCCCCCTTGTCCTCGTCACGCGTAAACTCTGCTATGAAGTCGGCTACAGCTTGTCCTTTAATGGCCACACGCGGACGGTACTTGATATCAAACTCACTCAATTCTATTGCCCACAGCGTCAGTCGACCTGCGGCTTCAGGACTACTCAGTGCCCTTCGCAAGGGCTTGTCGGTCATTACGTTCACGGTATGGGCTTGAAAGTAAGGTTTGAGCTTGCGAGCCGCTGTTATCAATGCGAAAGCGAGTTTCTCCATAGGTTGGTATCTTTCTTCGGCGCCGCGGAGCGCCCGGCTGGCGTAGTACACAGGCTTCTGTGCATTATCCTCTTCTCTAATTAAAGCTGCGCTGACGGCGACGGAGGAGACAGCCAAGTAGAGGAAAAGTTCTTCACCAGGTTGCGAGGGGCTCAATAGGGGTGGTGAAGATAGGTATGACTTTAATTCCTCGAACGCTCGCTGACACTCGTCCGTCCACTCGAAGGATTTCTTTAATGTGCGGAAGAAGGGCAAGCACTTGTCCGTGGCTCTCGACACGAATCTATTTAATGCCGCTACCTTGCCGTTAAGGCTTTGTATCTCCTTCACATTTCGCGGGGGGGCCATCTCCACTATGGCTCGGATTTTGTCCGGGTTAGCCTCAATCCCCCTCTGGGATACCATGATCCCTAGGAATTTGCCTGCCGTTACGCCGAATGCGCACTTTCCCGGATTGAGTTTCATGTTGTAGGATCGAAGCGTACCAAACGTTTCCTTAAGATCTTCCAGGTGGTCTTCCTCCTTTCGGCTCTTCACCAGCATGTCGTCGACATAGACTTGAACATTCCTGCCGATTTGCTGCGCGAACATCTTGTTCATTAGCCTTTGGTATGTTGCCCCCGCATTCTTCAAGCCGAATGGCATTACTTTGTAACAGAATAGCCCTTGGCTGGTTACGAACGAAGTCTTTTCCTGATCGGCCTCGTGCATGCGGATCTGGTTATAACCCGAGAAAGCGTCCATGAAGCTTAATAATTGGTGTTGAGCCGTCGAGTCTACTAGAACGTCAACTCTTGGAAGGGGATAGCTATCTTTGGGGCATGCTTTGTTAAGATCGGTGAAATCCACGCACATACGCCATTTGCCGCTCGCTTTCTTTACCATTACCACATTCGCCAGCCAATCGGGATAGTAGACCTCCCTGATGAAGCTTGCCTCTTGGAGTTTGCGGACCTCCTCCGCTATTGCTTGGTCTCGTTCCGTTGCGAACACTCTCTTCTTTTGTCGGACGGGTGGAAATGAGGGCAATACATTCAATTTGTGTACCATGACGGAGGGATCGATTCCCGGCATATCGTCATGGCTCCAGGCGAACACATCCTTATTGCTCCTCAGGAAAGCTACGAGATCTTGACGGATTGCGGGTTTGGCAAGCGTTCCGATCTTGGTTGTTCTGTCCGGATTGGAACTGTCCAGAGTTATCTCCTCCAGCTTCTCTGTTGGTTCCGCCACCGTTCGGTGCTCTTCTATGTTCAAGGCCTGGATTTGGTCTTGCATCTCCATCATAGCGACGTAGCATTCTCGTGCGGCAACTTGACTTCCGCGTAGCTCTCCTACCCCATACTCCGTCGGGAACCTGATCATTAGGTGGTAAGTTGATGTTGCCGCCTTCCACGAGTTGAGCGTAGGTCGTCCAAGAATGGCATTGTAGGCGGACGAGCAATCGACCACCAAGAATGTCACGTTCCTGGTGATTTGTTGGGGGTAATCTCCTACTGTCACTCGTAACGTTACCGAGCCCAAAGGGAATACCCTACTCCCTCCGAAACCAACGAGCGGGGCGTCTGTCGGTATTAGCAGGTCCCTGTCAATCCTCATCTGCTGGAATGCCGGATAGTACAATATGTCGGCCGAGCTGCCGTTGTCGATCAACACTCGGTGCACGTTGTAGTCTCCTGTCCGCACGCTGACGACGAGGGCATCGTCGTGTGGATGGTGTAGGCGTCGTGCATCCTCTTCCGTGAACCCAACAATAGGGCCTTCTCCGTTTGCTATCCTTGGCACTCTACCCGTCAACTGGACATTCTGTACCATCCGAAGGTATGTTTTGCGAGCCTTCTTTGACGATCCGGCCGCAGCAGTTCCTCCGATTATCATTCTTATGTCTCCAATTGGGGGTCTTGGTCGCTCGTTTTCTCGGCGGAGGTGTTGTTCCTGTGGGGGTTGATCTGTTCTTCCCTTGTTGACGAACTTCTGCAGCTTCCCCTGTCGGATAAGGGCTTCGATTTGCTGTTTCAAGTCGTAGCAATCGGCCGTGTCGTGGCCGTGGTCACGATGAAAGCGGCAATATTTGTCTTTGGACCTTCTGCTGGGATCACTCTTCAGCTTTCCCGGGAACGTCAGGGACCCTTCGTCCTTAATCTGCATTAGGACTTGGTCTATCGGCGAGGTCAACGGGGTGAAGCTTGTGAATCTTCCGCCCGTGGGTTTTGGACGTCTGTCCTCCCTTCGATCTCCCATTCTTCCTTTCTTCCGTCCCTGGTCCTGTCGGGGATCCTCTTGTCTTTCCCTTTTCTTGGGTCTATCTTCTCGGGCTAGTAGCGCGTCTTCAGCGTTCATATATTTGGTGGCCCTGTAAAGCACCTCCGTCATGGTCTTGGGATCGTTTTTGTATAGGGAGAACAAAAACTTACCCCCCTTCAGCCCGTTCGTGAATGCTGCTACCAATATCTTGTCGTCGGCTTTGTCGATCGAGAGTGCTTCCTTGTTGAAGCGTGATATGTAGGCCCGCAGCGTCTCCTCCTCTCGCTGCTTGATATTCATTAAACAAGCCGTGGATTTTCTATGTCGGTGTCCTCCGATGAAATGCGTAGTAAATTGAGCACTTAGTTCCTTGAAGGTGCAAATGGAGTTGGGCGCTAGCCGGCTGAACCAAATTCTTGCTGCTCCCTTCAGGGTTGTAGGAAAGGCCCTGCACATAATCGCGTCTGCCACTCCCTGAAGGTGCATCAGGGTCTTGAAAGTCTCTAGGTGATCTAGAGGGTCCTTGACTCCGTCGTAACTATCCATATTTGGCATACGGAACTTGCTCGGCAGGGGGAAAGAGTTGACGGTTGCCGTGAATGGCGAGTCAGTCCGGTTTACAAGGTCGTCAAGATCACTTGACACTCGCCCCTTGAGAGCGTTCATCATTACATCCATCTGTTCCTTCATCGCCTGCATCTCCGCGATAACGGATTGTGGAGCCGTATCCGTTAGAGAAGGGATGCTAATGTCCCGTCGCACTTGTTTACTCAGGGCGTTACTCCCCTGTGGTCCGTCCTGATTTCTCCTATCAGCACTGTTCCCTTCTTGATCCGCTCCTTGGTTATTCTCCGCGGCATTCTTTTGTTTCAGCTGTTCTTCTAGGTCGTGGTTTTGTTTAGTGAGGCGCTCCACGGTTGTGGCGAGCGTCCTGACCTGTTTCTCAAGGGCAGTCGTTGGGGCTTCTTCTTCCTGAACGTCATTTGTGGTTGCCATTGAGCGTGTGAGTACCATGTAACTCTTTTGTCTAGGAAGCGATGAGGTGTTACACGTCGATTCCCACAGACGTCGCCAACTGATGACGTTGAAAATTGTCACCAATGGGTCACACCGTACTCGCGACTCAATCGAACCTGCACGATAAAAACGATCGAAAGAAAACCTTTAGAGAGCACCGGTGTGGGGCCGACCAAATACTCTCCGAAGGTTAAGTCAGACTTTGTCTCTTTACTCTAGAGTGTTAGGTAGGGTCAATTAATCATACCTCGATTTGCGAGAATGTTAGTCCTTTTATAGCAGTGGAGAGGTGGCTTTTCTTCTTGACCTCCAGATCTTTCCAATGTGGGACTCTGATACAAATTCTCCAAAAGCGTGGTGGGCCGGGATTCCCCTTTTCGGATCTTAGGGCTTTTCTAGACGATACGGATTTCGGATCATGGGCCCATACTGTGTCTGTCAGCGATGGGCCTTAAAAGCGCGTGGGACCATCTTCACACAGGCCAAACAGTCCCAATCCGTCAGGCCCCTTAAGATAGGCCCATCAGATTATATATTTCATCATCTTCATTAATGATTCTAATATACTTCAAAAGTTATCTTGAACCACAAAGCACAAGAACAAGATATAAAACCTAATCATGTCTAGGGGAACCCGGCCAAAACGTCACCATGTAGCAGATTGCTTAGTTAAATCCGTAGAATTATTGGTGAAGACGTTGAATGTTCACCATTTATTACTCACCATATTTATTGTTAATTAGTCTCTACTCTCTCTCTCTCTCTCTCTCAGTCTCTCTCCTAGATTTCTTCTCTACCTAAAAACTCAACACGTAAATATAGTGCTAATAAATGTGTCACAAATTGTGTCAGCAATCAGCGTACGAAGAAATGCTCTCTTGCTCATTTTTTATTCAATAAATAAAGAAATGCTTCTAAGTTATTTGCACAACTTTTCTATATAAAAGAATATATATATATATATATATTAATTACTTTTTTTATATTTACATTATACTTGCAATGTAAACTTAATACAAGTAAACACACAAAAAATGATTGTACAATTTTTTGAAAATATATATAATATTGGCCATCTTTTGCAAGTTTACAATCTAAATTTGTACAATAAATAAATATATATATATATATGTTTATTTATATAATATATCCTTCAGTGTGCCATCAATTTCAGTTCATTAATTTGTTGGTCCTTTTAGCTGAATTTTTATACTTTCGATTTTGTTATCAATTTATCGTGCCGTTTGGTTCACGACGTCTTAATTTCAATATTTTAGACATTTTAATTTATTTTTTTTAAGTACCAGACTTTTTAAGAACCAGACTTTTTAAGATTCTTATTGTTAAATATTGGCATTCATACATCATGTTGAATATACTAGTATAGATGCGGAAGCTAAAGCATAAAGTATAAAACACAATAACACACGAGAATTACGTGATTTAGCCTAACAACCTACATCCATGGAGGAAACCCTAAAGGGCTACATCAATAATATATTAAAGTGTAGTACAAATCCTGTGTTACAATGAATTATAACATGTGTATATATAATAGACTAAACCCTAGACTAATAGACTTCTAGTACAAATAGGAGACTTGGCTTGCACACAAAGTAGAATTAGGTTTGGGCCTATACTAATGGGCTAATATATCTCTAACACTCCCTCTTAAACTCAAGATGGAAGTTTGATGAAATCTTGAGATTTAATAAGGTTGAGAAAATCCATTGAATAAAGTTTGACTCTGTGATGGTAGTTTGAGGAAGGCAATGGTCTTGCAATGTTGATGCGACTTCTAATGATGGCTTGACTATACCAGAGAGTTTTGACGGCAGCAGTAAGAAGCCAAAGAAGATGAACGCAGCAAAGAAAAACATCGAGGAAGACAAAGATTGCTCTTAAATATACCGTAAAGACAGAAAATCATGGCCACAGGAAGGTGGATCTGATACCATGTTAAATATTAGCATTCATATACCATATTGAATATGCTAGTATAGATGCGGAAGCGAAAGCATAAAGTATAAAACATAATAACACACGAGAGTTACGTGATTCAGCCTAACGGCCTACATCCACGGAGAAAACCCTAAAGGGCTACATCAATAATATATTAAAGTGTAGTACAAATCCTGTGTTACAATGAATTATAACATGTGTGCATATAGTAGACTAAACCCTAAACTAATAGACTTCTAGTACAAGTAGGAGACTTGGCTTGCACACAAAATAGAATTAGGTTTGGGCCTATGCTAATGGGCTAATATATCTCTAACACTTATCTTATTAATCTCTAACTAGCGGGAATTACCCAAGGCATTCCTATTTTTACAATGGATTTCTATGGAAAAATGGATTTTTATTTATTTATTTATTTATACGGATTCCATGACTTTGTGAATTTTTTATTTTTTATAAAATAATTATACCCTAATTTATTTTGTTTGACTAAAAAAGTATAATTATTTTCTCACCTTGTCAATCTTTATTTCCTCTCTGTATTGTAATTACAACACAAATAATTTCTATAAGATTCTTGAGAACTAGCTGAAAACTACTCATGTATCGCATTCTTGAAAATCTTATTCAAGTACTAATCATTAATCAAAGGAAATTAAGTAGGCATTGGGCTAGACTTATGTTGTGGAGAATTTTTTTGCTTAAGACTGAAGTAAAACAACAGTTTTAAGCTGACTTTAAGCACATAAGTTAACTTATTTGTTTAAACTTTAAAATCATTTTCTACCTTGCCTTTAAACAAACAAATTATCAAAGTATAAGCTAACCAAATTCACTTTAAGCATCATTATATTATTTGGACATACAGACCACACCCCAAATAGAGATTAATATATCATAAATCTAAAACTGTTCCATAACAAATTGGTGTCATACTTGACTTGTTTATATGGCGAGTTGGGGTGAATCAACTTATGGGTAACACTAGTAGACTTTTTTTAAGGGTTTTTTTTTTTTTTTTTTTTTCTAATTTTGTGTAATTGTATTAGGAATTTGAAGTTGACACAGTGTATTTAAAAATTAAAAGAGTCAAAACTTTTTTTTTTTAAGAGGAAGATAAGTTTGGAAGAGTCTAATTAAACTTAACCAAAAGCTACATATAAAGTTGGATGTTCTCTTTCGAAAAAAAGAAAAGAATTACAATTTTTTTTTGAGTTCTATTTAATTGCAGGCAATCTCTTGAAAATTCCTACAAAGTAATATATAATCCATGTAATTTATTTACCCATTTTTATTGTATAATAAAGTTATATTAAATTATATATTCAAAATGAAAATATTAACAAAATTAATCTCCAACTTAAGATGCAATTCTTAAATATGAATATTTCTAGTAGATTAAGGTTCAATTTATACTAAATATTTACTTCTTTTTCTTTACTTTTTTTTTTTAAGAAACTTATTTTTCTTTACCTAACACAGTATATTTTACTCAAAAAAGTTTCATATATTAAAGGCAAAAATGCAAAACTGACCCTCTAACTTTTAGCTTTTGTCATTTCAATCCTCTAACTTTCAACTTTGTCATTTTAGTCCTCTAAGTTTCAATTTTTGTTAATGTAGTCTTCTGTTAGAACTCAGTTATCTTTTTCCATTAAGTGACCCTTTAACTTTCAACTCTTTTTTTTTTTTTTTAATAATAATTTTCATAATTAAAAGGAAAAAAAAAAAAAAAAGCAAGTAAGGGGAATGACGTTGTTCCCCTTACCTGAGAAATCAAAACCTTGAACATGTTGGAGAAGTCCAATTCATGAACCTACATCTGAGTCCCAAATGAAACGTAGCCAACAAGGGCGTTCTCTGGCAACAAGCCAATGGCACGCCGCACGCCTCAAAGCCGATTTGACATAGCCCATCTCCTCCTCGATCATGCAAGTATTGAGCACGAAAACGAAAACCCGTTTTGCAGCGAAGACGAAGACGACACAAGCTTAAGGGTTGAGAACAGAGGCACAGGTTTTGCAGTGAAGCAGAGCGTAGGGGAGCGTGAGGATGTCAGGGTGAGGGCGGATTGGAGAAATGGAGGCAGCGAGTGGGATTACGCACTTGCTCGCTTCAACCTTCGTTCATGTCCACACGTTCCAACTCATTCGAACTCTGTCGATTCCCTCTGGATTTGCGTTCGCCATTTTCGATATGTTTTTCGACATGTTTTTTTCTTTTTCCTTTTTACAGCTTTTTTTTTTTTAGTTTTCTTTTAACTATGAAAATTATTATTAAAAAAAGGTCAAAATGGTGTAGTTTTGATCACTTAACAGAAAAAGATAACTAAGTTCTAACGGAAGACTACATTGACAAAAATTAATACTTAAAGGACTAAAATGACAAAATTGAAAGTTAGAGGACCGAAATGACAAAACTTGAAAGTTAGAGAGTCAGTTTTGCATTTTTGCCTATATTAAATTATCTTTGTAGATTATTTATCTTTATTTCATTATTTACAAGTGACAAGTGCACCTAGTTTTTTTTTTTTTTTTTTTTTTTTTTGTGTTGATAATAAGATTAGTAAACCTTGAAATGTATAAACTTAAGAAATCAGGTAAAGGTATAAGCTTTGTAATTAGTTTAGGACAACTTGTTTTTAACACGAATTGGATATGATCCATTCAAGTCTAACCTAAATTCGATTTACCTGAGTCCTAACCTATGAAAAGGTATTTGGTATATATCAAATGATATCATGTCAATGGTATCAAAATTCAATAAGTGTAAGACATGTCAGCAAAAAAATAACTACCTCACTAACAAATAAAAGACACGTGTTAGTAGGTAGTTATTTTTACACAGATATTTCTCACTTATTGAATTTTGATATGAATGATATATTATCATTTAATATAAAATACTTTTTCCCTAACCTATTTGTCAAGTCTACTATAAATTGACGTTCTAAATTTTTTATAATCATATTTTCTACACATTCTTCTCACACATACAAGCCTATGATTACAATCAATCTACAGTACTTTCAGTAATAATTTTTCAATTTTAGTAAAATAAGCAGTATCCAAATACATCTTAAGTACCTGTTTCGATACTGAGTCTATGTTCCACGTCCAACGTTTCACTTTTTCTTTTTTTATTAGAAGAGCAGATTATGCTTTTTCAGTGGGTTACGTGCATTATTCACGGGACTCCCAAGTATTTTATTCAACAATTTTTTTATTAAAAATACGTTTTACAGTACTATTTACATATTTAAAAATTATTTTATTACAATATTTTTAATTTTTAGCAGTATTCAAATACACCCTTGTAAGCTATTTTTGATGAGTCTCTCGAAAGTTATTTGTCTCATACGATTATGAGACCTATATCTTATAATAGTAAACATGCTGTATCCGATGAATGAAATAATGACACGAAACCAATCCTTTCAAACAATGGGCCATCGGCAAAACCATGGGCACCACACTCACTTGTCCTCCCATCACAATCCCTGGTATGGAACTTATCCACAATGAATCTACACGTCATTTCTTTAACTTTCGTTAATATTCTTCCTTTTACTCCTTTTTCTTTCTTCTTTTTTTATTTTTTATTTTTTTATTTCTATTTTTAAGATGAGACTGGGATCTGGATTTTTCACCACTTGGACAAGCCAGTCCCCCCTTGTATCTACTGCACACCAAACACAGAAATTATTCCACCTAAATCTACATCACAAGTTAATCATTATGCAGGTCCAAAAATCCTTCCCACTTGGGTGGATCCCAGTCCCACCACAATTTTCCTTGCACTCCCTATCTTGGGGTTTTTTTTTAAAAAAAAAAAATTAATATGAATTTTCTATATACATTAAAAAAAAAAAAAAAAAGGCTATAGGCCTATAATACCTTTGGGTTCTTTTAACTTTTTGAATTTTGGACTGTTATTATTATTTACATCAATGAATGTCAAAATTTATAATTTATAACGACAAATTTATAATTATGTCATTCTTTCATAAATATAGCAATAAAAAAAAAATGTAATCCTTTCATCATTAATGCCCTCAAATATCTTAAAATTATGTCATTCTTTCAGAAATATTGCAATTAAAAAAAAATTAGTTTAGGGTCTTTAATCCAATCTTGACATAAGAACCACATTAATAGTGATTTTATTCTTGGATTGGTAATTATAAATTTTAATACTTTGAGAGATGATAATGACAACTACCCTAAAATCATATAAGACAAAAATGTATTATAGCAAAATAATAAATGATATTATTAAAAATTATGCCAAGAACAAGATTTTTATTTTTCTTTTTCAAAGGATAGGAAACTAACTAATACGTGGAAGGCCTTTAAATATGATTATAACAATACTCTGTCATTTGGAATTAAGTGGTTCGAATAATGACGCCTTCAATAAATATGTTTTACTCACTATAATAATTTCATCAAGGTATATATCTTTACCGTCATCTATTATAAAGTTGATGAGTGCACACCAAAAACTCTATTATTATTATTTTTTTTATTAAAAAAAAAAAAAAAAAAAAACACACACTTGCTACTGCTACTGCTACTGCTATTGAGGAGGACTGAAAGCACAAGATTCTTTTTTTTCTTTTCTTTTTTGGTTTCTGGGTGAAACAAAGCACAAGATTCTTATTCAATCTTTTGGGATATTTACTCTATCACCAACTCCCTTCGATCCTGACCTTTCATTATCAATGACAATGAGTCAGTATAAGTATATCTATTAAAATAAAATAAATAATAATCACAATATAAGTTGGGGAGGAATTTTTTCCCCCCTAATCTTTCTACATAATACAGAAATTTCCAGCTTTTATTCCACTTGAAAACTTCATAGAAAATATCGTACACAACACTATATGTTCATTTTTTCAAACCTTATTTCAAAATTGGCATATATTTGAAGCATCAATAAACCAGAATTTATTAAAGTTCAAAGTACTTAATTAAGGAAGAATCTAATTACCCTTTTGCCTTGTTTATGACCTGGAAAAGCACTTAACATTAATATCTATAATATTTGTAATTATCAAACCCAACATATAGAATCTCTGGTGTCTGCTCTGATTGTCCTATGTAATTGGCATAAGATCTCTAACAAGTTTAATTTAACATCTTATTCCTATGGACATTTTGATACTCAGCCGCACTATATGTCTTCTATTATTTTTTTTTTGGTGCCCAGACCCTTAATTTAGATCCAAGTTGCAATCAGAACACAGAAAGCTTAGACCCACCCATGGTTTTGAATGTAAAAAACTTAGACCCAACTAATTTTAAAATATGATTGAATGAATCAAGCCACTATCCAAAGTTCTTAGTTCAGGGGCTAGATTATATAAAACATTGAAAAACAGTCCAGGTTTTTCCCTTTTGATTCCAGTTTTAAAGATTATATTTGAGCACTATATTGTAGCATATTAATAGTATAATAGTACTAAGCTTTCAACATCATGTTGTGGCAAGTTGAGAGGGGATTGCATCTTGTGTCCCCTATGCATAGGACCGCAGAGGCAAAGCCAAAAATGCTAGGGAGGTAGCTTCCTTCAATTATGACTCATATGACAAGGCTATTGTGGCCAAATTTGATTGTGGTTTTCATTCAAAATAATTTTTCTTCGATCTTTAGTGACATTAATTTCCTATAAAATTTGCCAAAACAAGACACTATTAAAGTGGGATACAGCTTGTGTTCAATGCTTTTTTATACTAGACATGCTACAATGTTAACACATATCCGAATCATATCGTTTTCAGTGTTAAAAAGCACTGGACATAAACTTCACTCATTAAAGTGAATATTCATGTTGTTTATTCTTCCAAAAATAAAATTGTGATTACATGGTTTACTATGAGATAAGAAATATGATTTGAATTTCCCTCACTCACTTATTGTAACCATTTTTTTAAATGTCCATCAATAATTTATCTGTTCTTAATTCTTTATGATTGAATTCCTTTTCGAAAAATGTCATACACTTAGAAAATCACCAATGACTAGGACCAAAACTTGAAAATTACATGTTTCCATAATATTTGACCACATGATCATTTCACAATTAATTATTTATGAGCACCAAATCATGTTGAGTGAGTGATACTTGGAAATAAAATTATATATATTTATTATGTCATGACACTAAACACATTTATTGATATTTTTTTAAATAAAATTTTTATAATAAATTAAATAATAATTTTGACATTTTCTATCACTGTAACCGGCTGTTAAGTTAGATATCACCAAATTTAGCAAGCTCGAATTCAATGAATAATTTAATATTCAAACCAAACTTAAATAGGTCAATTCAATTCAGCTCCAGTTCAAACTACAACGAAGCCAAAACTTAAGCCCGCGAAAAAAGAAAAGAAAAATACCAAGCTGAAACTTCCAAGGTAAAAATATTCAACTAATAGTTCTTCATGTATTTTCTATATTTTAAAAATTAAAGAAACAGAAAATAGTAAAAGAGTTTGGCTTCCTCAAGAGTTTTTGTGCATTGGATGCGATACGAGCATAATTACGGGTCCAAAAATGGAAATCAAAATTGTTTTGAGAGCAATTGCATGTGTTGAAATAAAAATATGCGAAAAACAGAAATCAAAATTGCCTTGAGAGTAATTGTATGCGTATTGGTATTAAATTAAAATTTATTTGACCCTAAGGTTGTGTTTGTTTGAGGTGAAACAGGATGAATGGAAAACTTTGGAGAGAAAATAGGAAGGAAAATTTTTTTGAGATGTGTTTAGTTGGGTGGGGAGGAAGGAAAATAAATGGTGGGCCCAGATGTTTTCTCCCCAGACCCACCATGTTTTCCCCCCAAAATGGAGAGAAAGCTGAGTGGAGATGAATTTTTTCTTGATTGCCAAAATTGCCCATGTGAACATGGGCTTCTTCAAGTTGCCTTTATTTTTTTGGGGGGTAAAATGCAAAACTAACCCTCTAAGTTTCTTCAGATTTCATTTCAGTCCTCTAACTTTGTTTTTATTCATTTTAGTCTTCTAACTTTCAAACTTATTCAATTAAGGCTTTCCATTAACTTTTGTTATATGTTGTGGTTAATTTTTCAATTTTATAAATTTTTCTTCAAATTTTTTAAATTAAAAAAATTCAATTAATGATTGAAAAATATTTTCTAGATTTCTTTTTTCAAAAAATTAACAAAAGTTAACGGAAAGACCTTAATTGAATAAATCTGAAACCTAGAGGACTGAAATGAACGAAAGCAAAGTTAGAGGACTGAAATAAAATCTGAAGAAAGTTAGAGAATCAGTTTTGCATTTTAGTCTTTTTTTTTTCTTTTCTTTTTTTGGGCAACGTTGCCTTTTCTTCTTCTTCTTTTTTTCTTTTGATTTTCCAAGCCTGGGTGTGCCTTCTTTCTTTTCTTTTATTTTTTCCTTCTTCTGGGTGTAGGGAATTAACCCGAAATTCCCAACCTGTGAGAAACAAAAATAGAGAAAAACACATGCCAAAGAAAAAAAAAATCACACGCACAAGACAGTATTTACGTGGTTCGACAATTTGCCTACATCCACGAAATTGCAAGGATTTCACTATTATCAAGGAAAACTACAAAGTGTGACAGTACAGTGTTTCAGTCTCTCAAGAACGACAACAATACAAAACCCTAATCACCAAAAAACGGTTTTTACATCCTGTCAGCCCAAGCCTCCGCTCCCTGGATTAAGCCTCAGAAAATTTCTAATTAAAAACCACGCAACACTATTCAGGTTAGATCGAATCGTCAACCGGATCAAATATAACTAAGTTCTACAAAACCCAACACTGGCAGTAACGTTAACGTTGCCTCTTTTTTTTTTTTTTTTTTTTTTTTTTTTTTGATTTTCTAGGTTGTCTTGGGTGGCGTGATATTTTTTTTTTTTTTTTTTAACTAGACGTGATTTTTTTTTTAACATGATTTTTTTTAATAAATTTGGGTGATTTCTATTTTTTTTTTTTTTTTGGTTATTTGTCATTTTTTTGTTTTAATTGGGCATCATTCTTTAACAAGGGTATATGAGTAAATTTATTCAAACTCATTTTTCCTTTCCCTCCACTTTTCTACTCTCAATCAAACAAAAAAAAGAGAAAATAAAATATTTTCTATCCTCCCACCATTTTCTATTTTTTGAAAATAAATTTGGGTGATTTCTATTTTTTTTTTTTTTTGGTTATTTGTCACTTTTTTTGTTTTAATTGGGCATCATTCTTTAACAAGGGTATATGAGTAAATTTATTCAAACTCGTTTTTTCTTTCCCTCCACTTTTCCACTCCCAATCAAACAAAAAAAGAGAAAATAAAATCTTTTCTATCCTCCCACTATTTTCTATCCTCCCACTTTTCCACCCCTCCAACCAAACGGGCCCTAAATGCATCATTATTGATTTCATCAGATGTTTCGCATGTTGCTAAGGCATCAATCTGTTTACTACTTGGATTGTTTAGGAATCAACTTGTTTAGTCAACATAATAATGAATTACTTAGCTTCTTGGAATTGGATAACATTGAATCATACTAGAATTTAGGAAAAATTACATTTTTCTATCATAAACTACATCTTATTTTATATTTATATCTTGAATTACAAGAATGCACAATCATACCCTTAAACTAAAAGAAATGTAATCATGGTTGTCAAAATCCCGATTTGCATTCTACGATCCTACAATTTTACAATTCCACTTGCCTAAAACAATCCGAATCTTTTAAGGATCTTTGCAATCATTTAAGATCGGTAGAATTGTACAATTCAGACGATCCCAAACGATCCTAGTTTCTTGTAATCATCTTTAACTTGACAGAAGGCTCAGTTAAACCCAAATGAAAAATAACATCCCAATAGACCAAGTTTTGTTATTTTAATGTAGAAAGATAAAGTGATAGTTGGATTCAAATAAAAAATAACATCCTAATAAAGTATCACGTTTTAAGGTTTTTGGCCTATTTAAATGATACTTACAATAGATGTGGTGATGTATGGTAATTACATTAAATAGATGCAAATTTTTGGTTTTTTATGAATGAATGTATAATTTATGTAATTATTTAACATACCAATGTGTATTTTTTTTCTCAAATAATATAGAATCTTACAATCCTATGATTTACGATCCCACCTAAGTCGCTACCTTCTACGATCCTACGTAGGATTCCAATTTTGACAACCTTGGATGTAACATTTTCCCCCCTCTCGTCACTTTCTCAATTAAGTCTAATAAAATGTCTTATTAAAAAACCAATTTATTCACTATTGTCTGTTTTGGATGGATAGGTAAATTGGTCTTTTAATGCTAAATTTCGTTAAATTTAACTCAAAAATCGATGACATAGGATTAAGTGTTACAAAATTTATAACTTTTGAGGTCAATCATGCATTTTAATAATTCAAAAGGAAAAAGTGTAAATTAGAGTATAGTTAAAAAAGTAGAAAATTTAATCTCATACTTGTTAACTCTTAATTGGAATTCACTTTCCATAGTTTACTAGCATCTTCTCCATCTAGGGATGGCAATTTTTCCCCGCCCCGCTTAACCCACTTTGCCCCACACAGGTTTTCCCCGCCCCTCAAAGGTGGTGGGGTAGGGATGGGGCAAGATTTTAGCCCTGCTCCACCCCTCCCCGCCCCCGCCCCCGCCCCCGCCCCGGCCCGCGTTGCTAAGGGTTATAATTGTAAATTTTTCATACCCTAAAATCCTACTATTTAAACAAATATATCAATATTAGCTTATTTTATTTTACCCAATGTGGTTCTCTGTCTTTATTTTGTTATGTGTTATACTATGAGATTTTTTTTATTTTTTTTTATGATTGTCTTGTTAAACACTTAAATATATTATTCAATTTTTTTCTAAAAATTGATTGGATTTGATGGGATAAATTTAGTTGTAATTTTAAGTATATTTTTATTAATGAAATAGGTTTCATTAAAAAAATTGTACTAATTGTAGGGAAAACTAACAAAAAGTAGAGTTCTACGGGGTGGGACGGGGCTTCACGGGGCCCCAATGGGCGAGGATGGGGTGAGAAAGTTTTCTCCGTCATGCGAGGCGGGGCAGGGAGGGGCCAAAACAAAACCATGCGGGGTAGGGATGAAAACCCCATCCTTTGGCCCCGCACCACCCCATTGTCATCCCTATCTCCATCAATCTCAAAAGTCGTCTCAATTATAAGTAATATTGAATTAGTCCATAATCAAAGCAGTTAAAAAAAAAAATTAAATGATCAAACAATGTGCATTGCATTTGTCATGCAGTCATGAGTCAACACGTGCCAATAAAATTGCTCCACGTAATAAGATAAGGAGTAAAAGCAATTGCAATATGGCCACGAAAGCAACAAGCAGGGCCCATGTAATCATTTCACTGTCAATAATATTTATTGTTTATCATTCTTCGAATAAAATGTTTTTAAAAATAATTTCTAAACTAATGCCTTAAGAGTATTGGTTAACATTTTCCTATGGACTTCCTACTTTTTATTAACCAATGACTACTTATAATTGTACAAATCAACAAGTTGTGAAATAATAAATTTAAATACATTAGGTTTTCAAATTGAATTTCACTGCTTGCTTGCATTAACTAATAAAATATAAATAATGTTATTTCTTTTAGAAGAATTAAATTTAACAACGAAGGTTTAAATTCAATTAAAAAAATCTTATATATTACATATAATTTTTATTTTTATAAAATTAGAATACAAATTATTTGTCTCATTTTTTTTTATAGTTTTATTTTACATTTTTACATGTCACTCATCATAACTTTTCATCCATTCATTTACATAGGTAAAAGATGATTTGTATTCGTGAAATTTGGTGTCGCTTGACTAGTTTGACAAATACTCCCTCTAAAGAGTAAAGTCTCACAAAACAATCAAGCATCACTAAGGGTGTGTTTGTTTTGGTTTCAAACAACTTCTGAAAATGCTTTTCCGTAAAAGTGGGTGTTTGGTTGTTACTGAAAATTGGGTCAAACTGAAAATGTTTTCAGTGTTGACCGTAAAATAAGGGCAACGAGGAGTAAAATATTTTTTGTTGTTTTTTTCACTTCAAACCATTTTCGGAGACGCGCAAAGAGAGAAAGAGGGAGAGAAAGAAGGACTCACAGACGCGCAAACAGAGAGAGAGAGAGATCGCACCGTCGAACCCACGATCGCGGTCCTCGTCCCCTCCACGCGACGATGAGTGCTCTGTTCATCCAAGCACCACCGAGATCGCACACTAGCACCGGCGAGATTGATCCACATCCAAGAGCTCCGATCCCTCCTCCATGAGCTCCGATCCACATGACCCACCCATGCCCGACCTCTCCCTTTCCCTCACTTGTCGATCACTCTCTCTTCCTCCTTCTCTCCGTTTAACCGAGATTTTGGTGTTAACAAATGTTTCATTCTGATTTTTGTTTGGTTTTGTTTGTTTTAAGTTTATATATTGAAATTTTCTATTATGAAATTTGTTTGGAAGTTGAGAAAATGGTTGAGAAAATGTAAGAAACTAGTAGAAAAATAGTATTTTCAGAACACAACCAAACACTAGAAAATATTTTCCAAAACATTTTTTGGAATGCAACCAAACACCTGAAAATATTTTCCTTTCCCAAAAATAGTTTCACCTGAAAATATTTTACATTCAACCAAATGCAGCCTAAAAGAAAAATAAAAAATAATATTAGGAAAATATAATTTGACACAATTTTGTATCACAATTCGGCACTTGATCAGTTATAATCAATAAAAGTGTCTTTACATTACCTACCATTATATTTTTACTAATGTGGAATATACTTTTACCAATCATAACTTATCACGTGGGGAGTTATGGTATAAAATTGTGACAAATTATTTGCCTGTAACATTTACTCTTAAAAAAAAGACCAAAGTTACAATTACACATTTTTTGTGCGATAATCACTCCACAAGTAGTATAAATGCTTGAATGGTGTGAAGGACAAGTGTTAAGGTTCAAGTTTCCATGATGAACTTCATACACATATACACTTAGATTATGTTTAGATTATACTAACGTAGAATTCTCATCTAATATATAAAAAATAAATAAATAAATAAAATCCAAAGTTTCCAGTGGGCCCGAGAATCCTAACACGTCATCTCGTCCTTATCCCGAGGCTCGAGAATCATCGCCCTAATAAAAGGACCCCACACACACACAAGGTTGAAAAGACGAAAATACCCTTACTCATTTTATCTGTTTCGCTATAAATGGCAGCCCAGCGTATTGTCCCGGATCCCATGTTCGAGCTCTGAACACTTTTCTAACAAGAGAGAGAGAGAATTTTCATTTTCATTTTCATTTTGTTTCTGTTTTTGTTTTTGTTTTTGTTTTTTGTTTTTGTTGTTGTCGGTGAAGATGCTAGGAGTTTTCAGTGGCTCGATCGTGTCGCCGCCGGAGGAGCTGGTGGCTGCTGGTTGCCGGACTCCGTCGCCGAAGATAACGTCGGGGGCGCTGGTGAAACGGTTCGTGGAGACCAATGCATCCACGGTGTCCGTGCAAGCCGGAGACCACGTGCAATTGGCCTACACACACCACAACCAGTCTCCTTTGCTCCCCAGGTAAATATATCAAATTAACAAAAATAAAAGACTTACAGTTACAGTTACAGACTTACAGTTACAAACTGTGTCTCCACTGCGACGTCTTTTTGCTTGGTTTCCGATAATTAATACGCAAAATTTTGGATAGACTAAATAGTATCTGATCAAATGATCTTGACCGTCTGATCTGTGGAATAATTTTCTTTCTTCTTTTTAACGGCTTAACTATAATTGTAATTGTAATTGTAATATGATTAATACAAAAGTCTAATTATTCGATTCAATTAATTTTTGAAAAAAAAAAAAATCCTTTAATCAAAGATCGGTAGTGACTGGGTTTAAAGTAAAGGTTGGTTTGGATCGGCGTCTGCGTTTCAGTCTCTTTTTTTTTTTCTATTTTTTTTTTTAATTTTTAACCCAGTTATGAACAGTACAAAAGGTAAATAAACAGTAATTTTCTTGTAAACATTGATTCGAAAAATATTTTTTTACTCTTCCCTTTTTAAGTTCTTAAATTTTCAGTAAAATAAGTCTATTCAAACACTAAATCAAACCAATCGGTTAAAAAAGAAAAACAAAATTTTTTTTTTAATGGTGGAAAAATTATTTGATACGTCTTGGGTGTGGAGATCGGACGGTCATGATTTTATTAAAATCAATCATATTTGAGTGATGAGCCGTTAAGATTTCGTTATGGTTTTCCGTGTGGTGATGTTAGGTTCTGTTTGTACAGTGTACAACTTGGATTCTACAACACGTGGTTAGATCTCGTTAATTAAGGTTGTCTTTTTTGGTTTAAATCTCCAACACGTGGACGGTCGGATGATGGTTTACGTGAGATGACATTGACTTACGTATGAATTCTTTTGTCTTCTACCCTTCTTTGTCGTTGTGTTTATGATTTATGAAACTCATTTTTTGTTTTATGAAATAAGCTGAATCTGGTCACTCGTCTGATAAGAGATTAAAAAAAAAAAAAAAAAAAGCAAGCAAAAAATAGTAATGACTTTATGAAGCAATACGTTATCTACAAAATGCGTTAAAATCTTAAAAATAAAATTTATTTTAAGGTTGTTACCAAATATTTGAATAAATAAGATAGTTTTCTCTCTTAAAAAAAAAAGAAGAAGATAGTTTTCTAAAAAAAATAATTTTAAAAAGTGTTAATGCCGAAATATAAGGAAATTTATTGATGTTTTGGAATTTGGATGATGACAAAGGACAGTTACCATGAAATGCGGTGCCATTAATCTAACAAGTCAATACACTAAAATTGCTATGAAAAATGTTATTTCTTGTATTCTTAAAAATATTTTATTTATTGATAATTCAACAACAACAACAATGAAACTATAGTTCCAAAATTTTGTAGTTGAATAAGGATTTTCAACAAAATAGTTGGGTTAAACATATGTATTTTTTGCCATATTACTTTACCTGAGATCATATTCTTTATTACTCTTTTAATGGAAACGTTGCTTGTACTATTTCTATTAAATGTTTATTAATAATTAAAGTCTTAAAATAATTTAGTATATAATAAATTTTTTTTTTTTTTGGATAAGAAGTATATAATAAAATTTGATGGTCAGAAATTATTTTTTTTTTCCCCTTTTAAAGATTCACTTGGACCATATACTTTCTTTTTCCAAATAATAATGTACATGAGATCTATTATTTATACAAGAGGAATGCATATAATATGCGTATGCATGTGGATGCAATTAACTACCTCTTGTCATATTGACTGTCACTCCACCAATAATCGTATATATATGGTCATAATAGACTTACAAGTTACAAGTCACAACCAATCTTTCTAAATCATTGCTGGGTATAGAGGTTTGAATTATTCGTGGGTCCATATTTGGTTGCCATAAAATAGCAATGAATAAAACTATTGACTATTGTGTTGTATGCGAGCATTTTTAGTTCTCTTTTTTGGGTCAATGACAGACTTATATTTAGGATGAAGTTGGATGGAACATGATGGCCATGGCCATGGCCATGTGCCATAAAAGCTATTTTGGACTTGGACTGGAAAAAGTAGTGGAGACTTGGAATGAGGAATTGAGGATAAGGATTACATGACTTCCAAGTTAGGGGGACCCAAAAAAAGGCTATCTAATCCCAGGCCCTCAGGATATTCAATGAATGGTGTAAAAAATGAGTGTTAGTCACAATCTAATATTATGTTGTAACTGTTGGTCAGCCTCAAATCACGGGGATACCATGTTTATTCAGGGACTTTGGTCTCTCAACAAAGTCACAAGTATGACTTGAAATCATGTTTATGTTATGTATGGGACTAATACCTATTGTCAATTTGTCATGCTTCATGTGGCACATGTATTTGGCAAGGCTCATATGTTGGGCATCGCGTCTTGTGATAATAATTAATAAACATGGCCGTATGGGCTAGTGGATATGACCGTTTGGATTCCATTCCCTTTATTAGGGTATCCTCTATTTGAAATGGATTAGTTTCATGGTTTAAATTAAATATTATAAATCTAAATGTGTATCAAATGGCACGTCATTTAAAATTTCAATTTCAAAAGATTGTATCACTCTACTTTCAAATCCAAGAATTAAAATCTTAATTATGAATAGATTCTTTAATCTCTCCACGCTTGAAACAGTGAGGATCCGGTTCCTTTTATAGAGGTTTAGTTTCTAGTCGAATCCCCTTATCTACACTTGGCAAAAAAAATTTGTTATTTCATTTCTTTGAGTTTCATGATAATCCTATGGAAATCTAACAATTGTGGATGGGAATGGCAGGTCGTTTGCAGTGAAGGATGAGATATTCTGCTTGTTCGAGGGAGCCCTAGACAACTTGGGAAGTTTGAGGCAGCAATATGGGCTCGCAAAATCTGCAAATGAGGTGGTTTTGGTCATTGAGGCTTACAAGGCACTCCGTGACCGTGCACCTTACCCTGCCAACCATGTTGTTGGCCACCTTAGTGGGAATTTTGCTTTCATAGTCTTTGACAAGTCTACCTCTAACTTGTTTGTTGCTTCTGTAAGTTAGCTCACCTACCGAATGCCTTAGTAAAGTTAATAGATGCGGTTAATTTCTAACATCAATTGGGTTGGTGTTAATTGTGACAGGACCAAGATGGTAAGGTTCCTCTGTATTGGGGAATCACTGCTGATGGATATGTAGCCTTCGCTGATGATGCAGATTTGCTCAAAGGTGCTTGTGGCAAGTCACTTGCTTCTTTTCCTCAAGGTGGGTGAACAATATATATATATATATATATATATATATATATATATATTTGTGTGTGTGTGTGTGTTTGTGTATTTAAAAAAACTGTGACTACATATGATACTATTGATGATTTAAAAAAGATAAATATAGAGGTGGCTTCTAATTAGCTTAACTAGTAAAATCTCTTGTCATTATCTAGGATCGAGAATCCTGTTTAAACCAAAAAGAACTCTATTGGTGTTTTGACCTGATGGTAACGAGTAATAATCATAGAGAAGATGTCATAGGTTATATATAAGGGATAAACATTGAGGATGCTGGAATACAATGAAATAGGATTATTATCATGGTCACCCAATGATCTCACTAATTTCCTACTCTTTTTTCTTTTGGAACAAAATTTTCTGTACATCCTTTTGAATCCAATCCAGTCAATTTGATTTGGCATTTGCTCCATCATTAGTATTTAATTCAATTTATTGACAATTCTACTTTGGATCCTGTAGGATGTTTCTTCTCAACAGCAATAGGAGGACTAATGAGCTATGAGAATCCTAAGAACAAGATCACTGCAGTTCCTGCTACTGATGAAGAGATCTGGGGTGCAACATTCAAGGTAGTGACAAATTTTTATATACAAAACAAGTTTGTTTTCTGTTCCAGATCATTCTCTGTGAATCTCCTCGACTCCTCTTGTGTTTGATGTCCTAACCATAGCATCAGAATTATCATACTAGACTTTTTAATAGTGCAGGAGGGTGTTGTTAGTAAATATTTCAAGTGCTATTATTTTATTGAATGGACATAACAATCTATTTTCAATAAAATATTATGTCACTTGTACGCTGTCGCTTTTATACACAAAAAAATAAAATAAAAAAATGGAATCTGTCTCTATAAACTATAATGTAAGTTTTTAGTAACAGAGAGTAGTGTGAATATTAAAATGATGTGTTATGAAATGATTCTAACCATGGTAAGATATGTCTTTGAAAGTTACAAAACTGTGGTGTGAATTAAATATGGACAATTGACGTATTCTTCAAAAGAAACGTATTGACTAAGATACTGAGATTAAAAAATGAAGTCACTTTCTTTCATTTGGAGATGGAGTATGTTGTAGATAAAGTATGAGTTTCTTGTGTTGTTTTCTTGCTTCTCTCTTTCCTTTTTAACCAAATGTAAAATGCACCTATTTGTTGTCTTATTATTTAGAGCCATAGGTTGAACTTATATATTTCCAAACGTCACCCAACAAATTTGATGACTCAACTTTTGGAGTCGATTGATCCATTATCAGAGTCTTAGTTTAGAATATAATATGCAAAATTTCCATATTTTTGTCTCTTCATATGAGAGACCATGGCAATTTAGGGTCTTCTCCCTGGTGTTGTTTGAACTGGGTTTAAGCTGTATTTTGTGCAAGTAATTTTTTATATGAATGGTGATGCTTTTTTTATTTTTACATAATTTTTTTTGGCATGGATTTAAGTGTGTCTAGTTCCATGGAATTTACTCAGCCACAAACTACTATTACATTATGTTGTACTGATTGGTCAATTTGTTGGGGTGGAATTTCAGGTGGAAGGGCCAGCAGTTTTTGCAGCCACAGAGTAGAGATTTTACTTCACTGGTGGACACTGGACAAACAAAATGTATATCTATTTGGGAGAGAATGGTTTTTTATATGGCTAGGTGCGCATGAGGGGCCATGTAAATACCTGAGTATGTGATAAGTGATAAGTCGTTAGTAGAGTGGGGATTTGTGGCAGAAATGGCTTTGTTTTTATGGGTAGTTTGTCTTTCTATATTAGCATTTGCTCTAGCTTTCGAATGTATAGTTGTCTTTTCTCGTCTTATAATGAAGTCTGTATAAGGATTTGAAATCTACCAATTAGTCATCAGTCTCCTTGACTTATTGTTCCTTAGCCTTAAATTCTATGCATACCTTAGATAAGTCTTAGTTAAACACCTGAGACTGGTGCTGATGGTGCTGATTATTCTCTTTTGATTTTATCTGAAAAGGAAAACTGTGAGTTTGATGTTTCCAACTTACACAGACAAAACCATTGCCATAGACTCCTGGTGCACACCTCACGTAGCAATCGAATATTCTCAAAAAAAAAAAAAAAAAAAAAAAAAAAATTAGAGTTCAAGATGTTTCCAATCCCTAAAATTTGCTGCACTGAAAAAAGTGTAGAATTTCCGGTACAAAAAACATAGACAAAACCAGCTTTTATGTAAGCACAATTTGTAACTATAATAGTATTCTAATGATAATTATTTAAATTGAAATTGTTTCAAAACTATTTGAGAATAACCTTTTTAAAAATGTAAAAAAAAAAAAAAATCATGTTTAAAAACACAATTTTAAGTGATGAAATCATGTATTTACATATTGTTAAAAACACGATTTCACTTAAAATCCAGCGAAGTCACTGAAATTGTGTTTTTTATTTTTATTTTTTTTAAAAAAAGTGATGAGACGTGATTTAAAAAACAAAAAGTAAAAAGAGGCTAGACCTACAGGGGCGGAGCCACTTGGCTCCTTGGCACCCCCACCCCCCTCCCAATTTTTCTAATGTCCATTAGAGTATATAAAAAATTGACATGGGTCCCTCCAAAACTAAATATCCGGCCCCCCAAATTATTTCAACAATTCTTCTAAAGTTCTAGTCCAATTCAATTTCAAATAAAAGAAGAACTTTGGCCCACAGCCAGCCCCACCAGCTAGTCCCAAATTCCTAATAAAACAAAATTTTTCTCCTTTAAACTAAACACACTTCCAGCCCAGCCCAACCCTAAATCTAAAATGCCTAATCAAACAAAACAAAGGTATCTTCAAATTTTAATCCTCACCATTAGAAAATAGGAGAAAACAATCTGATTTTCACGCCTATGTCTTGTTTTTTTTTCCCTTCTGTTCTCAATTCACATCTCCATAGTGTCACGCCTGACGCCTCTCCTTAGAAACAATCTCCTTAGACCTCATCCGCTTGTCATGACGCCACAAACTCCACTGGCCCGCTGACTTGTTCATCACCTCTCAAGCCCTCATCTCAATCTCAATTCCTCAAGGTATCTCATTCTCATCTCACTTCTCTTTTTTTTTCTCTACAACTGAACTAAATATTGAAGTCTAAATAGCAGAATAGAAATATCAAATATGTGTATGTGAATATCCCTTTGCCAGCAAAGCAATTTATGCTTATTTGACTATGTCTTTTTGTGTTTATTGTTATTGTATTCTTTATTCTTGACCCACTGACTCCACTGGCTCTATGACTTTTGGCTTTTGTGTTGTTTGTCTCTTTAGTTGGGGCAGGGTGGGGCTTGCATTGTGTAATTGGGTAGTAAAGTAAGTAAATTATAAATGAAAAAAAAAAAAAAATCTATGGAAGGCAATTGGGGTGAGGGCCGTGAGTTTGTGTATTTTGTTTATGTTGTTTGTCTATACTTTTGATTGATTTGTTTATTTAATTTTTTTTTTTTATCCTAAAAGGTCATTACTTAACTAAAGGTGTATTTATATTATAATTCATGTAAGAAGGAATTTTATATGATAATTTATTATATCTCTCTCCCAAGTTTGTTATGAAGCTGTTAAAAACAAGACTTCGCAATAGAATGGAAGAAGAGCTTTTGGCAGATAATATGATAGTTTATATAGAGAAGGAAATTGCAGGGAATTTCACTATAGAGATGATAAAGGATGAATTTATTCCATGAAAAATCATAGCCAGGCATGATTTGATGTGAATGTTCTTTTTTTTTTTTTTTTGAGAAAGAATGTTCTTTTTTGTATGTCTACATTGAACTAGACATTTTTTCATGTTCATTAATGTACAAGAATATGATGATATATGAAAGTTGATAATTTTGTATTCAATAGACTTATGAATTATATTTAGTATATCTCTACTACAACCTGGCCCCTCCAAGTAATTATTCCTGGCTACGCCCCTATAGACCTAGATGCCCAAATAATAATAATAATAATAATAATAATAATAATAATAATAAAATAGTACATCAGCTAGAGATCAAAATTTTGAAGGAACGTGCAAATAGATGTTTACATCGTTAAAATGCCGTATAGTACGTTTGGTTTGAGTTAACTTAGTTCATAAAATGACTTGTGAAAAATCATAAATATATATAAGCTTGCAGGAAATGACTGCACAAATAAAATATGTTCAAGTCTAGGTCACCTATCCAAACCTTATATATATACACTAGACTCTGAGCACGCACGTGAGTGTGTATTCAGAGGCACTTATATTTTTTTGGGTAAAAATTAATAATTTTCATCTGTTATAATTTGAGATTACTATATTTTTTATTCACAAAAAAATCTAGGGGTGTGATAAATATTATGCGTTTGTGGTGTGATAATTATTATGCGTTTCATCACACCCCTAGATTTTTTTGTGATTGAAAAATATAGTAATCTCAAATTATAATAGATGTAAATTATTAACTTCTACTCAAAAAATAGAAGAGCTTCTAAGCATGCGCTTAATAACAATTATCAATTTTTGTTTAATCCTAAATTTTAGTTTTTAAATCCTAAAAGTTAGCCACTTACTACACATTCATAACAAAAGTTAAAAAGGGCTTAAATTTAAAATTTAGCAACTACCTTCATAACATTTTTGATGAAGTAAATTAATAATTATATATAAAAAAAATGTAAATTGAATTTCACATAGAATTATACAAATGATATATATGTGCCTTCTATTACAAAAGAAATTTTTTTACAACAATTTCTTAGATAACAACCATTTCCTGTGAGGTTTGAATCATAACAACAATTTTATTCATTATTATTCAAAGTTGCTACATTTTTCAATTTCAATAAAACCTAGGGTATGATGAAATTTATGCATCTATGAGTGAAATAATTTTTTGGTATAAATATCTTCAAACCCCTAAATATTTTTGTAGTTGAAAAATATAGTAACTTCCAATAACGACAAATGAAAACTTTACAAATGATAAATATAGTTTTTTTACAAAAGAAAATTTTTTTTTATAACAATTTCTTAAATAACAACCGCTTCATGTGAGGTTTGAATCATAACAACAATTTCATTTATTATTATTCAAAGTTGTTACATTTTTCAATTACAAAAAAACCTAGGGTGTGATGAAATTTATGCATCTATGAGTGAAATAATTTTTTAGTATAAATATCATCAAATCCCTAAATATTTTTGTAATTGAAAAATATAGAAACTTTCAATAATTATGAATGAAAGCTATTAACTTTTACAAAACAAAAATAGAATAGCTTTTACGCGTGGCTCAAAGGCTAGTATGATAAAGTGAAAAGTTTTCATTAGAATTGTAGCCTTTAAGGTTCAAAGGATAAGTCTGTCCAAAAAAAAAAAAAAAAAGTTTCAGCGGATAAGAATTTGGTGTGTTAGAAAACGTAAGATCAAAAAGAGAAACATAATTTAACAAAAAAAAAAAAAATTCTGACCTTTGATATGAAGGGCCACCATGATCTAGTCTATAAATGAGATTCACCTACACATGAAGGCACAAACATTGAAAGAGAAAATGTTATTGTTAAAGTGCCATCCACTATATGTGGTTACTGGGTAGTCATCATATTTGATGTCAAACAGTGGCAAGACCTTTACCCCTTGGGTTAAAAATAAAAATGGCAACATGATTTTTATAACTGCTTTAGTTTTTTTAAAAGTTGTTATCCGAATGAACGAGGTCTTTTTTTCTTTTGCTTTTTTAATAGGATCTGAACGTGGATTTGAGGCAAGTGTTTTTTTTTTCAATGGTGGGAATGTTATAATACGTGGAGGAGTCGGAGGAGATGGAAGAAAGTGTGTGGCTTTTATTTATTTTTTTTTTTTTTAGTTATCTAAAATTTAGGATTTTTTAAAATGATTTATTTAATTATTTTACATTTCTAACCCTCTTATTTTGAACTTTTTAAATAGTTGTTTTGAAGAAGTGAGTTAGTGAAAGAATGTTCTTATTTTGTAGGCAATGTTTTAGTGCAAATTAAATATGTATTTTTACAGGACTATCATTTACTTTTGCCTCTACTTAAACTTAGGGATGTAGGGCTATTTTACAACAACAAAAAATCCGGTTCAAATAGAGGAAGCTCCTTAAATAATAGTATAGATAATAATAAATAAAGAAATAAGCAACTTCATAACAATGTCCTTGTGAGATCCACCCAATGTGACAGGATCCCTATGTAAAAGGGATGTTGCATGCAAGGTTTGATAATTCAATTAGGCTATTTATGTCTTGTGATGCATACTACAATAGTACAATTTTTTATAAATTTTTTTAGCCCATTTAAGGCCAATGAAAAACTCGTGGGTAGCCCATTAAAAGACCCTTAGCCCTAGCCCACTGGTACAGCCCCCCCTAAAGGCCCAATGTTGAGTCAAAACTGGCTGGGTTGGCCTGGCCCAGCCAATTGCTGACCCGCAATTGCAATTAATTGTAAAATGACCATTTTCTTGTTTCTTTTTAACTTAGAAATTATGGACCATTTGGTTTAGAAATAGAAAGCAAATATGTAAATATATTTGGCTAGAGATCAAATTCACATAAAAGTATAGACTAGTATTGTTGGATATTTTTATAAAAATATCATATTTATTTTTATACTCATTTATGTGAATTGAGAAAATCAATTATTCTTTAATATCAAATACGTTGATTGCTAAAATTTGAAATTTAAATATAATTCAAAATTTGAATAGCTATTGTCAATGGTTTTTAATTAGAAATTTTTTGAACATTAACTTGATATTAATACCATCATTGCCAGTTGTAGAGATGAAAGGTCCAAGAATGTATATTGGATCATGGGCCTTATTCGATGATATTTAATAGTTCGAGGACACGTAGACGTTAGCAAAGAAGTACAAATCAGTGAGTTATGGAAGGATCCTGGTCATGAGGGTTTGGGAAGATCATCTGAGGAGAAACATCAGGAGGGAATAGGACAAAGGGAAGTTAAGAAATATCTAAGAGAAAGCTGCTACCATTACATTAAATGCTCTGTAGCTAACCTTCTGGTCACATTAATGTGAAGGTGATACCTGAACAGTGATATTCAGCCTTACAGCTACCCCCTAAAGACTTCAAGAAGGTACTGATGGGATAAGGATCAAGACAGGCAACTTGACCTACACGTGGAGGGTAGAGATGAAGCAAAACAAGAAAATATAAGGAAGAAAGACCCCATTACAAGAGACACGTCTAAGAATCTGTAGAAAAAACACTGTGGCACTAAGAATTGTAATTGTAATCAAGTCTAATAGAAATATATACAAGAATCACTCTCCTCAGACTTTGCCGAGAAAGGTTTTCTTTGCGTAAAACCTGTTTATTTTGGTTTTCTAACCATCTTTAACCCAATCTGTTTGTTGTTCAACTCATTGAAGTTTAGTTTCAAGCCTACTCTCTACAAATTCATTGTGTTGGGCTCTTTGAACTTTAATCCTTTTATCTTTCGTACTCTGGATCCAAAATGAGACCTTACACCAGCATATTTGGTTTTATTACAAATATAAATTTTCTGTAGGGTCTCGTTTTTCAGCCCAATGCCACATGGTGGGTGGGATCTTGGACCAACGGGCCCAATACAATGAATTTGTATAGAGTGGGCTAAAAGGCTAGACCTTGGTGGACGGACAGTCGTTAGTCATGGTGTTCCTTATGATCGCACAGAGGTGAACAGAGCTTATCCAAGAAGACTTTCTCCTCGACACGGCCTGGGTGGCTCCGGTTCTGGGACCTGGTCCCCCCCTTTCTGGACTGCTTCTTCCTCCTTTTATACTAGCTTTTTCCCTCCCCCCAACGTCCACGTGTAGATTCAGCTTTATAGGTTTGGTACTTGTCCCATCAGCCCATACCCAAAGTAGTTAGGGGAGGTTGTAAAAGCTGAAAAACATGGCTTTGTCAGGTGTAGAGTACTTAATTGCAGTAAGGGCAGCCTTTCCCTTGTTTTTTGTCGTTTTAGTACTTTTCCTGTTCAGTGAAATGACCCGGAATATCATCACCAAGATCGAGTTGCTCCCTTTGCCCTCGGCTACATTTATGGCCGAGGAGGGTCCTTCCCATGACCGAGAAGGATCCTTCCCATGGCCAAGGGGTGGGCCTTCCTTGGCCCAGGCCTTGGGCCCAGTACAGACATTGACATGGGCTTCCCGATTTTATACCCCCCACAACCCTCAAAATCCTACTGGTCGGCTCCTCGGACGGAGAGGAGGGTTTTGGTGTCATCGGGCCTATGTCATGGCTTGCCAAGTCTTGCCCTTCATTAGTGCCGGAGCCTCTTTGTTTGCTAGGGGCACGCTCCTGGTTGTGAGACATTCTTTTAGTTTACCCATGTCGCGTTCCTGACGTTTCGGTACACGAGGCGCGCCTTCATTAGGGTCCCTTTATAAGGCGACGCAAATCCAACGGCTGAAGATTGTTTTGGGAATTGAGCGGGACTTATCTCGTTTGTAGCTTTTCTTGGAGATTTGTACAGATTAAATGCCACCAGGCTTACCTCCCATATAAGAAGCACAGTGGGAGGTCATTCCCTTTATTTGTAGACCCTTTAAGCTTTCCAAATTTCTAACCCTCCAATTGTTCCCAAAGTCCCCATTACCAATGTGACTGAGACTTAGGGGGTGACATGGTCGAGGCCAGAATGAGGGTGAAGGGACCACACCCTCTTCAGAAGCCTTGGGTATCTTCGAGATCCAAAATGGCCCTGTTAGGGCAAGGGAGGCAAAGACTAAAGACATTTCTTCTCCTCGATAAGGCAAGAAAGGAGCCTCTTCTTCCTTCAGCCAAAATCCGAAGCAGGTGGAGGTTGCATCAGATTTTTGGTGCGACAGCACTGAGATTTCCCATCGCCAATACCAGCTGTTCTCGCTCGATTACTGCTAATATGATACTTGCTCGATTGCTGTTAAAGCTGGTACGGGGATTTGGCATCCCCGCTTCTTCCTCTCTTCTATCACTAGTGCCACCCAGGTGCCTACGCTTCTTTTTCTCTTCCATCACTGGTGCCACCCAGGTGCTCTGCTTCTTCTTCTCTTCCATCACTGATGCCATCCAGACTTGCTTAGTCGCTGCTAGAGCAAAATTGAAGGATTTATTGTTCCCGTGTATCACTTTTTTTTCTTTTTTCTTTTTTCCTGTAGTTAGCTTCTGGTATAGGCTCGTTTAAGCCCCTTTTTTGTACGCTGTACTACTTCTTTGTCTAATAAAAGATGACTTTATCCCATTTTGCGTGTTCTTTCTTTTCTGCAATAATTATTTTGTGAATGGATGTGCTGGTGTCTTTTTCTCTCGGACAATACTTAGGGCCGATGCCCTTGTTAACAAAGAATTATCACTTTGAACTTATCAAAACTGACGGGCACAACAATGCCGACTTCAAGTAAGTTAACCATATGAGACTAACCGGGATAACGACTGAATGTTCTGTATTGCGTATGGGGTGATCTAAAATGAACTGTCCGAGGGGGTCGCCGGGTACTAGGGTGCATTGCCACATTTCAGATGATATTCACAGCCTTAACTTGTTTTGGGCATCCGGTCCGAGGACCGAGGCATGACTGTACTGGGTCTAAACATTTGGTTGTATTAATTTCCTTAGAGCTGGGGGTCTGAGAACCGCGTGGGATTTCCATTCTGTTTAGGACTTAAGCCTTTCTTGATGTAGTTAGTTTCCCGTAGGTTTGAGTCCAAGGACCATGCAAGACCTTGGTTCTGTCTAGCACTTAGATTTTCTTGGAGTGTCTAGTTTCCCCATAGGCTTGAGTTCGAGGACCATGCAAGACCTTGGTTTTGTCTAGCACTTAGATTTTCTTGGAGTGTCTAGTTTCCCCACAAGCTTGAGTCCGAGGACCATGCAGGACCTTGGTTCTGTCTAGCACCTAGATTTTCTTGAAGTAGCTGGTTTCCCCATAGGTTTGAGTCTGAGGACCATACAAGACCTTGGTTCTGTCCAACACTTATATTTTCTAGTGACTAGTTTCCCCATAGGTTTGAGTCCGAGGACTATGCAAGACCTTGGTTCTGTCTAGCACTTATATTTTCTTGAAGTAGCTGGTTTCCCCATAGATTTGAGTCCGAGGACCATGCAAGACCTTGGTTCTGTCCAACACTTATATTTTCTAGTGACTAGTTTCCCCATAGGTTTGAATCTGAGGATCATGCAAGACCTTGGTTCTGTCTAGCACTTATATTTTCTTGAAGTAGCTAGTTTCCCCATAGGTTTGAGTCTGAGGACCATGCAAGACCTTGGTTCTGTCCAACACTTTCTTCTTGAAGTAGCTGGTTTCCCCATAGATTTGAGTCCGAGGACTATGCAAGACTTTAGTTTTGTCTGACACTTATATATTTTAGTGACTAGTTTCCCCATAGGTTTGAGTCCGAGGACCATGCAAGACCTTGGTTCTGTCCAACACTTTCTTCTTGAAGTAGCTAGTTTCCCTATAGGTTTGAGTCCGAGGACCATGCAAGACCTTGGTTCTGTCCAACACTTTCTTCTTGAAGTAATTGGTTTCCCCATAGGTTTGAGTCCGAGGACCATGCAAGACCTTGGTTTTGTCCGACACTTATATTTTTTAGTGACTAGTTTCTCCATAGGTTTGAGTCCGAGGATCATGCAAGACCTTGGCTCTATCCAACACTTTCTTCTTGAAGTAGCTGGTTTCCCCATAGGTTTGGGTCCAAAGACCATGCAAGACCTTGGTTCTGTCCAACACTTATATTTTTTAGTGACTAATTTCCCCATAGGTTTGAGTCCGAGGACCATGCAAGACCTTGGTTCTGTCTAGCACTTTCTTCTTGAAGTAGTTGATTTCCCCATAGGTTTGTGTCCGAGGACCATGCACCTTGGTTCAGTCCAACACTTTCTTCTTGAAGAGCTGGTTTCCCCATAGGTTTGGTTCGAGGACCATGCAAGACCTTGGTTCTGTCCAACACTTTCTTCTTGAAGTAGCTGGTTTCCCCATAGGTTTGAGTCCGAGAACTATGCAAGACCTTAGTTTTGTCCAACACTTATATTTTCTAGTGACTAGTTTCCCCATAGGTTTGAGTCCGAGGACCATGCAAGACCTTGGTTCTGTCTAGCACTTATATTTTCTTGAAGTAGCTGGTTTTCCCATAGGTTTGAGTCCGAGAACCATGCAAGACCTTGGTTCTGACTTTCTTCTTGAAGTAGCTGGTTTCCCCATAGGTTTGAGTCCGAGGACCATACAAGACCTTGGTTCTGTCCAACACTTTCTTCTTGAAGTAGCTGGTTTCCCTATAAGTTTGAGTCCGAGGATCATGCAAGACCTTGATTCTGTCCAACACTTTCTTCTTGAAATAGCTGGTTTCCCCATAGGTTTGAGTCCGAGGACCATGCAAGACCGTGGTTTTGTCCAACACTTATGGGAATTCGATGAATCGGGCTACTGGACCTACGAGGATTAGCCCCTTGGCAAATGTGTGGGGCATAGACTTGATGTTAGAAGCCCCTAGAATTGCCCGTGCCACTGGCACTTCAAAGTGTAGCCCTGAGTGGAAGCTGAGTTAGGGTAACAACCGCGTGCTGCTGGAAATGATGGAGAGGCTTTCGCATAGCTTGCACCATTGCCAAAATTATTTCTTTCGAGGGATCCTTGTTGACAGGGGCTTGATCCTACCATGACTAACCGCCGCCTGCACCAATGTACAAGCTTTCCCACAGATGACACCAATTGTAGGGTCTCGTTTTTCAGCCCAATGCCACACGGTGGGTGGGATCTTGGACCAGCGGGCCCAATACAATGAATTTGTAGAGAGTGGGCTAAAAGGTTAGGCCTTGGTGGACAGACAGTCGTTAGTCATGATATTCCTTCTGATCGCACAGAGGTGAATAGAGCTTATCCAAGAAGACTTTCTCCTCGGCACTGCCTGGGTGGCTCCGGTTCTGGGACCTGGTCCCCCACTTTCTGGACTGCTTCTTCCTCCTTTTATACTAGCTTTTTCCCTCCCCCCAACGTCCACGTGTAGGTTCAGTTTTATAGGTTTGGTACTTGTCCCATCAGCCCATACCCAAAGTGGTTGGGGGTGGTTGTAAAAGCTGAAAAGCATGGCTCTGTTAGGTGTAGAGTACTTAATTGCAGTATGGGCAGCCTTTCCCTTGTTTTTTGCCGTTTTAGTACTTTTTCTGTTCGGCGAAATGACCCGGAATGTCATCACCAGGACCGAGTTGCTCCCTTTGCCCTCGGCTACATTTATGGCTGAAGAGGGTCCTTCCCATGGCCGAGGAGGATCCTTCCCATGGCCAAGGGGTGGGCCTTCCTTGGCTCGGGCCTTGGGCCCAGCACAGACATTGACATGGGCTTCCCGGTTTTATACCCCCCCACATTTTCCATTCTAAACATTTTGTATTCAAACATTCTTATTTGAATATGATATGGTAACATCATATGTAGAAGGTTTTCAACACTTTTTTTTTTTTTATACAATATAGAATTTTACTCTAGCCTAATCTAAATATATATATATATATATATATATGTATGAAGCTCTCTCTTGGAGACTTGAATTTTGGTCCTTGCTCCCCACACCCCACAGACACTTATACTTGTGGAGTGACCATCACACTAAGGGTGTGCGGTGGTCTTCAACACTTAAATGTACAACTATTGCTAAATTATTTTATATTATAATAAGTTATCATATATATATATACAAGTGTTTACTATTTGGTTTAATGGAAAGTGGTCAAACAGCTAGCAATTCTTTGTAATATATATTCTGAAACTTTCTAAAAGGTATTGTAATAAGTTCAGCCACGTTAACTATAGGCCATTAATTTCATAGCATTATGACACCTTTTTTTTTTTTTTTTTCTCAACGTATAGAGTTGGCAAAGACATTTTTTGATGTCCGGTTTCTATATTATATATAGGCGAAAACGCTACTTTGGTCCTTTCATTTTGAGGTCACAGACAATTTGATCCTTACATTTTGATAGCAGTCAATTTGGTCCCTGTTATTTTCAACTTATAGTCAATTTAGTTCCTGCCGTTAACTTACTAATAGAAAATACTTACGTGGCAAATGATGTGCATTGTTGACACACTTGAAGTCTACATGGCAACTAAAATAATATTTTTTAAAAATTATTGTCATTAAAATGTGCCATATCAGCATTTAAATTCAATTAATTCAAAAAATAAAATAAAATTCGTAAGGACTAAAGATATCAAAACATCACAAGCTTTCCAATCGGATCAATTGATCAAATACCAAGCAAATCCAAAGAAAATCAAGAAGAAGAAGAAAAAAAATAATAGAAGCCTCTTAATATGTTAAGGTTTGTGAATGGCAAGCTTCATTTGGATTTTCTTGGATTCGTAATCGTAAGGACCCAATTTGGTTCATAAACCCAAAAGGTAAAATGATCTAGACCTAAAGAACCCAATACAATAAATTTTTAGAGAGTGGATTAGAAAGGTAGGCTCTAATGAGTTGGGTAACAATTATAATGGATCCAGATGACAATAAAGTAAAGATAGACTGGTTTTATCTAAAGAAAATCGTCCTTGGCACAATCCAAGGAGACTAGTTCTTGTATATATTTCTTGAATTTGATTACAAGCATAGTTCATGTTGCTACCTTTTTTTTTTTTTTCTTAATTCTTGATCCCCCTCTCTTAGGGTCTTATCTCTGTTTTATAATATCTTCCTCCTTTCATCTCTACCCTCCACGTGTAGATTAGATTGCTGGTGTTGATCTTTATCTCATCAGCACCTTCCTAAAGTCTTTGGGAAGCAGCTGTAAGGCTGAAAATTACTATTCAAGTATCACTTCCTCATCAATGCGGTCAGAGAGTTAGCTACAGAGCATTCGGTAGCAGCTTTCTCTTAGATATTATATGGCTTCCCTCTATCCTGTACTTCTAAGATGCTTGTCCTTATCAATAGAACCTCTTGGAATGTTGCCCTGGATGGCAGACCACACCGTCAGACCTCGGCTATGCTCAGCCAATGAGGCATTCATCCTTGGACCACCTTCTTGGACTCTTATGACCAAACCTCACCTCTTCATTCCCTAACACGAACTCCTATAATAGTGTTTTACCCGTCCGCAGACTACTTAACGTCCTCGGATTGGGCCCCCGGCCCAATATATACATAAATACATACTGTTGCGCCTATCATCCCTACAGTAACATATTACAGCCAAACTGTGTTGTAGATGTATTTGTCTGTTAGGAAATTGGTAAAATTCACTTACAATCCACTAGACCCATTTAGCAAATCAAAGCGAATATTCAAAAATAGAAATTTTGCACTCTCTAAACGCTAAAAGAGACAGAGAGAAAAAAACTCAGATTCACTTGAGACGATATTGCTTTCAATGACTCTCTACTTAGATCTACTTCGCCAAAATCGTATTGAAATCTGTACACAAAATTTAATCACAAACTGCTTAATCTCTCAAATTTGTGTTTTTGGGTTTAGTTCAAAGGGATCGAACCAAGTTGAAGAGAGAGGAAGTGAGAAGGGGAAGAAGAAGAGAAGCCACCGCTAGTGGTGGTAGTGGCAAGATAATCATTGGCCATGTAGTTGCTAAGTTGTTGAGTTTTTTCAAGTCTGGAACTAAGTTTTTGAGTTTTTATTTATTTATTTATTTTTATATGTGTTCATGTTCTTTCTTCTGGTTTCATATTCTTCAATGTTTATTTTTTTAAGTTCATGTCCTTCTATTATCTGTTTATTTTTCTGGGTTAATTGGTTTTTTTGGTAGGTTTTTTTATTTTTATTTTCTTTTCTATTCTCCTTTAAATTAAGTTTGTCATTTATTTTTGAAAAAAAAAATGTCATTTTTTTTTTTTATGGGAGATTGTCATTTTTTTTTTTTTTTTTATGGGAGATTGTCATTTATTTCAATTTAAATCTGATATGGCACATTTTAATGACAATAATTTTTTTAATATTATTTTAATTGCCACGTAGGTTTTAATTGTGTCAACAATACACACCGGTTGCCATGTAAACATTTTCCGTTAGTGAGTTAACGGTAAGGACCAAATTGGCTGCAAATTAAAAATAACATGGACCAAATTGATTGCTATAAAAATGTAGGGACCAAATTGACCGTGACACCAAAATGTAAGGACTAAAATGGTGTTTTCGCCTTTATATATATATATATAGAGAGAGAGAGAGAGAGAGCTATTGATTTTTTTTTTTTTTTTTTTTTTGAGAATCAAGAGAGCTATTGATTATATATTGATTTCAATAACTTTATGACTATTTAATTGATATCAAACCTTTTTTTATTTTTTTTTTGAGAATCGAGAGAGCTATTGATTATATATTAATTTCAATAACTTTATGACCATTTAATTGATATCAAACCTTTTTTATTCTTTGGCTAAGGACAAGTTACATGTCTAGCTCTATATATGGAAAGAAATAAAAGTTTCAAAAACACATTATTTTTGAATTACAAAGCTACAGACTTTCAAAAAAAAATATTATTATTGTTTTAAACATTTACCATCTACTGCTTTTTATTATTCACAAGAATATTTTATCTTTTACTAAATTTTCTGGAAAAAAAAAAAGGTTTTATAAAGAGCTTATATCCTACGAGCAGTGCAAGCTTGCAAAGATAATCAACAAAGGTGGCTAGACTGTTGTATCCTGGGAATAATGTGTAGAAATATTTTGTCTAACTATATTGGATATACCGTAGACAGCATGATTTGTCTCAAGACAGTGACTTGATCCACGCCTCATCTCCGTCACCTCTTTTGGTAAAATCATATTAGGTAATTTCCAAGGAAAAGTCAGGTAATATCTCTCATTTATTTCCAACAAGTATTTAATTAGTTAATGATTAATATTAAAGTACAATAAAAAAACAAATAAAGCAACAGAATTTTTTATTTTTTATTTTTGGCTGAATGCTACAGAACCTTTTTTTTTTTTTTTTAATCTTTTTGAGAAGATGAATGCTACAGTACAGAACTTGAACTGGCACTGCAGCATCAAAGTTATGACGGTTCGATAAGTGATAGAGATAGAGATTAACTTATAAGTTATAATTCAAAGTTGGTCCATGAGATGGAGTTTTTTAATTTTTGTAATGTATTATGTTTTATAGTATTATCATTAATAAATACACTGATGGTGAGTTATCAGTTGAAAAGAAGCATGTATAGGTTTTTTTTTTAAATTTTTTTATCATTCAATAGAAAAAAAAATTAATAATTTTTTTTTAGTTTTAGTTTTATGTGTGTTACTTTTCTTCTCTCCTTAACTTCACAGCACGCGTTTGGGTTTTTTAGCTTTGAAAAATAATGTTTTTATGAGTGTACATTATGCAGACTTTTAGTTGCTTTTATATCACACATTCACATACAACAACTTATGGAGGAGTTAAAGTTTAAGACAAAAAACTGATCTTTAAGTGACAAATCCACTGACACCCTCTGGTGTAAGTTGAATTATAGTTGAACCTCAACCCTACCTAGAGCACCAGCCAATGATTTTAGGAGAAATAGAAGGTAACAATTCTTAAGTCAAATAAACATCACCTTTTTGTTTGTTCCCAAAGGTTCAAACTTATAACATACCCCAGGGCCATACCCCATAACTTTAATCATTAGATCCAATTTTGGGTGATGAGATCTATAAGCATATACATATATATATATATATATATATATATATATATATATATAGAGAGAGAGAGAGAGAGAGAGAGAGAGAGAGAGAGAGAGAGAGAGAGAGAGAGAGAGTTTAAAAAAATACTAGTTAAAAAAAATACTAGGAGTGATGTTAAGGGTGATATAAATTTTACTGTATAAACCCTATAAAATGATGTGTTAATTTTTAAGCACAAACTTTCTTTTTCATCATAAGCTTTCTATTCTTTCTCCTCCTCGCTACTAACATGAAGCGCGTTTCCAGTCAATAAGAGCTCTTGGGGGTCATTAGCTTGTTATCCCTGGTGTACCTTTGATCTGTTGAGTGAGAGCCCTTCCACACGAGACTCCTGGATCACTATAGCCGACTTTTGTCTCTGTTCGACCGGTCGGTCTCACATCGCCTACCTATCGTTTAGGTGGCACCAGCGAGATCCAGTAGCTAGCTAAGGTAAATTATCATGTTAGCTTTTAAGATTCTTCTTGTAAATTGTATTTTGATAATATTTATATAGTAAAATTTATAGTAACTTCAGTTTTCTTCAAACTCTAAAGGCTTCAAATACAAAGCTACCTGCAGTAAAAAAGACCAATCTAATCATAATATTGTTAAATTACATGCATGTTAAAAATTATAATATCTAATTTATTAAATCAGATAAAAAGCAAACATGATACCAAAACAAAGAAACAAAGAAATTGTACCAGCAGGGAATTTAAATTTATAAAGAAGTCCTAGCATAAATGAATTTTAGTCTATCAAATATAGTTTAATTATAATTAAAGATAAAAAACGGTTAATGCAAGGTTGCTTTAGTCCTATAAAACTTGTGATAAATGAGTTTTAATTGATTTCAATTGACACAAGTTAGTATTTTTTTTTTTTTATATAACTTTAAAAATTAAAATACTGACATGAAAGGGAGCTTTCAGATATTGATGTGGCACCATCAGAGGAGGGCTCTAAAAGATTCAATTGCTTACGTTTTATACTATTACTAGTTATAGGCCCATGCGTTGCACAGTTTTATAAAAAAACTTATAAAATATATGTATAAATAATTATATATTTTAATAATTATTATAACAAAATAAGTACTAATTTGTTAGTGACTTGAAGTATTGTTAAAAATAATATCAATGATTAAAAAATGTTAGAAGTATTTTTTTTTTCCTTTGGAAAATCTTTGAATACTTGTACACTATGTTTTTAGAGTATCCTTATTCTTCTTTGTCATTGTTCTTTATTAAAATCTTTAGACATAGTATTATAAAAATTGGCCACTTTTAAGAGATAGAACTATTCGAAGAATAATAATTTTTAATTTGTTCTAATTATAGAACCTATCATAATTTTTGCTTCCTGTACGCTGCACGATTTCATACATAAATTCATATAATACAAAATTTATTTAAGAAACAAAAAGAAAATGAATAGTTTGAATTGTAAGAGAGACACTACGTGTAAATGAAAAAGAAAAAAAAATGCATAGCTCTACCTATAGATTACACACCTTTCTTAGGATGCTTGGAATCTTTTATGACAAACCTGGAAAACAAAATCAAGAAAAAAATTAAACCGAGTTAAATAAAATAAAATAAAATAATTGAACCATATAGATTGTAAAATTGCATATGAGTCTATGACCATTTAATACCAAGCTTTAAAATAAATTTTTTCTATAAAGAGCTATCATTTCCACTTTTATTTTACTACTTTAGTCAAATACGTTCCATAATCGCAAGGGAAAAAAAAAACCTATTTTATAATGATGGCCCAAAATTTTGCAATTTAAAACCAAAAATATAAAAAGATTAATGAAGAATTTGTTGGGAATAGAAAATTATACTAATAATTAACAAAAAATATATTAATTAATGTTGCAAATGGATACGTAATTCTATGCACACTTTACATAAATAAATGCTGATATTCAAAATAAAAATAGTAAAAAGGGAACAACATGAATAAATCATACTTGACAAAATTTATTTCATTTTGTTTGATAAATTATATAAAATAAATCCTATTAACTTAGGTTTAGTGTATTTAAATGATCTAGAAAAATAATGAAGCATATACTTTTGAGCCTAATCACATCTAGCAAAATAATAAAGCATTCAAAATATGCTTGCATGAGATACGTACCTATCCATAGTAGCAATGGAAGCCTCATATTTGAGATGAAGAATCAATGTAATGCTAATACTAAATAAAAATAAAAAAGAGAGAAAGAGAACGTGGTTGATATATATTTTTATATATATAAATGATGCAAAAATTCATATCTAGTTAAACATCTAGATGATCAAAGACGACCTGCAAAAATGACAAATTTAACAAAAAGAAAAACATGGCAAGGTTCTTAGTTGCGCTGACAAAAAAACAAAATGTATCATAGATAATCAACAAATATTAAGCACTAAATCCAACACTACTTTAACTCATTATCCTCATCATCATCGGCTATGGAGTTAAAAGCTTTCAATCTCTCAATCAATTTGGCATTCCTTTCCTCGTATGAAAGCTTCTTCAAGTCAAACCTCTTGTGTTCATTTGGAGGCTTTTTCTCAAACTTCTTATTTTGATAGTTTTTTTTTTTTTTTTAAATGTCATCAACGTGGAAATTATCAAATTAATGGAGATATATACTATTTTTTGGCATAGATAAATATTATCAAATTAATGGAAATCATATCATATCATATCATATTATATTATATATAATAAAAGTTGGACTTAGACGCCGTGGTTGCGCCACGTGACTTCACTAAATTGCAGAACTAAAGGCCAAAATGGATGTTACTATTGAAAGGTATCACTTCTCAATTCTCATCATATCTCAATGCTAATGAATTTATTTATTTTTTTGGTTGGGTGAAAATCACTCAAGTTTCAGTGTTTTCTCCCATGCTTTCAAGGACAAAAATTATATTTTCATATATGTCTCTCTACTTTATATTTTTAAATGTTTAGTTATTTAGATTATTCTTAATTACTGAATTGAGGTTTCCACTTAAATATGCTTTCAATCATTTTTTTTAATAGCTTTTAATTATTAAATTCAAGGTTTTTCTATTTAAATATTACTTGAGCCTTAAATCTCAATATATTATGAAAAACCCTTTTATATTTCTTTTATGTATCTCATTTTATATTAGTTACATAGTTATCTACCATCTTCCATTCAATTATTTTAGACACACACACACACACACACACACATATATATATATATGCTTTTAAAACACTTTAGTCTCACACAATATGCATTCATTATATAACTTAAAAGTAAAATATTCATTTATTTTTTATTGTTTATTTTATTTTATAATTTTAAGGAAATTAATAAAAAAATTGTTTACATTTGAATTTTAATTAAGCCGTGCATCGCACGGGCATAATACTAGTATATACTATTTCTTGGGATAGGTTTATATTAATTACCTCTTGAAGAATTTGGATTTTGCTTATCCATTAATAATCAAGTTTTGTAACTTGATATTTTGATAAAATAATATTAATTTAATAATAATAATAATTAATAAAATTTAAGTTGCAACTTAAGGAAAATAGAAACAACAAAAACGTGGGACGAGATTTAAATTTAGAAATTTTTTAAGATAGACTTTTAATTAGAGTAGAATTAAAATTTTGAAAATTTAGATGATAAATATTATCTAAATTAAATTTTTGTATGTTAAATATTATCCCTTAATTTAAGAAATATATCCTAACAAATGAAAAAATAATGTTAATTATATGATATATATTATCTAAATTATATTGTTGTGTGTTAAATATTATCCCTTAATTTAAGAAATATATCGTAACAAATAAAAAAAAATAATGTTAATATAATTTTATTTAATGATAAGAATGAATTAGAATTGTGGTAGTATACTATTTCTTTTTAGTTCTTTAAAAATCTAAAAATTTAATAAAATTTCTGTAATTTGATAAAGTCACATGGCATAACTACGGCATCTAAACTCAACTTTTATTATATATAATATGATACGGTTATTATCTATCAAATTTTAGATTGATTTTTTTTTTTTTTTTTTAGTCATCAACTCCGGAATCTAGTTAAAAAAGAAGTAGCTTTTCACGTTGCCTAAAAATTGATGTAGACCTAATGGAGCATCGTTGAAATTCTGCATGATTAGGTAAAATGATCCATAATTTAAAATGAATTAGAATATTGGATTGGCACTAAAAAAAAAAAGTCTTACCAATTATTTACAAATTACAATGCAATGGAATCTCTCTCCCACTCTTACTTGCCTGAGGGAGCATCTATGGAATTTGTGCACTCAATGTGAGTTAGACGCGTCACCTATATCAAAATGGACTTGTTTAGAGATGGACACATGGCGTATCTATCTCGCATTTTAGTCATTGACCATAAACTAAGCCTTTGATGAGGTAACCCATTAAGCTCGCTAAAAGACCCCACTTTTTTTTTTTCTTTAATTGAATAATGAGAAGATATTATTAATAAAAAATAAAAAAGTGAGGAAGAGACTTCATCTTCTTCCAAAGGGTTCAAGAGAATCAAGACACAACCGAAATGAAAAAGTTGGGAATCCTTCTTTCATCTCAAATGGCAAAAGAATATCAAGACTAATGTATTTAGGGTTTGTTTGGGATAATTTATTTTTATTAGATCATTTTACTTACAAATAAATTGTACAAATACACTAAAGTAAGTCTAATTTGTTGCAAAGATTTGATAGTGAACAAATTTAAATGTGAATATAGTATTATGTAATCTAAAATCAATAATCATCCCTTATTTAATGAAATATGATTTTAAATGATATGTTACTATGTACACATTTACATTTATGAGGATTGACAATATCTCATACTCTCGGGTTTGTAATGAAGTTGGTGTTAATGGGACCAAACTCAATTGAACTATATTCTAGCTTGGTTGTACAACAAATCGATCGATTTTTCCCCCCCAAGTAATGAGTCTTCTCCTAGAAGCTATGTGAGCCTTCTCTTTAGGAAGCCTTGGGAGTATATTTCTGCCACTAATCAACATTAGGATCTTACCTACTAAACAGATAAGCATGAAATGCTACTAGTCTTAAAAAAGAGGAGCCCAATTTGTCACTTGGAAAAGTTATGTTGAGCTTACGCCCTCTTAGCCGGTCTAAAGAGGACAAAGAAATGTCAAAACCTTCCCATTTGCCTCTTGGGGGAATAAATCCAAGATGTAACCAACCCTCACCTTCCCCTTTGCCTCCTGGGGGAATAGATCCAAGATGCAACCAACCCTCACGATAACCCAAAATTCACAAAGTTAAAGATAGTATTGTTTTCATAATTTCTACCTATTAAAATTATCCACAAAACTCTTCCCATTTTTTTTTTTTTTTTAAACTAGCACCTCTTGCACACAAATGAACAGTAACCTGCGTATGAACAGTACCTTTTTTTAAATTTTTTTTATTGTTTTCAATTTTTAGTTTTTAGTTTTCAATTTTCAGCAAAATAAGTGGAATCCAAACTGATCCTAAGGATCTAAAACCAACGCATCAAGATTAGTCATGATGATCTAGGGAAGTCTATTTGTCTTAGTTTGTCGAGGAGTCTACCAAAACACTAAGTAGTTAGACAACCATTGCCAATTTTGTCGTTGTCCTCCTTGTGGTTAGATAAAGTTTAGGTCGAGTGCTCTTGTGTACTGAATCTAACATGAGGCGGTTATCAAAAAAAAAAAAAAAAAAAATCTAATACGAGGTGGACACATACTTTATATCATATCAAGTCTAATATATTATATAGCACTGGACTCAAACTGCATCCCTTGTGATTCTCCTTTGTTCCGAACACCACCCTACCTACTATTTATATACACTAATCTAAACTATAAAATAAACTATCTTTATTCAAAGCAAAGCAAAGCAAGTTGATGGCAATTCATTGTATGTTCTAGTTAATTCAACTAGTAAAGTTCATTATCGTCGAATAAGAGATCTATGGGCATATTGGTGTTTTGGTATAATGATAAAGAACAATCATTAAGTGTGCGTTTGCATAGAGAAGGCGGCAAGCATTTTGCGTTTTTTCCTGGGTCCCACGCACTGTTCACGAGACCCACAAGTACGAAAAACGCAACAAGAGTCAATAAATCTGGGTTCCACGGGCACTATTTATAGTTTAAAAATTATTTTGTTACAGTGTTTTCAGCAATAAGTTTTGTGTTTTCAGCAATAAGCGGTATCCAAACAGATCCTAAGAAACCGACCCTATAAATTTGAAATATTATATATTTAAATAAAAAAAAACTTATACCCATTAAATAAGGCCTAATCTAACCGTTCATTTGCGTAGAGAGTTTTCCACGTTTTGCATTTTTTTAGTAGGTTCTATGGGTACTGTTCACGAACCACCAAGAATTGAAAAACACAGCCATGAGTTTTGCTATAGTATTTTGCCTTTAAAAAATTATTTTGTTACAATATTTTTAATAATAAATTTTTAGTTTTCAATAAATAAGCAGTATCCAAACAGATTTTAAATAGTAGAAAGTCAATAATTTAATACAGTAGGTGGGGGCAAAATCGTGAAGAGAGTGGCAAAAGGCAAACGGAAAGACATAATCAGACGACGAAGCAAACTGGTGCTTTTTTTTTTTTTTTTTCCTCCTTTATAGTGGAGTTGAGAGACTTTGAGGGTCGAGTTGAGAGACTTTAAAAGCATAGATATCCCCATTAAAAAGTCCACCTTCCCACCCCTTCCTCCACTTCCATACATACACATACACCCACTCTTTATTTTATTTTATTTTCTTTTCTTAAAGTACTAAATAATAATAAACTATACTAAAATAAAGTTTTATTATTTTTCCAACATAATAATTTCATATATTATATATTATATATATAGAGCATATGCTATAGTCCTCACTGTGTCATAGTCTCCGTTGCTTTCTTCTTCTTTCTTTAGCTTCTTCATCTTCTTCTTCTTAGTCAAAAAAGTCTTCTCTCTTAGGGTTTCACCCATTGAAACCTCACCCAGAAATCCCACTAAAACTCACCGGATTAGGTACTACTCTCTCTCACTCACTCTCTTTTATTTTCTTCATATTAACTTTTGTTCACCAGATATTAATTCGATGATTTTTTTTTTTTTGGTATATATATATTTTTTTTTTGAAATTTATCTGAGTAAATTTAGTTAGGTATGGTAGTTAAATTGTTAGTTGCGGCTTTTTGGAAACCTTTGGAATTCGCTAATAACGGCTTAGTACGATGTGGTCCTGTATGTGTTTGTGTGTGTCTGTGTGTGTTTTTTTGTTTGGTTTCTTTTGTGTAGTTAGTTAAGAGTAATTCTTTTAGTTTCTGTATACGTAACGGACGTATGTCCATACGTATACGTGTCGTATGTTGTATGATTAAAAAAAGCAAAAGAAGTTACGCCGTGTTTGTTTGGTGTTCCTATGTGTAAACGACAGCTCGTTTAGTTGGTAGTGTGTCTGTGTGTTTGTGGTGGAAGCTTAGGTTTTAGGAATCAAAGACTGTGAATTTATAGTTGGGAAAATGGGAATTTCTGCTGTTAATTGTGATTTTCTGACGGGTTTTTTGTTGGCCCTTTTGACTGATCAGATTGAGTAATTATTAGATACTTCCAGAGCACAGTCCACATCATAAAGAATTTAGTTGATTGATTGTGAATCAGTGTTGTATGTGCTCTATGTGAGATTAAGTTGCGATGTTTCTGTTAATGTTTTAGTTGTTGTTGTTGCAAGTTCTTGTTACTTGTGGAAGTATGGTATTTAGTTTTTGATGGCTTGCTAGATAGATATATTACATGCAATTAATATTTTTGTTTCAATTTTTTACTTTATTTACTATTTAGACTGTTGATAAGATGTCACTATATAAATAGTCTTCTTTCCCAATTCAGATTGAAAGCTTAATTTCTTAGACATACTGTATGAGATTATGGGTGACATCATTCATGACACATGCTTCCAGTACCAATGAGATTCTTCATTATTTGGTACGAAGTTGTTAGGTAGGAAGAGAACTCACGTGAGCCTAATGGCTTGTACTGGTGACCGGTCTCCTGTTTCTTAGCAATTCAGTACGACAGATCTAATGATTTTTCATTGACATCTTTTGCATTGGTTTGTTTTTAAGCTTAGGTTTGGACTATATCAGATTCATGGGCTTGGAGTACCAAAAGTTGTGTTCTATGTTGAATTGAAGAGTTTACAATTTGTGCTGTTTATTTCAATGTCTATACATTAGATCTTGCATTTTCTTTCATGGAAAGTTATTAACTGTATTTGTTCATTCAATTTTTTTGTTTTTTTGATTGCTTATTTAGAAGCATAAAGAATTTCATTCCAAGTGAACCTAAGCCAGTATGGATCAGCTAGGGCATGGTCAGCCTGCAGGTCAAGTGCCATATGGCCTCAATCCATATCAATCGAACCAAATGATTGGGGCCTCCCAACCTGGATCAGTGGGAACTATGCAGTCTCCTAGTCAGACAGCAGGACTCTCTGCCTCTTCAGCTCAGCTTGCACAACACCAACTTGCTTATCAGCACATTCACCACCAACAGCAACAGCAACTGCAACAACAGCTCCAAAATTTTTGGACAAATCAGTACCAAGAGATTGAGCAGACTTCTGATTTCAAGAACCATAGCCTGCCATTGGCTAGAATTAAGAAGATTATGAAAGCCGATGAGGATGTAAGGATGATATCAGCTGAAGCCCCGGTCATATTTGCCAGGGCCTGTGAAATGTTCATTCTAGAGTTGACACTTAGGTCTTGGAATCACACGGAGGAGAACAAAAGGAGGACACTCCAGAAAAATGACATTGCAGCTGCAATTACAAGGACTGATATATTTGATTTTCTGGTTGATATTGTTCCAAGGGAGGATTTGAAGGATGAAGTACTTGCATCGATCCCAAGAGCTGGGAATCTTCCAGTTGGAGGTGATGCTCTTCCTTACTATTACATGCAACCTCAGCATTCTTCACAGGTTGGTGCTCCAGGGATGATCATGGGCAAGCCGGTAATGGATCAAGTTTATGGCCAACAGACTCGGCCTTACATGACTCAGTCGGCATGGCCACATCTACAGCAGGAGCAGCCACCCTCAGATTCTTGAGTGGAGGTAATAGCTGACTTGAAACATGGACATTTGGGTGACTTGATCATGATGATAGTTTGTGGTTGTAATATGAAAGTCAAGAGTGCTTCTCTTTGGCGCAGTACAAGTTAATTATTTTGCTTGACATCTAGTTATTTACAGTTAAAAAAGTGCTTGTTGTTGGTTAATTGGTACATTTTCCCAAATCACGTAAAAGTTGTGACCTCTTGTTCTGTAGATAATTGGATTTCATAGTTCCTCTTTTTTTGTATGTGAAATATAAAGATTTCATCATGATATTGTTTTCCTTAGCATGATAGCATCTAATGCCCTTTTCATCTCTTCCTGTTGTAAAATTTCAAGCTATGGCGATTGGTTTATTGGGCTGCTTTTCATTGCAACCAAATCTGTTGCATGTAGAATCAACAAAAAGCATCAAGTTTCTTCAAAATGATGCCCCATATTAGTTGAATTACAATGTTCTCTATCTTGAGAGAGATTTTTTTGGGTGGTTAAAATCAATTTAGTTTACTTTTCTTCAAGAGATTTTTGTGATTTTTCTGGAATCTTAAACAGTTGGTTGGGAGTCACAATTGATGTCTCTCTTTTTCCTCTCTCTCCAGTTTTACTGTGATACTTTATGCAAAAAGTTTGGGGGTGGTAAAATGTCTTTTTCGAGGTCATGTTAGAGAAAATTACAAAGCCACAGAAGATTGAATACATAAATTGAGGAAAAGCCAATATCAACCCTTGAGCAAAATATCATTAGTCACTTCCTCACCCCTTGCAACTGTAGTACAGTGCAAGACCAAACTTTTGTTGTTGTTACAGCAGTGAGTAGTGCAAGTCTGCATGTTAAGTTTTTTAGTTTAATAATCTGTCAGATTAATGCTAGTCTAAATTATGTGGATACTTGAATGTATGAGATGGGTTTCTGAGAAAGAGAAAATTTTAATACTTGGAGCAGTCCTGTGTTTTGAAAGATAGGACCCATATCACAACCACTTAACATGTTTTTAAGTTTAATAATCTGTCAGACTAATGCTAGTCTAAATTATGTGGACACTTGAATGTATGAGATGGAATTCATTGAAATACAGCAAGTAACACAATGCAAGTTTCTGCTTTATCTGCAGTTAGTGGCAGTACAAATAATGCACTGGCCTGATATCATTAATGGTGATAATGGTTTGCCAACCTGCCCACCACCCAATAGCCATTGTTCACCTTACGTGTACCTTTTCTTTCCTCTCTCAACTATCATACATATTCATTATTGCAATTCTATAATGGCTGCCTTTAAGCATTCTATATTAGCTTTAATGCAATTGAACTCGTTTTAGCACCTGTGTAATCGCACTTATGTAATCTTAATCCACACGAGGGAATAAATAAAACAAAAGTTAATGCACTAGAATCCCTTTGCCTTACGTGGTTGGTATCTTTTGTCACTTCTTTGCAAGTTCAAAATCATTGATACTGTTAAATTTTAGGTTGGCAATATCGATGGTAATGTAATTTAGAATGAGTCATTAAAAGTATGTTCAAGTATCTCAAAAAGTACATTATGTTTAGATTTCGACAGTCACTCAATTGATTAAGATCCATAATTTGGCAAATGCTTGATCAATCAAAAGAAAGGTTTCAACAGTTCCTCAATCGATTGAGAATCACAGAATAAGTTTTGCGTACATGTTTTAATTGAAGCTGGTGCCTTTGTTTTCTAAAACAATTACTATATAAGGATTTATATGCGCGACTTCCAAGCAGCTTGGAGAGGCAGACACACAGCAAAACAGAGAGTAATTTGAAGCCTCCATCTATTCAACCCATAAGTACAAAAGAGCATATTCTTATCGATTCACAGCCTTACTCGTGATCAAGAAGATTAAAACCACAGCATTCATCCTAGTGAAGTTCACTGTGGTAGCAATCTTGTAAGAATATACTCGGGGTCAGTTAGAGGTTCTAGTTAATACATACAAGTCATTTGTGAAGGGGTTCATGTATGAGCAGTTTGGAAGTTCTGAAACTATTGTGGGTCGCAACAGTGTGTTCATATTCTGGGATTGTAAAGTCTGGGTGACAAAAGTTCTCCCTCCCCCCTCCTAGATTGTAAGCTCCTTTTATACCGGATTGCATTAGTTGGGGTAGGTTACCCTTCCAGTGGTTTTTCCTTTGGAGACGTTCTCCATCAATTTCATTACTGTTTATTGCCTTGCTTAATGATTTGGTGCTTGCTGATCTGTGGTGATAAATAACTAATTTGGAAATCACATAATTGGATGAATTGGTAAAGTGTTAATGATTTTGTTGCATATTAACTTAGGGGACTAAACCAGATTTAGCATATTCCTAATCTATCCCTATCAAGTAGTCATCATGTCTCTATTAAATTGAAAGAAATCTAAAGGAGAGTGATTTGTAACAGAGAAGAAATGGGTTGAAATGACAGTTCATTTATTAAGCAGAGAAGAATTACTAGTTGGATGGCACGGCCATAGATCATTGGGATAGGGGATGGTCAAGGATTTCACAAAGAGCATGAGAGGGACCAAATTTGTAGTATATCAACCAAAAGAAAAACCAACCCTTCTTAATATGTCAATCTTCTTTACAGTAAATACTTATTGAATTTACAAGAGAAAGAAGGACAGAAGTGGGGGAAGAGCAAGACACGTCTTACAAGATTAGGACAGGAAGAAACAGAAAATAGGTTCAACCCAGCAATGTCTCTCCTGGGGCCACCGTTGTGACCCTGCACTATGAAGCAGCAGCATCAAATGGCAGGACAAATATCCTCCAAACTGCCAAAAAAAAAGTTTTAAAGCTCAGACTCAACTCTTGTTTTACACTAGAAAATCATTCTCAAAGGAGCTAATACCTTTTCCCCAAGCACTCGATGATATCGCTGGTGAGTGTAGACCTTTTCTTATTCTGAAAAGCAAGTGATGCAGCCTTCCTCATTAAAGCAGACCCAGCAATGCACCCCAATACAGTTGGATTAATTTTGCTGAAACATAACAAATAAGGAAACAACCAATTTCAACAAGGGCAATACCACATGGAATAGAAAATTAAGAACCATTAAGCAACAATGTAGTAATAGATAAATTAACTACAAACCTGATAGGCAAATCCCCTTCTGCAGCTGAAAGACGTTGACGAGCCCATGATAAAAAAACTGCAACACTGGAACCAACAAAAAGGAAATATATGTTACTAAAATCTCATGGATCTATAAAATAAAAGCATTGAAACCTCTCAAATTTTGAGTTCTAGATACAGATGCATCAGTTTGTATCATTCACCACCTCAGGCTACATTTCAATTTTCTTTCCCTCATTTCTTTACAAGATCCAAATGGAGGATTCAGAAAGGGCATAAGGTTACCAGGTAAAGAAAAATATTGAGTAATAAAGATAAATAAACTCAACATAAGTAAAAAGAAGCGAAGTACTCAATTCAACCACTCCTTAATCACAAAATCAGAAACTATGTAACCATCAGCTAAAATATTTTTACTAGTAGGATAAGTGTTAAAAATCATATAGTCACTTGCCTTCCAGAAAGTATATCACCCTGGCCACCACAGCGTCGAGGAGAACCATAGATGCTTACTGATTTGACTGCACAGAGCAACAGTCACTATTATTAAACCAAGTTCCAGAATCCACAATTTTAATAATAAAAGGATAGTAGCAATGCCTCAAAACCAAACATAGTCCACAAAGATGTCAGATTAGTTCAATTTGTTCAGTACACAGAGCGTGTCAACGGCCAAACCATGTGACTCACAAATTACTTGAATATCAAGATAAATCTAAATACATAGAAGCATGAACATTGATGAAATATTTGTTAAAAAATATTCTCCAAAAGATATTTAAGAACACCAAAATTACGTAGCACGGAGAGTCCTCATGGCTTGCCCTTTTTTTCCCTATTATTTTAGTTTCTTTTATTAGATTTCCTCATGCTGTACCCCTTTCTTTCCTCTCCCCCCACCCCCCAAAAAAAATGTGCTAGGTTATTTCAGGCTGGGTCCTCTTGCTTTTACTAGGCACTTTTTATTTCCCCTTTTGCCACCAGTAGAAAAATGGGATTGAATACTTGACTGAATTGAATAGAGAAAAATAAAAGATTGGCCTTCCTACTTAAATTAGGGTTTCTTAGTTTTAGTTTTATTCAAATTAGGTTTCTTCTTTTTTGTATTTTTCTTCTCTAACTGGTGATTGGTTCTGGGCTGGTGAGAACTGAGAAAACTAAATACATATACATACATATTCAAAGACCCCTGATACAAGTCCCACGACACTTTCAAGTTTCAACAATGTAAAAGACCAAGTAACTGGATTTCAGGTCAATTTCACTGGGAAGTTAATCCAAGGTACTCAGTGGTTGTCCTTGAGTAGACCAATTTGACTGATTGGCTAAGCTCACATTTTCAAAATTGAAATATAATAGGAGTGTTGATGATGGGAAGGTATCTAGATTATGAGCTCAATGTTGCTGATATTTGATAACTAGAAGCACCATAATCATTCAATCCATAAATTGAAAACCAGACTGTATGGGCTGAAGGCGCCTTATCCTATATCGCAAGGACTGCAAGGAATTAATCTACTTGTGTTTCCTATTGTCATGCTACTGTGCCACATCAAATGTACTGCCTCCGTTGACCATATATGCTTCCCAAAGGAAGAAAGCACATTTCAAACCCAAAGTAGTATGACATACATCCATAAAAGAAGAACCACATAAAATTTAAGCATAGAGTTTGCAGATTAATATATAAATATAACGAAAATACATTATTACAAAAATCATCCAATTCACTACCTGTCTCACCATCACTAATGAGGTCAGATTTTTCTTTCCGTAGGATGGTTACGCTGCCAATCCTGACCAAGAAGGCACAAAATTCATTTAATTTTCTAAGAATAGTGAACTCAGTCAGAGGAAAAGATAATATAACAACCCCAATATAATTTAAGTTTATATGTATTGCCAGAGAGAGAGGTGCTTAAGAAAGTGAAAGTATTTAGTGTGAAGCATAGATATGTTCAGCATCAAAAAAACATTCCTAATTCCTCCACAGCAATAGAGAAACTTGAAAGATAACTTTACCCTTTGGCAAGAGATAGTAATTGCTCATGAGCATCATGATCATCAACTTTGCAATTCAGCACTTTCTCAACAAGGCGCTTATATTCATTTACGTTTGGGGTAAGGACAGCTAAGGGATAATCACTAACAAGATCAAGATTGTCTGTAACAAGAAAAAGTCCATCCTGGAAAAATTACATAATGTCAGCTGAAAGGTCAACCCAGATACCATATTGTAAAGGATACAGGTAGAAGATAGATTATCAATTACAAATCTGAACCCAATCATGCACACAATTGTAGATTACATACCCCATCTATGACAATTGGGACATTTGACTGTCTTGCATGCTTCATGATTTCACGAACACAGTCCTAAACATGATATTTGAGAAAATATCTTAGGATGACATTTTACAGAATGCACTGTATGCTAAATACAGAATAGAAAGTACAACTGAATGCAAAGTAAAAGTAAAAAATTCCCATGGCAACTGTGTGCAACATTGTCTAAGAATACAAATGTAGCACACACTGAATTAAAATGAGACTTTGGTAACAATATCAATATCATAGGTAAAGGCTGTGAACTGCATAGCTTAAATTAATCTCTTCAATTTAACTTGAGATTCAATAAACTACATAAAAAACACACCAAAAGAAATGGGTCCCTTCCAAGTCCTGGACCAACAACAAGACAGTCAAATCTTTCCATCCACTTATTGACCTCAGCAAGAACCTTGCCTGATATGGATGGTTTGTCTTCATCCCTGAAAATATTCTTCTAAGAAATTCAGGATCTCACTCAATAATAAAGTTTGCAGACAGAAAGGGATAAGCCAATTAACCCAAAAAAAAGTCACCTAATGCTGTAGGATTCTTCTAAAATGGGGTGCACAATCAACTCAGGACTATAGCTTTTTATGACTGAAGCAGCATCTTTTGTACAGAAAACATGAGACAAATCTGCCCCCTGAAAGCAAAGAAGATAACTAAGTCCATTCAAACTGGTAGGCGATAAATAAATGAAAGCAACAAAGCACTTTGAAGAAATAAAACGAAAAAAGAAAAAAGAAAAAAAATCAATAAGCTATATGCTGAAATTGAAAAAAGACAGAAAGAAAGAAAAATGAGTTAGAGCACTAACAATTTTTAAAGCTGAAATAGCTGCAAAATAGGGAGCACCTGTGTATTCACGACACCCGCCAATAACAGCTATCTTCCCTGATAGGACACATAGAGCAATTAAAACATTAAATGAAATTACTCATTATCTTATACAACCACAAAAAGAACAGAACTAACAAATCACATTGGGTAAAGTAAACAACACAAAGAGAAGCCTTCGTTCCTTTTAGATATTGCCTCTATTACAAAACATTAACAACAATATTCATCATATTTAAAATTAAATAAACCTTTGGGAATTACAAAAATCAGTATAATTCAAACACAGTTAAGTGTGTTGTGGCAAACTGTGCCACATTAGCACAGTAGATTCTTAAAATTCTTTACCACAGTTATATGTAACTGGAGTTATCAATTATCAATACCAATAAAACAATTATACATTACCATAGAGCAATTACAGATAACCCTACCCATTAGCTGTAGAATTAAAAACAAAAAAGAAGAAAAATGAAAGAGAGCTAGTTGGCAAGCTCACCTGCCTGGCCTTTATGTTTACTAGGATCAAGGTTTGGAGTAATTGCCCTCAAAATGTTCTCAGAATCGGCTTCAAAGGCAGTCCCACTCATTGCCTTAGTTTGTTGCATTCTTTTCAGGTGGTTTTGATCGGTATATCCCCCAAGAGTTCTTATCAGGAACTGCTGTCTTCTGAAAACAGCTGAGGATGCCAACATACAATGTTTTGCACTGCCCAATAAGGTGAACTGAGAGTTCATGCCATGTTTAACAAACATGAGCAAACAACACACTTTCTTCAACTGACCCTGAAAAAAAATACTCTGAAATTTAAAGAAGTTTGAGGACTACTCAAACCCTCAACATCAGCAAGTCCACAAATGACTATTATGCTGCCATCAAAAACTTACACAATACAGCAGAAACCAAAAAAAAAGTTTGAATTTTCTTTTTCATTTATAATTACTTTTCACTAGTTGGATGAGGTTTATCAATTTAGATATGTTAGAACAAATTAGAATCCAATACAACAGAAACCCAGAAAAGGGTTTTCACTAATTGAAATTTCTTTTTCATTTTTAATTACTTTTCACTACTTGGATGAAGTTTAACAATTTAGACATGTGAGAACAAATTAAAATCCAAAGCAAGCATTGACCATGGAATTGGAAATGTGTTGAAAAGGTAACTAAATTCATAATGCAGAAAGAGAATTGAACTAAACTTAGAATAATGCAGAAAGAGAAAAGATTGAAGAATTTAGAATAACATAAAAAAAAAAAAAGAAAAAAAAGAAGAAGAAGAAGATAAAATCATTACCCAGTTTGTGATTGAATTCCCATTACCAATTTCTCACTTTTATGAGCTAAAAGCATCAAATATGTAATTGGAAAAACATGGGCCAAACGATAACTAAGTAACTAACATATATACATGAAACAAAAAATGGGCATGAATTGAAGTTGGCATATAACAAATGTATATAATAAGAGTTCAATTCTGATGAAGAATTCACATAGTATTTCAGCTGAAACAGGTTATTAAGGTTATAAAAATGGAATCGTTATGAAAACTAAAACTGCAAAACGAGAATCTGATGGAATTGTACGAACCTGTGCAGAGACGCAAAGATGAAGAACAGTCTTCACCGCTTTCAGAGCCCACAAGAAATGGAGAGAGGTTTCTCAAAAAAATATATATATCGAGAGGAGTGATAGCAACGTTAGTTACTATGGGCTGATCATGGGCCTGATTTTAGGCCCAAATAGGCCTCTTGAATCCTTATATGCTAACATGTGAGCCCATAAAAGCATTCACATCAGGTGTATTAAATGTGTTAAATGTTATAATATTTGACATTTGACACACCAAACTCCGAAATATGAGGTTCGTCAGGTGTTTTATATGTGCCATTTTTTTGAAACATGCTATAGTACACTCTCAAATTTGAGAGCGTACTATTTACCTTTACCATAATTTATATTACTTCTTTATTCTCACTGAGCCCACTTCCTCTGTCTCCTTATCTCCTCTTTCTTCCCTCTGTCTCCTCATTCCTTCACCGAACTGTATCTACTCTCTCTCTCACTTCATTTCTTTGCCCTCTCTCTCTACTCCACGTCACTGCCTCCCTCTCTGATGAAACCTAAGTCGGAGCATCAAGCCACGCCACGCCACACGAACCCAACCTACACTCTCAGATCGCCGTCCACCAACACAGCCACACGAATTCGACCCACCACATCCACAACAACCCATGGCCTGATCACCATGCCACGCCACGCCGCCGAGCTTGTTGTGCCATCCACCACGTCATCGGAACCTCCCACCATCAGATTTCACTCGACATCTGCCACCGGCCTCCACACGCCGGCGTCCACAGCTACTTCACATCTCCCTCGTCTCCCTCACGCCTCTATCTCCCTCATCTCCCTCACGCCTCACGCTTCCATCACTCTCTCTCACAGACTCACACAAAGCTTCCATCACTCCCTCTCACACACAGCAGCCTTCATCAGTCGACATCTGCCACTGGCCTCCACACTCCGACGTCCACACGCCGGTGTCCACAGCTACTCCACATACCCCACAGCCCACATGTATTCACTGTCATGCCTCATAGCCTCCACTCCACACAAATCTGCCTTTACTGCCGCCTCCACATGCTGGCCTTCACACACCGGCCTCCTCACGCGGCTTGATCTTTTCATTTTCATGGTGACCACCTCTCTTTTTAATTTCTTGATAACCCTCTCTCTTTTTTGTATTTTGGGTTTTGTTTAAAGTTTAATATTAAATCAATGCTATTTTCTGTGAATTTGTGATTGTGATTTTGAGTTGTTATTTTCTTATTGAAAAATCGATAACCCCATGTGATGTTGAGTTGTTTTTTTTTTCCTTTTGTGACTGTGAGTCTGTGATGTGGACTGAAACTGAAAACCGACTGAAATCGAAATACAATCGAAATCGACAGTTTTTCAACTATTTCGGTCGGTTTCAGTTGGGAATTTCACAAACCGAAAATTCGGTTTCGGATCGAACCGAACTGAACCGATTACAGCCCTACTGCAATGCATGAATTTTATATTTTATAGTGCTTTAGAGCATCAACATCAGCAGTGCTAAAATAATATGCTATTTTGATATATAAAAAAGTCACTTTATCTATTGTAATATGCTATTTTACAATTCACCTACATTATATCTCTTACTTTTAATACATCATCATTAAAAAAACCAAAAATAAAATCAACCTTTTATTAAAAAAAAAAAAAAAACTTATCACACAAAGTAGAACACATGTTAAAAAGGAAAAAAAAAAATCAGCCACAAAATGAGAGAAATGACATATGAGAGAAGGGGAAAAAAAAAAGAGTAAAAAAATAATAGCATATGGTGTTATTATATTACTGTAAGGACTCAATTTGTAACGATCCCTAAGGAGTATTGGGTTCGAACGTTAAAGGCCCAAACAATAAAATTTGTAGAGAGTGGGCTAAAAGGCTAGGTCTTGGTTATCGGATAGTAGTTAGTCATGGTGTTCATGATGATTGCATAGAGGTCAACTGTGCTTGCCCAAGAAGAGTTTCTCTCCAGCACGGCCTGAGTGGCTCTGATCATTGGACCTTGTCCGAGGAGTTTAATGTTCTTATTATTCCTTTTACACTAGGTTACAATGGTCCAAGAGACGATACATAATGCTCTTGTTTTTCTTTCCCCCCTCTCCCCCTTTTCTGGCGTGGATGAATTCTTACATTATATAGCCCCTCTCAGTTGATCCTGACCTTCCATCTGTTGATCAAGCAGGTAACTACTCGAGTGCTTGTCCCATCAGCCGTCTTCCCCCACTTTCTGTTAGTTGCAATAACCGAAGCCACACTGTTCAGGGGTCTTTTCCCATCAATGTGGCCAGGACATTTGTTAGCGCATTCAATGCGAAGGTGACAACTTTTCCTTGAACTGCTCCCACACTATACCCTCGTGCGAGTTCTATTGTACTCGTCTTTTCTTCTGGGAGCGCTTTGGGGGCTGCCTTTAATGGCGTGTCGTTCTTCCCTTCTAGGTTTTGGGATGCCGAGGACAGGATCGTCCTCGGCTGCATTTCTAGGCCATTTGGACTTTTGCCGCATGTCCTCGGCAACGTCTCTCCTCGGCGAGGGCCTTGGGCCCTAATGTATAGTGGGCCGGGGTCACAAATTCTCTGATCCCATAATAGCCCCTCAAAATCCTGCTGTCCGGCTCCTCGGACGGAGAGGAGGGTTTTGATGACATCAGGTCTCTGTCATGGCTTGTCAATCCTTGTCATCTATCAGTACTAGAGCCTCTTCGTCTGCCCGAGACACGTTCCTGGCGCCTTGGCATATGAAGCGCGTCTTCATTAAATGCGGGCGGCTCTGTGCTCCCCACGTTCAACGGTGCGATGGTAATCCAACGGTGGAGATTTCCCTACCTTTATGAGCGGGAAAATCCGCATAGTTACTTTTGATGGGAGGTATAAATAATTTTTAGAACCGATTTGTCTCTTCACTTTCGCACTTAAGTGTTCTAGCGCACATATCCTGGGTTCAATCAAACTTCCATCCAAACTCAAGTCTTTCTCTAGCATAAAAAGCCCGTCCGAGGAACTTTTCCTCCTTTCTGTAAGTTTTCTGCTCTCACTAACTCGTGCTTTCTCTCTTCTGGGTTTATTTTTCTCTTGTTCCTCTTCTTCTCCCGTCATCCCTTAAGTCTATTTAGCAGTTTCTAGAGATGGTTAAATTAAGAGAGTTGGTTGAGACCGAAGAGGCGATGGAAAAATTCATCGCCGATTGTAGGATACCTCCCAATGTGGGTTTGAGGTATTGCAAGGAAGGGGAGTGACATCTTAAGAGAAGAACGGGCGAGGTGGTGATTCCCCTTCTCGCCTTTATAGAAGGGGGTGTGAGAATCCCCATGGGGCCGGTAATGAGGAGTTACCTTAGGCATTTCCGATTAGCTCCCACCCAGTGCACTACTAATGTGTTTAGGATCCTGGGTTGTGTGGACGCCTTAAACGAAAAAATGGGGCTAAGACTAACCCATTATGATGTAAACTGGTGCTACAACCTCTAACATTTGAGGGGCAAATCCTATTACATGAAGACGAGAGACGACAGGGTTCGGCTAATCCAGTACCTCCCCGAGTCCAACAAAGGATTGAACAAGGACTTTCTTATTGTATCTAGGGAGTGGCACGATGGCCTTCCTTGCCCAATTGTGGAGGGAGAGCCAGGTGGGGTGTAGAGAGTAGGAGGGGGCCAATCTCTTGCGCTGTCTTAATTTTGTGTAGTTCGGTTACTAACTATGAACGTGCCTTCTTTTTGCAGATCCACATGCCTTTCACCGACACTTTCATCTGATCAATTGGGAGGATTTGGAAACCGTTCTCAAGGCGGCGGTTTTTGTAAACGAAGAGGACGGTCAAGTCAGAGCCGCTCACAAAATCTTAGGGTACGATCCTATCCAGAAGTCATTTGCCGCTCCGAAGCACATGATCAGAGCTAACGATCCTTGACTTCAGAAAATCACTGTAGTCGAGCATGGGTTTTTGATCTCTGAAGGATCTCCTGTCCTGGAGGGCATCCTGTTGGCGGGCTCTTCTCCATCCTACCAAGTAGTGGAGGACGAGGGTGATTTAGGTCTATCCGAAGAGGGGTTCGGTGTATTTGATCAGGCTGATCCATCTGAGAATCCTTTCGGTGACCTGGGTGACCCTGATTTGTCCGAGGCGGAACTGTTGTCAGTGGGAACATTTTCTCTGGCGGAGATGGGTGTTAAGAGGAAGCCCCCGACCAGCTTGTTCGACCTGCTTGAGAGCCAGCCAGGGAAGGGTGTACAAGGAAGGTCATAATCCAATGTTCCAACTCCCCCACCACAGCCCCAGCCTGTCCAGACTAGGTCTTCTCCTTCTCAGTCGCAGTCACAATCTTTCCGATCCAAACTTCCTACCCCTCCCCCATCCACTCTGCCTCCTCGGCCTGAGCCCACCGACCCAAAGAGGAAGAGGAGTTCCAAGGGTAAGGAGCCAATGGACAAGGGGAAATCCCCTTCCTCTTGAGAGGAGGACGAAGCCCCGCGAGCTCAAAAACAGTTAAAGATTGGGCATCAAGGCCAGGGGAAAGGGGTCGATGCCTAATCTGCGTCCAATGCTTGGCTTCCTGCCCCAATGCTCCACGGGGAGCCTTTGATGGAAGATGCATCCATGAGGAGCTTCTGAGATGGCAAAGGTGCTTATGTGGCTGATGAGTTGGAGAGGACCCTGCTGCTCCCCACTGACATGACCGAGTTGAAGAATATGAGGATGAAGAAGGTTTTCCTTAGCATGAAGAGGTACCTGGGCATGGTAAGACTCCTAATACCTATGAATCCGTTGACCTTTGCTCCTAGATTTTCATTCATAATGTGTTTGTTTCAATTGGCAGGCCGTTCAGGCCACCTATAGGCTGGAGAATGAGGCTAAATGGCAGAGTAAGTCCGCAGAACTTGATCGTAATAAGCGTATAGAGGCTGCGCGAACCCTTAAAAATTTCGAGGCTGACCTCGCGAGGGCCAGGGAGGAATTGAAGGAGATGACCAAGGCCAGGGATAGCGCTAAGGCAGGCCTGGACGGTGCCCAAAAACAGGCCGAGGACCAGAGGAGGTGCCTGCTTGCTGCCGAAGAGCAATTGGAGATAGTCAAGGAGCAGATCAGTGATTTAAAGAAGAAACTGACCGAGGCAGAGAGGGATAAAGACGTTGCAGAATGGGCTAGGGACGAAGCCTTGAAGGCCAAGACAGAGGCTAAGTTTGCCAAGACGGAGGCCGAGACCTCCAAGGACAAGGCCGAGGATGAGGCTTACGATGCGGGAGTGGCCGATACCCAGGCCACCCTTAAAGCTCAAATCCCTGGTGTATGCAGGCTATACTGTTCCCAGGTTTGGAATGAAACCCTCAAACGAGTTGGGGTGGAGGCTTCGTCCGACCTGTGGAAGGCGGAGAAGGTGTACTATCCTCTGGCCATCCGTGAGACTGCCTCCGCCAGCTCCGAGGCTGTGAGCGCTCCACAGGAGACTGAGGCTGCTCAGCCAGAAGCTGCTCAGCTCATTCTCACTTCTGACGAGTCGACTAAGGGAGGAGAGCTTTATGGGGTGACAGAAACACCTGGAGGTCTGAATCCTGATATGCCTCAGGAGGCTGCCAAGTCCACAGTCAGTGCTCAGATCTCTGATTTCGAGGAGCCGGCCCTCTTGGTTCAGTCCTTTCAGGCCATTCCCCTTGCTGATGTCTCCAAGGGCCTTGAGGCTAATCCTGCTCGGCCTCCCCAGGAAGGGGATGTCTCTCAAGGTCCTGAGGCTAATCCTGCTCAGCCTCCCCAAGAAGTGGCCAAAACAAAATTGAAGAAGTAGGAGCCCTGGCCAACTTTTGTATTTGTTTCTAGTTTAGCTGTTAATTAGTTTCCCTTTTGTTTTGAGGACTTTGGAATTTGCTTGTAATTAAACTCTTTGACCATATGTATGAAATTCATTTCTTCCTTTTTCCTTTAAATTATATGTTCATTGCCCTTGCCAATATTTACTATTGCTGCGAATCTCATGGTTTTTGAACTAGTTATCTTAACATGTATGAATAGTTGTGCATATGATATATTTGGGATCATACCCCAGAATTCTAACTTACCGCACCCATGGGGCGTTGAATTTGTGTCTAGACATACTTCTAGGGAGCTAAAGGCATCGTCCGAGGTGCCGAGCGTGGTCTTGGGCCGTGTCTGGTACTTAGATTTTCTTGGAGTATCTAGTTTCCCCATAGGTTTGAGTCCGAGGACCATGCAAGACCTTAGTTCTGTCTAGCACTTTCTTTTTGTAGTAGTTGGTTTCCCCATAGGTTTGAGTCCGAGGACCATGCAAGATCTTGGTTCTGTCCAAAACTTATATTTTCTTAAAGTAGTTGGTTTCCCCATAGGTTTGAGTCTGAGAACCATGCAAGACCTTGGTTCTGTCCAAAACTTATATTTTTTGAAGTAGTTGGTTTCCCCATAGGTTTGAGTCCGAGGACCATACAAGACCTTGGTTTTGTCTAACACTTATATTTTCTGGTCCCTCGGGGATTAGCCCCTTGGCATATGTGTGGGGCATAAACTTTATGTTAGAAGCCCCTAAAACTGCCCGTGCCACTAACATTTCGAAGTGTAGCCCTGAGTGGAAGCTGTGTTAGGGCAACAACCGCATGCTGTTGGAAATGATAGAGGGGCTTTCGCATAGCTTGCACCACTGCCAAAGTTATTTCTCTTGAGGGGCCCTCGTTGACAGGGGCTTGATCCTTCCATAACTAACCCCCGCCTACGCCAACGCACAAGCCTCCCTATAAACGACGCCAATTGTAAGGACTCAATTTATAATGATCCCCAAGGAGTATTGGGTTCGAACGTTAAATGCCCAAATAATAAAATTTGTAGAGAGTGGGCTAAAAGGCTAGGCCTTGGTTATCAGACAGTAGTTAGTCATGGTGTTCATGATGATTATACAGAGGTGAACTGTGCTTGCCCAAGAAGACTTTCTCTCCGGCACGTCCTGAGTGGCTCTGATCATTGGACCTCGTCCGAGGAGCTTAATGTTCTTATTATTCCTTTTACACTAGGTTACAATGGTCCAAGAGACGATACATAATGCTCTTGTTTTTCTTTCCCCCCCTCTCCCCCTTTTCTGGCGTGGATGAATTCTTACATTATATAGCCCCTCTCAGTTGATCCTGACCTTCCATCTGTTGATTAGGCAGGTAACTACTCGAGTGGTTGTCCTATCAGCCGCCTTCTCCCACTTTTTGTTAGTTGCAATAACCGAAACCACACTGTTTAGGGGTCTTTTCCCATCAATGTGGCTAGGACGTTTGTTGGTGTATTCAATGCGGAGGTGATAGCTTTTCCTTGAACCGCTCCCACACTATACCCTCATACGAGTTCTATTGTACTCGTCTTTTCTTCTGGGAGCACTTTGGGGGCTGCCTTTGATGGCGTGTCGTTCTTCCCTTCTAGGTTTTGGGATGCCGATGACAGGATTGTCCTCGGCTGCATTTCTAGGCCATTTGAACTTTCGCTGCATGTCCTCGGCAACATCTCTCCTCGGCGCGGGCCTTGGGCCCTAATGTATAGTGGACCGGGATCACAAATTCTCTGGCCCCACAATTACCATCATGATGCTAGTTCTCTTATAGCAGTGTGAATCGCCTTGACTTCCCAGTGAAGTAACATAGTGTATTTTACCATCTTGTTGGATTAGATTTTATTTTAGTCCTTGAAATTTAGAAGTTTCATTTTTAGTTCCAAAAAAATGGCAAACATACCAAGTTAATCCTTCCATAGCCTTGCCAATATCATTATTGCTTATATAGCAGCAATTTCAAAAATATGGTGTTTTTTTAGAATTTTCCTTTTTTCTTTTTTTTCATGAAACGAATTACAAGACTTGCAATCTACTCCATGAAAATGTGGTCAAAAGATTTGTTTAGCAAGAAACATTTGTTGTACAGAAACTGTTTTACATACAATTTAAAAAACAAACTGAAATCGTGACTTCAAGTCATGGTTTCTGTTGTTTTTTTGGGGTTGTGTAGTTGCTTGCTCTTCCTCTATATTCCCCTATGTTCGTTGTAACTCAACAATGGCTCAACCTCTCAGTTTATGAGATCCTGCAAATAGTTTTATTTAATTTTTCCTCCTAAGCTCTCGTTTGGGAGGAGGAATAGAAAGGAATGAAGAAAATATTTTTAAAATATTCTTCCATTCTCTTGTTTTGGAGTTTTAATGGAGAGAATGGAAAATTCATTCCTTTATTTGGAAGTTTAAGTGGGAGGAAATGGAATGGGTAGGAGGGAACACTCATTCCTCTCTATTCCCTTAAATCTTAAATTTTCATTCCCTTTGAAATTGGGAGGAATTGGAGGGAATGGAATTAGAATTAATGAATTTTTTACTAAGCCCTCGTATAGGAAGGAGGGAATAGAATGGAATGGAATGAAAATGAATAAAAAAAAAATAATTTTAAAATATTCTTCCATTCCATGTTTTGAGAGTTTTAATAAAGGAAATAAAAATTTCATTCTCTTGTTTGAGAGTTTAAGTGGGAGGAAATAGAACGAGTAAGAATGAACACTCATTCCTCTTGGTTCTCTTGAAATCTCAAATTTTCATTCCTCTCGAAATTGGGAAGAATGAGAGAGAATGAAATTAGATTTAATGATTTTTTTACTAAAGATTATGTCTTTTCTAGTGATGATTTGATATTTGTGTGGATGGCACAAGGATATGTTTGGTCAAAGGCATATTTGGAGATGGAAGTCATAGCAAAAGAATATTTTGAAAATTTAGCCATACGTTCTTTTTTCCAAGATTTTGAGAAAGATGTGAATAATGGCAATATAAGAAGGTGCAAAATGCATGACATAGTGCATGATTTTGCACAATTAATGTCAAAAAATGAATGCTTCACAATCAATAGTGACAAAGACTTGGGATCAAATTATAATTATGCTCACCATTTGCAGTTAGAAATTCCCATAGAAGCTTAATTTCCTAAGTCCATTTATAGTGCGAAAAATCTACGCACCCTCATTTTTTTTTTTATATCAAAGTCATTATGACTTATCTAATTTATTCCAACATTTTAGATATTTAAGAGCATTAACTTTAAATTGTGGAAATACTTTGTTGAAGGAACCTCCGGATGCGGTGGGAAATTTCATACATTTAAGGTATCTTAATTTAGTTAAATATAGTAAAGATAGATTGCATGAAACCATTTGCTATCTGTGCAATTTACAAAGTTTGAAAATTACAAATAATAGCGACAGGTTCAAAGAATTACCGGAGGGAATGGGTAAACTAATTAAACTAAGACATTTTATTTTGGATTCCAAGTTTGGGTTAAATGTAAAGTTTCCAAAGGGCTTCGGGAGATTGATTTCTCTTTGAACCATAAGTCATTTCAATATAAGCGGTGGATCTAAACTAGAAGAATTAAAAAATTTGAACCACCTTCAAGGGACTCTTCAAATAAATGGCTTAGGGGGCACATAAAATGCATATGAGGCTAAGAATGCACAACTTAAGAAGAAGATAGGCCTTCTTACTTTGGTCCTAAGGTTTAATAAATGGAATGATGAGGATAGAGGAAGGAGGAATGATGCATTAATTTTGAATGCCTTAGAGCCACCTCTAGACTTGGAATATTTACACATTGATGATTACTTGGCCATCACAATGTTTCCTAATTGGATGATTTCTTTGACCAAATTGAAAAAAAATTATATTCGAAGTGGACTTTTAAAGTTTTTGCCTCCTTTGGGGAAGCTTCCGTTCCTCGAATCTTTACACATAGAGGACTTGAAAGATTTGGAGAAAGTGGGTGCTGAATTTTTGGGAATAGAATCCAAAAAGAAGAAAGATGATAAAATAATAGTATTCCCAAATTTGAAAGATCTCTCCTTTGAATCTTTGCCCTGGTGGGAAGAATGGATTTAGATTGGAGGAGAAGAAGAGGAAGAAGATAACTATATCACAATAATGTCCCGTTTTCAATACTTGAATATTACTTTTTTCCCAAAGTTAAAGTCATTGCCAGACTTCCTTCGTACAACTCCATTGAAGGATTTGGTGATCTATCGTAATCGGATTCTCCAAGAACGTTGCAAAAGGCGGATAGGAGAGGATTGGCCCAAAATTTTCCACATCCCAAACATCAAGATTGATTGTAAGAATGTGCAAAAAGATGGGCAAGAAGTTGATAAATTTAGAGGTAACTTTTTCTGCTTCTTCATCTTCTCATTTGGCTTATTCTTTTATGGTCCTATTAACAAGTATCTTTAGGATTAGGGGTGTCTAGCTAGAATTGGACCCGATCCAACCGACTAGATCCGACCAGAACCAACCGATCCATGAGCTCCGGTGGTCGGCGGCGGGTTGCAAAGCCCAGAAACCGAGTCCGACGGGTCGGATGGCGGGTTCTCTCCTCTAAAACCCGCCTCAACCGACCCGACCGGAGCCTTAACGAAATTCGGCGAAATAAGAATTTACCGGCAAGTTTTTGGTCAAAATACCTCAGATTTTTATGAGATTTGGGTCGGATTTAGGGAGATGTCACCGAATCTAGTGAGATCTCAGCCAGATCTGGTGGAAATCTCACCGGATCTAGCGAGATCTCACCAGATCCGGTGAGATTTCCGCCGGATTTGGCGCATTTTGGCCTGAAATTAACTATTTTGGCTGGATTTTCCACCGTGGACGGTTTCGACTGAACCGACTGTGTTTCCGGTGCAAAACCAACCACTCCAATCCGACTCTCTCACCGGTCGGCGGCGGGTCAGAACGTTCTCCACCCGAGTATTGCGGGTCGGTTTCGAGTTGGGCACAAACCTGACCCGGACCGACCCGTGGACACCCCTATTTAAGACAATTGTTAACAAACCATTTTAGAAAAGTTTTGACACAATTTTTATGAAAAATAGAAAAAAAAAATTGTTAAAATATTAATTGTTTTTTTTTTTTTCCTTTTCTTATAAAAACTTTCCTAAAGTAATTCACTAACAAATACCTTTAGGGTATCCGGTAACATTTCTCTTTCTTTTATTTTGCAAAAATATATCAATAAAATATTCTCATTTTCTGGCAAAAAATCTCAGGGGAAAAAATTATTAACAATGTAGGTAACTGAATTTTCAGGTTCTCAGTAATTTGAATTAGGCGATTTATATATTGTTGTATGCACATAACTAGCATATATAGCTAGCATGTGGTTCCTTATATTCGATTAGCTTGTGATGTATACAAAATTGCTTAATGGGTTCAATATAATATCCACAAATAATTAAGAAAAGAAAAAGGGAAAAGAGGTTGGACCTTTTGTTTGACTTATCAAATGAACATATCACCAAATCTCACTCTGGTAAGCCCACCATTTGCAACATTACAGAAATGTGGGAATGTGTGTGAGATTATCTATTTGAAAAGAAAAAAAAAGTACCAGAATGAATCTTACTGAAATTTTATTAGTGGATTTTTATTGTTTTGCATATGGCCTTATTTTTTAATATTTCTATTTATATTTTATTTTGAATGACAAATTTTCCTGTGCCTTTTTCCCTGTGTCTAAACTTTATTCCTTCTTGCATCTCATTTTATTTTGCCTTTACAAGTGGGTGCAGAAAATGTTGTCCAATTTGTAAAAAATTGTGTGATTTCCATCAATGTAACATTGTTATAAATGTCAAAAAATCATTGCCAAGTGGTGATATATGTAGTCATCAAAAAAGTGGTGATATATATATATATATATATATGACTTTAAAAAAATTTTAAAGTTTGTTGTTGTTGTTGTTTTTTTCTTTTTTCTTTTTTTATAATTTTTTTTTTTAAGTATATGCACGTCTTCTCATTAATCTTTTGTCAGAAGATGGTTTTTCTTACTGCCATGTCAATCGGTAAAAAGCCTCATGGTAAATGTTTATTTTGTCGGCTTCATTTAAACCAGGCAACAAATTCTAGAATGAGGCAAAGCATATTTTGTTCTCGAGCAAATTTCACATATGGATGCACTTTTGAGAAAGACCTGCAGAAGAAACTTTCATTGTTGCTGCAGTAAAGCTTGCATACCGTATGACAGGACAAAATGGTCTTATGCCATTTTCATTCAAATTATATAGCCTTATGCCCCTCTTCCCAAATTAATTAGAGAAATGCCCCTTTTTTGTAACTCGATTTTAAAAAATCGACTTAAAAAAAAAAAAAAAATTTTGGAGCCCTATAGTGACGTTTTGTAACCCGATATCCATGAAATCGAGTTATAGGAAATTTTATTTCCTATAACTCGATTTCATGGATATCAGGTTACAAAACGCCACTATAAGTCCTTAAAAACGTCATTATAGGTCCTTAAAAACATCACTATAGGGCTTAACTCGATTTTGAGAAAGTCGAGTTTCAAAAGAATGACATTTCCCTAATTAGTTTGGAAAGAGGGGTATAAAGCTATATAATTTGGGTGAAAAGGGCGTAAGGCAATTTTGTCCCCGTATGACATGTGAAAGATGAGGTAGGCACTTCACCATTTGCAACACTTATGCAATCTTCTCTCCTTAACTTTAAGGGCTTGAAAGCATAGTTGTTATCATCAAGTTTTACTGTTAGAGGTTCAAAAGTTTGAAAGAGATGCATGCAGATTTCTTTTCTTAATAATTAAATTGTTTCATGTCAATGACAATGGGGAAGAGTGGGATGTTATCACCAAGGCCAGAGGAGATAATTTGATAGACACATGTTTGTTGCAATCTTTCGGAATTGACATCATAAAAGAGTGAAAAGGAGAGGATTGGACCAATCTGAAAATTCCCCATAATTCATCATCAGTATGAACAAAAATATATGATTGAAGCCATTGAACTCTTGTTTTGATTAGGCACTTAAATATTTTTTCATCTATACATAAAAAAATAAAATAAAATAAAGGTACAAAAGTCCTGTTAGAACTTCAAAGATGATGAAACAAGCTTAACCTGTAAGTTGTCCATCTGATATGGTGACATTATGAAAAGTGAACTAGTTAATTTTTAATAACAACTTTAATTTGTCTTCCATTTCTAATTTTTAATTCTTGAATTTTTTTTTTTAATTCAACAAGGAATTATTTTTCATAAAGAAGAAAGTGGGAAGCCATCACAAATATAGACCGAATGGACCGAAGCAGAACGAATAGACTGAAGCAAACAGATGGACCGAATCAGATTGAATGGACCGAAGTAGACCGTAATGGACCGAAGTAGACCAAAGGGACCAAGTGGACCAAAATAGCAACTGTAATTACAAATAGACACTGCTTTACACTCAGTTGCAACGTTTGGTATTTGCAAATAAATATAAAAGTTCAAATTGTTTGCTATTGTTTCAAAACATCAAAACTGATGGTGACTATTTGCATAAAGAGTTAATGGCCTTTGTTGTTTAGTTATCATGTCTTTCTTTTGCAGCCCAATTGCCTATACTATTTGCTGGGTTTGTGGCTTCAGCCTTCCTGCAAAATCAGCAGCATTTTTTTTCAAAGTACCTGAACCATATAAACCCTGGGTTTTGGTAGATCGGTTCTGCATATCTCATCTAGTACAGGTACCTATTTATTCTTCTTCTTCTTCTTTTTCTCATAAGGTGCTTCCTGTTAGCTTTTTCATATTATCTAAGAATAACAATACAATGTTTCATTGAATGAATGGTCCTATATCCAGCATACAGAAAAAATTACTAGAATTTTCAATATATGCTGTACTCCTTATTGAGAATTGGCTAGAATTGATGGGTGAGAAACTGAGAATCAAACACCAGAATGATCTTGGGATGGTTGGAGGTTAGAAGAGCTTTAACATTGAGAGTATAATTGTTCTTTTATAGAAAAGGGCAATAGAAGAGAAGTTTGCCCATTATGGTCAATTGGAAGAATCATTTTGATTTTAAAAGTAAAAAAATTTCCATTGGATTCACTCTAATAAACCTGTAGTTGAAACCTTTATATTTCTCAAGCTTTACTCATAAGTATGTTTTTCTATTTTCTCCCCTTGGTCCCAAATCACTGACCTCGTTTGTAAAACTTATGCAGCCTAAACCTATTGTTAAGCAAGGATGCACCTCAAATCGCCATGTACAACATTCTGGTACAAGATAGCTAATTGAGAAAGCTCCATCGGTAGAATGGCAAAACTCTATATGGTAGAACAACAAAGCTCCCCTTCTCTCCTCCTTGAAGCTTTGTCCTTGTTCACGAAGCTCTATACTCAATTCTGTAGGGAATTAACACGAAATTCCCAATTTGTGAGACAAAAATAGAGAAAACACGTGCTAAAGAAAAAACAATCACATGCACAAAACAATATTTACGTGATTCAGCAATTTGCCTACGTTTATGGAGTTGCAGGGATTTTACTATTATCAAGGAAAAAAAATACAAAGTACAGCAATACAATTTTTCTCACTCTCAAAAAACGACAATAACAAACCTAATCACCAAAACATCGTTTTCTACATCCTGCACACAGGATTCACAATATGCTACAAAACAGGCCAAAAAATTTTCCCAAGGGCATTGCCCCCAGACCCCCAGGAGGCTTGTCCATGAGCGCTACGGCTTGGCATGTCGACTCAAGCCTCCACTCCATGGACTAAGCCTCAAAAAATCTCCTATTAAAAACCACGCAATATAATTCGGGTCGGGTCGTCAACTGAATCAAACATAACTAGGCTTTACAAAGCCCAACAAATTCATAGATGCAAAAATGCTTATAGATGAAGAAACATTGTCAAGTGAAATATTGTAGCTGAAAGAGGCGCTGGATTCTTAATAATCTTGAATCAGCCATTTTGCTAAAGGTTAATCAACAAGGTGGCTTTAGAAGCAGGTTGTTTATATGTTTAAGTTGTTCGATTGAGTTGCACTTTTGTGTGGACTTGCAAACAAAAAGCCCAAATGGCTAGTGCACTAATGTTAGCTTGGTTCATGAAGGATTTAAGCCTTGATGTTGAATGTAAAAAAAATGTGTATATGTTTTGAAAATTTTGTGTACATTGAATATATACAATTGTGTATATTGAATGTACATAATTGCGTACATTCTTTGAGAAACTGTGTACATTGAATGTACAAAATTGTGCATATTCTATAAAATAAAATTGTGTACGATGAACATACAAATTATGTACATTCTTTGAGAAATACATTAAATGTACATAATTGTGTATATTCTTTGAAAAATTGTGTTCATTCTTTGAAAAATTGTGTACATTAAATGTATAAAATTGTGTACATTTTTTTTTTAATAATCATCTACGTTGAATGTATAGAAGGTGTACATTCTTGAAAATTTTTGAAAGTTGATATACAAAATTAAGTTAATTTTTTAAAGGTTTGTATATTGAATGTATAGACCTTGTTAAGAAAAATGACCACACATGAAAAAATTGAGTACATTGAATTTACAAAATATTGTAGGTTGTTTAAAAAATTGTGTACATTAAATATACAAAATTATGTACATTTTTTGAAAATTTGCATACATTGAGTGTACAAAATTGTGTATATTGTTTTAAAAACTATGTAAATTGAATGTACAAAATTGTGTAAATTCTTAAAAAATTATGTACATAGAATATATAAAATTGTTTACATTCTTTGAAAAGTTGTGAACGCCAAATATATAGAATTGTGTACATTTTTAAAGGTATGAATACTGAATATACAAACCTACATTCTTAATAATTTGTGAGGAAAAATGACCATACATGAAAAAATTGCATATGTTGAATTTACAGAATTTTGTAAATTTTTTAAAAAATTGTGTACATTCTTTGAAAAATTGTGTACATTAAATGTACAGAATTGTGTATATTATTTGAAAATTTGTGTACATTAATTATATAGAATTATATACATTCTTTGAAAGTTTGTATACATTAAATGTACAGAACTATCTACATTTTTGAAAAATTGTGTGTTGAATATATAGACTTTTTTTTTTAGTTTTTTATTTTTTATATAAAATAGAAATTCTACTTTAACCTAATCTAAATGTATATGTGTGTGAAGCTCCCTTCTGGAGACTTGAACCCCGACCCTTGCCCTTGACACCTCACAAACACTTATATTTGTGGAATAACCATCGCACCAAGGGTGTGCAATCTTGTGTACATTCTTTTAAGATTTGGATATTAAATGCACAGACCTTAGACTCACGGTGATTTCTTAAAAAAATTGTACACACATAAAAAAAATTTGTATGTTGAATATACAATTGTGTACCTTCTCTTACAAATTGTGTAAATTAAACATACCAAGTTATATACATTCTTTGAAAAAATTTGTACACTAAATAAACACAATTATGTGCATTTTTATGAAAATTTGTATAAATTGAATATACAAAATTATGTAGTCTTTAAAAAATTGTGTACATCACTATATCGAATGTACATAATTTTCTACCTTCTTTTAAGGTTTGGATATTGAATCTATAAACCTTAAAATAATAAAATATCTGTTAATTTTTGAAGAAAAATGCCCGCACATAAAAAAATTGTATATGTTAAGTAATATTATATAAAATTATGTATATCTTTTAAAAAGTTGTGTCGATTGAACATATAAAGTTATGTACATTGTTTGAAAAATTGTATGCCTTCAATTTATAAAATTTACATTTTTTTGAAAATTTGTGTAAATATATAGAGTTGCATATTTGCGATTAAGGGGGTGTTTGATAGTGTATTTTAAAAACAACATTACATATATTTTCATACACTTTTTCACTTACACATATTTCTAAAAAATACAGATAACGTTACTATAACAATATTACCAGGCCCTAAAATTCCAAAAACTTATTGGTGTTTTCGTTTATTGGTCTTATGCTTTTTTTTGTTTTTGTCCTTTCATTAAAATTGAAAACTACAAGTCGTTTATCTAAGTTGTTATTCTTTTTTCGATTTCCCTTGGTAATCCGGTAATCCTCTCACTGCAGTTCACTACCACCAAGTCGCGAGAAAGAGAATGAGGCAGAGCTAGAGAGAGAGAGACAGACAGATACAGTGAGACAGAGAAGATGAAGCAAACGACAAAGTTGAACGTGATTAGGTCAGGGATAGTGGTGATAGGAGCCTTAGCCTTTGGATACCTAAACTTCCAACTTGGGTTCAAACCATTTCTTGAACAAGCTCAAGAAACCCTCCAAAAATCTGACTCTGACCCCTCCCAACAAAACTAAACCACAATCTTAGCTCTCTTTTGCATTTCTTTCTTTTCCTTTTTTTGAAAAATAAATTTGGGGTTCTTTTTCTTATACTCTGTGTTGTTCTGAGCTACAGTCTGTTTGGATTAAGATACAAGTAGAGAAAAAAAAAAGGTATGGTTCATTAACCCATTATTACTCTCTTATTTCTTAGTGGGTTTTGGTATTCTATCTATTTGTTTGTAGTATATATCAGCAAGATTGAATTTTGTGCTTAACACGCAAATTCCAGAATTGGGTCTGAGGTTAAAATATAGATTGAAATGTAGGGTGCCCAAAAAGAAGAAGATAGGACTGTTTTTAAGCCACTATCATTTGAATTAATTGATTGAGATTTTTAAAATATGGAAACTTGGACACATTATGAAATAATTTTCAATGCCATGTTGACTGCAATGCATATACTACTTTCAGTCTATTTGTTGGTTATATATATCAACAAGATTGAATTTTGTGCTTAACACACAGATTCTAGAATTGGGTCCTTTTGAAAAGAGGTTAAAATTTAGATAGAAATGTAGGGTGCCCAAAAAACGAAGATAGGACTTTGTTTAAGCAACTATCATTTGAATTACTTGATTGAGGGTTTAAAAATATGAAAAGTTGGACACATTTTGAAATGATTTTCAAAGCCATGTTGACTGCAATGCATGAACTATATTCAATCTATTTGTTGGTTATATATATCAAGAAGAGTGAATTTTGCGCTTAACTCACAAATTCCAGAATTGGGTCCTTTTCAATTGAGGTTAAAATTTAGATAGAAATGTTGGGTGCCAAAAAAAGAAAAAAGATAGGACTTTGTTTAAGCCACTCTCATTTGATTACCTAATGGTAATGGAGGTTTTAAAAATATGGAAACTTGGCCACCTTATTGTGAAATGATTTGAAAAGCCACGTTGATTGCAATGCATGAAAAATAGTGCTTTGTGCTTTAGCAGTGTGAACCCACTTAATTTCCCAGTGAAGTAAACAATACCAAGTCGGTCCTTCCATAGCCTTGCTAATACAATTATTGCTTATATAGCAAAATTTGACAAAGCCATGTGGTGCTCTGCTATATCACTATAACAGCAAGGTTGCAGAAGGACTACCTCGATACATTTACCATTTTTTGAGAGCTAAAAGAGAGCTTTTTAGGGCATGATCATAAACTACTTATCCCATCAGGGGTGAATGCCTTTGGATTATTTGGCAACTGGTTTTGGCAATAGGGACATTTGCCCATAGGATTTACTGGCTAGAGGTGAATCCAAAGGGATCTTCTTTAGAAAGGTTCCCTATGTTATTAAAGAAAGAAAAACAAAGGAGGAAACATTCAAATTTTAGGGACTAAACTAGAATCTGACCTAAATTTTAAGGACAAATCGTATATTTTTAACTTTTGTTTCCTTTTCCCTTCTATTTAATATTGATGACATTGGTTTGGATAGTTGTTCTTGTTCAAACTCTGACTTCCGTATTATGCATGGGTTTTTTACTTAATTTAGTGCTACATTTTGGCTTAATTATGATCTTTTTCATATCTTTTGTTGCCAAACATGCAATGCTCACATGAACACCTGACATTTTTTCACTCTGTTTGCATCATAGTAAACATAATTGTAGCAGTTTCTGCAAAACCCATGTCATTGATTTGTACTTTCTGGATAAAGTTTAATGTTTGAGCTCAATGAATAATGGCAACCACAAAGTTTCTATTGGTTTGTAATGTTTGTCACTTAGGATGCTATTTGTGTAATTTGAGGTTATTTGGTGGGGGAAAATGACTAACAAACTAAGATAAATGTTACATTTAGTATGGTGATGTAACTGTAATGAAATCTGTGTGTTAGATGGATTGGCAAGATAATTTGGAAGATGATGAAGACGAAAATTGGGTCTCAAATTGGGATCGGAGGAGACGAATGGCTGTGGCTCAAGTTCTTTGTTATGTGACATACGCAATGTATGTGCGTCATGTATATTATGATAGGCACCTTGTTGATCAGTATGCAACATCTTTGAACAATAAAAAACGAAAGGCTCCAGGGGATGATGTGTGTACGAGAGAGTTTGAAGGTATAAGGGACGCAATTAAAGATGTTGCAGAAGCAATCAGGGAGGGAAATGATATTATAAAGAGAGGTCAATCTCTTGTTTACTCGGAGGAAGAAGTTTTTGCAGAGTTGGTGAACATGGGTTGTGACAAGAACTTACGGTACAAGGCCTACACTTTCCTGACTCAAGATGCTGCAAGAGTTAGGGCATTCTTTGGTTGCCCAACTGATGAGCGCAAGGATTTTTTGCTACAGATGATGTTCTCTCCCCAGGATCTTTGATGAGCTTATGTTATGGTTGATGGGACAAGTTGGAATTTCTGTGTGATGTTATATAGTTGTTTAATTTTTGGATGGTTGGGTCTCAGTTTTCTTCTTCTGTGTTTGGGTTGGGGAGAGGTGGGGAGGGGAGTGGAGATGAGATTACTTTGAATGTTATGGTTTGGAATGGATGATTTGCGTTTCATTCTATTTGCTTTTCTTTTTGATCTTCAACAATGACTATGGAACTCAGTTTAGTCTCAACATGGTTGTGGCTTTGAAACTCACTGCCTAGGCTGCCCCCCCCATCCCTGCCCCTCTCTTTGGGTGGGGACAGAAATTGTTGCTTATTGTTTTACCTGTCCATTAAAAATTGTCAATGTCATAAAATGTTCTTTTTGTATGTAATCTAACCTTTCTAGAAATGCTTCATATAAGTGAAGACAATTTCAAGTTGCATTATTTGTGCTTTCTGCCATTGTTGATACTGTCCATAGAATCTCCTCATTTTACTTATTATTGGGTGTATTGTCATTATGTTTAACTAAATAGATTTATTAATTCACTAAACTGCTATCCGTGTGCCATGTTTGTTCAATTTTGATCGAGGACCAACATCTAGCACAAATGGTAATTAGAGAATTATTGTTGTTTCTTCTACATGATTCTCAGTCGTGATGATGAACTTGCACTTGCCAGTTGCATGTATTGTTGAGTTTGGCATATAATTTGAAGATATTATTGGTAAGGTCTAAATGCACCTAGCTTTGTGGATGAGATACTTATTCAGGTTTCCTGGAGTCATCTATTTGAGAAGTCTAAGAGGTACTTGTCAATTGGTGTTTGCAGTGGTTACTTATGGTTGATTTGTTATCTTTGGCAATTAATACAAAGAACAAAATTGACCGGTGCTTAAATCATGAAATGGTCACTGTGAACAACATGCATGTAACCTTGTCAACTTGCATACTAAATGACACAGGCGGTGCAATTGTGTGGCACATGGAAATTCCTTACAATCTACTTCGAAAGTCTTGATGGAAAATTATGAGTAAAAAGGTGATTGTCTTAAAGTTAGAGAATAAGGGAAATATTTTTGATACTGTCCACAGAATCTCCTCCTTTTATTTATTATTGGGTGTATTGTCAATTGTCATTATGTTTAACTAAATAGGTTTATTAATTCGCTAAACTGCTATCCGTCTGCCATGTTTGTTCAATTTTGATCGAGGACCAACATCTAGCACAAATGCTAATTTGAGAATTATTGTTGTTTCTTCTACATGATTCTCAGTAGTGATGATGTACTTGCACATGCCAGTTGCATGTATTGTTGAGTTTGGCATATAATTTGAAGATATTATTGGTATGGTCTAAATGCACCTAGCTTTGTGGATGAGATACTTATTCAGGTTTCCTGGAGTCATCTATTTGAGAAGTCAAAGAGGTACTTGTCAATTGGCGTTTGCAGTGGTTACTTATGGTTTATTTGTTATCTTTGGCAATTAATACAAAGAACAAAATTGACGGGTGCTTAAATCATGAAATGGTCGCTGTGAACAACATGCATGTAACCTTGTCAACTTGCATACTAAATGACACAGGCGGTGCAATTGTGTGGCACATGGAAATTCCTTACAATCTACTTCGAAAGTCTTGATGGAAATTTATGAGTAAAAAAATGATTGTGTCTTAAAGTTATAGAATAAGGGAAATATTTTTGATACTGTCCATAGAATCTCCTCATTTTATTTATTATTGGGTGTATTGTCATTATGTTTAACTAAATAGGTTTATTAATTCGCTAAACTGCTTTCCGTGTGCCATGTTCGTTCATTTTGATCAAGGACCAACATCAAACACAAATGCTGATTATAGAATTATTGTTGTTTCTTCTACATGATTCTCAGTCGTGATGATGAACTTGCACATACCATTTGCATGTATTGTTGAGTTTGGCATATAATTTGAAGATATTCTTGGTATGGTCTAAATGCACCTAGCTTTGTGGATGAGATACTTATTCAGGTTTCCTGGAGTTATCTATTTGAGAAGTCAAAGAGGTACTTGTCAATTGGCGTTTGTAGTGGTTACTCATGGTTGATTTGTTATCTTTGGCAATTAATACAAAGATCAAAATTGACCGGTGCTTAAATTACGAAATGGTCGCTGTTGACAGCAAGCATGGAACCTTGTCAACTTGCATCCTAAATGACACAGGCAGTGCAATTGTGTGGCACATAGAAGTTCCTTACAATATACTGCGAAAGTCTTGATGGAAATTTATGAGTAAAAAAATGATTGTGTCTTAAAGTTACGGAATAAGGTAAATATTTTTGAATGATCTGTTATTGGTTCTTTCAGCAATATTTCATGTGAAAATATTTGACACGGAACCATAACAGCTCTGGCTATAGCCATTTCCATTGTCATCAGGATTGTCAATGTCATTTTCATATAATTTGCTTTCTATATGTAAAATAACCTTTCAAGAACTGCTTCATATAAGTAAAAAAACCTCCTGTTGCACTATTAGCACTTTCTGCCATTACTGATACAGTGATACTGTCCACAGAAGTTCCTGATTTTGCTACTTTTGGGTTTATTGTTACTCAGTTTACAAGCATCTTGTTTCACTAAACTGTTCTTTTAGTTATGATTCAGGACAAACATATGACGTGTAGAGCATCAATAATTACGTCGTATATCGAATATATGCACCCTCCTTCTTACAATGCGAATATCCAATGCTTAGAGCATAGATGCTAATTAATGGTCTCTTGTTACTTGTTTCTACATGATTCTAAGCTGTGATGAATGACGTGCTCAAACCAGTTGTATGTGTTATCGATTACTTTATATCATTTTGCAGATATTTGTGGTAGCATCACGGATGAGACACATATTCATGTTATCTAATGGCACTAGACAAGTCAAAAAAGAGAGGTAATTGCCAAATTGGCAGTTTGCAATGATCCCTGACGGATCATTGGCCATTTTTGTTGAATAATACAAAGAAAAAAACTGACTATGGTGTCTTCCTGGATCCCGCTAAATAGTCACTATAGAAGACATGTGACCTTATCAGCTTGCATAATAAACGACACATGCAGTGTAAGTATGGCCCATAAAAGTTCCCTTGTAACTTGTAAGCTACAATAAAGGTCATAAAGGAAAATTATGAGCCCAAAACAAGATTCTTTTTTTTTTGAAATGAAACTCGAGATTTTCATTAAATCTGAGATTGAAATACAACAAGGCAGAAAACAAAGCCAACACTAGCACTTTGATCTATCAAGTAAAAGCAGGTTATGAAGCCAAGGGGGCTCGGACCCAATCCAGGTTTGAGACATCCCAGCTTTTCTAACATAATGAGCTAGCTCATGTGCCACTTTGTTGTAGTCCCTTTTCAGATGCAGAACTTTCCAGCTCCTAAACTGATTAAGCAAATTAAGAATACCATGAATAACGGGTCCCATAATTCCATGGCAAGATCCAGAGTTCACGGCATTGACAGCAATAAGGGAATCTGATTCAATAAGAACCTGAGGAAGCTTCTTCTCAGCTGCCAAAAGAATCCCAGCCTCAATTGCAAGAGCTTCAGTAGTCTCCACATCATAGGAAGCATTTAACAAAACGCCTCTAGCAGCAACCATAATACCTCTACAATCCCGAATCACAACCCCAACACTAGAACGTCTGCCATCATTAGTTGTAGCTCCATCTACATTTATCTTGAACATGTCTGGCGGTGGGGCTGCCCATCCTACGCCAGGGGGCTGCTGCCTGAGGAGGTTTGCTGTTATAGCACCCTTATAGTCACACCGAAGCCTTTGGGCATAATCCCAAACCTGAAAGGGTGTGAGGCAAGGCTGTTCATGCACCACCTGGTTCCTGTTGTACCAGATTGACCAAGCTGTGACAAAAAGGATCTCTAAATCCATATCTGTCCCCTTATCCATAATTCGCAAAGCTATATCTGTGATATCCAAGTTTCCTTCTCCCAAATTTAATGGACAAGTCTGCCAACTCCACCAAACCTCCCAAGCCTTACAACAATGAACTAATGCATGTTTAATGCTTTCCGGACCCTTTTCGCATAATGGACATAAGCCTTCAATTCTGACCCCTCTGTCTTCCAAGTTTTGTCGAGTAGGTAGACCATTCATACAAGCCCTCCAAGCGAAGACTCTGATTTTTGCAGGAAGTTTCAATTGCCACATCTTCTTCCAAAGGGGGGTTCTATAGTCTCCATTTGAACTCTCAGCTTCCACAGTTTGATCCACCAGCGCTAAAGCCACATAATATGCACTCTTGACAGAAAAAACACCACGTTTGTTTCCAATCCAGCCAATGGTATCCTCAGGTAAGTTAAAGCTGAGGGGAATATTTAGGATGGTTTGGGCTTCGAAGGGTAAAAATAGGGAATGGACCACATCAGCTTTCCAACGCCTTGTGTCCTCATCAATGAGGGAAGAAACCATAGGGAAATCATCAAAGAGTCTTGGTGGGCTGCAAACTCTATATGTAGTTGGGGTGGGGAGCCATTTGTCCTCCCAAATGTGTATAAGTTTCCCATTTCCAACTCTCTACCTAGAACCCCTCCTTATGACCTCCAAGCTGTTGAATATGCTTCGCCAAGCATACGAGGGATTGCTTCCAAGCTTCGCCCCTAAGACATCTCCAAAGGGGTAATATTTTGCTTTGTAAATGCGAGCCACTAAGGAAGTTGGGTTCGAAAGGAGACGCCAACCTTGCTTTGCTAGCATAGCTAGGTTGAAGGCTCTGAGATTGCGAAAACCCATCCCCCCTTGTCTCTTAGCCTTGCACATCTTTTTCCAGCCAATCCAAGCCATCTTTGTTTCTTGGTTTTTCTGACCCCACCAAAAATTCCTCATCATCCCTTCCAAATCCTCACAGAGACTTTTAGGCAGCAGGAAACAACCCATAGTATACGTGGGAACCGCTTGCGCTACTGCCTTGATAAGAATTTCTTTTCCTCCCATTGAAAGCATTTTTTCCTTCCAACCCGAGAGCTTTTTCCCCACCTTTTCTTTGATTTCAGCAAAGACTTGTGTTTTGGACTTTCCTATTAGAGATGGGAGACCCAGATACTTCCCATGTCTTGTATTTTGCATAGTTCCCAAGATGTCCATCACTTCCTCTTTCATGGTGGAAGATGTATTGTGGCTGAAGAACACGGAGGATTTATCCGTGTTCACTTGCTGACCCGAGGCAGCTTCATACTGCTTAAGCATCTCCACCATTTTGCCGCATTCCAGATTCTCAGCCTTACAGAAGAGTAGGCTATCGTCGGCGAAGAATAGATGAGTTACTTTCGGACTACCTTTGCATACTGATATACCAGTGAGGGCGTTATTGTTGTTTGCTTCTGCAATGAGTGCTGAAAGGGCTTCCGTGCATAATAGAAAGAGGTAGGAAGAGAGCGGATCCCCCTGACGCAGCCCCCGGGAGGGAACTATGCTGCCATGTGCTTCCCCATTGATAATTATGGAATAAGAAACCGTGGTTACGCATCTCATAATCCACCCTATCCATCGCTCATGAAACCCCATTCTTCGCATTACCTCCTCAATGAACTTCCACTCCACCCGATCATAAGCCTTGCTCATGTCCAGCTTGACCGCCATAAATCCATCTCTTCCTTCCTTTTTATGATCCAAATAGTGCATTAGCTCGAAGGCCACAAGGATATTATCTGTGATCAGCCTCCCTGGTAAAAAAGCGCTCTGATTTTCTGAAATGAGTTGTGGCAAAACTACTTTGAGGCGGTTAGCAAGAACTTTAGAAATAAGCTTGTAGGCAACATTACTAAGGCTTATGGGCCGGAAATCCTTCATTCTGGTAGGTTGTTTAACTTTTGGTACAAGAGTGATATTAGTTTTGTTTAATTCAGACATGGGATTATCTAAATTAAGCACATTAAGTACCATACTAGTAACATCACAGCCTACAATATTCCAATATTTTTGATAAAAAATAGCTGACATACCGTCGGGGCCGGGAGCACGAGTTGGGTGCATTTGTTGAAGAGCTATTCTGACCTCTTCTGCAGAAAAGTTTTGAACCAAGCTGTCATTCATTTCTCCAGAGACTTTGGCTGGAATAAGGCTTACTACTTCAGAAATTCGGGTTGGGTTTGTAGTAGTGTAGATGTTCTTGAAGTAGGAGATAGCCGTGGCTGCAACACTTTCTTTGCTCTCACACCATATTCCATTCTCATTCCATAGCCCTAATATAGTGTTCTTTTTTCGCCTCTCTGATGCACGGTTGTGGAAGTATTTTGTATTGCGATCACCCTCTCCCAACCATCTAACCCTTGATCTCTGCTGCCACCACACTTCTTCTCCATCTAGTAATTCATTTATTTCTTTTCTCAACCTATTGATTTCAGCTCCATTCTGCCCTTCCTTATCCTGCACAGTCAGCTTGTGTAGAATCTTCTTCTTTTCTTCAATCTTTTTCGGTATATGCCCAAAGACTCCCAAACTCCAACTACTCAAAGCACTGGAACATTGCTTAAGCCCTGCAGCAAGGCCACTCGGAGTACCAAGGTTGGAGCCACTATTCCACACATCCTCAATTACATCTTTGCAGTCAGCCCTGGTCGTCCACAAAGCCTCAAAATGGAATCTACGTTCCTTACTTCGCCTAAAGGAACTAGCCTCAGTTAGAAGAAGGGGGCAATGGTCAGATGTGGTATCTACAAGGTGGTGAACTTTGATGTTACAAAAATGCTCAAGCCAATCCAATGTTGCAAAAGCGCGATCAAGCCTCAAATAGACCCTGTCCACTCCTTCCTGTTGGTTGCACCAGGTGAAATCCGCTCCGCAGTATCCCATATCTTTAAACCCACATCTATTGACAACTCTTCGAAAACTCTCCATTTGGTTTTGAGACCTTGGAACACCACCCATTTTTTCCTTTGATGAGAGAATTTCGTTAAAGTCTCCAAGACACAACCAAGGCAATTTGTACTGGCGGTTCAACGCATCAAGAAAGTTCCATGAATCCTTTCGATGGTGGGTTTCAGGATGCCCATAAAAACCTGTTATTCTCCACTGAAATCCAGCCCCTTCCCCAGTTATCACAGCATCAATATGATGCATAGAGTAACTCTTAATCTCAAGGTTCACCTCCCTTCTCCAGAGCATTGCCAAACCACCACCTTTCCCCTCCTTTTTTACATAGAACCCGTTTTCAAAACCAATTTTCATTCTAACCTTTGTCATACCTGCATTTTTCTTCTTTGTCTCCGTTAAGAAGACAACCATGGGATCCCACCGCCGCACTAACTCACGCAGCGCACCAACTGACCGGGGGGTCCCAAGTCCCCGGCAGTTCCAGCACAAGGCGATCATTGCTTCCGGCGGTGCTGACCAGCAGCCACCGCCGTTTCCTCAGTTTGTTGCTCATCAGAAGGGAGAGCTTCACCACGGGTCTTCTTAGACACTCTCTTTTCTTTAATTTCTAAAGGCTCAATACTACTTACACGCTTATTTCCAGGCCCAATCCTTTGGTCTGCCATGTCCATATCACTATTTGGGCCCTGCTCTCTAGCTAATTTTTTCCATGCTTTAGTTTTGGGCTTACCTTCTTTACTGTTGTTACTGTCAAGATAGCCCACCAACTTCTCCGTTTCTGCATTCAGATTGGGCTTTATTGGGCTCGTTACCTCTGGTTCTTCTCTTCCTTTGGGCTTTTGTTGGCCCACTACTGAGCTCTTGTCCATACTTACTTTTTCTTTCCCTTTAACTAGAGTCGTGAAAGAGCTGTTGCGTGGGACGTCACCTTTCTGAGCCTCAAGACGATCAACGTCTGAGTTATCCCATTTGATTGACTGACCCACCACCTGATTCCTTGTCAACTCAGCCTCACCTAGCTCACCTACGCTGTCAGCGTTTTCAAGCCCCTGATTTCCTCTTGATCGTTGATCCCCATCACTGTTGTTAGCCGTTGGATCATTTGTGCCGTTCGTTTCCAGTGGTGATTCAGGTCTTCCACTTTCCTTCCTTGAAGGGTAGCTATCGAACTTATTAGATTTTTCTCTTCCTTGACTCGCTTTGTGAATCCCATCTGCCCGAATCCAGTCTCCATATTGGCGTTCAGCTGTTCGATCATTTGGTGGCGTTGCACAGTGTCTCTCATCATGGCCAATCTTGCCGCAACCATAACAGACAGATGGGAGTCTTTCATATTTGAAAGTGACCCACGTTCTTTTTTTCTCCAAGTTTGTAACATACCCACCTCTGCAGAGTGGTTTATCTAGTTGCAGGGCCACTCGGACTCTCATAAATTTGGCCTGATCCATCTGCCATGATCTTCTGTCTGTTTCAAGATAGTTGCCTATTCTGCTCCCAATATCCCTCCCTGTTTCTTCTGCCATTAACTCAAAGGGAAGCCCCCATACCTGGACCCAAAATGGTGAATGCGTGAACACAATATTTGCTGCAGAAAGACCTTTTTTCCAACGACATAGGAGGAGTAGATTATTATCAAAGTTCCATGGTCCATTTCTTTCAACCCATTCCATCTGATATTGTGAACTGAACTTAAACTGTAGTATACCATTACCCACTTCAACAATCCTAAAATCTGATCCCATCTTCCAAACCGCCCTGAGTGTACTCTTAAGAGCACGTTGATTTTGTTGTCTGTCCGACTGAAGCTTTCCAAAGAGACTGAGGGCGCATTCATCAAGAAGATCTGCTCTATCTTGTAATGTGACTTGAATGTCCTCTTCCTCCTCCTTAGTAAGCTGTAGATTTTGTAACCCATCAAGAATTGCTTGCTCCATACCAAACGACTGTATGAATCAAACTCTATTACAAGGTACAAGTATTCTAAGAGAAAACCCCACGCAAAGCTAGGGGAGAGAGAAGCTCCTACCAGTGGAGAGAGAAAAGACTCCTACCAGGGGAGAGCAATCCCCCAAAACAAGATTCTGGCTTGTAGTCATGGAAATCAGGAAATACTATTGAACAATTTTTTTTTTTTTTTTTTAATTTCTTTCAAACAATTTATGTTGAGAATATTCACAAAGTCTATTGCCAAACCCACCCCCCCCCCCACCCCCCCCCCCCCCCCCCCCCCCCCCCCCCCCCGCGCCAAAACAAAAAAAAGGATACACAATCAGTTCGTAAAAAACTATACTTAGACATGATCATGACAACGCTTGCTAAAAAACCAATGTTTGACGAGCTTAGATAGGAGATGGCAGAACTATAGACATTTCTTCAAGTGAGTTCAGTCATAGCTTAACCTCTAACATAATTAGAACCCCAATAACATTAACTACAACAAACGTTTTGAGAATCAATTTCATATTTCTAAATATTTCTAATAATTTAAATGTAAGAATTTGATCGAAACTAAACCATATGCAAGTAAGCTTTAAAAAAAAAAAATTATTGTCCCTAAATAGTTTTTTCTCTTCTTCTTTTTTACCTTATTCCAACTTTTTAGGGATTTATGAGATGCTAATTGTACATCCCCAAAACTGCAAAACCATAAATTTAGTCATGGCGGGGACGTACTTCTGCTACCTATGCGTCAATTCTGCCCCCAGACAAATGTCATGTGATTCACTTTCCTAAATATTCGAATACGATCCCATCTTAAAATTTTAGTTTATCAAAACCATCCCCACATGTTCATCAAAAAAAAAAAAAAAACAATCCCCACACGAAAATTAACCATCCCCACATGTCCATCAAAAAAAAAAAAAAACTATCCTCACATGAAAATTAATTCCATGCTCTAGTCTAAGTTTAAGCCCTTCCTAGGAGGGATTCAGGTTGCATATCCTTCTGCCTCCTTAATAATTAGTATATAGGGTTTGAATGCCCTTTCGGCCAGATTGATTTGGTCCTTTACTCCTTGGAATAATATGTTGGGGGCTAAGATTTCAGTTATGTCCTACGTGATTGAGCCAAGTACCCAACACGTACGCCTACATGTTAATGTCACGAAATTTTTGTGAAGAAAGTAATGGCAAGACTTTAAAGTAAAGGGACCAAGTAACCTAATAATAAACCTACAAAAAGACAAAGAAGATGATATCCAAGATTTTACCGATAGTAAATATGAGACTCGTAAGAATTTGTGAAAGGGTAAAACTTCCGTTCAGTGCTCCTTTATAATAGAGCGACACGTGGTTATTTTAGGACACGTTTTGTGTCTGTGTCAACATAAAAACATTAAGAATAAGTTGAATTATTTGTGAAATTACTTGGATTAATGTGTATTTCTATAGTTTTCAAAAGGAAATAAAAAAATAAAAAAATAAAAATAAAAGATTAGGAAGAATCTAAGTTCTCAACTATTGTACATGTAACCACTAAAAATTCTTACCTATTAATCTTCCTAGAAACCTATTAGAATTTGTTCCTCTGATTTAAAGATAATTTTCAATACGTGGTAAATTAATATGCATGTATCAAAGATTTGCACTTATGGGTTTTGTAAGGAAAGAAATTTAGAATTATTATCCCCAAAAGTTTATGCTAACAATTGATTAGTCGTCATCTCAATTCTCAACTAGATTCAATTCTTTTCCTCTCAATTTCTCAACTTGGGTATGTGTTGTATCCACTTAAAACTGTGGTCCATTAGTCTTTCTCTCAAGGCACTTTAATATTTTAAAAGTATGAATGTATGATACCCACATAACTCTAACCATACATTGGGATATTATTACAATTGAAAAATAAGTGCTCACAATCATTACCGAGAGTATCATACCTAAAAAAAAATCATAGAAATATTATAGAATTATCACTATGTAATTCCTCCAACTTTTTACCAAAGCTCATCAACAAATCTAAGACTAATACATGTATTAATGCCTCTCACTTTTTTTTTTTTTTTTTTCATCATCTTAGATCTAAATTTACTTTGGTCTAACTTAAGTATATATGTGCATGAAACTCTTTCTTAAAGATTTGAACTTCAACTTTTACTCTTTCCAGCTCACAAAATCTTATATTTATAAAGTGATTATCACACCTAAAATGCATGTAATATAATTCTCGCTAATAATGCGTTGGATGCACGGTACGCGTCTTCTTAAACTTGTAACGTGGGGGCAATTAACGCATCGTCAATTGTCAATAATTAACCATGTCATTTTCCCATATCTTTCTAGGAAAATCTCAAAAAAGAAAGAAAGATTCTTAGCTAGTTTTTTGTTATGAAATGATAGGTATCAAGTTCTATCAGTAGTCACGTATCACTATATCACATACGCGTACGATTTCATTTCTCCTCCATTGGTTTGGTGGGGTCCGATGGAAAACGGCCGCCCTGAGCCAGTTGGACCAACTTCTCTTATCTATACAAACACTAGGGCCTGGGCCAATTCAATAGCTAAGGATATGGATGACACAAATTCTACGTCCCATCTATTTTGTTTTTTTCCTCTACTTTGTTTTGTGCAGTTTTTCCTATTCTTATCAACTTTGTTTTGTGCAGTTTTTATATTATTAAAATTAAATAGTAAAAGATTAAATAATTTTAAGTTAATACCAATGTAATCATAAAAAGCTAATTTTTCATGAATTTTAGACCAAACCTTTGATAAACTTTCCCATGTCCTTTGTATAGACGTTAGGGTGGATGGACACTAAAATGGAATAGGGCGGCTAATATGCCCAATATCGTTATTGCAATATGATTATAGACTTTTCTTTCAAGAATAAAAGGATCAAAATCTTCCACACCCCATGCTAGATTTACATATAATACCCTTTTGGTGAGTCCAAAAGGATCAAACACCCATATTCTAGGACCATACAACCCATTACATGAAATGCGCCAAAGCTAAAACAAGTCAATTCTAAAAAAATATAAATGAATTCCATAAATCTTAGGTAAGAAGTTTTTCCTGTACGTTCATCAAAAAAAATTTCTAGCCAACTCCAAATCATCTTGACTTGGTTTTGATTTCTCTAATTTTTTTTTTTTTTTTTTTAAAGAATATTGAGTTGGCTGGGTTCATGCACCACTTGTGTTCTTATTCCCCAAAGGTACCCATTTCTTTTAAGAGGATCTGCAGCATGTCAAGCTCCGATAAAGTTCTTCGCTTTGCATCGAATTAAACCACATGCTCCATCGCTTGTGCAGACCCTTTCAATTCTTTTGAGTTTAATTCTTGTGAATGTACTCTCCAAGAAGGAAACTTAACGTATTATCTACAATATTGAATGGTTGATATACACAACACCTAATATCCATTGTTATGACTAGGACTACTTGGGTCTCTAATCCCTAGTGAGGGGATTTAGATGCATATTATGATAATAAATGAAATATTCCAATGATTTTTTTAATCAAATAACTGTTCATAATTTGTATTTTTCATGTAAATATGTACAACAAGACTTATGTAAAAAGGGTGATTCAACTCGATGTTGTCCAAAAAGGAGTTAGAATATGAGTATGGGCTAAGCAAATCAATGGATAGCCTTGGTCATATTGAAAATAAAAAAGTTAGTGAAGACTCAAAATGAATGATACCTTATAAAAACACTCTCTTAGTGGGAGCGATAGTGACAATTCTAGTTACATTAATGGTGGAAGCACTCTTTAATGGAACTCTAGACTTAGTTGGTTGTGACCAAGAACACATATCTTATTTATAATTTAATTTTGTTCGTATTTAATTATTATTTCAAAATTTTTATTTTCTCACTCTTAACATTATTATAATTCATAATGATCCCTCCTCTTCTCCTTTCATTTCTACCTTATTAATATCAAAATCACCTCATTAAGATTGATACAACACCTTTAATTCATCCCAATTATGACCTCTTCTATCCTACTTGCACGTGAAAGTTTTGTATACGCTCGGCATATGTGCCTCATATGCCGAGTGCATATAAAAACTTTCACATGTTAATGAGAAATAAGTTGAGTGGAATCCACAAGTCGGTGAGAAATAAGTCTCATAAGTTAGGCGCATGAGATGCTGTCTCCACCTGCACATGTTTTTTTCAACCCAAATACATCATGTATCTAGTGTATGTTTCTTCCTTCTCACATAGTAGTGGACTCCAGTATTCGGCGCATGTATTCTCCCTCTCACATAGGGAATACACATATACTAGAAGTGTGTGATAGGGAAAAAACACACACTAGACGTGTGGAGTCCAATCCTATGTGAGAGGTATGATACATGCATTGAATACATGATATCATGTAAGGTCTACTTCTATGTGAGAGGGAAAAAAATATACACTGAACGTGTGAAGTCCACTCCTATGTAAGAGGTATGATACATGCATCGAATGCATGATATAAGGTCCAACTCTATGTGAGAGAGAGAATACATGCACCAGATGCATGGTATAGAGTTCACCATTATAGAAGAGGAAAGATCACTGGCGGCTCTACTTATATGTGAGGGTGGTCAATAAAAAAGATTTATATATGCAAAAAAAAAAAAATTATATAAAAAATTATTTTAAATTAATATGTTCTGGGACTACCTAACTTGAAAATATTGTATATATATACTTAAAAAAAAAACATATTATTTACTAAATTAACCTATTTTGACCACCCTAATAAAAATGTTGAACACTTTTATTTAAGAATCATAAGAATTTGAGTTCAATAAATGTAAGAGTAATGCTATATCCACAACATTTTCACAATAAATCTTATGTGGTAAGCTATTACTAATTCTAATTCAATATTGACATGTTTTACCTACCAATAATAGGCTAACAACTTGTTACATAAGATTTGTTATGAAATTATTGTGGTCACTTTATTATTCTCATATCAGTATTTTCAATTTGTACTTTATCTTTTATTAGTCTATTTTTTTTCTTATTCTCTTTGTTAATATAAAAAATTATAATATTTCATATATTTACATTTTTTTTTTTTTTTGGTAATGTTGATATATTCAAATTGTCTTTTTATTAAATTTTATTAGTAACCAGCCAAAAAAAATTCTAGCAGGCATTGGAAAAGATACATGCATTACATTGTATACCCCCCCTTGATTTGATTAGACTCTTCTAGTCCCCTTTGCTAAAAAATGGTTTAGGAACCATGTTAATTATTTCAAAAGCGCTTTACAGCCGTAGTGTTGTCGGGATTCTCATTAGAGAAATAGTAACTTCCTTGCTTTCCACGCTCTAGAAGTTCAAAGTGTAGAAAACGACCCAATCAGAAAAGACAATACTCCTACAAAACCCCAATAATATTTCTCCACTCTCTCCTATCCGTTACCCACTTTCTTTCTTCATTTTAAGCCAATTACTTTCACCACGAGCGAGTCAGTAACTTTCAACTCAAGCCACATTATTCTCACACCCCATCTCTCTCTCTCTCTCTCTCTGCACAATATTTTCATTCTTAAATCTTCTAGTTTATTTTATTGTTGATGAATAAATTCAATACTCGCTCGTGTGTAGGATCCAATTTGGAGACCAAATTCTCGTTACCAGTGGCATACCTACATGCACTTTAAATTTTCTAATCATTATTTTATTCACTGAAACCGCTCTCTCTCTTCTAAAGTAACCGAAAAAAGAAGAAAAACAAAAAAAGGGTCCTAAAAATAATTCCGCCATGAATGCTTCTTTGCTTCCTTGACACCCATTTCTCTCTTTCTTCTTTTTGAACTGTCATTCATGGCTTGACGAAACTGACCTACCAAGCAAAGCAGTTAAAGAAATAGTTCTGCTCTATACTGACCGCTTTCCATGACTTCTTCTATGTTGCTTGAGCACTACACCTGTGCCTTTGTTCCATTAGCCCCACAAACTTTGCCTTTTGTTTTTATACCCCAGAATTTGATCTCTCCCACTAGAAAAACAACACCCAGATTCCAAAATTTGATCTTCTGTTCAAATGTCTAAGAATCCATCTGAGATAGACATTGAAACCATGGCATTTGTTGAAGTTTTCAAGAGATTTAAGCGGTTGAGGCTTTTTGAGCCGTCTGTGGGAGTTTTGGGATTCTTTGTTGTTACTGTTTGTGTGATTTGCGGCTTCTTTTACTTGGATTATAGAGCTGTGGCTAAAGGGTTTCTATTTCCTGACCAAGATAGGTTCCCAAGGATTCAGATTAAAGGGTCTAGTGAGAACCAAAGGGTTGAGTTTCTTGGAGAAAGGGGTGAAAGGTGTGATATCTTTGAAGGGGATTGGGTGTGGGATGAGAACTATCCTTTGTATCAGTCCAAAGATTGCAGATTTTTGGATGATGGATTTCGGTGCTCTGAGAATGGGAGGCCTGATTTGTTTTACACCAAGTGGAGATGGCAACCCAAAGACTGCAACTTGCCCAGGTTCTTATTAGAATGTTACTTATTTGTTGCTTTTAGTACTGTTTGGTTGCTAAGAAAATGAGTGAAAATGGAAAAACAAAAACTTGGCCTAAAAAAGTAAAGAAATTGAATTGTTAGAATCAGATAATTCTTGTTGGATTGTTATTTTTTATTTTCAAGAATTAAATCATTCTTGTTGGCTAGTAAAAACATATTTGGATTATTTCAATTGAGCCTTTAGAACGTTGGAAAAAAGAACAATTAGATTGTACTGGACGTCAAATTGTCTTTCTCTGAAGCACTTCACATTTTTCTCAGCAACAAAAGAATATCATAATGTTACTTGGGATTTTTATTATTATTGGATATGTGTGAGACTGACTGTGATTGAAGGCAAGTGTCCTGTACTCAAGCCATGTGTCACGGATATGATCCCGGAAATTAGCCTTTTCAAATTTGGGATAAGTTTGTCCATCAATCACCTTTCACCAAGCAGAAGCCTTGTGCACTGAGTGCGACGTTTCTCCGTGTTATTTATGTAGCCATTTTACCTAGTTCGATTTCTTTGGCACTCAGTGAGGGTAATTTATTATCAAACTTTCATAATTTACTTATCTTTGAAAGTGGCTACCTTGTTTTTTTCTTTTTCTTGAGAAATGAAGTGACTACCTTGATTAGTTTCACCTTTAGATGTTTACAAGAGGATATGCTGCAATGACGGAAAACATTAAGAAAATACTTTGAAAATGCGTTCTCTATTGCCTTCTTGTCTTTTCTGGCAACCAAACTTTTTAACCTTTAGACTATTCTAGTTGAGAAATTATAATTGCCTAATTGGTCATTGATAACTTATCACTGCTACCAAAAGGTTAAGCTTTCAGTGAGTGAGAAGGGAATTTAATTTTTAACCACTTCTGATAGTAGTGCCTATGGCTAATGGACCTGATTATTGAGCTAAAGTACTCTACTGTTCCATGAAAATGACAATCTTTTTTAGCTTCACCTTAACATTAAATTTCTTTTAGAATGGGATATTCTTGCAATGGACAAAAATGGTTGAGTTTCTTCCAATGTAATTTTAAGTATATTATTCCATGATTTATAATCTTTTTATTTCCATTTTTCTCCTTTGTGTCATTTTCTTATTTTTGATCGTCTGTTTATGTAGCTTTTTAAATTTTGGAGCATTTACTCTGTATTTTGGCTTTGCCCGTGAACCTTTGGAATGATGACATGCAAATTCTAAGCAATGAAGACAAATTCCATTTCTTTTCTGAAATTGAGTTTTCATTGCTCTATTTTGCTGTATCTGTTTGTCATTTAGCTTATTTCCCCACTTTGTCCGTTAGTTAATAAGTTGTGATTTTACATGGCTAACTGTATAATACATATAACCTTCTATTTCTAGTCTTTTATCTCTCAGTTTTCATTCCAACTTGTATATTAAAAAAAAAAAAACATATAATGAAGTACATAAAACTAATTTGAGTGTTTCGTTTCTTGTCTATCAAAAAACAGATTTGATGCAAAATTGATGTTGGAAAAATTGCGAAACAAACGGCTAGTGTTTATTGGTGACTCAATTGGAAGAAATCAATGGGAGTCCCTCCTCTGCATGCTCTCGTCAGCAGTTCCTAACAATGAGTCAATCTATGAAGTGAATGGCAGTCCAATTACAAAGCACAAGGGATTCTTAGTTTTCAAGTTTAAGGACTTCAACTGCACGGTGGAGTACTACAGGTCTCCATTTCTTGTATTGCAGAGCCGCCCCCCTGCAGGAGCTCCACAAAAGGTGAGGACAACCATGAAGTTGGATAAAATGGATTGGAACTCTGTGAAGTGGAGAGATGCAGATGTGTTGGTCTTAAACACTGGGCATTGGTGGAATTATGAGAAGACTATAAGAGGGTAATTAATCCTCCAAATTTTGTGTGTGTGTTTACTAGGGTAATTTTCATTTGGCATGAGTTCTTACCTTTATTTGTTTTTTTTTTTTTTAAAATAAACAACTTTTTATCAACCAAAAAAAAAAAAAAAACTATGACGAGGCTGGTTATGAAAATAATAATAAATTCATTGAAGGATCTATGGAAGTGGCAAAGAGGCAATTTCACTAGTTCCATTTCTTTTGAATTTGCTTTCCATATAAGAGGTTGAAATGAAAGCCATACCTAATCAAAAGTTGATAGGATACTATTTCAAGGCAACTAATGACAAACTGTGCCATCAAATAGTCTCCCAATAGGATTATAGATATTTAGAACTGCTCCTGCTTGATTGAATACATGTCATAACAATGACCCTTGCCTGTAAGTTCAGAAATTTGGATAATTGATGGCTTTTTGTGAAATGTCAAAGAATGTGAAAAATTTTTTTGTATTGTAAATTAATTTTAGGATAAAATTTTGATGAAAATATATGCTTAATGGCATAATTTTTGAGAGAAGCCTCTTTCTTTTTCTTTTTTTTTGTTTGGGGGGTGGGGGGGTGGGCGGGGGTTGGGGGGTTTAGCTGTTTCTTGGTTTCTTTTCATATTGTTTGCCCAACAGGTGAATGTTTATAATTGTGCTCTTCATTTCTTCTTCTGGAATATCTCTATTTTTTTTGTTTGTTTGTTTGATCTCTTAATTTAAGGTGCTGTTGTTGAAAGAATTAAGATGCTGAGCTGATGGTAAACTAAAGTTTTGCTGGATAAGTAGGCCCTTTCAATTATGAGGTTTAGTTGAACATTGATGGTATGGGTGCTTGAACATCTATTAATGGTTGCTTGTATTGGATCTCCTTGACTTATAATTCAATAGGAAATGGGGACCATACATCCTATTGTCTTTAAATTAAAATTGCAATGAGATTTGCCTTTATATGAGAGTTCAAACAATAAATTTTCTTATGTGACATTTGCACCAAATCCTACCTAAATTTTTTTTTATGTTAGGTAGTTAGTATATGTAATTATTGATGCAAGACATTCCCTTAAATCATGGGTTAGTTTTGAGTATCATTAGAACCTACTAACCTCATATTCATAATTCTTTTTTTATTTTTTAGTTGGTGAAAAGATTAAAAGTCCATCTATTTTGTTCAGGGGTTGTTATTTCCAAGAAGGTGCAGAGGTAAAGATGGATATGGAAGTGGAACATGCATATCGTAGGTCCATTGAGACTGTGTCGCACTGGATACACACTGAACTAAATTCAAGCAAGACCCAGGTTTTCTTTCGCACATACGCTCCTGTGCATTTCAGGTTTGTTTTATTACTTAAAACAATTGACTCTTTTTATTATTCTCCCTCCATTGCCCTTTTCTTGTGAAGTAGATTTTTTATGCGTCCTATTTGGGGAGCTAAACTATTAAGTTTTGTTATATACAGAGGAGGGGATTGGAGGACCGGGGGACACTGTCATTTGGAAACACTTCCAGAGCTGGGATCCTCATTGGTGCCTTCTAATACTTGGGCGCAATTCAAAATCGCCAATGCTGTCTTTTCAACTCACTTATACGCATCAGAAGTAAAAAAATTTGAAGTATTGAATGTAACTCGTATGACTGCACAGAGAAAAGATGGGCATTCATCTGTATATTATCTGGGTCCTAATGTAGGCCCTGCACCTATCCATCGCCAGGATTGCAGTCATTGGTGTCTGCCTGGAGTCCCTGATACATGGAATGAGTTACTCTTTGCACTATTCCTTAAGCGCGAGGCTACTCACTCCTATAATGCATCAAAGTATTAGGTGTGGTTGCAGGCATGATAGAAAGCCTCTTATTTATATACCAAGAAGAAAAAGTGAATATTTATGCACAGATGATTCCACTTTCTGAAAAATGACTAAAGAAAACAACACACTGTGACAGTTGCAAGACTGTTTAAGTAAGGTTGAAAGTGGGTCTCAGATTTTGATGTTGATAGAGAGGTCGGATCATGAGGATTTCAGATGATTAGTTAGATACAAATAGCCCAATTATAGGGGGCAAATGGGTGGACAAGGATCTCTGGATTAAAGACATACACTGTAAAGAAACATTCACACATTGGGTATTTTATTGTGATTAATCAGGTGGTATAGTTCTTCAGGAGTAAAATACATAATTTACAAAATTTTGTTTTGTATTTTGTTACTTTTACCAAGGACCAAAGGTTTGGTTCTTTTTTTTTTTTTTTTTTAAAATTTAATGACTTGTAATTCCTATTTCACCTATCGGTTAAGATTAGTTACAAGCAAAAGGCACTGTATTGAGCTCTTTCTGTATTAAAATGGTACGAAGGCAGGACCATATTTGATCATTATAGAATCGTCAGCATTCTATGCAATTTAACTCCGTAGTACTCTGACTACTCTCCCTAAAATCAAGCCCCATTTGATTGCTGATAGATTTTTTATTTATTTATTTTTATTTTATAAATAATTAAGTAGTTGGGAGTGAGGGGATTTGAACTCAAGAATGTCTCCATTTACAAGAATGGGCCAACTAATTGAGTTATAAGACATGATTTTGTTGATGAGTTTGAATTTGGTAAAGATGAGACGTAAAACCCACATTTCAATACATTCTATTACACCCAATATCATCTCAATTAACTCTCAATTTTGTTGAATTTTTAGGTGTGTATTAAAATTTATTGGATGTGGTTGTTTCTATTTTTAAATATGTGATAAGATGATGTGACATATTAAAATTGAAGGATGCAAAACTTGAGTTTTCCACTACATGTGTATTTCCTAGACAATTAATGTTGTTGCCATTCTTTGGTGAGTATATATATAAGGTTATTTGATTGTTTTAGTGGATCATGATTCTTGTCTTTAGTAATAGAAAGTTTGCCAACTAGCAAATAATCCTTAATATTAGAGAATTTAAGAGAATGTCACGGCAAGAGGTGTCATTTATCAATATGATAGGTGTCAAGTCTATAAATTTTCAATCGTTATATCTGACTCCCTAAAGTTTGGAATAAAATGAAATCGTTGGAATTCTGTTATTTATAAGTGTAATATCACGTGTGATTTGTGTCTATGTTTTTGTATATATGACTTGACAAAAATAATCGTCATTTTCTAAATCTTTTTAAACTGACATAAAATGATGCCATTTTGATTAAAATAAAATTAAATGCAAAACAACATTCCATTTAAAGGAATGATTAAAAAAACCTTACATAAACGACACCATTTTAAAACAAACTAGAGAAATGGAGTGAATGGATTGTAGTGGACCGATATGGACCAAGAATTGGATTGGAATGGACTTAATGGACCGAAGTGGACTGAGTAGACCGAAATTGACCGAATGACTTGAAGTGGACCAAAATAGACCAAAGTGGACTGAAATGAATTGAATGGACATAAGTGGATCAAATTGGAATGAATGGACCAAAATAAATCGAAATACTACACTAATGTGACTCAACAAAAGTGAAAGAATTAACTACAATAAATGTTAAACTTCAATTGATATTATATAGATTTATGCTCTGATCTCCATTACCCATTGTTTCTTATCCCCTTTGGCCCTCTTTGCATTTCACTCCTTGTCAATGTCCTCTCAGAATATACTCGGCTTTATAAGAGGAATGACAACATAGATAGGGTAGAAATAAGCTTCTTTTCTATAACACCATTTCAAATATGGTGTATCTGCTTGCTCATATCCTAATCTTCCTAGCTCTTCCTTTCTAATAAACATAAAGATTGGGATAGGGTAGTTTACCTCCACATTGTCACATGCATTTCCTTTAGTTCTATAGCTGCGCAATACTTGGTTTGGCTAAGTACTTGACCGGGACTAACCTGCTCAGGTCGGGCTCTAGCGTCGAGGCTAATTGGACCAGTCAATCAACACTCCTTTTTTGTTCCTGAGGAATTTGCTTAATTAGGAATTTTTTTGAAGTTGCCCTATATGTCCATGATGACTCTCCTTAGATATTTTACAACATTTGAGTAATGTTGCCTAGAAATACAAACTATTTTACAACATTTTTACAAACTGCTAATGTGGCAAATTTTTACTGGTTCTAATATGGACTCATCACTAACGTCGCATTTTTACCTGCAAAAATTATTTTAAAAATACTAAAACTACATCAGCAGTTTTTAAAAATGTAGTAAAATGGTTTGTGTTTGTAATTACTATTTTTCATTTTATCTCCATTAGCTTCATATTCCCCCTAGACTTGCTTTAAAATTTATGAGTCACTGTTCACAATAACGAGCTAAACTCTTAGTGCTTATTGCTTAGACCACCTTCAATCCAATTACTGAGGCTTCCTACTCATCTTCATTATTTGTAACCTTAAACTTGAAGTGTTGAGTATACTAAAATTCTATGTTTTTCACTTTTCAGCAATTTGGGGATTGAGCTTAGCTCCACTTGCTTGGTTGTTGGAGGACTCGGACAGTCGGGCCTCTTTTGTTACATGGGGTTGTAGGCTTGCAGTTTGGTCCTCTTCAAGTACTCCGATCTCAACTAGGTTCTCTAGTCTCTACCAGCTTTTCTCAACCTTTAATTATTGCTTACCTTCTAGCCTCTCTCAATTAATAGTGAGGATCTCCTTGGTTTGCTGCCTTTCAAAGAGGCTACGTAATTAATGTTCCAATGCAGTTAGTTGATCTCCCCTAACTTCTCCCACTCCGTGCTTAATAGGAAACCGCATCATTAAATAATAAATTGATATAGGAAAAAGTTAACAGATGTTATAAAAACATTGGTATAGGAAATATTTTTAAAAACTTTTTTAGGAAAAGAAAAAGTATTTAATTTTTTAAAGCTTTTTAAATATTTTTTATAATAATGGTGTCAAAACTTTCTTAAATTGATGCTGTTAACATGATTCATCTATATCTATATATATTACTGTAAGGGCTCAATTTGTAACGACCACAAAATGATATTAGGTTCGCACGTAAAAAAGGTTCAAATAATATAATTTGTAGAGCGTGGGTGTTCAAGAACTAGATTAACCTCTCTAGAAGTAAAAATATTCAACCTCACGTTTATAGATGGATCAGAGTTGATATAACAATCGGATTTTCTTTGTAATAGATACAGTTCTTATGTTTTTCAAGTTTTCTTCCTGAGTCTTCTTTTTGTTTTTCTCTATGTTCTGATGCCCCTTCTGCATGCCCTTCTTTCATGTTATATACCGGCCTCTTTACTCCATCTTAACCACACACGTGTAGGTTGGGTTCAGGGGATCTCTTTCTGTCCCATCTAACACCTTCTGGAACCTCTTTCTAGTAGCTGTAAGGCTGCTTCCACATTGTTCAGGCATCACTTCCACATTAATGCGGCTAGAGAGTTGGTTGAGAGGTAATTAATGCGGAGGCAACTGTTGCCATAGATATTTGTTTGCCTTCTCTCTCTCTCACCTTTGGTCCCTTATCCCACCTTGAGTGGTGACGTAGCTCTGAGGAATGTTCGTAACCAGATGGCGTCTTGAACGCCCTCAGACTCGTATTGCCGAGAAGGGTTTTGTCCTCGGACGAATGCTGAACTCTCCTTTCGTGATATTCCCTCTTCCCTTCATTTAGTTACCCCTTCAATCTGATATGGGCCTCCTCGGGCAGATTTGCCTCCTCGGATGGGCCACAGGCCCAATTAACTTGACTTTAATAACTTTAGTGACTGACCGGCCCCCACAATTACTAAAAGCTAAAACATAGCATTTATTATTACTACGCTTCTGTTGAACCACATCAGCAGCCACATCATTCATTTATTTTTTATATATTTTTTTCTTTATTTAAACTTTTCTTCCCCTTATTTTCCAAAAAAAAAAAAAAACTCTTCTTTGCCCTATTAGTTCACACACCTATTGTTACACTTCTTCTAACATTTCCTTTTTCTTTTTGCCTATTTATCTCCCCACTATTTTACCCTTATACTTCCTTCCTCTTTTTTTATTTATTTATTTTTATTTTATATTTTGACTCTTCTTCTACCCATTTTATTTTGTATAAATTTGATATCATTTTCCTATTCAATCCATATTTTTTTGACACAAAACTGTGGGTACTCTCTCTCTCTCTCTCTCTCGGTGAATTTTTATTCTTTCTTATAACTCTAATTAAGGTTGATGGTTTTTTTTTTTTAATATGTGTTTTGGTATTATTTATTTATTTTTTTTAATATCCCATCCGAAAGTCTTCTCTTTCCCTTTTATAGCTTTGGTTGAATTTTGGTTTGGGTTAATACTTAGCTTTTTTGGAAACATGAATTTGAATATGCCTACCAATTGTTTGAGTAATAAATTATTATAAAGCCTATTATTATTCCTTTAGTTTCATTTTAATTTTGGTTAAGATAATATTGTAATTTTGTTATGAGTTTGATTATTATGATAATTTCCTTATTCCTTCCTTAAGAGATGAGAAATTTGAAACTTATAAAGTTTAGTTGTATATTAAGTAAATATAATACACTACAATAGAAGTTAGAAGAATATAGTTCACCTTAAAAAAATATTAATCAAACATAAAAAAAAAATAATAATAAAATGATATATTTGTAGAGATAAAAAGATTAAAAAATACTTGTAGTTTTTTTTTTAAATAGACAATACTTGAAATAATTACTACTTTTTATATATATTAAGCAAATATAATTACACTACAATAGAAGTTAGAAGAATATGGTTCACCTTAAAAAAATATTAATCAAACATATAATAATAATAATAATAATAATAATAATAATAATAATAATAATAAATGATATATATGTAGAGATAAAAAGATAAAAAAAAATACTAGTAAATTTTTATTTTTTTTAAATAGACAATACTTAAAGTAATTGTTACTTTTTATATATTACATCTTATTATATAATATTTATATTCTTACGCATTGCATGAGTTCACGACTAATTTATGTAATAGCTCTACATTTGACCAATAATGGCATTATAGTGGGGCAGAGTTCATTAATGGTGAGGTGCAAGTTAGATTTGTCTTCTAAACAAGTTCCTCCACCATTGCTGGTGCCTTTCCTTTAATGGCCTCCATTATCTCATCGCCTTTACATCTTTAAGTTGTTCATCCTATTATTCTGTGAGGCTTTATTTTCAATTGCAAGATAAATCCTCATAATTCTCTCTAGTGATTGTCACTGACCTCTTGTCGGTCGATCTCCCATCTAGCTCTCGGTCTTAAGGTGCTGATTGGCCCCTTGTTCTTCGTTTACTTCTCACTATCTCCCATCTACACTTGGTATTTGCGAATTTTGCATTCTTAGCTATATGGTGGAACAACTTGGGGAAGAAAGCCGTTGCATCAAATCTTGATACAAGAGTTGCTACATGTCTTGCGTCATATCTCTCACATGTTTCTCTAAATAATCAGCAATCCTTGGACCATCTTCAGCGTAATCATTTTGGACGTTTTGACCAGTTTGATCAGAAGTGTTGCTGATGTTTTGTTGGGTGTCCATTGATATAGTTTTAGCCATACAATCTTTGTCATAGAGAAAAGTAATTAACGTTCATGGAGACAATGCCAACTGATGATGCAGTTAATTGCATTGCTGAACTGAAGCAGGACAACCAGAACAATTGATCAGTGAACTTAAAAAACAAGAAAATAAGGGGATATGTGACTTAAAAGTCAACACCCAGGCTTGGCCTGAGTCAACACTAAGCGAAAAGCCACTATACTATTAGGTCCTAAAACATTAGAAAAAAGAAAAATACTGTTTTTTTTTTTTTTGAAGAGGAAAAATACTGTTGACTTACTAATATAAATAAGAGAAATGCTAATAAATGTTATTAGGAAAACGATTAATAATTAATTTAAAGAAAATTTTTATAAGAAAAGAAAAAAAAAGTAATTAATATTTTGAAAATTTTTTCTATTTACTAAAAAAGTGATGTCAACCATTTTCTAAAATAGATTATTAATTAATGTTTTAAAGACACTATTAATAAAAATTTTCTTTTATATATTACGTCACCACATATCTTGGGCCAGAATCCTAGGCGAGCCAGCAGTTATTGTCTTTACTTTAGTGCTGAAGTTGATTGGGTTGGGGTTGATGGAACCCACTATGTGCCCCCCCAAAGGCCCAAAAACTTGTCTGTCTGCTGGGGCCCAAGCATTAAATTTGAGCTGTCTTGTTTATCTTAACGTTATCATTAGTGGCGGAATATTAATTCAAATACTGTGTTTGATAGTTTCAAGTTAGCAGGCCAAACAGTTTTCCAAAAAAAAAAAAAAAAAAGTTAGCCGGCGAAACATGGGATAACAAACCATCTGGCTTACGTGACTTCAATGCTAGTGAGTCGGCCCTAGGAGAAAACAACAAAGGAAACAAAACGCAGTAAAGCAAGAATTAAAAATTTAAAAACCAATACTCGGCACTGCTTGAACGATTCTCCTTGGAACAATCTCGTTGATTACTAGCATAGTGGTTTTGGCTCCACAATAATAAATGCCATGCATGTGATTAGCATTACAGATTCACCTTCATAACATTTATGTTGGTTTCACTCTCAGTTAGATCAACTTGATGGTTGAATAAGAGATGTACGGTTTAATCTCTACCTACATAAAAAATCGATTAGTATCATGGTCTGATGATAAAGAACTATCACAAAAAACGGACATCACAGGTTAAAATTTTCTCAAAAAAAAAAAAAAAAAACATTCATAACATTTATAGCTAGCTTGTATATGTGATTATTTTGGGCAAAATTTGCTAAATAGTACAATTTTAGAAATTTTTTTGATGAATAGCATGCGACTGAAGTTAATTAGTTAAGTAGATAGGGTTGTAAATGAGTTGAGATTTGTCAAAATAGGGTATGTTCAAGCTTTGCTCGTCAGGAAAAATAAAAATTTGAGCTTGGCTTGAACTTGTGACAAGCTTAAAAATAGTGTTTAAACTTGAGCTCGTGGAAAAGCCAAAAAGTTTGAGCTTGGCTTGACTTGATTAATTAGTCAAGCCAAACTCAAGCTTAATATCAAGCTTAAATTCGAGCTCAAGTCAAGTTTTTGAACTTGAGATCTAAAAAAATTACATTATTAAATGCTTAAATCTCTAAAATTAAGAAAAAAGAAATAGAAAATAGTATACTCATTTTATCATGCATCTAGTCCTACTTATGATTAGCTATTATTCAAATTAATAATTTAAATAATTAAATTCATCATTCTTTGTCTACAACTTTAACAATTGTTCAAAATACAATTTTTACATTCACATTAGATGGTGAAGGACTATAAAAAATATCTATTTGTAACTATTACGAATGAGAAAATATTAACATGTTTCATAACTTTACTTTAGATGATTGATAGGGAAGGATCATATGTGGCCAACTTAATTAATTAATTATTTTTAAATGTAACTATGGGGATCGTTCGATTAATGGGCCCCTAGGGTTCAGGATGGGGTCAGGACTGTTGGGCCAGCGACCCATCAGAGATCGTATATCCGTCCGAGGATACCCGGGTCCTCGGCATAACTCGTCCGAGGACGATCGTTTCCGAGGACGATCGAGACGTGGGCTCATTACGATCAGAGCTCCGAATTCGGTCATCACAAAGGGTAGAGCAGCCGACTAAAAGTGAAAGAGATAAGGCAAACAAATATCTGAAGCTACAGCTACCTCCGCATTAATGACCTCTCAACCAACTCTCTGGCCGCATTAATGTGAAGGTGATACCTGAACAGTGGAAAGGCAGCCTTACAGCTGCCCATAGGAAGTTCCAGGAGGTGCCAGATGGGACAGAAAGAAATCCTCCGAACCCAACCTACACGTGTGCGGCAAGGATGAAGCGCAAAGGGAAGTATATAAACTAAAAGAAGAACCGGAAACGGAGGATCGAAAAAAGAAAGGAGAAAAAGAGAAGGACGAAGAAACAGAGAAAAACAAGAGAGAAGAAAGTAAGGAAGGAAAGTGAGAGGATTCACAGAAGAAAAATATTTGTGAGACCGACCTTGTACTTGAAACAGGTTTAAGGGAAATCTTGGAGGGAAGTATTATAGTTAACCTAGTTCTTTACACCCACGCTCTAAAAATTGTATTGTCTGGGCCTTTTACGTGGGAACCCAATACTATTAGGTTCGTCACCAAATCGTGTCCTTACAGTAACTATAGTCTAAAGTGGTTCCTGATCAATTTAAAGGAAGGAAAAAATTTAAGGTAATATAGGTAGTGGCTATATCATTATTAATATATGTGTAATGAGTATATTTAACTAACACATATAAAAGTATAAATAAATCTATGCTTGAATTGTTGTGTATTAAGCCTAATAGCTCACGAGCTTATTTGTGAACAAATTTTTTTGCTTGGGCTCGGCTTGTTTATTAAACAAGTCTAAAACTAAGGCTCAAACTTAGCTTATTTATAAATAGACAAATATGAACAAGCTTTTTATCGAGCCGAGCCTAAGTTATTTATGATCGGCTTGGTTCATTTACAGCCTTATAAGTAGACTTGGAACTCGAGTTCCAAAAACGGTCTACTTAATTAACTAACTTTATCCATGTGAAACTTTCACAAATTTTTTTCTAAAAACATGCTATTTGGCAAGTTTTGCCGACTAGTTTGATATAATACAAGTTTTTATAGACAAGAGCTTGTTACTTCAAAACATTTTACAGCGTTAGTGTTATAGTCACAGACACAAATTCCATCCATCTCTCTCTCTCTCTCTCTCTCTCTCTCTCTCTCTCTCTCTCTCTATATATATATATATTTATATATATCCGCAGACTACAAAGCCCCCCTGCGGTATCAATTCTAAAATCTCTCTCTCTCAGCATCTCAAATTTGATGTAAGTTTTGAAAACCAAATTCTCATTACCAGTTGCTAGTATTGGATCATTGTTCTATTTTCCAAAACCACTCTCTTTATAGTAATCGAAAAAGAAGAAGTAAAAAGAATTCCTCCATGAATATTGCTTCGTTGCTTCCTTGAAACCAATCCCTCTCTCTTTTTTGAACTGCCATTCATAGCTTAACAAAACAGACCTACGTATGTGCCAAGTAAAGCAGTTCAGGAAATTGGTTCAACTGTACTATATACCCCCATGAGTCCATGACGCTTCTACATTCTTGCACACCAGCCCTACACACTTTGCCTCTGTTTTTCACTCAAATTTTTGATCTTTCCCACCAGAGAAACAATACCCAGATTCCATACTCAGCTATTGAGCTTAAATGTCTAAGACTCCATCAAAACCAGACCCTAACGCCAATCCTGTCTTTGAACTTTTCAAGAAATGTAAACGCTTTAAACACTTTAAGCTGTATGCAGGTGTTCTCGGATTCGTTTTCGCTAGTATCTCTGTGATTTGCTGCTTCTTCTACTTAGATTACAGAGCTGTGGTCATAAGGATTCCATTTCAAGCTCAGTCAGAGAGGTTCCTATCTAAAGGGGACGCTGGTGAGGACCAAAGGGTTGATTTTCTTTGAGAAAAGGGTGAAAGGTGTGATGTATTTGAAGGTGATTGGATGTGGAATGAGAACTATCCTATTGAATTGGAAAATTTTAGCTCTTTATATTATAGATTTATGTTGCTGTTGACGAATTGTTTTATTAAATTTGCTATATATGATGAAAAAGCTTGCCCCTTTTTTTTCACCATTGTTTTTCGAAGATGTTTAATTGAATGGTACAGTGAATTTTCCTCATTGCCCAAGTAGAAAAGGATTATATATAGTATGAATTTGGTGTCATCGAAAAGTTGTTTTAATTTCCTAATCATTAAGATCATAGGCATAGCTCCCCCAAATAGAAACTATTGTCTTTTGATGTCACAAGAGTTGTGTTCTTTTATGACTGATCTTTATAATATTTGACTGTAGCATCAGTGTTTGGTACTAATTTTCCAAGATTTGATTTTTTTAAACTTTAGCAAAGGGATTGCTGAATAGCAGTTTGTGTGTGTATAACAGTGACATTCTAGATGATTCTTGATTAAGACATAACATCTTTTTTTTTAACTATTGATATATATTGTTGTGATTGATACATAATAAAAATAATGTTATCAATACATCTATATGTGATAGTGATGTTGCTCCAATTACAAAAATATTTAATTGTTGTGAAATATCGAAGTTGTAAAGAATGTAGCTACTGTAATAATCTAAATTTATGATCAATGTTATGTAAAATCTCTTTTGTTTATGTCATGGGTTACAATCAAATACAAAATATGTGGCTACTTTCCTGATTTCTTTGAGGTTGCTGCTATAAAGGGAAAAGGTACAAGAGATTGCTTTCTTAAATTTTGTTATGGATCATTTTGAAGTTTTTTCTTCCCTTTTGTCAATGTTCAATTGTAGTGTGATTAGTTTAGGTGCGTTTTTTGGGTGTATTCATGCAATAAAACATTCTTTTGATTCCCATTTAGAAAGTGTACACCATGTGTTTGACAAAAAGTCTCACTCAAAATTGAAAATTACCACTTAAAATTGAAACTTAACAAATAACACCGTTTGAAATCCCAACCATGATAGTGGTAACTTTCTCCCAAATTGTTTTGAGGGCTATGAATAGATCATAGTCAACTTGCTCAACTTTTTTCAAGCGGAAGGTTGTAGGTGAAGTTGATTCTGTGGGGTCGAGGTGGAGGATGCTCTTCTTGCTGTCTGTGGCTGTTCCAAAATTTAGTTGGTCTAGCAGCATGATGTGATGGAATGTGCGTTCAACGACCAGCCTTCTTCTTTCATTGAACTCATGGATTTGGCCTGGGATAGGGACCAAAAAACATGTGAACTCACTACCATGCTATCATGGGTACTATGGCAATGAAGAAACAGGTTTAGGCCTATATTATGTTGCAGTGAGTTCCATTAAATCCTAAAATTGAATACTTGAACTTGTGATGAACAATTTTCTGATATAGTTGAGAAGAGCATCACATTTTGATTTGTATATATAGAGATTTGTCTTATATTTGTTTAAGGGAGTACCCAACTTGTGCTAACCAGAAGGAATGGAATCACACAATGGGCTATTATGTATATTCTAATATTCAACCAAACCCCCTTGGTGTATTGTTAATGGCTCAAAATCTGTCTTGCAGGTACTAGGGCTTTCAACAAGGAAGAATCTCAACAATTCAAGGAGTACAAGCATTCCACTGATCCTAATCCTACTGGAGGTTAATGGCAAATTGTACTTAAACTAGCAGGTGCAAAAAGGAGGGGATTTACTGGTAGTGCTTATGCTTATGAGGCTAGGAACAAACAAGGTGAAATGGTGTTTTGGGGTATCAGAAGCTGTGTTGCGAGCTCTGCTGCTGGGGAAGTAGATGAAGCTCTGGTGGAAGCCTTGATCCAGGCGAGGACCCTTGGTTTTCAGCAAGTTTTGGTACTCAACAACTGTAGGAAATTAGTTCTACTCTTTAATGGGTTTGCAAAGCCAGATTGGAGGGAAAGAACAATGATGGCAGATCTTAGTCACATGCAACAAACTGGTTTAGTGTTTAAGCTGATTTTTGTTCGTAAGGTTGTCCTAGATAATGCCTGGAATTTAGCTAAGTTGGCTATTGATGTGCCAACTCACTTCTATTGGCCTAATATGGTTCAGTTCATAACTTAACTGTATGTTTTTCTTTCTTTACTGGTATAAAAATTATGCTTAAGAAACAAAAGCACATAAGGATGGGTTGTTATGTTTGTTTTAATTATGCCTTTTATTCTAATATGTAATGTTGCATGCTATGTCATTGAAAATAGACAAAGCCTTACATTATTGGTGCTGGACTTACCAATATTGGTGTTAGTATTTTATATTCTTATTAAATTGTAATTTTTTTTTGGTAACTTTAAGCAAATTGAAATTTTAAAAAAATATTTCAACTATTCCGTGCATCGCACGGGTTAGCGACTAGTTAAATACTAATTCCTTTACACATTTGCTTAGGTGGAAGATTAAATGAATTAATGATATCTATTTTCTTTTTAAAGAAGAGTAACACATAACACTACTTAAGAGATAATAAGGTGGAAGCTAAATAAAAGAATGAAAATTCTCAAATAATGTGCAAATCACCACTAATTTTGTTGAATCTCTTTCCAAGTTTATAAACTAAATTAAGAATACAAAGTATTGTCCCACTTTTGTGTTCTATTTTAAACATTGCTTATAATAGTACCTATAAACTATATTAGGAATACAAAGTTTTATTCCACTTTTTGTGTTCCATTCTTACCTTATATTAGTATCTAACCTTATAAAATTCAAGTATAAACTATATTAAGAATACAAATTCTTTGTCCCATTTTTTATGTTCCATTTAAAATGTTGCTTATATCAGTGCCTATCCTTATATCAGAAACTAACCTTATAAAACCCAAGTCCTCCCTATACACTCCATTCATTTCTATCGCTTTAAATCTTCTCTTTTTCTCTTCCAATATCTATGGAGCTCTTCTCTGTCCAAACGTTCCTCTTCTTATTTCTTCTTTCTCTATATCTCTACTTTTACTTTAACACTTCCACAGAAAAACCCATAAAAAAACCAGGCCCAAAAATATACCCTATTTTTGGAGTTTTACCTGATTTCTGGAAAAATAGGCACCGTTTTCTTGACTGGTTAACTGAAATTCTGAGAGATCGCCCAACAAACACTAATGTAATTTGGAGTCCAATCAAGGGCTATGTCTTCGTCACAGCCAACCCATCCAACGTTGAACACATGCTCAAGACCAACTTTGAAAACTACCCAAAAGGAAATTGTTTCACAACCCTTCTCGAAGACTTTCTTGGCCATGGAATCTTCAACTCCGATGGTGAACTCTGGAAAATCCAAAGGAAAACAGCTAGCTATGAATTCAACACCAAATCTCTCCGCAACTTTATCATGGAAAACGTCACCGTTGAGATCAGTACAAGACTGCTTCCCGTTTTAACAAAAGCCTCAGAAACACAACAAGTCTTGGACTTGCAAGACATCTTGGAGCGTTTTGCGTTTGACAATATATGTAAATTGGCTTTCAATATCGACCCAAGTTGTCTTAGCATTAATGGAACTGGTGCTTCTGAGTTCATGCGGGCTTTTGAAGAAGCTACAACAATTTGCTCTGAGAGATTCTTGGATGCGTTACCATTTATTGCAAAAGTCAAAAAGTTTCTAAATATTGGATCAGAACGAAGGCTAAAAAAATCAATCAAAATCGTCCATGAATTTGCAGACAATATTATACGATCCAGAATGGGCCAAAAAGTTGATAAAGAAAAAGACCTATTGTCTCGTTTTATGTCAAACGAAGAAAATTCACCCGAATTTCTCAGAGATATTGTCATAAGCTTTATTCTAGCAGGACGTGACACAACCTCTTCGTCTTTGAGTTGGTTCTTTTGGCTCTTATCTTCGCATCCAAAAGTGGAACAAAACATATTGAAAGAGCTTGAAACTATACGGGTTCGTTATAGAAAAAACATAGGTGAAACATATAGTTACAACGAGCTTCATGACATGCATTATCTACATGCAGCAATCTCAGAAGCACTAAGACTTTACCCACCTTTACCGGCCGATACCAAAACATGTTTAAACGGTGATATAATGCCAGACGGAACTTTTGTTGGGAAGGGTTGGCAGGTGACTTATCACATGTATGGAATGGGGAGGATGGAAAGCATTTGGGGGAAGAATTGTTTTGAGTTTTTGCCTGAAAGATGGATTGAGAATGGAGTGTTTAAGCATGAGAGCCCGTTTCGGTTTGCAGTATTTCAAGCCGGGCCAAGAATCTGTCTTGGTAAAGATATGGCTTATATTCAGATGAAGTCCATTGCTGCGTCTGTGTTGGAGAGGTTTGAGATGGAGGTAAAGAGTAAGGGCAAGGTACCTGAGTACTTGTTGGCCTTTACGCTGAGGATGAAAGGTGGATTACCTCTAAGGGTGAGGAAAAGATGTATCGATGAGATTAATTGGTGTGAATCATGAATTAAGATCCTTATATCCTTGTCCAATTTTTGTTTTCAACTTTATATTCCACTAATCATAAATTGTCATTTATTTATTTGACACACACACACACATATATATATATATTGATAGGTAAAGCTTAGAGAAAATCGAATTAGATTTTAATTGGATTCTCAATTTTGAGCCAAGTGTCCTATTTAATTTAGAATTTTGTGCCAAGTGAATTATTAAGTATAAAAATTGAAGAGTTTAAATCTAATTAAATTCTAAATTAGATTTCAATTGGAATCTAATATTCCGCCATGTGTTTATCTAAGTTTTATATTTTTGTGGCAAGTGAATTTTTGGGTGCAAACCAATTAAATTCTAAATGATATATATATATATATATATAAATAATGTCATTACATATTTTTAAAATATATGGTTTAAAAAAAGTGTAAGTTAATATTATATATAATTTGAATTGTATAATTATGGTTTTTACACTTGTACCCGTGCATATATATAGTGCTACACACTAATTCCTTATAAAATAACCGAACTTTATAATGTAAATAAAAAATAAAATAAAAAAATAACTGCATGACATACCATGATTGGTGGATCATAGAGTAAAAAAAAAAAATAGAATTGTGGATTAGTGAATCATAGCAAGTAAAGAATTCACACGCCTTTTCTTTCTATAAAATACAAGGATTAACTAGGGATCTTTCTCAAACTAATGGGCCAATACACAAAATGGGTTACAAAAATCACTTTATCTCATAATTATAAGTTTCAACAACTCCGCAATCTTCTTCTGATATTCCTTATAGAGGCTGCAACATTAAATATAGTGACATTTGTATCAAAACAAAATCAAATAATCATTATTTTCAAGTAAATCAAAGGGTCATTTGGAATGCTAGAGGCATATTATATTTTTTTTTGTTGTATTTCCTCTCCTTTTTTCATGCTTGGTAAATTGAAGATAAATAGGTAAAATTTGTTGGGTATTAACATAACATTAGTCCAAATAATTTGGACTGATGTTATGTTCTACTACTGATTGAATAAAGAAACTACATACTATTTAACAAAAATATTTGTCCAGAATTAATTACCATGGTACTAGGAGGGTCTGTGTATACTTAGGCCGCAATAAACTAAAAAGTAAAAAGTCTGGCAACTTTGTTGCACAAATCTACAATAAATGAAGAGTTGTATTAAGTGTATATAAAATGAGAATTTTATGAGACTTACAACACTATCACTTACGAAAGGACCTAATCTTTATAGGCCAAAATGGGGTTTTACCCCTTTCTCAAAATCTCTCTAGCAAAATGCCCCATGTCTGAAATTATTTAGGAATATGTTCCTGTTTTGAAACTCGATTTTTGGAAAATCGAGTTACAAATGTAAAACTCGATTTTTGGACAATCAAGTTATAGCAAAATTGAACTTAGAAAAAAAAAATTTCTAGAACTCGAGTTCCACTTGAATATATTCAAGGAACTTGAGTTCCATGAATTTGAGTTCTTTGAATGGAACTCAAGTTCATGAAACTCGAGTTCCACAATTTTTTTTTTTTTTTTTAATTTTCAATTCGCTATAACTCAATAGGGACATTTTCCTAAATAGTTTCAGACAGGAGGCATTTTGCTGGAAAGTTTTGGCGAAAAGGGAAAATGCCCATTTTGGCCAATCTTTATAAGTACTAGTGAGGCTTATAAACTGAAGATTCACTTACTAACGTTTCCACTCCCCCACACCCCCTTCCCCCCAAAAAAAAAAGAAAAAAAAAAAAAAGAGAATTTTATAGGATTTAGCTTTACTAGGAATGGCAGCAATTATTGTCTTTCCTTAAGTGCATAAGTTTATTGGGTTGGGGTTAATCGAACCTCTATATGCCCAAACCCTTGTCTGTCTGCTCAAGCCCAAAGCATTAAATTTGAGCTATTTTGTTTATCTTATCGTTATCATATGGTGGAATATTACACGATTCTCTTTGGAACAAACTCGTTAATTGGAGTAGCCCACAATAAATAAATAAATAAACTTAAAGATTTTTTTTTTTTTTTAGAATACTAAGTATTTAGCACACACACGAGGAAAGGGAAGAAGGTTTTTTAAATAAACTTACAGTGGTGTATATTCAAAATAGTCTAACTCTTAAAGATTAAGTTCAAGTTTACGAGGAAGTTTTACTAAAAACAACACCAGCCCCCGGTAGTCACAAGACTCCCAACCCATGCACTGGTTTCTTCTTGGTTAACTGATTGATTAAGTATAACACAAAGTAAATAAATATTACCATAACTGTTGTTTTTTAATAAATAGCCTACATTAGTGACATGGCTAACATTTAATATTGGTAACATATCAATATTAAATATCCTAATTGACGATTCTCTTTGGAACAAACTCGTTAATTATATAACGGTATAAATTAAGAATGTTAGATTTTTTCTGTTAAGTTTGACTTCCATTAGTTTTAGATTTTTAGTTTGTGAAAAACAGGTTATACTAAAGGTTTTTTTTTTTCTTTATTAATAACAATTGTTATATAAATTGCATACGATACAAGAAAAAAAAAGTTAATGAATTTTGCAACTCTTAAAGGTTTAGAACAAAAAATATTTATTAATTATAAATACATTTATAACTATAATTAAGAGGAATTAGTAACTTTCCATCTAATATTCATAATCCATAAATGAAAATAAATTTTAAGTTATTTATCATCAAAATCCCATTATATAACACTCACCACTGTGATCCCACCTAAAATACAACCTCCTCCTACTTTGTTGTTACAATACATACATTTCTTTGTTATAGTCTTGTAACACGAAGAAGTACTCCGATAGAGATGGCATCTTTTAAATGCTTCATCTTATCTTTATTCATTGCAATATTCATTTTTAGTATTGATGTTACCCTTGCAACTCGTCATCTTTTACAATCTTCTCAACCCAGTGTACCATGCTTGCCAATCATACCTACATTGCCTAACCCAACACTGCCACCTTTGCCTTCATTGCCAACGTTGCCAAATCCAACACTACCACCTTTACCTTCATTGACGACGTTGCCAAAGCCAACGCTATCACCTTTGCTACCACCATTGCCAAAGTTGCTAAAGCCAACACTATCACCTTTGTTGCCTCCATTGCCAATATTGCCGAAACCAACACTACCACCTTTGCTATCTCCATTACCAAAGTTGCCAACACTACCACCTTTGCTACCAACATTGTCAAAGTTGCCAACACTACCACCTATGTTGCCAACATTGCCAACGTTGCCAAAGTCGACACTGCCACCTTTGTTGCCTCCATTACCAACGTTGCCAAAACTGATGCTGCCACTTTTACTTCCTCCATTGCCAACATTGCCAAAGCCAATGCTACCACCATTGCCCACATTTCCATCTATCCCCACTATTCCAACTCTACCAAAACCAACATTGTGAACCATTCCCTCAATCTCGCAAATCCTAATTACTACAAATGTCTAGTTTAAATGTCCTCAATAATTTAGTTCATTTACAAGGTTTACAATACTAAAAAATAAAAATAAAAAAACTATTGGGTTGGATGGCGTGGTACAATTGCGTTACAAAATTAAGGGCCTCTTGCTTTTTTAGCTTCTCAAATGTCATGTAAGGATTTAATTTATGATGTGATTTTTTTTTTTATCGCGTTTTATTATGTATCATCTTGGAGTTTGATTTTATGTTATCATACTTAATAATCTATGTTCATAATAATCTTTTAAATTTTTTATTTTGATTTTTCCTAATTTGTTACCGTTGTTAAGTTGTTGTTAGAGAAATGAGAATGATGCCTATACATCAAAATTGGTCTATTGACCTTGGCTTATCTTCTACCAAGATTAAGGATTAATGGGGCCAAAATAAGGGGCGACTAAGAAAATGTATATAAAGTAACAAATTTAGACAATAAAATCAAAAAGCTATCACCATCACTAAAGAACTAGGTCAAAGGGTACAATTTTAATAAAAATTACTCATCATTAACTCGCATGACGCACAACAAAATATTACTTCGCAAATATGGTGGTACATATATAAGCATCATAATATGTATGTATGTATATATGTACGCATTTTCATTATCAAAATCAAAATGAAAAAAGAGCTTAGAGGTTTCACGATCAATAGGCTTTTTTTTTTTTTTTTGAAACTAGATCAATAGGCTTCATTCAAGTAGTTGCGCTATCTTATGCCGATATAAGCCCATAGTTTCCTTTATTTTTTGTTAAATAAGGTAGTCTCATATACGAAACAATGTTGAGCTAGCTTTTAATAACATATACACCATTATGTGGCCAATGTCCTATATATATAAAACTGATGGATACACAAAACGGTGACACGTGCCCTTTTATCAAAGCCTATAATAATGACATGTGTGAAAATATTTAATAATTATCAGACTTAATAATAAATAAATTTTTTAAGAAAAAAAAAAACTTGAAAAAGAAAAGAATGGCCACACCTTTAATGTTAAAAACCATATGAGATGAAGAATTTGACCAGAAAAAATTGCCAAAATTAAATGACTTATTTGGTTACAAACTTTAATTATATTATCATTACCATATTTATAATTATTATGTTATAAATAAATATTACAATAGAAGTACTCAAGTCTAAAAGCACAATTGCTAAGCAAAAGAGTGAGACCGGCTTGGCAAAGGGAAGATGTAATGCTAGCAAAGGGAGATTGGCATTCAACAAACTCTGAGAAAGAGAAACATTGAAATGAGTAAAGATAAGAAAATTTAAAAAAAAAAAAAAAAAAAGAGAGAGAGAATCAGTAATAGAAAGATTTGAACGATTACATAGAAAAGAAATTAAACCCCTCTCCCAAACCCCCCAAAAAAAAAAGAGTCAACCTGCTAACTTAAATCAACCTGGTCCAACTTTCGGTTTCATTGGGTATGATTTGACCTATTTTCATCAGTTCAAAAAAAAAAAAAAAAAAAAAAAAAAAAGAAGAAGAAGAAGAAGAAGAAGAGAGAGATAAAGAACCCATACCATTTCTATCTTCTAGATTCAAGTGAGTCATATTTGGGTTAACATGTTTTTCATGAGTCCGAAAATAGCCTCATTTATACCAATTTTTATTCTTTAGATTTGCGCGAGTTAATGAATATGGGTCTAGTTTTACCAAGTTTAGAGGTATTATTTAAAGTTACCCCATGTGTAAATTAAGAGAAAATTTGAACCCTAGTGTGACACTAAACTTAACCCTACCATACCATTCTCTACAATCTATATCATTATAAATGTTCTTGGTGGGCCAAAAATAGTGGCAGTCCCCATTTATACAATATAATGTCAATCACAATCAATTTACGATATTTATGATTTTTTTTTTTTGCTTGAAATCATTTAATGATTTTTAATCGTATACAACTATTCCTATACATGTGGATATAAATGTACATCATGGTCATAATCTTTTTTCTACATAAAATAGAAGTGACATGTACTATCACGTCCTAATCATTCCATAAAAGGCATTTTCTCAAGAAAATTTTGGCACATCATAGATAGCAAAAGATAACTAAATTTATACATATCAATAACTTTTTTTTTCTTTTTTTGAGAAGAGACATATCAATAACTTGAAGTAGCACAGATCCTTTTCTTCCTCAAGCTCAATTAAGGTATTTATTCCCCTTTCAATTTATAAGCAAAATTTTAAATAATGAATAAATATGACCTAATTCATGGCAAAGATGGTAGAAGCAAGAAAAAAATCTATCAACAAAAAGAAAAAAAATAGAGAGGTAAAGAGAGAGTAATCACCTTCTTTTTTTTTTTTTTTTTTTTTTTTTCATCATCAGAACATGAAAAAAATTGTAGAGGAAAATTAATTACCAATCCTTAATTATTATATCTCTTATACCATGCTCTTCTCTACAATCTCCATATAGATTACTCTAGCATATTCAATTTGAAGTTTTGAACCCTTTTTGTCTTTTTCGGTCTCCACCCAAAATCTATATCATTATAATTATTCTTGGTGAGCCACAAACAGTGACAATCTCCGATTAGACAATGTAATGTCAATCATTTTATGAATTTTAATTGTATACAACTATTCCCATATACATGTGGATATATATGTGCATCATGTCCTAATCTTTTTCCAACATAAAGGGGAATATGTACTATCATGTCCAAATCATTCCTTAAAAAGCTGCATTTTCTCAAGAAAACTTTGCCTTTAATCCTGGCTGAATTAAAACTCAGCAATTTTCACAACAGCATATTGGCACATCACAGATAGCAAGAGATGACTAAAATTTTCACATGTCAATAGTACACTATCCCCAATTCCCACACACATACATCACATCCTAATCTATTTTGTGTTTTTGTTTGCTATTTTTTTTTTTTTTTTTTTTCTGTTGGGTAAGTAACATCATGCCCAGTTAGTCCACTACAATGGCTTAACTACCAATTTTAATAGATTAATTTAATTATTAACCCTGTAGTTAATTAGTTAAGATTAAAATCGCTACAATCAATACCAAGAGCCTTATCACTCCATGAACCATAAACATATTCACACAAAGACAAGTATATGTTCATGGAGTGAAAACCTAATAAAAACACTTTGGAGTCAAGCCCAACTCAACAAGTCTACTATAGAAATTTGTTTTGGTACATTTGATACTCAAACAAGTTATCATATACATGTAATCAAACTAAGTATTCAAGCCCTCCAAGCTTTTATTAGCAATTGTACACTCTAACCTAGGTACAAGGCCTTGTACCTTCTAAGTTACTCGTTATTGCAAGTTGATACACCAACCGCAAACCAATTACTTTGCTACTTCAAAATCCTTGAAGATTTGTTGTTACGTGAAGAGGGTGAAATGAACATGGATGGTCTCATTCTACTGAATTAGTCACGAGCGATTATACCTTTTGCTTATGATCAAGATGATGGAAGAGGACGGGGAGCGCTCATTAAAGAGGACAGATTCTCTGTGAATGATGGACAAGAAAGTAGACGGATACAACGCAGACGGTGACAGGGTGTAGGGGCCTTTTTGTGTTGTGCGTTGGGCTGGGCTGCCTCCCATGGTAATGGGTTCGAATGTTTTTGAGTAAGGGAGTTGAGACCGGTCCAACTATAACTCAACTTGGGCCGGCTTGCGCACAAACTATGCCTCGTCTGCCAGGAGTATGCTAATGGCAAGTAGAACTGTTTCAAATGAGTTACGGCAGGTAGAAATATAATAATAACAAAACAGAATACTCTGACTATTTAATGAAAAATGGCCAAGTAATCCCTACTTATAAAACATAATTACAGTCGTAACAATGTCATTTACAAAGAAAGTAAAGGAGAAAGAAAGTAATATGAACTAATCAAGAATGGGCATAAAGTCAAGTTTAAGTTTGGTTCGCAAAAGCAAAACCAAAGAGGGGAGAACGCCTCCTCTCAATGCAAATAATCTCCCAGGAAAAGATTCTGCCGTGGGGATTAATGGATTTGAGGGAGTCGGACCTGAATGGTTAATGCCTAAAAGGAATCCTTGTTATGTTTTGGAAGAGAGCAAGATTTAAAAGGGGAGAAAGGGAAATCGACCTACTGGTGCATGCCCATTGTATTATCCCTCTTTTTTCTTCTGTTTTCTCTCTTATCTTTTTTCTTTCTTTTGTTTTCTTTGTATTCTTTTCTTTTTTACTCTATCATACTCTCTGTTTTTCGATCCTCGGTTCAGGGCACGGCAAGGGTCCTTTTATAGTGCCTGCCGTGACCAGATTTTACCACTTTGTCCCTTAATCGCTTTTGTTTGGTCTGGTCGTACTTGCCAACCACCAAAGAGTTCGTCTGTGTGCCACTCACCCTTACCAGACAAAGGCAGGTTTGTTTCGTTTGTTACTCCACCGTAGCACTCTTACCTGCCACGATGTAAATGCTTTCTCTTTCTTTCCCTCAAGGCATGCACCTAACGGTTCCCCCCTCAATCTTGCCTCTTTTGGGTGGTCTGTCATCCCAGCAGGATGTACCTCCCAAAAGGGTTTGGGCAAGAGTCGCAAAATAGGTCTTTTCTCCTCTCCCCACCACCAAACCATACCCCCTTTACCTCTTACCTCTGACCCATGACCCCACCACGTTCTATATTGGCTGGGTACAAGCTGGTGGTGCTTGGGCCTTGCACGTGCTTTCCTTTCAGATATGTCCAAAAATCTGCCTGCTGCTCATGCGTTTGCCGTGGTCTGGAGGCTCGCCGTTCGTGTTTTTTGACCTCTTATGTGGGCTTTTCTTTGTTTTCCCACTCCATTCAAGAGCTGGACTTTGTCTGATGATGGGCCTTACATTTTTTTGGCTCACTCCTTTGTTTTCTTTATTTCTTGCAATGTTGTAATGTTATTCCTGCCGTAATAACTTAATCCTGTTGGGCCTCTTTTGGGTCAGCCATTTATTCCTTCTCTTAGTGGCTTGGCGTGGCTGCTGTTTTGCTTTTACTTATGGGCTCCTATGTCCCTTTGGGCTTTTCTTTAGACATCCTTGGCCCGTTTTCTTTCTTTGGGCTTCCTCGGCCCATTTGCTAATTCCACACTCTCATGGGTTTTTTACTAACTTTATTGGACTTCCCTGACCCAATAACCTTATTCTCATCCTTGGGGTTTATGAGCCTGCCATAAACCCCTTACTTTCTTAGTTTGCATTACCTTGGGCCTGCGGCAGCCCTTTCTCGCTTTTTTACCTCATACACTGCCCATGGGATGCTATTTCTTTCTTTCTGGGCTTCTTTGAGCCCATTTGCCTCTTTAAGACCCATTTGTTTATTTCTTAGGCCTGTGCTCCATTATTCCTGCCACTTGGGCCTAATGGTTTTGCTGCTTACTTTGTCAATTCTTTGTTGCCCTTGCTATTAGGCTTTCTTTCTCACAAATGGCTCTCAACACAGGGTCACGTGACATCCACATGGTGTAAGTTGTCCTCAAGGTGACGAATACAATGTGGACGGCAGTAAGGTCACGTAACATCCACATAGTTTGAATAGTCCTCAATAAACTTCAAAAGGAAATACCTTGTGCCTCACGATTAACCTTGATCAACAAAATCGTTAAATGGAAAAGATCCCAAAAAATAAGGGCTTTTATAAGGATCTTCCTTATAAGGAAAAATCTCATTCCCCAAGATGGAAAGAAAGAAAGTCAGTTCTACACTACTATAAAAACCCCAAAACCCTCATAAATTAAGGTATGCATAATTTATCCCAGCTCTGGCACTCTAGAGTTGTGAAAAAGTTTTTTAACTTAACTTTCGGAGGATCTTTGGCCGGTACCATGCCGGTACTCTCCTAAGGTCTTCTTGTTTTGTGTTGTGCAAGTGTTGTCTTGAACACGCGAGGACTGTGTGACTTACTAACGATTTTTAGCATCATCATTACGTATGTGGTTTCAACAAAATGCCCAACACAAGTATCGTGATCTTTGTATTTGGAAAACTCTACCTCTCAATGATGAATCAATGGGATAGGTGGGAAGATAAAGGAAGCTCTTTGTATGGTTTTTTTTTTTTTCCTATTTTATGTGATTTTCTTGATCTATAGGTAATTAGGGTTGTTGAATTCTTGTTTAACTAGGCATAGGGATTCTGGGTTGAGTGGCTAAAGAAAACTGTGGAAACAAAGTTAGTGGGTTTCCAAATTAGGTTTGCTTGACCAAACCATCTCGTGAATTTTTGCCATAAGATTTTTTCCAAGCACCCAATTTCAGTTGACCAATCTTGTCGTCTCACTCAACCGAAATATCCAAATATGCACAATGAATAGCAATCTTCAACTTTAACCTTTACTTCACCCTTACAATTACACTGGAACATAGTCCAACAATTTATGAATAAATTTTTCATATAATTAGCCAACATTAAAAGTCCTAACACAATGGAAATACAATAAGAATTGAAGTAGATTTAGAGCCGTGAATCAATCATTTTCCTTAGACGATATTTGCCCCCACTTGAATGAGTTTGCTAACGGGTTTCAGAAAAACTGTCTTCATGATGCAACTAAACTTGGATTGTACAAGTATAAATCTTGGAGAATCTTGTGAATTTATGTATGGTGTGCCAAAATATGTACAACTTATAAAACCTTTATCAAATTGATAAATACCTAAAAATGGATGATTATATATAATTTACAAAGAATTGCCAATGAAAATACACCTTTGAAAGGTTGCTTGTGTTAGAGCAAGCACTTTAAAACGTTTTCAAGGCTATTTCTAACAATCAAAGAAAAAAAATAAATAAATAAATAAAAACTAATTTTCCATAATTTAAATCTAGTCCACACACGCTGTAGATTGTTTGCAGTACAATTTTATTATTATTATTTTACATTCGAGTACCAATATACCATAAATTATAGTTGTATTTTGTAATCATTCAAGGAAAAATTAACAAACTAATTAACAAATGGTAGTGTGTACAGTTAAATAGTACTATGCTTTATTTTAAAAAAAAAAAAAAAGAACAAGATTTGTTTTATAGGTAAAACCCTAAATTTATATTTTATAATAAGCAAAAATATAATTTTAACCCTTATATTTTAAAATTTTGTCAATTTAGTCTTTACTTTTTGACAGAAACAGTTTAGTCCCTATTATTTTTAATTTGTAATCAACTCAATTTGGTCTTTCCTAGCAACAGTCACATCGCATCTATGGCTAGATAAGTCTTTGAATACACCATCTCAAGCACTTTACACAAGTTGTGTTGTTGGGGAATGGGTTTATAGCTGCTGTTTTTTTTTTCTTTTTTCTTTTATTATTATGTTTATACATTTTTTCAATGGGTCTGAATAAACCATCCCATGAATCGTGATCCCCATCCCCAGAAGATAAGTATAAAGCCATGGGTAATTGGCGGGAACCGAGTTTACCGTTAGTGAAACAATTTCGCATATGGAAGTGTGTAAGGCCTACGTTTCTTAAGAGAAATAGTGGGATATTATCTCCTACCTATTGCACACTTTTTCTTTCGCCAATTAAGCCACTTCCAACACTCAAACAAACCTATTAATAATTCTCAGAAATCAGAGAAAGACCCACGTTTGTCTACTCCAATCTCTCTTTATTTCTCAGTGTCTCAGCACAGCATTTCATTCTGAAATCTCTCTGTATCTCTCCCCCTCTCTCTCTCTGATGAATAAATTCAATCTATAGGATTTGAAAACCAATCGTATTTGATCTTTGTTCTATAAACCAGTCTGTCTCTCTTTTCGAACTATATGCATGCATGTATGTATATATTTTCATTATCAAAATCAAAATGAAAAAAGAGCTTAGAGGTTTCACGATCAATATGCTTTTTTTTCTTTTCTTCTTCTTCTTCTCTTTTTGAGAAACTGGATCAATAGGCTTCATTCAAGTAGTTGTGCTATCTTATTCCGATATAAGCCCATAGTTTCCTTTATTTTTTGTAAAATAAGGTAGTCTCATATACGAGACAATGTTGAGCTAGCTCTTAATAGCATATACACCATTATGTGGCCAATGTCCTCTATATATAAAACTGATGGATACACAAAACGGTGACACGTGCCCCTTTATCAAAGCCTATAATAATGACATGTGTGAAAATATTTAATAATTATCAGACTTAATAATAAATAAATTTTTTTAAGGAAAAAAAAATCTTGAAAAGGAAAAGAATGGCCACATCTTTAATGTTAAAAACCGTATAAGATGAAGAATTTGACTAGAAAAAAAAATGCCAAAATTAAACGACTTATTTGGTTACAAACTTTAATTATATTATCATTACCATATTTATAATTACTATGTTATGAATAAATATTACAATAGAAGTACTCAAGTCTAAAAGAACAATTGCTAAGCAAAAGTGCGAGACCGGCTTGGCAAAGGGAAGATGGAAGATGTAATGCTAGCAAAGGGAGATTGGCATTCAACGAACTCTGAGAAAGAGAAACATTGAAATGAGTAAAGATAAGAAACTTAAAAATAAAAAATAAAAGAGAGAGAGAGAATCAGTAATAGAAAGATTTGAACGATTAAATAGAAAAGAAATTAAACCCCTCTCCCAAACCCCCAAAAAAAAGAGTCAACCTGTTGACTCAAATCAACCCGGTCCAACTTTCGGTTTCATTGGGTTTGATTTGACCTATTTGCATCAGTTTAGAAGAGAGATGAAGAACCCATACCATTTCTATCTTCTAGATTCGAGTGAGTCATATTTGGGTTAACATGTTTTTCATGAGTTCGAAAATAGCCTCATTTATACCAATTTTTATTCTTTAGATTTGAGCGAGTTAATGAATATGGGTCTAGTTTTACCAAGTCCAGAGGTATTATTTAAAGTTACCCCATGTATAAATTAAGAGAAAATTTGAACCCTAGTATGACACCAAACTCAACCCTACCATACCATTCTCTACAATCTATATCATTATAAATGTTCTTGGTGGGCCAAAAACAGTGGCAGTCCCCATTTAGACAATATAATGTCAATCACAATCAATTTACAATATTTATGATTTTTTTTTTTTTGCTTGAAATCATTTAACAATTTTTAATCGTATACAACTATTCCTATACATGTGGATATAAATGTACATCATGGTCCTAATCTTTTTTCTACATAAAATAGAAGTGACATGTACTATCACATCCTAATCATTCCTTAAAGGGCATTTTCTCAAGAAAATTTTGGCACATCACAGATAGCAAAAGATAACTAAATTTATACATATCAATAACTTTTTTTTTTCTTTTTTTGAGAAGAAATATATCAATAACTTGAAGTAGCACAGATCCTTTTCTTCCTCAAGCTCAATTAAGGTATTCATTCCACTTTCAGTTTATAATTAAAATTTTAAATAATGAATAAATATTACCTAATTCATGGCAAAGATGGTAGAAGCAAGAAAAAAATCTATCAACAAAAAGAAAAAAAATGGAGAGGTAGAGAGAGAGTAATCACTTTTTTTTGTCATTATCAGAACATGAAATAAATGGGAGAAGAAAATTAATTACCAATCCTTAATTATTATATCTCATACCATGCTCTTGTCTACAATCTCCATATAGATTACTCTATCATATTCAATTTGAAGTTTTGAACCCTTTTGGTCTTTTTCGGACTTCACCCAAAATCCATATCATTATAATTATTCTTGGTGAGCCACAATCAGTGACAATCTCCGATTAGACAATGTAATGTCAATCATTTTATGAATTTTAATCCTATACAACTATTCCCATATACATGTTGATATATATGTGCATCATGTCCTAATCTTTTTTAAACATAAAGGGGAATATGTATCATCACGTCCAAATCATTCCTTAAAAAGCTGCATTTTCTCAAGAAAACTGTGCCTTTAGTCCTGGCTGAATTAAAACACAGCAATTTTCACAACAGCATATTGGCACATCACATATAGCAAGAGATAACTAAAATTTTCACATGTCAAGAGTACATTATCCCCAATCCCCACACACGTACATCACATCCTAATCTATTTTGTGCTTTTTGTTTGCTTCCTTTTTCTTTTTTCTTTTTTCTTTTTTTGGGTAAGTAACATCATGCCTAGTTAGGATCACTACAATGGCTTAACTACCAATTTTAATAGATTAATTTAATTATTAACCCTATAGTTAATTAGTTAAGATTCAAATTGCTACAATCAATGCTAAGAGCCTTATCACTCAGTGAACCATGAACATATACACACAAGGAAAAGTATATGTTCATGGAGTGAAAACCCAATAAAAACACTTTGGGGTCAAGCCCAACCCAACAAGTCCACAATAGAAATTTGATTTGGTACATTTGATGCTCACACAAGTTTTCATATACATGTAATCAAACTAAGTTCCTAAGCCCTCCAAGTTTCTATTAGCAATTGTACACTCTGACCTAGGTACAAAGCCTTTTTTTTTTTTTTTTTTTTTTTTTTTGAGGGCGAAGGTACAAAGCCTTGTAACTTCAAAGTTACTCATGATTGCAAGTCGATACACCAACTGAAAACCAATCACTTTGCTATTTCAAAATCCTTGAAGATTTGTTGTTACCTATGTGGTTTCAACAAAATGTCCAACACAAGTATGGTGATCTTTGTGCTTGGAAAACTCAACCTCTCAATGATGAATCAATGGGATAGATGGGAAGATAAAGGAAGCTCTTTATATGGTGTGTTGTTGTTGTTGTTTTTTTTTTTTTTTTTTTTTTTGTGTGATTTTCTTGATCTATAGGTAATTAGGTTTGTTGAATTCTTGACCAAACCATCTCGTGAATTTTTGCCATAAGATTTTTTCCAAGCATCCAATTTCAGTTGACCAATCTTGTCTTCTCATTCAACCGAAATATCCAAATATGCATAATGAATAGCAATCTTCAACTTCAACCTTTACTTCACCCTTACAATTACAATGGAACATAGTCCAAAAATTTATGAATAAATTTTTCATAGAATTAGCCAACATTAAAAGTCCTAACACAATGGAAATTCAATAAGAATTGAAGTAGATTCAGAGCTGTGAATCAATCATTTTCCTTAGATGATATATACCCCCACTTGAATGAGTTTGCTAATAGGTTGCAGATAGTGGCAGCTCCAGGATTTTTTTCTAGGGGGGTCAATAGCATTATAATTTTTGTATGCTAAAAGTGGTGTAATTTTTTGCTAATAAAGAAGAAAAGTGCAAGGAAAAACAATTTCATTCCGCGGCCAATGGCAAAGTAAGCTAGAGTTGGAGGGAAGGTTTATTTATTTATTTATTTATTTTTAAAAGCGAAGTAGCAATTTTAAAAATAGAGCTACTAATACAACACTTTCACAACAAATTCATCTTGGTGGCAAGTTGTTAAAAATATGTAAAAAAAAAAGTGACGTCATTTGTGGGATCTAGATAAAAATCAATTAAAACTTGCGATTTAACTTTTATTTTAAAATTATTGTGAAAATAAAATTGTGAAAGTAGAATCAAGAAAATCATATTCAAGTTTATTTCAATTGGGATTAAACAAAATTTAAGATTAGGGTGTTCAAAGTTTTAGTTTAGGAGTCAAAACAAATAAAAAATAAAAAATTTTATATATAGTTTTTGTTTTTTTGGCTATGCTAGGGGGTTCATTTGAACCCCCTGGGCTGGCTGTATAGCTGCCACTGGTTGCAGAAAAACCGTCTTCATGATACAAATAAGCTTGGATTGTACAAGTATAAGGGCCTGTTTGGTGAGTTAGTTTGAGTAATGTTATTTGAGTGTTTTTGATATACATGTGAGTGAAAAAGTGTATGAAAATGTGTGTCATGTTGTTTAAAATGTGTAGTTTTGTGTTTGAGCAGGGCTGTCAAACAAGCCCTAAATCTTGGAGAATCTTGTGAATTTATGTATGGTGTGCCAAAATATGTACAACTTATAAAACCATTATCAAATCGATAAATAGCTAAAAATGGATGATTATATATAATTTACAAAGAATTGTCAATGAAAATACACCTTTGAAAGGTTGCTTGTGTTAGAGCAAGCACTTTAAAACGTTTTCAAGGCTATTTCTAACAAACAAACAAAAAAAACTAATTTTCCTTAATTTAAATCTAGTCCACACACGCTGTAGATTGTTTGCAGTACAATTTTATTGTTATTATTTTACATTCGAGTACCAATATACCATAAATTATAGTTGTATTTTGTAATCATTCAAGGAAAAATTAACAAACAAATTAATTCAATGGTAGTGTGTACAGTTAAATAGTACTATGCATTATTTTAAAAAAAAAGAACAAGATTTGTTTTATAGGTAAAACCCTAAATTTATATTTTATAATAAGCAAAAATATAATTTTGGCCCTTATATTTTGGAATTATTGTCAATTTGGTCTTTACTTTTTGACAGAAACAATTTAGTCCTTATTATTTTTAATTTGTAGTCAACTCAATTTGGTCTTTACTAGCAACAGCCACATCACGTCTATGGCTAGATAAGTCTTTGAATACACCATCTCAAGCACTTTACACAAGTTGTGTTTTTGGGGAATGGGCTTACTGTTGTTGTTTTTTTCTTTTTTTTCTTTTAGGCTCATGCTAACGAGTGCTCTTAGGGCACTCGTTAATAATCCATTTTAGAATAGTTTTGAAATCACTTTTATAGAAAATGAAAAAAAGCTGGCAAAATATTAATTTTTTTTTCTTTTTCCGTAAAAACTTTCTTTAACTGGATTCTTAACCAGTGTCTTAAAGGCACTCGTTAGCATTTACCTTTCTTTTATTAGTATGTTTATACATGTTTTCAATGGGTCTGAATAAACCATCTCATGAATTATGATCCCCATCCCCAGAAGATAAGTATACAGCCAAGGGTAATTGGCGGGAACCGAGGTTACCGTTAGTGAAACAATTTCGCTCGCTGTATATTATATATATATACGCATATGGAAGTGTGTAAGGCCTACGTTTCTTAAGAGAAAAAGTGGGATATGATCTCCTACCTATTGCACACTTTTTCTTTCGCCAATTAAGCCACTTCCAACACTCAAACAAACCTATTAATAATTCTCAGAAATCAGAGAAAGACCCACGTTTGTCTACTCCAATCTCTCTTTATTTCTCAGTGTCTCAGCACAGCATTTCATTCTGAAATCTCTCTGTATCTCTCCCCCTCTCTCTCTCTGATGAATAAATTCAATCTATAGGATTTGAAAACCAATCGTATTTGATCTTTGTTCTATAAACCAGTCTGTCTCGCTTAACGAAACTGACCTAGCATTAGCAACTAGCAAGGAAAGCAGTTGAGAACATGGTTCAAGTCAACTGCGCATTATCCTTGACTTTTATATTCCTTACATGCAAGACCTTTGCTTCATTTCTTTCACACTCTTTGCCTTTTTGAATATTTTAACTCAACATTTTGATCTTTCCCACTAGAGAAACAATACACAGGTTTCAAAATTTGTTCTTGAGCCTCAAATATGTCTAAGAGTACCCCATCTGAACCAGACCCCGAAGCCAAGCCTATCTTTGAAGTTTTTAATAAATTTAAATGCTTGAGACACTGTGAGCAGTCTGTGGGTTTTCTGGTGTTCTTTTATGTTAGTGTCTGTGTGATTTGTGGATTTTTCTACTTGGATTATAGCAGAGCTGCAGCTGAAAGGTTTTTATTTCCGGGCCATTCAGAGAGGTTCATGTCTAAGGGGGCCAATAAGGACAAAGGGGTTGAATTTTTTGGAGAAAAGGGTGGAGAGTGTGATTTATTTGAAGGGAATTGGGTGTGGGATGAGAATTATCCATTGTATCAGTCCAAAGATTGCAGTCTTTTAGAGAATGGATTTCGGTGTTCTGAGAATGGGAGACCAGACTTGTCATACGCCAAGTGGAGATGGCAACCCAAAAATTGCAACATGCCCAGGTTCTTATTAAGATGTTTTATGTTACTTTTTCATGCCAAAATGGCCAAATATCACTATGAACATAAAAATGGAACGTTGAACTCAAAATCTTGAAACTCGAGTACCTTGTATTCAATTCTTAATTTAACTTTGAAGTTGCAAATGATGTTTATTCAGTATTGTTAAAAAACAATTTTTCATATTTGGAGGATGTATTCAATTTAGGATTGGATGTTTATAAAGTAAGACTCCTCAATTAGTGGTAGATTGCAAAATATTTTAAAAAACAGTGGTATTTGGCCATTTTGGCCTACTACTTTTCATTGCTTTACTGTTTGGCTGCTGAGCAAGCAAATTAGGGAAGCTAGAAAGAATATGTGGTGTGAAAGTTTTTCAATATTAAGGCCATGAGAAATGAGGATAGTCCATTTGAGGTTAGATCCATTTCAAATGGAGAGACAAGATCGATATAGCGTTGCCCTTAATTGAGTTCTTTTTATATTTAATGATTTAATTAAATAATATTTAATTGATTTTCCATATTATAATTTTATATTTAAAATATATTTAGGTTTTATTAATATTTTATTTTCATTTTTGCTTAACAAGAGAATCGTCCAACAACCACACTATGTCCAAGCTAGGACGGATTTAAGATATACCTTGCAGAACTAATACTAATCAAATCAAAATTAATTTCATATAAAGAATGCATGCATAATAGTTAATAGAAAGATGTGGAAATTTATTTTCTTCTTTTTAAATGAATTTTAATTTACCTTGCTTAAGGTAATGAATGGTGAATGAAAAATAAAATTTGATTTTCAATTTTGATTTTGGTGTTAGATATAGAAGTTTGTTTGGTGTGTGTCTGTATTGTAGATTAAGTTGGAAATGTTGATGATTAATTTTTGTGAGAGATTGACATATAAAAGTTGAAGTCTCAAGCCGTTATGGGAAATTGATAGTCAATGATGATTTGGTGCACTCACATATATCATTCCTTCTTTCTTTTTTCGCTAAACAACTTAGAGTTTCAGTTGGATTGGATTTCTATTATTTCACAACTTTAAAGTTTTTAAAGAGAGAGATCATAAATTATGATGTGACTTGTAATATTATTCTAAATTAATATATAATATTTTTCTATCACGAAAATTAGTCTAAAATTTTTCAAAATTACTTAAAAAGTTAACATTACATGGATAAGTGTATGATATACCTTTCCTCAAAAAAAAAAAAAAAAAAAAAAAGTGTATGACACCTATACTCTTCCATTTCTAGCCTTGTATTTTTCCATTTTTATTTAAAAAGGACAAAAGGCAAAGGAAAAAAAAATGTAAAAACTAATTTGAGTATAATTTTCTTGTCACTAATCAAAACAGATTTGATGCAAAATTGATGTTGGAAAAACTGAGAAACAAACGGTTAGTTTTTGCTGGTGACTCAATTGGGAGAAACCAATGGGAGTCCCTTCTTTGCATGCTCTCCTCTGCAATTCCCAACAAAGATTCAATCTATGAAGTGAATGGCAACCCAATTACAAAGCACATGTTGTTCTTAGTCTTCAAGTTTGAGGACTACAACTGCACAGTGGAGTACTACTGGTCTCCATTTCTTGTATTGCAAAGCCGGGCCCTTTCAGGAGCTCCACAAAAAGTGAGGACAACCTTGAAATTGGATCAAATGGATTGGAGCTCTAAGAAGTGGAGAGATGCAGATGTGCTGGTCTTAAACACTGGGCATTGGTGGAGTTATGGGAAGACCATAAGACGGTAATTTTTTCCTAGATCTTGCCGTTTCTTCTATGTGTTATTACAATTAATGGTCATTTGCATTTGGCATGAGCCTTTTGGTTTTCATTCATCTTTAATTTTTTTGAAATATAATTTCGAAATTTCAATGGATTGGTTTTTTTTTTTTTTTAAAAAAGATAAAATTCTCTTTAGAATAATCTAACGCTCTGTTTGTTTTAGAGATGATGTTGATGGAGGAAAAAATGGTGAAAAGGAAAGATGTTTTAGAAAGCTAAGGTTATTTTTGGTAATAGTTTTTGTTTTCTATTTTCAAAAACTTGTTTTTTGGGAATATAAAGAAAAAATATTTTTCTTGTATTTTTGAAATCAAAAACATGTTTGGTAAGTTGAAATTAAAAAAAAAAAAATAGTTTTTTGAAGAAAAAATAGAAAATACTAAAATATGTTGTTATTAGGATTTGAACTCTAATGCTAACTTATTAAATGAGATAGATTCATCAAATTAAATGTGTGTTTTTAGTTTCCTTCACAAATTGAGTTTTGAGAACAATTTTTGTTTTCTGTTCATTTTGAGTTGCCAAACAAGTTTTTTAGTCTCAAAAATAGAAAATTGTTTTTTGAAACAGAAAATAATGAAAAAAAAAAAAGTTACCAAACATACCCTAAGTTGCTTAGAAAAAAGAATGAATGAACTAGCTCTTCAAGAGACACACTCTTGGAATAATACCCCATAGGTAGATTTCTTGGATTCAAATTCAACTAGTTACAATGAAGGCAATCTTGCTTATTTATAGTTACATAAGCAAGCTACTGAGTTAGTTGCAAGAACCCACCATGTGGCCGCCATGTGATTTGGCTAAAACCTAACGAACTTCTGTAAATAACTAATAAGCTATTGCATTTACCACTAACAACTTATCAGCTAACTAACTTTCTATTACAAGTTATAAAGGCTATTAAAAGTAAAACAAGAAATTACTTATTATACAACAGAAGCTAGTAACAGATAGATTTTAAAATGAATTGCATCAGATGTTTTCTTGAAAATTTAGTCATTTTTCAAGAAGCATTTTTTATAAAACTATCTCATTTTCCAATGTTTGGTAGCAACTTTAAATGAGTTGAAAAACAATCTCTTAACTTCTCTTATTTAGCTTGGTGTGAAATATGGTTGTTTTCCAAAAAAAATTTAGTGGAAAACAATCTTTAAAAATAAGTCATACTTTTTATATTGACCGAAGATAGTTTTCCTTTGACTCATCTATTTTTATACTACCAAACATCAAAAAACATGAGCATCTATCTTTACACAAGGTTTTCCATTGAAACAAATGAAGCGTAAGTGTATACGGTGGTATGGGTTGATTTTTTTTTTTCTATTTTTACACAAAATTTTCCATCGAAACAAACAAAATGTAAGTGCATACAGTGGTATGGGTTGATTTTTTTTTTTTTTTTGAGAGATAATTATAACATACTACTAATTCCGCAGTTCAAACCCTTTCCCCCCTAAACCCCCAAACACTTTATGCATAAAAAGATGTCAATTCAACTACAAGGCCCTTGGGGAGTTGGTTTTGAAAATAATAAAAATTGATTTAAGGATCCAACTAGCCAAAAGGCAATTTCAAAAGGTTGAATTGGAGTGCATGACAATTTCTTTTGAATTTTCTTTTTAAATAAGACATGTAAGAGTCGTGTTAGGGATGCTACAAATTTTAGGGGGGGAAAAAACCTTACAAAATGATGTCACAAATTTAATTCTAACATTTATTTATTATGTTGTTAAAGTTCACCAATTACATTTATTATCATTTCAATTTGTAATTTCTAAAGGTGAAATTCATATGTAACCAAAAGTTAGTTTGATATATGACATGGCGACTTGTGACAGCACGATAAAATGGAATCTTTGAAATATTTTGAACTGGTTCTACTTTATCTGGTAGATGTCATATCAATGTAGATAGTTTCTGGATAGATTTTTTTTTTTTTTTTTGATAAGTAGTTTCTGGATATTAAAGTGATGAGTGACATATATGCTAATAACAGCAGTTTGTCAGATAAGCCTCTTTTTTTTTTCCTCCTTGAACCTATTAATGGTTGAGTATCTTGGGTCTCCTTGACTTATATTTCAATAGGAAATGGACTTTACATCCTCTCATCTTTATTCTTTAGATTACAATTGAAATGAGATTTTTCTGTATATGAGTTCAATCAACAAGTCTTGTCCATACTTTTGCCCTAACAATTGTGAAGTGAAAAGATGGCATGAAGGATAATGCTAATTGTAGGTAGTGTGGCAGAGTCACTACGTACAAGTTACTTATGCAAGACATGCCTTTAGTCATGCTTTAGTTTTGATTGTAATAGATGCCATTTATTCCTTTTTTTTTTTCTTTTTTTTCTGGTTCAGGGGTTGTTACTTTCAGGAAGGTACAGAGGTGAAAATGGATATGAAAGTAGAACATGCATATCAGAGATCAATAGAGACTGTGGCAAACTGGATACAAACCGAACTAAATTCTAGCAAGACCCAAATTTTCTTTCGCACATACTCACCATTACATTTCAGGTTTGTTTTTCTTTCTTAAACAACATAATCTTTCCAGTACTCTACAACCTTCGTGTATTCCTTTTCCTTTACCCTTTCTTGTTTTAAAAAAAAAAAAAAAACCAGAACTATGATACCATGTAGAAATAGAATAAAGGAAATAAAATAAAGCAAAGAGACAAAGCTAAAACAAGAGAAAGAAAGAGAATGCAAGGAATTAAAATGATTTGGCCTGACAGTCTATGTCCACAACATAAAGTCCTTAATATATAGCTGCATCTTTATTATTAAGCCTTATGTTTAGGATTATGATTAATTTTCTTGTATTCCAACTTCCAAGTAAGATTAAGTTTATTTTGCTTACATTCAAAATAGAATTAGAAACAAGGAGTATGAACAATGTACTTGAGCCTTGACTAGGATTGGACCTTAGTACTTGTGAAGTAGTCTTATATGCCTCCTATTTGGGAAGCTAATTAAATTGCAATGTTTTGTATTATACAGAGGAGGGGATTGGATGACTGGTGGAAAATGTCACTTGGAGACACTCCCAGAACTGGGATCCTCATTGTCACCTTCTGATTCTTGGGATATAGTCAAAATAGCCAATTCTGTATTATCAGCTCACTTGAACACGTCAGAAGCACTGAAAGTTGAGGTATTGAATATAACCCATATGACTGCACAGAGGAGAGATGGACATTCATCTATATATTATCAAGATCCTAAGAAAGGCCCTGCACCTCTCCATCGCCAGGATTGCAGTCATTGGTGTCTGCCTGGAGTTCCGGATACATGGAATGAACTCCTCTATGCGTTATTCCTTAAGCATGTGATGACTAGCTCCTGTAACTCATCAAGGTTTTAGGTGCAAGTATGATTGATGAAGAAAGCCTCTTATTTATATGCCAACAAGATGAAGTGGACATTTATGCATAGGGTATTCAAATTCCTGAAAAACTATTAAAGGAAAGAAAAGATACTTTGACAGTTGGAAGAGTTTTGCAGCAAGGTTAATTTGAAAGCCAGTCTTAGTTCTTGATATTGATAGAGAGATCAGACAATGAGAATATTGGATTTTAAATAAAGAAGCACAGTTCAAGAATTTTTGGAATAAAGACACGACATTATAGAGAAACACTCACACATGGGGGCATTTTATTGTAATTACTAAAGATGGTGTACAATTCTTTGGGGGAAAATAATTTAATTAACAAAGTTATGTATTTCATAACTTGTATCAAGGACCAAACATTTTGTTCCTTTTTTAAAAAAAATTAAAAAGTTATGAATCTTAAAATTCCTACTTTGCCAGTTGAGAGAATAGTAGTAAGGAAAAAAAAAATTCTATATAAAATAATGGTATGAAGGTAGGACCGTAGGATCATGTTTGCTCACTTAAGAATGGTCCGCATAATATGTAATATTGTAATTTAACTTGGTAATTTTGGCCCTGCAAGTTGGGAGGAGTGTTTATCTAATTGTTTTGTTCGTACCCTATTTTGATCTCAAAACTAATGGAAAATTTTCCCACTAGCAAATAAATCTGGCTACCTTTCCTATCATCCTATTCTATGGTTCTTGTTAAAAGTAGAGACAAGTTGCGTTTCTATAGTTGCACTGCACAGTACACCACTTTTTAATTTTTATGCACAGAAAATTATAATTTGAACTTTTATCCAACATCTATATTATTATTATTATTATTATTTTGGTGAAACAAACTATTAACTCACAATTTTAGGACTTCTTCAATGAGGTTTCCAAGCCTAGAACTAAAGTCAAAGAGAGAATAAGGAACTCACAGTCTCAGCAACTATGGAATTGAAGTATTGTGTTTGATTCTTTAATTTGTATCTCATGATATGTACCTCTTTTATCTGAAGAACCAAGTTTCAAATCTTCCTTCCATAAAAATATAAGAGTAATTCAACTACCTATCATAAACTATTATATGATTTGTAATATTACTCTAAAATAGCATATAATTTTTGTCTATCACGAAAAATTAGACTCAAAATTTTCAAAATTACTTAATAAGTTGTGACATTACATAGGTATATGTATGATACCTATACTCTTCCATTTATAGTCTTTTATTTTTCAGTTTTCATTTAAAGGACATCAGGCAAAGGAAAAAAAATGTAAAAACTAATTTGAGTGTAATCAAAACTGATTTAATGTAAAACTGATGTTGAAAAAAAAAAAAAATCTGAGAAACAAACGGTTAGTTTTTGCTAGTGACTCAATTGGGAGAAACCAATGGGAGTCCCTCTTTTGCATGCTCTCCTCTGCAGTTCCCAACAAAGATTCAATCCATGAAGTGAATGGCAGCCCTGCCCAATTAAAAAGCATAAGTTGTTCTTAAAGTAACCGCATCAGAACTTGGGAAATAAAAATGAGGTTAGTTTTACACATTTTACCCAAGAAAAACACCCACATTAATATTTGCAAACCTTTATAAATATCCAAATTTGTTACAGTAACCGTGCATATATATATATATATATATATATGATTTAGTCTTCAAGTATAAGGACTATAAATGCACGGTGGAGCATTACAAGTCTCATTTAGGAGCTCCACAAAAAGTGAAGACAACCTTGAAATTGGATCAAATGGCTTAAATTGAAAAGGCAGGGCCACCTTGCGTCCTTGAACCGATAACCATTTACATGGGAGCTATAAATGTTTTAATCATATTTGTTGTGATGTTTAGAGCTCTGAGAAGTGGAGAAGATGTGGATGTGCTGGTCTTAAACACTGGAGCATTGGTGGAATTATGGAAAGACCATGAGAGGGTAGTTTTTAATTCTCTAACAGTTTCTTCTATGTGTTATTACAATTAATGGTCATTTGCATTTGGCATGAGCCTTTTGGTTTTCCTTCCTGCATCTTTAATTGTTTCAATATAAATTCGAAATTTCAATGGGTTTGTTTTGAAAATAATAAAAGTTGATTTAAGAGGCTTGAAAGAGCCATGTTAAGAATACCACAAATTTTAGTTATTTACCTTACAATTTGATGTGTCACTAATTTAAATCCAACATTTGTTTATTATGTTGGTTTTTTTTCTTTTCTTTTTTTCTTTTTTTCTTTTGAGGAACATTTATTATGTTGTTAAGGTGACACTAATTATATTTATGGTCACACCAATTTTTTTTTTTTTTTTTTTTTGAGAAGAAGGTCACACCAATTTATATTACAAAATTGGTAGTAATTTTAGAATTTACCAAGGTGAAATTTATATGTAACAAAAAGTTTTTTTTTTTATTTTTTTGACTAATTTGTAACCAAAAGTTTGTATGATGCTATATGTCACGGTGACTTGAATGCATCATAAAATGGAGTCCTAAAACTAAAAGTTCATGATATTTTAACCACGCCGAAGCGTAAAATCCAAGCTACGCACAACACAACACAACACAACACAGCACTGCCGGTTAATCGGGTTTTTTTTTTTTTTTGTCTGTAAAAAAAAAAAAAAAAAAAAATATTAGTGCTCTCTAGGCTTCACTGCTAGAGCTCTCAGAATTCAGAGGCTTCTTTTATTTATAACTACAAAAAGCGCAGAAACCCAGTCTCAGAGACACACCCACGCACAAAAATGGCGGAGACCGTGGTGCAACCAAGCCGATCGAGGGACCTCGACAAGCTCTTACTCCGCCCCGGCAATATTATCGGCAATAACTTCGATCCTGGCCAAGAAGTAAACCCTCTTTTTCTTTTCTCTGTGACATTTTGTCAAACACTTGGTGTGCAATTTCTTTTGCTATTATAACTATGGCTGTTTATCATCTTTTTGAAATTTGCTTTCTGGGTTTTTTTGTTGGTTGGTGGTAGTTGAGAGATGACCTTGCAGAATATGTAAAAGTGTTAGTGGTAGGAGCTGGTGGATTGGGATGTGAGTTGTTAAAGGACTTAGCTTTATCTGGTTTCAAAAATCTCGAGGTTATAGACATGGACACGATCGAGGTCACCAATCTCAATCGCCAATTTCTCTTTAGGTAAATTATTGTTCTTTTAAGTTCCATGAATTTTTGTTTCTTTGTTATTGTTATTATTTTGTGGTTTATTTTGTCTCAATCGAAGCTTATTATTATTACTCCCCAACGTTTTTATTTTTACTCTTTAAGATAGAGTATATGGATGACACCCTTTGTCATGGGTTATTTAGAAGATGGTGGAGCACTTGGGCTAAGTAGGTAATTTTTTTTTGTTTATGTTACTGTTATGGGTCTCTTTGCCTGTTGGAGTTTTCGTATTATTTGATTGATGGTTATCTGTATCTGTATATTTGTGTGTGTGTTATATGTATATATGTATGTATGCAAACGTGTATGTATTGATTGGTATGTAACACAGTTGTCCAATGAGTTTTGCCTATTAGGAAAAATAAAACAAGACAAACCCTCCTATTTGCCTATTTGAGAAGGGGTAGTTAATTTGGGATTAGCAAAATATTTATATTGATATGCATCTAGAGGTGAGTATACTTGATTTGCCATTGTTTAGGTTAGGGCCTATAAATGATTATAAGCGGTAAGCCAAAGTAATCTGCAATCATTGCATTTGCTCTGACATCATTTCATTTGATGTTTACTACATTTAGTGCCCTACGCAAATAGCTCCAACAATTTTTCTTGGTTAATGTGTGCTATATTATATTTCACATTTGCTTTTCAATATCTAGTTCGGAACTAATTTCTAACATTGGCTAATTCTTTTTAAGATTTGAAGATGTTGGTAAGCCAAAAGCTGAAGTTGCTGCAAAGCGTGTCATGGAAAGAATTAGTGGCGTGAATATCAAGCCACATTATTGCCGGATTGAAGAAAAAGACATTGATTTTTATAGTGATTTTAGTATAATTGTTCTTGGTCTTGATTCAATTGAAGCTCGGAGCTACATCAATGCTGTAGCTTGTAGTTTTCTAGGTATGTAGCCATAACCTATCCAATTTTATAAGTTTAGGTGGATGAGTTAAAGCTTTTATGCCATCGTAGTCTTTTGGAGTGGTCTCGTTGTTGGGGTTTTACTAATTGTTCGTCTCTCTTTGAGTTTTTTTCCTCCCTTAGCTTAGTTTCCTGATTACCCTTGTTGTTCATCATCATGAACTTCTTGTATTTCTCTTTTTTCTATCATTTAAAAAAGTTTTCTGCTTACCTATCAAAAAAAAAAAAAAAAAATTATAAGTTTCGGTAATCAGGTACAACTAAATTTTGGCCATCTCAATTGCCACATTATTTTATTGGTTTTTTACTTTTCTTATAAACTCATATGTAAAAGCAAATGCCAAAAGACTTACATTAGCCTTGGCATTGGCAGACAGCCTCCTTAAATTTCCTGCTGGGTTCATAAGGTATCATTCCAGAAGTGACTAGTTGTTAATAAACTCTGCTTGAGCTGATTTGCTTTGTCTCATTGTTGTTTGGAAATTTAGAGTATGACTCTGATGATAAACCCCGAGATGAAACAATGAAACCTTTAGTAGATGGTGGGACTGAAGGTTTCAAGGGCCATGCTAGGGTTATTATACCAGGGGTCACGCCATGCTTTGAGTGCACCATCTGGCTTTTCCCCCCTCAAGTAAAGTTCCCCTTATGCACCCTTGCTGAAACTCCTAGAACTGCTGCTCATTGTATTGAATATGCCCACCTAATCAAGTGGGATGAGGTAATAAATTACTCACCATCTTGTTCTCCCTTTTCCAAAGTGTGTATTTTATGTTAATTCTTTGTTATCATCTAAACATGCATTGTATTTGTAGGTTCATAGTGGAAAGACTTTTGATCCAGATGACCCAGAGCATATGAAGTGGATCTATAATGAGGTTAATAGAATGCAGTTATTTGCCGACATTTTTTTTTCTTTAAAGTTATTTACCAACTTCTTTCTTTATATTGATTTCTGTTTGTGGCCATCTCACTGTTGTTACCCATATCCTGTAGGCTGTCAAGAGAGCTGAGCTTTTCGGCATTCCAGGAGTCACATATTCTCTTACTCAGGTATTTGTAATTGAATAGCCCGGGATGTCAATTCCCCAAAAGCTTAACTTTCACTCTATTTTATGCCCAAGTACTGTGTGGTTTGTCTAAGATGTTCTTTGGTTATCATATATTTAAAAAAATCATTTTTAAAAAAAATGGCTTTCATCTCTTTATCATTGTGAGAATGCTTGTGAAAATAGTATTTAGCTTTTGATTAATATTTTTTCTAAATATTTTAAAGAATTCATTGTAAAAATAAAGTCAAGAGTCAAAGTTTCAGATATCTAAATTGTTATTTAAGTGGATTCACCTTACTGTTTACAGGGTGTTGTGAAGAACATTATTCCAGCTATTGCTTCCACTAATGCAATTGTATCAGCTGCATGTGCACTTGAAGCTTTGAAGATTACGACAGGATGCAGCAAAACTCTATCAAACTATTTAACGTGGGTCATAATTTTCCTATTATTTTTTCTTAGCAAAAAATGCCTTATAATCTTGTCCTTGATTATGGTGATACCCTTTGATGATAGATATATGTATAGGAACATTCATAATTATCATACCAAGATTAGGGCTTTTTGATACTTGAAAGGTCATGTGTCTTAAATTGCATGTGTTTAGACTTTGGAGACTGAACATAGTACCATTAAGGGTGGATGTCCCTGAAATTGTCTCATTTGATATGTTTATTCTACTTAATTGGTATTTTCCTATTGCATAACAATTTTTAAACTATTCAAAACTTCATCTATTTTCCCTACAATTTGTGTCACTCTTGGATCCTACCCTGTGGGTTATTGATTCAAGATAATCATATTGGTCAGTTTTGTGTCTCCTAGAAGCCTGTTTGGTATAGCTTTTTTTGGGCATATTTGGGTTATATACAACTTTTCAAGACTTTGTTCTTTCTGGGTATACTTTTTCCTAACATATTTTTTAAGTCAGATAAACCAATAGAAATAACCTATACCAAACAAATCATTAAAACCCCTTGTTAATTGGTTATTCTAATTTTGTTAAAACACGCCTAAATTTGTGAGTGTGTGTGTGTGTGTGTGTGTGTGTGTGTGAGAGTGTGTTTTTTCTTTTCTAAAATATTAATCTAATTTGGGAAACTTATTTTTATTTTTCTAATCAATTATTTGGAAAACTTATAAACTGATTTAAACCTTTGTAGGTATAATGGGGCAGAAGGGCTTCACACTAAAGTAACTGAATTTGTAAGAGACAAGGACTGTCTCGTATGTGGCCCAGGTGTTCTTATTGAGCTGGAAACTTCGGTTACTCTGCAAAAGGTGATTTTAGTTTACACTGTTAAATTATGGACGCAACAATGTTCTCTGTTCTTAATTTATTGTTCTTGCTTTTCCATATTTGATATTTGGATGCTGTTTTATCTGGTACAGTCTGAGAATCATTGAACCTGTTTGGTTTGGTTGTACATTCCTTCTTTATGCATTAGTTTGAGAAGAAGAACCAAGTTGGTGATTTATTTAGTTTGCAGTTGATACCTTTAGTGAAGTTGCTTGATCCTAGAAGCTAGCCATTAATAAAATGAAATTCCCACTTGAACCTGTTAGAGTCCGAAAGCAATAGCCAACCTGAATTAAACTAAGGTCTACCTGTTTGACTCTTTGTAGACCTTGATTTTTCCTCTTCTATTGATGCTGATTTGGATCCTCTGCAAGTTTATTTCTAGCTGTGACCTTGGATTCCTATTAAAAATGATTTCAGCTCAGGGAAAAATAACTTTGCCTGAATATTTCATGCTTCAAGATTTTTTTTTGGGGGGGGGGGGGGGGGAGGAGATGGTTTTGTTGAATCATTTATAGATGAGATAGTTTGATGAGCATGATAAATATGGAAGGAAACATATAATTCAACAATGAGTTTGAGGAAATACTTTGTCAATAAAAAGATATTGGAACATTAACAAAAGTTATACTAATTATTTTATTGATAAAAAATTGTCCAAAAGTTAATATTAAGTGTAATTAGTAGGAATGCACTAGATGGAGAGTGCTCCTTTCATTTTCTATGTTAGGTGAATTTTATTCTTCATCGTTAGATACAGTGGGGATACAGTGGATATGCTTTTTGAGACTCTAGGTATTGCACGTGAATCTTTCTGTTCATGGGATTGATGTGTGCCTTTATGCTTCCTTCAGAGAAAGGTGAGGTAAAGAGAAAAGTTAAGAAAGAAAGAAAGATGATTCTTTCCTCACGTTTGGCAGGGTGGGTAGAAAAGATATGCTTTTCTTAGCAATTTCTTTTCTTTGCCTTAGCTCTTTCTAGGAGCCAGATATATTTGAAATAATTTGAACTCTGAATCATCTCTTTTGAATGCTAGTAGCAAGGCATTATTCCAAATCTAGGGATAGACCCACTTTCCAAGTTCGACAAGTGTTATAGCTGGAATTTGTTTTTTAAATCTAAAGCTTTGTTACGAGAAACGTAGATTAACTTTTTTATTTTTTTGCTTACAATAAGTGGAGATGACAGGATCGGTGATTTGAACTCAAATTCTCATCTATGGGATAACTAGAAAATGTCACTGAACTACAAGACTCTTAACAACATGCTAAACTTTAGATTACCCTTCTGTCGTTCTTTTTTAGCTGGAATTTCAAATGCATTGTAAAAACCACAAGTCTTTTAACCTCCGAGTGATATATGTTTGTTTTCTTAATTATATTAACTTCTTTTCACCGGCCATGCATCTCTTGTTTATTTCATGTTATACATTTTAGTGTTGAACAATAGTTGTATTGTATCGCTACATAAATGGTACATCTCAAATTTCCATTCGTCAAAGTCATTACACAGAAGTTGATATAGTAAATGGTGTACAATCTCAAATTCACAATCATCAAAATTAGTGCTCTACTTTTCTTCATGTCTATCAAAACAAAATGAATGGTAGTAAGTGCATGAGCAAGATAATTACATTTTGATTTTCAGCTGTCTTTGCTATTTTATGCTTGCCCTAATTTACTTTTTTTTTTTCTTTTTTTTTTTTCTTGGCACAGTTCATTGAACTACTCGAAAAGCATCCTGATCTGCTATTATCAAAAGCTAGTGTCACACACCAAGGGAGCAGTCTGTATATGCAGGCACCTCCGGTACTGGAAGAGATGACCCGATCAAACCTAAATCTTCCACTTTTTGACCTAATGGGTAAAACTTCAAGGGGTACAATCCATGTGACCGGTACAACCAGCAAGAACGACACGAAGACCTCTGTACTGAGAAAATTACGTGTTTTTTTTAAGGGAGTTGATGGGGTTACAGACATGGAAATGGCTGGCGGGGCATAACTTATGTAATGCTTCTCAATTTACTTTTGAAGCCAGAAGTTGTTAAAGCTTTTAAAACATCCTCTCCATCTCTCTCCGGTACCTTGAAATTTAGAGCAGTCGAAGGTAAAAACTGATGAGGCTAGGTTGAATTCCATTTGATTCTGTAAAATTTTTCCATAGATGACTGTTCTATAGAACATTTGAAGTAGTGAAATTTTTTTTTTTTTTTTTTTTTTATTGAAAATGATTTGAAGTAGTGAATTTGAACCAAAAAATTAATTTACACAGGTAAGTTTCATTTATTGTCTAAATCGGAGTAGATCAAACTTTTTTTTTTTGGAGAAACCGGAGTAGATCAAACATGTTACATGCCCAATTTATGATTCCCATGATGGATATTTGGATTCTTGTTACACTTTAAAGAGCGTATGGTTCAATGTGATATGCCCTTAATGTGATGCACATTACGATGATGTGACATTAAGATTTTTTATTTATATTATTTTTTCTAACATTACTATGATTTAAAATTACAAAAAATATTGCATCATCCTAATTTTATTACCTTTATAAACAATGTAATGTTGTATTCTTGTATTGAGATTACATTAATGTAAGATTACAATAATGTAATATTACGGTATAATATAACACCACGGCGAACTAAACACTATGTAAATATGTCTTGTATATATTGTACTATGTAAAACAGCCCATGCAAGACCTCCAGAATTTTGAAGACCACAGAACTTTCTCAACCCATTTCTTGTCTCTGATCCAGCAATAACAAAACGAGTCCCCTGAATTATTTTCTCCAGATTGCATAAAGGGCCTCTCAGTCTTGGATGGTCAAAACAATTGCTAGACACCTCTTAATTGACCAAGAAAAATCCCTTTTGCCGTTCCTACTCTTACAGGTAAAAGGAATGCCTTTCAATCAACTGTTCCTCAGTACTCCAATGTATCAAAACCAGAATTTGCCAACTTCCACAGCTCTATGCCCATCTTTAACCCCAGCAGGCACCTCCTGTTTTGCGAAGTATCAGCTCCAGCCTCTACACACCATAGTCTCGAAAGTTTAGTATATTAATAATTAAGAACATGATGCGCACTTTATGGTTTATATATTAAAGTTCCTCTCCAAAATACTTTTGACTCTAAATTGCAAAAGTTGTGCACTGCTTTGTGCACAATCCGGTGGGCCACACTGTGGATCTAATGATTCTAATCGAATCCCCATATCACGTGAGGGGGGTTGATGATGATAGCTGTAATGAAGACAGAAGAGTAAAGAGCATAATTATGAAAAAGGGAAGAGATGTCAAATTTAAGTGATAAAAATAGCAAAGAATCCAAGGCCGCTAAACAATTATGTTGAACAAAAATTACTCACAAGTAGGGTACTTGATAATTTGATTGCTCTTTAGGTCAAATTCGTTGGTATCAATAGGTATTTATTTCGTGTAGACGGGATTCGATTCTTAATTTTTTATTTGACCACAAAAAATTTCACCGATTGAGCAAGCCTTAACTAAAAGGGTTCAAAATAATTTGAAAAAATGAGCTTGACAAGGGCTGAAAAGTCCCAAGATTGCAGAATTTCTCCAAGGGTAGAAGACAGGACTCACATGGGGAGCAGACTGCCAAGCCCTTTTGAATGTTCACAGCCACTCACTTTTAGTACTAACTCTTAAGTTATGTAGTAAATCTTTCTTGCTGAAGGAAGAGGATGAGGCACTTTTGTGTTGGGTCCTAATACTTTTGCCTCTATTTAGTATCTAGCTTCAAAGCTTTTAGATTACGTTTGGACTCAAGGGAAAAAAAAAAGAAAAGAAGACCAAAATAGTAGTTAAAAATTAAAATATGCTAATTTTGGTATATTTCATTTCCCCATCTATCCACATCCAAAAGTACCAAAGGAAGATTTTCATTGGGATTAATAAAAGCAGGCCAAACCTTAGCTATTGGAATCATTTAAGTTCTGAGCAACAACAAAAATGAAAAACAAAAATTGCATAGAGACATGTTCATAGCTAAAATAATAATTAATTCACCATTTCATTTAACATCTAAAATCTCCCAACTCCACAATTATTATACTAGTTTCCTAATAAAGGACTGGTTAGACATTGAACATACATCTTTGCAGATATATCATTACCTTCTGTCATCAAATTGCCAATTGCAACTAGGATCCAACATCAACAAATAAGGAAGAATTGGAAGAGGAATAAAGCACCGGCAAACTGCTAACTACCATCTAGCAATTGCACTCCAAGATATAATGAAAGTCAAAATAGACAGTGCTTATTCCATGATACAATTAATAACAAAAGAGATATCCATGCACCATAATATTGAAAACGAAAGGGTCCCTTAGCCAGCCAGCAAACAGTGTGGAATGTGGACCATACATTGACATTTGACACCCATAATTCAGAATTTGCTTTCCGGAGAAGTGTAAAGTACTAGCAGATGAGGTATGATGAGTTTAAAGAAGAAATGGAAAATGAGTTGGATGAAACAAGTTAATTAATGCATGTATTTGTTCCAGTACTAGTATTCTAGAGTAGTCACTTTCTACTGCTTCATTGACACCTCTTCTCTGTGTCACAAAAGATGAAAAATGAAAAAAAGAAAGTAGTATATATGCTCACAACCATAGGTTGATGGTCCTCCAAACTCATGCAGAGCTGTACCAACAGTTTCATTCTTCTTAATTATGACTATTGGCCCACACAACAAGGTTTTCACTATTCAAACAAAGATGCACTGTAGCAAATGAATCTGATTGACCAATTGTTTTAACTGATTATTAATCCATTGGTATTACATGCATACGTCTTTTAATTTCCACCTTTCAATTTAAATAAAAGCATGCGGTCCTGTTAATCCTATTCTTCCATATGTCACTATCATTTGTGTCTTATTTAAGTTGTTCATAAGAAGGTTAAGGCTTTTCTATACAGAGAATATTCACAAAATTTCCAAATCTATGAAATACAAAAATAAAATAAAAAAGATATGTCCTAAAAAAATAATTATATCAGACAATATTTACATGATTTGGCAATTTATTTACATCCATGGTGTTAAAGTCAAACCCTAGAGTCTATCACTTTGTGAACTAAGCCTCAAAAAACCTGTAATTAAAAACCATAGCGCTTTTTTATTGGGTTGAATCATAATCCAGATTAAATACAAATAGATTCCACATAGCCAAACATCTTAATTATTTGCCATTACCCTTATTAGGATATTAGCTAAGGATGAGAGAGAGCACTCATTTACAACCAAGAGTGGTAGAGATTGAGTCTATCCTAAATTAGATATCTGGGTGTGGGTTGTTGCCGGCTGGTCCTCATCTCTTTCTTCTACTGGATAATATCATAACACACTTCCATGAGCTTTGTGGGTTCGTAGGACTTGTCCAGATTGGCCAACTAGACCATGACCCCACCATTGCACATGTACATCCCTACTAGACCATATACTTCAACTTACCTATCCCTACCTTCCTTTCCCTATTTAAACCTCTTTATCCCCATTGAGTTTGGAGAAAAGAAAAAAAAAAAAAGATACCACAAAAGTGAAGAACAATAGAACACCAAAACACACAAACAGGGTCTAGTTTGAGTAGAAATAATGGAAGTGGCCATGGATGTAGAAGATGATTCATTTTTTGCAGACTTAAGCAAGCAAATCTCTCTTTTAATCATGGATGACGACGAGGAAGACCCGGTTGCAAATTGTCCTTCAGTTTCTCTCCAGGTTCTTAGTTCTTCATTTTGTATATATATATATATACACTTTGTATTTTCTTGTGCTATAAGTAACCTTTTTTTACTTCTAAATTTTTTTACTTATTTGGTTACTAAATGAGTGTGGTTGAATTTTTTCAGAATTTTTCTCCAGCAATCCAACCACCTACACAATTACCTCAATTTCTTTATCATGAACAAACTTGCAAAAGAGAGAGCAAAGGAACTGGAGTTTTCATCCCCCAATTGTCACAGCCCAGAAGGAAGCACAGGCAAGGAAGACTTGCTTCTTACAACACAAAATCCCAGAGACAGCCTGATAATACTAGGATGGTTTCCCAAGTGTCTTCAAAGTATTCTTTTAAGCCAAAAAAAGTTTGAGGACAGACAGACCATCATGAAGTGTAGGATTTAGATTCAATAATCTCTACTAATGAATTATTCTTTGCCTAAAATGTGCTAAGGCAAGGATCTTGTGATTTTTAAGGTTTATATATATATGGTGATCATGTACATGGAAAAGCTATATATGTATATATACTTTGTTCCTTAGTGTGTCATACAGAGGCTCACCACTCCCAACTGTGGACAATGGACATGTATGGTGGTTAATTATTGAGCTTGATAGAGAATAAGCTTCTGTATTGCTCATTTAAGACTATTGATCAATTTAATTTATTTAGTGTTCGTGTATTACATTTTTGGCTAATACCTTTGGTTGCTACTTGTAAATACAAATTTCTAGCTATCAGAAATTTAATGGGAACATCTTAATTAGAATAGAGCTGAACATATTAACTATTGGTAGCACTAAATTGTGGATCTTGTGAGAATGGCCACCTTTTCAACAATGAGCAATTTGTTAAAGAAACTAGCTGTTGAGCCTAAACTTTCAGTCTTTTTCTTTCTTAATCATTTTCTTGATTTCGGTTGGCAAATATGGAATCATTCTCCTTCATGTAAAGATTTGGATGAGGTTAACTACATTGGCATGTTGAATCTCCAACATGAAGCTAATTAAGAGAAGATTTTATGTATTCACTAGGAAAAAATAAAACAAAGATGCTTTAACATCCTTTTGAGCAATTTGCTGGTTATTGTAATACAACCTAAAAGAATACAAAGATGCCATGATTGTCAACATAAGCTTCTGTTCATTATTGGATTCCATTAGGGCCATCAACAAGCTGCACAATTGAAGGCATCAACTTTGAAATTTACCTTTAATCATGACATTATTAGTTTGTTCTCTCCTTTTGAACTTTTTTTTGAAACTCTAGTGTGAAATGATTAGGTGGTTTGACCTATCATTACCATACTCTCTCATCTTTTAACCATTTATTGCATTCCTCTCGTCCTCTGTTTATTTTCCACTAATAGCAAAAAATTTCTCAAAATGTTTTGTACAACTAAAATCTTTTATAAGTGACTCCCTGTTTTTTTTTTTTACCTGTTCTAATCATTTAAAAGTTAATAAGAAAAATAGTACTATTTATAACGAATTAACTACCAAATCATATACAAATCTTATGTCACACTTTTTTATTTCACTTCATATTCCATCCATCATAATTTGTCATATATTTGTTTAACTTTTTTTATAAAATTGTATTCCTTTTAAATATATGTGAAATCTCACATAAGTTGAAGGTGTACATCACAAAACATAAGCTTGAAATCCTCCCACATTTGTTTATTTGGTTTAATTACACTAAATGATTAGCAATAATAGAAAAAAAAAAAAGGGGGGGGGGTTATGATTTATGAAAGACGCATTAACATAAGCTACTCTATTAGGCTTTTGTTAAATAAAAATAATAATAAATAAATAAATAAAACAGATATTAAACTATTAAGACAAGTATGGTACTTTAGATCAATCATCACAATTAAATCTTTAGAACTCAAAAAAAAAAAAAAAAAAAAAAAAAAAAAAAAAAAAAAAAAAAAAAAAAAACAAATTGGGTGGTGGACCTAAGAAGTGCTGAAGCTATAGCTAGGGTCCAAAGCTAGAGATAGCAAGATCTAGTAGTACTTAATCAATTAGTTAATTGAGGACTCCTACTTGAATGTTTTTTTGAAAACATAGTACACTCTTTACCAACAAAACATAGTACACTTCAAATTTTATTTAGAACTCGCAAATTGGGTGGACCCAAGTAAAGTGCTGTTGCTAGAGCTATAGTACAAAGTTATAGCTAGCAAGATCTGGTAGTACTTAATTAGTTAGTGGAAAAAAATAATAATAATAAGATGCTTTAAGGAATTGGTTTAAAAAAATACTTTCAGAAATTTACTATGAGAAATTGAAAAAGATAATTAATTTTTTTTGACAATTTTTTATATTTTCTATAAATATGGTATAAAAAATTTTCAAAAATAATTTATTAATAAATACCTTAAAGACACCCTTTAACCAAACTCGTTAATTAATCGAGTTATTATATTTAAAATCGCGTTTTGAAAACATAACATCATTTAATATTTCTATTAATGATAGTAGATTCATTCATAAAAAAGTAATTGAATTTTACTTAGGCTATTAAACCTACCATAATCCTCCTTCTAAACTCAAGACTGGGTGTAAATAAAATATATGACACTTTCAATTGATGTGTTCTAAGGGAAAAACTTCATTCTTTTCCTTGAAGATATCTTTCTTTCCAGCATTGCATCTCATCAAGTCATTTCAATTTTGCTGTCATATTCAAGTTCTTTTCCCCCCTAACATCATGTTTTCCATTTTCTTTAGGCCATCTTTCTCATTTCCATTTCTCACATAGTTTTCAATTTCAGTCACCCAATTGTCAATCCCTCATATCACATGACATATATTTATGGTGGGAACCAGTGTGTGAAGAACTGGACCCCAAACTTAGATGCCTACTATTTGTACTTGTTTTACCAGAAATGATTTTTTTTTTTTCCCAAACTAAATTATTGAAGTCATAATTTGTCAAAGGATTCTTTATCATTACAGAGAAGAGTAAAGGAAAAATAAATAAATAAATAAAGCAAAAGATAAAGATATTCCTAATGGAATATTTGCTTTGATTGGTTTTGAAATCTAGTACCAGGCTATACTAGCTAGCACCCACTTATACAGGCCATATAATACGTACTTCAAACAATTGCAAAATCATTTTGAAGGATAAAATGAATCTAGTGGGTGTCCACACCTTTTTTTTTTAATTTATCTTCATAGCTTTACACATAGGCAATTGGTACGAGGCTGATTCAGAAAGTGAAAAGAAGTATGCACCACAGACTTAAAACATACCAAAATGATGCAGCATTTGAACTCATTTCGAAAGAGCAAAGCCATATATCTTGGCCTTTAATAACCTCCAACTTCGTGTCATCATGTCTAATCACATTGAGGAGAGAATTGATTTGAGGCCACAACTAACATTGAATTATCTAGTAAGCCCAGAGAATGTAGCTGTCCCAATAATGTCATATCATGTGTTAGGGATGGGATGTGATGGGTCACGTTGAAGCAAAAAAATCTGCTACTCATTGTAAGGTCACACTGAGGGGCAGTACGTAAAATGGTGAATTCAATGGATCCAATTATATATAATTGATTGAGTGACCCAATTATCTATAATGGATTGTAGACTCGTAGGCCAGATTCCTTGGGTGGAAATGAATCACCATTTTTTTTTGAGATGAAAATGAATCACCATTACTGTGAAGTAAATAAATGCGCTAATCCGTTAGCTAGAAGAGACTAAAAGCTAAACTAAGATTTTGTTATTTTCGATAGTTTGCCTACAGACATTTGTATGCTTCTATTTTATGACAATGTCAGATTATACTGTGAGACGATTTGTCCTCAAAATTCTTTTATAGTTCTGTTTAGTTAATTAAAGTCGTTTTTCTACCTGTTAACAATGTAAAGTGAGAGAGAAAGACTGAATAGTCTGTATATTTGATGTGTAAAATAATGTACAATAGAAACTTTATATAGGCTAGGTATGTGTGCAGTACAAGTAAAATAAGTAAATTACAAGTACAGTATATTGGGCTAAGCCCAATGGACTAAACTAGACTAAGCTATACACTAACATCCTCCCTCAAACTCAAGGTGGCAAGGAGGAAGCCAACTGGAGTTTGGATATAAGATCTCGAAGACGACCAGGCGGATGAGTCTTAATAAAGATATCAGCAGGCTGGTCAGCAGAGGAGATGGAAAACAACTTGAGATTTCCTTTCTTGAGATGCTGGCGAGTGATGTGGCAGTCGATCTCAATATGCTTGGTGCGTTCGTGGAAGACATCATTATGAGCAATGTAGATAGCACTACGATTGTCACAATAAAGAGGAGTGGCAGTAGGCTGTGGAGCATCCATGTCAGCCAAGAGCCAGCGAAGCCAAACAAGCTCACAAGTGGTGTCGGCAGGGGCACGATACTCAGCCTCAGTACTGGAACGGGAAACCACATCCTGCTTCTTGCTGCGCCACGAGACAAGAGAAGTACCTAACAGGAAACAGAAACCTGTGATAGAACATTGATCAGTCGGATCACCTGCCCAGTCAGCATCTGAATAAGCATAAAGCTCGAGAGAAGATCGAGAAGAGTAATGCAGACCATGATAAAGTATGCCTTTGACATATCGGAGAATCCGAAGAACAGCAGCATAGTGGACAGAACGAGGTGCATCCATGAACTTACTAACCATACCCACAGCATGTGAAATATCCGGACGAGTAACAGTGAGATAGATCAAACTGCCAACCAACTGACGATAGCGAGTAGCATCGGATATAGGTTCACCATCCAAAGGTGTGAGCTTCGCATTGTATTCCAAAGGAGTGGAAACAGTCTTGTTGTCAGTGATACCGGCTTTAGAGAGAAGATCAGAAGCGTATTTAGCCTGGGAAAGATAGTATCCATCAGAGGATGAGGTAACCTCGAGCCCAAGAAAATAGCTGAGAGTGCCCAGATCTTTCATCTCAAAATGCTGACTAAGAAAGTGCTGAAGAGAGCGGATACCTGCAGAATCATCTCCAGTAATAATCATATCATCAACATAAAGAAGAATAAGAGTGATACCAGCAGAGGATCTTCAGACAAACAAAGCAGTGTCATGAGGACTCGAAGTGAAACCCTGCTGAGCAACAACTGAGCTAAACTTTTCAAACCAAGCTCGAGGAGCCTGCTTGAGGCCATAAAGAGCACGGCGAAGGCGGCAAACTTGACTGCCTGAGTGTGGATAGCCAGGGGGTGGTTGCATGTACACTTCTTCATGGAGGTCTCCATTGAGGAAAGCATTCTTCACATCCATTTGATAAAGAGGCCAACGGCGAACAGCAGCCACAGCAATGAGACATCTGACAGATGTAAGGCGAGCAACAGGAGCAAATGTTTCCTCATAGTCAATACCATACTCCTGAGTAAAGCCCTTAGCAACAAGGCGAGCCTTGTATCGTTCAACAGATCCATCAGCCTTGGTCTTGATCTTGTAAACCCACCTACAACCTACTACAGACTGACCAGGAGGCAAATCAACCATATCCCAAGTGTGATTCTTATGAAGGGCATCTAGTTCTTCGTTCATAGCTTGCTGCCAAAGAGGGTCAGTATGGGCCTCACGATAGGTGTGAGGTTCATAGAGGGTGGCAAGAGCAAAAGAGCAGTGATAATCAGTGAGATAAGAGGGAGGAATGCTTACCTGAGTGGAACGACGAAGTTCAGGACTAACAGGAGACTCAGGAGAGGGTGGTGCCACAGGATCCAAGACAGGCGGGTCATATGCCGGAGACAGAACCGGAGATGAGTCATCTGGAGAGGCAGCCGATGTTGAAGAATCCTCCACAAGTTCAGGATAGAGAGGAAGGAAAAGATCAGTAAAAATAGGAGATTCTGAGGAAGAAGATGCAAGAAACTGCTGAAGACTCGTGAAAGGACGATGTTCCCAAAACTCAACATGACGGGAGACACGAAGGCGACGAGAAATGGGATCATAGCAGCGAAACCCCTTTTGAGACACACCATAAACAAGGAAACAACAGAGACGAGTACGAGGTTGGAGCTTTGTTCGTTCATGAGGAGGAAGAGAGACAAAACAAGCACAACCAAAAACCCGAAGAGAGGAGTAGTCAGGAATTTGACCATAAAGAAGCTCAAACGGTGATTTGTTGTGTGTAGTTGGTGAAGGAATACGATTAATGGTGTACACAGCAGTGAGTGCAGCCTCACCCCAAAAGCGCTCAGGAAGAGAGGCAGAAATGAGAAGGGTGCGGACAACATCAAGGATGTGACGATGTTTTCGTTCTGCACGACCATTTTGTTGAGAGGTGTAGGGACAAGACCACTGAGGAAGAGTACCATGATTGTCTAAAAAGGATAAGAAAGATTTATCATTATATTCTTGGGCATTATCTAATCGAAAGACTTTGACAGTGCGATTGAACTGTGTTTCAATCATTTTATGAAATGTTTGATAAATAGACACAAGTTCAGACCTATGGTGAAGCAGATAAATCCAAGTATATCGAGAAAAATCATCCACAAATATGACAAAATATTTAGATCCCCCCTCAGTGGGAACAGTTGCAGGGCCCCAAATATCAGAATGTACAAGATCAAAAGGGGCAGAAGAAAAGGAGTCACTTTTATTAAAGGGAAATTTTGTTTGTTTGCCAAAATGACAGGAAGTACAATCAAATTTTTGAAACTAAACAGAACCTAAATGACCTTGAGAAGCTAACAACTGAAGACGAGATAAGGATGGATGACCAAGACGAGCATGCCATAGATCAGGGGAGGAGATGGCAGTGGTTGCAACTGCAGAAACGACTTGTGAAGGAATCTTCAAGTCATGAACCTCAAACATGCGACCAACTTTAAGGCCTGTCCCAAGCACTTGACCCGTCCGAGGATCCTGCACGTCCACACCATGATTAGTAAACAGAAGATCTAATCCTAATTCACAAAGTTGACCAACAGAAAGCAAATTGAGGGATAACTTTGGAATATGAAAGGTGTCACTAAGGGATAAATTAGGAGAAGATATTGTTCCTTTATGACTAACAGACATAGGAGTTCCATCAACAGTGTAAATGTTGATTGGATGTTCTAAGGGTGTCTTATCAGAAAATTGGGATTCATCAGGAGTCATATGGTTACAACATGCAGTATCAAAAAACCAAGGTTGTTTACCTGAGGTGACAGAAAGGGCAGTGGAAGTACGGGATAAAACCTGTTGAACAACTGCCTCAATATCAACCGTAGTAAGTGAGGAAGTCAAAGATGGACCTGTAGGAACCGATGGATCTGAAGGACATACAGCAGCTGCCCGAGGAAGAGAAGCTTTATTATGCTCTTGCACAAATTTCTGCAGCTTGTGACAAACAGAGATGTCATGGCCTTTGGCACGGCAAAACTTGCAGCGAGTGCCTTTGGAAGACTGAGAATTGGGATGCCCAGAGTTTATTCGTGGAGGAGCAGTGAATGCAGCAATGGGAGGCTGAGGAGAGGGTGTAGCCAATACATGATCAGATGATGACATGTGATAAGTAGGTTGACGGTTCTCCTTAGAAATGAGCTCCTTGACTGCAGCATCAAGAGAAGGAGTAGGAGACCGGCTAAGCAGAGAAGCCCTAGTAGGCTCAAAATCCTCACGTAAACCCATCATGAAGTGCATAAATCTACGACGATCCCGATATTTGACAAACAGCTCAATGTCCTTAGAGCACACCAGTGGAGGATCTGCAGCAGAGAGTTGTTCCCACATAGTAGAAGTCTGAGAATAAAAATCAGAAATGGACTGACCTGTCTCTTGGCGCATTTGATAGAGTTTTGATTCAATGTGGAACTCCAAGCTTGAATCATTAGTGCAATTATAGCGATCCGCCAAAAATTTCCAAGCAGCCTCAGCAGTTTCAAGACGAGGAAGAAGATTATGAATGGAGGGAACAGAGGTATTGATAAACCAAGACAAGATCTTACTCTGAATACTCTCCCATTCCTCTAGACGTTCCTCATAATCATCTGTTGGAACAGCAGTCTTGGAAGACTCTTCAGCAGCTGTGGCTTTGGACTTAGGGTTTGGTACTGGCTTAGGAATTGAACTAGTCACATACCTCCACAGTTTACGACCCTTGAGAAAGATAGTCATATTCTGAGCCCACGCATGATAACTAGCAGGACCATCCAACATAACAGTGATAGGACGTATGATATCTCGATCATTTTGTTGAGCCATAATGAAGAAAATGACCAAAAATAGGATTTAGAGACCTCAAATGCAGAAACGGAGCTCAAAATCGGAATCTACGCGAAAAACTGAGCAAGACAGGTGCTGTTGAAAAATTTTGACTTCAGTCAACGGTCAACGGTCAAAGTCAACGGTCAACGGTCAAAGTCAACGGCTGACGTGTGCTGACGTGTGCTGACGTGGCAGTGTGACGTCACTCTAGGGCTGACGTGGCAGCACGTGAAGCGGATCAGGCGCGTGTGGCGCGTGAGAAGCGCGTGGAACTAGCGCGTGAGAATCACTGACGGCGCGTGGCGGCGCGTGGAGGCGCGTGGAGCGCGTGCTCGTGAGGCCGAAAACTTCTGACGGCGCGTGGGGGCGCGTGTGATGTAAATTCTGACCTTTCTTTGTTGGGTTTTGCTCGGAATTGGCTGTTCTGTCACTTTATGCCTTTGCTTTGGCAGTTGGATGAGCAGAACGATGATATCCGAGAGTTGCAGGTACTGTGGGCGTGACGGCGGTGACTCGCTTCTGCAGTGACCACTGGACGAAGACGAGGGCAGCGGAAAAACGCCGGAGATGTCCACAGGAACCAGAAAATCAGAGGAATGGCTCTGATACCATGTTAACAATGTAAAGTGAGAGAGAAAGACTGAATAGTCTGTATATTTGATGTGTAAAATAATGTACAATAGAGAGCCTTTATATAGGCTAGGTATGTGTGCAGTACAAGTAAAATAAGTAAATTACAAGTACAGTATATTGGGCTAAGCCCAATGGACTAAACTAGACTAAGCTATACACTAACACTACCCAAAAAAAATTATATATAAAATAAGGGCTAAATTAAGTTATATCTAATATAATTTTAAGCAATATTATACTATTTAATATATTTCTATTCTTATCAAAAAAAAATATATATATATATATATATATATTTCTATTGAATTATCGTCTTTTGCTCAAAAATATATATCTATATATATATATATATATATATATATTTCTATTGAATACAACCTAGTGCCACACATCATCTTGGTATGTTTTAGGTCTAATAAATTGTGTGTATCTCCGCTAAACTCTGAAACTAAATAATATATCATAATTAATTTATGAGTGATAAACACATTTTCTCATACAATTATAATTCTCATCATATTAAAAGAAAAGAGTTAATTTTTTTTTTTTTGAAAGCAGGGGTATCTCAGAAATTTGTATTTTTCCTTAAATTTGATAAAATCTTAATAGGAGGGGACAAAGAGCTTATTATCAATGAATCAAGTGAGATATCGCTCAATTTTGAAATTCAAAGAGACATTTCAACTGATTTTTAAAGATTGGGAAAAGTGCAATTGCCACCAAATATATATATAGCCATCAACAACAAGCATTAATCAACCATCAAAATGTGTGTACATATATATACACACATTTTGATGGTTGATTGTTGCCTGTTGTTGATGGCTTAAGTGGGTGATGGGCCTGATGGCTGATACAAACTTGAAATGGCTGGAACCTTCAAGATTGATGAGTGATTGGTATTTGAAATCGTCTACAATAACTTCAAGTTGATGGCTTGATGCTCAGCCCATGATCATCTACAAAGTTCCCATAGAAAAACTTATTCCATATCATGCAATATCAAATTACGTGGAAATAAATAACATTTGCATTACATTTGTTTCTCAAAAAAAAAAAAAAAAACATTTGGTTCTAATAATGTTTGGCTCTAATTTTTCTTTTCCCAGAATTCTGGAAATAACCGTTAATTTGAATCAGCTTCAGCCACAAAGTCTTATACTGCATTACTTTTAAAGTAATAACAATTACCACTTCAATTCTTGACAATGAACCACCAAGGAACTAATTCCAAATTATCATTCATGATGAGTCCATAAAAACTATTAAGGTTGTCCATCTTAATGGACGGTCATTGCGTCATTAGTAGGCCATCAAAGATTTATGAGTAACTGCCCAACACATTCAATACCGATCATCAAAGGCCTTAAACCCTCTCATCAAGATAAAGAACATTACAATTAGAGTAATAATCATCCTCATTTATGTCCAACAGCTACCTAAGTCACTTATAAAAGGGACAATCTGTCCATTTGCTAAGGTACGTCAAAAAACTACTACAAAACACTATCTATATATGAAATATATGGGTTGGTACTAATTTAAGTATCGGAGGCTCTCCCACCGGGCACAACCCGATGGTCTTTTCGATCTATCTCTCCTTTATCTTGCAGGTTCTATAAGGTCATCTAATGTTCCGGATTGAACGAGGGACCCAACTGACGATTTTGGCATCATCAGTTTGGCGCCGTCTGTGGGAAAAGACAAGTCATTGTTCTCTTCCCATGACAAAGGGTCACTTAGTTCATTCGAAAGATATGAACACCATGATACCGTAGTCAGTCTCGATCAGCTAGATGGAATGTGGTGTAAAGATCCTCTGATAGAAGCAAATCTACCCATGACAAAGCAGTCTTGTAGTCTTCCAACCCAAAGGGTCGAGCGCACAAAATTTGGAGGCCAAATCAAATCCCCTCAATGTGATTTCGCAAAAAATGTCATCGTGTTACTGTGGGTCGATGATCCTAGGCACAAACGAGATGGTTCGCATCAAGAACCCAAGGTAACTCTTATGCCTTTATTCAAAAAAAAAAGAAAAAAGCAAGAGCAAAGATACATAGCCTACCCCACTAAGCCATTCAATGAGTATCATTGCTCAGGTATGTCCATGGGTTTATTTTCCCAAAAGTTATTTTTTCTACATGATACTGTTACGTTTTGCATAAGATCTTAAATTCCTAGATTACTCAAAATAAGTCAACCATAATAATGGTAGTCCCAAATATAGCTTTGTCTTTCTATATTTGTTTTAGATCTCAATTTAATCATACCGAAGTTGCTATATATGGTGATATATAAATGAAAGGAATGGGAATCATAGCTTCGGCTAAAGGCTTTATAAAATAACAATAAAATAAATAAAAAAAGGCGGTATATAATTTAACATCTACGTGAGATTTGGAAATACAATGAATATGCATTTGTGAAATTCCTAATCTGGTGTTAAAAAAAAAATGGGAAGTAATTGGTCAGCTATATACTTGCAATTTCCATCACAGTTTGCTATGTGGTTTAATGGAAAATTTTAAACCTTTTGTAATGTCCGAATTTCCCACTAAAAACTTTTGTTTTAATGTCAGTAGTTTCTTACCAATTTCAGTTCGTAGTGTTGGCTAAATTTGGAATTTTCTTTAATGCCTAGTATTTGGTTGAATATAAACATAAGATTAATGGAATCTTAAAAACTATTAATCAATTGCTGCATTATGAGGCTTGCTGTAAAAAAACGTTTTCCTTACTAACTCTTATTGACAAATGTGTCGATATACATGTATAAATAGTTATACGTTTCTAGTTTCTACAGCTATGTCTTGAATTCCATGTGAAATTTGGAATAATCGAAAATGCTCATGTTTCATACAAGAAAAAAATTTGATGGGATTTATGAGTATTTAAAAAAAATATATCATGAATTTTTATGAACCCCATAAATTATGGTGTTTCTATTTTGAAGAACCTTATATTGAGAAGAGTTCATGTGCCTTTAAATAATTGAGAATTTTATGTGCCATGTTTTTCGTTTGAATTTTGTCAAATAGTGGGGGTATTGAAATGGAGGAACAAGAAAAAAAAAATTAAGTTACAATTGATGAGACTTATTGTGCATATATATATATATATGAATATATACATCAATACATGCTTTTTAAGATAAATACAGTCAACCCAATGTGTAGCAAATCTCATTTTGATCATTCAAAATTTCACATGTACTGTTCATTTGCATGTTTGATGTTAGACATACTTGTTTGGCACATAATTCACCAATGTTGGTAATGGCACGTATGGTACCACTTACCAGTTTATCACCCCTTTTCTTTCCTAAACGTATCTAGCTTAAATAGGAAAGATGGAGTAAACATGTTATTGCCTTGCAATAGGTAATAAAACTCAATGCTTGAATATTAGAAAATATTTATTATCTTACCAAAATTATAATTTTGGACATTAAATGGCAAGGTCAAACTTTATTGTCGTTTCCAGTTATAAAAATAAAAACCCATTTCAAGCATTAAAACCGGAATTCATTCTATTGTCTTTTTAGAATTTAGAATTATTTTTAAGGACTTCAAAGATGTTTTAAAAAAAATAAAAGACAATAAGTATGTACATCTTTTTACACCTCTAGTTTCTCAAGGGAAATTAATGATGGACCATGTTTAAAGCAATCAGTACTCAAACGTATGACTTGAAAGGTATACACTTATTAAAGTCATTATTTGAAAGCAATCAAGATTATTAATTTGTTAATATTTTTTTGGAGCAAAATGAAGCTAGTAAAGCTCAAAAAAAAAAAAAAAAAAGCCTTGACATGAAATAAATCATCCAGCAAAAAAAGGTCATGGACATGGACCTGCAATAATTGTTGAGAATACTGCAGATGTTTTCCTAGCAGATAATTTCTATGTTAAGGGCCAAATACAAGAGGAGGCAAAAGAGATCAACTTTCGTGGTTATATCTATTTTCTATGAAAGATGGGAATTTTCTATTCAAAGATCAAACCAACATGATGCCTGGTATGTTATCTGATAATTTCAACTCAATATATTGTTTATGATTAACAAGTCTAGGCCATCCATCTGCTAGAAGATAGGGAACCCTAAAGCCTGTGTGTCATGATTCATGACTCATAAGTTATAAGTCATGAGGCTAGATAGGTAATAAGATGGGTTAGGTGTAAACCACCTTTTATTCAGCTTAACTGTCTACCCACGAGGCCAAGCCTTTTGTTATCCACTAGCAGCATGTGTCGTCATGTGCCTTTCATGTTTATCATATTCACCAATTTCATGTTATTGTTTCTTATGTCATTTGAAATGAATCATTAAACAAGCCTTTGAATAACTAATTATAGGCTGAAACCAAACAAAGAAATAATTAGGGGATATTATTTCGGTTATGAATTAAAACCCCTGGATTATCTTCCTTACACGGTGAATACGTTTATGGTGCTTAAGTTTTGCAATTAAGGACCACTTAAGGTAAAGGCTCTACCAAATTTAAAGAAACTAATTTTGAATATTAAAGAAAAATGAAGCCAAAAATATACCATCTTACCAAAATTATATATGTGAAGTCAAACCTTAATGTCTTTCAAGATTTAGAAAGCATTAAAACCAGAAGTTATTGGGTTGCCATTTTAGAATTTTGAAATTAAGTTTAAGAATTTCAAAGAATTTTTGGATAAAGAAAGTTAGTAAATATAAGTTTCTACTTTCTACAATTACTTTCCTAATGAAAGTTAATTCTATAAATGTTCCTTAGAGCAATCAGTCAACTATGTTAGTTATTCTCAAGAGTACTACAGTAGATATCAGACAAAGTCAACACCTTCATATTGGGTAGTAAAGAAAAATACAGAGATGCTTTATCACCGCTCTTCTTTCCTAATATGTCATGCTAAAATAGGAAAGGTGAAACCTAGTATTACTGCCTTGCCAAAGTGTTTTTGTCTTTCCAATATTATATCATGATTTTAGAGTTTAGACACTAAAGAGATCAGTAGAATTATACGTTTATGTAAAAAAGCAAAATTTACATCACGATGTATTAGAAACAAAAAATTGTGATATTTGGGCAATATCAAATCTGAATCTTAATAGGAAATTGCGATTTCTCTTTTTCTAAGAGATATTTTTACTGCTTAGATGACTCCATTTGAAAAGTCATAATGCCTCTAGGCTCAAGCCACAACAAATTTTATGCACATGTCTTAATGTTATTTATGATTTCTTGCTTGGCAATGTTGCTCCAAGCCTAATGTTTTACGCAGCAAGAATATAGATAGTACAACCACCAAGCTAGTCTAACTAGACTATCTCGACTGTACATATACTCTCAAGTCCACTGGATCAAGAATGAGAATCTATCAAGAAGAGCCTACTAAGAAGGAGATCAAAGGTAGTTGACATGATAGCATCATATCACCCCATATCTCTGTCTATATATAATTGATTGACACTGCTATAAGGTAATTTTGTACCAAGGCCAAAAATCATGGAAAAGCCTAGAGTCTTTCCATAGCATCATGAATATTTCTTTCTTTAAAAAAAAAAAAAAAATGCTATATCAGTACACTATATGTCTAATACATAATGGCTCACACAATGATATGTAAGAGACATGGTGTTAAAACCTTAGCTTGAATATATATTGAATGTGAAAGTATGATGATAGGTCATGTATCAAGTATAAGTACTCTTTTTTTTGTATTATATGCGTAACCAATTAGGCATGTGTTCGGAAGAATCTTATCCTATGCACATGCCAATCTTGACCTTAATGGGATCACTCCTTAAAACAAACTGGAACAAAGGCTAAACATCCTATAAAATCTTACCAGTGATCTCTTTATTCATATAACATGTGTTTAATGAAACACTTTGCAAGTACGTGTATAAATTGCAGAATGACAGGACTTTAGAAAATCGATCATAATAGTCAAGTGAATAGCCCAAGAAGAATTTGGCCAACTAGGCCACTGTCTCAACAAAGAGACAAAAAGCGAAGGGTCATTTCATTGGTCGTGATCAAACGATAAAGGAAGTAATAATAGAAGCCCATAGGATTGTTTTCGTCCCTAAAGGAAGGAAATATAACCTTGAATGGTCAACATGCCCTAGTCCATGCACCTTCAAAAGAATGAAGCAAAAGAGATCTAAGCCTTAAACATGGAATATCATGTTAAGCTTAACAAAAGAGATCTTAAAGGCAGGGGAACTTGTCAAGAAGAATACAACAATGATTTAGGGTCTCTTGTTAAGGTAACTCATTTATTTATTTCTTTCTAATTAACCATGCTAGATATGATCTTGTTAGAACTAAGTGCATATCAAGCTTGCATGATTATTACAAATGTGTATGTGGAACATGTTGAAAATATTGCTATGAAATTGTTACAATTATCACAATTAGTATGACTATATTATTAGTAGCATATGTTTCATCGTCACGAATCTGAGAAGATCTATTAAGTCTCCTAGACTTAAAATGATAAGATGATCGTCTTCACAATATAGTCATGAGTTTAAGTCTCAATAAATTTCCAATATCTTCATCAACTCACCAAAATCTTTTTAAATTGCTTTTAAAATTATTTACTGTGCAAGCACCTAACAAAGATCAGTTTAAAGAAGCATAGAGTCAAGAAGCTTTACTTTTTATATATCATAGAATGCTTCTCTATGATTCATATAGAATGCACTTCATCAAATGACATCCATAATTGTATAGCATGTAGTTGCATATTTGTACATTGTCATTCCTAACAAAATGCAGCTAGCACTATTGAAGTGACTTAAGCGTACAACTAAAGAAGAAGGAAGAGGGAATTGCTATTACGAATAGCAATGACCATAGTCGTCAAAGCATGCCAAAAAAAAAAAAAAATCTAATCATGATAGAGCATTCCTCTAGTCGTCAATACATTCTTCATGTTTGAATGGAGGCAACAACATGGCCTAGTTTTTACGCCTTCGAAAAAGAGACCTAGGCCTTATACATGAAGTATCACATTAAGCTTAAAAAATCTTGAAAAGAGAGGAGCTCGTCATCTTAAAAAGAGAAGAGTTTGTCAAGAAGATCCCAACAATAAAAAAGATCGAGATATCAACATGGCCCTAAGAAGGTCCAAAACAACATAGTGTCAAGGAATAGTGTCTAGAATCTTTCTAGCAACAAGTGACAAAATTCCTTAAATGGATGTAAGTCACCAAAAAATGGCTAAGTGATAAGATTCCGCCAAGACGGATGTGAATCACTGATGAAGCCTAAGTGACAAGATTCCTTAAATGGATGTAAGTCACCAAAAAATGGCTAAGTGATAAGATTCCGCCAAGACGGATGTGAATCACTGACGAAGCCTAAGTGACAAGATTCCTTAAATGGATGTAAGTCACCAAAAAAAGGAGTTAAGTGATAAGATTCCGCCAAGATGGATGTAAATCACTGACGAAGCCTAAGTGACAAGATTCCTTAAATGGACGTAAGTCACCCAAAAACGGTTAAGTGATAAGATTCCGCCAAGACGGATGTAAATCACTGACGAAGCCCAAGTGATAAGATTCCTTAAATGGATGTAAGTCACCAAAAAATGGCTAAGCGATAAGATTCCTTAAATGGATGTAAGTCACCCAAAAAAAAAAATGGACAAGATTCCGCTAGACTGATGTAAATCACTGACGAAGTCTAAATGACGAAGCCTAAGTGACAAGATTCCTTAAATGGACGTAAGTCACCCAAAAACGGTTAAGTGATAAGATTCCGCCAAGACGGATGTAAATCACTGACGAAGCCCAAGTGATAAGATTCCTTAAATGGATGTAAGTCACCAAAAAATGGCTAAGCGATAAGATTCCTTAAATGGATGTAAGTCACCCAAAAAAAAAAATGGACAAGATTCCGCTAGACTGATGTAAATCACTGACGAAGTCTAAATGACGAAGCTCTATAACTGGATATAAGTCACCTAAAAGTGGCTAAGTGACTAAATATCCTTCGACGAGTGTAAGCAGACAAAGATTCTCACACAAACAAAAGTCACACACAAATCAAGAATATCAAACATGACAACCAGAAAATGAAGGAAAGAAGAAGTATCGAAGTGATAAAAAATGGTAGTCCAAATAAATCACCTCGCTCCTCAGCAGTGATAAAAAATGGTCGTCCAAAGAAATTTTTTAGCGAAAAAAAAAAATGATCGTCCAAAGAAATTAGCTCATTTTCAAGATCAAGTTATGATCCCTTGAACACCAAAAAAGACTTTCAAAAGGCAAATACTAAGAAGTCTTCACAAAAATACTACCATTCTTGAAGAAAAAAGTAGTTGAAGGTAAAGAAGTTTGAATCTAAACAAGTCAAGAATATTCCCAAAGCCTGATTAGCACAAAGCAAAATCAAACTTGCGAATGGGGGACAACTGATGAGTCCATAAAAACTATTAAGGTTGTCCATCTTAATGGATGGTCATTGCGTCATTAGTAGGCCATCAAAGATTTATGAGTAACCGCCCAACATATTCAATACCGATCATCAAAGGCCTTAAACCCTCTCATCAAGACAAAGAACGTTACAATTAGAGTAATAATCATCCTCATTTATGTCCAACAGCTACCTAAGTCATCTATAAAAGGGACAATCTGTCCATTTGCTAAGGTACATCAAAAAACTACTACAAAACACTATCTATATATGAAATATATGGGTTGGTACTAATTTAAGCATCGGAGGCTCCCCCACCGGGCACAACCCGATGGTCTTTTCGATCTATCTCTCCTTTATCTTGCAGGTTCTATAAGGTCATCTAATGTTCCGGATTGAACGAGGGACCCAACTGACGATTTTAGCATCATCAATTCACATTACTGTAATCCTTTCTATAAACCATATTAAGACAAATGTATACGTACCATGAAACTCCTTTTTAATTTTTAACTTATCAAAAGGTTTCATTGTTTTTGACAAAAACAATGAAACCTTTCTAGAAAGTGAGAATATATATATATCAAATATATTATATATACGTCATCTCCTTTGCTTAAATAAACTAAAAGCACCTCTGGATTTCTTATATGCATATTATTATTTATAATATATATATATATATATATATATGCATATTAAAATTTCTACCCAATTAGTTATATATTACTAAAGGTTACTTTTATATTTTCTTCAATGCTTCAAAAATAAATATATCATTCAAATAGATACACTCAAGCTGAATGGTACCACTAATCACCTTCAATTATTCCTAGACTATTGGTTTTCATAGAAAAAAGATTCAGAAAGACCAAAAAAAAAATCAAAGTGAAGCAAACGGACCGCAATGGACCAAATTAGACCGAACGGACCAAAGGAGACTAAATGGATGGACCAAAGTGGATTTTTTGAACCAAAAAGACTAATGTAGACCTAAGTGAACCGTTTGGACCGAATGGACCAAAATAGACCAAAATGTTATGTTGATGTGGCTCAACAAAAATCTAATAGCAGTGCTAAGTTTCATTTTGAAATTTATATATATACTAGTATATTCCCGTGCGATGCATGGCTTAATGAAGATTCATATATAAGCTAAATTTTTTAAAAAATAATTAAAACAAATTTATTAATTAAATAGTAATAATAAATTCTAAAATATGTAAGTAATTTTAATAAAAAATTTATCTTAAGCTCTGATTTTTTAGAGTTTGGACTTTATCAATGTTTATTTATTTTTACATTTTAAAATCTTCTTTGTGCTTTGTGTTAACTTCTTAATATGAGATACGGAATGAGTTTGATCATTCTTATTAGGATTATGTTTAATTTATGCCTTAACCAACACAAACAATAATAAACAAAATAGTTCTTCAATATAGATTTTTTCCTAGTGATAGTCTAATTAAAAAAATAAATAAAAAATCAACACACTCGCAAATTAAATACATAATCAAATCATACACAAAAGAGTTCAAAATTTGAGAATATATTAAAAAAATTACATAAGAAAACAAGAACTTAAATGAGTGTCCATTGTTTTGCTTCTTTATAGTAAATTTCCTTTGACATAATATCCTTCATGCAAATTCATAAGCAAAGGACAACAAATAATATGAATTTATTAGATTAAAATATAAGCTTAAGTTGCATCTTAGGAAAAAAAAAAGTGAAAAAAATTACTATAATGTGGGGTGTATGGTGTGGGATTTAATTATAGGAATGATTTTTTGGTTAAGAATGATTATATCAAAAAAGTCGTTGCTTAAAATATATGTGTGTGTGTGTGTGTGTGTGTGTGTGTGTGTGTGTGTGAGAGAGAGAGATTAGTTCAAGTTACACCTGGTGTAATTTGACAAGAGTTACATCATTTGTAGACCGTAGATTTGTAATTGATCTAATAGTTAAAAAAATAGTATTAAATGCTAATTGATTTACACCTCATTCACTTAATTAATAGCCATTTTGCTTCTCTCTCCTTATTTATTATTTAAAATTTTCTACATATATTTCCCTTTTTTGCCAATGACTTTACAAATATATTTGTAATACTTTTTTTTTTCTTTTTTTGAGATTTTTTTTTTTTTTTTTTGAGTTTGTATTACTCTTTTTTTTTTTTTTTCTTCTTTTGAGCCAGTCATACTCTTATAGTCTTATCAATTGTGAATATATACTCTATCTCCTTAAAAATAAATAAATGGCTAAGTGTTTTTTAATTAGGTTTTAAATAATAAGTTTCTCAAATAATAAATAACACAAATACTTTCTTTTTGTTGAATGACTTTACAATTATATTTGCAATTCTCTCTTCTTCTTTTCTGGGTGTACCTGAGTCTGTAAACTGTAATACTTATGTCATTTTCTTTTCTTCTTTAAGCTGGTAATACCCTAGTAATTGTGAATATTTTCTTTGCCTTCTTATAAAATAAAATAAATAAATAAATTGTTGGGTGCTGTTTAATGAAGCCTTAAATAATAGGGAAATTATTGTATTCTCCCGGAGTACCATAAATGCGTACTCCCTCCTCTCACATGAATGGTGGGTCTCACTAATTAAATTCATGGTGGGACCCACCATTCATGTGAGAGGAAAGAGTACGCATTTATGGTACTCCGGGAGTACCTAATAATTTTCCTAAATAATAATTCTCTAAAAAAAGGTTTTAAATAATAAATAAGGAGAGAGAAAAAAAAATCGCTATTAATTAAGTGAATAAGGTGTAAATTAATTCACATTTAATGCTATATTTTTAACCATTAGATCAATTAGAAATCTGTGGTTTAAAAATGGTATAACTCTTGTCAAGTTACACCTGGTGTAACTTGAACCCATCTATATATATATATATATATATATATAAGTTCCGAAATTTTTGAAAATAAACTTTTTTTTTTTTAAGAATCTGATAATAAACTATTAGTTGGAGTAGAATTTAAATTTCTAAAACTTAGATGATAATTTTTTTATCTAAATTAAATTATTGTTAAATCTTATCCATTAGTCAAAAGTTTTGTAGCTTAATATCTTAACTAGACTCTAAGCACGCGATCACACGCGTTCTCAGAGGCTCTTCTTTTTTTTTTTTGGGTAAGGACTAATTTAGAGTATCCATTATAATTTTGGATCAATACATTTTTCAATTACAAAAATACCTAGGGGTGTGATGAAAAATTATTTCACCACATAATACTCATCACACCCCTAGGTTTTTTTTGTTATTAGAAATGTAGTGATCCAAAATTATAATAGATACTCTAAATTAACCCTTACCAAAAGCAAAAAAAAAAAAAAAAGGAGCCTCTAAGCACGTGCATAACCAATAAATCATTTATCCAAGTGAGTTAATTTTTGTTAACTATAAATATCAATTGGAATGATATTACCAATATTCTGCCGTAATGCACATTGAAAAACATAATAGTAAAAGTTTGGGTTGATTTCCAACCAAATATAGTGAGCAAATCAGATATGTAAAGCATTATCTTTCAAACACTCAAATTTACTACAAAAATCAAGTGAAAATGTAATGACCTAATGGACCAATCGGAAGCAAGAGCAACTGAAGTTAGTTTTTTACATTAATGTTTAGACAATTTTTCATACCTTTGTATAATGCCATCAATGAACAAAAGCAACAATTAAACACAAAAAGTTGTAACTTTTTAAAATTTCTAAGTTCTAACCACAAAATACAAATATAATCCCAAAGATATTGGGAGTGAGAATTTTATCTTGTACAGGAACGAAAAAGTAATAGAAAGAGTGTGTGAGAGAGAGAAAGAAAGAGATGTGATACTGGTTACAAATTGCTGTCTTTGATCACAACCTTTCCACCAAACCAAATGAAATTCATCATTGAAAACCACTGAAAGAGAATCAAATAAACACCAACTTCATATTAGAGGAGAAAGTGAATAATTAAATTAAAATTTTTTTTTGAAAGTTATCAACTTGGATTGGAGATGTAAGCCCCATAAGTATATTTTTAAGTGGTTCTTTGTAGAGGAAGAGAAATAGATGTCCATATAAAACAAAAAAAGAAATAGATCAATATGTGTGGGGCTGGTGACTTTTTTATGGGATAAATCTTCAAATTGTGGAAGTTATCCTTGAGTAGTTTTGGTTCATTTTAAATTTTAAATTTCAATTTGAGAATGGTGAGACATGTGCTGATAACAGGATGAAAAGGAAAAAAAAAAAAAATATATATATATATATATATATATATATATAAGAAAAATGGATTAGTGGGAGAGAAGAGAGGAAATGTGTGTTATTTAACTTGTTTTTCTAATTTTGTTTTAAAGAAAAAAAAATGGCAAAGTTGTTTAGAATAAGTGGGTTAGTGGGAGTGTTCCTATTTTGTAGGAAATATTTTTTCAAATTTATCTAAAATTTAGGAGTTTTTAAATTAGTAATTTTACATGTCTAAGCCTATTATTTAAGATTTACAAACAGGTAAATTTGAGGGTATTTTGGGTATTGAAATTGAGAAATCCAAACAGGGGAAACCTCTTAAATAGTAGTATAGATAAAATATTAATTTAATAAGATGCAACTTGAGGGAAAAAAAAAACAAACAAAAAAAAATGTGAGTTGTGTGGTATTTAAGTTTAAAAAATTTTGATGATACACTTCTAGTTTTATTTAAATAAAACAATTGTTAAATTTTCTCCCTTAATCTAAGGAAATATGTCATAACAAATAATATAAATTAATTTATTAATTAATTAGTTGTTCTTAAAATTTTGATAATATATAGACTTTTAGTTGGAATAGATGTTAAAATGTAGTTTTTTTTTAATATAAAAATAAAAGGTGGATTGTTATCTGGGATTTAGTTTAGAATTTTTTATAACAAACTTTTAGTTTAAATAGAATTTAAATTTGTTAAAGTTTAAATGATAAGTTTTATCTAAATTAAACAATTTATAAATATTATTGATTAATTTAAGGGATTATATCATAACAAATAATATAAAATTAATTTATTAATCAGTTATTCTTAAAATATTGATAATAGACTTTTAGTTAAAGTAGAAGTCAAAAGACGGAGTTTTTTTTTTTTTTTTGAAAGAAAACATGGGTTGTTGTTTGGAATTAAAGTTTAAAATTTTTTATAATAGACTTTTAGTTTGAATATAATTTAAACTAGTCGCTAACCCGTGCGATGCACGAGAAAGCTATTGAATATGAGATTTTAAAAACTTTTCATTAAACTTCCCACCACAAAGATATAAATTTACCATAACACAAACTTTTAGTATGAAAACAAAGATAGTGATATTTAATGGATAGGGTAATAACATAGGCTTTTAGAAGAAAACAATTTGATTTAAAAAGTCCGAAAAGTAAAACTAAATATCACAATTTGATTCAAATATCACTTAGTTTAAGTAAAACTATAAAAGTAATAAAATTAACATTTGGAATAAAGGGTTAAAGCGTATCTTTTGAATCTGGAACACTTTAAAACAATAATAGCAAATTTCAAAACCAAATATAAATATATTAACATATAATACGGAACACTATTATAGATTTTATATTATACAAGGTTCTTAGCTATCTCATATAATTCCAATTGAATTAGATTTTTATTCTATTTGGTAACTTCTATCTCTACTAATTTTAATTGAATTTAGGTTTCTATTCTATGTGGTAACTTATGTCTCCTAATTCTAATTGAATTAGGTTTCCATTTGACCTGTAGCTTCTTCTCCTAATTCTAATTGAACTTCTCTCCTAATTGAATTAGGTTTCCATGTAATTAGCATGCTTATAAAATAGTTTTGCATTTTTTTAATCTTATCCTTCTACTTAAGAGTAATAAAAAAATGACTATATGAAATAAAGTCACTAGCTTTTTAATTCATCAATAGAAATTTTTTTGAAAGGTTTGGATTGAAAGTTGCTTCTGTAACTTTGAATCTAAACCCTTGAATAAAAAAAATTGGAAAAAAAAAGTCAAAATGTCAAAATTGTTGTGAGAGAATTTCACTCTACAATAACCTAGTGGTATATTGCACGGAATCTTCATTCATGAACGGGTGATGTTTATGGATGTAAAAACCAATTAACTAAATTTTTTGATGAATATATACATTACAATCTATAATATAAGCCAAGAAATAGCAAACAAAAAGGAAACATAGAATATGAAAGCATCTTTAAAGATTTTGCATAAGTACCAAGAAATATATTCACACAGACTATTAAAGGAAAAACAAACACAAACATAGACCATACACAAACTACTATTAAAGAAAGAATACAAAAACAAAAGCGAGAAAGCTATGATGAGAAATTTTCGTACCTTGAGAAAGAAGTGTTTGTAACAAAAGAATAGTTTGCGGCGACACACATAGGTTTATACATATATAAGAGAGTAAGTCGGCATCTCCTTCACTGTGAAGGAGTTTGCATTGCATACAAACATGATTTAGAGACTTCCACGCCACTCCAATAAAATCCAATTCTTAATGAGACTCTTAATTCATGGCAACCGGCTAAGGGGCATTAATCTTACTATACTTATCTATATATGATCTTCTAATATCTATCATATAAAATCAGAAATTTTTTTTTTAAATAATGCTGACGTGGAAAAAGAATCTAAAATAAAAAGAATATAAAATAAAAAGAAAAAGAAAATAGTGATGATGTGGAAAATAATGGGGCTTCAGAGGCTTCGGTTATATATATATATACTTTTCTGGCCGGTGGTAGTGTTGTTGTGTTCTTTATCTCTTGTCCATGTCTACCCGAACGCTTGATATTCCGTTGTTATGTTCCCTTCTTACCGTCCTTGGCGCCACCCTAGTCGTAAAGTGAATTCCTAGAACCTAACTGTAAGGCCCGTTTGAGCCAAGAGAGGGCGTGTAGGGCATGAGAGGTATAAGGTTGGTTAGGGTATGTGTTACGAAATGCAACAGTTGTGAGAAAAACATGATAACTGAGTGTTGAACCTAGGATAGTATGGATAAGTTGTGGAGATCCAACTCCTCTATCAGCTTCAGGACTAGTTGTCCTCCTGATATTGTAAATGAAGAAGATCACACTATTGATGATAATGAGTTGATCCCTGATTTTCGTAATTGGACTATTCCTAAAGTTGATACTAAAACTATTTACAAAACTAGTTTTGTTGAAAGTGCTTTTCATTTTGCTTACAAAGCTAGAACTGTTGAACAAATTTTCTCTATTTCGAGAGTTCATGAAAAATGCTGTTTGTTCACTAAAAAGAATATTAATGACTTCCTTGCTGCTAAAAAATTCAGTTATTTGCATATTGGTATGGTTCAAGTTGCTATTAAACCACTTACCCGAAAGGGTATTAATGCTTCTGTTCTCATGTGTTTAAGAGATGCTAGATTTAAGATTTTTAAAGATAGCATTCTTGGTATGATTACTGCTTCTATGTATGATGGTCCTGTTTATTTTAACTGTTATCCTAATCTTACTCTTGCTTTGGATGATCCTAATATTGTTAAAGTATTGACATTGAATATTGCTTCATCTGGTTATCACATGGAAGAAGGTAGTAAGCCTTTTGCTTTGATCTATCGCATTTATTATAAACTAATGGGTACTCAAATGAATCTTTGTGCTATGATTCCTAGAGAACCTTCGGGTAAAACCATGTTAATTCAATGTTCAACTCCTGATGCTAAAATTCAAGTTCCAAAAATGATTCAATGGCAAGATGTTAAACTCCCTAATGATTGGTTGTTAGAACAAGAAACCCCTCCTACTAAACCCATTTTTGATGAACTTGATCTCACTCATATTCAACAATATCTTGATGGTACTGTTAAAATAAGTTTTCAAAACAATCCACCTTTGAGGATCAACGAAGGAAGACATTCCTTTGCTGGATCTGAAAGCATTTCAAAAAGAGATCGAGAGATCAATGATTTTTGAAAAAGAATTTGGAAACATCCTCTGATTTAAAGCTAAAAGGTATTTCAAGTGATAAGTCTCAAGTTAGCTCTGCTTACTATTCTACTAAACCTGAAACTTCATTCAGTAGAACTGCTAATGAAGATGAGGAAGACTCTGTTTCTGTTACTCCATCTGACTTTGATTCTCCCCCTATTGAAAATCCTCCTGTTTACCAAAATCAATTAAGAGTTTTGACTGTTTTAAATGATGATTTTGAAATTGATTAGGATTCTCTGTACAATGAGTTTATGCTTGCAACAAACAGAACCAAAAGAAAATATTTCCTAAATAATTTTGCTCAGTCTGAAAAAGATCATGTTAAAAGAAAATGGTTGGAAAAGATGAATCAATTGAAAAAGCATATTTTGTTTTTTGATTTTCTTGAAAACCATTATGTTTCAAAAGATGAGGTTTCAAAACAACATTTAAATGTGATAAAGAAATCAAATTTTGTTAAGATAGATAAAACCATTATTAGGTCTAGTCATCCTCCTCTCGACTCAATTTTGATAACTACTAAGAAAGATGAAGTGACGAAAGAGGAAGTGAAGGTCTCTCCTTTCAAAATTGCTGATGATCAAACTCCTATTGTTAGTCTTATTGAACAAAACAATTTTACTAATCAATCTTTGCACATTATTGGGCAACAGCTTGACCGTATTGAAGAAAGAATTGTTGAAAAACCTGTTTTTGAAAAATCTGTTTTTGTTCCTGTTAAAACTGAGAAACCTTTGATTGATTTACCCAGTCAAAGAGAAAAAGTTATGTTTAAAACTTCTCAGTCCAAGACTCTTGAAATTGTTGAACAAATACTTTCTGATTTAAAAGTTAAAACTGAGGGTACTTCTATAAGTACTCCAACTGCTCGAACTATTTCCAAAAAAGAAATTGTTTCTGAAGAAAATACAGATTCTAATACTGTTTCTTCTGTTTCTGCAAAAAGAATCTTTGATGATGATTTCCCAGAAATTAAAAGATTTGTTGGGAACTCCAAACCCATGTCTTTTACTAAAAACTAGTATTCAAAACCTACTCCTCCTGATATGCAGTTTGAAAAGAAATCTTTTCAAACACAGTTTTCTGTCTCTGCTGATAAGGTTTATGAATGGAATATTGATGGTTTGTCTGAACAGGAAATCATTAATAAAATGAGTCACATGTCTATGGTTGGTATTGCATATCAAAATAACCATGATTTTGATCAACCTGAAATTGTTAATCTACTTGTTACTAGTTTTTCTAGTACTCTTTGTGGATGGTGGGATTCATACATCACTGAAGAATCTAGAGAGTCTATTAAACATGCTGTTAAAAAGAATGATGAAGGTTTGCCTATTTTTGATGAAAGTATTGGTCGTGATATTCCTGATGGTGTTAATACCTTGATCTATACTATTATCAAACATTTTGTTGGTACTCCATCCAATATTTCATCTCATGATTATTTAAATAATTTGAGTTGTCCAACTATGTCTGATTACAGATGGTATCAAGATGTTTTTACTTCTAGAGTGATGCTCCGGAAAGATTGTAATAAGCCTTATTGGAAAGAAAATTTTATTGACGGTCTGCCTCCTATCTTTGCCCATAAGGTAAAACAAGAATTAATGGGTAAAAATGATTCTATTGATTATGATAATTTAAACTATGGTGATATTTTCAGTACTATTAAAAAACTTGGTATCAACATGTGTAATGATGTAAAATTGCTAAAACACCAATTAAAAAATAAAAGAAAAGTTAAATATGAAATGAGAAATTTCTGTGAACAATATGGTTTGCCTCCTATTGCTCCTTCCAGACAACAGGGTAAACAACATGATAAAAACCATAAAAAATATAAAAAGTACAGAAATAACTTTGTTAAACCTAATGATATCTATACTAAGAGGAAAAATGTTTCTAAAAAATATGTTAAACAAAGGTTAGGAAAAGGTAAATGTTTTAATTGTGGTAAATCTGGATATTTTAGTAAAGACTGTAGAAAAAAACCTGGTAATTTGAAAAACAAACTTAACATGCTGAATATTGATGATTCTCCTAATATTAAAATTGGTACTAGAGGTTCCTGTTGCAATGTTATTAAAACCAATATTCTCACCAAGAATGAAGAGGATAAAACTTTGGAAAAATTTAATAAAAAGAAATCTAAAGAACTAACTGTTAATGATTTACAACGTGAAATTAATATTGTTAAACAAGAGATAAGCGAATTAAAACATGATTTTAAAAATATTAAAAGTGATAAAAATAATCTTAAACAAGGACATGAGCATAAAGATGGAGATGAATCCTGTCAACAAGCTCTTCTTTCTGGTAAAGGTATTCCTGATGCTTTCACCAATTCTTAACTTGCTCTTGTTAATAAAATAATTTCTCCAAAATGGTTTACAAAAGTTAAAATTGTTGTTTCTCTTGATTATCATTTCACTGTTACTGCTATGATAGATTCAGGTGCGGATATGAATTGTATCCAAGAAGGACTGATTCCTTCAAAATACTTTGAAAAATCTACTGAAAGATTGGTTTCTGCTAATGGTTCTCAGATGAAAATTAAGTATGAATTGAATAATGCTCATGTATGCCATGCTAATGTCTGTTTCAAGATTCCTTCTGTTCTTGTTAAAAATATAACTGATAAAGTGGTTCTTGGTTTGCCTTTTATAAATGCTTTATATCCTTTTCTTGTTGAACATGATGGAATTACTACTGATCCTTTTGGACAAAAAGTAAAGTTCAAATTTGCTTCGAAGTTTGATATTGATACTAATACTGCTTCAAACATGATTCATGCTAAAATTAAACATCTTAAATTCCTTCAGCAAGAGGTTAGATACAAGAAAATTGCTAAACAAATTTCTGATAAATTGTTGCAATCTAAAATTGATAATTTTCAGAAAATATTGATTGATGATGTTTGCTCCAATGTTCCTAATGCTTTCTGGCATAGGAAGAAACATATTGTTGATTTGCCATATGTTAAAGATTTTGATGAGAAAAATATTCCCACTAAAGCTTGTCCTATCCAAATGAATGTTGAAACTGTTGAATTTTGCAAAAAAGAAATCCATGATTTGTTGCAGAAAAAATTGATTAGGAGTAGCAAGTCCCCCTGGTCCTGTTCGGCTTTTTATGTCCAAAAGAATGCTGAGATTGAAAGAGGAACCCCAAGATTAGTCATTAACTACAAACCCTTGAATAAAGTTTTAGAATGGATTCGGTATCCTATTCCCAATAAGAATGACCTTGTCCATAGGCTAAGTGAAGCTGTTGTGTTCTCCAAGTTTGACATGAAATCTGGGTTCTGGCAAATCCAGATTAGTGAGAATGATAGGTACAAAACTGCTTTTACCACTCCTTTTGAACATTATGAGTGGAATGTTATGCCATTTGGCCTTAAAAATGCCCCAAGCGAGTTTCAAAATATCATGAATGATATTTTCAACTCCTTCAGTCATTTCACCATTGTTTATATTGATGATGTTCTTGTTTACTCTAGCTCTATTGACGAACACTGGAAACATTTGAATTCGTTTCTTGACACTATCAAAAGAAATGGTCTTGTTGTCTCAGCCAAGAAGGTTAAACTATTTCAAACCAAGGTTCGTTTTCTTGGCTATGATATCTCTGAAGGACAGATTCGTCCTATAGATAGAGCCATCCAGTTTGCTAATAAGTTCCCTGATGTTATCATTGACAAAACACAGCTCCAAAGATTTCTTGGGTCATTAAACTATGTTGCGGATTTTTACAAAGATATGAGGAAACAATGCAAACCTCTGTTTGATCGGTTAAAAAGTAATCTTCCTCCTTGGTCTGATGTTCATACTTCTATTGTTAAACAAATCAAATCTCATGTTAAGACATTGCCTTGTCTTGGTATTCCTATTGTTGGTGCTTTCAAAATTGTTGAAACCGATGCCTCTGATGTTGGTTATGGTGGCATTCTAAAACAAAGGGTTTCTCCTGAGTCATCTGAACAAATTGTTCGTTTCTATTCTGGTATTTGGAATAATGCACAATTAAATTATAGTACTATTAAAAAAGAAATTTTATCTATAGTACTATGTATTTCAAAATTTCAAAGTGATTTGTTAAACCAAAAGTTTTTGTTACGTATTGATTGCAAAAGTGCTAAATATGTTATTGAAAAAGATGTTGAAAATATTGCTTCAAAACATATTTTTGCTAGATGGCAAGCTATTTTAAGCGTTTTTGATTTTGATATTGAATATATTAAAGGATCTCAAAATTCTATCCCTGATTTCCTTACCCGTGAATTTCTGCAGTGTCACAATGGCAAGTAGAAGACCAAAAGATAATCATCCTGCTGAAACTTCTAAACAAATTGTTAAAAAAGAACCTGCTTCTCCCCTTGACATTACTAACCATTTCACCACCCTAGGAACCATCCCTAGGCTTAATTACTCACTGTTCTTGCTTCATCTTATGACCCTTATGCCATAACCCCTGTTAACCAGCCCATTAAAACTATTTTTCCAAAAAATTCCCCTAAATACATCAAGAAACAATATTTCCAACACTTGTTTTATATTGAACCCAACAGAGCCTCTATTTCTGATCCTCTCAGACTTGCTAGGAGTTATTTTCCTCCGATGTTTCATTGGATTCCGGAGCACAGAGAAAAGAATTTAAATTATTATTCTGATCTTCTGCGCCATGAAAGATCTATTATTATTAACACCATTTCTGATAAAGATGATACTTCCAAAATTATTTACCACAATGTTTACTTGGTCAATTTTATTTCTGAAGAAAAATGGGGCTCTTCTCTTACATCTACCAGAACAATGCCAAGTTCCCCCATACCCTATTCATATTATGATTATATCACTGCTTGGTCAAGATTCATGCTGCACCAGAATGAAAACATGTCTCATTCCTAGTTTGTTAACTTTGACAAAAATTTCATTGATTATTTGCCTCTTTGGTTCAACCGCTGGTGGACCCAATTTGGTCCTATAACTGAAATATTTCCTGCACCATTGCTTGATGCTTTCGAATGTTTCAAGAAATGTTATAGGTGTGATGCTTATGGAGCCAAGTTTCCTGCTTTGCTTCATTTTGTTAAAAAATATAAAATACCTTGGATATTGAAATGGCAATATGAGAAAGATGGTGATGTTCTCTCTAGGCATTGGTATGTAAAATGGTGGGGCAAATTCCCTCACACTCAACGTATTATTGCCGCTATTGCCACTATTTCCAAAGAATCTTCATTTGCTGCTGCTTTGCCCATGGCAAAGGATCATTCCCTTGTTCAAACCCCTGCTCCTGCTGATGCTCCCTCTTCTTCTTCCGGCAAGAATGTTAAGTCTCCAGCAAAGAATAAAAGCTCCCCTATTGACAATTTGAAGAAAAATCCTAATGCTCTTCTAGCTTTACTCAAATGGGCAGAAGAAGCTATTGCTAATTAAGAAGAATCCAAAGCCTCTTTAGAAGAATCTGTTGCTCACAACCCCTATTTCCCATATGATCAAGAGCTGTTCGGACATGATGAGGATAACACTCCAGATCTTCAAGAAGATTGAGCTTATTTGTCTAGCCTACATAAAGGCCAAATGCTACACTGTGCTACGCTATTTACTTACTAGTGACTTTCACTGTTATTTTCCACTCCTGATGATAATGTTCTGAAAAGATGATTCTCCATGTTTCCCGTGACTTTTTGTCACACCAAGATTGCTTTTAGCAAATTATTACCGTTAACTTTCACTGTTCACAAGTACTGTTTACTCAAAACTTTGCCTATTTAAGGAGGGTTGTCCCTTAGAAGTTTTTCAAGTCAAGTTTTAATTCAGAATTCTCTCTTTAGAACTCCTCCTCTTAGGAAGCCTTCTTAGAAAGAGAATTCCTTGTTTCTACTACTACTACTACCTTGTTCACCTTTGTTTACTACAAGCCATGTAATCCTACAAACCTTGTAATTAGGACTAGTTCAAGCTTTGTAACTGTTAACCTGTAACTGTTGAGATCTTGCATTTACTACTACTACTGTAAGTGTTTATTCTACTTTCAATAACAAGTATTTTCAGTTTTATGTTCATTATTTTACTTGTTGCTACCGCTACCTTGGACGGATTACTGTCATACCGGACGGTTTTAAATTGCTTTCATTTACTTTGAACTATTTTCTCATTTACTTTGAATTATTTTGATATATACTGCTTGGTTGGTTCTACCGCCTTATTATTGTTCTTGCTTTCAAGTTATTTTCAAGTTACGTACATTATTTTCTTTACAATATTACTGTACTTCCGTCTCCTTTGCTTCCATCTCCTTCCATCAGCAGTGCGTGTGTATATATATATATATATATATATTGATTATAAAATTTTACTTAAATTAAACTATTATTAAATATTACCCCTTAATTTTTTGGAAACATATCCTAACAAATAATATAAAATTAATATACTAATTGGATAGAATAGCCACTACCCTAACTAATTAGTAAATTAATTAGTTAAAAACTTATCTCAACAAATTCAAACCCTGGTTAAACCAAACTAATTAGTAAATTAATTAGTTAAAAACTTAACTCAACAAATTCAAACTCTAGTTAAACAAGGTTAACTCAGCATATTGTTTCTCTCACCAGCCCATCTAAAATTTCAAACTCTCTTTTCCAAGGATTTTCTCTCTGCATTCTACGGTCCTCACTGTTGCCGGTGCCACCAGCCATCGTGCCAAGCCACCGTTGTTGTGCTTGATTGAAAGAATAAGGTTTTCACTAGATCCTTATCTTGTTGTCCTATTGAATTCATCATCATCAATGTCAAACTCCAACCTCTACTACCTCTTCTTCCTCCTCCTCCTCCTCCTCCCTCTGCCTCTCCTCCTCATCCTCTACCTCCTAGTCCGCCCCCGCCCGGTCAAAATCCCAATCAAGAACCGCCACGTGTTCATCACCGGCGGATCCAGCGGCATCGGCCTCGCCCTGGCCCACCAGGCCGCGTCGGAGGGCGCGCGCGTCTCCATCCTCGCCCGATCCCTCGACAAGCTCGAGCAGGCGAAGCAGGCGATCCAACTCTCCACCGGCATCGACGTGGCGGTCTTCGCCGCCGACGTCAGAGACTACGACGCCATTTCCAAGGCCATCAGCGAGGCCGACCCTATCGACGTGTTGATAGTCAACCAAGGCGTGTTCGTTCCGCAAGAGCTGGAGAAGCAAGAATTGGATGAGGTCAAGTTCATGATAGACGTCAATCTCATGGGCAGCTTTCACATGATCAAAGCCGCTTTACCGTCCATCAAAAACAACCGTACTGACCGTGGGCCCGCCTCCATCGCTCTTATGTCATCTCAAGCCGGTCAGGTATACTTATAATAATAACTAGCATCATCACACGCGCTACGCACATTGATCTATTGAAGTTATTGTGTAACTAACTTTTGTTTTTTTTGGAAATGAGTGTAGGTGGGTATATACGGTTACACGGCTTATTCGGCGAGTAAGTTTGGGCTGAGAGGTTTGGCAGAGGCTTTACAACAAGAGGTTATTGCTGATGACATTCATGTCTCTCTTATATTTCCTCCGGACACTGACACTCCTGGCTTAGTTGAAGGTGTGTATGTACATTTAACCTTAACTAACACATAACTTGATTGCTTAGGATATTTATTGAGTTTTTAGTTCGAAAAAGCTTACAAACTGATACGACAATTAATGTGATTGATATCATATCGACAATCTACCTAGGAGCGAGTTTAGTCGCTAAAGAGTTTAAAAGTAATCGCTTTTAGTATCTATAGAGTCATGAACTAATGTTTAGGGACCAACATTTGTATATAAGAATTACATTGTTTAAAAGGTCACACATCAGTTTGTGCTACTCCTAGGATCACTCTGTATAGTTTGAGCCTTTGAGGCTATAGTTTTGTATTTTACTGCATGATAATTAATCTATAAGTATTGACTGCAAGAGTTAATGATAATTAATATATAATCATTGCTTCAATCCATTTGAGAGTCCTAGAATTATACTCTTTCCAAGTGCACCATATAAGACCATGAGGAATAGTGTTCCACACGTTCATGCTTTGATGGCCCTTAAATCCACTTCTCCAACAAGCTATAAGATCTTTCATAGATTAAGGGATGACCCAAGAGGCACCAAATAAGGAGAAAACCTAGACCAAAGGTCCTTTGCAATAGCACGATGTAGCAGAAAGTGGTTACAAGTCTCCCCTTTCCTTTGCACTTGCAACACCAATAAAAAATGATGATCTTTCTCTTTCGAATATAATCCATAGTGAAAAATTTATCATGAGCTGAAGTCCAAGGAAAAAAAAGCAACCTTTCTGGGGTCTTTAGTCTTCTAGATTGCTTGCCAAGGAAAATCCACTTTATCAAAACTCAGTTTTATAACTGCACTTGTGGAGGATACAAGTAGTAATCTACCATGTGTGAATGCTTAAAAAAAGCCTTTCTTGTTGTATTTTTTCCCCTTTTTAAATGATAAAAAATCTTTTCTTGTTGAGCACAATGAATTCTGGAATTGTAAACTCAAGAAAACTTCCCTAAACACAGAATAGCATTGAATCAGCTCTGAAACTTAAAAGGTTAGATAAATTAGATTATGCATCCATATGGGCAGATCATAGGACTCATTTCATGCAATATTGCAATATGTTATATCCATGTATGAAACAGCCACAAAATAAATATTATTTTTCTCCGGTTGGTAATAGGGATTGCATTAGCAACCTGACAAGGAATGATCCGGGTACACAATAAGACAAAAGGTGAAATACATGATCTTCTGGGGAGTAGTATTATAAAGACTACATAATCCATTTTCTGGGAGTCAACGCACTTGCATATCTACTGGCTTTCTGATTGTAGATGTGTTGAGGAGGCTGTTCTTACTGTCCTAGTGGTTACCTGCCTTCATCTACAATGGGATGTATATTTAGAAGTTTCTATTAATATAAATCACCACACCACACATCATGCCAAAAACAAAAACAACTTCCATCCCCAACTAAGAATTTCACATATTGTGAAAATTTTTCCCTTCTTGTTCTAATATGCTTCCACACACTCACTGTGTAAGGGCCCTTAATATCAGCTGAACACCACTGATCCTCTTCTTCCCCATATTTCACCCCCTCAAAGGGAATCCCTTTCTGTGCATTGGAATACTCCAAAATTGGAAAATTACCATCTTTTATTGCTTTGTTAAAACGAGATTATGATTAAGATTACTACCCTCCAATAGGAAATGCATATAAAGCACAAATGTGTGTTGTGTGCTCTGCTTGTTCAAGTATGATGCTACGTCCAAATCTTCTGGATTCTCATTTTTGTTTGTAACTGATTAGGGTTTTTGGACTGATTGCAGAAACCAAGTTAAGGCCACAGCTCACCAGTATCATTGCAGCCTCCTCTGGTGCAATGAAAGCTGATGAAGTTGCCAGGAAAGCATTAAGTGGCATAAAATCTGGTAGCTTTTTTATCCCTTGCAACTTTGAGGGTCTGTTGCTGTCTGTAGCTACTGCTGGTTTAGCCCCTCAGAGATCATACCTGATGGCATTTGTTGAGATTGTTGCTGCTGGTATATCACGTTTTGCAGCTCTGTGCTTCCAGTGGAGCTGGTATGGAAGTATAGAAAAGTGGCACACACAAAATAAAAGTAAGTATTTTACAAAATGCTCTATCAAACATCAAGAGGATTGATATCCCTCACCTTGCCTTATCTTTTTTTATGAAACGGAAACTGCCTGCTTTAAAGGTGTAAAAAGGATAAGTATGAATGACTGACTGATCTGACATGTTTTTTGTGTTTGTGTGTGGCACACATCTGTGTGTGTTCACAACACATGATATTGACAATCCATAGAAATTCTTATGCAGAAATGCCCCTAAGAACAGTTTTTGGATCATAAATTTATGCATATCAGGGTCATATTTCATTTTTCTCATGACATCACTCCTTTAGTTCTTACTCCTCCTCCAGCTGGTGAATGGTTCAAATTTATTTTATTGTTGCTTCAAGTCAATGTCAGAAACTAGTCCTTTTATCTATTTATGTTTGGGTACGATTCTAAACCATTCCTTTGTTGCATAAAATGGTCCAAATTGGCTCGCCCTTTTAATTTCAGTAAGACCTGGTTTATCATATCATTTTTACTTCTGAGAAACTTCGTTTAAACTGTCTAGGTTGGTGTCTGAAGTTTTTCTGTTTCCTTGAATCTATGCAAGGCTGTATGCCTATTATTTTGCCTTTTTTTTTATGTTCCCAGCAAAGTAGATCCATACATCTGGAATATAACTGCATACCAAAGGAAGTATGCATTTTAACTTCCAAAAAAAGCATTTTAGACAGCATTTAATATGTTAATGAGGCTTGATGTAGCACTGGTAACTTCTCAAGTGAACATGCGTGGTACTCAACTCTTCTTTTTTCTTTTTCTTTTTTTCTTTTTTTTTTGAATGGGAGGAACTTCACTCTTGAAATAAAATGGCGAAACTACAATGTTGGTCCCTCAAGTTTACCTTATGTGCACAATTGGTCCCTCAAGTTTGAAGTGAGCACAATTGGTTTCTCAAGTTTTAAAACTAAGTTGTATTAGTCATTTTATTAATTACCGTTAGTAGTGTTACTTACATGGCTAAATAAACAATGATTTGTTATTTTTTTTTACTGATGTGGCATTTCTTTTATTAAAAAATTCCAAAATGCAAAGTTGGATCAAAGAAAAAGCTAAAGCAAAGCAAAAAGCTTGCAAAACAAAGCAATGGCTCTTTGGTATCAAACTCCTCCTCCTCCTCCTACATTAAATCGTATCTCACCCACTCTCAAACTCAACTCATTACGCTGCACCTGCAGCTACAACCTGTCTATTCCGAATTCCAGACCCACCCACATACCCGAACCCATATTCGCCTCCGTCAAAACCTTCGTTCCTGCCACCGTGGCTAACCTTGGCCACGGCTTCGACTTCCTCAGCTGCGCCGTTGACGGTCTCGGAGACTTCATCTCCCTCTCCATCGACTTATCCGTCCACCCCGGCAAGATCTCCATCACGAAAATATCCGGCGACGCCGCCGGAAAAATCAGCCGCGATCCTCTGTCCAATTGCGCTAGAATCGCCGCGATCAAGGTTCTGAAAATGCTCGAAATTTGACCGGTGGGACTTCCTCTCTCTCTAGAAAAAGGCTTGCCTTTAGCCAAGCCCAGAACCAGTGCCTCCACCATCGATATTAAAAACCAGAAATCCTTGGAGGCCAGTGCAGTTGTCGGCAAGCTTTCTGATATGGTCCAAGCACTAATCAACAATCTCCATGCCAACTGAGGCGGGTCAACCTGGGAAGAATGCGAAGTTGAGTTAGGATGTTCATTTTGCATTCGCTTGCGAATTTGTAGCCGAATGGGGTTCATGTGAAGGATGGTGGCGGTGGGGTTAGAGTGGCGGATCAGAAACTTCTCTTTTTGTGGATAAACGACGGTTCAGAGATTTGGTATGGAGGAAATTGTTTTGTTTTAGATGCTGTAATTAAAATGGCCCAAAAAAAGAAAAATGAAAAACATTGACAAGTGTGAAATGCTTAATAGAATAATGGCCACGGGCAAAGTTGTTGGCAACGTGTAATTTTTTTTATATAATTTTTTAATAAAAGAAATGCCACGTCATTAAAAAAAATGACAAATCATTGTTCCGTTAATCACGTAAGCAACACTACTAACGGCAGTTAATAAAATGACTAATACAACTCAGTTTTAAAACTTGAGGAATCAATTGTGCTCACTTCAAACTTGAGGGACCAATTATGCACATAGGATAAACTTGAGGGACCAATGTTATAGTTTCACCAAATAAAATTGTTACTATACTTTTCTGCGCATTCCTAGAAGTTGAAAGTGCACTTGTTTGTCACAATAGTAATGAAACAGAGTAGGGTTGAAATTTCTGTTTCAAATTATAACCTTAGGCTTTTTAACTTTTACTCTTAGTCACAATAGTAATGAAAGTGCACTTAGTTTATGTTTGAATGTTGGGAATTATTGTTGCAAATGTGATTATATAAATTTTCTATGATCTTTTCTAGGGACTTAAAAGTTCGTGGTGCTTGCTGTGGTTATGAATTTCTTCAGATCACAGCTGACAGTTATGCTGATCACTACAAGTCCTTTGAGTTTCCCTGGAGTTGCTGGAAGTTGATTTCTCTCATCGTTAAAGTATCATTGCCTTGGAAACTGAAGTTTTGGAATTCTCTTTCACTGTTGTTGGGAATTGCAGCAATGGCATGTTGCATGAACAGATGGATTATCATGTTCTTTTTGTTCCCATTCATATTGACATGTCAAGAAAGAAACAATGGGGAACAGAAATCACTTTGTGGCAGATTAGAGCCTTTTGGAATTGCAATTTTGTTTTGATCGAACTTACTTCACTCCGGGTTTTTTTTTTTTTTTAATTATTATTAAATTTAAGCAGGTGTTAAATTGTCTACTGCTTATAGACTACAAATACTCTGCTTTCCCCCATCTTCTTGCTTATGACCCAAAGTTATGGAGCTGTATTACAGTTATATGTAGTTAGATGCTTCAAATATGTCATCAGCACCCATAACTTGAGCATTTGCATCTGCTCGTGCAAAAATTTCTGTCTATTTTACCATTAAAAACCTATCTTTTTTATTTTATATATTCACTTTTCAAAATATTCTACATCAGATTATCTATTTTATATTACATTCAATTAAAATATCAAATATTCTTGATTTTTTTAATAGTTTTTCTTTCTTCACACATAATTATCATTCACTTTCTTCTTTCATTCTCGAAATATGTAAAGAAAGAATAAACAACTAAATGTAAAATAAATAATATTAGTGTAAATTTATACCGTTACTATAGCAAATGTGTAAATTTACTCTTTCTTTTTTATAGGTAATAAGCAAATTTGTAAATTTACACAATTATACATGGATTGATGTGGGTTATTTTTAGGTAAACTATGTAAATTTTACACCTTTTTTTTTATTATACACGAACTAATGTGAATATTTTTATTTTGAAGTATTTGCGCCCAAAAAAAAAAAAATTTAGAACACAAAAAAGGAAGCCTAGTTAAGAATCAGCTAATAAAATTCATACTTGGAAATAGCTTCTTTTTTTTTTTTTTTGGCTGAATAATACTTGAAAATATCAATCTTGTCCAGCATCCTAGTAAGTATTTGGCCATTAATTTTAAACTTAGAGGTAGGAGAGTGTGATATTTTCAGGATATAGTTGATAAGAGTCCAATCTAAACTTAAAGGGTGGAAGGCCAAACTCTTGTTCCAAGCTGGTAGAGCAACTTTAATCTCATCAGTCCTACAATCTATGCCCCTTATACCTTTTCCTGCTTCTCAAAGTCCCTGAAACTGTGTGCAATAAATTGGATGCCATTGTTAGATCCTTTTGGTGGGGCATGATCTTGGTAATAGGAAACTACACTTGGTGAATTGGGGAAATGTCTGCAATCCTAAGAGGTTGGGTGGTCTTGGTTTCAAAAACTCTAGTCTTTTTAACCAAGCAATGATAGCAAAACAATATTGGAGAGTCCAAAACAACCCCAATTCCCTTCTGGCTAGGACTTTCAAAACAAAGTACTTCCCTACAAGCTCATTAAGAGAATACCATCCCAAACCTCATCATTCTTGGATATGGAAAAAATCACAGAAAATCAATACTCTCCCCTTCATCAAGGCCATTGGCTGATTGGAAATGGATTTCAGATACCACTTTCCCATCCAGATTGGTTTCAGTGCTCCAACCAAGTCCTTAGGGAGCACAGACTCAATAATGGCACAGTGGCTGACCTAGTTGATAGTCAAACTAAGTCATGGAAATGTGACCTAGTTAGAAAAATCTATCAACCACCAATTGCTAAGGAGATACTTCAGATTCCTTTACCTAAAACTCAGGGCAGCAATGACAAGCTGATCTGGAAGCACTCTTCATCTGGAGATTACAAAGTTAATCAGGCTTATAACTTAATTCACCAAGCTCAGAACATGTCTAACCCTTCATCACAGAATGCTTCAATCCTAGCCCCATTTGTTTGGAATTTTTTCTGGAAAGTGAAATTACCTTTGAAAGTTCTTATGTTTATATGGAAATTTCTGCATAATTTCTTGCCTACTTTTGATAATTTGAGGAAGAGAGGTATCCAAGTAGCAGGAAGATGTTTAATGTGTGACGAAATGGAAGAATCTGCTGTACACCTCTTTTTGAATTTGAGCCATTTGGCATGGCTCGAATCTTGGTTTGAGAGCTTCTGAACTGGAGTATACCTCTGCTGAACAGTGGCTTAGTCAATGCATTATTTCAAGTAAAGACTTGGAGCAGAACAAAATGATCTACTTGCAAACCATCTTCACCACTCTTTGGTCAATTTGGAACCATAGAAATATGGTTCTGCATCATGGACTGATTCCTAATCCTATTGATGTTATTTTAATCTCCCAATCTCTTATTTGCAGGTATCAGAAAGCTTTCAACCATCACCAAATGCAGGAAAACAGACCAAGTGCAAAGCAAACCATGCAAAGAATCCCTCACCAGAACTGGCAGCTTCTTATCAAAGTGGCAGCTAGCAAAAATAGTAGAAACTAGGAGATATGGCTATGCTTTTGAAGCTACCACTATGGATGGGGTTACTATCTTCAGAGGTGCAGCTAATAGTGGTAGGCAGTCCATCTACATGGCAACCCAGGAAGCTATGGTGGAAGCAATTTTCAAATCTAAAGACCTAGGACTTGGTAGAATCCTGATTCTTAGCAATCACAAGAAGCTAGTGCAGATCTGCAATTTTTCCAGCAAACCCTCATGGCAAGATCAAGCTCTCCTATCAGACCTTTGTCAGTTAAAGCAGCAAAGTTTATGTATATTTGTCCTTCTTGTTCCTAGACTAGTCATGACAAATGTTTTTAAAACAGCCTCTCTCTATAGCTGCTAACTGTCCTGGCCGTTTTGTAATGTGCACTAGCCCTGTAAGGCTTAACTTTGTATTGCTCCTTTAGTTATATAAATGTTTTTCAGTTGGTATAAAAAATTAAAAATTAAAAAAAAAAAAAAAAGGCTTAAGAGTATTAGTTTGAAGAATCTGCTAAAAGTTCATACTTTCAAATATTGATACAGATTACATACTTATATTCTGACCAGGTCTGATTGGGACCGGAGGCCTGTCCAGTCAGGTTTGGTCCAGGGTTCTAACAGACCGAACATACTAGTCTGGTCCTAAAAAAATGCAAAAGACCAATGCAAATCACAAGTTTGATTATTAGAATCTTTTAAGATTGAGCCATTTTCGAGCCTTACTAAAAAGCCCAGCAGTAGTGCATAACCTCACTATTTTAAGCCCAATAAAAAAAACAACAAAGTGAACAAACATGAAACATTATTAATTTTCACAAAAAATCTAAACCGAATATCGACCGAGTGAAGCAAGCCGAGTTTTATTGAGTCAACACCGAGTCATTCACTTCCAAATTCAATGGCCTCCACAATTCTGAAGCGAACGAGCTTCTCCTCCTCCTCCTCCGGCATCCGAATCGGAGGAGTGTCACTGAGGTACTTCGCGACTAAGGTTGAAGCAGGCACTGACATAGTCGCAACCGCACACAATGTTTCTCTCCAAAAAGCTCGCAGCTGGGATGAAGGTGTTTCCTCCAAGTTCTCCACTACACCTCTCAAAGACATTTTCAAGGTTAATGTTCACTCTAAATTTTATAGTTTAGGATAGATAGTGTAAGTGATGTTATGGATAAGTGCAATTAACTCCCTCTCTTTTTTTTTTTTATATGGTATTTCAGGACAAAAGAGTTGTCATCTTTGGGCTCCCTGTAAGTTACTTCTTTAACTTTGTTTGTACATTTGTTCAATTGGGTATTATTCAATTTTTAATAATTTTGCTTTGAAAAATCAATGAACCCAAGTGATGGGGAACATCACAAAGGATTCTTATATAAGCAAAGGATGCACAAGTGTTGGTTGACTTTCTTTGTTTCTTTTTTTGGATTGGCGTGTTTGATTTCATGAGTACTTGATTTTATTCTGAAAGTTGAAGCTCAACATAGTGCAAATATTTGGGATTAAGGATTGGTTGTTATTGTTGTTGTATTTGATGAGACAGAAATGATGAAGTCTCTTGATGTGGGATTTAATGTCACTATAACTCAAATAGCCATTATAATTATGATTTGTAATTGACTCATTTATATACTCATACCATTTTATTGCCTTAACATTAAACCTCGGCAACTTTGTCCAACCAAAGTTTATGCTTTATCACTTTAATCGGGAAGCTATTTATTGCAGAAGTTATTTGTAAAGGGTGAAGTGATGAAAACCTATTTCTCACAATCATCACAAAGTAATGTTATTATATTGAGGCTTTAAAACTTCACACAACAGTAAAGATAAAGCAGTTCTACTGATTGAAGTTCTTTCTTCGCTTTGTTTCAACAATTGTTTGCAACAACAATTAATTGTTACTTCATTGGTCGAATGAGTGTTTAGTTTTTATGAACTACTTGCTCCTTGGAGTTTGAGCGTGAGAGCTTCTTGGGAGGCAGGGAATTTTAATGAAATGGAATTGTGTGAAAAGAATAAGGGAAATTTACTCTATTGTTATTGTTGTGTCCAAGACAGAGATGACCCCACATCAATATCTGCAATATATTGACCTCTCCTTTGATTTTAATGAAATGCTTTGGTGAGATGAATATATATGATTGGCATTTTCTATATTACAGGGTGCATACACAGGAGTTTGTTCACAGCAGCATGTGCCTAGTTACAAGAATAACATTGATAAATTTAGGGCTGAAAAGGTTGATTCTGTCATTTGTGTTGCTGTTAATGATCCATATGTCATGAATGCCTGGGCAGAGAAACTTCAAGCAAAAGATGCTGTAAGTTACCCCTGAGTCTTATCTCATTGTCTTCAAAATATTGACCTTAACATGTTCTGAATCTCTGTATGTTTATCTTTCTTTCTGCCCTGCCTTCCCCCTCCTTAAATTTGATTTTGAATGGATTTATGTAGTTGAGTTCCTTATCTCCGCTTTTGCTGGTACAGACTGGTTCATCCTTGTCACCCACATTACCCAGATTTTCTTTCCCATATCAACCACTTCTTATTCCCCACATCACCCACTTTCTCTTTCTCCATTGCGACTTTTTTCACTTTTTTTTTCTTGGTCTTGGTTTGATGCCCACCCACTCCCCACATGACTGTTGGTCTTTTTATATTCTTGTTTCTCGACCCACTGACCCATTATGATTTCAAAGACTCAACAAATATATATATATATATATATATATAGAGAGAGAGAGAGAGTATTATAGCAGCAATTCCAAAACAGTACACCTGCACTGATACATTTCATTCCTCTTGCCAAACCAAAATGACCTCCTATGCAGTATTTATAACTTTGAGTTTACCTTTTCCTTTGATGCAGTAAAAATTAACTGCAGTGATATGCCTTATAGTAGCATCACTTTCTTATTTTAATATTTGATTTGATAGATTGAATTTTATGGGGACTTTGACGGAAGCTTCCACAAGAACCTGGGACTAGAGAAAGATCTCTCTGCTGCTTTACTTGGACCTCGCTCTCAAAGGTATAACCCTTGTATGATTTACTTCTTGTTGGAAATTCAGTGGACATAGTGATCGAAGGTGACACTCTAGTTGCCTTCTGGGAAATGGCTTAGATCTAGTTGAATCCATCGACTGTCAAGGGTTTCAATAATACACGTACAATTGATCGTTTCTCTATTAGTTACTAAAAACCATTCAACCTAGGCAAGAATGGTAACTTAATTTTTTTACCAAGAATGGTTTGTGGGTATTCCATTATAGTTTTCCAAAATTCTAAGATGCTGCTGCTTTTTTGATGTAGATGGTCAGCTTTTGTGGTTGACGGGAAGGTTAAGGTTCTTAATGTAGAGGAGAATCCATCTGACTTCAAAGTTTCTGGTGCGGAGGTCATCTTGAAGCAGATATAAACCTACCTTTGTTTTGTATGCAATCCATATGAGTACTCAAATCTTTTGTGAAATCATGTATCCAGTTCTCCAACGACACACCCCGGGAGGACATGTTCAATAAATACATAAGTGTCTTTGATGTTTCATATGTTAATTCCAGAATTATCCTTTATGTATTTTCCGTCCTCTTTTATTCTGTTCATCTGATATAAGGTGGGTTATCCCACATTGTGAATAAGTTTACCACATACGGGAAGTGAGTTTCAAGGGTTGCACTGATGTCGGTGCTTCTAGTCATATTCCATGCAAGAACTGCTCCCTTAATTGTCTTTCTAGTTGTGTTTCTTCAAGACATGACCCAGTAATTCTACCACAATGCTTGCTATGTGATTCTTGTCCACATTCTTACCAAAGCTACCTCCGCAAGTCGATCTAGGCAGTGTGAAATGCGCTGCTGCAAACTGCTCAACAGATGCATATTTATGGTCTATGCAGTATACTTGACCATATATATCCTGTGGTTATCAGATTTTGGTTTGCTATTCTTTTGAATAGGATGGTCATCTTCAATTTAACTTACTATTGATGGCTTGCTCGAGGATTCTGTTTATGGACAATATTAAACTCGAAAAAGACCGTTACCTAATCCGAGTCCACCTGAACCCATTTACAGCTGGCTGTATCACCAGCAATTAGCTTACTTCTTTTTTGGGGATAGCTCAGTGCATTTCTGTTTCTTTATAAGTTTAAGTTGATGCTTCAATTTGTTTACATTTTTAGGGTTATTCAACAGGTTGGCACCCAAAAAAAAACAGAGAAAAAGAAGCAATGAGCTTCTGTTTAAGATGCTTACTCAAAAGCGTGAGGGCAATGTTGTGGTAAATACTAAATGCCACCTCCAGTAAGATCTGAGGAGCTGTTCTTTAAAAGTTGCAAACGTTCAGCCCATTTGCTTGCTGTAGTGACTTTCCTTTAACTTGCCATGTTTCATCTGTGCATAAAGCAAAGAATTTCATACCTGAATAAAAAGGCAAAAATGGGTCCCAAATCGCAAATATATACAAGGTTTAACTGCATCTTTCCCTTGACTATGATGCAGTTTTAATGTCCCTCATTATCTATTGGTAATAAGCATCTTATCCCTATTATTATTGGAAATTTTTCAACTTTCTAACAAATATGTTTAATAAAAATTTGAATTATATATTATATTTGCTGAAAATAACTTTATCCCACGTCCACAAGCAACGCCAAACAAAAAAAAAAATATATATATATATATATATATATAATCAATATTAAGGACTATAAACAACTAAAAGCATTCAACAATTTTATGTTTAAATGACAGGACACAAATAACATGTATAATCTAATGTTTTAAACTACAACACTTTAATAGATTTTTTTTAAAAAAATCAAAAAAAGAGTAATGTTATGACCACAACATTTTCACAAAAATTTTAGATGGTAGATTGTTATTGGTTCTAATATGAGCCCACCACTAACATCACTTTTATACCCACCCATCATTTTTGTGTCTGATCTAGGTGCACTAGAACACTGTAGACAAGTTAGTCTCATATGTGCAATATATATATATATATATATATATATATAAACGCACGTGCGCACACACACATCAATGAGCTTGTAATAGGAACCTACAATTTGATATTTTGGGATCAACAAAGTGTACTTTCTCACTCAACTCAACTCAATATCTCTAAACAAGCATCTTGCAAGTGCATACTACTTTGACAGTGGAGTCACCTTTGGAGACGGCTATGTCAAGGTGCATTTCAAATGATAATCATGCTTACTGCTGCCTATGTGTTAGTAGAATAATGGTTAAATGAGTAAATATATCATTTCTTTACACTTTAAACTTTGGGATACATAGTAATTTATTAGGGTATTAGAACAAGTGATGTTTACTTAAAACTCAGTCTCCATTCTAGAATACCATATTAGTTACATGATTAAATTGATTATTTCCTAACAGAATTCTGCATATGGTAAATGTCTTGCTTGGTGGTATTTAGAATGAACAAGGTTACATGTGAAAAATAGTATGGTATAGAAGAAAACTTTAAAAGGTTGTCTTGTTCTATGGCAGGTTCTTGCAGCAACTCAAACTCCAGGAGAGGCAGGTAAAAAGTGGTTTCAGGGCACTGCAGATGCGACAGTTCCATTGGCCTTTTGAGGTAATTGATATTCACACTTAATTAGGGTGACAAAAGTTTAGAATTGCTCTTCCATGTAACATATTAATTTTAAGCTATTTGGACAACTTTATTATTGCAAAATTGGAATTATACTGGGTTATATACAGGGACCAATCGATTTTGAAGAACGACTCATTTGACATATTAGATAGCCCTCCTTATTTTGGTTTGATTAACTTTCCCTTATTAGCTAGAGTCAATATTCTGTACGTAAATATCCTACCTGGGGATTAACTGATAACCTTTCTTCATAATAGGTATCGATGGTCTCAACCTTCTATTTGAATTTGGTTTATAGCAATATAATTTCTTATTCATCAAAAAGAATGATGTCAAAGGCAACACTGAAACAATTGGAAGACACAAAAATGCCAAAAATAATTATGTAGAAGGTTTTAGTCATCTACTATTAAGCAGATGATCTTGTAGTTGAAAACTTAATCTGCATAGAATGCGAGTAAGGCTTTCCTTTCTTCACAATCTGTGAAGGGAAATTGGGGTGATTCACTGCATCAGGGAAACCTTGAGTCTCCAAACATAGTCCTGCATGGGCTTTATAGATGTGTCCACCTTTTCCCTTAAAATTCTTTTTCCAGTTACTTGTAGAGAACTGCAGGCCTGGAGCATTTGTTGTCAGCTCCAATACCCTTCCTGACTTCTTATGGTGCACCACTGCAGCGCGCTTCACTTTATTGCCCTTGCCACCATTAAGCACATAGTTAATATCATAACCATTAGGCAGGTCCTTGATCCTGCTTCCAACGGTGTGGGGCTTGAGGAAATCATATGGTGTTCTAGTTACTGGTACAATTTTGCCAGTGGGAATAAGCTCGCGATTTACAGGCGTGATGTGAGAGCCAAATATCTGGACTTTATGAGACAGGATATCGCCGCTGTTGTGGCCACCTAGGTTCCAGTAAGTGTGTTGTGCTAGATTCACTGGAGTAGGCTTGTTTAGAGCCCTGGCTTTCATTGTTACTGTCATTGTGTCATGTCCAATGAGTACGTAGGTCACACTGACAATAAGATCACCTGGAAATCCTTGTTCGCCATCAAAACTTCGATAGGAGAAATGAATGTAGGGAACAGCTCCTCCTTTTTTATACCCGCTCACTCTCCAAGCAACGCGACTGAATCCTCTAGAGCCACCATGAATTGTGTTGTGCCCTTCATTAGCAACTAGTTTATACAGGTTCCCATTTAAAGTAAACCGAGCATCTTTGATTCTGTTAGCAACCCGTCCAACAATTGCACCAAAAGGCGAGGAACTATTGATGTAATCCTTTACTGAATCATATCCAAGAACAACATCAGACAGTTGCCCATTTTTGTCAGGAACAATAAGGGAGACAAGGGATGCACCCCAATTAGTGAACTTTGCAGAGAAATTTCCATTCTTGAGCTCATATATCCCAATCTTTTCATGCGCTACATGACAATCAACAAATTCAAAGGCAATTAAGATAATGAAACAAAATAGAATAGATATCTTGGCCATCTTTTAATCAAGATAGACCAAAAATATATTCTTTTTTCTTTTCTTTTTTTGTTATAAGGGACCAAAGATCTGTTCGGATGAATGTCCAAGAGGAAAATGGTTCATATAAATAGACCAACAGATTAGTAAGAGAAGATTGAAACTGACATTGAATTAAATAGATTTTAGAGGTTATAAAGATAAAAAAGTGACAAACGTTTTGGTTAATTAAATAACTTTTTAAGTTTCTTTACATTTGTATTATGGTGGAAATTTATGTTGCATTAATATGACCTGCGTTTGCTATTGGTAGAAGCCATAACTCTAAATATAAGGCTGCAATTAAGCCTCCTATAGAAACAGGATGGAAACTTTTGTGTCTACACTGCATTTTGAATTAAAATATTCATTCCCCAACTTCACTGACCATCCATGAAAAAAAAAACATTGATGCTAGACCGTCGAAAACATGAAAGGATGAAAGGTATGATGATATTTAATATGAATTCTTTGCAAAGGATGCAAGAAGTAAGGAGATTGAGCATGTGTTGATTCTCTTAGGGGATCACTTATATCAGATGGGACTATATGGACTTTGTTCAAATAAGGCACTGAATGATGTTCACTCGAAAAGTGTCTTTTTCTCTTATTCTTTTTTCAATCTTTCAGTTGATATGTTCTTATACGTTTTGATCCATCTCTTCATTATCAGAATCATTGGCAGAGTGGTGCAAATATCACCATCTCTTCTCTGCCAATGGATAACAGGTATATTATTGTTTATCAAAGTTTCCCTAGTTGGGTGACTAAGACATTTATAGTTGACCACATATAACCCCATAAAACTGGTTGGTCCTTTCTGGATAATGACACTCAGCTAGTGTAGATGCATAGGCAGAGGGTATTGAGCCGTTCAGGTTTTGCCTATTTTCTCACCTTAACTTTGAATGCTTGTTCTCTTTCTTTCATTGAAGACTCTAAATACTAAAATACTAGTTATTGTATAACCAACCAATTTCTTAAAATGAAAGGATTTGAACAAAAAACCTTTTCTTCAACCATGAAAATGGGCTTTCTAGATTTCACATCTAATTAAATTGTGGGAATATAATAATTTCTTTCATGAATTATTAGAACCCAACAGGTCGGACTCACACTTTACCAGATCTTTAGTTTCTAGTCTGAAGCCAATAATGGAAAGAAACCCTATATTACAATACTGCAAGAGAGGAATTTTCTATTGAATGGCACATGGTTTTGCATTGACATGCAGCAAAAAAGGAAGAAAGAAATGTTGCTGCCAATCATCCCAGAACTTAGCATTATATTGTTTATCTCCTAGTTCATAATAATTAATAACAATGCCTTGCCTTTAATTATGACAAAGTTTAATAAAACTCATAAGTCATAATGTCTCTCATATTTAACGATTTTATTGCAATACTCCTCTTATTATTTGTCTCTATTTACAATAACTATCATCATAATCCATTTGAACTATACGTTAACGTCATCATCATATTAGAAATTGTTCACTTCTACGTCATAGTTTTACACCAAAACTATACTATAACTATCATCATAATCCATTTGAATTATACTTTTACGTCATCATCATATTGGAAATTGTTCACTTCAAGTCAGTCTTCCACCAAATAACCATACTTTCAAGGCATCATCATAATCTATTTTCTTTTATTACTTTTAAAATTTTACTTTCATAATAATAATAATAATAATAATATCAAATGATAGCAAAATACAATTTATAAAAGAAAGGTATAATAATAGTGCTATAAATCATTTCTACTTTGTTCTCCAAGACAATTCTACTTAACATTCCTTTCATTTCTTTCAAAACAAGATAGCTCAATTTTATTCTCTTTTTTCTTTTTGGGGGCTAAATTAGCTCTATTCTATTCTATTTCACTTCATTCCTTTCCTATCCATTAGATTCCAATTCTTATACTGATTCCATTCAAATTTATTCCTTTATAATTTTCCAATTCCGTTCCTTGTAGGTTGCAAATGTGTGACAGTTTATGAATCACATGCACTTATGAGACCCATATGCAGTGAGACACCCATTGCCCAGCTTTTTTAACAACTGACCCCTAAATTTTACCCAACATGTAATATTGGATGCAGCTAACACAGCAAAGCAAAAAACACTCGAGGAAGAAAAAAAATAGGTTGCAAACAGTAGCAACAAATGGGAACATGGGTTACACCAGAATTCTCTGTAGTCCATTTAAACTTATGCATGAAGAAAGGATAACACTGTCATCCATGACAATATCTGATCCAATCAAATTACAGTTTCCACTTTGCAAGTATAGGCAGGTAATGCAGGACGCAAACCAACCAGCGGATTGGCTTCATCACACCACGTCACTTGCATCATATGCCTCCTTTGAGATGTTAATACACAAATTTAGTAAAAGCGCCAGTACCACACCCTGCAGCATTTATCAACTCTGCAAAGGAGGGATGAGAAGATTTTGATTAGCCATGCTTCAAAAATAGTATCTATCTAAACAGTTTTATTCAACTTTCACACAAGTGGAACACTTGGATGCACTAAACAGAATTTACTCATTGCACCTTCAAAATTTGTCCATTGCATTTGTTTTATTAGATTACTTCATGTTGTTCATTCTTTTTATTTTTAAGGTAAATTACACCAACCTCAAAGGTATAAACTTGTTTAAACAAACATCAGAAAAGAGGGGGAGGATCATTATTTTCGTAGTTGGGATAGGATTCCTTTTTCGAAACCTTAAGTAGGTTGGTGTAGTTTGCCTTTCTTCTTTTTTTTTTTGCAATTGGACCAAACTCCACCGCCTTCCACCTAAGCTAAGTCCCTAGGGGAACTCAGCTTGTTGTTTATAAAGTGTAAGGCAGCTTACTTGTCTTTGGTTCATACTTTTGATAGAGTTTTAGACTTTGATAACAGCCAACATATCTAAAAAATGCAGTGCACAAGCTAAATTTTCTGGTGCTACATTAAAAGGTATCATGATTTGTTAAAGGTGAAATAAAATAACCTGTGCATGAGAAACTTCTGGTTGTCTCAAAATGGCACCAGGGATATAGGCTGCATCTAGACTTAAATCATGCACAATTTGCCCACTATTTTTGTCAAGAGACTGAGCATCAACATTTTCCTCCACACCCTTCCCCTTGAAGGAGAAATTTGAACTCCCACCAGTACTATCAGAAACAGGAACAGTGGATCCAGTTCTCTTTGAAGTAAGATCTAGGCGTTCAATCATTCGTGCTACACCAGCAATTCCTGCAGTCATCTCACGCTGAACTCCTTTGCTTAGCTCCTTTACTGAGTTATTACGAGAAAGTAGCTTCTCCTTAAGGCCCCGGGTACCTTTTGAAATCGACTCCTTATATCTATTGCAAGTCATCCACACACTTCAATGTAAAGAGACAAAACAAGGAAACAACAGTTACAAAGGGAACCATTAGGCAACATATCTACCTGGCTGAAGCAGCAGACCACTTAGATTTAAATGTCTCTGGAAGGGAGAACATCTCTGATGGGCTTGGTCTTTTGGGACTATCAGGTGGAGGCTGGCTATAAACAACACTGGATTATGAAATAAACAACCATAAGATACAGAGAATTACAAATAAAATAAATACTCTACAGATGGAGAAGATGCAAGATATTTTTATGTAGTACAGTAAAAGAAAAATCTAGAATGGATACAGTAGAGAAAATATTACAGATCTGACAAATATGAAGGGAAATTGAAAATGCAGTCTAGGTGATGACAAATAATGTTAGTGTTCAATAGCTGCCTGAGATATTCAATTCATGTTCTAATTTGTAACTGTAAATTTGATAATAAGAGAAATTTAAGATAGACAAAAAACCATAACATGCCACAAGAAGTATGGTTAATAAATACAAAAGCATGGAATAATCATTTATAGTACCTGGGTCTAGAAGGAATATCTCTATTGACAGCAGTAGTGGATCCCAGATTAACAACCACAGATGACTGAGGTTGAACATTGACACCAGAAGTTGGTGATCCCTCTGGTGACCCATAACTTAAATTTTGAAAATCTTCTGGTGAAGTTACATTTGTTTGCTGTGAAGAACTTGAAGAAGTAAAAATGAGAAGTTCGGAAGGTCCAAGGCCAGAAGCTCTCTGTCTTTCCCTTCTACGAAGATAACGAGCTCTGCTAGCAGCAGCAGCCAGATGCTGCATGATACGGTCATCAAAATCAGAGTCGTCTGAGTATGAAGAATCCTGGAAGATTCAGTTTCACTTCTTATCAACAAGAGGCCCTTTCTCACTAAGCAAGCATTAAGCATAAAGAGTTTGTGACAATAGAGTTTCAGATTAAATCAAATCACTCACATGCTCAACATTGAAGTCCTCACAGAAATGATGAAGAGGTGTGGGAGCAACAGAAGAAATGCTCCTCGACCTTGAGCACCTTTCAATGTCCACTGCAGCTAGAAGCGCTTGGCTACAGTAACAAGACTAATCAATGAGAATCAAAGAGACAGATAAGGGGAGGTGGAAAGGGAGGTGGAATCTTTTCACAAAAATTTTATACCTGGCAGGGTCCTTTAAGACAAGCAGCTGACAACATATTGGGCACTCTTTGCTTCTTTGAGACCTAAGAGAATAAACGAGTTCAATTAAAAATAATTTGTGGACTTCGTATGTGTGTGCATGTGTGTGTTGCCTTAGACAATAAATAGATTGTATGATTGAATTACCATTCAAGAATACAATGAAGATGATATTCATGTTTGCAACTGGTAATCTGAAACGGGAAACAAGGTCCAAGGAGTTAAACTTCCAGTTAACAGTAGAAGCCAATCATAACTTTCTCTAAGCAAAAATTTTTTAGCAAAATCATGTAGTTTTCCTTCATTTAATGCGTAAAGTTACATATTTTGCATCAACATTCTTTTGATAGATTTGCATCAACGTTCTACAGATGCAACTATTTACATTTTTAAAAAAGCACATGGTTAACAGCATGGAGTGATTTAATATCACAACTGAACACATGATTAACCGAAGCAAAGAGGAGAACACTTTATTAATTATCACTATTCAATATCCCAAATCCTCTTCTTCCACCTTTTGTTATTTCTGATCTGTATTTACCTACTGCCTTGAGGAAAGTAAAAAGATATTGAACTTCTCGCCCTATTTACTCTGTGTTCTCTCCACTGAAATTTTTTTTTTTGATAGATCTCTCCACTGAAATATTTGTCTTGGAAACATAATTTTTTTCCTTTATACACACATTCCCATATGTTGATTTCAACGAACATTAACCCCACAAAGAGTAAACGCATTTCAAATGATTTCAGTTTTTTTATCCAGACTTCACAATGATATGCCAATTCGTATTAAACAAATAAAACATCAAACCTATTCCATGGGTGTAAATAGAAGCTTAGCACCCAAATTACTTAACAAGTAAAAACAGATCATACATAATCTTCGATCATCACCTCCAAATTACAACAAATCATTACCAAATTCAGAAAGCAAAAATGGACTACCAGAAATGAGAGCAGTGATTTGAATACCAATTATCATTCAATCCCAAACCAAACAGTGATCATCGTAACCAGAAATACCAAGTAGCATCAAAACCTCAAACCCACCAAACAAACAATAGTCGTATCATAATTCATGCACCACTTATCATACAATACCAAACCAAACAGTGATCATCATAACCAAAATTACCAAGTAGCATTCAAAACCTCAAACCCACCCAAACAAACAAACAAACATTCCCAACATTCAATAGCAATGTGACCAAGTCTCTAGATTCATGTACTTCCCCTCTTTCCTGTTTCATTGTATATACAAACCTATACATAACAATCACTAGCTTAACATTCTGAATTTGAAACCACTTTCCTCTCATCTATACCACTAAACAAACAAACAAAAAAACATAAAACTCTGATTTTAAATACTTCAAAAGCCAAACAGAACCCATGATCTCCAACTCTCGCCCTTCAAACCCAACCAAAAACAAAAACAAAACAAAACCCAGATACCGAAAACACAAACAGAGTCTAAAAAACGAAAAAAAGACAGTAACTTTAACAAAGAGAAAAGGCAATGTGAGGACCGTACAGTTGCAGGGTCCGCAGTGTTGAAGGGTTCAAGGCAAATACTGCAAGCATCTTCAAAGACGTCATCGTTTAGTCCAGAGGAAGATGCAGTTGAAACCAATGGATTCCCTGAAGAAGACGAAGAAAAACTGAGATTTGACATTCTGGGTCTTTGAGTTTAGACTTGAAGCAAGAACCAGAGAACGGGTATATGAGAAAGTTAAGAACTTTATGCAGAGAAAGAAAGATAGAAGAAGAAGAAAGGAACCCCAGAAGAGTGAGTTTCTCAGAGAGAGAGAGAGACAGAGAGACAGAGTGTGTAAATGGTCAAAGAAAAGAATTATGGAGAGAAGAGGAAAGCGCAGAAAACGCAGGAATGAAAAGTCCTATTCAAACGGAGGAGTTTGGATATTTGATTGGTAACCTCTCTCTAATTTTTTTTTTTTTTTCTTTAACTATTTTTTGTTTTTGTTTTTATTATTAATTAATTAATGGATTGTTTTTAGATTTTTCTTGATTGCTACTAAGATTTTAATGTATTTTCACTATTAATGGCCGTGTGCATTAAGTATTATTCTGTTTGTTTGTCTATAAATGGAGGGACCCATGATGAAGATCATAAATAATTATTAAAGGAAATTGAATAAAAACACTTTTACTTCATTTGGGTGAATATAGGTGATTTTTTTTTTTTTTTCCTTTTTTTCCTCTACTTCTCTTAAAAGGCTAGTAATGATTTAGGTCATGATTTGGTTGTTTTTTTTCTTACTCAAAAAATGTAAGATTCTTGTGAGTATAAACTACTACCTATTTCACTATTTGATGATTAAAATAAAATTATTGTCTATTTGAACTTTTTTAGAAGTTAAGTCTTGATAAAAATTCTAAACAAAATTAATTATTAAAATTATGAAAATGTTGAAGCAAACAAGGTGGCAATTATGATAGGTGAGACCTTAGTGATTTTTTACCACCATGTACAATATATTAAAGTGGAAGCTCTTCCATCAAAGGAAAAAAAAAATAAAAAAATAAAAACTCAATCAAAAGAATCAAATTAGTTTCTGATTGAACCTAATTTTGTGATTTCAAATGTCCTTCTAATTGCCCTATAATTGTCAAGTGTTTCTATATTTATAATTCATGCCAAATGTCATTCCAATTTATATTCTAATTTTATATATCTAAGTTTAGAAAATATAAAAAATACTCAATTCAAATTTGTTATGCTTATCTATAACAATATAAATATGTAAACTATGTCATTTGTTAGGTATAAAAATATGGGTTTTAGACTTTTAGTTAGCTCACTATAAATATGCAAAGATTATAAGCTACTTCCAATTAAATGCAAGATGAAGGAGGTTTAAATTCATTACTTCTCTTTTCTCAAAAAAAAATATATATATATATATATTCATAACTTTTAATTGAGACTTTTTTTAAATGTATTTTAACTGAGACTTTAAAATTGCATAAATTGTAAAATTGAGATATCCAATTTTTTTTTTCTTTATAAATATATGAGATTTTCAATCTCTTGTAATAGCAATTAACCAAATAAACATATTTTCATTAACACCTAATAACATCAAATTTTCACTTTGTTTTTCATATAATTCAATAATTATAATAACAGGAGAATGGAGATATGAATCATGGGTTTTCACATAAGGGAGAGTAGACAATGTAATTGAACCATACTCTTGATCTCAAATTAAATTCCTACCGATTGAACACAAAGATTAATAATTGAATACGATACCATCTCTATTATTATGAAAATGAATATTCTTAATTTTTTTTTCACATCCTTTTTAGAGCTTTAGAAATACTATAGACTTTTCAAAAAAAAAAAAAAAAACCCCACAAATTTTGCAACAAAAGTATTACAACTTTCATGAAGATGAATAGGTATACTAAACTTGTTTTACTCAATTGATTTTTGTAACCTTAATCAAGTTTCTTTTGATTCTTATTAAAGTTAGCTAGAAAAGGTGGGGTTGTTCCTCACTCTAGCATGATTAAAGTTCAAGAATTAGCATCAACAAGGAGAGGCATCGAGAAATAATGGTGAAAAGTAAAAAGGACATGACCAAAAATTCAGAGATTAAAAAAAAAAGTACAATTAATTTCAACTACTCATTGAATCGACCGTCCAACTCTTACCGCACGCAAGTTTAGACTAACGTATCTGCATGACGTTTTCCTTCCCTTGACCTTTTCCATATCCACCGTTCTTCTATAAAAGCGTGGATGCATTTTCTTCCATTCCTTTTTTTTTTTTTTTTTTTTTTAACGGACATGATTTATGTGAGGATAAATATGTAATTTTGATAAATTTATAGATGTGGATAGGACGTCATGTCGTGTAGATTTTTTTTTTTTTAATTCTTCTAATTTGATAATACTAAACTTCTATATTGAAAAAATGGGGAGATACAAATTAAACTGTTAACTACAAAATTCTTGACAAATCATTTTGAATTCAATTGTTAAATAAATGATGGTAATTGATTTTAGGTCAAATTTGGATGCACAATTTCATAGGTTTTTTTTTTCAATTAAATTTAATTGCATTGTTACATTTACCGATACAATATAAATCATATCATTATATCATATGGTTCTAAAAAAAAATATCATCTATATATATATAAATAAATAAAACCGAAACCTCTAAAACTCTCACAATTTTCCAAGTCAGTACAATATTTAATAAAATTATCATTTTATTTAAATAAATTATTTTTGTTTTAATCCAAACTTAATAAGGAGTGAAACTCTATCTCTCTAACAAATCCAACTTAAACTCAAACTTATCATTATCATTTTTTTTAAACAAAATTATTTTTGTTATTTAGTTCAAACTTAACAATGAGTGAAACTCTATCTTTTTAACAAATCCAACTTACATTCAAACTTATCATTATCATTATTAGTCTATAATAAAGTTTGCTTAACAACTATTGTTGCTCAACAAATTCAAGCGATATTGGATTTGGACTATGACAAGACATCAAAGAAAGAATATTTTATACTATATAATAAAAGTTAGACTTCGAAGTCATGGCTACGCTAAATGGCTAGTAAATTAATTTTATATTATATGTTAGGATATATTTCCTTAAATTAAGGAATAATATTTAACAATTGTTTAATTTAGGTAAAATTTTATCATTTAAAAATTTTATTCAAATTAAAAGTCTATTATAAAAAATTGATTTAGGTAAAAAATTAACATTAGTTCACCGTTTTGACAATAAATTTTGAACGAAAAGGAATTCGCTAACGCATTTTTAAACTTATATTATATGATGAACATTAATTTTTATATAAAGAGCATTGGGAGTTTTATCATTTTAAGTGTTATGTGATATGAGAGGCTTACCAAATGTTACCTATTGCACACTAACCCGTGAGAGTTCAAGGAATTGGGGAAGACATGTCAAGCAACATGCTCCCCTTTATCAACTTTGAACCACTAGAGTTTTACCGAACATACTTCTTGATTTTCCAAACCACGACTCCCAAAATTCTCTCGATGAGACTCGTGAGCTTGGATCATGAGCCAAAAAATAAGATGATGTGTTATGAGCTTAAACTATGGGCTTTGACACCTTTTTAAGCAAATATGGGCTCTTTTGGGCTTTAGAAGATATTTTCCCAAAATCCATAATAGTGTTGACGTGGTGCGGGTCACCAATGAAATGAAGTCATGTGGTGTGAAAAATAAGATGACGTACTATGAGCTTGAACCATGGGCTTTGACACCTTTTTATGTAAATATGGGCTCTTTTGGGCTTTATAAGATATTTTCCCAAAATTTATGATAGTGTTGATGTGGTGCGGATCACCAATGAAATGAAGTTATGTGGTGTGAAAAATTTGTCCTCAACAATTGACATCAGCAATAGTTTGAATGGAATACTAGAGATCTTGGAGCTTTTGTTGTTTTTCCTTGATTTCCTTTTCCACCTTTCTAGAAACCTTCTTGTTCCAATCAGTGAATTGTTTCTTTACATTATTTCTCACATGAGGATAAATTCTCTTTTAACAATAGGAAAATTTTGGGAGCTGAATTGTTTCAACAAACTTTGTCTGAGTTGGAACTCTGTAAACTTAAGGCCAAATGTCAAAAATACAAATGGATGAATTGAAGAGAGGATGAAACTTTTTTTATAGAAATATTGGATAGAGCTTTTGCCTCTATAGAATGGATAAATTCGTATCCACATTATGCTCTTCGGAACTAACCTATTTTAAGGTCTGATCATGGTTCCATTATCTTGGATTTTGAAACATGTTGTAAAGTTACAACAACAACAATTATAAAAATAAAGCTTAGTCCCAGTTTAGGAAAGATAATGAAAATTTTTTCTCACATGTGTGGATTCCACATTTATGGATCCCACTAACTGTGATTGGTGGTTTCATAAAACACTCTTTAATGGGACCCACATATGTGAGAGAGGATTCTCATGAAATCATCTCATAAGATTAATTTTCTCCTGGCTAACGTAATTCCTCTATTATTAACAAGGATTTTATATCACATTTATACATATAGGCTAAATCTTGTTACACATTATTTATTATACACTTTCGTATATTAGTTATAATTGTAAAATTGTGATTTCATGTGTTTCGAAAACAAGATTTCAGTTAACAGGAAAATGAGCAAGTTATTTAGGCTGTGTTTGTTTTGGGTGAAAATCACTTCCGGAAATGCTTTTCCGTAAATGCGAGTGTTTGGTTGGTCCGGAAAATTAATCAATTTCAGTTGACCCAAAAAAATACACTTTGACCACGGAAATTCATTTTCGTTCCTATTTTCACTTCAAATGGTTTCCGGAGAGAGAGAGAGAGAGAGAGAGAGAGAGAGAGAGAGAGAGAGAGAGAGAGAGAGAGAGAGAAGAGGGCAAACCCCAAGCTCCAGTCCAATCCGACAATCGTCGGCGAACCTCGAGCTCCAGTCCAGTCCGGCGATCGTCAGCGAACCCCGAGCTCCAGTCCGACGATCACACACACCAGATCGCATTGGTCTCGCCGATCGCACCAGTCTCGCCGCTCAATCTTGCCTTTGATCTCGCCTTCGCACGATCTCGCCTTCGACCCACCGATCTTCGACCCACTGATCTCTCTCTCTGTGTGATTTTGATTTTTGTTGTTGTTGTGGTGGTGTGGTGGTGGTGTTTTGGTGGTTGTGGCTTTTGATTGCCGGAGTTTGTTGCCGTGGGTTGAATTGCCGTGTGAAAAATTTGGAGAAAAATAGCATTTTCAGAATAGAACCAAACACATGAAAATATTTTCTACAATGATTTTCATAATGCAACCAAATACTTGAAAATATTTTTCTTTCCAAAAAATAGCATTTTCGAAAAATATTTATTTTTCGGAAAATATTTTATGGGAACCAAACACAGCCTTAAACGTAAGAAAAGTGGTATTTAAAAATCAAATAAATGTGAAGAGCATACATTTGACATGATTGGAGGATTCAACGGTAGAGATCCTTTCACTGTTGCGTTTCCATCATACTGCCTCACATACAGACAGTAATATCCTCCTTTCATCATCACCCATCTCAATTTTCTCACTGCTCTGAAAAAACAGACAGACACAACAGTAAAGAAAAACTCATCAATGGCGACTCTTTCATCCACACACATTCTCCCACTTTCACCAATCTCAACCCCCAGAAAACCCATTTCTTCTCGCTTTCTCTTTCGTTCACAAAACCCCAAAACCCTGTCCACCTCCGTCACCTTCACAAACTCCAAACCCAACGCTTCTTCTTCTTCTTCTTCTTCTGTATCCAGCGAACTCAACGCCTCCACTCTCAGAGAAATCTGCCAAGCTCACGTTCCCGAACACGTATTACGCAGGCAATGAATCCATGCTTTCTATGAACTCTGTACAATTCAATTACATATTGGAAATGCTTTTCTTATTGTTGCTACTGTTGTTGTTTCAGGGTGGAGGAGGTTGGATATGTTAGACCAACTGATGTACAAAAGCAAGCACTGCCTCTTCTCTTTTCGGGCCGAGATTGCATTCTTCATGCTCAGGTCAAATCTCAATCTCAATCCTTAGCATTGAAGCTCATTTTGCATTTGATACACAAATTTTCATGCTTTTTTTTTTTTATTTTATTTATTTAAATTTCACAATAAAAAGTGGTAATAGTTACAAAATGTGTGTACGGGACACGCAGCAGGAGTGTGTACGCCAGTTATAATTGTGAATGGAAAACGCAATTTCACCATTTCAAACTTGGATTTTACTAATGTATACAATAGTATATTATTTTTAGAAAATTTTCTCGAGAAATGAAAAAACTGTTAATATTTTTTCAATTTCCGATAAATTTTTTTCCAAAAATGGTTAATTATTGTATGCCTTTAGGACACACATTAGCAAAATCCTTTAAAAAGTTGTGTCCAATGTCCATGACATTGCTCCCCAAACAGGCAGCTACATTTTAGTCTTTTGACTCTTTTTAGATCATACTATAATATTTTTTTTGGTGAGTTTTGAATCATTAAAATTCACATAATCTCGTGTATACATCATGCGGCCGGAGGGAAAAAAAAAAACAGAATAGAATGAAAGAGTTTGAATTTTTGTTGATTTCTTCTAATGTTGCCACATAATGGTATTGAATACATCTATAGTTTATCATTCGATTAAAATCATAGGTGGGTAAGATGTGATTTCCCAATATAATGGGTCTAAACAAATGAATGAATGACTGTCTTAATGACTAGGCTAATGTACTGTTTGTCCTTGTTTTGGTCCTCTAGACAGGTTCTGGGAAGACACTGGCATACCTGCTCTTGATCTTTTCTGTCATAAACACTCAAAGATCTACTGTTCAAGCAGTAATAGTAGTGCCTACCCGGGAACTAGGCATGCAAGTAAGAATGTCAATGATGATTTTTCGATTACTTAATCTTTTGTGGAGATTTATTTTAATATTGAAAAAAAAAAATGCAAATTTTTTCCTCAATTATAACTGATCCAATGGTGGTGTTTGGTTCATTAGAATTTTTCCATGAACGAAAAATAACAAAGATAATTTGTATTATACTTTCTATGCATACTATACTTATAATAGTATATGTATATTTATTATTGATAATTTTTTTTTATATAAGGTAATACTGTAGTTTCTTCTTGAACTAGGTTACAAGAGTTGCTCGGATGTTGGCTGCAAGGCCTATGGAACTTGAATTGGAGCAGAAATCTTGCACTGTCATGGCTCTTTTAGATGGAGGAATGTTGAAAAGACACAAGAGTTGGCTAAAGGTGCTGCATGTTCTTGTTATTTTTTTTACAGGTTTTGTCACTTTAATGTTAACCAAATAGAGGCTAGCAATTGAAATGGTGCTGATGGGTAGTTCTGTAAATTTTGTGTTCTGTGTAGAACCTTTTGAAGGAAATTTAACGCCATTTTAATCCTTGTGGTTTGGGAAAATATGAAAAAATTACATAGAATTTATAAAGTTTTCCTCTTCTCCTCCTTTGTGTAGAGTTTATTTTGCACTCATAGCATCTTCCTTTGTATTTCTTCTAAGCCTGAACCAGTTGCATTTTGGTTTGTTTTGAATTTTCATAGCATTGCTTTGATCAATATAGACATTCTTAGTTTTCTATATGCTTATTGACCAGTTACTGATAGTACAGTATATCCAAAAGAAGATTGTGGATATTTGTGGAGTGATATATTCATTACATAAGTTTTCAGGCAGAGCCCCCTACAATCGTGGTGGCAACAATAAAGAGTTTGTGCCAAATGCTTGAGAAGAAAATCTTAAAGCTTGAATCGATGAAAGTGCTGATAGTTGATGAGGTAATTAAATACCATTTATTTATTTACTTCATGTCTACTCTATTAAGAATGTGCAATTCGTTAGTTGAAAAATTTGTAAACAATTGATCATGCTTCCGAATCATCAGATGAGTCTTCCTAGCATGTATGCGACATTAATGGTGTATTTGTAGAGTAATAAAAGTACAAACTTGGCTATTGTATGTGTGTACAGTATTCATTTGCACTTATATTTGGTCATTTCTTAAGGGCCCTTCTGTAATATTCTTTTACACAAAGTGACATTTTATGCTCATTATTTATTAGGTTGATTTCATGTTCAATTCCTCAAAAGAAGTCAGTTCTCTTCGAAAAATTTTGACATCATATTCATCACTCCACAACCGTCAGACCATTTTTGCCAGTGCATCCATCCCCCAGCACAATCGGTTTGTACATGACTGTATACAGCAAAAGTGGACCAAGGTTTGCTGATATAATTCTTGTTTCAATGTTATCTTTTGGGATTTGACATGATTCTGTCACTGGTTTCCTGTGTTTCATTATGATTTCATTTCAATTACAGAGTGACGTGGTTCATGTCCATGTCAATCCAATTCAACCCATGCCGTCATGCCTACATCATAGATTTGTGGTAAGAGATCTTTAGAATATAGAACTTATACTGTTGTGCTTCTCATTTAAAATGTGCTAATTCTGTGTTGCTAACAGATATGTGGCAAGAACAAAAGGCATCAAACCTTGCTATCCTTATTACAGTCTGATGCACCAGAGTCTGGCATTATATTTGTTGGTGAGCAGGTCTGCATCACAGATCCTTCTCTATGTATAAATTTCTTGGAATTCATATAAATCATTAATTTTATCCTTGGAGTATGGTTAGAATTTTTTTTAACCAAGTGTTTTATGTAATTATGTCATTGTCAATGCGTGTGCTGAAAATATTATTTGATGAAGGATATGTACTTGGTGTGGTTATTCTTTGGCCGTTTAATGAGACCATCTCATAGTATTTTTTTGGCATTTCCTCAGTCCGGTAATGATCCATGTCCCAACCACGAAGTAATATACTGGCATAGATGTGTTATTAACGCAGTTGTAGCATGAATAATTAGTATGCTGTGGCTATAAATATCATTTTTTGAACAACACCCCCACCCCCGCGCGGCCCCCCAAAAAAAATTCTATTATCTTATGGATTAAACCATCTCATCTCAACACAACAAAGCCTTGTATCCCTTGACTGGGCTGTGAATCTTTTTTAGCCATTTTCCCCTAGAGCAGGTTTACTTAATCTGTGTGCTTTAAGTGTGAAAAAGATCATGTGCGGTTCAGATTGTTAAATCTAGGAATCTGTGGCATGGTTGTGTTAATATGTATAGGATGTAATCAATATGTACTTTTATTCTTTGAAATAAATGAGAGGGTTTCTTTGGTTATTTAATATCTATATCTTATCTGCTTCTGCAGTCTGAGAAGTCAAAGAAAGCTGGAAATGCTCCACCAACAACTTCGTTAGTTGATTTCTTGAGGACTTCATATGTGGGTTGTTTGGACATCCATCTTCTAGAAGAAGACATGAATTTCAATTCACGAGCAGCATCTCTCTCAGTAAGTGTTATACATTCCGCTGTGGATAAATGTGAGAGATGGTTCATTTTACATTAGAAGTTTAATTTTGGAGGTTGCATGAGTTGGAGTAATGTTTTGGGAATATGGTCATGTGATGATACATTGTCTATTTGTCTTAAGACAATGGAAATAATGGTCAATTTAATCTAGGTTGTCAGATAAGCAATACCCATCTCTGAGTGCATGCCAAGGGAACAAGTGGCACGACTGACATGGGTACTGAGTGTCAGATGCTGCAAACTTCAAACAGGAAGGGCCAAGGGGCATAATGGTTAATCTCAGTTAATATTTTTTTGGATAATTTAATACTGTTACTTGAGAAGAAAAAGACTTGCAAAGCAAAGCATGGAACTCACAAGCTGCCAACACAAGGTCTGCTTACAGATTCTCACTCACGTCACAGCCCACAGGTCACAAACACCTGAGCTAACAAAACCCGACACACGAGACTGAAACTAGAAGAGGACTTTTTGCCAGTCCTTAGCACAGAGAGTGGATACCCCATTTACATCACAACACTTGTTAAGAATAGAGTTACAGAACTCTCTGCTTGCTTCCACTTGAGTCCTTACATCCCATTAAGTCATTAACATAATGTTTGGATTTGGGGAGATGAGAGTGAAAGGGTGTTCGGGTTTCCACTCCCCCTTGTTTGGATATTTATTTTGTAGGAAGGGGGAAAGAATTTAAGGGATTTGAAGGGGTATCTTATCCCTCCAAACCCGTTATTTAAATTCCCCCAAATTGGAGGAATTTCGGGGGGAGGGTTTCTAGTTTAATGATTTTTTATTTACTTTCTATTTTGCCTTAATTTTTAAATATAGAATTCAATAGAGGAATATTTGTCCTTTTCTTTGTACAATTTTCTTTACTCTCTTTTTCACCCTACTACCAAACAAAAGGGGGGGGGGGGTATCTACTTCCCTCTCCTCTTTAATCTTTAAAACCTTTAAACAAGGAGGAGAGGTTCTCACTGCACCCTCCACTACTCTTCCTGCCCCTGCTATCCTCTCCTCTCTCCTCTTCCCTCTCTCCAAACTTTCAAACATAGTGTTAACATTTTGTACAAGGCTCTCCTCTGGCTTGATGTGACCTCCACAGATTCTTGCATTCCTCTGAAGCAAAATATGGTAAATGGTTGCCCTCAAAGCTAATTTGCAGAGAACTACTTCAGGCTTCAATCTTTCAGTCTTTTACCCGATTCTACAATCTCCCGCCATTCCAATTTTGGAATATAAAGAGGATAATACCCATTAATTCCTGGTTGCTTTATTTTATTTTATTTTTATTATTATTATTATTTTTTTGAATTCTTGGGGAGGGATGGTTGGGAGCTTGGTTAAACTTACAACATAGGAGACAGGAGAGAAGGTAGGGGCCATTGGGTTACATGCCCATTGGCCCTTGCTTTTATATGAAGAGAGAAAACAAGTTATTACCATCGTTATTATTACTGTGAATCTGAATTATCTTTTGACTTTGTTTAGAACCATTAGGACACAAAATCAATGATCTGATAGATTTTTTTTTTTGGTTAAATACAGGAAGTAAGACAAGGAGGTAGCTATCTTCTGGTAGCAACAGATATAGCGGCTAGAGGGGTCGACCTGCCAGAAACAACTCATATATACAACTTTGATCTGCCAAGAACTGCAGTAGATTATCTTCATCGAGCAGGAAGAACAGGTAGAAAACCTTTTTCAGACAACAAATGTACTGTTACCAACATTTTAATGTCTGAGGAACGGTTTGTTTTGCAAAGATATGAAAATGAATTGTTGTTTAACTGTGAAGAACTTATTCTATAGAGTTGATGTCTATTTCAGTTTATACAAATAGAGCATCCCCTACCCACCAACCCCCAGAGAAATCCTTTTTTTTTTTTTTTTTACGTTGTTCCAGTCCATTTTATGAGACACGGTATCATCAGCAAGTGAAACCCCAACTGATACTTCAAATGTCCAGTACACCAACAGTCAGTCTTAATAGACTCTCGTCTTATAGTAGATGTGAAGGTTTGTAAATGACAAGTATTTCTTTTAAGGCTTTTGTTAAACGTGTGCCGAGGAATTGCTCGCACTCGTTCAAGAGGAATCAAGCGAGCTTCACAACATTGGGAAGTAGTAAAAACTATTTTACATAATATATATATAGACACACACACATAAGTACCTCTTTGATTGAAACTTGAAAGTTACTTGACTCCCCTAAAAACAGTTGATTGATTGCAATAACAAACTCGACTAGAAGCAATGTACTTCGACGGTCGTTAACCGAATCATTTTCTATAAGAGACTATAATTGAATTTTTCACTTAAAAAAAAAGGATTAAATTTGGAAACGAATAATCTTCATTTAAGTGAATACCATATATATATATATATATATATATATGAATTTTTTGATGGTAAAGAATAATATATCATATGTATGACTTGTCTAAGTATGTTTGGAAAGTAATTTTTTTATTAAGGAAAAGAAAAAAAAGAAGAGAAGAGAGAGAGAGAGAGAATGTTTATAAACTTTTTAGTCAAAAAGTGTCTTGAGACTTTTCCATGGGAACATTAAACAATGTTTAGTGTAAATAAACTCTCTTTGTGACTTTCTCCTGTGGATAGGAGTATAGAACGGGATATGAAATTGTTATGTGTTCATTTTAGATGCGTATCAATATCGTGTCCCTTTAGTGCTCAAAAACCACTAGAGGGAAGACAAACTCTTCTTTAAATTATGTTGACATGTAAATTAATATTAGATGATGAGTTTTTATTAGTTGGGTGGACCATTAAGCATAACATGAAGCGATTTTATGAGAACACAGACTAATTTCTTTAATTTCACATCACTTAAATTTAATTCTTGAGGAAATTAATGTAATAAAAAAAATTCTTGGGGCAAACATGGATGAGCAAGAAGAGGCGTGACTTTTAGATTAGCTTTGTTTTTAAGACAAAACACTTGAAAGAGGAGGAGGTTATAGTTTAGGTGAGGTAACAATGGAGAGTGTTATATATTGGGGTTTTAGATGATAAACATGACTTATAATTTATTTTTTATTTATTGAATATGAGCATTGGATAAAAAATTATTAATGCCTCTTATGAAAGTTACAAATTAATTTCTACGAAATATTTTGTGTTGTAAAATCTTTAGTACAAATTTTTAAACTTTGATTGAGTTATGGAAACCATTTAACCCAAAGTTATAAATGCGTCTTATAAAAGTTATAAATGTATTTATACAAAATATTTTGTGTCGTAAAACCTTAAGAGCTACAAAATTTTAAACTTTGGTTGAGAGTTATTAAACCCATTTAACCTAAAGTTATTAGTGCCTCTTATGAAAGTTACAAATGTATTTATACGAAAAAATTTCTGTTGTAAAACCTTAAGATTAAGAGTTACAAATTATTAAAATTTGGTTGAGAGTTATTAAACCCAATAAACCCGTTTATAGAGATTATCTATGCTTATAATTAATCTAACTTAGTGAACACACTAATGGATGAATAAGAAGTATATGTAGAAAAGCTTTTGTAATTAAGTTGGTATGTAGATTAGTACTGATGGTTGCTGTTCTCTACTATATTTAGGAAGGAAAGAAATGGTAAGTTCAGGAGTGAACTTCTGAGTGGAAAGAGGCTTGTGCTCAAAGATGGACCAACGAAACCCCCCTCCCCCCTTTTATCCCCAAATTGTTTTCTTTATTTCATTTTTATAGTAAATATTTAAGATTTGTTTACCTAAAATTTAATACATCCAAAAAAATTCAAATGATCAACTAACCTATAACTTGTGACACTTCTCTAAAAATATAAATAAATCACATTTAAAAAAAAAAGGATTATTTTTTGGTATTTTGTAAAGCTAAAATCCTTTAACCAAAAAAAACTGTTTTTCTTAATCATTAGAAAATCAAAAGCAAACCAAAATGTAAGAGGCTACGACCCATCACTATTTTATTTTTATTCTAAGATAATTTATTACTCCTATGTGTGTGTATGTGTGCACATATTTTTTTTTTTATCAAAATATTTCATATTACTTCTTTTTTCTCAAAATTTTGTTGGGACAGTAGCAGATTTGAAGAACACTTTTTTTTTTTTTTTGGTGGTATTATTCATCATCATTTCGTTCTTAATTGTGTCAAATGGTTGGTAAGGATTATAAGACCAATAAGGCACCTACCAACTTGTTTGTAAAGTGGTTGTACTTGTTCTAACTCTTTTTGTTTTTACTACAACTACAACATGAATATTATTAAAAACTAGGCTTTGAACAAAAGGAAGAAAATTTTCTAAAGGACTATCTAATTTTGCACATTGAAAAGGAAATTACTGTAAATTAGTATAAAAACAATGAACTATTTTCAAGGTTTAAAAGGATATAGAATTCATTTTAATAAATGATTTATTTAAATTGTATTGTGAAACAATTATTTTATATCTTTTCTTTTGTTTATATTTCATTAATATGGAATGAACACTAATTTTCTTTTTGATCATCTAGTTAGCCTTGAATTTACTTTTTCATTCTTACATTAAAAAAAAAAAAAAAAACGGTTTAAACCGTATTTTTTTTGGTTCTCTCAAAGCAAAAATTTCTTGTTTTGTTCCTGCTTGTGCTGTTCTTAACTTGGTTAGGAAGAAACACTGACTATCCTTTTGTTTGTTTTTAGTCCTTGCCTTTAGCTATCTGTTTTTATGTAAATCATGTGCTTCTTGTACTAATAGTAATGAACCTAATCGGCTAATCCTGTTTGTATAATGAATATTTCACCCTAAAAATCATAATTTTTTCTCTTTCAATTTATGGTATGGATAATTTAGAATTCATAATAAGGGAAAATATGTACATTTCAAAAAATATTTTTACAATTGGAATCCTTTAGTAAATTATGAAATTTTCTCTAACATTTTTAATGGATTTATTATAGTATTCTTCGCACAAGTATATATAAATCATAATTTATAACCAAAAAGAAATCTTCTAAAAATATTCTTCCCATGCATTTGCGTGGGCTTAAAGTTAGTAATGTTGAGATCTTTAAATAAATTGATTCTCAATGCTATGCCATATAAAACTGAAACCCAGATGATCTTATTTTATTAGTAATTAGTAAGTTGCCCATGCAATGCACGAATAATTTTGTGATATTTTATATGATACAATTTTGGAGAATGTTGCACATATATTATAAAGAAAACATAAACTAAATTAGAGTAAAAAAACATATACATTTTGAGATATTAAAAATTAGTTTAATAGCTTCATTGCACATTTGTAACCTTTTCAAGGTAAGATTATTTTTAAAAAAGTCATGAAACCAAAAATAAATGTAAAAGAGTAACAGAACCATGAAAATCAACTAATTTGTGTTATGTTCGCAGATTACATACCATGAAATGAAAGTGTGCCCAACTCTCTCATTGTCTTCCACTCATCGATAGTGTGACAATAAGACATGGTGTAGGCAAATATTTATATGTATGCATGTGTCTTATAGATGATTTAAAACCATGATAGAATATAACTTTACATTATGCACTAATTATTCGCTCTATTTATATACCCAAAATAATAATTATCCAACCAATGTTTAAGCCCCTAATTTAAAAAGAAAAAGTTTAAAAAAATTACTTGTAGGGGTTTCGGTGATTTGATGGTGGTGGGAGGCCAATATAACAGAGGTGACAGCCCCTCAAATTTATAAACATTTTGTCAACCTCAGGTCTTTTATTTTGATAATAGTGAAACAATGTGTTTCATTTAACAATTCACAACATTTTTGTGTTTCTCTATTTCTCCCCTGGGCCTTATTTGATTAGTTATTACAATTAGTCTTTAATATATATATATATATATTGCTTTTGTTTTTAATACTAAAATTGTGGGTATGTTAAAAGACACGAAGAAAAGAGAAATGTGTGGTGAAAGCTTAGACAATTAATGATAGATTAATGAGATAATAGTAAAAATAAGTTAATGTAAACTTTTGGGTAACAGTAAAAAAAAAAACTTAATGAAAAGAAGTAAAAAAAAAAAAAAAGGCTAAATGCAAAATTAGAGCGTCACGTGGCAGGACCTTATGCACTCCTACACGAGGTCTTTGTTTAATAATTTCCAGTTAACTAGCAAAAGTTTCATTTCCAAGTCATCAGTTTCGGAAAACTTCAAAGTATTTAAGCTTCAACATACATTCAAGAAATTAGAATTTACTCTAATTGATATAAAAATTGCTCTCTCCTAAAACAGTTAAGGATTGAGCACATTCACATGATAAACATGCTTTAATCTCATTCGCCTTCATTACATTGATGGTAGTAAACATAATGTCTCATTTTCTTTTTTCTTTTTTTCTTGTTTTCCACCCTGATCAATCCAAAATTGACTTAGACGATAGACTTATTTATTATATCACAAAACCATCTTGGATTACTGTGTTTTTTAATATTACTGTAACACCTGAGCGGATGTAAAACCCTTCAGAAGATCTATCAGCCTCTTGTATACCCTGCAATTCCACATAAAAGTAAACTAAGTGTAGGTTGGACAACTACAAATTAGTTATCATTGGTAAAAGGCTTAACTGGAAAATATCTATGTGCTTATTAATGAGGCTAAGAGGATGAAAAATTGAAATGATTGTTTCATAGTTTATAGAAAATCCTTATTATTCACCGGACAAAGTTTTCTTCAGCGCCAAGTTGGAAGAATCTCCAACCATATACGTGGTAGTTCAGAAGACTATCCATGTATGTTAAATCACAAAATTATTAAATCATTTAAACAAGTTACATAGATTTTTAGTATGTCATGTGACTTAAAGTACACTGTACACGTATGCAGGCTTTTAAGTTGGAGGAACTTTACTTCAAAGTAAATTCTAGCCTTATTTTTAACTTCTGAGCAATTATACAGTATTGTAGATTTTCAATTACTTTATTTTCTATTATGATCATTGCCATCTTTTTATTTTCTAATTCATCAGTTTGGATAGTAACTACAAATTAGGTAAGTTTATCAAAGATTTAGTGCATTGTGAAGTCATCATACTCTATTCTAAAGGTATGAAGAATCCTACCTCCGAGTTTGCAATCACAACATTCTTCCCAATTCTGGCATTTTTGTCGATAATGCATTCTCTGCACAAATTATAAGAAGAGACATTAGAAAGAAGAGAAATGGAAAAAGAATTAGACTATATGTGAGTGCGCACGTGTGCATGTGTGAGTAAAGGGGTTCAAGCTATTTATACTTGATTTTTGTATTTTCTCCTATTCCAACTGGAACAGTTCCCTCAGCTAAAAGTGATGCTGCTTCAGCATCAGTTTCATAGAAGTCAGCTCCAAGCATCACTGTATCCTGCATGCATTGGGCCATAGTAAAAAATGTCTCTCAGAAGCATAAGGAACAGAGACAGAGATTACCAAAATATAGAAATGATATTCTTTTTGCTACAGTAAATCATTTTAAATTTACAGAATCTAGAACTTCTTATAAATAAATTAATTCAGAGTGCTTTAGAACATTTCAAAGATAGCTTCCCACTAGTTGTAAAATTTGTTGTGTAATATTCTATTCTACAATTCTCTGATAACATGCTATCAAGTAATGATGGAAACTACTGTCATACCTTTAAGTGAACATTAGATCTTATTCGGGATCTGATACCAACAACGCTATGCTCTATGAAGCAATTAGTTAAGAAACTTCCATGTGATATGATTGAGTCAACTATCTGAATAAGAATTAGCAGTTGTGTTATACTTCAAGAACTAGAAGCAGGTGAAAGATAAAGCTAGAAACAGAAACTGAAAGAAAAAAGTTATATATGCTTGATTGCCTCAAAACAGTGCCCATTATTTGTAGATTCCTCACTTTGAAGAACATATTGGTTTTTTTACCAATGTCATTTGTGTCTTAATGCAGCTTTAAAAACTTAGCTCATAAAATAGCAAAAACATTGTGAGCAATGCTCAAAGTTATAATTTTCTCAATTTGAAAGCTTTAAGAGCAAATTAAAGGCAACAATTTACTTACCTTGCTACTATCAATTTTTGTTGGTGGTAAGTTTCTTCTTGATGTATACATTGGCTTTGCTGCATCATAAAAACTAAACCTTGGTGGCTGAAAAGTACAAAAAAAGATGCTATGTGACACTTGAAGCATTTTTGTTTAAATATGAGACCATCAATCATGGCTAATTGCAATTAACATGAAAACAATCAGAAGAGTAGTTCTCTTAGAGAATAAGTCATTATAGGTTAGGGAGGGTCATGATAGTACAACCAATTTGAAAATTAGTGTTGAATTTTACTTAGACAAATATATTTCATTGGGTAAAACTTAGTAGAATTCCTTAGGTGTAGTATATAAGGTTCCCCAATTAAATTCAAATGCAAAGTTGCATTGAATTTAATTGTCCTTGAAAAAGATAACATTGTTTGTACTTTTTTAGTCAATGCAACTGTGTTTGAATCTAAATAGGGAACCTAATGTAGAATATCTAAGGAACTGTACCTAAGTTTTACCCTAGTTCTTTACCTCATTTGACAATCAATATGAAAGAAATGAGCGACATAACAAGAATTACATAATCCCCCCCCCCCCCCAATTAAACATGGTTATTGTTGCATATTTTACTGAGTTGAGCAATTAATATCTATTATAGCTTGAAGTAGCAATTTGAAATAATTTGACTTTTGTTCATGTAGACTGCATGTCTCTTTGATTTCTTAAGCATCCTACATGATGAGCCCTAAAAGGCTAGGATAGGAGTGAGATATAGTACTTACGTGCTGAGTGAGGGCAAGGTTTGCTTCAAAGAAGGATCTGATGGTCCCTATGTCTTCCCAATAATCATTGAAAAGATAAGCCTGTGAAAAAAAAAATGCTAAATATTATAAAAAGGAATATCAAGTAGACATTCTGCATGAGGTTCAGAATATTTAGTAGATAATAATTGTTCTCTGCATGTATGTGTGTATGTATGATACACTCCATGGGCCAGCTAGTTCATGGAAAGACAGGTTTTGAGCACTCAAAAAAAGATTATATAAAGACCTTTATGAAGAATTCTCTGGCTGAGGCAGGAATTATCTCTGAACCAAAGTCATTTGCAGTCGGAAATCTCCACCTGACTCCAGAATAATATGGCAATAAGTGTTCCTAAATTTGTGTTTGACATGAAATCTTTTGTGCATGTGAGGGAGAGAGGGGACATTGAGGTGAAACTAGCTTAAGGAGTCACTTCTATCATATAGAATTCATAAATTAATAATTCAATAGAGCTCAATACCTCAAAAGATTCAGAAGAATCTCCTTCTTGAAGACATAGACTCCCATGGAAGCAATGTATGGTTTCTTTTGAGCCTCATCCTTTGAAAGTCCCAAAACTGTTGTATCCACTGCCTGAAGCATATAATGGAGTCAGCATAATACTCAAGTTCCTAATGCCATTTAAAGTTGACATGATATCATAATTTCAATTATTACCATGATTCAGAAAGAGGGATTACCATTGCCTTCAGATCCTTTCCCTTAGGTTTTTCACTGAATGAAAGGATTCTTCCTTTGTTGTCTATCTTCATTAGACCAAAGTCTGAGGCACGACTATCAACAAAGCAGAAAAAATTATCATAATTAAAGGCAAGACATAGTTATTGTGAACTGGGAGAGACATTAAAATGCCAAGTTCTGGGATTAATGGCAGCAACAATAAAAGTTTATGTGAGAAAATATGCAAAACCTGAATAGCTCAATACCTCTGCCTATGCATCTATACTAGCTGAGTGTCATTAATCAGAAAGGACCAACCAGTTTTATGGGGTTATGTGGTCAGCTATACATGTCTAAGTCACCCAACTTGGGAAACTTTGATAAACAATAATATACCTGTCATCCATTGGTATAGAAGAGATGGTGATATCTGCACCACTCTGCCGATGATTCTGAAAATGAAGAGATAATTCATAATGTATAAGAATATATCAACTGAAAGAGTGAAAAAAAAAAAAAAAAAAACACTTTTCAAGTTAACTTCATTCAGTGCCTTACTTGAATGAAGTCCATATAATCCATCCGATATAAGTGATCCCCTGAGAGAATCAGCACATCCTCAATCGCCTTACTTCTTGCATCCTATTGCATAAAATCCATATTAAATATTTCCATACCCTTTAGACGGTCCAGCATCCATGTTTTTTTTTTCATGTATGGTCAGTGAAGTTGGGGAATGAATTTTTTAATTCAAAGTGCAATGTAGACACCAATGTTTCCATCCAATTTCTATTGGTCGTTTAAATGCAGCCTTATATTTAGTTTATATATCTATATATGTGTGTGTGTGTGTATATATATATAAAATGGGACTTAAAAGGTTTCAACCAATATCAACCACACAGGTGATCTCCAGGCATCATTCTAAAAAAAAAATGGTAATCTCCAGGCATCAATGCAAAAGTATTAATGCAACATAAATTTCCATCACAATACAAACGTAAAGAAACTCAAAAGTTATTTAATTAACCAAAACGCTTCTCTCTCTCTCTCTCTCTTTTTATAACCTCCAAAACCTATTTAATTCATTGTCAGTTTCAATCTTCACTTATTAATCTCCTGGACTATTATATATGAACCATTTTCCACTTGGACATTCATCAAAATAGATCTTTGGTCTCTTATAACAAAAAATAAAAGAAAAAAAGAACATATCTTTGGTCTTATCTTGATTAAAAGATGGCCAAGATCTCTGCTCTATTTTGTTTCATTATCCTATTTGCTTTAGGGTTTGTTGATTGTCATAGAGCGCAGGAAAAATTGGGGTACATGAGCTCAAGAATGGAAATATCTCTGCAAAGTTCACTAATTGGGGTGCATCCCTTGTCTCCCTTATTGTTCCCCACAAAAATGGACAAATGGCTGATGTTGTTCTTGGATATGATTCAATTAAGGAATACATCAATAGCTCCTCGCCTTTTGGTGCAATTGTTGGACGGGTTGCTAATAGAATCAAAGGTGCTCAGTTTACTTTAAATGGGAACTTGCATAAACTAGTTGCTAATGAAGGACACAACACAATTCACGGTGGCTCTAGAGGATTCAGTCGTGTTGTTTGGAGAGTGGTCAGGCATCAAAAAGAAGGAAGTCATTCCTACATTCAGTTCTCCTATCGAAGTTTTGATGGCAAGCAAGGATATCCAGGTGATCTTGTTGTCAATGTGATGTGAACTACATGCTCATTGGACATGATACAATGATAGTAACATTGAAAGCCAATGCTCTAAACAAGCCTACACCAGTGAATCTATCACAACAAACTTACTGGAACCTAGGTGGCCACAACAGCGGCAATATCCTGTCTCATAAAATCCAGATATTTGGCTCTCACATCAAGCCTGTTGATCGCCAGCTTATTCCCACTAGAAAAATTATGCCAGTAACTGGAACACCATATGATTTCCGCAAGCCCCACACCATTGGAAGCAGGATCAAGAAGCTGTCTAATGGTTATGATATTAACTATGTGCTTAATGGTGGCAAGGGCAATAAACTGAGGCGCGTAGCAGTGGTGCACCATAAGAAGTCAGGAAGGGTATTGGAGCTGTCAACAACTGCTCCAGGCATGCAATTCTTCACAAGCAACTGGAATAAGGATTTTAAGGGAAAAGGTGGATACATCTATAAACCCCATGCAGGACTATGTTTGGAGACTCAAGGTTTCCCTGATGCAGTGAATCACCCCAATTTCCCTTCACAGATTGTGAGGAAAGGAAAGCCTTACTCGCATTCTATGCTGATTAAGTTTTCAACTACAAGTCCATCTGCTTAATTGTAGATGACTAAAACCTTCTACATAATTTGTTTTTAGCTTTCATCTGTCTTCCAATTGTTTCAGTGTATCCTTTGACATCAGAACATTCTTTTTGATGAATAAGAAATTATATTTACTATATTCCAAATACTAATAGAAAGCTGAGACTAACAATGCCCATTATGAAGAGAGGTTATCAGTGAGTCCCTGGGTTGTGGATATTTATGTACCGAATATTGATTCTAGCTAAGAGAGAAAGTTATGAAGTGAGCTTCTTGAATCTGCAAATTGAACCAAAATAAGGAGGACTATCTCATATGTCAAATGAGTCTATCTTCAAAATTGATTCGTCCCTATAGACAACCCAGTATACAATAGCAAATTTTGCAGTAGTAAAGTTGTCCAAATAGCTTAAAATATATATCTTACATGGACGAGCATTTCAAAAATCTTGTCATCCTAATTAAATGTTAATATCAATTACCTCAAAAAGCCAATGGAACTGTCGTACAGCATCTGCTGTGCCCTGAAACCACTTTTTACCTAACTCTCCTGGAGTTTGAGTTGCGGCAAGAACCTGCAATTGAACAAAACAACCTATTAGAGTTTTCTTCCATACCATAGTACTTTTCAAATGTAACCTTGTTCATTCTAAACACCACCGAGCTAGTGTGTGTCCTTACATTTACCATCTTTAGAAACCATTTAACTAGTATTCTAAAGTTGAGATTGAGTTTGAACATAGCACCATTTGTTCTAATACCATGATAAATTATTGTTTATCCCAAAAGCTTGAAGTGTTACAAAATTGTTAATTTAACCATTTAACCATTATTCTAAGACTATGTATGCACATGTAGAGGTAAGCATGATTATCTAGTCTCAAATATACCTCGACAAAACCATCTCCAAAGGTGACTCCACTGCCAAAATTGTAAGCTCGTGCAAGATGCCTGTTAAGTGATGCTGAGTTGAACTGAGTGAGAATGTACACTTTGTTGATCCCACTATTGATGCAGTTGCTCATTGGCACATCAATGAGCCTGTAAGATCCTCCAATTGGAACCTACAATAGGATATAACAAATTAAATGACTAACCAATGTGCCCCACAAGTATGAACTTAAAGGCCTCATGAAATTTAAGAAACATAAACCAAGTGTGTGTATAATATATATTCACTTGCGTACAATATTTCAGTGCACTAGACTTGACATGAAAGTGACTTGTAACACAAGTCAAGCACTTACTGTAGCTTCATAATAATAAGGCCTTGATGGGAAATACATGCATGAAAAATGTGCAAAAATAAAGACTTACAGCAGGTTTGGCACGGCGTTTAGTGAGTGGGAAAAGACGAGTACCGGCACCTCCACCGAGTATGATTGCCACAACCGTCCGTGGGTCCCGCTTTTCCATCTCTAGGTCCCTCAACTGCAATATTGGACCCCACATTGTCGACTGTTATTTTAGATCATATAGTGGACCATATCATATGTGACACTGTGACCCAATAGTTAATTAATAATGTAGATTTATCTCTTGGGTTTATTAGTATACAGTAACACTTTCAAGGCTTACCAAACAACATTGTTGGACATATTAAGATGGCCCATTTATGGAATAAAGTATTTTCTGTGTCTTGGGCCATAGCCTTAAATAAATGTCTGGACAGCAATGCTGGGCTGAGCTATACAATCATATAGAAAATCTATTCCAAAAATGATTCTATAGATAGCAAAGAACTGCAATTATTGATTACAAATTCAATCCTGGGCCCAAAGTTCTTTCTTTTTTCGTTTTCCTTCAGAAATAAACAGTTCGCAGGTTGTGGATTCTAACTGGATCATAGTGGATCATGGGCTTGGGTTTAGTCAAACTCAAGCAAATATCAAGCCCAAACTCTTTTTCAGCGCAGGCCTGCAGCTGAACAGAGTTGGGGCTGATATGTCATGAACATTGGCCTGGTGCATCACCACATAACACCCCCATAATTCAAACTCTGAGAGCCACTAGTTGAATATACTCACAGATAATGCAAACGTTCAAAATTTTGAAAAACTACACAGGCTCTATTATTTTTTTTTGAAAAGGACTACACAGGCTCTATTGAATACAAAAGGAACTATATGTACATTTGACAAACTTCTTAGATTTCTCAATTCAATTCAATTCAATTACATGATTGTATTGATCAATATGGCACAAACACTGGTATCTTCTCCAATGAAAAATAAATTCAACCACAACATCCATTGTTAATGTAATTACATGGTTGAATTTAAAGTAAAACACTTACAAAAATGTACCAAAGTTGTGTGATATACCATTTCTACTATTGCAACAAATTAGCTACTCAAAAATGTTATACTTTGCATATTTGTAACTTTGTATGTACCATGAGCTAAAGCACACACTTTGCTGAGTATTCAGATTGCTCACCTTGGACTCCCCAACTATATCAGCAGTAAGAGACATAGAAACATGTCTCCTAACATTCTTATTGCCACCACTTCCTTGCTGAACTTGTTGTGTCAGCTTCAGCTTCTTCCCCATCATTTCTCCATCACAAAACTTCACAAGCCCCCAGTTCCTCCCTGCCAGCCTTGTCGCGCCACGTAACTGTCTGGCGACTGAGAGGGAAATCCGGCCATCGGCAGCCACTGCCATTTTTTCTCCAAGACTCAAGGAGAGAATTGGAATTTTGTTAAATGGTGAGGTCTCATGTGAAGGGCTATAAGGGAGGGGCAAAGCTACTGTTGGAGTTAGATTTGCTTACATGGAATGCATGCTATTGGAGGATTGGGCCACGCTATCCAAAATCAACTGCATCCACCAATTTTCGTTTGTATTCTTGTGGCCCCTTAGAGCAAGTTGTGTAGATACATATTTGTCCTCACACTTTGTGTGAAATTACGGATCAAGGAATATTCTATAAGTGCTGCCTCCAGATTTTTGGTCCTGAGAGCATTCCCATTAAGGATGCTAAAAGTGGTATATGCTAAATTTTACCATCAACACGCAAAAAGTGGTATATGCTAAATTTTACCATCAACACGCAAAAAAGCCACGGAGGACAGAGGAAGAGAAAGGAAGAGATAGATTGAGAATAAAAAAGAATTGAAAAATAATAAAGAAATAATATTTTAATGAAGTGGTAAAAAAATATAAAACTTTTGATATTGGGTATATTGTAAAGTGGTATGTTAGAATAGATAAAGTATGATTTTGAGATAGTAAGTGCTAAATTTTTTAGAAGTTTTGATGAGAATGCTCTAAGTGTGATAGTATGTGCTAGGATTTCTAGTGTCGGCTTATTATGGGTCAATTTTTTATTTTTATTTTTATTTTTTTTTTTGGGTTAAGTTGCAAATTTTTCCTTGTGTTGGAGGAGAGAATTTGGAAGCTAGAGTTGGAGCTGCAGAAGCTAGAATTTCGCTAGAGCAAAAGTATCCTGCGGATTTTGAGTGAAATGACAACTTGTAAAAATCAGTTATGGTAGAAAGTTTCTTTTGAAACTCGCTTGGACTTTCAATCCAGCGAGTTTGCACTTGGGTAGCTCTCTCACTCTTCTCTTTGGAATTTGGATGTAAAATTGATGGTTTTTTGAGATATAAAAGAGGGATAATTGCATAGAAACAATAAAGAACAAAAGCAACTGAAAACTCTCGAGTTTTGAAACTTACTCAAATGAAACTTAGGCAAGTTTCTGGCAAAACTCTCTATCCAACTGATTTTAGGAAAAAAAAAAAAAAAATTCAATTTCGCTAGAAACTCGTTTAACAGGGCAACTCCCTCGAGCAAAATTGTGAAAACTACTGCTACAACTTCACCTTCCGAACCTCTTATCTCAAATGCAAACACAACTCGACAAAATAATAAATACACGGAAATAATTTGTAAATACAAATATATATATATATATATATATTGAGAATCAGAGTCATCACTAGAAAGATCATAACACATCATTGAGAGCTATACTATTCACTTACTATATAGAAATTTTTTTGGCTACTCAACTTATATAGAAAGCTATTGCTTATTTTTGAATGAAAACTACAGAAGTAGATGAATCATAAAATTTTTGTATGTAACAACATTCACATAGAAGTCATAACTTGTGAATCTTGTCCATTGCATGACCCATCAGTCACTGTACGAATAAAGTGACTTTTTTTTGGGGGTTTAAATAATAAAGTAACAAATGCCCCCATTGATTTAAATGACAACGCATTGCAGTTACCATTTTGGCATGCACTTTCTGAATTATGAGTGTTCCAGAACTAAATAACACAATCACATTTATCTCAACTAGTAAGTTACCTGAGCGATGCACGAATAATATTGTAATATTTTATGTAAGATAGTTTTTGAGAATGTTATATCTTATATATGCATTATAGCATAATTGTTATAGAACTTTATTAGTAATATGTTCATCATAAAAAACAACAATTATAGATTGCACACACATATCCGTTATAATTATTCAATTGAAATTAAAAAAATAAAAGATAAAATACTATTTTGGTCTCTAAACTTTACTAAAAGTTTGTTTTTCGTCCCTAAGCTTTAAAAAGTTCTTTTTTATCCCTAAACTTTGTAAAGAGTTTTTAAAATAGTATAGAGACAAAAATAATGATGAAAAAGAACTTTTTCAATAGTTTAGGGATGAAAAACAAACTTTTAGTAAAATTTAAGAACATAAATAAAACATTTTCAATTGTGGGGCCCAATAATTCATGGACCAGGCCCATTTGCCCTTAGAGAGTCCAAAGGCCCGGGTCGAGGAGAACTGTGGCCCAAGCTCTACAATACAGAGCACAAAACAATTTTGGGAGGCAGCCGAGGACAGTTCAGTCCTCTGCAGATCCTGAATCCCACCGGAATAAAGGGGTAAAACTGGTATAGGGACGAATTTGTAAGGAGATCCAAAATATCTTGGGGAAGTTATCCTTACTACCCTTCCAGATAAGACCCAACACATGACAGAGCCGTACTCTGCAACCTTATCAACCATTCCCAACAATTCCGGGATTAGACTGATGGGACAAATATCAGTCTTGTAAAGATTGACCCTACACGTGGACGAAGGACAATTAACGCAGACGAGTATAAAAGAAGAAGGAAAGTAAATCTAAAGGGAGCCCCATCCCACCTCCGAAAAAGAAAGACTACATGGGGGAGAACCTCTCAACAACACCGGACCTCACTGAAGAAAGTCCGTCGTTGGGTAACCGGGATAAGGCCTCAATGGTCCTCGGATCAACTCCAAGGAGTCCCATCCCATAGGGTGCGACGCCTTAGGGTTTAAATGTTCAAGCCCAACTCCTTTTCCTATAGGAATCCCTCCAAAATCAGGATCGGAATATCGCCCCGCGACCAAACCCAAGCTTTTCAAGTCCACTCTCTACAAATCATATTGTAAGGGATCTTTCGTGTGTGAGCCCAAAAATGTTAATGGGCCGCAAAGGAATCGTGCCCTTACATCAATAATTTAGGGATGAAATATAAACTTTTCAATTGACTATGGAGTGATTTATCTCTACTTTTTTTTTTTCCTTTTTGTATGGTCTTTTGTGATTTATCTTTATTTTCTTTTTCTTTTTCTTTTTGTATGATACTTTACTTTCAAGACTATGGAGTGATTTATCTTTTTCTTTTTTTTTTTCTTTTTCTTTTTGTATGGTACTTTACTTTAAAGAAATCAAGTACTAGGTAAATTTTTTTTCCATTTTTTTTGTTTGTAAATTTTATATTATTAAGTGGATTAAAAATATTTAAGATAGTAATTAGTATTTAGAATTAGAATGTGCACTGTAGAGTGATTTATCTTTATCTTTTCTTTTTTTTCTTTTTATATGGTACTTTACTCTCAAGAAATCAAGTACTGGGTAAATTTTTTTTTTTCTTTTGTAAATTTTATATTATTAAGTGGATTATAAATATTTAAAATAGTAATTAGTATTTAGAGTGTGGACTGTGGAGTAATATTTCTTTATTCTTTTTTTCCTTTTTGTGTGGTACTTTACTTTCAAGAAACAAAGTATTGGGATTTTTTTTTTAATTTTATATTATTAAGTGGATTATAAATATTTAAGATAGTTTTTAGTACTTAGAGTATGGATTGTGGAATGATTTATATTTATCTTTTTTTTTTTTGTACGGTGCTTTACTTTCAAGAAATCAAGTACTGGGTAATTTTTTTTCACTTTTTTTTTCTTTTGTAAATTTTATATTATTAAGTGGACTATAAATATTTAAGATAGGAGCATATTGTAATTATCTCTCAAAAAAAAAAAAAGTATGGATTGTGGATGATTTATCTTTATCTTTTTTTTTTTTTTTTTTTTTTGTATGGTACTTTACTTTCAAGAAATCAAGTATTGGGTAATTTTTTTTTCACTTTTTTTTCTTTTGTAAATTTTATATTATTAAGTGGATTATAAATATTTAAGATGATAATTAGTATTTAAAGTGTGGACTGTAGAGTGATTTATCTTTATCTTTTTTTTATTTTATTTTTGTAAATTTTATATTATTAAGTGAATTATAAATATTTAAGATAGTAATTAGTATTTAGAGTGTGGACTGTGAAGTGATTTATTTTTATCTTTTTTTTTCTTTTTGTATGGTACTTTCTTTCAAGAAATCAAGTACTGGGTAAATTTTTTTTCACTTTTTTTTTTCTTTTGTAAATTTTATATTATTAAATGGATAATAAATATTTAAAATAGTTATTAATATTTAGAGTTTGGACTGTGGAGTGATTTATATCTTTTTCTTTTTGTATGGTACTTTACTTTCAAGAAATCAAGTATTGGGTAATTTTTTTTTTCACTTTTTTTTTTCTTTTGAAAATTTTATATTATTAAGTGGATTATAAATATTTAAGATAATAATTAGTTTTTAGAGTGTGGATACTGAAGTGATTTATCTTTATTTTTTCTTTTTCTTTTTGTATGGTGCTTTACTTTCAAAAAATCAAGTACTGGGTAAATTTTTTTTTTTTTTACTTTTTTTTTCTTTTGTAAATTTTATATTATTAAGTGGATAATAAATATTTAAGGTAGTTATTAGTATTTAGAATTTGGACTATGAAGTGATTTATCTTTTTCTTTTCTTTTTCTTTTTGTATGGTACTTTACTTTCAAGAAATCAAGTACTGGGTAATTTTTTTTTTCTTTTGTAAATTTTATATGATTAAGTGAATTATAAATATTTAAGATAGTAAGTAGTATTTAGAGTGAGGACTTTGGAGTGATTTATCTTTATCTTTTGTTCTTTTTGTATGATTCTTTACTTTCAAAAAATCAAGTACTGGGTAAATTTTTTTTTTCACTTTTTTTTTTCTTTTTTAAATTATTAAGTGGATTATAAATTTTTAAGATAACAATTATTATTTAAAGTGTGAACACTACAAAAAACTTGATTTTTAGTAGCGGTTGTAACCACGAGGACCGTTGTTGCTCGAATCCATTGGACGCTGAGATAAGGACATGATGCTACAACTCGCTTGAAATTGATGCTTGGCTCACGCAGTGCCAACTTCTATGACTTGCACAGAGTAAATCAAGTGGTTCAACAAAAAAATAATAATGAAGAAAATACAAAGACAAGCACAAGAAAGAATGAAAAAGAGGGAGAATGCCTGCTACGGCTGAAGAAAAAAAAAAAAAAAAAAACAGCGCTCAATTTGCTCTAACCCAAAAACATCAAGTCCTTTTATAGAGGTGGCACTCACAAGAAACCCTCGTGATTTGAAAGAGTGCGGCTAAAGAAAAAATGCTTGCCAAGCAAGACAATTGTGGCACTAACTTGCCTAACAAAACTAAGGTGGGCTTGCACTCCAGAGGGGATGTCTTTTGTGTGTGACCAGGCCCATGAAAGTGAAACCCCAATGTTCAAAAAAAAAAAAAAAGAAGGGTGCGTGCTCCATATGGTTAAAACAACGAAAAGACATCTTGGATGACAAAGCTGTAATATATAGCATTGGGATGAAAGAAGCCCAAATTGCACTTGGATGAAAGCCTTGTGTACCCGTAAGACCAAGTCCATTATTAAAGATTAAAAAAAAAAAAAAAAAAATGAAAGAATACTTCAAGCCTCATCTTCCTTGCATTAGAAAGATGCAAAGCTGAATCTTGAAATGGGGAAATTTCTAGACATCAAAATTTTACGATGTATTCACAACCATGTGATTGTTCATGATAAAATATTTATGATTAAATTAATCTCTAATTAATGATGTGGACGATCAGGGAATGAAATCAAGCCATGTGACAACATTTAATGAAGAAAGCCATATGACAACGTCAAAAGAAAAGGCCTATATGGAAAGTTCTTATTAAATGAAGGATCAAATTAAATTAATAATTAACTCTCAATAAATACTGAGAGAAAATTCTCAAATTAAATACTATTGAGTTGCCTATAAATAATAAAATAATACTATTAAGTTGCTGATAAGATGCCATAAAGGAAAACCTTTTTTATTATTTCTTAAGAAAATAATAAAATAAAATAAAATCTAATTAAAATTCACACTTAATTAATTTTAAATTAGTTCTTGTTGGAACCAATCAAAATTAAGTGTTTAAAATAAGACGTGATCGGGCCCATTGTTTAGGTGAGCCACGATCATTGAAAATTGTTTGTATGATAACTTTTAATCAAGTGGTACGATCAAGGCCCATGACATATCATTGTAACCGTTAGAGCATCAACATTTGTTTCGTATCACAAATCTAAAGATCTAACTGTTGAAATTACGATCATGCCCTTGGTGCAAAATTACTATTTTGGCTTGAATGTTGGTTAAATGTAAGTTGTAAAATGGGGCATCTACAGAACATAAGCAAGGTATCTGAATATCCTCGTCAAAGAGTTAAAAGAAAATAAAAAAGAACTTTTTCGGCGACTTTCCTGTCAAGTGCAGCTTTTGGCAATCAATTAAGAATGTAACAAGCATTACATATTGCTTTACTCTAGAAGACTTTAGAAAGTCCAACATTTAGTCTTATACATTTAGCTATCTCACTAATTGTTCTATTAATTCTCTCATCCATCCTACTCTATAGAGGTGTTCTTCGTGCTGTAAAGTACCTCTTGGTAGTTGGTACCATGCTTTTCATAAAACTTCAAAAACTCACCATCCTTGAATTCAATGACATTCTCAGATTTAAGGCATGATCTTCCAAAGTTGCTTTCCACTTCAGCTTTCTTCATGGTGTAAACTCAAACTTTTTTAGAATTGTTATCAATTGAACTCATAAAATACATAACTTACATCCATTATATTTGTGGGTGAACTTACATCCACAATAAAAATTCTCCATGGTGAACTAGTATCTCAAACAATTCACTACTCTTATATTTTGGTAAGTCTAGAATTTATTACTCCAACTTGTCTGGACTAGGTTTTTTTTTTTTTTTTTTTGGGTGATAATTTGATAGCTTGGGGTGAGAGAATTTGAACCTTAGATGTCTTTGTCAGAAACATTAGGAGATGTCAACCAATTGAACTACAAGACTCTTGGCATTGTTTGGACTAGTTTGACTATTGACACATACTTCTATTGATTAGGCCACTTAACTACTAATTTTATTGACTTTAGTCCCAACCAATGAGAGAGAGATCTAATTATTTCCCATTTAAACCGGTACATTGTGATTCTGAGAATTCCTAATGGAAGGATTTAAAGTATTTAATGAAGAAAAGGAATGTGGAAAGAAGAGACAATGGACTATTTACGAGTCTACTCCTTACATGTTTATCACATAATTATGTAGGAGCTCATTACTTATCTCATTATTGAATTCATTTGTAAGTGAACCCAGCCTAGCCTAAGTATAGCCCAACCATTTCATAACATAAAAATAAAAAGGAGTTGTTTTCGGCCTAGTGTAATTGAACGACCCAAATTTCCTCAGCTGACCACATCAACGCCATAAAAGCAGAACAAAATCAATTTATTATTGGATTGTAGGGGTGTAATCAGTTAGGTTTGGCCAATTTTCTTAGTGTTTGGCCATCCTAACCAAAATTTTCAGTTTGTAAATTTCTCCACCGAAACCGATCAAAATAATTGAAAATCAATCGGTTTATTTTGGTCAGTTTTCAATTTTTATTTTGAACAATTGAAAAAAGAAACAAAACCCTAACTTTACGTTGTTACTACTAGGCTATTAGCTTTAATCTCATAAAAATAGCATCAATTCAGTATTAAACAAAACCCAAAATACAAAAAAAGAGAGGGATATCAAGATTTTCAAAACCCTAACTTTAATCACTTAAAACAAAAGCAATAGAGATAGTCACAGAGAGGGAGAGAGAGAGAGAGAGACAAAGCTGTTGAAGTGTTTAATGAAGCAAATCAAGAAAGAAAAGGGAAGAAAAAGAGAAGATCTTATCGATGATCAAGAGAAGCCTCAAGCCAATGATCAAAAGAGAGTGAGAGTGAAAGAAAAGGGAGAAATTGGTGGGTGGAGGCCAGTGGCAGAGGTAGAATCGGACTGTGGAGGGCTGTGGAGTGGAGTGTGGAGGTGGAGGCTGTCTAAGAGTGAGAATGAGAGTGAAAAGTGTGAGCCATGGGGTATGTAGGGTAAGGTTTCTAGAATTTGTCTTTTGTTTTTACTTTTTAGTTTAATTAGTTTAACTTAATTACTTTAAGTTTAATTAGATACTTAATTAGTTCAATTTAGTTAGTTAATCACTTAATCTAATGGGTCAATGGCTTTTAAATAGCAAGAGGCTCAAACGTGTGGGTTTTAAAAAAACAAAAAAGGCTAGATGTTTGCAAGCTAGAGGCCCAATGTTTGCAAGCCCCAACGTGTTTTATATTATATATGTAATATATAATATATTATAATATAATTCGGTTTGGTTTCGGCTAGTTCGGTGCATACAAATTTGCCACCGAAACCCAAATTTTCGGTTTTTATGAAATGAAAATTGAAATCGAACAGCACTAAAACTAAACCAAAATGTTGGCAACAGTTCGGCTAGTTTCGGCTGGTTTTTTCAATTTCTCTGTTTTGTGCACACCTCTATTGGATTCCTCTATTAAAATGGTAATATTTTAGTGATTGGTTAGCTACATTAAATACAAAATCAAATCAAGAAAAGAAAATGGCACAGGAATAGTGTATGGAATATATATTATTTTATAAATCAAAGGAGGGATCATACATGCGATAATCAAAAGAACATAGGAACATGGTTCAAGAAAAATGTCATTGACAAATAACAATAGCCTCAGGAATAGTACAACAACAGAGAAGGTCCATTTGACTCATTACTTCCATCCAATTCAGTCATTCTACAAAACAGACAATCACATTAATTAATTAACGCAACAAGCGTATGACTAACATGAACAAACAACAATTGCAATCTATGAATCAAATAAAATGACCTAACATACCTGGTTCATTTTTCTTCTTAGATTTAAGAAATGTGTCTCTAATTGCATTCATTTCATTGACTACAACATTTGTAGGCATCCGCTCGTCTGGTGATGCTTTAGAACATGACAATCCAATTTGGAATACAGATATCAAGCATTCTTTTATTCTACTACTAACATTGACACGGGGATCTTCTTCAATTATTGTTATTTCTTCTATGTCATCATAGATATCTTCTTCATCCTCCACAAAGAACATTGATGGGTCAACTATATTCATGACATGTTCTGGCAAAGTCATTGTAGTGAACTTGTGAATGCTTAGACCATCTTTGAACATTTCATCAATTGGTCTTTTTCCAATGAACATTTCCAGCAAGAGTATCCCATAGCTATAAATGTCTCCTAATGTTGAAACTTGGCCACCCATCCCGTACTCTAGAATTCATCAATCATATTCAGTAACAAATAGTACTCTTATGAGCTTAAAATTTAATCACTAATGTATTATGCATTCTTAGCACATATAGCCCTTCATACAATTTTGTGAATATGTGGCTTTTTAGGAAAAAGAAAAAGTTTTTTGCTTTTTTTCAAGTGGCCAATGGTGTCAAGCATTTTTGCCCGCTTAAAAAGTGGTGACAAAAGCATATAGTTACTTTTTGAAAGAATCCCCACTTTAGTTTAATATCAATGCAAATTCTTATACTAGATATGGATTGTATCTAGTCAAAAATTACCTGGAGGAATGTATCCAATGGAACCTTTAAGCCCAATTGACAAGGTTTGAGATTTGGAGGGATTGTTTGATGCTTCAAAGAGGAAATTTGCCAATCCAAAATCACCAACATGGGCTACCATATCTTCATCAAGGAGTATATTGCTTGGCTTTAGATCACAATGAACAATTGGTGTTTCGCAATGGTGATGAAGATATTCTAATGCATAAGCAACATCTACGGCTATGTTTAGTCTCTGAATAAATCTCAATCTCTTGCTCTGATGTTGCACATCATTTTTAGGATGCAACCATTGGTCCAGACTACCATTGCACATGAACTCAAAAATAAGACTTTTAAAGTCATTTCCTTCACGATCAATGCTTGAGCAAGCAGAGATAACCTTGAGGAGATTGCGATGACGTATACTTCTCAAAGCATTGCATTCGTTAATGAAACTCTTAGAAGCTCCTTTTTGTTGAAGGTTTAATACTTTAACTGCAACAATTGCTCCATTTTTGGAAAGAACTCCTTTGTATACTGAGCCAAAGCTACCCGAACCAATCAAATGGTTCTCAGAAAACCCATTTGTTGATTTTAGGAGTTCTGCATAAGAGACAAGTAATTTCCTATCTTCAATGGAAGATGTAGTTAATGCTCTCTCTCTTGATTTTTTCATAGTAAAACATGTAGGGAAAAAATACAATAGAATAAGTACAAATATGACCATGCTAGTGATAGGAATTACTATTTTGAGTGCAAGCAAGAAACTTCTTAGATGAATGAGGATTTTTCCTGGTGCATGTAGGTAAATGTAATTCTTGGACACCACCACAAAGTTTATTATTTCCAAAGATTGAAATCTCGCTTGTATTTGCAAAAATCCCTTCACTTGGCACTTCGCCCTCCAAATCATTATATGAAATATTGAGATGCCTGAGTGATACAAGCTTACCGAGAAATTTAGGAATATTCCCAGAGAAATTATTCTGTGAAAGATCTATTTGTTCTAAACCTCTTAACATCTTCAAAGATTGAGGTATTGCACCTTGAAATGAATTACCCTCCAAATACAAGTGCTCCAAACTAAGACAAGTCTCAAGGGTGGTGGGAATTTCGCCTGATAATCTATTATTTGAGAGATCTAACCAGGAAAGATGTATTAAGTTGCCTACTTCAAACGGCAGTGCACCTATCAAGAAATTGTGAGACATGTCTAAAGAAATTGAAAGGGAAGAAAGACCAATAACTTGTTTTGGAATGGTGCCAGTGAAATTGTTACTAGAAATGTTTAGGTAAAGCAAATTTTGGCAGTTTCCTAGGCTTAGGGGTATATTTCCCTCAAATCTGTTCTTCGCCATAGAGAGCATTATCATTGCAGTAAAGTTACCAAAAGAGGAAGGGATTGGCCCAGAAAATTTATTATCATTCAAATATAATTCCTTTAGCTTTTGAAGCTTCCCAAGAACATCAGGAAGAGTACCTCCCAAATAGTTATCACTTAGTCCTAGTAATTCTAAGTTAACAAGGTTCCCGATTCCAATAGGAATGTCACCTCGGATCATATTCACAGCAAAATAAAGATATTGTAGCTGGGTGGAAAGGTTGGCTATGGAGTTGGGCAAAACTCCTCCAAAATAATTATAACTGAGATCCAAGGTCTTCAAACTAGTACAATTAGCCAAGAAACTGAGAAAATTCAGGTCACCATCTTTCCCATATCCAAGTCTATTGCCACCAGAATAAAGTGTAACCAAGCCTTGCAATCTTGCTAGATTATGAGGGATTGTCCCAATTAGACCATTTCCGCTAATGGAAAGATCCTGAAGTTGAGAAGCATTTGACAATGACGCAGGAATAGGTCCCGTGAAATTGTTAAGACCGCAGTAAAATATTTGAAGGTTAGGAAGAGTAAGACCAATATCTGGTGGAAGGCTTCCATGTAGTCGGTTTTGAGCAACAGAGAAATAGTATATGGAAGATATATTGTAAATCGGAGGAGGGATGGTACCAGACAGATAATTCCCATAAAGCTGAAAATATTTCAAGCCTGTTAGACGGCCAAGTTCACTAGGTATGCTTCCTTGAAAATTGTTCCTGGAAAGACCAAGAGCATACAAAGAGGAAAAGTTTCCAATCCAAGCTGGGATATGTCCTATCAGGTTGTTCACATCAAGTCCTAGAAACTCCAACTTTGACAATGTGCTAAGGTGGTTTGGAATTTGCCCAATAAGATTGTTGTAAGTAACAGCAAGCACTCTAAGTTGTGTACAATAACTTAGATTAGCTGGAACTTTACCACCAAAGGAATTCGACCACAAATTGAGATACTGCAGGCGTAGTAGACGTCCCACTTCTTGAGGAATTTCACCGTAGAAGCTATTGTTTCGTAGGTCGATTCTTGTGAGGTAAGTAAGATTTCCTATAGAGGGTGGTATGGAGCCAGACAATTTCTTAGTTGTCAAATTCAAAACCATGACTCGTTTACTGGAGGGGCCACATGTAACACCTAACCAGTTGCAAAAATGTATGGAGTCATTCCATGAGCTCATGATCTGAAGTGGGTCTTGAGTTATCCGATTCTTGAAGTCAAGTAATGCCAGGCGATCAGTCTCATTTGCAATAGCTGGAACTGTTGCAGATTTCAGACATGAGCTCATGCACATTAGAAGAATCCCATGAAAGAATATTAACAAAACCCACTCGTGACTCAGACTAGAGTGCATCATTCTGTTGGGGTTGCAAGTTTGTCTATCTGATAATAGCGTTCTGTGGAATACAAAAATTTCAATTAAAGTTAATAAAATAATATATTAGTAGGACACAACTATAACTTCTTTTTTTTTTTTTGGTGGGGGATAAGAGACATAGGTATAGCTTGTTAAGAGAGAAAAACAAGTAAATACCCTCCAACGGTGCCGTTTAATCAAGCAAATGAGAAGGAAGGCTTGAAATGGTGTCATTTCAATTATGAGTCATTAAGCAAAACACGCGAGAGACATGTCCATCAATACGAAGTAGTTTTAATCAAAGATTCGGACTCACTGTTCCAGCGGCCAACTAGGATAGTTTTTTTTTTTTTTAAAGCTCAAAAAACAAGTTAATTAGTGATTAGTGCCAGTTGAAGTTAGTTGTAACCAACTTGTAATTCTGTTATTACCGTGCAATGGTTAGATTAGTGACATTAGTTTGTTAGTTATAGTTTCTTTGCCTCTCTATACTTGTTATATTTTGAATATAAGAAGTGTTACGTCCTTAACATTTTCACAATACTTTCACAACAAATTATAAGTGGTTATTTGTTATTGGTTTTAATTTTAACCATCTACTAAAATTACTTTTTTGCCCCATCGATAACAACCTGACACTTATGATTTCTAGTGAAAGTGTTGTGGACACAACATTTCTCTTTGTGTATATATATATATTTATATATATAGCAATAGAACCTCTTTGATGTTTTTATCCTAATTCTTTCTCTTCTTTGAATAAAAATCTCAATTTCTATTGAAAAATTTCAACTTGTAACCCTCTATTTTAAGGACTTGTGTTAGGTCTAGTGGATTCAATACACTGGACCCATTGAGTTTATGAAATGTTACCAAAAGTAGACCATGGGGTCAGTGCAACTGGATACTGGATCCAAGCTTTACTCCTATTTTAATGTTATCTTTAATTCCAAACTACTACATTATAATTCTATATCTTATGAAGTATACAAAAGTATGAGTATGACAATGATATTTCTTACTAAATAAATTGTTTATCTTGACAAGTTTGTAAATATCTACCAAATCAAAATATAGATATATAAAAATGTTTTGCAAACAAAACACAAAATATCATATCATGAATTTTTGCCCAACAATGAATAACTGTACCAATTAAGAAAACAACTTGCATTTAATAACCTATTAAGAGTACTTTTTCCATAGAAATTGCAAAGTTTTCCACTCAAATAAAGTATCAGCTAAGTTATTAAAAAAAAAGGAATTTCCATTAAAAATTTAATGAGATTTAATTATGAATTATGAATTTGAATTTGATATTGCTTTTGATTAAAACTAATCAATGTGCCACACGATACCCATGTACACTATTAGTATGTTTTGAAATTTCAGAATCATTGACAATGGAGATAACTTAGATTCAGAACTTTGCATTTAATTTCTTAGCAGATAGAGTCATTTTTATTTTTATTTTTTGCTTTTCATTGTTATCTATAAATATCTCTATGGGTATCTATATTCGAACTATCAAGTTCAAATAGTATGAGATAGTGTCGATCCTCCAAAATCAAGTTTGATAATCAAGACCAAAAGGATTGGTAACTCTATGGGAGTCTAGGGGTCATGAAACATCGAGAAATTAAATCGGAAGATAGATAGTATCGAAAATCGAATGAAATGGATCAGTAATATTTTAGAGTATAGCTCTATTAAGTGTGAAATTTTTAGTACTGCCAACAAACATTTTCAAGTAGATATGTATTATAAAGAAAAAGGAGGGATCACACTTACCAGACAGACAATATTGGCTTAGACAAGTTGAAGAAGTTACAAGTCCCACTCGAAACTCATTCTGTTGTGTTGGAGTAGCAAGTTTGAAGGGAAGGATAAAATCTGATGCCAAAGTTTGCTTTTTGTGGGATACAAAAAATTCAATTAGAGTTAATAGAATATATGTTAGTAGGACACAGGTTTTTGTGGAAATGCAAAACAAGAGTGAACATCACATCACATGAGCGTAAATAAGAATGACCATTTTCACAATGAACTGACTATTAATTTTGCTAATTGCAAAAACAAGTCCTGTAATGTGACTTTGTCACTTTGATAAGTCAATTGAAAATTTCTGTGGAACGAATTGACAGTAGAATTTTTTTTCCCCTTTAACTTAAGCAGTTAACAATTTTGTTTGATTCATCGTGTATAAAACTAGTATTGGTTTAAATCAAATATTTTGGATCAGATAATTTTCCACCGTGTTTGACACTCTCCAATAATTATTATTATTATTTTGCTAAATGTGATTAGGCTCAAAATAATATGCTTTATTATTTTTTTGGATCGTTTAAATACACCAAGTTAAATCTTGGTTGATTTAATAATTATAAGCCTAATTATTGTTTCTCAAATAAACTATATATTATATAAGTTTATAAAAAACCGTTTTTCAACACAAATTATGCATCTAAATGAATTTATTTTTAGTAGGATTTATTCATGTTGTTCCCTTTTTCCCTTTAAAAAAATTAAAAATGTTTTATTTTTAATTTTTAAATATTAGCAGTTTTATTTCTACTTATTCATGTAAAGTGTGCATTGGATTGTGTATTTGTTTGTAACATTAATTAATATATTTTTGCTAATTATTAGTATAATTTTTTATTCACATCGAATTTTTCATTAAGCGAGAATAATACTAGTATACAATAATATTTTAGACATTAGCTGTGGGAAAGCAAATCAAGAAAGACGACAATGGAAAGAAAATGATCCAAGAACTTGGCACCAATAGATAAGTTTGGAAGGTTGTGGTATTTGTAAACCACGTGAACTTGAGAAAGACTCCTAAATCAACATGTCATTGATCAAAATGCTTTCCTAGTTCAATAAGAATTGTGAGGACTTCGGGTTCAAGAAATAGGCAACAATATCTAAGGATTTCTCGCTAAATGCTGGAGTCTCACATGCAAATGACTGTGTCTTCAAATCAAATATTTTGGATCAGATAATTTTCCAATGTAGAGCTTGTATTAACTGTTGCTGTTTTTCCTATGATTGAATGAAAGTTTTGATTTAAAAAAAGAAAGCTATTACTGGGGACAAATTCACTATTATGGTCATACCCAAATTGTTGTTAAGATTTCATCTGGATTTAACCGCACTTGTTTAGTTCAATTGGATGTTACAATGGTAAGTTTCACTAATTTATGGCCAAACCCATCAGCTCTGGCAACCCAGAAAATGGAAGAGATGTTACATATTTATTGGTCAATGGATAGAATAAAAGAACACTAACGCCAGACTTATTTATTAATGGTAGCCAGAAAACTCTCTATGCGTACCAACTCGGTTAGTGAATATTTGCGGATATTGAGTATCGTACGGTACATTGTTTTTAAACATTAGAGACATGATTTAAATCTAGGTAATTTTTACCCAAACCCAATTGGGCCCACTATCAGCTGTCATGTGAGGTATGGCTTAAATTGAAAAAAATATTCTTATATAGTTGATATATGTGTTTAAATAATCACACGGCATCAGTGTAAAAACTGTCTCATTTGAATTCTAAAAAAACAAAAAAAAAAAACAAAAAAACAAAAACAAAAACAAAAATTAAAGAAATGTTTGTCCATTTTAATATATAAATCTACTTTTTCTATTATACATAACCACTACAAACACCTATATTAGATTATTTACTTTACACTACATTTTATTAAAATATTATTTTTTTATCAATTTTTTATTACTCTCTCAAATGATCTCTCTCTCTCTCTCAACAATCCAAATTTATACAAGTTTACATGGATTGATGTGAGTGATTTTTGAAGTTGAACATGCAAAATTTACCCCTTCTACTATATTATATATAGATTGATGTAAGTGCTCACAAACCATTTTGAAAATGAAAAAACCCAGTACTGTGACTTATTAGATAAGTTGGAAAATACCTGTTAAAAGGAAATGAAAGTAGAATCTAGACGCCGTAGTCCTACTTTTGACTCTCATAGAAGTTATTTTCTAATTTTTTTCCCCTTAGACTCCAGCAATTAATAATCGGGTTTAATTCACCGTCTCCTTCTTTGAATAGAAAAACATTAAAGGATTATGCTAATAAGTGCCTTTAGAGTAATGGTTAATAATTCATTTTAAAAAAATTTTGACACAACTTTTATAGAAAATGAAAAAAACTGTCAAAACATTATTTTTTTTTTCCATAAAAACTTTCTTTAAATGGATTGTTAACTATACATTCGTTAGCATTTCCTTTAAATAAATATATAAAGACTGTGAAGTGCTAACGAGTGCCCTTAGGACATTGGTTAAGAATCCATTTTAGAAAATTTTTGACATCATTTTTATGGGAAATGAAAAAAACTGTTAAAACATTAAATTTTTTTTTTTTCATTTTCCCATAAAAACTTTTTTTAACTGGATTTTTAACCAATATCCTAAGGGCACTCGTTAGCATTTCTCATAAAAACCAATTATCATAGCGTTTATATTTTAGATATTGCCTTTTAAATTGGAAGATAAATATTATTGAATGCTCTAGAAATACATTAATATTTAAGAGATCAGCTCTATTAAGTTAGGAAAGAAAATCAAGAAGAACAGTCGAGGGACAGGTCCTCTGAAACTTTTAAGGAAGATTTATTAAAATTGTTGGTGCAAACGCATTTAATTAAATAATATTAAAATGCTCCAACATAAATGAATGGAGGGATCATACATATCGGACAGACAATATTGCCATAGACTAGTTGAAGAAGTTAGAAATCCCAAGACTGGTGATGGCCATGCTTGCTAACTAGGACTAGGAGAGCTTCCTTTGTGAATTTTCTAGGAGAAGCTAAAGAACGCTACGATTTATAAAGAGGAAAAAGTATAGTACGAAAGCTGGGATAGCTAGTTCTGTAAGGTTGACTAGTTCAAGACTCAGGTGCACCAACTGAGTTGGATGGAATTGAAAGTCAAATTAGGATTGTTGGAACGTTGCCCTCAAAGGAATTAGAAATCAAATTTAGATGTGTAATTAATTGCAGCAGATATCCATTTCTTGAGGAATTCCTTCCATAGAGAAAGATGTTAATTCCATCGACTTATTGTGTTAATAGCATGGTTTTAATTTCATCTCTTGTCATCACTTCAATTTACTTGCACTCAACATTTAAAGAGGCCAAACTTAATAAAATTGATTTCTGCTCAAACATCTTGTTTTGGATTTCTAGGGTTTTGTGAGGAATATTATGCTATATTAATGGGAAAATCATTGCTGATAAATACATAAAATAAATTGGCAAGTTGGTCAATATCTCTCTGGGTATCTATATTCGAACCCTTAAGTTCGAATACTATGTGAGAGTGGATCCTCCAAAATAAAGTTTGATAATAAAGACCCAAAGGATTGGTAACTCTAGGGGAGTCTAGAGGCTGTGAAACATTGAGCAATTAAATCGGAAGATAGCTAGTATCAAATGAAATGGTTCAGTAATATTTTAGAGTGTAGCTCTATTAAGGGTGAAATTTTTTAATACTGGCAACAAACATTTTCAAGTAAATATATATTATAAAGCAAAAGGAGAGGATCATACGTACCGTATAGACAGTCCTGGCATACACTAGTTGAAGAAGTTACAAGTCCCAACAGTGACGATGGCCATGTTTGGTAAGTATGACTAGGAGAGCTTCCTTGTGAATTGTTGAGGAGATCAGTTAAACAACCTTACAATTTATAAAGAAGAAAGAGGATAGTATCAAAGCACTATAGTTCCCGTAAGGTTGTCTCCACCAACTGAGTTGGTACGGAATTTAAAGTCAAATTAGAATTGATAGAAAGTAATTAATTAGTTGAAGTAAAATTTCTAGATGCTGTAAGTGCAGTAGGCGACAACCCATTTCTTGATGAATAATTCTCATAAGGAAATTTATTTATTTATTTATTTTTGAAAATTATAAAAGAGATTAATTCACAGATTTATTTACAGCAAATTAGCGACCTATTGCATTAAGGTGAAGGTTGGCATACTTTGGATTGAGATTTAGTGCAATTAACCCCACCTCTCATAACAGTTTTTTTTACGATTCTTACTTTTTTTTTTTTAATTTAATGGTTGAGATTTAAAATTACTTTTTGTATTTGTAAATCTTAGTCATCCATAGCAATTGCATCAACTGCAATACTTACTTGATTTCAATCCGTAAACTGTTGGTCTCAAGTCCAAAAAAGAAGAAGAAGAAGAAGAAGAAGGAATGCTATAAATTAATGGATGACATAAAATTTAGTCACATTATTATAAAAGAATTATTTAGAAATACAAGTTGGGGCAATGTAGACACTCCATTTAATTATGATTTCATGACCATGAAATTAAAATCTCATTCTTGAACAAAATTGTACCCGAGGGCTAAATTAAGAACATTATTTATTTATTTATTTTGAGAGAGAGAGGGAAAAAAAAGAAAAAAAAAAGAGAACATTTACAATTTAGAGAAAAGAAAAGTGTGGTATCAAAGCTGGGATATTTCCTATAACTTCAAGACCCAAGTACACGGTACACCAACTAAGTTGGATTGGAATCGAAATCAAATTAGAATTGTTAATTTGTTAGAAAGAAAGTGGAAGTCAAATTCAGGTGCTTCAAAAGTCTGTTAGGCGACAACTCATTTCTTGAGGAATGATTTCTTTCGGGGAAGTGGGTTTGGCTTGGTTTGTGGTTTTTTATTTATTTACTTATTTTTTAATCACAAAAGAGGTTAGTTCACAGGTTAATTACAACAGCCTATTGATAGCTTACATAAATCTAGTCACTTCACTATAAATGAATTTTTTTTAATACAAGTTGGGGTGTTATAGGCTTGTAGACACTCCATTTCACAACCATGAAATTTCCCATTTATGAACAAAATTGTCATTTTACATATTTAGAAAATTCCATAGTTTTTTGTTTAAAATTTTTTATTTATTATTATTACTAAAGAAGGTAGGAAAATTCCATAGTTAACATATGACTAAAATTCATAACATAATAGTTCATCATGAAATTTGAAGGTATGATGGTCTTTTCTCCGATTGAAAATCAAGGTTTTTTATTTTTTTTACGGAGAAACTCAAGGTTTTGATAGAGAATTCCAACCAATATTTTATAATGACTATAGGATGGTCTCAAGATATGCGTGCATTCAGGGACAGATTCAGGTGGGGGCCCAAGATTCAAAACCCAACCAACGCCACAGGACTTGAGAGAGCCACGATGGACTTGAGAGACCCACAAACTCATCAAACCCACCCCAAACTTGAGAGACCCACAACCCACACCGGACTTGAGAGAGCCATGACCCATGAATCGTGATGGAGCCATGATCCACAAAGAAGATGAGAAGAACAACTAGGCTTGGTCAGGTGGCTTGCGATGGCCTATGACGGTGGCTTGTGGTGGACCCTGTGACAGTGGGTCTAGCCATGGTGGCTTGGTGATGGCATTCATGTCCACCATGGTTTTGGGTCTGAAAAGGAGACAACAAACAAGAGAGAAGACGACAAGAGAGGGAAATGAAATAATGAGAAAGGAAGAGATAGAAGAATCAATCAGATAATAAAATAATAATCTAGGATGGTACTGTAGCAACATTGTAAAATTTTTTACAATTGGCACAATTTGGCAGTCCGACTGGAGCATCATTTTAAGGGTTTGATGGTAAAATATATCAATAGATAGGATATACAAGGCTGGCTGCGAATGCTCTTATATACCCAAAACAAAAACTATCCAACCAAATTATCCCCACCTAAATCATATTTAAGACCCTAATTTTTTTATTAAAAAAAAAATTACCCGTAGGGGTTTTGGTGTCTTAATAGTAGTGGGAGGCTTGTATAACAGAGGTAGTGACCCCTTAGATTCCTTTTTCTCTCTCTTTCAAATGATTTGTCAGTCTCAGGTCTTTTATTTTGGTAATATATAGTGAAACAATGTGTTTTATTTAACAATCCACAATATTTTTGCGTCTCTCTATCTCTCTTCAGAGCCTTATCTAGTTAGTTATTACTATTAGTCCTTAATTATTATTATTATTATTTTTAATACTAAAACGGTGGGTATGCTAAAAGATATGAAGAATAGAAGAGAAATATGTGGTGTAAGCTTAGTCAATTAATGAAATATTCTCTCTACTTATATACCTTGAACAAAAGCTATCTAACCAAATTACCTAAAACTAAATCATATTTAAGCCCTTAATTTAAAAAGAAAAAAGAAAAAAAAAATTACCCATATGAGTTTCGGTGTCTTGATGGTGGTAGAAGGCTAGTATAACGAAGATAATGACCCCTCAGATTCCTCTTTCTCTCTCTTTCAAATGTTTTGTTAGTCTCAGGTCTTTTATTTATGTGATTAGTTATTACTATTAGTCTTTACTTTTTATTTATTTATTTTTAAATACTAAAACAGTGGGTATACTAAAAAACATGAAGAATAGAGAAAAGTGTGGTGTAAGTTTAAGTAATTAATGAGATAACAATAAAATAAGTTAACGAAAACTTTTTGGCAACAGTAAAAAAAAAAAAAAAAACTTAATGAAAGAGGTAAAAAAATGCTAAATGCAAAATTAGAGCGCCACTTAATAGGACCTCATACACTCTCGCACGAGATCTAAAATACTAAAACAGTGGGTATACTAAAAGATATGAAGAATAGATAAATGTGTGGTGTAAACTTAGGCAATTAATGAGATATTAATGAGATAACAGTGAAATAAGTTAATGTAAATATTTGGGTAATAGTAAAAAAAACTTAATGAAAGAGGTAAAAAATGCTAAATGTAAAATTAGAGCGCTACTTGGTAGGATTTCATGCACTCCTGCATGAGGTCTCTGTTTATATATATATATATATATATATATATATTTGTATATATAAGCAGAGACCTCAATTTCTTTCTTTCTTTAAAACGTGTTTTTTGCTCACCATGAGGGAAAGCACTAGCTACCATAGCTTTTACTGTGGCTTTTTTTTTTTTTTTGTCTTTAATTCTGAGTGCCAACCATAAAGTAATTTTCATTATGACTTCAAAATAAGGACAAAATTTAGTTACAAAATTGGTTGTAAGTTTGGACTACAACCTTACTCAATATCTTTTTATTGAAAGTGAATTTTGATAAATCCACCATTGAATGACGTCTTCTTCATATATTCTTCATACTTGCAAAATTTCTAGAAAATTAAAGATCAATAGATATATCATCAATAACTTGTTTAAATTGCAATTTTTTGTAGTTTAAAATTATGCATGTGTGGGGCCCAAATGATTTATGGGTCAGGCGCTTCTACCCGGGGAGAATCCAAAGGCCCAAGCTGAGGAAGGCTATGGCCCAAACTCGACAAAATAGCTTATGGATACCGCCGAGGACAGCTCAGTCCTCGGCAGACCCAAAGTCCCTCCTGAAAGAGGGGTAAAAACGGTATAGGACTGAAACTTGGAAGAAAGATCTAAAATATCCAGGGAAAGCTGCCCTTACTGCCATTCAATGCTCTGAACCTGACAGAGCCGCATTCTTTGGCTTTTACAACCACCCCCAACGACTTTGAATATGGGCTGATGGGACAAGTATCAATCTTGGAAAGGTTGAACTTATACGTGGACGAAGGACAATGAACGCAGGCAAATATAAAAGGAAAAATAAGTAACCTAAAGAAGGGGCGGGGAAAAATGGGCAAAAACCAGAGCCTCCCAGCCCACCTCCAGGAGAAAGACTCCAGGGGTGAAGGAAAACTTAACCTTGTATGAACACCGCGAAAAACCCACCGCCTGTCGATCAAGGCCTAGCCTTCCAAACCCACGCTCTACAAATGATATTGTTTGGGCATTTTTACGTGCGAACCCGACATCGTTAAGGTCCGCCACGAATCGCGTCCTTACAATTGGCGCCGTCTGTGGGAAAGGCTTGTGTGTTGGTATAGGATGTGGGTCGATAAAGTTTCTTCGTTATTTCTAATCGTTGGTTATAGAGTTCTAGTATAAAGTTCTGCTAGGGGCTACGTTTCTTGACTAGGGGCTTGGCTGAGGAGCTAACTCCCTTAAACCCAAGGTCCCCCGTAAAGAGCAAACTAGGCACTTGATAGCGTTAATCATATGGATAAACTCTAGGGGCTTGGCTGAGGAGCTAACTCCCCTAAAGCCAAGATTCCACACAAAGAGAAAACTAGGTTTTGGACAGAACCAAGGCATTGCATGGTCCACGGACTCAAGCCTATGGGGAAACCAACTACCTGGATGAGGAAAACTAGGTTTTGGACAGAACCAAGGCATTGCATAGTCCTCGGACTCAAGCCTATGGGGAAACCAACTACCTGGATGAGGAAAACTAGGTTTTGGACAGAACCAAGGCATTGCATGGTCCACGGACTCAAGCCCATGGGGAAACCAACTACCTGGATGAGGAAAACTAGGTTTTGGACAGAACCAAGGCATTGCATGGTCCACGGACTCAAGCCCATGGGGAAACCAACTACCTGGATGAGGAAAACTAGGTTTTGGACAGAACCAAGGCATTGCATAGTCCTCGGACTCAAGCCTATGGGGAAACCAACTACCTGGATGAGGAAAACTAGGTTTTGGACAGAACCAAGGCATTGCATGGTCCACGGACTCAAGCCTATGGGGAAACCAACTACCTGGATGAGGAAAGCTAAGTTTTGGATAGAATCAGGGCATTGCATGGTCCTCGGACTCAAGCCTATGGGGAAACCAACTACTTGGATGAGGAACCAACTATTTAAAAAAAAAAAAAACTATGGCACATAAACCTCAAAATCCATGGGAAGAAAACTCTTCGTTAACAGATGGGTTAATCCCTCGATTGCACGGATTCCCCGGTCTACCCTCGGATCCCCAGTACCAAAGGAGTTGGTGCGGTACGGTGTAATATATTACCCAAAAGCACAATCAAAGTCCCTCGCTACTCGGCTACCCTCTCGGACGAATTATTTAGAGTTTATCGTTCTCGGACATTGGTCTAGCATGCATCGCGCAGCACTCAGCGATTATCCCGGTTAGTTCCAAGAGTTTAATTTATTGAGGATTAACCTTGTTATACTTGATAATATTTGTGAGTTTAAACCAGTAGGACTCTGTGTTAAGGCATTTTTCTGCCTGGAGTATCATTAAAGGCGAGCTTACATTTAATATTCATGCACCAAGTAGTTGTTGCAGAGAAGGAAAGTATGTAAAAAGAAATAAACACATATTTTATTAAGACAAAGGAACAGTACAGTGTACAACGAAAAACTGAAACAAGCTTACATTAAAGCTAACTACGCAAGTAAAGAAAAATACAAGAGAATGAAGAAAAGCCGAAGAAAAAAGGCGCAGATGAGAGATTGGCTACTGTTCCAAGATGTCGTCTAAGGAAACTATTCCTCGACGCTTCTACATGCCCATAACTCAGGTAGCCAAAGAACCCAACTTGGGGCCTGCACCAGTGAAGAAAAGGTGCAGGGAACCTGACCTCAGGCTAACACCATCTACAGAAAAGGTGCAGGGAGCCGGAAGTTGGGGAGCCCTCGCAAAAATTTGCCTGCTACAAGGTAGACGGCGCTGATGGCGGAAATTCCTTCTTCTGACATACCAAAAATCTGGCATGACCAGAACCTACTTCAAATTTTGACTAAAAGAATGAGGAATACCATCTTCCTCCTGTCAAGACGGAGGACTGGCTTGAATCTGTGCCATCTTTGTCCATACCATATCACCTTGAGGATTCGGTGCCTCTGAAGCGTGCGGAGACCTTTCATCCCCATCCGCGCCTCAAATATCTTGCTTTGAGGCAGTGGCACTAGAAAGAGAGATCGTGGATATGGAAGAAATATGGTTCTGAAGGGAACAGGAGAGTTCATGTGCAAGTGAAGTGATCCCCTATCCCATTTATACCCAGAAGTAAACCGGTGGCATTTAATTCACACAGCGTCCCAAGGAACGCTACAGACAAAATGTCTCTGGCTCGATTTCCAACGTCGTCTGCAACCCTGAGGTTAAAGGAGTCTCGAGAAGGCGCACCTCGAACACTGGGACACCAAAAAGTACCGCGTGATCAAAGACTACGGAAATACCTCTTAATTTGTGGACCCAGTAAATTCGCGGCCCAGGCCCGTTCAGCATATGGGCCCAGGGATAGAACCAAGGCCTTGCATGGTCCTCGGACTCAAGCCTATGGGGAATCCAAGTACAAAAAAGAAAAAATCACAAGTTTTGGACAAAACCAAGGCCTTGCATGGTCCTCGGACTCAAGCCTATGGGGAAACCAAGTACAAAAAAGAAAAAATCACAAGTTTTGGACAGAACCAAGGCCTTGCATGGTCCTCGGACTCAAGCCTATGGGGAACCAAGTACAAAAAAGAAAAAATCACAAGTTTTGGACAGAACCAAGGCCTTGCATGGTCCTCGGACTCAAGCCTATGGGGAAACCAAGTACAAAAAAGAAAAAATCACAAGTTTTGGACAAAACCAAGGCCTTGCATGGTCCTCGGACTCAAGCCTATGGGGAAACCAAGTACAAAAAAGAAAAAATCACAAGTTTTGGACAGAACTAAGGTCTTGCATGGTCCTCGGACTCAAGCCTATGGGGTAACCAACTGCTCGGATGGGAAAGTCCCTGGCTCAAATACTGTAAAATGTTAAGGCCGATAAAAGTGTTAGGATGATGGTGGGACACTCCGCTATTCGGTAGCCTAAGGGGGCTGTTCATTTTGGCGGATGATATGTCTTTGAATGATTACTTCCTACACCGCATAGAGCATCCAGCTCTAATCCCAGCATTGTTTCGGGCAAGTATCGTTATTCACAGGTACGCATTGCTATGTCAAGCAACTCTGTTAAAGTTATGGTGACATCTTTTTATCAGCAAGTATTTTGGCCTTATTTGTCATCGATTCAAATGCTATATTATTGTGCCGAGTAGCGTTTGCAAATTTAAAAAAAAAAAAGAGCATAGAGACAGAACATGCGAAATAAAATAACAACAATTTTTATTAATATGAAAAGTTATTACAACGTACAAAAAAGAGGCTTAAACAAGCCTATACAAAAGGTGAGCTGCCGAAGCAACACTAACATCCGCAGTACAAATAAGTAAACGGTCAGGCGCCTATTAAACTCGTCTTCAAAAGTCTCTCCAATCTCTGCCTCAATGTTGCTCATACTAAGAGAAGAACCCTCTTTGGAAAAAGTTGAAGGAGAAGGAAATAGTAAGGAAGAAATCAATGAAGAAGATGGAGGACATGAGTAAAGAAGGAGGAGAAGAAGAGAGAAGAGATGAAAAGAAAGAAAAAGGAGCAAAAGAGGGAGAAATGAAAACACCAGGATGGAACTGGTGCTGGGAAGACTAAGAAAGGGAGGCAAAAGGAGGCGCCAGTGAACGAAGAAAGGAAGAAGCAGGGGCACTTAGTCCCTACCTTGATCCTGACTCCCAACACACTGGGGCCATATTAGGTATGCTCATGAGAGCGCGGTTGGTATTGATGATGGGTGTTCTCGACTCAGTCACGCCGAAAGTTTGACGTAACGAGTCCCTGCTTCGGATTTTGGCTGAAAGGAAGATAAGACGAACCTTAAGCCTCCGCCATCCTTGCCCTGACCGAGCCATTTCGAGCTTTATTAGAACATGACGCTTTGAGGAGGGGTATGGTTTCTTCATCATTTGTTATGGTGAATGTACTGTGATTTAGTGTATAACTACTGGGTTAAGTAAACGCTAAGGGAGGCAAAGGTTTTCAAATTTCAGAAAGATAAAAGGGTCTCCGCACGAAAGTGATAGCCTCCTACTTGTCTTCTTATAGGAAGGGCAAAACGGAAGGCATTAAATTCGTCCAAATTTCCAAAAGAATCTGAAAACGAAGATGTGTCCGTTCCATTTCTCCGCCTCGTCAGACGAACCGTCGAATGTAAATGAGTCTCGTGAAGGGAAGTCATTAAAAGCGTGTTTTGAATAATCAAACGACGAGAACGCGTCAGGAGTAAAATCAAAAAACGCCTCGTAGATTAGTATATTTCTTGGACAGATGGAAAACCGTTAGCATTAATGAAAGGCTGAATTAAAGGAGCCATCATAAAAGTTCGGCATCACCAAAACCCCCCTTTCCAACCAAGAGGTTGGACAGCCGTGTTTTGAGGGGCTATTGTGGGGCCCAAATGATTTATGGGCCAGGCGCATCTACCCGGGGAGAATCCAAAGGCCCAAGCCGAGGAAGGCTATGGCCCAAACTCGACAAAATAGCCTATGGATACCGCCGAGGACAGCTCAGTCCTCGGCAGACCCAAAGTCCCCCCTGAAAGAGGGGTAAAAACGGTATAGGACTGAAACTTGGAAGAAAGATCTAAAATATCCAGGGAAAGCTGCCCTTACTGCCATTCAATGCTCTGAACCTGACAGAGCCGCATTCTTTGGCTTTTACAACCACCCCCAACGACTTTGAATATGGGCTGATGGGACAAGTATCAATCTTGGAAAGGTTGACCCTATACGTGGACGAAGGACAATGAACGCAGGCAAATATAAAAGGAAAAATAAGTAACCTAAAGAAGGGGCGGGGAAAAATGGCCAAAAACCAGAGCCTCCCAGCCCACCTCCAGGAGAAAGACTCCAGGGGTGAAGGAAAACTTAACCTTGTATGAACACCGCGAAAAACCCACCGCCTGTCGATCAAGGCCTAGCCTTCCAAACCCACGCTCTACAAATGATATTGTTTGGGCATTTTTACGTGCGAACCCGACATCGTTAAGGTCCGCCACGAATCGCGTCCTTACAGCATGAAATACAAGTTTACAGATCATATAATAAATAATATCTGATTGACACAAAATTTGACATGTGAGGGAAACAATATAACCATTTCCATCCATTAGAACAATTCATATATATTTGACAATTTTTAAAACCCAAATGTCAAACTACATTATGAACCATTAATTTTCAACTTTAGTTTCCATGATCTGAAGTTATAAAACATTAGTTTTCATGATCTGAAATTATAAAATTTATTTACCAACAAAAAAATATCATCAATTCTAAAAAGACTCATATGTAGCTCGAGGGTTTAGAAGGAAAATTCATATATATTTGACAATTTTTAAAACCCAAATGTCAAACTACATTATGAACCATTAATTTTCAACATTAGTTTCCATGATCTGAAGTTATAAAACATTAGTTTTCATGATCTGAAATTATAAAATTTATTTACCAACAAAAAATATCATCAATTCTAAAAAGATTCATATGTAGCACGAGGGTTTAGAAGGAAATAAGGTAAAACACAAAAGTTGAAAGTCATATTTATTATCTCATTACGCGTCTAATATTCTTCTAACTAAAAAAAGAAATCTGTTAGTGTTGCCAAGGCAATAATTAAAAAAACTCTGAACACACAAATTATATATATAGCCAATTTATTGTTTTGGTGGAGCCAAAAACCCTAGCAATACCTAAATTCTAAGGAACCATTTTTTATTACTTATTTATTTACTTTGGGTCTCAAACACAAACATGAGTTAGGTGATCATTTTATTTTTTTTTGGGTTCTTTATGCCATTTTTCAATTTGGAAGGTTGGTTTTCAATTTGTTGGGTGAGGAGAGGGAGGAGGTGAGAGAGCAAGTATAAATTTTTTGGACCCAAACTTTCAACCCGTTATACTATTAAAAATAATTAAAATATCGGGGGAAGTCCTAGAATGGTTCCTGTCCCTGGTCCATGATATTTTCTTAGGCACTCAAGTTGTATATGCAGTGCAACTGTGTGAGTTGTAACCACATTATTAAACAATCTCATTTGTATTAGGCTTAATTTTTTTTGCATTTTAAAATGAGGTGTACAACTTTATAAAACTTCACCTTTATAACTGCACTTTTATACAATAAACAAAATAAATTGAATAAAGATAAACTAACTTTATCCAGACAACAATCTTTAATCCATTTATTCTCCAATTCATATCTCATTATCTAAAGATAGTCATGCATGCCCTAATGTTTTTTTCTCCACTATCTTTGAGTAGTGTTTTGGTAATAAATAAATATAAATAAAATGATTTTCTTTTTTATGCTATCAAAATTGTTGCTAGGGTTATGAGAGAGACCAAAAAAAAAAACCCTCAAAGCAGAACTAACTCTTGAGTGACTATATTTTTACTACTTGAATTATGTTACAATTTATCTGTACTACTATTTAAGGGGTTTTCCGTGTTTGGACTGCATTTTTTTTTTGTTCCAAAATACCCCTACACCTTAACAAAATTGGAGGACAATCAAGTAAAATTATACTTCTAACTTTTAAACAACCCACTACAGAATAACTTCACATCCACTAAACCACTACTAATTCAAATTTTCTACAATCACTCCTATTAAAATATAGCAACCAACTCTCATCTTCTTCTTCTTAAAAAAAAAAAAAAAAACTTTTTTACAAGATCTACTTTTCCCCCCCTCTTCTTCACATTAAGTTGGGTTTTTTTAAAAACCCTTAACTTTTTTTTTTTTTTTTTTTTTTTTTTTAATTAATTATGGGGAAAAAACCCTTATTCTTATCCCTCTTTTTTTTTTATTTATTTTTAATTATTATCCTTATCCAGTTATTTCCTACCATTAATTTTTTTTTCTTTTTTTTTCCCCTCTCCTTCACGTTAAGTTGGTTTTAAAAAGAAAACCCTTACTTTTTTTTTTCCTTTTCCAAAAAAAAAAAAAAAAATCCAGAGCATTAGCATTGGGGAATGCTAATGCCAAATCTAAGGGAAATTTGGCATTTTAAGCCTCAAAAACTCTTGCATCAGGGAATTGTAAACGGAAGTATTGCAAATTTTTTTGCAATACTGCTACAGTACAATTCTAAACATAGAATTGCACTGTTCACAGTATTGTAAAAAAATAATAATATTTTATTATGTTTTTTCCCACGAAATCTTCTCTCTCTTCCTTCTTTGTTTCTCTGTTTGCTCTCTCCTCTCTTCAGACCCAAACACCATCCTCCTCCCAACATCAACATCAACATCACACACCATCCTCCATCGCTGAAGCTTCACCAAGCCTCTCACCCATCTCCATCGCTGAAGCATCACTACCCACACCCACTGTCACCATAGCCACAGCCACGACCAAAGCCATAGCCGCCACAACCACCACCACCACCTCCCACAACCTCAACCCCAACCACCATCAACCAACATAAACCAAAACCCATTCACCCACCCACCTGCCACCACCGTAAACCCCAACCCAAAATCAACCCACCACTAGCCACCACCACCACAAACCATACCCACCATCAACCAAAACCCACTCACCCACCTACCTTCCATCACCGTGAACCCCAACCCAAAATCAATCCACCACCAACACCGTAACCCATACCCATCCACAACCAGCACCCAAAGCCACTCCAATCAACCCACGAACCCAACCACAAAAATAAAACCCCAACCCAAAATCAATTCGCCACCAACACCATAACCCATACCCATCCACAACCAGCACCTAAAGTCGCTCCGATCAACCCACAAACCCAACCACAAAAATCAAATCCCACCAAAATCAATCAAAACCCAACAAAATTAAAACTCACCGAAAAACGATCCATGATCCACTGCAGAGACTCACGACCCACGATCCACCGCCTAGCCACACCTAGCACCAGAGAGACCCACAAACTCGAGAGGCAGTCAGGCATAGAGAAAGGGAAATGGAGGGGCAGAGAGAAAGTGACAGAGAGCATGAGAGAGAAAGTGAAAAAAAAAGGATGAAATTCCAGCAAGTCTGAAAAAATGTAGCGGTTGGAAATAAATAATAAAGAATGATTAAAAAAATAATATTTTAATAAAAATAGAGTTTTGGGATGTAGGAGAAATGGTAAAATGGTATGGTATAATGATAAAGTGGTGTTTTAAAATGGTAAAATAGAGTAGCATTAGCATTCTCCAATGCGAATGCTAATGCTCTAAGGAAAACTCTCACTCCTTGTGCAAAACCAAAACCATCCTCCCTACTTACACAATCAATTGCAATAACTTCCTACTAAATATAACTAACAACCCAGTAACAGTGGTTACTAACCGCAACAAACTTCTCCTAAACTCAAGCACCGTATTTTGCTCTAAAATTTTAATAATAAAAAATACTAGCCTTTGAGCATATGCGTCTTTTATTTTTTTTGGTAAAAATTAATAATTTGAATCCATTATAATTTGAGATTACTATATTTTTCAATCACAAAATATCTAGGGGTGTGATGATAAAAATATTTCATCCACAAATGCATAACACTCATCATACCCCTAGATATTTTGTGATTGAAAAATGTAATAATCTCAAATTATAGTAGATTCAAATTATTAACCTTTATCAAAAAAAATAAAAGAGCCTCTAAGTATGCGCGTAAGTGCGTGCTCAAAGGCTAGTAATTTGGTAAAGCAAAAACTTATTAGAGGGTAGTTTAGGCATTGTGAACTTATATGGAACACCGGTGCTGACTATTTAATGCAAATTTTTTTTTTTTGGTATCAATTTCGCGCCAAATTTTTGGATAATTTAGTTTTAGTTAAGCAATATTCACTTATAAGAAAAATCATATAAGTTTAATCCCTAAAAAAAAAAATTTAAGCCAAAATTGGTAAATTCTTGTCCTATATATATCGTAGAGGACTTTGCTTGGGTGCATTGGACCGATCAAGATAATGAAACATATCCGATTAACTGTATTAAAACATTAGACCTAAACTTGTCCTTATAGCTTACACTATCTTATACCCTTGAACGTAGGTTAAAGGTTGAAGTGTTAAACAAGTAAAGTATGATAATAATAATAATTATTAGTAATCTCATTATTTGCATTACAAATACAAATACACATGGACCAAAAGAAATATAGGCTGTGTTTGGTTTATGTAAAATATTTTCCGGAAAATAAGTATTTTTCGAAAATGCTATTTTCAGGAAAGGAAAATATTTTCAAGTGTTTGGTTGCATTCTGGAAAAATGCTTTGGAAAATATTTTCTAGTGTTGGTTGTGTTGCTGAAAATAATATAGAAAACACATTTTCTTCTTCTTCCTCATATTTTTTCACATTTTCTCAGCTTCCAAACAAATATATAATCCCATTTCTCAATAGATAAACACAGAAACAAAACCCAACCAAAAAAAAATTCATCAAATCCGGTCAAATTCATCAAAACCCAACCATTTCTCAATTGCGATCTCAGTGCGATCGGTGCCGTCTCGGTGCGATCCTGGGGTGCGATCTCGGCGAAGTCGAATGCGTGATCTGGGCTCTGGGTTCGCCGGCGAAGTCGAAGGGTGCGATCTGGGTGCGATTCGAAGTCGAAGTCGAAGGGTGCGAAGTTGAAGGGCTTTGGGTTCGCCGGCGAAGTCGAAGGTTGCGATCTAGGTGCGATTCGAAGTTGAAGTCGAAGTCGAACGGCGAAATAGAAAGGTGTGATTCAAAGTCAAAGTCGAAGGGCTCTGGGCTCTGGGTTCGATCTCTCTCTGAGTGCGATCTCTTTGGTCGGAGCTTGGCTGGCCAGAGGGGTGTGCTCTCTCCCTCTCTCTTCTTCCTCTATCTCACTCTCACTCAGCTCTCTCTCTCTTTTCCGAAAAATGGTATTTGAAGGTAAAATAAAAACGGAAATCATTTTACACCCCAACACACGGTCAACTGAAAACTATTTCCAAAAAATTTATTTTTCATGCACAACCAAACATCCATATTTACGAAAAAACATTTTCGAAAATGATTTTCACCCAAAACAAACACAGCCATAAATTTCAAAGCTTTACCAAAAGAAACCCACCGATTAGTTGGTTGATTACTATCTGTCAATGATGGGACATTGGGATTCTTGGTTATTTCTTTTGATTTGTGTCTACAAATCCACCCTTTAAAAAGTACAGTTAAGTAAGACGTCGTCGTCTCCTTCAGTTAACTTGTCTTCGTCAAAGAGTTTCCTCGTTTGGCTTCTGCTTAAAGTAACAGAAAACAGAATTAAAAAAATGTCACATAAAATAAGTGGTAAAATGCACTTTTCTTCTACTTCTTTCATTGCATTTTGCTTGCACTCTCTCTCTCTCTCTCTCTCTCTCTTTTCTGATACAACAACAATGGCATCCTCACATCTTTGCCTCCTTCTCCCACTGCTTCTTTGCTCCATTCTCTTGCTGATTCACCCAGTCAGCTGTGCTAGTAAGCACTTCTTTCATGTTTTTTTTTTTTTTTTTTTTTTTTGTGTTTTTTATTAAATTTCCTTATCTGGGTCTCATTCTACTATGCATTTTATTATGTAAAAATCACATTTTGATGCTTTTGAGTGTAACACTATGGGCCCCTCAAGTTGAAAATCTGCTAGGATCTTTTAATGGGTTTTTTTTATATGTTATATTGAGAACCCAGTTCAGAAGAGATCTGATTTGAGTGTTTGATCCGGTTTTAGCTTCTGATCTTATATTATTTTTCTGTATTTTGCAAATGGGTGTTTTGTAAAGTGTGTGCCTTTGCTTGATGTTTTTGTGAGGGCTTTGACTTACATGCCTGACCAAATCTGTGCAAAATTTTTGCAATACTTGAACATGCTTAATATAGATTTATGCTTACTTGTGCTAAAGCTTAAAGATCTTTGGAGATTTGGTTTCTATGTTGTTTCAGTTGTGTTAGAGATGCATTTATTTATATTTTTGTTCTAGTTAAAATCAAGGGCAAAAGCACACTGTTGTTGTCTCAGGATAATTTTGTTACCATTACTTGATTATATCCACAAAATACTTGGTATTATTTTTTGTTGTTTGCACATTTCTTTCCTATTTCCTTTTTTTTCCCTCTTAGGCTGCACTTTGCAGAGTTAAAATATTGCTAGTGGTGTATGTGCTTATATATATATATATATATATATATATATATAGACACACACACTATGGAAACTTGGAATTGGATCCTAAAAATCTTAAAACTGGAATTCAAGTCTAATTTCTAATAAAGGTATAAGTAGAGAACATAAGCGACAATGGGGCCTGTTTGAGGCCAATGAATCTTCTCTGTGATCTAGTTACACCATGGCCCTTTTCAGTATTGTGAGATATTGTTTCATTAAAAAAAAAAAAACTGTTGTGCGATATTGAGATCAAAATTTTCCTATTCAGGATATAATCATTGCTTGTGATGGCAATCATTTGGCCCCACCATCAAATTTATCCTTGTAATAGCACAAATATTCTTTGTCATTAAGTGAAATCAAACACATTACTCTCAGATGTGACAATAATGGTTGTAACTTGTTAATTAATTCAATTTTGCTTAAGCCATTAGTGAAAAAGTATAGCTGCTGGAGGGTAGGCCAGGGATGGCTATGATTTTCTACTAGCACCCTTCTATTAATATTCTCTTAAAAAGGTGAAGAAATGGGGCAGCATTTCTGTGTTTATCTATCCTGTATTAGAATCTATTATTGCTTTTTTGCCTAAAAAGGATCTTAAATTTATTAAAACTTTTTTTCCCCCAAAATAAATAAATTTATTAGAACGTAAAACCTAGAAGTAGTAGAAAAGGACTTATCAATTAAGGAGGAAATAGAGAATATGACTTCAAAGAGAATAAAATGGAGAAAAAGAATACATGTGGCCAACCCTAAGTAATTTGTTGAGGATCCTTAGCCGACCCCAAAAATTTGGGATTAAGGCTTGTTGTTTGTATTAGATGTAAAACATGCTTGGTACCTAGTTCTGTGTAAAAGTTTGGCTTGTCAAGTTTACAGGGGGAGATGCATCCTAGATTGAAATTGTTGCAATTTTTAATCTTTGCAGATTGAGTTGGTGGGGCATATAAACTCATATTTTAAATACTCTGTTTTAATATAATGGTGCTTCCTTGTTCACTGAAAACAAGTTTGCAGGCTAGTTTAATCTAAAACTTTAAAGGACAAAATGGAAACAGATCAGCAGAACTTGGCTCACCTGACTCACGAATATAATTGGTTTAGGTGCAAATAGGCCAGGTTGGAGACCTGAAACACTAACCAAACCTAATTTAGTTAAATTGTTGCTTGATCGAGTAGTGAGGATTCCTATCCTTGGAAGTATAGCTTTATATGAAAAGAAATGATTTGAGTTTGATTGATTTTTAGCTGAGCTTACTTAAACTTGTTAGTATTATTGCTAGTTTGCTCAAGACACAATGATGATTGTTGTGGTATTGCTTCTCTGTAGGTATATAAGCCATCCATTGTGGCATGATGTTAGGATTCATGACTCTAGTTTGCTCAAGATGCAACTTAATTTTTTCCCCCCTTTTCCATGTCTATCTATCAGATATACATTACAAATGGACTGATAAATGTGGGAAATATTCATGACTTAGCACAGGATTTGAAGGCATTTCTTTCCCTAACATTCGTATTTCAAAATATTAAGCTGTCAAACATGAGAGTTTAGTTTATGAAGGAAGAAATTTAAGAAATATTTTCCATGTCTTATACTGTCACTGTCGTACATACTCATTTCAACCCTTTCTTGATATCATTAATATGAATTATAAATGAGGTACTCTAGGAACAAATGAGATTACATTTTGTTGGCAGAAACAATCCAATCCATTCGGGGCTTCTAAGTTTCACTTGCTTTGTTTTTATGCCATAACAATTATAATTGATTCCTCAATGAAACATTTATGCAAAATGAAGTAAATCTGGAAGAATTAATGTTAAGAACATAACAGCAAAAATTTCAGTACCCTTAATGCTATTCATGGAATCGTTAACTTTAGTATTCTTGCAATGTAGGCATACTGGGAGTAGATATAATGATGGAAAAAATATAACAGAACTTTTGTGTTACTGATCTATTCCATGTAGAATCATGACCTTGAATCTGTGTGTGTGTGAGCACTGAACTTCCTATTCTGCCATGTTCCTGCAGATGAGAATGATAATCTTCTTCAAGGCATCAACGCATATCGAGTAAACTTGAACTTGACAGCTCTAAAAAAGAATGATAATGCAGAGTGCCTTGCCGGTGAATTAGCCGACCAATTCAAGGATCAACCCTGTACAAACACCACAGGCTCCAATACAGTACCTGGCACTGAACCTCAATTTTCCGACTTCCCAAACCTTTTAACCAAATGCCATTTGAATGCCTCCGTCACAAGGGATGGGTTCATAATGCCCGCTTGTGTTCCCAATTTGGATCCTAGTCTTGTCCTCTCCAACTACACAGAGTCTCAGTACTCAGAGTCTCTCAATGACACCAAGTATACAGGAGCTGGCATTGGTTCTAAAAATAACTGGATTGTTGTAATTCTGACCACAGACACATCCACAGGAAACTTTGCACCCTCTTCCTCCAATGCAGCCAGTTTGGTTTCTAGGATTGGTTTTATCTACCACTTGATGTTTTTGCTGATGGGTTATGTTTTCCTGTTGTAAAAGAGGATGGTCATACCGTGCTGTAGTAATGGAGGTTTACTAGTCGAATTGCCATGTTAGGATACAGGAGTTTTTCCACTTCTCCAACAGAAAAAAATAAAAACACATTTACGGAATACAGCTGCTTTCTAGGAGTAAATATGAGTCCATCCTGCATGCCTTGATCTGCCCTTGATGGTAGAATGTTGGACAGGCCAATGTGAGGGCAACAAATTATGTAGAAGTATTTCTTGTTATCATTATTGTTGTTATTGTCATTGAAATTTTAACTTCTGAGATTTGTGAGATGAGAATTGGATAAACAAGAATCTGCAACTGTTCTATTCATTGCATTTTCAACAGATCACATGTTTTGCTTAGGTTCAAGAGATGTATTTCCTATTCTTGTACAATAAGTCTAGGAAAAAAAATTCACAACTGGTGACGTAGCTTGTTGTGATAGGTGCATAATAAAAGTGGTATCAGTAGCAGGTTCATGTGAAATTGATATTGCTCCAATCATATTTTGTGACCTTAGCAAGTTGTGAAAAACCATGTGAAAAAATTTGTCCCTGGCTACACATCACTTATTCCAAATTAGCTGCATTGTGGGACTAAGATCATCGTACTTCCAGTTTTTGTTCTCTCTCACTTCATTTTTAATCCCTCCCTAGATTGATGAATCTGTAAATTGTTCATTACTTATCTCTACTTCACTAATTTCACTGAAGATTGGGTTAAATGGAGTTGTGTAAACGAAGCGGACTAATGGGACTGATAATGGCAAACCAATCTATTATTGTGAATTATTTTCTTGTTCATCTCACCTTTAGATTAGTCTCTGATGCCACACTATCATGTGACAAACATGTGATTTTAACACAGAAAGCACCCTTTTACATGAGTTCTCTACCAACAGGCAACAGCCTTTTTTCTGACTCTCTTTCCTTCTCCGGTGCTAGTATCAAAAAATCAAAATCAATGGTTCACTGGTCACGTCGCAAACATGTGCTTCTCAATGCAGAAAAGCACAACTTGCTGACACCTCCATAGCTTTGAAAAATTCTATCCACTTTCTTAAGAAACCTTCAAAGTCATTGCTCACAAATTACATGGGTCTATCAATTATCAACATTTTAATTACATTTATATTTTGGTGGATAAAGAACTTAAAATTGAATTTCGTCTAACTTTGCATTTTGTAATATTTGACAACTCACCGCCTGTGGTGGTTTCCTTGCTGACTTTTGATGAAACCGAACTATTTTGTAATATTGTTTTGTTGTTAGAGCATCTCCAATGGCTTCTTTAAAACCAATTTTAGAGAGAAAATACTCCAAAAACCCACTTCAACAGCTTTTCTATCTCATTTTTTTTTAGAATTACTACAGTGCTTCTCTACAAGTATAGAACACTATAGCGCTTCCTGTTTATACTTCAAACGTTTTTAGCTATTATAATAATCAGCTATTAAATAAAAAAATGTTAGAATATGTGTAGTTGTTAAAAAAAAATAATGAATAAAGAAATAATATTTAAATGAGATAGAGAAATGATAGAGAATCTGTTGGAAGATGCATTTGAAAAAGTAAATAGGTAAAAAGTAAATGTTATTGTTCGTTGTTCAAACAATATAAAAATATAGAGATACCGAGATGCTTTTAACTTTTAAGTTATTTTATGAGATAAATAGATTGATAATTTGATAAAGCCATATAAGGCCCTGATTGGCTGGTAAGACAAAAACAAAAACAAAAACAAAAGCAAAAACCAACCCAAAAAAAAAAAAAAGAAACAGAAAAAGAAAAACATGCGAGGTGGTAACTGGGTGGGTGTGGTTGGTCGCAGATTGAGGAAAAAAACCTCGTATTCTTCAGTACATTCAATTTCTTCAACCCCTACCGAGTATCCCAACATCCTCGGCCCCAACCTCCCTGATGTTTGGACTCCAACTAACCAATCCCACCGTCCTCAATCCTCTGCAATTTTCTGTTAAGTAAAAAACAGACCCTTTTGATTTGCATTACTTTCAATCATTTTTCACACACCATATTCTATGTTATCATGCATGATTCATGATTGAGTAACCATACACTGACGTGTTTTGATAATGTCAAGCAAAGCAGCAAATGGGAATAGTGCTAGAATTATTGATGGGAAACCAATTGCAAAAGACATCAAGTTCAGAATAGCTGGTGAGATACAAAGAATGAAGGCTGCCATTGGAAAATCTCCTGGGCTGGCTGTGGTTTTGGTGGGTCAAAGGAGGGACTCAAAGACTTACATCAATATCAAGTTAAGAGCTTGTGATGAAGTTGGAATTGCAACTATGGTTGAGGAACTGCCTGAAAGTTGTACAGAAAGTGAACTTCTTGATGTTGTTTCAAGGTTTAATGAGGAACCATCTGTACATGGTATTATTGTGCAACTTCCTTTGCCACAAGTAATTTCTACTTTACTCCTTCAGACTTTACTAGTTTTTGATTTTCTTCAAGAAAGCTTGTTTCTTGGAACTTTGGTTTTCGTGAAATGCAATGGGTGGCTTCAGAATCTATGACATTACCTTATCTATGGTAGATAAATAGGTGCCTAGGACCTGCATTTTAAGGATTTTAATTTTTTTCTTATCAAATCTACGTTTCAAATTATAGTTCTTGCTATCAATTCTGCTGGTGACTGTTGAGAAATTCTGTGGATATGTCTTCTAGATTCCATATGTTTAGTTATATTTGCATATTTCTTCATTCCCATGGATCCATTTTGTTGCACCTAATAAAGTATTAATGTCTCAAAAAGCTTAAACTATTAGGAAATTGCGAATCTAATCACTTAAATCATTATTCTAACACTCTCCATAAGATTTGAACTCAAGACCACCTAATCTAATACCATGATAAATTACCAATTTTCCCATAAGTTTAACCTTGTAGGAAATGCTGAATTTAATTACTTAACCATTATTGTAACAGCACTTATTGGGCAATGGTTCCTTATGAAGTTCTCTGATATGCACGTATTTGGCACAATTTGGTTTGCTTAAGGAATTTTCTCATTGGTTGCATATCCTAATTGAAATTCCTGACACAGCATCTGGATGAGGAAAAAATTATGACTGTTGTGAGTCCAGAAAAAGATGTGGATGGCTTCCATCCCCTGAATATGGGGAATCTTGCCCTAAGAGGAAGGCAGCCCTTTTTCATCCCTTGTGCGCCTAAAGGCTGCATTGAGTTGTTGCTTAGGTTTGGTGTGCAAATTTCTGGAAAAAGGTCGGTGGTAATCGGGAGAAGCAAGATTGTTGGGTTGCCTACTGCTTTGCTCTTACAGGTAAAAATATGCTTTTCTACTGTAGTGTTTGATAGTCATTGGTGTAATGTATTGTTGATGGACAGAGGCACCATGCAACAGTCAGCACTGTCCATTCATTCACCAAAAACCCAGAACAGATAACTTCTCAGGCTGACATTGTAGTCTCAGATGTTGGGATCCCAAACCTAGTCCAAGGCAATTGGCTAAAGCCGGGATCAGTTGTAATTGATATGGGAACAAATCTAGTTAAGGTAAGCAGTCAAAATCTTACATTTCCATTGGCTAAAGCCGGGATCAGTTGTAATTGATATGGGAACAAATCTAGTTAAGGTAAGCAGTCAAAATCTTACATTTCCATTGTTTTGAAATCTTGAAAATCTATCAGTTTCAATGTCAAATATTTGCAATAAATGAAGAATGAACTAATGCTGATTTGGCCAGATGAAAAACTTATTTTCACTTTGACAAGGTTCCAAACCCCACCCCCCCTTCCCCCCTTTTGGATAAGTGAAAAATGACATTGATTATATCATTTGCTAATATGAGGTATTAATTAATGTTATTAAAGGCTATGGAAGAAAAAGAAAGTGAGACAGAGGAAAGTAGGAAAAAGACGTTAAAGTTTAATTTGAATAGTAGATTTTTGCACTTATTTGAGAGTGCATAGATGAGATTTTGCACTCCCCCCCAATTTTCTCCAACCAAGACACACACACACACACAGAGGACTTGTCTATCCACAGCGTGGAGCACTTGGACCATCAGAAATATTCAGATGTAACAAATGATTGACAAATCTCAATGTATATTTATCCATTCATGGAACATAGGACTACTACTAGTATGATTTCGTTTACTTTTTTAGAAAATGAAGCTCTTTCCTAAGTATCTTTAGCTGCATATTTTGATTTGCAAAGGAGCCATGGCATTATACTCAACACCAGAATTTAACCTGTCCTATGATAGAACTATATATCTTCAGTTATAACAATTAAAGTATAAACTTGCCAGAAAACAAATAAACATATTTTCTAGCTACATCAATATTGATCCTCTTTTTTGGGACTACGGCTTGGTAGTCTCTTGTATAAGTATCTTTAACTGCATCTTTTTCTGGCTGTGTACTCAACTCAGGCACCTACCTGACCCCATATTATGTCTATGTGACCTAACTGAAAATGAATGAAGTGGAGCCTATTAACTATGCTGGATCATTTATTTAGATGTCATTCAGCCCAATCCTCATTAGAATAGCAATGCATATTAATGCTCTCTTATTCAGGCTTATGGTTGGCCGAATGCATTGATTGATTGGTCACTTACTATAGCCAAGAGAGGATGACTGAATTGAACTTGAAAACAATGCTGAAACTCGCTAAGAGCACTTAAATGGTTGCCACTATATTCTACTAGGATATGACATTTTGTAGCATTAGATTCTCAACCTTGTTATATAAGATCCTTCTTATCTTGTCCAAAGACCTTTAAATTTTTACTTGAATCAGTTCTGCAATAGCCAGAAAGGTGGATAGACAAACTTTTTCTTTGCTTCTTGTACTTTTATAAGTTAACACAAATGAGAGACATAAGACTTAGAGAGAGAAATAACTTGCCTTATGACTGGTACTTGTGGTTTCATTCACTGCTTCACTAGTTCCACTTCAGTAAGTCATTTCTCATGTTGCTACTTATTTGACATTGATTAATCATATGCAGTTATAATAATTTTCAGGACACAAGTAGCCGTCATGGATTTCGTGTCACAGGAGATGTTTGTTATGAAGAGGCAATCAAGGTGGTATCGGCCATTACCCCTGTGCCAGGAGGGGTAGGACCTGTTACAATCTCTATGCTCCTCTCTAACACGCTTGATTCTGCTAAACGTGCATTTCGATTCACTTGAACCTCAAGCTGAAGTCTGTTGTTTTTTAAACTAAGTTTTGTATTCTCCTTTTACTCAATGCACAGTAATACACAATCTAATACACAAACTAAGTTTTGTATTCTGCTTTCTTAAAGTGTCATTTGATTGAATCTTAGCTCTAAGTGAGGAATGTTCAGTACCCTTATAGAATACGTGTGTTAGTCTTAGATACTTAACTTTTCTGTAAGAATAAATTTGTATATGATATCAACATTAAATTAGTGATATTCGTATCGAGATTTAAAATTGAGACTTTTCTTAAAAGTATTACAGATAAAGCTCATGTTTTTTTTTTTTTTTTTTTTTTTTTAATTGTACAAAAATGTCCTTTTGACAACAGAGAAAAAAGGCTTATTAAATTAGTGAAAGAGAGCATAATTTTCTATAGAGTCATTATGTCAAAAAGATAAATTGAAATTGTATTAGCAAAAATTGGTAATTCCTTATATTTGAACTTATGGAAACCTATAGCTTATTAAATAAATTAGAAAAAATAACTTCTAAAAAATCAACAAGATCATATTTTGCTCCAAAATCACTCTTTTTTTCTCTCAGTGAGTACCTAAAATCCTAACCTACCATCTCTATGTTAATGTCTCTATGTGTTTGTTATTTGTATTTAATCTGTAAGTTTCTCCCAAAAAAAAAAAGGCAAATCTGTAAGTTTTTTTCTTTTTTGAGAAGGAAATCTGTAAGTTTTGTTTTTTTTTTTTTAATGCAAAAATAAAAATTCAAAGTTGTATTTGAAATAACTGACAGAGAAACAGTGCAAAAAAATAATAAAATAATAAAGGCAAAACTACGTTGTTAGTCCTTGAAGTTTACTTAAGTTTACTTATTAGGTGCTGTACGGCACCGAGATCCCAAGACCCATATAGGCCCTTGGGCCCAGGCCCAACGGGAACAACCCCATTGCCCTAAGCCCTTCTTAGATCTGCCTTAGCGTAAGAACTAATTTTGGGCCTTGAATTCTGATAAGTGCTCGGCATAAGCTTTCTCGAACAAGCGTATTAACCGTGTCCGGGAAAATCATGATATGCTCGGTAAACTGCATTACCGAGCACTATCGACTAAGCTGGAACCAAGTTTCAAGGCCATAATTGTTGCACCCCACTCTCACCTAAATACCCACTTAAATCAGATAATATTGGACCTTCAATAGCACTAACAGAGGCTGAAATCGTAATCTCACCACTAACCTTAGCTATAAATAACAAAAGTTTGGGAGGAAGAAGAGGTTCAGAAAAATAGAGAGAAAACAGTCAAGGGAGAAAAAGATACTAAGTGTTGCTTTGAGTCTCTCTGCCGAGAACGACCCAAAATAGGAAATGCTTAAGCCCACTACAAATAAATTGTGAGCCCAAGTGAGTTAAGGCCCAACAGTCTCATCCTTGGTTCCCACAGGTGCTTTTGGTCCTTTAGGTTTCAAATGAGCTCTACTGCTCCCTAAAATTTAAAAAATGAGCACTATTGGTCTATCTGTTAACTTTCGTTAGTTTCATCGTTTATGTGTCTAACGAATTAATGAGGTGGCAAATACTAGAGATGACACATCAGTTTTTAAAACACTAAATTGCCAAATCAAATTTATTTATATTAATTCATCTTAGTTTAAAAACTAAACAGGAAAAAGATCAAAAATTAAAATAAAATAAAATAAAATAATTATCTTCAAAAATTCCCAAACTCATCATTCATTTCTAGATTTCCTCCTCATTGCGGCACGCCGGCACCAATCTTGAAGTACACTCAGATTAGGGATTGGGCATCGTTATCTCCTTTAGCTACTTCCCAATTGTCAAGAATAATAGTCACTAAAACGATAGTAATTCATGATCTTAGAACCAAAATCGATTTTCGGGCAACATCCATGGTTGGTGGTGTGAAAGAAATTTGGAATGGACGATGAGAATGAGAATTTTTGAGAATTGGCTGTTTAGGTTTTAATCTTTTTCTTTTTAATTATATTTAATTTTTAGTTTTCAAAACAAAAATGAATTAATATAAATAAATATGATGTGGCAATTTTGTTTTTTGATAACTAATATTGTATTTGCCATGTCATTAAAAAAATGCCACATCATTGTTCCGTTAGACGCATGAACAATAAAATTAATAGAAGTTAATAGATGGACTAATAGAGCTCATTTTTTAAACTTTAGGGACTAATAAAGTTCATTTGAAATTTGAGAGACCAAAAACGCTTAGTAGGTAATTTTCAAAAACCAACATTGTAGTTTTGCCAATAATAATAACTAGTCGCTAACCCGTGCAATGCACGGGAAAACTATTAGAAAATAATAAAGCATGCATATATTAAAAGACAATTTAAGTTCATGTGTGCTTGCAAGGGATACATACCTAAATAGTTCTTGCGGTAGAAATAAAAGCCTTATTTTTGAGATAAAGAACTGATGTAAACAAACTAACCTTACATAAAACAAATTAAAAGAAAAAAAAAAAACATAAAACTGATGTCACGGGAAATTCAGCCACATAGTAGTAATATATAAATTTCTTAAAACCTAAACCTAAACATAAGGACTAAATATATAAACAAACTAACCTTACAAAAGCTGAACTTTATAAGCTAAAATCTATACCGTGCATTGTAGATCTTGAATGCTTTAGGGCTTCCTACGTTTGGAGAGAGAGAGTTTGCAGAAACCGTGACTTTATATTTTTTAACTTGAGAGAGGGGTAAGGTAGCTAGGGTTTTGTAAATCTTGAATGCTTTAGGGCTTCCTACGTCTGGAAAAAGAGAGAGTTTGCAGAAACCGTGACTTTATATTTCTTAACTTGAGAGAGGGGGTAAGGTTGCTAGGGTTTTGAGGAGTTATAATTTTTATTTATTTTTTATTTTTTATACTAACGTGGAAAATTGTGGTGCAAGCAAAGGCTTCGGTTTTATATATATATATATATATATATAGATATTTTTTATACTGACGTGGAAAATTGTGGTACCAGCAAAGGCTTTAGTTTTATACATATATATAGATAATAGGAAGAATCATGGGTAATAATTAGGATATTTAATACTAATATGTTACCAATATTAAATGTTAGCCACATTTCTAATGTAGGCTAATTTAGAATAGTCAAAAGCAACAGTTATGGTAATATGTATTAACTTTGTGTTAACCTTAATCTATATAAAATCAAAGAGAAATGATATGTCTATATGTTTTTACAACAAATTCTAAGTAGCAAGTTGTTACTAGTTGTTATTATTGGGGTAAAAAGGTAATCTTAGCGTTAGTTTGAAATTTGAACCAATAACAACTAATCATTTGTGATTTGTTGTAAAAATGTTGTAGACGTGACATCTCTCTTAAAACCTCTAAAACTTCCACAATTTTTCATGTTATCATTATTTTTCTTTTTCTTTTTATTTTAGGTTTTATATCTTATATATTTATTATTTCTCTTCAAAGTGTACTTATCTTCTTCTCCTATAATTTCTAAGTTGATAAATTTTTTAATTTAATTACAATCCAAATTCTACTACAATTTATTTGTTCATATCCCATCAAATTCTTTTGTTGGTTCTCCCTTTTTTTTTAAGCAAAAGCGAAAAGTCAGACTGGTGGGCCTTATAGTGTTGAGCTTGGCCCATTTGAATATGTATATTAATATAAAGTCAGTTCCGTTCTTCATCTTCAACTATAACTCTGTTTAGCTTCTCAAAAAAAAAAAAAAAAAAAAAAAAAAAAAAACTAACTATAACTCTGTTTCGCATATAAAGCTTTTATTTTACAACATAGTCAAGTGTATTTTATATATAAAACCCTCATATGATCCTAGAAAAACCACTCCATAAAAAAAAATTGTCATCAATAACAAGAAGAAGAGCTTATTCCTGACCATCAAAACCACAAATTTCCTATCATCAATAATCAATTTTATATTAATGTTGTGATAATATAAAGCGAGGAGGTGCATTATTCATATTAATCATATTAAAAGTGACAATTCACATTGATAAGAAACTAAACAAGGGCGTGTAAAAACCTCTATACATATGGTGATGGTATAGCATTGGTGCGTGTGAGAGTTAGAAGACAAAGTTTTGTCTTTTTTATTTATTTAAAATATGCATCCTACTTGGTTGATACCTATACAATACCTATGAGAAACTATTTTAAATTATAAATTAATTTTTCTATTAACTTTTAATTAATAGTTTTTTTCATACAGAACTCTCTATTTATTTTTTAAAATATATATGATTTTAAATGTAACTATTCTTTTAAAAAAAAAAAAATATATATATATATATATATATATATGTGATTTTAAATTTAACTATTCTACGTACGATGCACGGGTCACGGGTCAGCTACTAGTCTTACTAAAACCAAGAAGAAACCAGTGCATGGGTTGTGACTTGTGAGGGCTTTTTTTTTTTTTTTTAAATTTATCTATACTATTATTTAAAGGGCTTCCCTTGTTTGGATTCCTCATTTTTTAGTTCAAAAATGCCCTTACACCCTTATGTTTAAATAGAGATCTATACTATTATTTAAAGGGCTTCCCTTGTTTGGATTCCTCATTTTTTAGTTCAAAAATGTCCTTACACCCTTATGTTTAAATAGAGATCTATACTATTATTTAAAGGGCTTCCCTTGTTTGGATTCCTCATTTTTTTAGTTCAAAAATGCCCCTACACCCCTATGTTTAAATAGAGACAAAATTAAAGGACAATCCGGTAAAAATGTAACTTTAACTCCCACTAAAACATTACCTAAAAAATAGGACTACTCTCTTGTTAATTTTTAAATTGTTTTATCTATTTATAAATTAGATTTTCAAAATAAAAATTATATATATATCGAATAAAAAAAACTTTACAAAATAGGATCACTAGGATATCTATACTATTATTTAAGGGTTCCCTATTTGGATTCCTCATTTTTTAGTTCAAAAATATCCCTAGACTCCTATGTTTAAGTAGAGATAAAACTAAAAGACAATTTGGTAAAAATGCAACACTAACTCTCACTAAAATATTTTCCTAAAAAAAAAACTCCCACTAAAATATTGCTTAAAAAATAAGACCACTCTCCTATTTTTTAGGTAATATTTTAGTGGGAGTTAAAATTGCATTTTTACGGAATTATCTTTTAGTTTTGTCTCTATTTAAATATAGGGGATATAAGGATATTTTTGAACTAAAAAAATGAGGAATCCAAACAGGAGAATCTTATAAAACTAAAAGACTAAAACAATTTAGTAAAAATGCAACACTAACTCTCACTAAAATATTTTCCTAAAAAAAAAACTCCCACTAAAATATTGCCTAAAAAATAAGACCACTCTCCTATTTTTTAGGTAATATTTTAGTGGGAGTTAAAATTGCATTTTTACGGAATTATCTTTTAGTTTTGTCTCTATTTAAATATAAGGGATATAAGGATATTTTTGAACTAAAAAAATGAGGAATCCAAACAGGAGAATCTTATAAATAATAGAATAGAAAAACAAATTTAAGTTAATTCTAACACAAACAGGAATCCTTCTCCGAACAGTACACGATATATAATAATGGCAGTATATAATGTGGGCTATAGACTCTGTTTTTGTTTGAGAGATCCAGAGACAGAGTCCAGACTGAGTCAATAGTGTTTCCTAACAAAGACAGAAGATAGAAGCGCCTCTCTCTCTCTCTCTCTGCCTCCAGATCACCAAACAAAGTTCTTGGTAAGTTTTCTGTTTTTTCTTATCAGCAAACTACTTTTTCTGTTTCTCTTTGTTGATTTTGGTTTGTGGGTACTTTTTCTGTGTCTTTTTATTTTTCACTTTGGATCATTTATCAACGTTAACTGTTTTATTCATCGTACAAATTGCATGTCTTCTTGTATTAGATTATTATTATTATTATTATTATTATTATTATTATAACCGAAAGCTTTGATTCCACTTTTTTTCTTTTATTGAGACTACACTACAAGCCCATTCCAAAGTCTTATTTATATATATATATATATATATATATATATATATATAATTTAACAACCGAATGTTTTCTGGAGCTCCCGCCCATTGTTTGGAGCTTTCTGAAGAGTGTTTTCTGTTTTGTCTTTCTTCTTCTTCTTAGGGTTTAAGGTTAAGGCTGCTGCAAAGTTTGCAAGAGTCCCAAGTCACCACACCAAACCAGGTATCTACAAACAAAAATCTCTCTTCTATCTTCTACCTTCTCTCTCTCACTCTCTCATACACGTTCGGCTCTTCTCTACAACAATAAATCAAGGCTTAAACCTCTTGTCTGTAGGGCTAGGCTAATTAATCCCCGAATCCTGAATCCTGTGCAGTTGTTTTGTATCTGAGGCTTACTTTGTAGAAAGTTGGAATCTTTCAACAACCGGATGTTTTTATAGACTCCATTGTAGGCATTTAATTTATTTGATGCTTTACGAATATTTATGATAGTTTTATTTGATACGTCGAATTATGGAAATATTTTTGTCATCGTTTATGGTTTTATTTATCGCTTCTATTTGTCAATGTACGTAGTATTTGTTATTAGTAGCTTCTCTAAAGTGAAAGAAAATTTGTGTTTTACTTTAAACAAAAAACTCGGGTCTTCTTAAAACCCTAAAACATAATTTGTTTAAGGGCATAAGGTTTTGCTTGCCACAAAATCGAGGTGAGAACCCCATCTTCACGTTGATCAATATTATTATATTGTTATATGAATCTTGAAGTAATATATAGATGGTTTGGCAACGTAGTGAGATTTGGTTATTTTTGCTATATTGTTTACTTGATCACAGTGGAATTGATGGTCGTACTCTTATCGTTTTATTGACGATAAAGAAAAAAAGGTTCTTCAACGGCAAAGGTATTTCTTCTTCTATCATTATTTCTTCTAATTTTAAATTGTAAATTAGCATCAAAGGTATTAATAAGGTATTTCTTAGACCCTTTAACCTTGATGCTAGAAGAAGAAATACCTTTGACGCTAAAGACCCTTTTTTTTCTTAGACCCTTTTACAATTTTAAATTATAAATACCTTTGAAGAAATAATTAAAGGTATGCTAAATTACAATTAAAATTTTCCAATTTCTTGGATTTGGTTTGTCAATCTTTTTTTCTGGTTAGAATTTTTTTCCTGCTAGGCAAATTTTTTTGTTAGATTTTTTTTTTTTTTTTGCCCCTGAAATAAATTTCTGATTTTTTTTTTTTTTTAGTATAGCGTTAACTATTTGTCTATATACATCTAATTTCTAAATATTGTAGTGTTCTCTTTACATTTAAAAAACTCATGAGACTCAATTTGAGTTGTAACTTGTCATGTTTAAATAATTTACTTTGAATTTTAAGTAATTAATATTTGCATTGGTATGTTGTTGAGATCCAATAGTTGTGTCTTTAAAATCAAGAGGAACTAAAAAACAATATCTAAAAAAAATTGTGAAAGAGTCATGAAGGTTGGTACTAAAGACATATTGAAACAAAAGAAAATTGAAAAGCTACGTACTGATGCAGGTTGGTACTAAAGACATATAGAAAGAAAGGAAAATTGAAAATCTGATATGCTACTATTATTCTTATGGCCTACACCTCTTTTTGTTCATATTTATAGTTGTATCATTCTTTTCATTAGGAACAAGTAAGTTCTTTTCAGAATAGTATATGTTGGTATAGTAGTCATCTTGACCATTTGAAGTTTTAACTTAGCCTCATTGATTTTATAAATTTAATTGCATAAATGTATATAATATATTTTGTGAATTTTGTTGATATATTTGTAAAGCATGGTATTATTGAGAATAATATCATTTTAATATGCAATTGAATTTAAATATATTAGGCATTTTTCTGTTTTTTCTTTATTCATTTTCTAATCATATATGTAAATGCATCGCACGGATTAGAGACTAGTTTATTTATAAAAGCTGAACTATGTGTGTGAAATAGATAGAGAGAAAGATAGCCTAAGGACAAGGAAAGCTGCCGGCAGGTTGAAGAAAAATTAGAGTGGAGAGTGATAAATATTGTCGTGCATGCACGTGTGATAAATATTTTGTTAAGGGCCCACTCATATTGTCTTGCATTGCAAGCAAACATAGGGTACTCCTCGTAGCTTATACAGACGCACTCTTATATTGAACTGTCTCAACAATCTCTTCTTTTTGGATTATTAGGATTCGTTTGGTACGTGTATTTAAACAACAGTTTTCAGTTTTTTTTAAATACGTGTGGGTGAAAAAGTGTGTGGAAATACATGCAATGTAGTTTAAAAACTAAAAACATATATATAAACACATGTACCAAACATGTCCTTACTTTCAAACCATCAATCTCTTTTCATCGTTCGTTTTCATCTAGGCAGTTCCTTAATTTGTCTGTCTGTCTGTGTGTCTCAGTACGTAACACAGTAAACATGTTGGACCACAACCTCTTCAGGGAAGACAGGGACGACATCAACAACCCTAATCTTGTACGTGAATCTCAGCGCCTTCGATATGCTGATGTTGATGTCGTTGATCAAATCATTCACCTTGATAAACAACGAAGACAATGTATATATATGTTTCTTTGTCTCACTTTTTGTTCTACATGTTTTATTTATTTTTTGGACAAAAAAATATATAGTTTTGAGTTTTAACTGATGCATGCACATGCTAGAGTAGTGTTTTGAGTTTTGTACTTTTGTGATCAGGTCAATATGAGCTTGATAATCTGCGCCAAGAGTTCAATAAGATTAACAGGGAAATTGCCCGCCTTAAAATAGTAAGCACAGATTATTTTCTGAGTTTTATTTTTGGATTCGTTTTTTGTAGTTCTATTTGGATTTTCAAGCTTTTTCTTTTGTTGTTAATGGCTGTCTAGGACTGTTATTTTTCAATTGAATAGAATTTTTGTTATATAGCTGATTGAAAATTTATACCAACTCTAATTGGCCTTGTTGAAATTAAGTGTGAAAAGTAAATTGTAAAGATAAGAGCGGAAGCAATGAGAGAGAAGATGAACACGAAAGTTATGTATTCAGCCTATGTCCATGGTGTAAATCTTAGCGGCTACATTGTTATTATATGATGTAGTTTATATAGACGTAAAAACCTAGGGTTGGCCCTAGATGGGCTTTACGCTAAATGAGACCTCTTGGGCCAATACACAATAACCATAATAATATTATCTCAGCCAACTAGTCTATTGAAAATCTATAAGACTATAATTGATATCAAAATTTTAGAACTAAGCCTTGATTGTTATTGTAGCTAACTGAAAATTTATGCCCTTTCAAAGACCCTAGTTAGTACTTTTTATCCTGCCTTGTGTTTGTTATGTTTCTACATATATTGTGTCCATAACCAATTCCCATTATATCTAGTTTTCTGTTGTGAAACTGAGTATCTTATCTAATTCAAAAGGCAGGAGAAGATGCAACTGAAACGATAAAGAATACGAAAGAGAACAAGAAATTGACAGCAAAGAAAGAAGCTCAATTTCAGGAAATTAAAGATGAATTGTACAGAAAATTGGGGACAGTTGGAAACCTTGTCCATGCCTCGGTTCCAATCTCCAATGATGAGGTATATGACTAGTTACAGTTTGCTTCTTTACCATACAAATAATACATATATTATTTTTCTTAGGATTTTGTTCTTGTTGCAGGCAAATAATGCTGTAATTCGGTGTTGGGGGGAGAAGCGAATGGAACCAAATCTAAGGAACCATGTTGAGCTTATGGAGTTGACTGGAATTGCAGATACTAAAAAAGGTACATGATATGAACTTGAAGTCTCTGACTCTTTTTTGGATACTACTAGCGCAGATTCGTTTTGCCTTTTTGATTTAGGATGCAGTACTACATTTCACTAATAGCTTCATTTTCAGTTTTATCTGTTTTAGACTTGGGAAAGATGGAGACTAGTATAAATATCTTTAAAGACAAAGTTCCTTTCAGTTTCAGTACATATCATTATCCAATTAAATTAAACATCATTTAATTTTCATTTTTTATCACCTTTAGCTTTTGTCTAGTGAATTGGAAGTTTTTGGCTAAGTACAACGGTTAGCAAAATGTTAGGTCTCATGTCACCATCCATAGTAATCATCATATCCTGTTGTATAAGTGGTTCTACAATATAGATACTTTATCAAGTTCAGTGATGCATTTTATGGGTATTATATGCTTCATTTAATATCTATTGATTCACATGCATTTTGTGTAGGTGGTAATGTAGCTGGAGGCAGAGGTTACTTCTTGAAAGGAATGGGAGTACTTCTAAATCAGGCTTTAATAAACTTTGGTTTGTCATTGCTAAGAAGAAGAGGTTATACCTTAATGCAGACTCCTTCCTTAATGAGAAAAGATGTTATGATTAAGTGCGCTCAACTATCTCAATTTGATGAAGAGCTTTACAAGGTACTAATTGCAACATTCTGTAGATCCTGTTGAGGCTAATGTTATTTTGATTAAGAAATACATGTGCTTCATGTTAACAAAGGCCCCTAATACTACTGGAACCTGGTGGGGCTGAGGTTAAGCTATGGTTGAACCCACCTGAGGGAGAACCTATGATAACCCTCCCCCGTCTAGGCTTCTCAATCATTGGTTCCTCAGCAGGGAGGTACTGCTGTGGTTACACCCAGTCAGGGTCTTCCAAATACTGGTGGCCCCTACCCCTTTTTAATTTAGAAAAAAAAAAAAACAAAAAAGGCCCTAGTATACTTCATGCTCAAGGCATGTTGGATGTTGAAATATTATTTAAAAATTGGTTTAACAAATTACTTGATTAACTGCAACTTGCCTAAGCGCCCTACTGCATGGATCGGTAGTGCTTTGGCATATAAACATAAAATGTTCAATTACTCCTATGGTTCTACCAACCTGACTTGGATGACACAAACTGTTACTCATATTGGTTCATTCAGGGATGGCTGAACCATAGATGCAATTAATGTAATCGCCTAAAATCTCCAAATAAAAAAAGACCCCCACTTATAAAAAAAAAAATTATATATATAATATTTATCTATATATTTTAATTACAAAAAAAAATTTAAGTACTTTTATTGGTCAATAAAATGCATTAAAAAAGTCACATTGTATCCTAAAATGCCGAATACTGCACAATGACAATGCACATAGCTTAACAGGATAAGACTGCACAATACACAGCACTGCACAATCTTGTCCACCGGCTACAGCATATCACAAGGCCATAAGCTAAGTCCATAGTTCACACTTCTAACTTCATAGCTGGCCCCACAAGGCCACATACTAATTAATAAGTTATCACATTTAAAAAAAGAAATTGCAAACTCTTACTTTATTAATTATTATAAATTATCACACCAATTAATAATTTGATGTATATTATATCAACTCATTTGTATTATAGTGATACTAATTTATTGAAATATATAATAAATTAATTTTTATTTGTGCAAGTTTAGACTTCAAAGTTTAAAAAAACACTCACTTAAAATTTTTGTCTAAGGCCCCCAAAATTGTTGAGCCGGCACTCGGTTCATTTGTTGTCTAAATAAATCATACCCTAACTATGTTAAAGCCCATTATATCAATTTCTATGTTTTCAACCATTCTTCCTACTCAATATTTTGTTTCCTTTGGGACAAATTAATTTTTCACAGGTCACTGGTGAGGGAGATGAAAAGTATCTGATTGCAACATCTGAGCAACCATTGTGTTCTTATCACCAAGGTGAATGGATTAATCCCAAGCAATTACCCTTAAGGTAAGAAGAATGTATCTTTTTTTTTTTAAAGAAGAATATATCATTGCTGTCATGTTTCGTCCAATATTTTTAGTTATTGCTACTTCTTGATACACAATGTGGTTTCACAGATATGCAGGATGGTCATCTTGTTTCCGAAAAGAAGCTGGTTCACATGGTAAGGATACTCTAGGTATTTTCCGAGTTCATCAATTTGAGAAGGTGGAGCAATTTTGCATTACCAGCCCAAATGGCAATGAGTCTTGGGAAATGCATGAGGAAATGATCACAAATTCTGAGGATTTCTACCAGGAGGTATGTCAAAAACTTGCAAAAAAAAGTGCATTTATCTTGTTTGCTTGCTTTTTATAGTTACTGCAATACATAGCTCAACTCCTCATTGTAACTGACATGAAATGCTCTTTTGGAAACATAATCACCATCATGATGCCTTTAATTCAAAAAGTGTTTGTGCCTCATCAGTTGTTGCAATAGGCAGCTAGAATATTACAGTTGTGAAGAATAGCGTTCTCTTAATCTGTTTATTGTTCATTTATTTTTATAGTGAATGAAGCAACATTCCTTTCCAGAAAGAAGAAAGCAAAATAATTTACCTACTCTTTGTTTGCAGCTAAAGATCCCCTATCAAACTGTTGCAGTGGTTTCCGGTGCATTAAATAATGCAGCCGCAAAGAAGTATGATTTAGAAGGGTGGTTTCCTGCTTCCAAAAGATATAGAGAACTTGTGTCCTGTTCGAACTGCACTGACTACCAGTCCAGGAGACTAGAAATTCGTTACGGGTTGAACAAGGTAGGTCCTGATTACTTAACACTGTTTTATTCTCATTAAATATAAATTTTAGATCAACTTGCTGCTTGTTTTTATTAATAATTTGTGCTTTGAATGAATGTTCTACTGTTGTATAGTATTTTTTAGCTTATTGTGTCAATCGAATTTTGGTCACAGAATGATGAACAGGCAAAGCAATATGTTCACATGTTGAACTCTACCCTCGTAGCAACCGAGAGGACCATTTGTTGCATCCTTGAAAATTACCAGAAGGATGATGGTGTTGAGATCCCAGAAGCTTTACTACCCTATATGGATGGTGTCACTTTCCTTCCTTTCTGAGAGCAGCACTACCCCTGCAGCTTGAGGGAGGATGTTATGAGCCTCGTAATGCATACGACAATAACAATGTAGGACAAATTATGGGGTTTAAGTTTTATTGTTTATGAATTTTGTATTTTTAATTAATTTTTGTTATTTCAACTTTTAGGGTTTTGTTTCCTTAATTTTAGGTGTTTTTAAGGGTTTCATAATCAAATTAGAGTCCTGTTAATATTATAGTAGGACATCAATTAAGATTCGTTTAGTTTTGACTTACAAAATAAGTTTTCCTACAAGATTTATTACGAATTTAACAATTTATATTCAATAAATTTGAGGCTTTATTATTTATGGTGAATTCCAATGTTCTCCTTGTGGATTCAAAGAACCCCTCACGAACTTAAGGGTTTCGTTAAGCTAGAACGAGATCTAGCCTCACATTTCTGTTTTGCTCTCAATTGATATAAGAGCTTTTCAGTATCTTGATATCTAGTCTATTGCACTTCCATTCTACGTCAAACAATCAAGCTTTAGTTCCAAAATTTTTGAGATTGAATAGGATTGATCATATCTTAGCCTAGTAATTTATATTTGTGAAAAATATCTTAAAAGCTAAAACTGTTTTGATTTGTTAGTTTGGGTATATAAATGAGTCAAACAAGCCTAAGTTGTCTGTGTACGTGTGCAGCCTCCCTGTGAGATGTATCTGTGTAATGTGTATGTAAAGAAAGTGTGTATCCAAGAGTAGCTATCTTAGTGAGGTTAATACGTGAAATACTTGAATCATACTTGTGCATTTGTATAACAGTATATTATAATCAAAGTGAATGCTTTATTTTGTAAATTGTACTCAAAGTGAATCATTAACTTATTTTTCTTTCTAAGCAATCGAAACTGAACAATATCCTACATGCGTTGTTAAGAAAAGCTTTCCACCCTAAACTAGAAACTGAAACACAGTGAGAATATTGGTAAGCATTGGCTATGATTCCACATTATGCAAACCCTGCTAATATTCTCCCATCAATGCCCCAAGCTTTAGAGATTTCTGTGCTTCCTTCTGAACAATCCATTGAAAATGCAAAAGTTAATCATCCTGATATTTCTATTCCTCTCATCCCAACCATATACACACATTCACAAAAGCAGTTTAACTCCCAAGAAAATGCCAAGAATAAAGAATAAAAAACCTTATATCAAGTTGAGAAATATCCCCATATAATCATAATCATATGTGATAGCTAAGGAAATTGTATGAATATTTTATTTCGATTAAGACAGACATCAAACGTGATAATATTTATTGAATAATTATTAGACGAGGAAATGAAGATTCCCTTGTTCTGCAAATTTGTATTCTCCTTTTGCGATACACAACCTGGTCCCTCCCGTACACAAATGTTTATTGGATGCTGCTGCATAATTTCTCCTCCACGATGGACAAATCCTATGGAGCCTCTTCATTAATGAGGTTTCCAAGCTTATAGCTCTCACTCTCATCACTAATTCATGTGCCTTTTAGTTTGGGGCGGGTGACAAACAGATACTTTCTCAGCACAAGCATTAGGACCCATGTTGTCTTTGTAATCTTCTCCTTTATCATCAAATGCAATGCTGAGCTTATCACAGTCTTCAGTATTTGGGCCTGTAATCCTTTGAAGAAACCCAGTAGGCCCTCTCTTTTCCAAACGGCATAGACTGCACCTGAAACTGTCTTCTGGGCTTTTTGTCCGGCTTCTTGGTTCCCATCTTCATCTGACTCCGCAGCCTGAATCATGACTTTACACCTGTTGACAATGAACTAAAATCTTTTAATGAAGTTGTGAAGAGGCCTATGAATAAGGGCAATGCAACTTTTTTCAGATATCTGCATGTTTTGATGGAAAACTTGCAGAAAAGATGAGTTTGTGAATTAAACCAGGTAATGCACAAGGAGGAATGATTGAATTGACCACCCACCTGATAGCTGGGTAAGTCAAGCAGGTAGCAACACACTTCGAAACTGCACCCAACACGAAAGCATTAAAAGCAGAAAGAGCTTTCGGGGATAACTCCGCAGGTGCTTTTTTGCTCAGCTTCCCCTTCAATAGCCTCTCTTTTAGCTGATCAAAAACAGTATACTGTACAAAACATGTTCTAGTTTTAGCTTTATTTGTCTTCACAAATTTTTTTTTTTTCAATTCTAAAAAGTAGCTGAATTTGTCTTTTCTTGCAGCTTGAATCTACTATTTTAAGCAATCACACAGAAAGGGAAAGTGAAAATTCCATGTTGTAAAAAGATCATAAATAGGAGTCACCATCTTCAATTGAACATATGGCTATGTCTACAATGAGGTGTCATTGTCCACTCCAAATTTTCAGAAAAAAAAAATAATAATAATAAAATTCATATTTGTCTAAACATAACCTCAAGAAGCTGAAATGGAACTAGTGAAATCAAACCTACTTTCTACCCCAAAAAAAAAGAAAAAAAGGGAATCAAACCTACTCAATATGTGAGACATACATACAACCTGTGTACTGAACTGCAAACTCGTGTACCTGGATAGATGGGTTTGCTGTCAAAAGAAGAGATATGCCTAGACCATCAAATGCCTCATTCCAAGTACCTTCTGAGAGGCTCTTCCAAAGTCCTTTTGATTTCCCAAACTCACTTGTCTGCATCCTTGAGGATGCTGTATCCAAGGGCTGTAAGGTGAAATCAGAGATTAGAACATCTAAACATTGAGGATTGAAACTACAAAGTGGTCTATTTTGTCATTAACAGCATTTTCTTTTTCTTAAATTTGGTTAAGTGATCACAAATTGGACTATTTTCTTATTAACAGCATATCAGAGTGGTCATTGTAATTGAATATGTAAAATCACCTTTAGGGTTTCAGGGTATGGCATACTTTCAAATTCTTACTATCAATATTGTCATGTCTCTTTCTTATAGTGACTTTTTCTGCAAGTCCTTTTCTTGATACTCCCCTAGACAGTACATTCAACCACTGAATATTAAAGAAAATAAAAAATATATATTTTAATAGTGTTAAATGGCACCACATGAATAGAGCACCAACAATTTTTTTTAATAACTAAAAAACATTCATTTAGAAGAAAAGCACAAAGGTGCGTAACCCTAGAACATAGGATGCATACAAAAGGAGAAGCCCAAAACAAGAACTAAACAAATATTAACAGAAGCTCAAAGAATCCACAAACTCTAGGAAATCCATGGTAGAGAAAGTGTGAGAAGTAGAAGTCCAGATGTATAGAGTCCTCCAAAATAAAAACTTCAACTTTAGCATGTGTAACTCTTTCCCCTCAAAGCAACAGACATTTCTTTGTCTTCACAAGCAACACATTAAGCACAAAAGAACAGGTTTCAAAATCTAGCTATTGTCTCTCTTGCCAAAGCGACCTTTCCAACAATACAACAAATCCAACATAGAATAAGCATTACCAAATAAACACCAAATAGACAGAAAACCAATGCCTATAACACAACAATGTAGGAAAAGGTGAGCCACACTCTAGCTATGGCTCTTACACATAAAATATCAATCCATAATAATCACAATTCGCTTCCTTAGCAATATCTTATCCAACATCACACACCACAAGAAAACTGCCACACTAAGCAGTACGCAAACTTTCCAACTCTACCACGGGAAAGAATTCCCTCTTCTCAACACCATGTAATAATAGCTCTTCACTTGAAAGTGCCGGGATGTCAAAGGGATCCATTCCATTTGATCCACCTCCCCACAATTAATCTCCGTGGCATATATGTCATGCAATAGAATAGAGCCCCAACATGCACATCATCATTTATCTACAAGGGCATTAATCTAACCCCTTTTGACAGCTCAAGCACCATGTAATTTGTAAGAACCCAAGACAGACAACATCAAGAAAACAGAACAAAAAAATGTTCCCTTAACAAGAAAAACTTGTCAATGTATAACTCACCTGTGTGACTATGACTGTACAAGCCCCGGCGGCAGCGGCAACAATCAAGTTTGCTCTTGTTCCTATGGTTTTGTTTCCACTTTTCTCCAAGTACAGCCTCTTGAAGAAGCTGTATCCATAGAAGTAGACAAACTGTGAAATAAAGGACTGAAGGTTCTTTGTCCCAAGGCCCTGGTACAATGAGAGCACCTGACGGGTAGAAATTGCTTCCCATAAAACATCAGAAATATTCCTGCACAAGCCAGAGCAATTATAATCTGCATCACATAAGGCAGTGTTTTTTATTTTTCAGTCATAACCGATTAGCCATAGAACAAGGGTCACTGATTACACTGTTGAAAAAATCAAATTGAGAAGGCGGTAATTCATATATGAAGCATTGCATGAAGAATTCACTGTAAAAACAACTACGCAGAGTCGGCTATCCTTCTTTTCTATTGATTAAAAACTGAAACTACTTTAGATGATGAGTGCAATCGATTATATTAATGCAATTGTCCATGATTGATATCGAATATGTTTATCCCAATATAAAATTGTGGGAGATAATCAGCACTAAAAAAAGGACTGAAAAGGAAAACATCAAATATTGCCGAATAATCATGTAAAAGAACTCAAAGCGTCATATATTTCATTCTAAATATACTTAGATTAGCTTTTGCTAAGCAAGGAAGGAGATGAATGGATAGGGATTATAGTTTTTAGTCCCAACCCTCCACAAAAGGAGTACTTTAACCTAGCTTAGGGACTAATAAGCAAACACCCTACTCACTACTTATCATTTCATACAATAACAACCCTTTCGTTTACTGGATACAATAAGGTTCTATTAGATTGTTAAGAGAGGAAATTAGTGGATTACGGAAATCTTCCAATAAATCAATCTAATTTGAAATTGATTAAAGATTCCAAATTTAATTTTCTCCTATCTACTGCAACTTAATACAGAAGTATGCAATGCCATGGACTTCTTCAACCCACCAAACCCCTCCCACCCTCTCTCCTTAACCCTCCCATAAATATGTACTTAATTAATTAAAGAGAGATTATAATTACAGTTCTGATGATAAGAAATAAACGAAATCCTCTGTCCTTCTCATTAAAATGTATCGATAGCCCTGAAGTTACAACATACTATTCTCTAAACCCAAGATAATCCCACTCCAAAAACTACAACAATATTGATAGTAGGAAGCATATTGATCAGGGTAACACTAAATTTTTTTTGATAAATTTATATAAAAAAAAAAAAAAAAAATCATTACTTTTCAAAGCATCATCAATCCAAATTAGATTATTACTCTTCGATTTCTCAACAATAACTCATGGTGAATCGGTGATCACTGCAGTGCAATAACATCTGTGCTCTCCCAATTCGAATCTTATCTAGATTTAGTCAACATAATCACCATGTCCTATAAATGTTTTAACCATAGTCTTACAACATCATATCTTATGAATACAAAGTTTTAACTTTTAAACCCCTCTTCAGAAATTAGCAATCAAACCGTGCTTGCAATATCCCATCTTATGAATATAAACAGATATTAATGAACAAAGTTCTAAACTTTGACAGCTAATAAGAATTTGAAACTCAACACCCCTCCTGATGTTTCATCCGAAAACCCAGTTTCAAATCCAACTCATTAAGTAAAAAAATCTAAACTTTGACAAAGATAGATATGTGGGGCCCAGAGGTTAACAAGAAGGGAAAAAAGTTTAACCTGTACTTTTGCTGATGTTGAGTTCGAACTTCAGCTTGATATTTGGTCTTACAGGTATCAAGAGGGTACAAGATGGTGGTGCTAACAAGAGCTCCAATGGCTCCTGAAGTGGCCTCTGACAAAGATTCGAGGTCAATGCCCATTTTTAAAGGCTTTATTTCAAAGAAAAACGAATTGGGTGTCAGACAGATGAAAAGGAAAGGCTAGGAGATTGAGGATGCTGCTGAAGCATCCATGGATTTTGGAAATGGGTATTGCTTAATTCGGTATGGTTGTTAAGACTTGAGAAGAAGAACAGTAATTATGGTCTAGAGAGAGAAGGTAGTGAACAAAGTGATACGGTGGCATACGGAACAGGTTTGTTTCACTTTCATACAGTTGGGTGTGTTATTGGGATTCGGAAACTTTAACGTATGGGCCTCCTCTCGGTGGCTCCCTCACCTCACTTGACTTACTGACATTGTCTGTAGTACTACTTTTAAAAGTTTTACTAATGTGCCGAAACCATTTTAAAAAACCTTTTTTTATTATTATTTTTTTTTATATAAGATAAAATTTTTATTCTAATTTAATCTAAGTGTATAGATGTGAAACTCATTCTTCCTTCTTACAAACTTGAATCTCGGCCCTTCACTTCAAATTTAAATAAAAAATAAAAATTATATATATATTTTTTTTTGAGTTTTGAAAAAAAAAATGCTTCTCCCTTGTGCTTATATTAATAATAGAATATTATAAATTTTTATAATATTTTATTTAACAAAGTTTAATCTTGATCAATAAAAACATAACTCATAAATTTATAATTAAAATGCAAAGTTTATGATAAATCTTTCCTCACCCGGTTGAAAAAAGAAAATGAAAAATGAAAAATGAAAAATGAAAATCATTTTGAATGTTTTAAAAAGACACTTTAATTGAAAATTCAAAACAATGAATTTTAATTATGAAATGGAGAATAACTTTGAAGACTTGTTAAGCAAAAAGCACAATATTTTTATTATCAATTTAACAAAGTTTGGTTGTTAATAGGAGAAAGTGTTCCCCCAAGTTTGGGGTGGAATGTCATTTGCTTAATCTTAAGAGAAGAGACTGTAATTACCATTTTTTTTCATTCTATTACAATATCAATTTTTTATATTATTTTTTAATATAAAATTTAATAATTATGATTATTATTAATAAATATTTATTATAATTGTGTTTGTATGTGAAACTATATATTCAAACATTATACATTTGTTATGATTGTATTTGTATAAAGAATTATATATTGTACTTTAATATTATAATAACTTTGATAAAAGATAAGAAGCTTTTTTTTTTTTTGATGGATAAGAAGTTTTATTTTATTTTATTATATATATATATATATATATATAATAAATGTATGGTATGCAATTTTTGTATATTCATTAATTTTTTTAAATCAATTCTAAATATTAAGCAAATATTTATATATACATGTGTGTGCGTGCACTCATGCAGTACATATAGGCCTTGACTGTTGTTTTTATATAATAACTTAGCCCCTTTCGGGCAAAATTTCTTGGCTACCTCCTTGATGGGAATAAAACTTTTAAATAACATTACACATATTTCTACACATTTTTTCACCCACACATATTTTCAAAAAAACTAAAAATTATTGTTTAAACATACGTCCCGAACGGGCCTAGGAAAAAGAAAAGAACATGTTGCCCAAGTTATAGTGTGATGCATATTTGGATAAACACTACAACAAAAATCCATTCTAGCTAATGGTTTGCTGAATCTTCATATTTCAAGAAAAAAAAATGAAGTCATGTATAACAAAAACAAACAAACAAAAACACTTCATTATTGTAGTGATTCTAAAAACACAGCATCATCGTCATTTGAAAAATATAAAAGAAACAAAAACTAATAGTCTATAGGAAAGAAACACAAACATCATCATCATCATCATCATCATTTATTTATTTAATAATTAGCTAAATTACATTTTAACCCCATAACAAGTGAATGTTTCCAAATTAACCTCATACTTTTCAAAACGATTTCAATTCAACCCTTCAGCAACGGTCCCTAAAACCATTGACAGAACAAAAAACGGCGTTATTTTAATTTAAAAATTCATTGAAAACGGTGTCGTTTCCATCCCAGAACAAGCACACCCATCATTTTTCTCTATTTATTTATTTTTTGAAATCACATCCCTCTCTCTCTCTTTCCCTCCTTCAAACTCTCTCTCTCTCTCTCTCTAAATCTCTCACAGTGACACAGAGAGAACCAAATGAACTTCACTGAACCCTAGCTTTCTCTCTCTTCCTCTATCTCTCTCTCTTCGAGCAACAACAGCGAGAACTTCGCGTAGTCTCAGTGATCCTCGACGAACCGAAACGGTTTGCCACAGATGCAGGGCATTTTGGGATCGGTTCGCCAGTCCTTGGTGTTCCGAACCACGGGCGGCGGCGGCGGTGACGACGGAGGAGTAGGAGGAAGCTTCGGCGGTTTCGTAGAGAAGATCGGCTCCAGCATTCGCAAATCTCGAATCGGACTGTTCTCCAAATCGCCGGTTCGCGCACTCCCTCCGGTTCCAAAATCCGATGACGCTCCGCCGATCCGGTGGCGCAGAGGCGAGTTGATTGGTTGCGGCGCTTTCGGTCGCGTTTATATGGGGATGAACCTCGACTCCGGCGAGCTACTCGCCGTCAAACAGGTATATATACTAGTGTGTGAGTGTGTTTCAGTGTTTGTTATTGAATTGAGAGGTTTATGGAATTGAAGTTGGAATTTTGAGTTTCTAAACTGTAATTACAGGTTTCGATTACGACGAATAGTGCTTCAAAGGAGAAAACACAAGTAAGGATCTCTTAGTTGTATCCATAGATTTAATTGCTAAGCTGGTTTTATGTTACAAAATTGTAGCTTTGTGAATAAAGTTGCAAACTTGGTTATAAAAGTAATACTTATTTGTGCTTTGCAATTCACTGATTTGTAAAAATCTTATATAAAAAATAGGCTCACATTAGGGAATTGGAGGAGGAAGTAAAGTTGCTGAAGAATCTTTCGCATCCAAATATTGTTGTGAGTATGGTGTTGTGATTTTTTTTTTAATTTTTTGATGGAAGTGATGATGGGTTTCTTTTGTTTGTTTTCTTATTGTTTTTGGGTTTTATTTTGTTGTTCCTTATTAGAGATATTTGGGAACTGCTAGAGAGCATGACTCATTGAATATTCTGTTGGAATTTGTTCCGGGTGGATCTATATCATCACTCTTAGGGAAATTTGGATCCTTCCCCGAGTCTGTAAGTGATTCTTACCTTGTAATATTCGAGGATTCTCGTGTTTATTTTGCTTATGTTGTTAGGAAATCGTTTGCTACACAGGTTATAAGAATGTATACAAAACAACTGTTACTGGGTCTTGAATACCTTCACAAGAATGGAATTATGCATAGGGACATCAAGGTATCTCCCTCTTTGCTTTGAAATATTTATACTGATTTGCAGCCTCTCTCTCTCTCTCTGTGACATGATATTTTCATAATGGCCATTTATAGGGTGCAAACATTCTTGTTGATAATAAGGGATGCATTAAACTTGCGGACTTTGGTGCGTCCAAGCAAGTTGTTGAGTTGGTATGCCATTGTATCCACCCTCCCAAATTAATCATTGACTTTTTGGACTGATTACTTCTATGAATATTACTGAAGATGTTGTATTACTATACAGGCTACTATAAATGGTGCCAAGTCGATGAAGGGTACTCCATATTGGATGGCTCCCGAAGTTATTCTTCAAACTGGGCATAGCTTGTAAGATCAAATATACAACTACTCAAATAAGAAAGCATTTATCTGTATTTTGTCATACAACATATAGATTGAAAATGTTTTTTCTTACAACCAATGCACTTACTTTAAAGGAAAAATGAGAAAACTTTTTGACCGCTGGAAATAGAAAAATAAGGTTTTTCTATTGGGATACCTGATAGCTGTAACAAAGCATGCACATTTCATTCATGATGATATGTTTAATTTTTAAGTGGCATTGAAAGTTTAGGAGATTTTTGAAACTGCCTTGTTTTTTTTTATTTATTTTTTTCATTCTCATTTTTTAGAAGTGTTTTGAGATTTAAAGTTTATGTAGTATTAAATGTGAATGCTAGGATCTAAGAAGTATGATAAAATATTCTGACGACCTTGTTTTGAAGTCTAAACTTTATTTTGGACAAAGTATCAGTGTTCTAATGCAGTGTATTGCCATTCTTTTGTAAAATGTGGAAAAAAGATATTATATGGCTGCCTACTAATCAACTCTCTTAGACCCCATCCCCACCCAAACTCTGTAGAAGAGGGGGAAGTCTTTTGCACTGCGTATGAGCTTTTACCATGTACAAGTGGGAGCCTTAAACAATGGGTACGAGTATGGCCTTTTATGGCTGTACTTCTTAATTCTGATATGTGGACTTCACTACTTACGAAATGCGTTTTTTTAGCTCTGCTGATATATGGAGTGTCGGGTGTACTGTAATTGAGATGGCTACAGGAAAGCCTCCATGGAGCCAACAATATCAGGAGGTACACTTGACACTACTTACTAAACTTAATACTTCAGTCATGTGTGTATTTGACTGTAATATTCTGAAGTCATTTGTTTTCCAAGAATTTTGAAACTAAGAATCAATGTTTCTCTCAGGTTGCTGCTCTCTTCCATATTGGAACAACTAAATCTCATCCACCCATCCCTGAGCATCTCTCTGCTGAGGCGAAGGATTTTCTTTTAAAATGTTTACAGAAGTACATTCATTGTTTCTGCTTTTCTAGCACCATTATGTTTCCAGCCCCACACACCCCCCCCCAAAAAAAAAAAAAACTCTTTTCTTTTTCTCTTATTGAAAAAGGCAACATAATATGAATGTAGTTTTGATTTATAGGTTCTTTACGAGTTATGGTAACTTTTCTTGTTTGTAACTCTTACACATCAAATTCTGGTGGCAGGGAACCTGACTTAAGGCATGTTGCCTCAGACTTGCTTCAGGTAATTCTATAGAGATGTCCATATGAATAGTTAATATATTAGAATTCACTCAAGCATCATGGATAAATACATGCCTAAATAAATAAGTGTGCATGTGTGAACTATTGCGGGTTTTGCCTTTGTGTTTGATTATTATTGTTGTTAATATATTTACATGAACACAGACAAACAAGCATTTACTTATAAAACCATTTTTGCTCATCTGCAGCATCCATTTGTCACTGGAGATTATTGGGAATCTCATCCAATTAGCACTTCAGTTATGGTCAGTAAAATTGCAGTAAGATATATTTATTAGAATTTGTATTCTTTTAATTAACTTATCCCATACTTCAATTCTTTTTACTTCAGGAATCTGTAAGCAATATTGTAACACCTGAGATGAATCTTAAGAACTCGTAAGTGTGTTAATTTGATGGTTGTGGAACATTGGATGAATTTCAATTATTGGTTGTTACAAATGTTGACTATGGAAACTTTACTTCTGGCTTTAGCTTGAACCATGTGATCAGAATGTCAACCTGCACAGGCTTAAAGGATGTCTGTGAAATGGATAGCCTGAGGATCTCAACTGTATATCCCCAAAATTCCTTAAACTTAAATGTGAGATCTTGGGGATTGAGCAATCCTGACGATGACATGTGTCAGATAGATGATAAAGATGACCTGATGGTTGGTGCATCAGTAAAGCTCAAATCCATCATAGTGTCTGATGATTTAAATAAGGTAAAGAAGTGTTATCATGTCCTTTGTGTAGTTTAGATGGTTATAATTAACTTCAATAACAATGGGCAGACCTCTTTCGTTTGAACTAGAGTTTTAATCCTATGTGTGAGCCTACTGATGACTGGCCCTGCAAGTTTGATGGAAGTCTAGAGTCAGAGAGAAGTGGAATAGACTTGTCTCCCTGTCAAACAATCCAGAATGCTGCTGGCAGCCCTGGAGTACCAGGTAAGGGGGAGAATGACTTCACATTTCCGTGTGGGCCAACAGGAGCTGAGGATGATGATGAAGTTACAGAATCAAAAATCAGAGCCTTCCTGGATGAAAAGGTACCTTGTTTTCAGAGCTCTTTCTTTTGTGAATGACTGAGACATCATTGTTTTATTCTCTTATATTTCATGAGTGTGAAATTTTTATTATAGAAATATGACACAAACTTGTTTTTATAAAACTACATTAGGCTTTAGATTTGAAGAAGCTGCAGACACCTCTGTATGAGTTCTACAGCACAATGAATGCAGCTGGTCCTCCTGGTGCAGTTCAAATGGCACAAAGTGAGAATGCTTTGAATATCTTGAATTTACCTCCTAAAAGCAGGTCCCCCAATCGGACACCTACCAGAAGACTCTCAGTAGTTCATTCTACCAATAATGCAAGACCTGGGAATCATGCCAAAAATGAATCAAATGCTAGTGGTTTACACGACCGAGCTCTACAGGAAATTCAGCCACCTCAGCAGAGTGAATGGAAAGGGCTTCTTCTTGATTCTCAGCAGGAGTCATTCAATCCAAGGTTCTGTATCTTCTTTTACCTTATGCTTCCTTACAGAATTGGGTTATCCCATCTTGTGACCAGGGATTGGAAATTTTTTACTTGCAGTGATAGCTTCTCTGAGAGACAAAGGAAATGGAAAGAAGAGCTTGATGAAGAGCTTAAGAGGAACCGAGGCAAGTTTACTTTTTCTGCATATGATTTGAATCTGAACTGTAGTCTATTTTATGTTTCTGTTGGACCCACTGATCTTGAGGATCACTCTTGTGGTCAACTTTCAAATTAACCACACTGGATTCTAGGTACTGATGTGTACAAATTTCATTAAGTTTATGTCTATGGAGATAGTGACTAAGAGATGCGTTAGCCCTTTCTTTGATCCTTGGTCAGGCCCTGTTTAAATTATGAGAGAGCCCCTCTTATGGGTCACTGAAAGCTTAATTATAATAAAGAAAACTCCGTTTACCCAATGATACTTTTGAGCTTAAATGGTTTTGAGATTTGTTGTCCTATGTGATTTGGACAATTTGAATTGAAACTGTTGTCCTTGTATTGATGTTTCAAAAGTGCACTTAGGCTTTTTTTTCCAATTGATGGTCCTCACTCCTCAGGATTTAGGGCCACCCTCCAGAAAATTTGGGATTCTTGTGAGTGGAAAGGGGAGGGTGTTGCATTGAGCAAACTCATCTTCATAGATCTGATTTCCTATTCCTATTTCTCTCCATGTGGTTCAAACCAATATCATTCTGTTCTTCTAGACTAGGCAATGGGGTATGAAACACTAAAAGTCTGTTGACACTTGGCTCAGGTGAGACCTTCATGTGGAAAGTTAGTGTTAATGTGTTTGTGAGCTTAATGTGCATTGCAGCTCAAGCTTTTAGAACTGATGGTTTCTACCATGAAAGCCATATAAAAGTTAGGGGTTTTGGTTCATAAATTGGGCCGGTCCGCTTTTGTCTGACACATGATACAATCAATAGGACATTCAAGATAGAAGGTACTCCATTAGAAAGACAAAATTATAAACATGAATTAAAGGTATCTTGAATATAGTTTGGGAATAATAACTTGTAAGCAAAAGAGACTGAAATTCTATGTAGAGGTTTCTTACACCAAATAAAAGCCCTGATGCTTGTGGTTTTCATTAGGGGCATGATTTTATCTTGATTAAACTTCGATAAAACTGCAAGATTTTGAGCATTGTGTTTTCTTGAACCATGACAATATGGAACGTGCATATTGCAGAGATGATGCGCCAGGCAGGTGCAGGAGGGAAGACATCATCTCCAAACAATTGCATTCTTACTCGCCAAAGAGAACGGCTACGTTTTGCATTCTCAGGCAAATGATACATATATCTCACCTGTATTTATGCCAGTGTTCAATGGAAAAATTTATGGATTTCCATTGGGAGTGGTCATGTATGTAATATGAATATTGGTGCAATGGTGTCTAATAATGCATAGTGGTCAACATTGCCAAATCTGCAAGAATAGCCGGCGCTGCAAGCTTCCAGTGCTGTATCTATCATTCAGCAGAAAATGTCAAATAGACAGGATATTTATACCCCTTTTTTCTTTTTAATTTTTAATTTTACCCTTCTTTTCTTTAAGTTCATGCATGTTGTTGCGGGATATGAAACACAGTAAATTTGAGTTTTTACTTTATATTCATAATATGTATTTTTTACTACTATTATGAGGAAACAGAGGCAATATTGCAGTTTCTACATTACGTTTTAGGAAAATGATCATGTTTATCACTCTCCTGTAATTGTCATGCTTGCAACGCAACGTAGTTTGTGATGACAATGACATAAAATTCCTCCTAAATGATGTTATCTCTCTCTTTTTTTCAATAATTTTATTTTGTTTTACTTGTTTAATCTTAAGATTTTGTGTGTTTGTGATGGGGTTAAGGGTTCAGAGCAGGAAAGCTGCTTCCAATAAGTAGGCTGGTTCTGCACATCCTATGCAAATCAATGATGCGAATGCTTTTATTAATTGAACTTCCTGAGCATCTCAACAATCATATACAAAGTTAAAAAGCAGGGGTATTTGTATTTTTATTATTTCATTCTTTTTAAGATACAATTCAATTTAGTCAGATGGAGTCAAGAACTGTTTTTTGTTGCAGAGCCAACAACCTTGTCTAGTGAATTTTATGTAAGAGTGATGCTAGGGTATTAATTTTATTACATGAATCTTAGCGATTATTATGTCATCTTTTAATTTTTAAATACAAAACCAGAAAAGAAACTAAGAGATTTATTTATAATGTTATTGATTTGGTATCAAACATATAAGTTAACATTTTAGTCTTCAGCCAAAAAAAAAAAAAGGTTATCATTTTAGTTTGTAAACATTTTTATACTAAAATTTGTAGAACCTTTCATATATATATAATTTTCCAGAGCTTCCTTCGGTAAGTTATGATGCAAAGTGAAACTTGCTAGATCTATAAAATTTCAGTGAAAGAACATTTATGCAATCTCAACGAACTACCTTGGCCATTTTCAGCTACCATTCCCCCCAGATCAAAGGTCCTTATTTTACTCATACTTGCCTGCTTCACATCAAAATCCAACTTTTAGAAGGTACCTCTCTCCCTCTCACATCTAAAATGATAAATTTTATCTCTATAATTGGTTTGAACTTCCTCCAACCCACTATGTAGTGGTTAAAAAGACCATCCACGTCTACTTAGTTATATGACATTTTTAATGAATTATGTAATTTGTTTAAAATTTAAATAATACATGTGAATAGTCTTATAATCGCTACATAGTGAGTTAGAGGAAATTTCTCCAAATTGATTTGAGAAAAACCATGTCCCATATCAAAAGGAACACTTCTCAACTCATTTTTATTTTTATAGTCTATTATGAAAAAACACAAATTCTAGGCAAATTAATTGCTTCCATGTCTTTCACCAAATGAGCACCTCAAAGTTGGAAACTTCAAACTTTTCAGATATCCTTTTTTTTTTTTTTTTTAAATGTGAATTTTGAAAGTCTTATCATTGAATTTCATGTTCTTTATGTTTATATATAAAATGCATATTAAATTTTGTACAAATAGATGTTATTTATTATTCAATTAATAAACTTATTTTTTTATACATAATTTTATATTACAAAAACTTGAAATTTTAATATTTCTCTAATGACACAATAATTGATCTTTAATCTTTTTACAATTTTACAAGCATAAAAGATATAATAAAAACATGCAAGTCAATTATTAGTGTACAGTACCGAGATCTCAAGACCCATATGGGCCCTAGGCCCAGGCCCAATGGAACGGGCCCATTGCCCTAAGCCCTTCTTGAAACTGCCTTCATGTAAAAACAAGTTTTGGGTCTCGAATCCTGAGAAGTGCTCGGCATAAGCTTTCCCGAACAAGCATATGAACCATGTTCGGGAAAATCATGAAATGCTTGGGGAACTGCATTACCGAGCACAATCGACTAAGCTGGAACCAAGTTCCAAGACCATAAATGTTGCATCCCACTCTCACCTAAACACCCACTTAAAGCAGATAATATTGGACCTTCAATAGCACTAGCGGTGGCTGTAATCATAATCTCCCCACTAACTTTAGCTATAAATAGCAGAAGTTTGGGAAGAGGAGGGGGTTCAGAAAAAAAAAAAAAAAAAAAAAAGAGAAAACAGTCAAGGAGAAAGAGAGAATGAATATTGCTTTGAGTCTCTCTGCTGAGAACGATCCAGAGTAGGAAATCTTGAAACCCACTCTACAAATAAATTGTGAGTCCAAATGAGTTCAAGCCCAACAGTCTCACCTCTAGTTCCCACAATTAGATTTTCAAAATTCACATTTTATACAAAGATATTTGAGGAGTTTGAAGGAATTCTCCAAACTTTGATCAATTCAAAAGTAAATTTTTTTTTCAATTATAATAGTTAGTAGTAATAATAGCCAGAAGAGTTCAAACAACTTACCCCAAATGATTCAGGTCAGCACATGGCATGAGTGCTCTTTCTAACTAATCTGGAAAACTAATTGGGTAAAATCAAAAGATTTGAAATCTACCAAACAAAACCAGTTCGCCATCTCATAAAAGTAAACTAATATTAAGAGCAACTTATTAAACAAAATGTGTTGGATTAATGCTCTCATAGCGACAAGCACAGCATACAATATCCACCTTTCAAAGTTTGTAACTTCAGAAGATGGACCTCTGAAGGTTAAATTCAAATACTGCAAGAAAATGAAGCAACTTTCGGACAAATTTCAGAACCAACAAAATAAAGTTTTTATCTAAAATGCAACAACTTTTAATCAGTATTGCCTTCTCTTCCACTGGTCTTACTACTCTAAGCACGAACTTCTCTGTTGAGACTGACCAAGTGAGTTGAAGTATTTATTGGGAGCCCCTCACAGCTGAACCACTCTGATAAGCAGCCCTCCCTGACCCTCCACATGCAAAGCCTTGATACCGTGTACCCTGATAGCCACCCCTGGTGCCTCGTGACTGACCGGTCCAGTCCCTTGAATACCTGCCTCCAGCAGCTTGGCTTAGTGGCAGAGGTCTCCCTCCACCACCATATCTTGTATGCCCAGTGCCACCACCTTGCCTTCCCAGAGTGAAAGACAAGTTGTCTTGCCAGCTACTTCCAGCAGAAGCTGTTCCAGCAGCATAATCCAAACTAACACCACCTAGCTTTGCTTCTATTGCTCTCTCATTACTTTTTGCAAGGACTGAGAGTTTCTCTATTGGCTGGAATGCCAGAGCCTGCAACCTACTGTGCTCAACATCATAGAAAACGATGCACTGAGTTGGCTGGTCCCAAACTGCATGGAGCTCCTCATTGATCATCATCTTGCTGACAATACTGCGAGTCTGGGCATCTGAGAGGTCCAACAGTTTGGTGAGCTGGTCCAAGCTCAGGGAATTGTAGGACGAGTAAGTAAAAAGGTAGGTCCTCAAAGCCTCTTCCTTGATCTTAGCCTTGAGCATCTCAAGGACATTCTCTCGATTCCTGAGGAGATTCCAAGCATCAAGGGACCTAATAACATCATATGCCTTCTCAAAATCTCCCTTGCTAAGGGCCTTGGTGGCAGCCATTATGTGGTCTCTTAACAGTTTTTGGGAGACCTGTAAATGTTTGCCTCTCACTCACCTCAAGCAACCGCCGGAAAGTCTTACTTATGACCTTGCGTTTTGCATCATGTATGTTAGCTAGCATGTTGGGCACTTCCAGGATCATAGCACATATCAGATGGACAACCTCCAGGAGCTCAAGATTTATGTGCATGTGGTATGGCATTTGACGTCTCCTTTCAATTCTTTCCTGTTTTTTAGGGGGAAAATTACAACAGTGAGTCCTTGGACATAACATGTATACATGTGCACACTTACATAACCTAGAAGATGTACAGAAATCCAAATATTGTTATCAAATCCGTACCAAACAGGCAGTTGAATTGTTAAACTGGTGAATTGTAAAAAAATCCAAGTCAGAATAAAGAGAATACCGGATTTGAAAGGAGATCGATCACATCAAACAGTTTTTTAGTAAAAAACCAAACCATATGGTTTTATTCAAACTGTCTTATTTTAAATGTTAAGTTATTTTAATAAAATAACCATATTTTCCTTCAATTTTACACTTCTATTTATGGGCTTTTTTCTAAGTCTTTTGTTTTTAAACTTGAAGTACTCAAAAGATCAATTCAAGTATCATATTTTTAATTTTTTTATATATAAAAAAAACCTTAAATTTTATATTTGAAGAATTTTTTTAGACAATGATATTCTATCAATTTTAATATTTGGTATACTTGCATATTTATATTAAATTAAATAACATCTCATTTTTTATATTTTGTTTTTGTTTTTGATGTATTCTTTAACTTATTTACATAGAATTAAAACATATTTATTAATCACATGATTGAAGCAATGTTCCAACAATTGAATTGGTGAACCATCATACCACTCCATTAACGGATTCAATGCTCTATTCCGTTTTCATAACTATTTATCCAACAACAATATTTACAAGAAAAGATGCACACTTTCTAATTCTGGATGGAATAACAACCAACCAAATAAGTCTCATACAACACATTCTACACAACCTACAGGCTTTCATATGCATACACAATGACTGGAACCTAACCAAAAGAATTGCAGCTAACCTCACATCATATTTATATTCAATTTTTTCTCAACCTCAAATCAAAATCCAAGTAGCTTACAAGCTTCTAACATTTCTGTTTTTATAGAAGAAAACGTACCAAATAAGAATTAATCTACATATGAAACAAAAGGCAAACATCAGTACCTGTTCAGGAGTCTTCTCGTGATATCGGCTTTGCAAAACACCTTGTGCAAGCAACTCCCTTACCCTTCCACCAGAATATAGTTCAGAAAGGCAGCTGTGGCCCTCAGTAATTAATCCAACCCGGAACACACATAAACCAAGTTGTGCCATAGCTCTATTGAAAAGGATCTGTGTTGATATGTCCATATTCTGAATGTTGTCCTGTAAATGACTCATTAGCAGCAAGTCACGTGAAGTTGAAAACTCATCTAGGAGAGCATGGTGGTAAATGTCACATAGCATACTTCTTGCTTTTGTCCGTTCATCCCCAAACTTGTAGATGAGTGACACCAAACAATCCATCATTGTCCTGCTATTCTCTAAAAAGATGGGTTTCCGCGACACAAGCCGTGGAGTAACAACAAATGCAGTTGGCCCCCTACTTTCCTCAACCACTTTAGGCTCCTCACCTGCTTCTCCATTATCTCCATCTCCAGTCTGCTCAGCCAGTTTTCTCATGGCATCATAAACCTCTTGTGGCTTATAATATATGAGTTCAACTCGCTTTAATGCAACCTTTGCAGCAGCTTTGAGGTCCCCTACCCGTTCTAAATGATCCTGCACATTTTGAGCAAGAACTGAGAACGTAGGCTCATCCCTGAGTCTCTCAACATACTCATGAGTGTGGGGATCAAAGCATTGCAAGCTCTTGATTGACATCAAATTGTGCCAAGACAACACTGAATAGAATTTCCAGTTTTTGGGTAGGGGTCTTAGCAACCTTGGTCAAAAAGGTAAGCTGCTCAACCTGCTCAAATCTTCCAGTTCCTTTCCTACCCCGAGCAGCCACAACCTCCTCGAATTTCTTGTTAACTGTATCCCATGTGATCTCACTAGGATTCTTAAATTGCTTATCCATGAGCTTATCTTTCTTGCTCCTCTTCTTCTCCCACTCTCCACCATCATCATCATCATCTTCGCTATTCCCAACCTTGTCATTATCATCATCCTCAGAATCTTTGAATTCAATCTTTGTCAGATCCTCTTCAATCTCTAAATCAATTTCTTCATCCTCATCCTCCTCGTCACCCTCATCCCTTTCCTCCTCGATCTCAGGATTTTCTCTATACTTACTAATCATATCCTCATACAGTTTGTTGTTTTTCTTCAGTTTCTGTTTCATTGAGTTCAAGGCCTTGGCATTACTGCTGCTCATCTTCTTCTTCGCATCCTTGTTGGCCAAAGCCTCACTCAGGAAATCCTCCATCAGCACAAGTGCTTTTATGTAAAGGTTGGGGGCCTTTTCAGACCCTGTGACGCGCATGACTTTTTCCAGCTGCTTATTTATCTTGTCAAAGCTTTCCTGTAAGCTTACACAGTCGTTTATTTTCGTTGCATTCTTCATCTGGTCAACCGTGGTTGACATTTCCTCCAAGCGCTTATCTCTTGCAGACCTGACAACCCGCTTTTTGCCATCAGAGTCATCACTATCATTCGCATTGGGATCTATTCTGTAATCACGTCCATCAGGTTCAATGCTAGCCTCAACAGGCCCCCCATTCACAATCTCTTCACCATAATCATCCTCCTCCGAATCATTGCCACCCTGTTAATAACACAAAAAGATTTATTGTTTTTGGTTTTTTAGATGATATGGCCAAATTAAAAATTGACACATCATTACTCTATAAGGGCTAAAAGTGAGTGATTGTTTTAAATTTCAAAGTTAAAATTGTTCATGAGCTCTAATTTAGGACCAATAATGTATTTTGAACTTAATTGTTTTGCACTAAAATGTAATCTAGTGTTGTCATACGTGATCATCAAGGATCGGTGATTGCTGTCATGAGTAAACACCTTTCTCTCCCATTGGGCCCTTTGGAAACTAAAGCAAAGGCAATGGATGAAGCAACTCTCTTAATTTGCATGGGATGTCGGGGTCAGGGATGTAATTTTTGAAACGGACTCAAGCATTGTTTGTCATGCTCTTGAAGACCCCACTGCTACCTCGATTTCTATTTCTAATAATATAGTCTCAGGAACTTGTTTTAGATTACAGGAGTTTCGTGCTTTTGAAACCTCACATATGAGGAGACAGTTCAATAAACCAGTACATATTTTGGCAATCTATGCTAAAGATATTGTTTCTTTTGTAACATGGATGGAGGACTGTCCACCATTCATTGAATTGTTTGTGATTCAAGATGCTATATTGTTTTCTTCGAATTAATAAAATTCGCGTATTTCTTATAAAAATAACCTATTTTTCAATTTATTTGCCTCTTTCTTTATTGATTTTGATTTTACTGTTTTTTCAGGAAAATGGAACCCAGCCCAGGGTGATTTGATTTATATACAGTGGATATCGGGCCTAGGCCCAAGGCACAATTCAATTCCAATTTTGGGAAAAATGCAATATGACCACTTGAACTTTGTACCAAAATTACAGTGACCCATATTCGAATTTGAAATTAAAGAACCCTAAGGTTTGAAAAATGACCCAATATAATCCATCATTTGGACAAGCCAAACATGTAATTGATACGGAAGAATAGCCAGTCCCACAATTGTTCATAAGCATTTAACTATGGATGCATTGCAAATTTAATCGTAAGACTCTACCACATTTCATATAATATAAAATAGGATTATAAATTATAGGGTTTAATTTGTTAGGTTTAAAATTATAGGGATTAGTTTGAAATTATGAGTTATAAAATTTGGGGAATCAACTTCTGTTGGAGCATTTTAATATTAAATGATATTTTAATATTTTAATGAATAATAAATTGGCAAGTTTACTGAAAAAGATATGGGATTTAAAGTTTTTAATGGAGTAAATCAGGAGTTAGTATGGTATTAAATTTGGAATCTCATATTAATAAGGAGAGAGAGTCCTTATTAATTTATAAATGTGGAAATTTAAGTGTAATGTAGGAGAAATTATTATTTATATGCAAATGTGACGTCACCTAGTAGTTTTTTATTTTTAATTTTTGTATTGATTAGGATTTTTTTTTTTTTTTTTTGAGAATCTATTGATTAGGAATTTGATCCACGCATTTGCATAAGTAACATTATTTTATTGTTTGGGAGTGGACCTAATAATTTATTTGTAATGTACGAGGAATTGGGTTAAGTGCAAAGGGGAAGGTGAAAGGAAGAAGTTTGGCTCGTGCCCTCTTGGATCCTACTACTTGACACATAGCCCATTAAGGGGGAAAAAATCCTTAGAACACATTTAACTCCAAGAAAAAATATTGAAATTTTTATTATGTTTCTCTTGTATTATTATTTTTTATTATATTTGCACCAAAAAAATTCTATTACACATAAATTTTAAAGAAAGGAAATGAAAATGGTTGCATTATTATAATTAACAATATAAACCTTTTGCTTGGATATATTGTCAAATATTTCATTATTTTTCACTTATTTAAGCTCATCCAAGAAAAAAAAAAAATCCACGTAACATATGTAACTCCAAGAAAATGTATTGTAATTTTTATTATATTTCTATTGTATTATTATTTGTTATTATATTTGCACCAATAAAATTATATTACACATTGTAAGGATGTGATTTGTAACGACCCATAACAGTGTTGGGTTCGCACGTAAAAAGGTCCAAACAATATCACTTATAGAGCGTGGATTTAAAAGGTTAGGCCTTGGTCACAAGACAGTGGTTTTTCGTGGTGTCCGTACATAGTTACATGGTGTTCGCCCCAGGAGTCTTTCTCCTGGAGGTGGGCTGGGATGCTCTGGTTTTTGGCCATTTTTCCCAGCCTCTCCTCTAGTTTGCTTACTTTTCCTTTTATACTAGCCTGTGTTCCTTATCCTTCGTCTACGTGTAGGATCGACATTCCAAGACTGATACTTGTCCCATCAGCCCATACCTAGAGTGGTTGGGGGTGGTTGTAAAAGTTGGAAAGTATGGCTCTGTCAGGTGCAGAGTATTGAATGGCAGTAAGGGCAGCTTTCCCTGGTCGTTACACTTTCCAACGTACCCTTTTCTATTGACACAGATATTTTAGATTTTTTTTCCAAACTGTTTCTATACCATTTTTGCCCTTCATTCCTGTGAGATCTCGGACATGCCGAGGACTGAATCGTCATCGGCTGTGTCCCTAGGCTATTTTGTACTTGTATTATCGATCCTGAGCTATAACCCTTTTCGGCTCGGGCCTTAGGCCCCAATGAATAAATGGGCCAGGGCCACAAACTATTGGGCCCCACACACATAATTAGAAAGAGAATATAAACCTTTTTTTGAATATGCTGTAAAATATTTATTTCACTAATTTCAGCACATATATTTTTTTTAATATTTTTGATTGCATGTTATTTAAGGGTGTATTTGGTTTGATAGAAATATTTTCAATCGTAAAACATTTTTCTAGTGTAATTTTTTTTGAAAAATAAATTATTTTCAAGTGTTTGCTTGTGTTCTTGAAAATACTATGAAAAACATAATTTCTATTACTTTCACACGTTTTCTCATCTCCAAACAGCATATATAATAAAAAAAGGAAATTGTCAGATTAAAAAAAATAATGATCAAGGATCAACAATGGCGGCAATTGGCGGTGATGGTTGGCTACTAGAGACCGGGGACGTTAGTGAGGGTGGTATTTGCTCACTAGTAGAGATATTTGCTCAATTTTCAAACATAGAGGGGGGAAATCATTAGTTTTAAAGATAAATAGTGGAATTGTGAACTGCCTCAAATATAGAGGGAGAAAAATATTTTTTTTCCCCAACATTAATATACAAAATTATGATTGTTGATAAAAAAAAAATTAAATGTATTTGAGAATTCATGAATTGTTTTGTAACAGAATATTAGTTGGAGTAGAATTTTAAATTTCTTACAAATTAGATAAAAGAGTTTAACCTAAATTAACATATCCTGACAATTGACAAGATAAATAGAATTTTATTTAGAGTAGAATATTTAATTTCTTGATTTTTTTTTTTTTTTTGTTCAATAGATACAGTAGAATTTATACTTCTAGTGTCCACTTTATGATGATTGTTCTTATCATCAGACTAAGATATATATCAATTGATTTTTGGTGTTGACAGACTTTGAACTTCATATCTTTTATTCGACCATAAGAAACTTTACCAATCGAGCTAACTGAAACCCAATAATTTCTTGAAATTTAGTTGGTGGAGTTTTAGATAAAAATAATTATACTAACAATTAAAAAGGTAAGTTAATTTAATAATTAATGAAAGTGTAGCCACTTGTTGTATGGAGAAGATAATCATTTGGCATAATCATGGTTTATTAGACTCTACTTTTATTATATAGTATATGACTATATGATATATAATATAATAAATGTAGCTACAAGCCTACAACAACTAGCTCAAAAATGTAAATATGATACTTGTGTGTATCACTCACTTTTGGGTAAAACTTACCTTAGGTGTAGTGCATTAAGTTCTCTAATTAAATTCAAATACCTGGTTAAATTGACCAATCTATATATATAGCCAAAACTCAAAGAAAATTCAATTAGATTTTAATTGGATTATCAATTTTGTGCCATGTGTCCCATTTAATTTTTAATTTTGTGCCAAATGAATTATAGAGTGTAAAAATCGAAGAGTCCAAATCCAATTAGATTCAAAATTGGTTTTCAATTATAATCTAATTTTACACCAAGTGTCCATCTAAATTTTTAATTTTCATTTTTGTGGCAAATGAATTATTGAGTGCAAAAACTGAAAAGTCTAAAACCAATTAAGTTCTAACTCTCTCTCTCTCTCTCACACACACACACATAATCATTACATATTTTAGAAATCTATAATTTAAAAAAAGTGTAAACTAATACCATTTATAATTCGAACATCTTCTAAAAAAATGTACAATTTGAATCATATAATTATAATTGTTTGTAATTGTACTCACGCATATGCACGAGATAACACACTAATAAAACATAATTAATGTTGTCTTTTTTAATAACAATTAAATTAAACCATTCATGTATTTAATTTTAACAAGAAAATTTAATATACTGCATTTAAAGTATTGTAAATGAGTGTTACCTCAAGCTTTCGTAGCCATATTTTAAGGTATCAAGTAGGATTTTTACAGGAAAAAGTGGAAAAGATATTGGGTTATAAAAGAACGAATAGGGAGCAAACTAGAAGATGAATGTTTAGCTTTAGCCTACCATTGTTGACTTTTTTTTTTAGCCTACATAATTGCTTCACATCATCGTACAAAGTTTGAAAATTGTACTAACAAAGAATATCAGTTTATCATCCATATTAAAATCAGACAGTCCAATTATAGTTCATAAATGAAATGAGGACACCCTCCCAGTGCCCAAAAAAAAAAAAAAAAAATCATAGTTGATAAATCCTGTTCTCGTACTATGAATCTGTGACCGTTAATGTCAATTTATTTTGTTAGGCAGAATCTGATTTGGGACATTCGGATATTTAGGGCCCATTCGGCTTAGATATTTCCTTTTACATTTCTTGTCTTGTAGTAAAAGCTTGAATTATAATTATCAAAAAATATATAATAATAATAATAATAATAATAATAATAATAAAAGGGTTCAATTATAACCCAAAAAAAATACTCTAATAAGTTTGCCAATAGGCCCAATACTCAATAGATCAAGCAAAAAACATATGATAATCCAAAATGGCAGGGTTAGTGATTCTTAAAATGTGATGATATTCATAAGATTAGATTCAAAACTTTGAACTAGCATCTTAAGGTCAGTTATAAAAAGTAATAATTTGATGTGTGTAAAATATATGAGACCATACCTACAAGAAACAGTCAGATATTTTAAAAGATCTAAATATCTTCATTTCTAAAAAAAAAAAATGACTATTGATAATAGTGCAACTATTAGAGCATCTATTCTTTTCGTTTTAGGACCTTTATTTTAACATTAAAATGTCGCATGTGCCTTAATTATGTGCTTTTTTTTTTTTTTTTTTTTTTCTTCGGTGGTTGTGGTTTTGTATGGATCTCTTTTTTTTGTAGCTTTTAATAACAGTGAACATGTTTAAAATTGGGCATTATTAAAAGTCAAAACAGGGCTAAATTTGTGAAATGAATGATTAATGTGGGCAGCCCAGGGACATGGAGCAATTTAAGTCACCCAAATGTTGCTGATGGGCCTCCTTTGTATTTGCACATGTCTCCTACTCAACTTACAGAATGGACAATTGGACCCCTGCCTTGGCATGGGTTTCCTATAAAGATAGATTATAAAAAATCTCCAAAAAATTCTTCTTGTTCCCCCAGACAGAATTCATGCAATCAAGTGGCAGCATTTTGAGCTAGCTAGTTGGTCAGTATGGTCAAAGAATGGCAAAAGCTAGCTAGATAAATCTTTTTTTTTTTTTCTTTCTCACCTTTTTTTTTTGAATATTGCATGGAAGAAAGGTTTTTTTAGGAAACAGAAAGAGCAATGATGGAAAAAGCATATATATATATATATATTGATGGGCTGAATTTTGAATGATATAAGAAGAGACTATATAAAGTGTGTATGGAAAAGATGTCGCTGTGTGTGCATGTCTTTTTCACTTTTGTAGTAAAAGGAGAACCTCTTGACGTGAAAGACATGGATTCTGGGAGATCAACATGATGAAAAAGATGAATACCAATATCATAACCCGTAATGAGAGAAAGAGAGACATGAAAAGAAAATATCATCATTTGGGTTCGAGCACTTTACTGTAGGGCCACTACTAAACTTTTTTTTATTTTGGCCAGTACTAAACTTCAAATGCATACTTATTGTGCTTTAACATGTCTAAACATAAGGGTAACCAAATTTGATACGAACATGATATGATTTTTTGTGAGTTAGTGTTTAGCGTTACATGTTATTTGCTTGCAACTGGCCACGAGGCAGGAGCAGTGGCGAGGGCGAGGGCGAAGGCAGGATATGGGGAGAAAGGAAAAGAAAAAAGAAAAAAAAGAAAAAGGAAAGGATAAAAAAAAAAAAAAAAAAAGGTAAAAGAAAATGTTTTTCTCATATGTGTTTAGAAATAGAAATGGGGGAAAGAGAAAAGAAATAAGTAAATTTTTATTTGTTTAGTTGGTAAAAAGGGGAATATTTTATTTTATTTTATTTTATTTTTCTAGTTGAAATCAAGATAGGTGGATTGCAAATAGTGGGCCAGGTGAAAATATTTCCTTCACCTTTACACATTTTCATTTTTGTCACACTAAGGGTTTGTTTGGATATTACTTATTTTGCTGAAAACTGAAAATTTATTACTAAAAACACTGTTTTCATTTTTGTCACACTAAGGGTTTGTTTGGATATTACTTATTTTGCTGAAAACTGAAAATTTATTACTAAAAACACTGTAGCAAAATAATTTTTAAATTATAAATAGTGCCGTGAGACCCACAGCTGATCTGCTTATGCACATTTTTTGAAGTTTGGTTGGATCGTGAACAGTGTCGTGAGACCTAACCAAAAAACGCAAAACGCCTAATAATCCTTAGGCAAATGCACGCTAACCACACAATGGAAACTTATATCTTTTTCTACCTATACCTTTCTCTTCCTTCCACTTTCCCTCATTCCAAATGCAATATAAATGAGTTTGTGTGAAAACAGGTCAACTCATTTTGACACAATTAAATAATTGGGTCAAGTTCATGTGAACTTGCTTTATCTATAATCAACTCAAAATGACCCAATTCATATAAATAAATCAATGACATTTTTATCTTATATTATATGATTTTGAATTTTAAATATAAATTTGAGAAATTAAAATAATTTTAATAGTTATATTCATAAATTCTTCATTGGAAGTTCAAAGGCTCTTAACTCTTTTTGTTTTATTATTATTTTTAGATTGTGTATTCTAAATTTCGGTGTAACCTCATTGGGTTGAAATTACAGCTTTTAAACTATATATTGTTATTTTTTAATTGATGTTTCTAGGAAATAGAATTGGTATAGATTATTTTTTATAATGATAATAATTTATGTTCTTACAAAATATGAAAAAATATTAATCATTTTGGGTTTTTTTTTTTTTTTTCAATGAGTTCAAATGGATCATGCTTGTGTCAATGTAACACAACTTGTGTGTTACATGGGTCATGTTGTGTCCACCCACTTAATAAATGTGTCGTGTTTGAATTGAGGAGTTTTGACATGATTATTAAATGAGTTGGGTAAAGGTTGAGCCATGAAGCTGAATATCCTTTCCTCGATGTGATATAAACACTATGTGCTAATACAAATTGCCACTCCTATTTAATGATTAGGGGGGAAAAAGTCAAATGTAGTTCCATTAAATTCTTTACTTTTACATATTATTAAATGAGTTGGGTAAATGTTGAGCCATGAAACTGAATATGCTTTCCTCGATGTGATATAGACACTACATGCTAATACAAATTGCCACTCCTATTTAATGATTAGGGGGGAAAAAATCAAATGTAGTTCCATTAAATTCTTTACCTTTACATATTATTAAATGAGTTGGGTAAAGGTTGAGCCATGAAGCTGAATATCCTTTCCTCGATGTGATATAAACACTACGTGCTAATACAAATTGCCACTCCTATTTAATGATTAGGGGGGAAAAAGTCAAATGTAGTTCCATTAAATTCTTTACCTTTACATATTATACATATATTTTTGCTTTTTTTTTTTTGTGTGTATTTTTTTGCTTCTATGATTAACAATATTAATGATTGGAGTGGCAAAAAAATCTAGACCTACTTTCTTTCGAGATAGTGTGGGAGGGATGTGTAGTTTGAACCACAGACAAGAGGCATCATAAAAGATATTATTACCGTTAGACAATCATGCAATCTCAATTTAGACACACTTGTGATTAGACAACTTGCCCAAATGAAAAAGAAGATTAATCTAGATATCAATTTAATTGCCTAAGTTCATTTTAGCTTTTATTTGACCTAAATCATCGGTGTCTCCACCCCATGCCATGGTCTAGTATTAATTAGGAACTTGCAAAGTTTGATAATTCTTAGGAACTTGAAGTCTGAATGAAGAAAGTTGGTATGCTAATTCTTATCCTTATCACTATGAGAGTAATGCTCCTTCATTTCATGTGAATGTTGAACTCTATTATGTATTCAATTAGTAAGACACATGAGAGGAGAGAGTATTACTCTCAGATGTACTAAAGAATTATCCCTTTTACGGTTTTACCAAATTGTAGTTCACCTAAAATAAATGAAAAATGAATCAAAAAATAAATGAAAAGAGAGTACATTTGGAAATATAAAATCAATTCCGAAAAATATTGAAAGCAAATCTATGGTCGTAAGTAAATCAAATTACAAGGAAGAACCGTGTCCCCTTAATGAGGAAGAAATTTAGTGATTTTAGTGTGTGCCTACCGAGTAGGTTCATGATAAATATTCTATCGAATCCCTTCGAACCAGGCTTTTTTTTTCTCCATTTTAAATGTTTCACTCTGTGAATTCGTGCATCTTTAGAGATTTGTTGTTGGATACGTGAGGACTCTTTTAAGATCTTTCACTGTACAAGGGATCAAATCTGAATATAACTTTTTTTTAAAAGAGAGAAGAAAACTCAAAAAAGGAAAACATAAAATTAAAGTTTCTCCATGCATATCTTATATACAGAGTGGATAATTTCTACTTTTATGTGAACCACCGCCACGTCTTGCAATTGAGCCACAAAGAATATTTTTCTTTTATAAAATGACAATCACATGGAACTCTAGTGGTTGTCAATGAAAGCCAATTTTTTTTGTTCTTTACTTCTTTTGGTAATTTTCTACTCAATCATACATTTTGTCCTTTGAAACCCTAAATGGACAACTGACTTCTAAACTAAAACTACTCAAATTAATTGTGTAACACACACACACACACATTCAATTTATGAACCTTGAATTAATGTTAAGGAAAGGCATTCATTCAGTGGTGTTTTATGTGGAGTGCAACTGTAATACCCTCCCTCACCACACATATATGAGATTTAATAGTGTGAGTTTGCAACCACAAGAATTGTGAGAATTTGAACAATGAGGCCGAAAACGAATGTAGACTTTTGTAGGCAATGTGTGTGTGTATGTGTGTGAAAGAGTGTGTCTTTATGTGTAACATATTATAAGTTTCTTTCATGGAATTTTTGGAAAGTATTATCCTAATGGCCATTATTACTGTCCTCAAGCCAACAGGTCAATTGGGGCAATTTGATTGTGATCAAAGGAGTGAAATTTAAGAGCTTTTTCTTGTTTCATTCTCAAATGTTTGATCATGATTAAAAGGTTCAAATTGTCAATTGAGTTGAAGTCGGCTAAGTCCAGCTAGATAGGATTTGTCACCTTTGAAAAACATACTTATCCATACGCGTGGAACAGATGTGTAGGAAGAGAAAGGAGGCCACAATTCACAAATTTCGTGATAATCCACATTTTATGTATCAATAATTTCTATTATTCAAATTTTTCTCAAAGAACCATGCAACTTTTGGCTTTATAATTGTTAGTTCAATCAATATATGTGACATATTCTTCTTTCTCTCTCTCTCTCTTTCTTTTTTTTTTCTTTTTTTTTTTCCCTTTAAAACATTCAAAAAGGATGTACTGACTTTTCTAATAAATAAATAAAATACACCATTTAATACGATTTTAATAAATTATGGTGAACCTATAATTAGACTCACTCACTGATGACTGCATTATCCATTATAGAAGAGCTTGAAGATTAGTCAAATTTTCCGTATTGTCCTTCTGAGCTGGTTTTATTTCTATTGATATATATCCAATGTTGGGTGGAGGTTGATCAGGGGATGTTGTGGTGGGTTATAAAGGACTGGTATGATGGGTAGCTTTCTGTGCCAATTGCCAAAGGCGTTTTCTTTTGTTGGTGACGCAATTGCTTTGTTAGACCCACCAAGAAAAAGATATTTTTTTCCCATTACACCTCCACGGCCGCCAAAAATGTTTAGAAAAAAAATCCCTTAAATTATTATTTTATTAAGAAGAAAAATCCCTTAAATTAAGTCTAAATCCAAATCTTTTAAAAATTTCAAGGATCCCCCTACGTACATGTATTGGTTATAATTTTTTGAGAATATATTGATTATAAATTACAGACAACTATACTTTAGTTAATTTTTGTTAAATAAGTTCTCAATTAATACACGAAACTAGATAAAACGCAGGGACGAATGTTAAGAATGTTATAATTCAATTTACACTATTTAATATTTTCAAGAAATACAACAAAAGTTAAAATTCTATTGTTTCTAACTATTGGATTATTTTTTAAAAAAAGTTTCATTTTCAATTTTGATTATGTATTGGCATATCTTCCTCACATAAAAGCTGCACCATGATATGACTGAATTGTTAAATTGTGAAAAACCGATAATGAAACCAGCTAAGTAATGGAAAAAAAACCATCCCAACCCACCCTAAAAATTGATCTACAAAAAGTTATAAGCAGTTGTCTTAGCATGTGTCAAAGTATAATTGGGTTTCCAAAGCTTTTGGTGTACAAAGAAGATAGTGGGAAGTCAATTAAGTGGGATGAACAAATGAGAGTCGAAGCTTTTGTTCAAGTCCCTTAATCACCAAGAAATCCACAGACGAAAAACCAACAAGAAGTAATGACAAAAAACCTTCTAATAGATCATCTCCTTTATTGGAAGACTCCACAAAACCCAATAAGAATGCACCGCTCTTTCACCATTGTCTCACCATTTACAAACTTTACCTAATTTTTACGCATGGGCCAACATGATTGGTTTTCTATGCATTATGGACCTGACCTAATTTATTGAATGGTTTTGATTCTTTTGAAGATTGAATATACATGTGGAAAAATTAACAGAAGCACTCAAGTGAATTGATTTAAGAAATATTTTTTAAAATATTTTTTATGAAAAAATAAAATTTTATATAAATTTTTTTACAATTTTTTATATTTTATGTAAAAATATTATAAAATATTTCTTAAAATTATTAATTAACAAATACCTTAAAAATATCCATTAATTAGATTCATACATATATATAAAAACATATAAACAAAGAATCCACTATCTTCCACTGAATAGGGGATTCTATGTCTCCTAGCTTAATTTGGCATAATTCTTTTTTTCTTTTCTTTTTTAAGAATCTTTGTTTATATACAATTTTTTTTTATAGAAGAATTCTGGTTTACACCCTTTTTTGTCCATATGTATACTTAATTTTAATATATATATATATATATATGTTTATATATGAATGATTAAGATTAGGTAAGCATATCATATAGAAAAGAAAAAATGTGGCCTACAGAATGATTTTCTTTTTCTTAATGTATAATCTGTAACCATATGCATCACTTTTTATGAATTGCATCAGCAGCTTTTGATTTATATCGGGATAAAAAAATTATTTTAAAAAAATCTGATTAAGTTACGAGCATGCTTTTGCAACTTGTGGTTTTTTTTTGTTTTTTGGTTTCACTTCACTGAGTTTATTGGATAGAAAAGTTGGGTGCATTTAATATTACCCCAAAAAAAAGTTGTGCATTTCTGTTGTCAACACGTGCTTCTCGTTTGGAATAGAGTAAAGGTTTGGGGAGACGGACTCACATTGACATCGCTGGACTTTCAAATCAAGGCCATAGATTCATATTGGCATCAATGTACCTGTGTTTGTGAAACAAAGTTTCTAATCTATTTAGTAAATTTATCTTTTACAAAAAAATAAATAAATAAAAAAATAAAAATAAAAATGAAATAAAAACCTGTGTTACTTGCTTTGTGATTTTTAAGGAATCAATTAGCTTTAACAAACCACTATTCAGGTGATGAGCTCTTTGGCTTGAGAGGTGATGTAAATTCGAAAGTTTAGATTCAATTAATTTATAACACTATAAAAAATACAAAGGGGTATCGATTGAGTAAGGCTTTTGGTTTTTAATTATTTGATTATCTAACATATAAAATTTTATTATATCATTTACTATATAATAAATTTTGGATCCTAAAGTCAAGTGACTATTTTTTTATTTTTTTATTTTTTTTATACAAGATAGAATTTCTACTTTAGCCTAATCTAACTGCATATGTGTGTGAAACTCTATCCTGGAGACTTGAATCTCAGCCCTTGCCCCACACACCTCACAAGTACTTATATTTGTGAAATGACTATCGCACCAACTAGTTATACTCTAGTTGATTGTACAAAGCAATTATCACAAATTAAAGATTTGGGTAAATTACATAATTCCTCTATATTTTGAGGTGGCTTTAAAAGTATGAAATTTATCTTAAGGGTAGTATATTAAAATCTCTAATTAAATGTAAACACATACTTTCATTGAATTTAAATGTTATTCAAAAAAATAACATTGTTTGTATTTTATTAATCAATGAAACTAGGTATTTGAATTTTATTATGAAACTTAATGTTCAACACTAGGGGTGTCAATGTTTGACCCAACTCGTGAATACGATACGAACTCGACATGGGTTTTTGCAGGTTCGGGTTGTGCCTTAATGGGTTTGGGTCATAAACGAGTTGACCCGAAAGTGACATGATAAGAAACGTGTCATAAGCAGGTCAACTCGCGTAACCCGCAATAGACACATTTGACACGCCAATTTATTTGTGTCAATCCGAAATAACCCACTTAACACAACCTATTTAACTCGTATAACAAATAAATATAAATTTTATTTTATATTTGTCAAATACCTTTTATATCCAACATATATTTTAAATGTAAAAAGAAAAGTGAGTAATTACAAAAATTTACAAATGATATAATTGGAAATTTAAACTTTACAAACCCTAGATCTCTAAACCTTACAAACCCTAAATCTCTAAACCTTCTTATAAATATCTAATTTTATTTTTTTATTTCAGTCGTACTACTCACTCTACTATCTTATAGTCTCATGCCCAATTCTCAAACTCAAAGTCTTAAACTGGTTATTGCTCTCTCTCTCTCTCTCTCTCTCTGTGTGTGGATGATAATCATAGTCATAGTCAAGATTAGTCTACTGTTTGCTGCAATTCTTTCAATTCAATATTGATACTTAGTATTTGACAAGTTCCTAGGATATTATATTTTTGTTGAACTATATTATTTTTGTTAAACTATGTTATTTTGAATTTGGGTTGAAGTGTATGCACTTATTTTGAAGTGTAAAGAACTTATTTCTAGATGAATGTTATATTTTTATTAAAACTATATTATTTTGAATGTAGGTTGAAGACTTGAAGTGTATGAACTGCTTTTGGGATGTAAAAAAAATTATTTCTAGATGGATGTTATATTAAATATTATGCAGGTTGAAATGGATTGTGTTACATTCATGTCAATCCAACACGACTTGTTTATTAAGCATGTCTAATAAGTTGGGTCAGGTCAACCCGCCTTATTAACAAGTCGGGTTAGGGTTAAAGGATCATGACACGATTATTAAATAGGTCGAGTTAGGGTTGAGCCATTTAGTAGAATACTTCTACCTTGACACGAAATGAACCCAACACGCTAACCCGAATTGACACCCCTATTCAACACTTAAGGTAGTATATCTACAACTTCCATTAAAAAAAACATATATACAACGTTTTTCTATTGAAATGGGTTATCTAACATGGATTAAAGTGTAATTAAAAAAATGGTACAATGGAGATATTGTACTTTTATTTAATTAAAAAGAATGATTTTTTTTTTTTTTTTTGCTGAATTATTTAAAAAGAATGATTGAAATACCCTTTTCTTTCGTGCAGCATGTTAACTAATTATCAGTCATGCTTCAAGAAATATTGTAACGTAATATAAATATATAATGCTTTCATTTCATAAATAGTTTAAAAAAAAAAAAAAATTACAAACACATTCCTATCTAGATTTCATAATTGGGAGAAGGTTAGACAACAAAGTTGATTTGTCTTAGTTAACTCTAAGGAGTTACCGTCCACGTTAGGCGAGTTGGTACTTCTCCAAGTTTTAAAGGTTTGAGGGATCCATGGACCCAAGTTTGAGCGGTCTTGGGGTGGGATTATATTGTCGATCATAAAAAAAAAAAAAATAAATAAAAAAAAATAAAAATAAAAACTCCAAAGAGTTGGTCTAGTGATTTTTAAAAACTAATAAAATTTATAAGATTTTTGAGTTCAAAACTCTTAACTAGCATATTGCATATTGGAAGCCACCCCAAAGAGAACTCCTCTATGTAATTACTTAGTGAATGTATATCAAAAGAGTATGTGTACTATTTGAACTTTGATGAGACCATTATCGTGGGCACAGTACTTCTGTTAAAGGCTTAAAGTGTCGTTGCTCAGCTCAGCTTGTGAATGTATATCAAAAGAGTATGTGTACTATTTGAACTTTGATGAGACTATCATTGTGGGCACAGTACTTCTGTTAAAGGCTTAAAGTGTTGTTGCTTTGCTCAGCTCGTGAATTTATATCAAAAGAGTATGTGTACTATTTAAGCTTTGATAAGACTATCATCGTGGGCACAGTACATCTGTGAAAGGCTTAAAGTGCCGTTGCTCTGCTCAGTTCGTGAATTTATATCAAAAGAATATGTGTACTATTTAAGTTTTGATAAGACTATCATCGTGAGCATAGTATATCTGTGAAAGGCTTAAAGTGCCGTTTCCCTACTCAACTCTTGCCATCACGTGAAACGATACGAGAAATCCTTATACATCAGTCGTCAATTGACGGTTATTGGAGATGAATGCGACCCACATGTAAACCTCACATGTTGGCCAAGCAATTGTTATAAAAGGTACCAACACAACTGAAGGGTTGTTTTCATGAACAGTAGAATGATTCATAATGAACGAAGAGAAAAGAACGGTTTTCATTGATATTTTGTATTTTTGGAATTTGTTGATTGACTGTTGGAAAAGTTGAACAATATAAGAGTGGTCGTAAAACTAGCACGTAAATGAAAGGAAAGAGAAGTACGGATGATCCGCCTGCACTGCAAAATAGTCTGTGAATGATGGGGGTTAATGTGCGACCCACGCCCCTATTCCCATATTCCCACATGTGGTTTGGTATTTTTTCGTACACACCAACTTGCACTAGTACCTTTTTATCAGTTTATCTTTTCTACTATGCACACTCCAGTACATACATAATAAGAGGATTGATGCTCTCTGGCTACCATGAATCATTGTTGCTGATTTGCTTTTTAAAGTGATTGGATCTGTTGGTCCCCAATCTTTGTACGAAACAAGATACCTATGGAAACTATGTCCAATAGCTTTTGTAAATGAGCCAAGCTGAATTAGTTTTCATCTCGCTTTTCACTCAATCTTAATTTATGCGGCAAATAAATCTAGCTCAAACTTAGATTTATGTTTCATTGTTGTTAAATGAGAGGTAGAATGAGGAGATAATGATCCAATTCATGAATTTTTGCTTTAATATATCATTTTAAATTATCCAGTGTGCTAAAAGTTTAAACAGTTAAGAAATGATAATTTAATCATTCAACTACAAAATTACAACAAATATTAAATCAACCAAACTCAAATACAACAATATGTTTATTGATGGACCACATAAAAAGTTCAAGGTGAACCTTTCTTACTTTGAATTTCTTTGCTTTGGACCAAAAAAAATAAGAAGAAGAAGAAGAAAATGAAAGAAAAAAAAAATTTCGCTCACACTAATCAAGGGTGTAAATGAATCAACTTGCTTATGAACTACATGAGTTTAGCTCGAGAAAAAGGTTGTTTATATTTGTTTGTTTAGCAAACAAGTCAGGCTCAAGCCTAAGTTTATCTATAATTATTAAGCCAATTAAGTTTAAACATAATAATGCGTTTGTCAGCAATGTCATGAAAATAAAACTCGATTTAACTATACATAATATTACATTTGTCTAAAAATATACTTCTATACACTTGAAAATGGATTGTGTAAGTTTGTAGATAGGTCCAAACGATATCAAATTATTATTTTTGTAGTTTATTGATAATATAAATAATTCATTCGTAATAAAAATTTATAGATTTGTAAATGGGTAAAATAATTTAGTCATGATTTTACTACATAATGGAAAATAATAAGTTAATTAAATAGTTCATGAATAATGTCAAACTGGTTCACAAAAAAAATGAATCAAGTTTAAACATGTAATATTGTTTAGTAATAAAATTGAGCTTAGCTTGCATTTGAAATAAAACTAAATGAAAAAATCTGAACTTTTAATGCTAGGCTCAACTCAGCTCATTTACATTCCTATACACTTGTAAAGCCATTTGGAAGGATGTGATTAAACTGCCATTGTATGCATGAAATGGTTATTTGTGTTAAAACGGTAATACACATAATCTCTCGTCTTCAAGCGAGAGAAAAACAAAATTTCTAATTTTGAGGGGTAATCATATGTAGAGATGATATTCAATAAAAGAGTTGAATTTAATAACCAACACAAAGTTGGTATCCAAAAGATTGAAACGGTTAATTGAACGACCATTTTAGTTGCAGACATCTTGAGGTAGTAGAGAAATTTTGTGATTAATTTTTTTTTTTTTTAAATCCACATAAGGCATGTGGCAGTAGCTCAAAGCATAGGCTTTTTTCTTCCTCAAAAAAAAAAAAAAAAAAATGATAGGGTTTAAAATCTATGATCTCAGCTTCGTAATGACAACTTTCTATTATCAAGTCACCACCTATTAGATGAATCACATAGTGCTTTTATCTTGATCAATATTTGTAGGATCTAGTTAAAGGGTACATTTAATTTAAATCAATTATTAACAAACAATTTAAGAAAAGTTTTGATATAAATAAACGCCCTTAGGGTATCGGTTAACATTTCCCTTTGTTATTTTTGGATTATCGTATTCATATTTGAGGGATCTTAATCGTATAATCAATTATATGTTAAATATTCCTTATTAATCTATTAAATCAAATATTCAATGGAATAGGATTATTTGTGGTGTCAAAAAAGAATAGGATTATTTGTGACCGTTTTGCACATATAGAAAGAAAATTACCTAAAAGGTCAGATGGTTAATTCTTGCTTGTCATTGCTCTCAGATGGTATATCAATAAGATAATTTGAGTCTCCCTCAGTATGTGTGTTTGAGAGAGAGAGAGAGAGTAACGATAATAACTACCTAACACAACCATACATTAAGGAAATATGTGAATTCATGAAACAAAAGAGAGACAAAAAAGGCAATGGGACAAAACACAAAATTGTGGAATATAGTAATATTGCTAATAGCTAGGTAGATAAAGAGAGGTCCAAAATAAAGCTTTAAGTTTAGGATGTAGCCACCAACAATGGCTTCCAAGTTAACAATCTTTTCTTATCATGCTGATGATGCTCACCTACTTTGCACATTCTTTGCCTCTCATACTTTTCTATTCCCATATCAGCCTCACAATAACCATCATTCACATTATTATCATCTTTCTCTTCACCACCCGAGTACACATCCTTAATTTCTTCAACATCATTTGCTTCATTTTCTTCAACTACTACTGCTTCTTTTTCTTCTTCTTCTTCGTCTTCTTCTTCTTCTTCTTCTTCTTCCACATGTTGTGTATTTTCTTCATTGGTCACGTCATTTTCAAGTCCATCTTTTCCATATTCCTCTTCACTAGCTAAATCATTGGCTATTTTTTCTAACACGTCAACATTAGTAGTACTTGGAGTGGGACAAGTTTTCAACAAGCATAATCGAAGGCGGCCATGGCTTCGTTCGGCTTGAAAACATGTGTGTTTAGCTGGCGCCTTGACAGCTTTGATTATCAGCCGCCCATCTTCACGGTGGGGCCTAAATCGCAGAGATTCCTTGCCGCTTATCGTTGTCAAAGGAGGTGGAAAATTAAGAGGATTCGCTTTCCTAGACTTTGCTCCAAAAAGTTGACGTGATTTTTGTTGCGAATTCCCGCTCTTTGAGTTTGATGAATCCCATGACGGCAATGAGAAAATGCTGCTTTCATTGATGTCTGTGCCTGTCTCGTTGCCTAAATTCTCGGTGCATAATTCCAAGCTCTTTTCACTAAGCGTGGACCAAGACCTTTTCGCTAGAGGATGGACATAGGTGGTGTTTTCTTTTTCCACTTTGGGACCTTGTAATGAGGTAGTACCGAGAGATTGGAGGAAACTCCAACCACCCAAGTCAGGATTTGAGGAGGTTTTGTTGTCTATGGGAGTATAGGGCTTGTTGGAGCTGATTTCTTCAATGTTACTATTATGGCGCTTGTTGTCTCCAAGTTCTTTGGTGTTGGAATCCAAAAAACAAGATTTTAAGTCAAGTTCAAGGGGTTGAGAGAAGTGTGGTTTTGCTGAAGACATTTTGAGCCTCACTGTCCTAATTGGCTCAACAAGATGGGAGTCTAGGCATGACTGCAAGCCTTGGCACACAATTGTTGCCATGACAATAGCTTATGCTTTGAATCTTTGAAATGAAAGGCAAGAAGGGTTATAAAAATGGAGGCAGAGGAAGAACAGAGGAAAAGGCTGCTGTTTTGAAAGGGAGAGGCAGAGGAAGAACAGAGGAGTTGGGTTTTTGGATTACAATGAAAGGCACTTTGTATTGCAAGGGACAGGGAGAGATAGAGAAAGAAAAGAGTGAAGTTGAACATGAGGCATAAGTGAGGGGTGGGGTGTGAATTTGTAGTCCCAAAAAGTGTTTGAGGTATTATGTCCAAAAAAAAAAAGTGCTTGAGGTGTATTGTAGAGAGAGAGGTGGGTAGGGGCCTCTTTACATCACTTGAATTATACAATTCTATATACTACCTCACACTACAAAAGAGGATATAAAAAAGAAGAAGAAAAAAAAAAGTGGGAGCAAAAGATGATTCCTATTAAGTAAATATGTGTTTAAACTTAATTTTTAGACTTTGAATTTAAACATTATTACCAAGTGAGAAAATAAGAATTTCAAGATAAAATTCCCATATCAATATCCCATGTGGGCAGGAATTGTGTCTGATGAAAATGTCCTTTTGTGCGCATTTATGTAGTTGAGGAGAGGGACAGGTGGGAATACAGATGGAGTGTTTCATTGCTACAAAATTACCAGCTTTTCAATTCCCTTCCAAAAGAAAGCCAACAAAAGGCCATGAAAGGCCATGAACAAAAGGATTCCCCCAAATATTTCTTGATAGCGATTGCTTTTTCTTTCATTTTTTTTGTTTTTGTTTTGTTTTTTTTTTTTAATTTTATAAATATGACAACCATGAACCATCCATAGTTTTTATTATTAGTTTTATGTATGATTCATATGTTTTACGAGTCAGAAACAAGGTTTTTCAAATGGGAATAAAAATCTGAAGGAAAAAAAAAAATCAGCCCACGCCCTTTGAATTGTCTAGAAGTCAATATTATTCAATTTCACATCATTCTTGCCTACCAAAGAAGAGAATTGACCAAATTTCTATCCTAAACAGTAAACACTCAATAATGCTTTTCTTAGTGGAAATATAACATTTTTTTTTTGAGAGAATAGTGGAAATATAACATGGTAAGGGTAACTTAGTCAAAATTAGAAGTGGGTGTTTTTCAAAACTAATGTTTTTTCTTTGATAAGCTGGGGAGACTCCATACTGCATGCTGCATGGATTAATGATTATGTTTGGGGAAAATTTTTATGGGAATAGTGACAGAATCCAAAGGGCCTTATTTTCGGCCATGAAATTCAAATAAAGCTAGCGGATGTCATTGTGAGTCCCACCCCATAAGGCCTGCATTATTATTATCGTTGTGCCATTCTATTCAAATATTGTCATGATAAGGTAGGAAAATACCAGCAAAAATATGTGTGTACTGTATTTAATTCAGTATTCTAAAAGAATAACAATTGTAATTGAGCTAGCCTCTTATAATTACATTTTTTACAAGTTTTTATTTCTTGAAGAATCAATTTTATATCACTTAATAATGTTTTTTGACAATCGAAAATGGATATTCTCTTTAATTATAATTCATTCTTCTATTTCATAATTAGTATTTTTTTTCAAAATTTTTTTAAAGAATATTAATTGTAAGAATAAAATTATTTTCAATATTTAATGGACTAAAAAATGTAATTACAATTTTTTCTAACTAAAGCCTAGTTTAATAGAATTTTTTTTTTCCCCAAAGGACTATTATCCTCGGCAAAGTCTTTTGTTTAAATAATTAAAAAATTTAAATTAGATTTTCTTTCAAAAATATTTTCTTCCCTTTCCTTCATCCACATTAATTTTTCTCTTAATCACCTTTTTCCTATATGCTTTCTCACTTCCAAGTAAGGTAGAATCCTTTTTCTTTCTTTTTTTCACACATAGATTGTTCCAAAATCTATAGGTGTTTGAATTATTTAAATGAAAGAAAAAGTCTACATAAAATTTAATTAGTCAATAATTCTCATAATTAATAATAGGGTTCGGTTAATGTGTGCCCTAAGGACATATATTAAGCCATCCATTTTTGGAAACATTTTCTCAAAAATTGAAAAAATTGTCAATACTTTTTCAATTCCCGAAATTTTTTTTTTTAAATGGTTAATTATTGTGTGCCCTTAGGGCACACATTAACAAAATCCTTAATAATTTTACAAGAGAGTTATTTATAATGAAGGGAAATTATTTGTTCCTTTTTCTAAGAAAACCCTTTTACCTACAAAGATGAAATAAAATATTGACTTGATTTTTGGCTAACACAAGTTGCTAGCTCTTGTGTGGGTGTGAGTGTGAGTGTGACTTTTCACTTAACCCAAACATTGTTTGTCACTACCCTTAATGTACGGATATCTAAAGAAGACATACATGTTCTTAAAAAGACCTCTGACAAAAGAGAAAGCAGTGTGATCCTCCACTAACCCTAATGCTTGTCGGCTAGTTTTTAGGCTTTGAACCCATAGCCCTTAGAATCACACCCTAAGCCATGTGAGGATACAACAAAATGACCTAGCCTAATTGCTTAAAGCATAATAGAGTCATTAGACCGCAAAAGTTAGTGTTCAGACATAAAATCTAAAGCTGCTACAATTAAGAGCTTAATTTGTTCCAAGTATAGAAATTTTTACAGATACAAGCTTGCTATAGTTCCACCATTAGAGGAAAGTGACAGTTAACATCACAAATTCATGTATGTACTATGCATTAGCTTTTGCACGTTGCCTTTCTATGATTATTACACATGCATGAACTAAATATGTAACTTTAATTCTACTCCTCTGATTGGCTTTATTAGTTTTGTTCATTAAAATAATGTTGGGGTAGCTAATGAGATCACTGAAAAACCAAGGAAACTATGTAACACCGACCAATGTAAACCACAATTAAGTTGACCCATATAAACAGCAACTTAGTAAGTAGTTTTTTTTAGAATAAAACCCTTTATAACGTGAATCAAGAGTCAAGACGTACAGCCATTATATGCACATTTCATCACCATATTCCATCTGTTTTCATATGAGACATGAGGTTATGATTTTTCTGCTTTTAGTTTCCTCGCAGTTGATATTTGATTTGATTGTAAATAGATTGAGATAGAGACATGGACTTTTCTTGTGGTTTTACAAAAATAAATTACACAAACAAACTAATCAGGGATGGGCGTATGATTAAAAGGAATTGTGCTAAAGCATACGCAAAGTAAAACATATATATGTTTAGCAAAAGATTTTTTTTTTTGGATGAATAAAGATTCTTCGTAAGCAGTCAATTTTCTATTGTTTTCCAATCTCCACTCAAGTTTAAACAAATGTTTTCCATTGTCCTAAAAGCCTTTGTCAAGTAGGTAGAAATATTGACCCTTTTCTACCTGTCCTCCTTCCCCATTCTTAGATGGGATGGGAGCAAATGTCTTGTAGCTTATAACACAAATGAAGATTTGATAGAAATAGTAACAAAGTTACAAATTCCTCAAATTCCTGTTTGGTCTCCTGAAATATTCATTTCCTTGATAAAGAAGTAATTGATATTCCAAAATTAAAAAAGAAGAAGCTAATATTATATTCTTTGCTTCTCAAAGAATACAAGTAAGAATCTCATATAAGTGGACAATATTATAAAAGATTTGATGGTTTTGATCCAAAAAGTCCTCTCGCATTTGGAGAAGAGAAAACTCTTAAAAGAACATGAAGTCAGTATTTTTTGAATAGTATTTGGTAATTTTTGGTTTGAAAGAATACATACATATATATACATATATGAGTAGAGAGTTTGTTTATTGTTTGGGTAAGAAAACACAATTTAGGGCATGTTTGGTATGTATGAATATACAATATAATGGAATAATTCTTCTATTATTTGACTATGCTTTTCCTTAGAGTGAATAGCAATTCACATTTTTTTTTTTAAATAAGGAATAAGTATTTCTTATCAAAAAGTCTATAGCAACTATTTATTAATGTACATAATGCATTTATTTATTTATTTTCCTTTGAACATAAGATTTCTAAGACTTAGAGATGATTGTGGTACTTTTTGCATACATGAAATATTATGTTATTAAGATTCAAAACATTTCAACACTTATATATGAACGGTTGGATTAATATTTTAAGAAACATGTATAGTTTTTAATTACAAACTTTTTAATATAACATTATGATATTTAAGCACGTGAATTTAGAGTTTACTGTTCACAGAAGATATTATCAAATTTTATCATTTTTTTAATATTATGGAGATATAAATTTGAATAAAGAAACATAATATTTAAGTATAAAATTGTTAAATTTGTAACAGGATGCTAAACTAGATCCACAAAATTGTAAATATAGTTTTATAAATATGCTTAATTTAGGAAATCTGACTTCAATACAATTCCATTCACCTATCGTATCATACGTGGAATGAAAATTCAGAGTATTCATGTGTTGTAATCAAATAGATGAATAATAATATTTTTCATTTCAATTTCTTATATTTCTTGTAATATTGATTTCTAAATGTATCCGTAGTATTGGGATTGTGTTGAATTTTATTTGTGAGTTGTAGATGGTATTGAGAGTTTGTCTTGTCAACTTCGATGATCAAAATTTGTTGAGCATCTGATTATTCTTCCATATGTATAAAATCTCTCATCCTACTTATACCAAGTGTGTGTAATCCCCGGTTTTGGAATATCTACCTAGCTAGTAATTAACTGGGTTTATGTCCATCTGTTAGATATTGAGAACCAGTTGCCCTGCTGCCTACTACGTATAGCACCTGGTTTCGATATTATCTGAATTTGCACCATTTTTGGCAACCTGTATTTGGCAATTCCATAATATTTTCATTGTCATCTAGAGTTTTAAAAACTTACATTAATATTTGAGAAATACTACATTCACAGTATTTGCACAACAATTTTAAAATGAATTCTAGGTGGTAAATTATATTGTTATTAGTTGGTAAAAATGTGATGTCAAAGGTGGACTCAAATTAAACTCAGTAACAACTTATAATTTAAGATTTATTTGTGAAAATATTGTTGCTTTATTATTTAGGGCTATTTGTTCTATTACATGTTGACTAAATCTTAGCTTTGCCTCAGCCGGATTGTACTTCTGACCTGGCATGGTCACTTATAAAGCACTCTACAGGTCAACTAAAAAAAAATTGTGGTTAAGCTAAGCATGCATATACTTTAAATAAGTATTTATTTATTTTATTGCTGGTAGATTTAAATTTAGGGTTGTCCACTTTTATCATATGACCGACCAACGGCTCACCTGCACAGACATCAGTGCCTTCATGATCATAATACACCGATTAGGTTTTATACTTAGGGTTTGAATCCATATAATTTAGTCAACAACAAGGGACCAGTTGAAGCAATTAAAACCCAAACGGTGGATGATTACTTGACCCAAACAAGCATCGCTTTCCTAATCCCCTAGGTCTTAACTATGCCAAATAGCTATGGCCTATAGGTGCGTAATCTGATAACTGAAGTGCGCGCAATTCCCACAGATACAAATAACGAAATTTATTTAATTAATACCTATCATTTTATATATATATAATTAACCTTCGGTAGCTCTGGGTGAGGATGCATGCTCATCAACCCTCAATTTAGCTAAAAGGGCTTCATTATTAATACATTTGAGTGTATATATATATATATATATATATATATATATATATTTGTGTGTGTGCCAACTCTGAGTGAAAGAGAGAATGAAAGTTGCATCAGAATCCATCAATATATTTCTTATATTAAATAAAGAAGAATCTTTAACTGAGTACGTCATGTCTCCTAGTAAAGCCTAAAGTTAAGCCTTTGATATGATTTTTTTTTGCCTATAATTCATATTCTAATTAAGACTTTATTGAGAAAGACAAGAGAATCCAGTTCATGGCTTACACAAGCACATAAACAAGGCACTGCCCATCAACCTTTTTGACCATGTTAGTGCCACCTTTTCTTTCCATTGTGATTAGCTTTTCCTTCTCTTTAAATAAATAAAAAATAAAAAAATTCAACAATACTATTAGAGTCTCGACATGCTAAGGTGGCAAATTATAATTCATGTCGCATCCCTTTCATATGAGATCACTCTTTATATCTATTTTATTTTACACTAATTACAACTTGTTATCTTAACAATTATTAAAAAAAGTTGTGAATTTTGTTGTGTATCTATAATACTTGTTTTTCTTTTTTACTTAAAAAACTCACGAGTACAATTCCGTAATTTGTTGCAATATAGGTTCTCCAATTAAACTTAAATACATAATTACATTATAATTAATTATCATTGGAAAAGATAGCACTGTTAGTACTTTAATATTGATCAATAATACAATCATAAGTTTGAATTTAATTGAAAACTTAATAAGAACTTACTTTTTCCATTTTATGTATTCGCTTTTCAAAGTACTTCACATCAGATTATCTATTTTATATTACATTTCATTAAAATATCAATTTTTCTTCACACATAACAACTATCACATTCTTTTCCTTTATTCTTGAGATACATAAGAAAAGAATAAACAACTAAATACAAAATGAATAATGTTTGTATAACTTTACATATTTACTATAATAAACTTGTAAATTTACGTAATTATATACAAATTAATATGAGTGATTTTAAATAAAATTGTATAAATTTTACACATTTTTTCTATTATACACCAACTGATATATGAATGGACTAGGTATTACGTTATCCAAGATTTGCCCAAAAAAACAAAATAATGAAACCTATGTAGCCATGCAAACATGTTATGCAGCTAATGGTCAGTTCATGAGTATATACCCAAAAATTTAAGGTATCGAGCCCATGAAAAAACTTTTGAGGCAACATGTAAACGTCGCAGTCCCAGATTAGCATTGCAGAAAGTGACCAGACACTCAGCTGTAATCTCAACTGGCATGCATGATTATACTGCTTTTAGTTTTACATCACTATTATAATAATTATTTTTTATTATTTAAATTTTAAAAAATTCGATCACATTCATGCTGAGAGTTTCTCCATTGGTTCTGAAAGAATTTAAAATTACAATGAGTTGAAAAACTATATGTGGCATTATAATTTATTTATAACCATACCATATTTGATAAAGGTATTCTCTAAAAAATATATATTTGATAAAGGTAAACAGACAAAGAGAATATTTTTAATTCTTTATATAACCGTGTATAAAAAGGTTACAGCCGTATATGACTATTTAAGAAGACATGGTAACAAAATTCTATTAAAGAAATATGCATGCTTGCAGCTCTCAAGTATCTAGGGCTGTAACCTAGGCCTTTCCTCATATCTTCCCAAAGCTTAGAGACATTCTTTAGCCTCTTAACATTATTATTATGTATATGGGGGATTCTGATTAAAAGCTTATTTAAAACAAATTAAGGTGGGCTCCTATATATGCATTGCTGAATTAAAATTTAAAAAAAATTTAGAACTTATAAATGTTATATAATATGAGAGCCTAAATCAGTAAATGAGGCAAATTTAATTTCTATAATTTGTTATAACAAATTAATCACCGATAGAGCCTTAGAGGATGTTATGGAGCTTTTCTCTCCTCACCTAAACATTAGACTCAGTGACATATTAATAATAACTAGTATACACTCTTTGCAACTTTTATCATAGTTCATAAATGAGTTCTAATTAACTAAACTAGTAAAGTCTCTCTTATTGTTGAAAAATAGATTTAGGGTTCGATTCCCACTTACATTAAAAAACCAATTGATGTCTTGATCTAACGATAATGAACAAATAGCTTACATTCAAACGGAAAACTATAAACAACTACATGAAACTTGAACTAAGAAAACTATAAACAACTATGTCATATTAATTTTATGTTCTATGAGTACAAAGTAGGATTAGGATTCATAGTACAAGAAACTTGAACTAAGATAATACAATGAACCTTGATTAAAATATAAGACAATGGGTTTGGAGCTTGGAAGTTTGTTATCTCTAACTACCCACTCAAGCTCAAGGAACAAGTTTGAAATCAACTTAAATTCGAAAGGAGGGAGTGATATGGATTAGTTGGAATGCATATAATAGTCCTGTTTAGCACAGTGGAGAAAGAGTGAACCATGCTTTAATACCATATTAAAAAAAGATCTCTAATATAATGTTAGAATAAGATAATATTAGAAGTAAAGAGAAGATGAGATTATCAAAGTAAAGAGAAGATGAGAGAAAGAAAGAAGTCAAAGAACACATAGAAAACACAGTCCGATTAGTGGCCTACATCATCAATGGGAAGTATTTAATGAATACATCATTAATGTGAAGGTTTATGAGTTACATCGAACTTATTGAATGATAAGTACAAAAGATGAATCTTTCTACCATTAAGTTACTATCCTGGACTAATTATGGGTTATAGCAATTAAGGACCATGTGCACAAGTTGGATTAGAATTCATATATAGGACAAGGAACTTGGGCTAAGACAGTAGACTGAATATTGATTAGATTAACACAATGGCCACAGAGCTTGGACCTTGATATTCAACAAAAATAGTTCTTCCACTAAATCAGTGGAATGATTCTACTTATACATTCAACAAACGATTACATTATGTTCTTCTTGGGTGCGCTTCTTCGGCAACAATTTCTATATAACAATATTTGCTAGTGCACCCATCGAGTACACACAGCTATTGTCTAGAAATGGTTTGACATGGTCATACCAACATCTACCAAACAATGGATTATTGTTAGGTATACACGTGTGTGAAGTCCTACATTGACTAATGATGAGAATAATAAACAGTTAATATAACATAATTGAGCTCATATCCTTAAAGTTTAAGCCTTTTAGGTTAAGTTTGTCTCTATATATTATATTAACTAAACGCTAACCCGTGCGATGCACGGGAATGCTATTGAAAAATAGATTTAATATTTCTTTTATTCTATAAAGAGTAATCATTGTGTAGCGGATTACATTCTATTCAAAATTAAAATTAAAATTAAAAATTAAAAAGAAGAAAAGACGTATAACATCATTTTGAGTTGTAAATCTATAGTTTAATATCATTTTAAATTTTTTTTTAAAGGAATAATGTGTTTGGGTCTAAAAGAGTATGTGTAAAACCAACCGTGAAAAGTTCTTAAGAGTGGAGTTTCTCTAGATTGAACGTGTTTAAGGTTAATATTTACGCACTTTTGTTTCAATGGCCAATTAGAGAGGGGTTACGGTCAACAAAGTTTACCAAAATGAAATTTTACACCAATTGACATTTGTATCACATTTTTCAACACAAAAAAAAAAAAAAAAAAAAAAAATTTGAAAGAAAAAGTTGAACAATTATTCTATATGATCCTTTAATTGAAGAGCCAATCTAGATTTAACTTGCTTCTAAAGCACAAACAAATCATTTCCCAACTTTCAATTTTATTATCAATTGTCTCAATTTCATACTGCTACCACGCCAAACACATTTTTGATGCATACTTAGATGCATAACATCCCATAAAAAGCTCATGCCCAATTGACATTTGGCCACAAAAGCAAACAACCCCAAAAAAATCTGCAACTACTTCACACTCTTGGATTTAGTATTCTTGGAACCAAATACTTACTAATCATCAAATCTTGTATAGCAAATCGTTGCTCACCCCGAATACTTTTATTCATCTGATAACAATTTCCACAATTACTACAATAGGCCATTGAAAGGGAAAAAAAAAATTACATAGCAATAGTAACTTCAAAAGCTAACATCGTGATGTTTGAGGGAACATTTTAATAACCAAAATGCAAATCAAACTAAACTCTCTAGATAAATCACTGCTATAACAGTGCATGTCCTCCCATTACTTCTTGCAAGCCAATAGTAGTAGCAAGAGTTACCACGATTACTTTGGCTTGATGAAAGAAAAACCAAAACCTTAGCTGAAAATATTTTACTACAAAGAGGCAATTACTTTTATCAGAAAAAAAAAAAGTAAAAGAAAAATAAAATGCAAGTCTAAAATTCTTCCCAAACCAAAAAAAAAAAAAAAAAAAAAAAAAAAATTAAAAGCAACAATGAAAGAAAATGCTTGTCAAAGTATCACGAAATTGAGACAAATATATATTAGTGCCCAAAAGAACTACAAATAACCAAGACAATTAAAAATTAACAATATACACAACCCAAAAAAAAAAAAAAAACTTCATGTGAGGATTATGCTATGAAAAGTGGAACATATGGAAAGAAATAAATTTAATTTTATGTATTGAAAACCATTATGCTACTAAAATCTCATACTACCCTCATAAGGTTTTTATTTATTTTAAATCTCACTTATCAAAAAAATAATTTTTTTTAATCTTGCCCTTTTCGTAGGAGTGTATTGTTCTCAACAAAAAGATTTTGCCAAAAAAGAATGGAATCCAAATTATTGTGCAGGTTTATGTGATTTATGACTGCTTGAAACCAAAAAAAGATGGGCCATACTATAGTATTTCCAACTACCACAATGACTTGTTTTGTGGAAGGTAATTATCATTGCACCAAACCCGACCTCTAAATTCTACACTTATGTTCAATTATGCACTACATCTAGTCCTAATTGGCTTATATGTTTAGAATTATATGCAAAACTAAATTAATTAGGCTCCAAAAAAAAAAAAAAAAAAATTCTAACATAAAGTTAAAATTTCATAAAATAAACATGAATTCTAATATCAAACTCCAAATAAATTATATAACATGCAATGAAGAAACCCAAAAAAAAAAGAAAAAGAAAAAAGAAAAAAGAAACTATAGTAGCTAAATATACAAATAAAACAGTAATTAAAAGACATTGACACACAAAAATTAATATCTAAAACTAAAGAAGCATACCTTGCTCAGAATTATTTATTTATTTATTTATTTCAATAAGATCAAACCTAGCTCAAAAAACCTTGAATTAAAAGAACAAATTTTAAGTAGATTAGTAAAACAAAGGGCCGAATAAAGAAAATAGGTAAGAGGTAAAGTCCTAAAATTAAAGTAACAACATCACTAACCATTTTAAAAACTCCAAGCGATGAACAATGGCAACCCCCCAACTCAACAACATCTTTGCCAAAGAATGCATACTATGACACATCAAAAAATGTACCTTTTGCATCACAGAAGAACTCAAGTAAAAACCTATCAATTCTCCAAACCTACAATTTAAAAAAATACCCTCCAAATATAAGAAAGACATTTAATGAAATTAATTATTCCCAATGAGAAAAATACACACACAACCTTGCATGCTTATATGCATACAGGGCAGGACAATCATAAAAGGGTTTTTGAACTAATCATAACCTCACTCTCAAGCCATTTTGAATTCAAACCAATTTTCTCAACAACAACCAAAAAAAAAAAAAAAAAAATTAAAGCTCTTTTGCTAAAATCCACATTATAGTAAAACACAAAACCGTTAACTTATTTCAAACAACAAATGATGTAGCATAAAACATAGCCCAAATGTGAAACCATATAACTTATTTCAATGAAAAAAATTGGAGTGGCATTTTATGAAATTACACAAAATAGTCATCCTATCCAATATAGTGACAATTTTTTAATGTAGTATTATACAAAATATGAATGGTTTTGATTCATGGGCAACTAAATAGGCCTAAGAGATGTGCCTAATGAGGGAAACATGCAAAGAAACATCCATTATCAGCTCAAATGTTATTTGCCTTAGTCAAATAGTTTGATAGTTGATAAATTCATAATTTCTTTGCAAGTAAAAGTAATGGCTTATAGGTATTTATCATTACCAACTCTGGAATGTGATAGAGACTAATTTTACAAAAATTGCTTTGATTCTAATATCAATTGTTGGAAGTGGATATCAATCTAAATGATGCAGTATACAATGGATGCATTAATGAGAAGTACAATTTGATCAATTCAAGAAACGGAATCTTACATGTTAAAGGACGTTGGAAGGTGATTTGAGAGGTGCCACCAACACTTTATACTTCACTACTTTAGAGTCTTACATTCTTCCAATAAGCCACAACACATTAAAAAAATGAGACCTGAGATATTTCCAAATAAACCAAGGTAAAATAAAATAGTTTTTTTGGCTGTAAAATTATAGCACTATTGAAACGACATTTAGGCAATCTCACATACACATCAATGGCATGCCAAGGATGCTAATCTAATATAAACACAAACAAACGAAAAAAAAAGGGTCTCATATTAATATAAACAGAGCATAAAAGTTTTGCACCCAAAAAAAAAGAATTGAGATGTAGAGATACCTCAAACAAAGCAGGGAGGTTCTGTCAGTATTTATAAACTATGTGGAAAGGAATAAAGGGAGGAAGGAAATCAGATAGGCAGCCGTTACTGCGAAACAGTAGAGCAGGAAGGCGGATAGCTTTCAAACTCTCTGTTTTCTAATGCAATACCTGAAGGCTTCAACAATTTTTTTCCTCCCTTTAAGCTTCCCTCTATGTTACAATCTTCAAGCTCTCTTTCTGCTCACGTTTCTATTTGGTCACGCAAAACCCTGAATGCTTCCCCCACCCCCCACCCCCCCTTTTTTTTTTTTTTTTTCTTTCTTCCAAACCGGCTTGCACGTTTGATATTTTTAATTTCTTTTTCCTTTAAGCTGAACTGAAAAGGCTTTGGGTTGGGCTTGATAGTGGAACTAAATAAATAAGAGATGGGCTGGATTAAATATACAAATTTATTATAGGGTGATAGTGGGAGTAAATAAATAAATAGTGGGCTGCATTTATAGGGCTAGGATTTATAGGGCTGAAAATTGTAAAAATCATTTTAAAATTGAAGGAAAAATTTTTTTTTTTTTAAGAAAATGACGTGGCAGCTGATGTGGCGCAATATGAGAGCAGCAGCATTAAACGCTACGCTTTAGCTTTTAGTAATATATAGTTTGATAGTTGATATAAACACAAACACAAACAAATGAAAAAAAAAAAAAAAAAAAAGGGTCTCATATTAATATAAACAGAGCATAAAAGTTTTGCACCCAAAAAAAAGAATTGAGATGTAGAGATACCTCAACCAAAGCAGGGAGGTTCTGTCAGTATTTATAAACCGTGTGGAAAGGAATAAAGGGAGGAAGGAAATCAGATAGGCAGTTGTTACTGTGAAACGATAGAGCAAGAAGGTGGATAGCTTTCAAACTCTCTGTTTTCTCATGCAATACCTGAAGGCTTCAACATTTTTTTTCTCCCTTTAAGCTTCCCTCTACGTTACAATCTTCAAGCTCCCTCTCTGCTCATGTTTCTATTTGGTCACGCAAAACCCTGAATGCTTCCCCCTTTTCCTTTTTTTTTTTTTTTTTTTCTTTTTTCATTCTTCCAAACTGGCTTGCACCTTTGATATTTTTAATTTCTTTTTCCTTTAAGTTGAACTGAAAAGGCTTTGGATTGGGCTTGATAGTGGAACTAAATAAATAAGAGGTTGACTGGATTAAATATACAAATTTATTATAGGGTGTTAGTGGGAGAAATAAATAAGTAGTAGGCTAAATTTATAGGGCTAGGATTTATAGGGTTGAAAACTGTAAAAAACCATTTTAAAATTGAAGGAAATTTTTTTTTTTATTTTAAGAAATGACGTGGCAGCTGATGTGGCTCAATGTGAGAACAGCAGCATTAAACGCTACGCTTAAGCTTTTAGTAATATATAGTTTGATAGTTTTTATAAACACAAACACAAACAAACGAAAAAAAAAAGGGTCTCATATTAATATAAACAGAGTATAAAAGTTTTGCACCCAAAAAAAAGAATTGAGATGTAGAGATACCTCAACCAAAGCAGGGAGGTTCTGTCAGTATTTATAAACCGTGTGGAAAGGAATAAAGGGAGGAAGGAAATTAGATAGGCAGCTGTTGCTGTGAAACGGTAGAGCAAAAAGGTGGATAGCTTTCAAACTCTTTGTTTTCTCATGCAATACCTGAAGGCTTCATCATTTTTTTCCCCTCCCTTTAAGCTTCCCTCTACGTTACAATCTTCAAGCTCTCTCTCTGCTCACGTTTCTATTTGGTCACGCAAAACCCTGAACGCTTCCCCCCCCCCCCCCCCCCTTTTTTTTTTTTTTTTTCTTTCTTCTAAACTGGCTTGCACGTTTGATATTTTTAATTTCTTTTTCCTTTAAGCTGAACTGAAAAGGTTTTGGGTTGGGCTTGATAGTGGAACAAAATAAATAAGAGATGGGCTGGATTAAATATACAAATTTATTATAAGGTGATAGTGGGAGTAAATCAATAAGTAGTAGGCTACATTTATAGGGCTGAAAATTGTAAAAACCATTTTAAAATTGAAGGAAAAATTATTTTTTTTAAAGAAAATGACGTGGCAGCTGATGTGGCGCAATGTGAGAGCAGCAGCATTAAATGTTACGCTTCAGCTTTTACAAACTAGCTTGCACGTTTGATATTTTTAATTTCTTTTTCCTTTAAGTTGAACTGAAAAGGCTTTGGGTTGGGTTTTATAGTGGAACTAAATAAATAAGAAGTGGGCTGGATTAAATATACAAATTTATTATAGGGTGATAATGGGAGTAAATAAATAAGTAGTGGGCTGCATTTATAGGGCTAGGATTTATAGGGCTTAAAATTGTAAAAACCATTTTAAAATTGAAGGTAATTTTTTTTTTTTTAAAGAAAATGACGTGGCAGCTGATGTGGTGCAATGTGAGAGCAGCAGTATTAAACACTACGTTTCAGCTTTTAGTAATATATAGTTTGATAGTTGATATAAACACAAACACAAACAAACGAAAAAAAGGGTCTCATATTAATATAAACAGAGCATAAAAGTTTTGCACCAAAAAAAAAAGAATTGAGATGTAGAGATACCTCAACCAAAGCAGGGAGGTTCTATTAGTATTTATAAACCGTGTGGAAAGGAATAAAGGGAGGAAGGAAATCAGATAGGCAACTGTTACTGTGAAACAGTAGAGCAAGAAGGTGGATAGCTTTCAAACTCTCTGTTTTCTCATGCAATACCTGAAGGCTTCAACATTTTTTTTTTCCTCCCTTTAAGCTTCCCTCTACGTTACAATCTTCAAGCTCTCTCTCTCTCTGCTCACGTTTCTATTTGGTCACGCAAAACCCTAAACGCTTCCCCCTTTTTTTTTTCTTTCTTCTAAACTGGCTTGCACGTTTGATATTTTTAATTTCTTTTTCCTTTAAGCTGAACTGAAAAGGTTTTGGGTTGGGCTTGATAGTGGAACTAAATAAATAAGAGGTGGGCTGGATTAAATATACAAATTTATTATAGGGTGATAGTGGGAGTAAATAAATAAGTAGTAGGCTACATTTATAGAGCTGAAAATTGTAAAAACTATTTTAAAATTGAAGGAAAATTATTTTTTTTTAAAGAAAAATGACGTGACAACTGATGTAGCGCAATATGAGAGCAGCAGCATTAAACACTATGCTTCAGCTTTTAGTAATATATAGATTACTCAAAAAGTCTCTCTAAAGTATTTATCGCTCTAACAATTATTACTTTCAACCAATTCGCTGTTGAGAAACAAAAGCATACTATTTCTACCCATAATAATTTGTTGTTTTTTTCAAACATGTTTTTGTTCCATGTTTTAGCATTGTAGATAGCGATTTCAACAAGGAAGAGTAACTCTTATATAAAGAAAAACAATCAAGTTTTAGTCCCAATAATTTAAAGGTGGCTAAATTCTATGTAAAAGAAGAGGTATAAACCTTTTTTTTTTTTTTTGGTTAAATGTCAACAACTTTGTTTCCTACAGGGACACAAGGTCTGTGAACAAAACAATATAATCTAGCGTCATTCTAAATAATTTTCCATTAATAAAGTCTCTTTCGAACTAAACATCATCACATCTCTTGACCTTTTGTTGTTGGAGCTGGTTGAAAACAATGTTTTTCTCTTGGAGGATCGCCGAATGCTGACACCACGTATCACATTGAAGTTGAAGTAAGTTATTATCTTCTATAAATTAAACCCCCTAGCTAGGTAGAAAACAGGATTGCTGACTCTATTTAAGAGTGGTATTACACATAGATCCCACGTCTCTTAGCCAAAAAGAAATCATTATTCATTTTGATATAAGCATTTTGTTATGGAAAGAGAGTAGAATTGTTTTTTTTTTTTTTTTTTTTTTAATTCCTATTATTTTAACTTTATAAGGAGTAAAGATTCATTCAGTCAACACGCATGCCTTATCTCAATGTAAAGTAAAAATAAGAATATCTAACTTCACTTGAAGTAAAAAGAAGCAAATCGGAAGAGAGCTAGTCCCATATATATGCAAGATATGTTGTCTAAATATTGGATTCATTTGCAGTCTCAGTATGTTATTGTTGACACCAATGGCCTTTTAGCCGTATGACACCCCCACTCCTCATAAGCATGGGGTGTACTATGAGTTGCATGTGTATATAGCTATTGGAAAAGCGCGATTGATTCTAGCTAAAATTTTATTTTCCACCATAACAAAACATCATTGCTTAACTCTGAAGCATAATGGATGATGCAATCATGCAAAGGTGAATTGACACGAGGGTATACAAGTTGCATTGTACAAACCGTCCAAAGATGAATGCTGATTAATTAGTATTGCACAAAATATCAAATACCCAAAGTAGTTTCTACTTTCTAGTACTCATGCTCATGTCATATGAGATTAAAAACAAAAAGGTAAACAGAAAAAATAGCACTAGACTTGTAAAATGGTCTTAATTGCATGCAACTGCAGAGAGTAGGAAGTAATAAGCTGATCCCGTTAGGATCCCAGCCCCTTTTTTCTTGCCCACTTGAATTGAACATAAGTAGCACTTTAGACTTTAGAGCAATGCAAATAGTTATCCGGTCCCCAATGTCAAAGAAATATTTCAAAGAAATGTTCAACTTACAGTTTCAACAGAAATACGGTCTACTCATGTTGCTGATTATTAAATTGTCAATCATATGGAATAAAAAGCCAAATCTTCTTAGAATTCGTTTGGATACAACTTATTTTTGCTGAAACTAAAAACTGAAAACACTGTAGTAAAATAATTTTTAAATGTGTGAATAGTACCGTGTGACCCATTTTTAATATTTTTATATGCATAAACAGTACTGCTACAATGCGTGAACAGTGATAATTTTCTCCTACACAATAAATCCATGTGATTTTACTGTTCATGCGCTGAGAAAAAAAAAAAAAAGGAAGGAAGGAAACGTGAAATAGAAAACGGTAGACGCACAATAATCTCTATCCAAACCGGCACTTAGAATAAAATTTGCTTTATTTGGATCAGAAAAATTGTACAACTTATCCGTTCCTTGAGGTAACTTAATATAATAGATCCACCAATTTCACACTTCTTTGAGTCCATGAATGAAAATTATTGGTTAAACAAATAAGTAAATTACATATTTTCACTTTAAATTATACCACATTTTACACTTTGCCCTATGAACTATATATCAAAATACACAATTGACTCTATGAAGTTATAATTCTATAACACTTAATCGTTTGTTTTGGGGTCAAGTCAAATAGAATTTAGCATTAAAAAGCCAATTTATCCCCCTCTAAAACATATGATAGAGGGTAAATTGGTCTTTTAATGTTATATTTCATTAGACATAACTGAGAAAGTGACGGGAGGGGGTAAAGTTGTAGTTTAGGAGGTTGATCGTGCATTTTTGTAATTCAAGAGGGTAAGTGTAAAATAGTGTATAGTTAATAGTGGAAAAGTGTAATCTCTCCCAATAATTAATATGTTAATTTCCCCTAATAATTAATAGGTTAAATTAAAAATGACACCTTCAAGAATCCATTGTAAAAAAACTACCAAAATAAAATAAATCACATTAACAGAAGTAAATTAAATTTTTTTATATATAAACACACGAGTAAATCAATCTGTTAAGCAGCCTCAATTCTCAAATTTATTCTAACCACCCCCCCTTCCCTATTGATTGATTTATTTATATTAGAGTACCTAATCATGTCTAAACAATTTGATATCCCAATCCCCCGAACAGAGTGGCTAAAAACATGAAAGAAATAAACCAATAATATAAAGAATAATTACTCCAATGTTCTTTACTGTTTACACTGCATATCCATGTGTGGAAATAAATTATGACCCTTAACTTGTGTTGCACCTGATCTTCAAATTTTCCCAACAAATTGTGGGATTATCAACCTCGAAACATGGCTGTTTCTGATTTAATAATCCAAGAATTAAATGATCTTATTTAAGAAGCACTATCTCTCCAAGAAGCACCTGTTATTATCTATGCCAATGGGGTTCACGGGTTCTGTTGTTTCTTGTTTCTGGTGCTTTTCCATGTGTTTCTGATTGATTGGTATCTTTGTGGTCTTGGTATTTGACTATTTATAGCTCAAAGTTTTTGACTTGTTATTCAGACAAGGAATAGATTTATATTAGTAAACAGTCCTAATTTCTAACACACATAAAATAAAGCCCTAAACCTTTTATCACGAGGAAATCATCTTATTTCATATTTATTCACACTAAGGGTCTGATTGGGTTCAGTTTATTTTACTGAAACTGAAAACTTTTTTCTGGAAGTACTGCAGTTAAAGGTAAAAATTAGTTGAAATAGTACAGTAGAACCTATAAATAGTACCAAAAAGTACAATGAAGCCATGAATAGTAGTAAAAATAAATTGAATAGTAAAATAAACTGACTTTTTAATTTGAAGTCAAAAACACACTAAAACAAATAATGAAAGGATAGCTTATTTCACACCAAATTTCACAAGTCTTTTTAACAATTTACAAAGAACAAGGAAGAAGCAAAGTGTAAGATATGGCAAAGATTTCAATTCCAATCTTTTTTTTTTTTTTTTTTTAAAGATTTACAAAGTATGAAAAGAAACTACTTTTGAACTAAACAGCAACGTCTACACAAATCATTAAGATGTGAAATATTTGAAGTATCATCAGGTAATGTGTTCTATGAGACCTTGACCTTATTTTTTATTTATTCCCCTCTAACAAAATATCCTACCCATATTAATAACAAAGCCCAAGTCCTTTTTTTTATTTAATAGGAACAAAGCCCAAGTCTTTAATAACCCCTTTGCACGCAATAGACTGAAATTTAAGCCCAAACCATAAAGAATATAATAGAAGCCTTGGCTAACTGCTATACTTTAACAATTAACATCGGCCGAATGCTCATTCCCTAGTTTTAAAACATGCCACAACCAAAACCCACGAGCCAATACAAGTTCAAAACCTCATAACATTCACAAGATAACAGCATCACAAAGAAGCTCCATGGCCAAACTCAGTAAACCAATAAAAGGTCTGAGTCTACCTAGCAATGGCCGAAACCCCATTGACACCACTCCTCTTAGAAAGTCCATAACAAGCAAAACCTCATCCAAATGAATCTCAAAATTACACAACTGGCATCCCAAACCAAGACGAAAGAAGCAATTTTCATGGATAAAAACGTACACCCCAAAATCCACACAAGTTCATAATCCAGATCCACTCAAGTACTTTAGCAATTGCCTTGTGAGTGACACTTCATAACTTTAAAATTTCAAAAACAAAAACACCTCAAGTCCGAAACCCACCTGCAAATAGCATGAATTTACCCCCCCCCCCACCCCCCAACACACACACACACAACTAAACTCTTGAAAGACAAAACACAAGCCAATTATCAAATATATCATCTACAAAATCATATATATATGAGTTGAATTCAAGTTACACATTTTTTAAACCATTAGATTTAAATAGATTCAAGATCCAACGTTAAAAAAAAAACACTCATTAATGCTTATTCTGATTAGGATCTCATTTATTATCTCTTATTTATAATATTCCATATTTCTCTCTAAACCTAAAAAAGGTTATATGCTTCTCTCTCTCTCTTTCTCCTCCAGTACAAGTTTCTCTCTACTCTCTCTCTCCTCCATTGCCATATGGTTCCACATCCACAGCCAAGTCGCTGGCAGCACAAAGAAAAAAAAAATCTAAGAAATTAGTGACTTATTCTAGAAGTCTGGAGAACACAACTAATGTACATTTCATTCCTTAAATTTGTTTGTCCTGACAAGTGCATATTATCCTATGCTTAACCTTTGATCATGTGGCTTTTGTACGAAAATCATTAATTAATTGTATTGAGAAAATGCAGAGCCTATGTGCTATGAAATTATTTACTCAATTAATTAACCAAGGATTGTACCATAAATCAGAAGTCATAATTAAAATTAAGTATTTGAAAATTTTTTATCTATTATGCTTTTGGGTTCAATGGGTAATGTAATGTCAAATAGCGTTGTTAAGCTACTTTTCGAGATGATTCAGCAAAAAAAAAAAAAAAAGCTACTTTTCGAGATGGTGGAATTGATATGAAAAATATTCTTTATTTGTTTGGAATTGAGCTTCGTTATGTCTTTTGTGAACTTTGTGGGAGGAGAGAAATCATTGTGCTTTTGAAGGTGTAGATGCCTTTTCGACGATAGCTAGAATTGTCTTTGTTAGAACCTCGTTTGAATGTTCTCTTGTTTTGGGCCGTAGTGACATATGTTCTATGATAGACTTCATTGGTTCTCTTCTTGCAGGATTTTAGATTCGTCCTGTTTTGGACAAAAGAAGACCTGATAATGTCCTGGTAATGGAAATGTATGGTAGTGAAGGAGAGAGAGAGAAAGGTATATATATATATATATATATTTTGGGTTTAGAGATGGGTAAGGGAATGTCATGAATAAGGAATAAGAAATCCTAATTAGAATATCAGCAATAATGAGTGGTTTTTTATTTTTATTTTTTACCATTAGATCTACTTCAATCTAAGGATATGTTTAGTACACTAGATGGAGATTACGACAGGAAATTTAATCGTTATTACTGGGAATAAAATGTGTTGTAATATAATAACTAAACATATTCATTAGTTTGGTTGTGAGTTATAACATTAGAATGAAACTTAACATTTATATTAGGAAATTTCCTACTCATACAATTTTATCTCCTTAAAATTTGTTATTTTTAAATTTAAGATAGATATGTGTTATTTTTTTATAATTTTTTTATTTTTATAATTGTTAGATATATATGGAAAGTTTATTTACTTGGAAATATATTAAGTTTTGAAATTATTACACTTACTAAAGAATAACTAATACAGCCTCTTAAAGAGGAATAATTATTCCTCATTTTGAATAATAGCTATTCATAAGGAATAATTATTCTTTGTAATAAAAACATAACCAAATTAAATAATAATTAAATCATAAGAATAACTATTACATTACAGAGGCTATTACAGTCTACCAAACATGCTCTAATAGTTTAGAAAATGTGTAACTCTTGTTGTGAGATAGGTTTAAGTTACATCTAGTGTAATTTAACAAAAGTTATATCTTTTTCTAACCATTAATTTCTATTAAATCTAATGGTGAAAAAACATTCATGCTAAGTTGTTATTTCTCTAAAAATTCGTGATTTAAAGCATTAATTCTTCTTATTAATGGAAAAAAAAAATAGCATTAACTCTCCGCTTTTCACATCATCATCTTCTTCCCCTCTCTCTCCCATCGTCTTCTTGCTCTCGTGCAAACAAATCATAATGGAGCAAGACATGTTTGCTGTATATGGAGCACGCTGTAGAGGTTATTTTGAAGCAAATAACACCTCAAAAGCACTAGCCTATTTTTTCGTAAAACATGATGGTTTGCGTATATTGATGGCAAAGAGCCCATCTTTTAAAAGATTTTTCAAGACCATGGTGGGAGATCGATGAAGACATGGCTTAGAGATGATGCTAAAAGAGCATTAGTTTTTAAAACATTGACTTTGACCATGAATGTTTTATATCCTTAGATCTATATGAATTTTACCTTGAATAAAATTTCCCATGAGTGTTTTAGAAATACTCAACCTCAACAATTTTCTGTTAAACAATTGTGAGAAGATGGTGCAAGAAGACGATGAAGTTATACTAGACGATGAAGTTATATAACTTCACAAGAATTACACATTTTTTGAACGAGAACATGGTGAAAGAAGACAATAAAGTTATACCAAGTATAACTTCATCATCTTCTTGTATCATGTTCTCACAATGGTTCGAAAAATGTGTAATTCTTGTAAAGTTATATCAAGTATAAGTTGAACCTATCTCATATATATATATATAATCTTAGAATATGCTGGGAGATAATAAATTTAATCTTAGAATTTCATTAATTAAAACTTTTCATCCTCCTAACCACAAAAAACTTACATAGAAAGCCTTCAACATTTGAATCTAGCAGAAATTTAAAAGAGAACTGTTATTCTTTTTTTTTTTTTTTTTAATAATAAAAAAATAGTCTACTCACATACACAACTCATCACTGCTGTAAATAAACTCACAAAGCCTTAACTCTAATATATAAAATGCAATGCAATCTATAGTTCAAAAATATCACCGCTAGGCATAATAGTCACTCTATAAGTATAAATGATCTTGTGAGGTGGGAAGGGGTGCAAGGGCCAGGTTTTAAGTCTCTAAGAGGGAGTTTCACAGACATATACACTAAGACTAAACTAAGTAGGATTTCTATTTCAGATAAATAAATAAAAAAGTTTAAAAATTACTCCAAAGCTTACCTTCCAAAAAATAAAAATAAAAATCTCAAAGTTTGCTCAAACCCCCCAAAGGAAGAATAACCCCTTTGCCTAATGCAGAGAATTTGCTGATGTGTCAAAAAATATTCAATATTAAAAATGAAACATACAACTTTCTCGTGTGTACGGTAGAAATACCACAAGTCTAATTAAGGAGACTCATTATTATGTAAGAGGACCGTATAAGTTCACTTATAGTAACGGATAACTACTTCTTTTAATTTTTTTTTTTTTTTTTTTAAGATAAAGAGATGGTACGAAGGGGGAGATGTGATTCAAATCACCCATATAATGATATAAATGCCACAAAGGATTCCATTATCACACTCACACACACACACACACACAAAAAAAAAAAAAAAAAACACACACACACACACACACACAACTTTTAATGAGCAAGCTTTATCTGGTAGTTAGTGAATGGTTCTAGTTTGGAGGGAATTACCGAATCTTTAGTCATCAATTGAGTAATATATGGTGGTCCATGTTTATAGGTTAGGATAGCAAGTCCTATTTTTTAGGATTTGAAAGTTGAATTTTTGCCTACTGAGTGATATTATAGATACTGTAAATTTTATTATTGGCTAAAAAATATTGTTAGTATCTAAAGTTTACCTATTGAGCGTTTTTGGTTCCTGAAATTCAAGCAAACACTTATGGAACTTGAAGTGTAAAAATGATCATTATTAGTCCTTGAAATTTAAAAAACGAGCTATATTGTTTTGTTAGACACATAGGTAAAGAAACATACAAAAGTTGGTGGAATGGACAATAACATTTTTTTCTTAATCTCAAACTCAAAGAGTAATAGTGCTCGTTTTTTTAAGTTTTAGGAACCAATAGTACTCAATTCAAACTTTAGAGACCAATAATTTTTTTTAAACTTTAAGGGCCAATAGCATTCATTTGAAACTTCAATGACCAAAAGTGCTAAGTGGGTGAACTTTAGAGACCAACAATATATTTTGACCTTTACTATATATAGTAAGTCTTACAAATTGATATGTCTCCAATCACAATAAACAATTCAAAAATGTTCAAACTAAAATTTGGAGTCTTGCTCTTGTAAGATGCCTCGGGCAATGGCCTAATTGACTAAGCCAGAGCCATAGCTTGCAATTTGGGACAACGGGTTCTATAGAATGAACAAGGAGGAATTTTCCTCAAACCAAGTTTGTGCTAGTTAAAAAGCAAAGTTTCTTTGTGGTTAGAAGTGGGGTTTTTTCTCTCTATTTCCTTTACACAGTAGAATTAGAGTGTCCCCTCTTAGAAGGTGCTTTAGTATCTTGGGAGTAATACTGTTATTCCTAGGTTTGTTGGGTTCTTTTTCGGGGGTTTGGGAAATAGATTCGAGTGTGAGTAAGGATGGATGAGTTGGCTCAATCATGGAATCGACGTACTCTCTCTGATAGAGAGGGGCCAAGTTGCTGTTTACTTGATGAAGAAAAAGTTGAGAATTTCTCCATTACTGCAAAGTTTTTAACTAGACGAGCCATCAATATGGAGATTATAGCTAAGACTTTCACCCCACCATGGAAAGCCAGAAATGGTTTCAAGATTCACAGTTTTGAAGACCATAAAATTATTTTCTCTTTTGACAATAAGGAGGATGTGGATAGAATTTTAGAAGGCGAACCATGGAGCTTTGACAAACATCTGGTGGTGATGAGTCGATATGAAAATGAATCGTCGCTAAAAGATATAAAATTTGAGAAGACTAAGATTTGGGTTTAGGTGCATGGAATTCCGATCAAATATATGACAATTGAGGCAACAAAGAAAATTTGTAGTGTGTTGGGAGAGGTTTCAACGCTGAATTGATAAGGGTCATCTTATTCATGTGCAGGTCTCCATCGATTTATCTTTACCTTTGTGCCATGGGAGATTAATATATATTGGTGAAGGAGGAAAACAGGCGTGGATTTCATTCAAGTATTAGAGGTTGCCAAATTTATGCTACTGGTGTGGGCAACTTACTCACGATGATAGAGATTGTGAGTTGTGGATTGATAGCAAGGGCACACTTAAAGTAGAACAGTCTGAGTTTGGACCACAATTAAGAGCACCCCCCTTCATAGTTATTAGGAAAAATGCAATTTTAGTCCCTGGCTACTATGCAACGAAGAAGAAGGGGAGTTCAAGTACATCAGTTGATCGTGATTCTGGTCAGAATTCAATTTCAAGTAGAGAAAGGAGGCCGGAGCAGTCACAAGGTGTAACGGCAGATAGGGATGATAGCATTCAAGAAGATATTATTCCCTCATTAATACGCAATAAGGGGGACAAAATTAGAAAGGAAGATACGGTTTTAAAAGACATAATTAATGAGGGAATTACAGTGGGGAAGACTCCTAATGTAACTGAACCTGATTTGGAAGCAAATAATGAGGAGGTGTGTTTAGCTAAGGAATTTGGTGCCGTTACACTTCAGGGGTCGAGAAAGAGAACATCAAAAAACCCCAGCTCACGTGACAAATTAAGTGACTCTTCTCAACTTAAAAAGTCACATGACTCCCAAGTAGCTAGGGCTCTCCATCTAGATTCAATTCATGCAGCACCTACCTGGAAACGCAGAGAAAGGAAAACTACAAGCAACACGGTAGAAACCTCCAAATCCTTAGGAAAAAAGAGAGCAATAAGAGCAAAGGAAGATCAGTCCGAATTGTCAGCAAAAAGATTTCAGGCGATCCTCGGGGATGAAATCACACCTTCAGTAGTGGCGGGAGCTATTGTTCAGCCCCACCAATAGCAATTAGTTGTTTCGCTTGAAACTATCATGGGCTTGGGAATTTGCGTATAGGGAAGGAGCTCGTTGAAATCATACGGGCAAAAGATCCCGTTGTAGTGTTTTTAGCCAAGACACTTACAGATGATGCAAGGCTAGAGTTTGTTCAAAGTAGACTAAGTAGTATTGGTTTTGATCATAGATAGGTTGTACCAAGAGTAGGAAGGAGTGGAGGATTGGTTTTTTATTGGAAAGTTTTAGTTAATTCAAAGGTGGAAGGTTTTGATAGATACTATATTGATGCGATGATCGATAAAAATTTAGAGAATGAATGGAGATTAACGGGTTTTTATGGTGAACTCGATACAGTTAGAAGACACGAAGTTTGGAATAAGCTAAGGAATTTAAATTCACAACCGGAAAAGCCTTGGCTTTGCTTTGGGGACTTTAATGAAATTATCAGACAAGATGAGAAACTTGGGTGGTGCAAGAAGACCCCATTATCAAATGCAACAGTTTAGGGAGGTGATCGATGAGTGGGGATTTATGGACTTGGGGTTTGAGGGTTCGAAGTTTACTTGGGGCAAGCACTTCGAGAATGGAAGTTCAATTTGGGAGAGGTTAGATAGGTGTTCGGTCACAAATAGCTGGTTCATGAAGTTTGCAGGTTCAAGAGTGTTCCATTTAACTTGTACGTCATCTGATCACATACCAATTCTCATCTCCCTCTCGGGTCTCTCAAATTCAAGTTATGAGGAATTGGTGTTCTCAGCTTGGGGTAGTGGAAGTGGGCTCGATGATGGAGGAAATATTTTGAGGAAAGTGGAGAGGTGTGGGAGGGAATTGGAGCATTGGGAGAAAAATGTTTTCGGTAATGTAAAGATGGAGTTGAATTATTTAAAGAAGGTTTTAGCCAAGGAAGAAAGGGCTGCCATGATTAGTGGGAACAATTTTCGGGTTAGACAGATCAAAAAAGATATTGAGGTTTTACAAGATAGGGAAGCAACTATGTAGGCTAAAAGTTCTAGATTACTATGGGCAAACCAAGGGGATAAAAATTCGAAGTATTTCCATTCTTGTGCCACAAAGAAATTACAGAAAAATGCTATGGAAGGAATTAGAGATGAGGATGGGTGTGGAGAACTACCTAAGAAGAAGTAGGTGAAATCATGGTAAAATACTACAAGTCACTATTTGCTTTAACAGAGGGTAGTGTTCCCGCTAGTGTGCTAGAGTGTTCCTACAGTGATAGATGAAGAGATGAATGCAACCCAATGTAAGGAGTTTAAGGCGTGTAAAGTCATTAGTGCCCTCCAACAAATGGCTCCCCTTAAAGAACCTGGACCTGATGGTATGCTGCCACTCTTTTATCAACATTTTTGGAGCACGGTAAATCATGATTTCACTTCATCCATATTGTCGTGGTTAAATTTAAGTACCATACCATTTCCCCCAAATCATATTTTTATTACTCTTGTGCCGAAAATAAACTCTCTAGAATATGCACATCAATTTCACCCCATTAACCTTTGTAATGTACTTTACAAAATATACTCCAAAGTCCTTACAAATCGCCTAAAACAAATACTTCCATCCATTATCACAGAACACCAATCAGCCTTCATTCAGGAAAGATTAATTTCAGATAACATTTTGGTGGCTTTTGAAACCTTACACAGTATGAAGAAGTATAAAGGGGCCTCTTATCGTTATATGGTACTAAAACTAGATATGAGTAAGGCTTATGACTAGGTGGAGTGGTATTATTTAGAGGGGATAATGAGGAAGATGGGTTTAATGGAGAGGTGGATAAATCTTGTAATGGGTTGTGTGAAAATAATTTCATATTTTGTTTTGATGAATAGAGAACCATGTGGAATGATTTTTCCTACAAAAGGGATTAGGCAAGGAGACCCACTTTCCCCTTTCCTATTTCTTCTTTGTACGTAATGGCTGAATGGTTTGATTAAAAAGGTTGAATTACAAGGTGATATCCATGGCTACTCCTTTTGTAGGAAAGGCCCTAAACTAACGCATTTGCTCTTTGTAGATGATAGTCTTATTTTTTGCAGGGCTACAATGGAGGAGTGTGACAGGTGATGGACTTACTAAACAAGTATGAGGAAGCCTCGGGGCAAAAGTAAATAGAAGTAAGACCTCTTTGTTCTTTAGCAACTCTGTACCGAAAGAAGTCAAGCACGGAATAAAGGTGAACTTGGGAGTGCCAAAAATCATGCACTATGAGAAATACCTTGGGTTGCCCTCTCTAGTTGGTAAAGGAAAAAAAAAGAGTTTTAATTATATAAAGGAGAAGGTATGGAGGAAACTTCAAGGGTGAGAAGCAAAATTACTCTCCCAAGTCGGAAGGAAAGTGCTCTTAAAGGCAGTTATTCAAGCTATCCCTACTTACTCTATGGGATGCTTTAAATTGCCGATAAGTTTGTGCAATGAGATTGTGTCCCTTGTTAAGAAGTTTTGGTGGGGACAACGAGGTGACCGTAGAAAAATACATTGGGTTAAATGGGAGGATATGACAAAATCTAAAACCATTGGTGGTATGGGTTTTTGTGATCTTGCCATGTTCAATGACTCTCTTTTAACAAAGCAAGCATGGCAGCTCCTGCATAATAAGACCTCACTGTTCTATAAGGTATTTAAAGCTCACTTCTTCCCAAATTCTTCAATAATGGAGGCTGCCGATTCAACGACGGGTTCTTATGCTTGGAAGAGTATCCCTAGGGGGAGAGACATCATTCAAAGGGGGGCAATATGGAGGATTGTAAATGGGGAAAAAATTAATATATGGTAGCAACAGTGGCTGCCAAGAAAACACCCTCCAAGGCAACCAATTTGTCCATTAAAGAGTTTTGAAACTCATACGGTAGATTCGCTCATAGATCCAAACACAAGAAAATGGAATGAAGAGCTAATTGATGGTTTATTTTTGGAAGAGGATGCTAAGTTGATCAAGAAGATTCCTCTTAGCCGAGTTGCAACTGAGGACACCTTGTATTGGCCATAGTCCACATCAGACCACTACATAAGCAAGTCTGGTTATATGTTCCTCAAACAAGAGTCGGAGTTGGAAGCAAGCCCACAATTCCCACCAATTTGTGATAAATAGGTTTGGAAGGGGATTTGGCAGATGCAAGTTCCACCAAAAATTAAAAACTTTCTTTGGAAGATGTCCCATCGCATATTGTTTTGATTTTACAATTGGATGTAGTTGATTCAAATTAATAAATCCAATCAATTTCTTTCTCAAAAAAAAAATCAAATATTCACTTATTATATTGTCAAAGTAGAACCAATAACATTCTTATCGCATCAATTTTTAAGTTTTTTTTTTTTTTTTTTTGGTAGTAAAGTAGTTTAAGCACTTTTTGTATAATGTTTAAAGTATTAACAATTACACTACTCAAAAAAAAGAAAAAAAGAAAAGAAAAAAGAGTTTGCTAAAAACCTTTAAAAATGATATAACAATGAATGTGATTGGAGCCACACCACTTCTATAACAAAATAAATTTATTTATTTATTTTTATTAAAAAGGGAAATGTTAACAAGTGTCATGTACTCATGACTCATGAGGCACACTTTAGGAATGCTTTATTTGGGGCCCACATCATATAAAATTGGCATGAAGTCACAGGAGAAGATTAAAAATTCCGCTTAAGTAATGAAAGAGGTTGAAAAGTTGATGAAAAAAATGCCCTTAACCAATATTTTCTTGCAAAGTTGATTGCCCTCCTTTTTCACTTTCTCTGTTTCCCACTATATCTCATTTTACCAATATTTTACTCTTCACTTTATTTCACTTTACTAATATCAAACTCACCTTCTTCTCCTTCTTCTTCTTCTTCTTCTTCTTTTTTTTTTTTTTTTTTTTTTTACCAATATCAAAGAGAAGCAGAAAAGTTCAATGAAAAATGCTATTATCACAAAAGCTTCACAATTTTTGTCTCAACTTGTCACGTGACAAGTTGTGGCAAAAACTGTGAAACTTTTAATGGCACTAACATTTCTTAAGTTCAATTGAGGATTAAGGAATTAGTAAACAAGGTAAAATTATATTATTTAATTCATATTTATTCTTTAATTATATTAAATTGTAATATTAATTTTTATTTTTAATATATGTTGCAATATTAAAGCGTCAATAGATAGAAAGTTGCAAGTGAGACACATCAATTTATTTTTATTTACCTTGTATATGGAATATGAAGTTTTACCAACCTGAAAAATATGGACTAAAGAATGCTTTTGTACTTAAAATATATATATATATATATATATATATATTACATTATAATTTTTTCAGGGAAAATACGAAATACTTATTGTAGGGATGATAGGCCCAGTAGTATATGTTGGGCTGGGGGCCCAGTCCGAGGACGCTTAGTAGTTTGAGTACGGGTAAACGTTGTTATAGAAGTCGGCATTAGTGAATAAAGAAAGGGATTTGGTCATGATGGTTCAAGAAGGTGGTCCGAGGAGGAATGCTTCCTCAACTGAGCAAAGCAAAGATCAGAAGGTGCGGTTTGCCATCAAGAGTAATGTTCCGGGTGATTCCATCGTTAAGGATAAGTATCAGGAAGGAACAAGACAAAGGGAAGTTATGAAATATCTAAGAGAAAGCTGCTACCACCACATTGAATGCTCTACAACAAACTCTCTAGCTGCATTTATGTGGAAGTGATACCTGAACAGTAATTTTCAACTTTATAGCTACTCCCAAAGATTTTAGGAAGGTGTTGATGGGATAAGGATCAACACCAGCAATCTAATCTACATGTAGAGGGTAGAGATAAAAGAAGGAAGATAATATAAAATAGAAAGAAGACCTTGAGGGAAAATGATCAGAGAATTAAGAGAAAAATACTGTAGCAACAAGAACGGTGCTTGTAATCAAATTCAAGAGATATATACAAGAACTGATTTCCTTGGATTGTGCCAAGGACGATTTTCTTTAGATAAAACAAGTCTATCTTTACTTTATTGTCGTCTAGATCCATTATAATTGTTATCCAACTCATTAGAGCCTAGTTTTCTAACCCACTTTCTACAAATTCATTGTATTGGATTCTTTGAGCTTAGATTCTTTTATCTTTTGGGCTTAGGAACCAAATTGTGTCCTTACAATTAGCGTCGTCTGTGGGAATTACTTGAGCTTTTTTGAGTTCAATGTCCAACTATGGTAGGTTCAGGGCCAAACCAGGAGGAATTTGTTGGTTCCCAGTGTTAGGATCAGTTCCTCAACCTCGAGCGAAAGAGGGATCGAGAGGTTAGCGTGCATACCACGCACACTGGAGGAAGTCAGTCTCCAGGTGGAAGTCACCTCTCTTATGAAAAGAATACTAGGATCATGCAACTAGAGATTAACCGTTTGCGTAGAAGGTTACGCTATAAGCGACGTAGAGGAACCCTTCCGAGTTCTGACCCTTCTTTTGATGATGATGGTGATAATAGCTACCATCCCAGGTCCAGGACTCCTCCCAATGACCGTTCACTCTAGGAACGAGGCCTTAATGTGCAAGGTGTTCCCATCCAATCTAGGGTCTGTGGAAATGAGATGGTTCGACTGTCTGAGGGAAGGTTCTATTAGCTCCTTTAAAGAGCTCACCAGGGCATTTAAGGCCCGATTTGTGACTTGCAATAGGGTTCCTCGGCCTTTAGACTCCCTGTTGTTTATGATCATGCGAGAAATGGAGACCATAAAAACATACTCAGACAGATACCAAGAGATATTCAATGAGATTGATGGGGACTTTAATGATGTGGCCCTAAAGACTTTCAAGGTTGGCTTACCTGTTAAGCATGATTTGAGAAAGTCGATGACCAAGAAGTCTGTAAGGAGTGTATGTCGGCTTATGGACCGTATAGACGAGTATAAACGGGTCAAGGAAGACCAACAGCAAGGGAAAGGGAAAGCTAAGGTTATCCTTCAGGATAGGAGGGATTTCAAGTCAGATAGATACAACAATAATCAACCCCAAAGAGACTTTGCGGGGCAATCAGTCTAGTGCTACCCAGGTGGTTAGCATAGTATTCAAGGAACCAGTGCATCAAGTCTTGAAAAAGATTAAGAATGAGCCATAATTTAGATGACTAAACAAAATGGGAGGAGACCCAATGAAGCGCAATCAAAGCTTTCATCGCCAATACCACCAAGAGTGAGGACATACCACGGAAGATTGCAGAACTTTGTGGAATCATCTGGAACAGTTGGTCAGAGATGGAAAGTTGAAACAATTTCTACACTAGTCAATTGGGCAAAGCAGTCAGGCAAGATCCAGATCTCAAAGAAATGCTTCTTCAAGGCCACCTTTGGGCACAATTAATGTCATCTTCACTACTTTGGGGCGAATTGGTTCTCACCCCTCAGAGTGATGTCTGTGGCTCGGCCACCTGTCAAGGATTCTAACCTTGAGCCAAAGAGGGCTAGGATGGAGATCCAACCAACATTAAGCTTCTTGGATAAGGACAAGGTTAGGACATATAGCCACATGATGATGCCCTGGTGGTCACCCTCAAGATGGAGGTATGATGTGAAAAGGGTATGATGGTCCTTAGAGAAGATTGTTATAGATGATGATTCAGAGAAGTTCTTTCAGGTCGGAGCTCAGTTGCCTCCTTGAGAGAAGGAAGAGCTGATAGTGTTTCTTAAAAAAAATATTGACGTGTTCGCATAGAGTACTTATAAAACTCTTGGGGTGGATTCGAACTTCATCTATCATCATTTAAATGTCAATCCGTCCCAAAAAGCAACCACCCCGACACTCATTTAAGGACAATTTTGATGCTGTCAAGGATGAGGTGACCAAATTTAAGCAGGTTAGGGTTATTAAATTACCTTGAGTGGCTAGCCAATACTGTAGTGGTGAAAAAAAAGAGTGGAAAGTGGTGGGTATGTATGGACTTCATAGATTTGAACAAGACTTGTCCAAAAGATCATTTCCCCATTCCTTGGATAGACCAGCTAGTGAATGCAACAGTAAGCCATTTTCAAATGAGTTTTTTGGATGCCTTTCAGGGATATCACCAAATACCATTGGCTTTGGATGATCAGGAAAAGACTTCTTTTGTCACTCCTATTGGAAATTACCACTATAAGGTGATGCCCTTTGGATTAAAGAATACAGGGTCTACCTATCAGAAGATGATAACCAGGATGTTTGAGCCACAATTAAGCAAAAATATTGAAGTTTATATTGGTGGTATGGTGGTGAAGAGTAAGGTGGTGAGCACATGGGAGACCTCGGGAATATTTTTGAAATACTGAGGAAACACAAACTGTGCCTCAATGCTTCCAAGTGCTCTTTTGGCGTGGGTTTAAGAAAATTTATGGGCTATATGGTCACTCATCGTGGAATTGAGGTCAACATTGATCAGGCTAAGGCAATTAATAGTTTACAGCCACCTTGGAATCCTAAAAAAGTCTAGAAATTAACAGGAATGACTGTCACTTTGAACCGGTTTATCTCTCAATCAGCGGACACCTGCAGACCTTTCTTTCAGTTGTTGAATAAATGGAAGGGATTTAAGAGGACCGAGGAGTACACATTGGCCTTCCAGCAGCTTAAGGAATACCTTTCTTGGCCACCTGTTATGTCAAAGCCCGAGGTGGATGAGATCTTGTTTGCTTACATTGTTGTGGCTTCTCATGCCGTGAGCTTAGTGCTAATACGGGTTGACAGTTGTGTGTAGAGGCCAGTTTACTATGTAAGCAAGTCGTTGCATAAAGCCGACGTTTGTTATTTACCACTAGAGAAGGCCATTTTGGTAGTAGTACATGCTACCCGTAAACTCCTTCACTACTTCCAATCTCACACAGTTCTTATTTTAACCCAACTTCTGCTTCGATCACTACTTTGGAATGTTGATTACACTGGAAGGGTTGCCAAGTAGGGTACTATCCTAGGGGCTTTTGACATTAAGTATATGGCTGGCACCTCTATCAAGGACCAGGTCCTCGCGGATTTGGTGGCCTAGTTTGCTGAATCCCCATTAGAAGAAGAGATAGAAAAGCAGGACATGGATGAAAAATCAGTTAGCGTGGCCTCTTTGCAAGATCCTTTATCTTGGAGGCTCTACGTTGATGGTGCAGCGAATCAAAGAGGATCTGGAGTGGGGTTAGTTTTAATATCTCCTGAAAAGATCATTATTGAGAAATCCTTAAGATTGGGTTTCTCGGCCACAAACAATGAGGCTAAATATGAGGTTCTATTGGTAGGAGTGACCATGGTTTAGAAAATGGGAGGAAAAGCAATGGAGATATTCTTTGATTCAAGGTTGGTTATAGGCCAGGTGAAGGGAGAGTTAGAGGCCAGGGATGTAAGGATGCAAGAATACTTAAATCAGGTTAGGCACTTACAATCAATGTTTGAATCTTTCAACTTACTACACATACCTAAAAGCGAAAACACCCATGCTGATTCTCTGGCCACTTTTGCAACCTCTTCGGCGCAGAGATTACCTCAGGTTATCCTTGTTGAGGACTTGTGCAAACCTATTGAAATGAAGAAAGAGATGGTTTAAATTCATCAAATTAGAGTGGGACCTAACTGGATGGACTCTATCATGCTATTCCTTAAGAAGGATATCTTGCCCGAGGAAAAGTCCAAGGCTGACAAAATGCGAAGAAAAGCTCCTTGGTTTTAGCTATCCGAGGACCAAAAGTTGTACAAGAGCTTTTTTTTTTAGGTCATATTTGCTATGCATACACCCTGAGGCATCAGAGCTACTCCTAAAGGAGTTACATGAAGGGATTTATGAGAGCCACACAAAAGGCAGGTCTTTATCTCACAGAGCCTTCACTCAGGGATATTGGTGGCTGAACATGCAGAAAGAAACACAAGTGTATGTGAAGAAGTGTGACCAATGCCAAAGATTCGCCCCAAACATTTATCAACCAGGGGGTGTCCTTAATCCTTTTTCCAACCCTTAGCCTTTTGCTTAGTGGGGCTTGGATATTGTAGGGTCATTCCCTAAGATAGTAGGGAATAAGAAATGGTTGCTAGTCGGCACGAATTACTTCACCAAGTAGGTTGAAGCTGAACCATTGGCAAATATAAGAGATGTGGATGCCAAGAGATTTGTTTGGAAAAATATTGTCACCTGGTTTGGGATCACGTATACCCTCATCTTGGACATTGACCTTCAGTTTGACAGCAAGGCCTTCAAGAGGTACTGTTGTGATCCGGGCACTATAAATAGGTATTCTATCCCGACTTATCCATAGGAGAATGGACAAGTTGAGGCTGTCAATAAGGTAATAGTAAACAGACTCAAGAAGAGGCTAGATGATGCAAATGGAAAATGGGTGGAAGAGCTATCACACGTCCTTTGGACATATCAGACTACACCTCGTAAGTTAATAGGGAGATCCCCATTTTAATGACTTATTGAGTCGAAGCTGTGATTCCTCTAGAAACTGGATTCCCAACACTGAGGACGAGTTCTTTCACTCCGAGCAATAACGACTGGTTGTTAGAGAAGAGTTTAGATTTGATTGAAGAACGATGAGAAAATGTCATGGTTCAATTAGCATATTATCAACATAAGCTCAAGTAAGGATACGACGCCAACGTGAGGTTAAGGTTATTAGCGCCTGGAGACTTGGTATTGAGAAAGGTTTTGGGTACTGCAAAGAACCCAACATAGGAAAAGTCAGGGCCTAACTGGGAAGGGCCATATCGCATCACCTCAGTGGCTGGAATATGCGTATATTATCTTGAAGATCTAGATGAAAATGTTGTAACACGCCCCTAGAGTGTAAATAACCTGCGAATGTATTATTATTAATGAAAGTCTTTTTTGCCATATTTTCGTTTATTACATTATGCGTTATACTTCTCATTTGCTCAAGTGTTAAACAGAATTTTTGTTATGCTTGGCTCTTCGGACCACATACTCTGGGTAAATTAATGCTTCCTGTTATTTTCTAAGTGTTAAACAAACCTTGGTCATGCCTAGTTCCGCAAATCACATACCTTGGGTAAATTAATACTTCTTATTATCTATTTAAATATCAAACAGAACCTTGGTTATACCTTACTTCTCGGATCATATACCTTGGGTAAATTGATATTTTCAATCACTCTTTCTAAGTGTTAAACTGAACCTTATTCATGTCTGGTTTTTCGGACCACATACTTTAGGTAAATTAATATTTCACATCATTTTCCTAAGTGTTAAACAAAACCTTAGACAAGCCTGATTTCTCGGGCCACATACTTTAAGTAAATTAATACTTCATATCATTTTCCTAAGTGTTAAAAAAAAATTTAATCATGCCTGGTTCCTCAGACCACATACTTTGAATAAATTAATACTTCACATCATTTTTCTAAGTGTTAAACAGAACCTTAGTCATGCAAGATTCCTCGGACCACATACTTTGAGTAAATTAATACTTCACATTATTTTCCTAAGTGTTAAACAGAACCTTAGTCATGCCTAGTTCCTTGAACCACAAACTTTGAGTAAATTAATACTTCACATCATTTTTCTAAGTGTTAAACGAAACTTTAGTCATGCCTAGTTTCTCGGACCACATACTTTGGATAAATTAATACTTCACATCATTTTTCTAAGTGTTAAACGGAACCTTAGTTATGTCTGGTTCCTCGAACCACATACTTTGGATAAATTAATACTTCACATCATTTTCCTAAGTGTTAAACGGAACCTTAGTCATGCCTGATTCCTTGGACCACATACTTTGGGTAAATTAATACTTCATATCATTTTCCTAAGTGTTAAACAGAACCTTAGTCATGCTTGGTTTCTCGGACCACATACTTTGGGTAAATTAATATTTCTTATTATTTATTTAAGTATCAAATAGAACCAGCCATGTTGAATGGAAAAGATCTTCATTGTGGTGATATGATCAAATAGACATTCATGAGTATCACTTAAAGCATTTGCAAGTGTATTTATGATGTGTGTGAGAATTGATTATCACCCCCAATTCCTTAGACTTACTAATAAGTGAAGAATTAGGTGAAGCCAGACATATATGGATATTCTACTATTGTGTATGTTTTTGAGGTTACGGTTATACTTTGTTGAGATTGTGGACTTAGCAGGTCTAACCTGTCCTGTTGCTGATCATGTGAGGTGTGGTAACTATGCTACCACTTATGCGGATAACTAAATGGAGCTATATCTCATTGTCACGTTGGTAAACTGTTAAATGAAACAGAAAATATGTTTGGATCCACATAAACATCACAAGTATGAAAGAAAAGCTTACAATTATCATTAAGCTAAGCCTCTGAAAAAGGCAAATAGATTACAAAAGAGTGAATGGATTACAGAGCTTGGAAACAAAAATGACAGATAAAAAAAAAAAGAGGACAACTTATGGCTTCATTTTTATTACAAGTTTGTTATTTGGAGTCTTGGGAGGCTGGGTGGAGGCTGTCGTGGAGGATGCTGGACCTTTACCTTTGAGGTCTTCCTTGGTAGGTATAGGGAGAGTTGCCAACACAATTTCCATATTGTAGGAAGCCTCTTTCTCCTTGGAGGGGTCTTTGGAGGCAGCTGAAGGCAGGGTGGCATCATGGGCCACTTCCTTAGTAATGTCTGTTGCCTTTTCAGCATCCTTGGATTGCTCTACCTCCTTGGGGGGAGATGTTGGCTATAAGAAGATCTTTGGTTGGGATTTCCTTGCCTTCATCTGCCTCCTTGAAGGCAGTGTCAGCCTTGGAGCCCGAGACATGGATGGTTGGAGGGTAGTACACATTCTCTACTCTCCTAAGGGCAGAGGAGGCCTCAACGCCAACTTGGTCGAAGGCCTCGTTCCACACTTGGAGGTAGTAGAATATGCACACCTTCGAGACCTTAGCGTTGAGGGCTTCCTTAGTCTCTGCCACACCTATGTCGTATCTGTCTTACTCAACTTGCTCCTTGGCCTTCTCGGCCTCCTTCAATTTCTTTGTCAAGACTTTAACTTGGCTTTTGGCTGTGGAGAGCTCATTCTCAGCCTGTCAGAGCTACTTGCACTAAACTTCTGCCTGCCTTTCCACCCCATTTAAAGCGGCCTCGGCGCTTTTCTTGTCCCGTTCAGCTTCAGCTAGCTTGGTGTTAAGCTCTTGTGATTTTTTCTTTGCTAACTCAAAAGCTTTCATGGCGGCAACGTGCATAGCCTCCTCTTCCTTCATTGATTTGTGAGAGCTAATAACTATTTCCTCAACTCTGTGGGCAGCTTGGATAGCCTGTAAAAAAAATGTAATAAAATGAAAGACAAGAAAATACATAGGTTAGAGAAGTCGAGTATAAGTACAAGTATAAAAGAAATTATTACTATGATAATGGGATAAGGAGGGTAGTTAGTGGACTTACCAAAGCGAGGTCTCTCTTCAGACTAAGGAACACTTCGTGCTTCCTTATCAACCTCAGGTCGGCCATATCTCCGGGGAGTAGTAAGGCCTACTTCACGGCATTAGCAACATATCCTGCCCTCCCCTCTTGGAAATACCTGATGGATGCATTAGCAGGTAGGGCAGCTCCGTCCAGCATTAGAGCGGGCATCTAGGCGAGGACCCCAACTTGGGAGTCACCTATCTTATCCACCAAGGTTTGTGCTACCTTGGCTTGCTTAGCTTCCTTCTAAAGCTCGACCTCCTTAAGGAAGGGGCCCTTCCCTCCTTCCACCACTTCGTGACTCTTCTGATCCCTCTTCCTTTTGTGATCAACAGGGTCAGGTCGGAGAGGTTGAGTAGGCGAAGGGGGAGGAAGCTTGGCCTAAGTAGTCTTCTCTTGCACCTTACTCCCAACTTGGGACACCATGACCTCCACAAGACCAGTCCTGGGCTTACGTTGTATCCCCATGACTTCTGGAATGGAGGGTTCTCCTTGCGTCTGGCTTACTTAGGCTAAAGGCAAGTGACTGAAGTCACTAGTAGGAACCTCTAGGGATTCGGGTCAATTGAAGACCTCGAAATCGTCCTTGGAATCAAGCACTTCAACTACTTTTCCTTTTTTTTCTTCTTCTTTTTCTTCTTCTTCCTCTCTAGAGTTGGCTGAGAAGGGATCATTTCGTCCTCGGACTTGCATTGAAGGATTGGTTCTACTTTCAGCAAACCTTGTGGTCCCGGACCTAGGTTAAGAAAGCCAGGCACAATGACATTGATCAATTGCAAGCATGGGTCCTTCGCCTTTATCACTTACTTCAGTGCTTGAAAGCTGGACGAGAGTGGAGTGTAGCCTAGGATTAGGTGTGCCATTCTTAGCTAATCGTCACTGTGAACGAACACCTTGGCCTTTAGTATCTTGTCTAAGCTCGGTTGGTTGACAAGATAGAAATTTGGAACAATGGCGTTCTTTTCTGCAAAACCATTCAGAAAACAAGAAACATCGTCAACAAAAAATGGCACAAATCAAAGGAAAAAATTCAATTGCAAGCATAAACATGGACAAATGGGTACAAAACATGTCAAAGGAAAAATATGCGACTTTCAAGTAATAAACCTAGACCTAAAACCCCACTTGGTTTCCCCTTTCTCGTTGGGCAGGGGAGGCCATCATACTATTCCCCTGAAATGATCAGGAAATCTTTAGTCATGCCTTTGTTGGAGTCAAGAAGGCATGAAATGAGTCTAACCTCAGGGTACCTAGTTTTTAGGTAGTAACCCTACCCATTTAAGTGGTGAAGGTTATAGACCCCATTGACATCGTGGTGGGTAAGGTTTAGACCCATTTTCTCATTTAGGGCGTCTACGCTACCTAAAATCCTAAACATGTTTGGGGCACATTGGGTAGAGGCTAATCTGTGAACCCTAAGGTAATCCCTAGTGACTATGCCCATGGGAATTCTTATCCCTCCCTCTATAAAGGTAATCATTGGGATTACTACTTCTCCTTCCTGCCAATCAGTGTGCCAGTCCCCTTCCTTACAATACCTAATGGAGACTCCTAGCGGGATCCTATATTGAGCTTTAAAGCTTTCTATACTCTCTGCAGAGTCTACCAAGTAAGCAAATCTACCCATTGCTGAGAGAGGATTGAAGGTACTAAGAAGATAAGGAGAAAATAGAAGGGCCGAGGAGGGAAGCGCTCTGTTAAAAGAAAAGTAGAAGGAGAAATATATGAAGAGGTTTAAAAAAGACTTATGCGAAGATAAGAACTCTCCTCGAACTAGCTCTTGATATTTGTAAGGGCACAAGTGAAGTGAGTAAGTGCGCAAGTGAAGTGAATGAGTGCAAAAGTGGAGTGAAAAATGTTCGAACAATATTTGTATCATAGAGAAGGATAAGCGAGAAAATTCCCACCCGAGTTCCAATAAAATCCCCAGCCGTTGGATCCGCATCGCATTGTAGAATGTAGGGAACATGGAGCTGCAGAAATTTAATAAAGGTGCGTCTTGGGTGCCAAAAAGTCAGGAGCGTGCATTGGGCAGTTAAAAAGATACCTGCACACATAGAGATGATGTGTGATAAGGGCGAGATAATTGTAGTGATATCGAAACTCTCCTTTCTACCTAGGGAGCAAAAGAATAGAATTTCGAGGGGCTATTGTAGGGATGATAGGCCCAGTAGTATATGTTGGGCCAGAGACTTGGTCCAAGGACTCTTAGTAGTCCGAGGACGGGTAAACATTGTTATGGAAGTCGGCATTAGTGAATAAAGAAAGGGATTTAGTCATGATGGTCCAAGAAGGTGGTCTGAGGAGGAATGCTTTTTTGGTTGAGCAAAACAGAGGTCAAAAGGTGCAGTCTGCCATCAAGAGTAACGCTCCGGGTGATTCCACCGTTAAGGATAAGTATCAGGAAGGAACAGGACAAAGGGAAATTATGAAATATCTAAGAGAAAGCTGCTACCACTGCATTGAATACTCTACAACTAACTCTTTGGCTGCATTAATGTGGAAGTGATACCTGAACAGTAATTTTCAGTCTTACATCTACTCCTAAAGATTTCAAGAGGGTGCTGATGGGACAAGGATCAACACCAGTAATCTAATCTACACGTGGAGAGTAGAGATGAAAAAAGGAAGATAGTATAAAATAGAAAGAAGACCTTGAGGGAAAAGGATCGGAGAATTAAGAGAAAAATACTGTAGCAACAAGAACGGTGCTTGTAATCAAATTCAAGAGATATATACAAGAACTGATTTCCTTGAATTGTGCCGAGGACGATTTTCTTTAGATAAAACCAGTCTATCTTTACTTTATTGTCATCTGGTACATTATAATTGTTACCCAACTCATTAGAGTCTAGTTTTCTAACTCACTTTCTACAAATTCATTGTATTGGGCTCTTTGAACCTAGATCCTTTTTCTTTTTGAGCTTAGGAACCAAATTGTGTCTGTAAGGGCGGTTTTTGGGGCCTAGGCCCAGCAAGCAAGCGATTCTAGCCTAAAAGACCCTCGACAATGAATTTGTAGAGAGTGGGTCACAGAACTAAGTCTTGACAAAGTAAACGTAATTATTAGTAAGCCATGCATCCATTTGAACGTGAGAATATTTCATTAAGTTTCCTAGAGTAACAATCCATGGGGCTGTATCTTATGCTTTGTTTACAGAACTCCTTTCTCTCTTTCTCTTTTCCTTGCTTTTTTCTCTCCAATTTCCCGATCCCTTAGTCATGGGGATTTTCTTCTCTTATATAGCATCCTTCAATTGATAATGGCCCTACACTTGTTAACCATCTGGGCCTCTACTTGAGTGCCTGTCCCATAGGACATCCTCCTTCTTTTCTGTGAGTTGCACTGGCCAAGATAATATTGTTCTCCTGTCCTCTCTACATTAATGCGGCTGGAAAAGTAGCTTCCTTGCATTTAATGCGGCAGTTGTGGTTGCCCCCTGAACGTCTAGCATTTCCCTTTGATTTGGGACGATTTCTCACCATGTAAAGGGTGTGAGTTGGACTCCCATTTGGTGCGTCCGAGGAGACACTCCTCCTCGGACGCCCCTTAAACAAGCCCGGCCCAACAGGATTGGGCTGGGAGTTCTCTGGCCGTGTCTTCACTTCCTTTTATGGCTGGGCTCCGCATGGGTACCAAGGCCCACTGTTGTTTGATGAATTTTACCCCCATAATAGCCCCTCAAAATTCCGGCTCTTTCTTCTTGGTCTGAGGAGGAAAGGCGGGATTTTGATACCTACTGGACAGTTCGTTGTGGATTCCTACTTCACACATGCGGGGGTGTGCCCTCACGTGCCTCATTAATGCTGAAGGCATTTAATGACCCGAGGGGAATTAATTGCAGCTTTTTGGAGTTTTACGCCCTTTCAATCTAACGGTTGGAGACCAGATCAACGGTGGACAATGTTTTATTTGCTCTAGGCGGGAGTGTGTCTGTCCAACTCCCTCTGAGTATATAAAGTTTTGAAGGCGTTCATTCCTCACTTTTGACGAACACTCCAGTACTCAGAACATCTCAGTGCCTTCTCCTTCAACACGCTCTTACCTTCGCCGTCATTCTCTTGAAGATTCCGTCAAGTTTCTTACCAGTGCGCGCTTCTTCTTCGTTACTCTTCTTTAGGCAAACTGCCTTCACGTTGTCTAGGATTAGAGGGGATGGGTAGGCTTGAAAAAATGGTAGACTCTCCGGCCAGTATGGTGGGCTTCAGGGCGAAGTATCGTATTCCACCGAAGGTAGGTTTAGAGTATTGCCACCAGGAGGAAATTTTGTTCAAGAGGAGAACAGGGGAGGTCGCAATTCCAATGATAGCTTTCGTGGAAGGAGGAATGACGATTCCAATGGGGAGAATAACTAGGGACTACCTACGTGGTCATAGATTGGCCCCCCACTAGTGCACCGCGAACCTGTTCCGGATCTTGGGGTGCACAGACGCCTTAAACGACCAGATGAACCTCGGCCTTTCATGGCACTACGTGGTTCATCTCTATGAATGCCATAAGCTCGACGACTCATACTACTTAAAGTCCAGGACCGACGAAGTGAGGTTGATATCCTGCCTTCCCAAGTCCAGCAAAGGCTTGAAGGACGACCATTTGATCGTCTCCGGACCATGGCACGACGGCATTCACTGTCCGACTAGGGCAGGAACGCCAGGTGGGGTGTCATAGAATTAGATTTCGTGGAGAGGACCTTAGTTTTGAGCTCTCCCCCCCTTCTTTCTTTCTTTTTTTTTCTTTTTCTTTTAAATTAAGGATAATTACACATTACCCACCTGTGGTTTACCTCTTATTCTAAGTGCCTACCCGTGGTTTGATTTTCGACACTTTGCCCACCTGTGATTCTCACCGTTATTGTGCCGTAACCCACCTCTCTACTTTCCGTTACTCTAACACAGAAAATGTAAAAACAAAACCCCAAACGGATCAAAACACTAGTCACATGAAGAACATACACAAACACATGAAGAACATACACAAAGCTATTGTTAACAAAAGTTTAACAACCCTACATTTATATTTATTTATTTAAATAATAAATTGATCGAAGTGGCGACATATTTTCTTTTAATTACCTAAACTAGCCAAAAGTTGTAATCAATTCCCAGAACTTACTCATTCTCAAAAAAAAAGAAAAAAAAGAATTCCCAGAACTTAGCAAAAGTCTCCACTCACTTGAACGTGGATCGATCAAAGCCATTAGCTAAAAAAACCCTCTTTGAGATACGGATTTAGCATTATGCAAACGGCAGCTCTCCTTCCTTCGCCTCCCTCTTTCCAACTCCCTCCTTCTCTTCTTCCCCACCGGTCCCAACTCCGACCGGCTCGGCTTCTTGCTTCTCTCTATCAAAGCTTCCCGTTTCGACACTTGGGGCGCCAAAGACGATGAGGTTTTACACGAAAGTACCGGATTCAGCGGCGACGAAACCGCACCCTTCTTCGAGTTCTTGGTAGCGGCGTGGGTCAATTGCTTGGAGTTCGGCATGGGTCTGATCGGTCCACCCAAAACACCTAGAATCTGAATCAAAACCCGACAGAGACACCAAATCCCGATGCCACCACTCGGTTTCACTGCCTGGGTTTGTGACTTGTTTGCAGTTTTGGTGGTTCGGCAGTTATGGGTTAGAGTTTGTGAGTTGTTTGTGATTTGATTTTGGGTTTGTGATTTGTTTGTGGTTTGATTTTGGGTTTGTGACTTGTTTGTAGTTTTGGTGGTTGGGGTTTGAGGTTGTGGGCGGTGGTGGCTATGGCAGTGGGTTGTGGTGGCTGGTGGCAGGGGCAATGGGCAGTGGGTTTCGATTTTTTATTATTGATGATTTAGATGTTTTATTTTGGGTTCAGCTTCCTATAATTTTTCAGATTTTTGGTATGTTCTTCATATTCAAGATTTGAGTGAGAGCGATATAGGTTTTTGAAAAACTTACTGCTTCATACTAAACATATGTAAAGAGAAAAAAGTTTCAGATGCCAAATTGATCTTTGCTTTTTTCATTGAAATTGATCTTTGCTTTTTTCAATCCATGTTTGTGTATGTTCTTCATGTGAGGAGTGTTTTGATCCGTTTGGGGTTTTGTTTTTACATTTTCTGTGTTAAAGTAACGGAAAGTAGAGAGGTGGGTTACGGCACAATAACGGTGAGAATCACAGGTGGGCAAAGTGTCAAAATTCAAACCACGGGTAGGCACTTAGAATTAGAGGTAAACCACAGGTGGGTAATGTGTAATTATCCCTTTAAATTATTGGTTTGGTTGCATGCCTCCTTGGACTAACGTAACCCTTTTAACGGTCTTTGCAGACAAGGAGCGAACATTCTGAGATCTGAGATTTGAGGAGCGAACAACGTCCCGGCTCTAAATTACCTCCTGAGATCTGAGATTTTCGTAAGCGAGGACGGACAACTACGGTCAGCTCCTTTGATTTTGGACTTTGTTCCCCTTACTCGATCCTTGGTAGACGCTGGTCAAGCTATAAGGGCTGGTAGTCCAAGATTGGCACGTATTGACGTATGCATACCAGAGTTTCTTGCTTCGACAGACTTACCTCCCATTCAGCTGCCTGCCCAGCGCGCCCTTCCTGCAGCGATTGTCTCGAAGGAGGAGGCTGGTTCTTCGCATTCATCCCTAGAAGAACAAATAGACCAGTTTCAATTTGCTGACGAGGGAGAGGTGTCGGCCAGGGTAGTAGAGCTCTCGGACTCCGACACAGATTTAGACCGTGCTTCAGCAGCTCCTGACCCTGGTTTAGTCGTTGCACAAGTTGATACCAGCCAAGAGACTGAGGAAGAAGGAATGGACCTGAAACCAAGGTCTGGCCTCAGGAGCCTTCTATCCAACAGGAACAAGGGGCAATCTTTTAAGGACGTCTCAAATGAACAAACTGCCCTTAAGGCTCCTACTCCTCCTCTCCCTCCCACATCGGATGTGGCGCTACAGCCTATGCCTAATTTAAGGTGAAAAAGGCCTGTAGAAGAGCCGGAGGAGGGAGAGATTGGCCGCGAAAAGGCCCGGCCTCAGAAGAAGCACAAGGAGACGAAGGAGCCCCGAGACAAGAGGACTAGGTCCATCGATAGCCGAGATGAGGCGGCCATCCGGAGGGAACAACGAACATGGTCGCCACAGCTCGAATTAGACGGCGCTCCGATCTCCTGGGATGCGACCCTGTGGGAATCCCAACGAGAGCAGACATCATTTTTGGCTGAGGCCTTGCAGCAGCCTCTTCTCTTGCCTCGTGATATGGAGGTTCTCAGAAATACTCGGCAACCAGACATCTTCATGTCATTGAAGAGGGACATGGCCATGGTGAATGGAACCTTCTATCTCGTTCTCATATTATGTACCCTCTTATCGTCAAGTTTTAACAAGGTCTTTATTTCCTTTTAGGCGCAGGTCACTCAACAAATTTATATTGCTGAGGAATGGGCCAAGAAGGCTCGTGAAGACTTGCATAAGGAGGCTCAGTCCTGCTCTGCCACCGAGAAGACCGCTGGCGATCTCAAACAGGATTTTGATCGCCTGAATAATGAAATAAATGAGGTAAAGAAGGCTCATGCGAGCGCGGAGGCCGGCCTTAAGAATGCCACAAAGCAGGCTGACGATCTGCGCATACAGTTCCGCCAATCTAAGGAGAAACTCACGACGGAGAAACAGGCAGTTTCAACGCTCAAGGCTGAGCTTGTAAGAACCAAGGAGGAGACCCGCTTGTCCAGGGAGGCTGCCGAGAAGGTTGTGGCGGCCTCGTATGATCGTGGAGTCCATGATACTGAGGTCAGGCTGGCCGAGGAAGTGGCCACCGTTTGCAGGGAATACATCACCACGTCCTGGGGTGTAGCCCTGGATCGGGCAGCTGTCCCGGCAGACTCCGATCTCAGGAAGGCTGAGAACATCTTCTTCCCAGAGGACATACGTGAGATTCCTGACGAAGTTGCTTCCGCAGAGCCTCTTCCAACGGACTCCTCCATTCCCGAGGCTAGGGGTACGGAGCAGGCCGCGCAGGGCAAGTTACCCGAGGACAGCCTTTGTATTAGTGAGATCATTGCACAGGCCAAGGAGACTGCCTCGGGGACCCAAGCAGCAGATGACCAGCCCGCTCCTGCTCAAGGCTCTTAGGAAAGTAGTGTAAGATTTTATTTGTTTTATCTTTTGTATTTTGTTTTGTTTTGCCTTGCTAATGCTTGTAAACAGAACCACTTTTGGATTTTAATGATAAAGGTTATTTCCCTTCAAATATCATTGTTTTCTTCTCTTTTGTTTTCATCATGAATGGACGTCTATTCCGTCACTAACTGTTGAGAACCAAGCATAAGCAAATGAATACGTGAAAAGAACGATAGTTAATAATTAGGCGAAATGGCTGCGAACCTAATTTTCCCCAAGTCCTTGGTCCGAAGAGCCAGGCAAGACTTGGGTTCTATTTAACACTTAAGGAGAATGGCTTAACGGTTAATTTCCCCCAAGTCTGTGGTTTGAGGAGCCAAGCAGGACTTTGGGTTCTGTTTAACACTTAGCGAGAATGGCTTAACGGTTAATTTCCCCCAAGTCTGTGGTCCGAAGAGCCAGACAGGACTTTGGGTTCTGTTTAACACTTAGCGAGAATGGCTTAACGGTTAATTTCCCCCAAGTCTGTGGTCCGAGGAGCCAGGCAGGACTTAGGTTCTGTTTACACTTAGCGAGAATGGCTTAATGGTTAATTTCCCCCAAGTCTGTGGTCCGAAGAGCCAGGCAAGACTTTGGGTTCTGTTTAACACTTAGCGAGAATGGCTTAACGGTTAATTTCCCCCAAGTTTGTGGTCTGAGGAGCCAGACAGGACTTGGGTTCTGTTTAACACTTAGCGAGAATGGTTTAACGGTTAATTTCCCCCAAGTCTGTGGTCCGAAGAGCCAAGCAGGACTTGAGTTCTGTTTAACACTTAACGAGAATGGCTTAACGGTTAATTTCCCCCAAGTCTGTGGTCCGAGGAGCCAGGCAGGACTTGGGTTCTGTTTAACACTTAGATTAAGTGGCTGCGCAGTAATACGGCATCAAGAATTATATCTTTCATTAATAATAGTACCTTTTCAGGTTATTTACATTCCAAGGGCGTGGCACTACATGTTCATCCAAGTCTTCCAAAAGGTAGGCTCCTATGCTAGCTACGGAAGTGATACGGTACGGTCCCTCCCAGTTTGGTCCGAGCTTTCCCCATGCAGGGTTCCTCGCGGTGCCCAGGACCTTCCTCAGTACCAAATCCCCTGGCGCCAATGGTCTGGATTTTACCTTGGCGTCGTAACTTTGATTGAGCTTCTGCTGATAGTAAGCCAATTGGACCATTGCACCTTCCCTTCTTTCGTTGATGAGGTCCAAGCTCTTTTCCAAAAGTTTGTCATTGGCAGTGGGGCAGAAGGCGGTAGTCCTTTGTATTGGGAAGTTCACTTCTAAGGGAATGACAGCCTCGGCTCCATAGGTCATTGAAAAAGGGGTTTCCCCTGTGGACCTTCGAGGCATAGTGCGGTATATCCACAAGACATGGGCTAGCTCCTCAACCCATCTTCCTTTCGCGTTATCTAGTCTCTTTTTCAACCCATTCACTATGGTTTTATTGATGGCTTCTGCTTGTCCATTACCCTGTGGGTAAGATGGTGTGGAGTATCGGTTAACAATTCCCAACTCACTGCAGTACCTTCTGAAAGCTTTGCTGTCAAACTGTAGCCCGTTGTCCGACACCAGGGTGTGTGGGGTGCCGAACCTGGTGACAATATTTTTCCAAAGAAACTTCTTGACATCGACGTCCCTAATGTTTGCCAGCGCCTCAGTTTCAACCCATTTGGTGAAGTAGTCGACGCCGACGAGAAGAAATTTCTTGTTCCCTGTGGGGAACGGTCCGAGTATATCTAGTCCCCATTGCGCAAATGGCCAAAGACTGGACAATGGGTTCAGCTCTCCACCAGGCTGGTATATGTTTGGGGCGAATCTCTGGCATTGGTCACATTTCTTCACATACTCCAGGGCTTCTTTATGCATGCTCGGCCACCAATAACCCAGCGTTAAGGCCCTGTGAGACAAAGACCTACCCCCCGTGTGACTTCCGCAAATTCCTTCGTGTAACTCTTCCAGGATGAGTTCAGTAGCCTCTGGGTGCACACACAGTAAATACGGCCCCGAGAACGAGCGTCTATAAAGCTTGGAGTCCTCCAACAACCAGAATCGAATAGCTTTTCTCCTGATTTTGTCAGCCTCAACCTTATCATCTGGCAAGGTGTCGTGCTTTAAGTACAGTACTAGAGGATCCATCCAGCTCGGTCCTATCCTGATGTTGTGTACTCCGATCCCGTTGGCCTTCTCCGTTAACGGACGGACGAGCTTTTCTACCAAAATGACTCGAGGAAGGGGCTGAGCCGAGGAGGTAGCCAACATCGCGAGAGAATCAGCATGAGTGTTCCCACTTCTGGGTACGTGCGTCAAGCAGAAGTGATGAAAATGGGTCTGTAGGTGCTTAACCCGAACCAGATACTCTTGCATTCTTTCGTCCTTTGCCTCCATGTCTCCATTTACCTATCCTACAATGAGTCTCGAATCCGAGAACATGTCCACAGATTTCCCCCCTATTTTCCAGATCATCCACATTCCCTCCAATAGCGCCTCATATTCGGCTTCGTTATTCGTGGCTGAAAATCCGAGTCTCAATGACTTCTCTATGGTTATCCCTTCGGGTGAGAGCAGGACAAGTCCTACCCCTGAGCCCCTTTGATTCATTGCGCCATCAATGTATGCTTTCCACCAAGTGTGACCAAGCGGAGAAACTGTGCTGATCACCTTCTCATCAGCCCCTAGTAATACCGACACTTCTTTTCCTTCTAGTGTAGGCTCCGCAAATTCTGCCACTAGGTCAGCGAGAACCTGGCCTTTTACAGAGGTGCGAGGCATGTATCTAATGTCAAAGGCGCCCAGAATCGTTCCCCATTTTGCAATTCTGCTTATGTAATCGGCGCTGCACAGGATGGACTTTAAGGGGAGTTGAGTTAACACTACTACAGTGTGTGCTTGAAAGTAGTGGGGAAGCTTCCGTGTGGCCTGTACGATGGCCAAGATAGCCTTTTCGAGGGGAAGGTAACGGGTTTCTGCCTCCTGCAGCGATTTGCTAACGTAATAGACTGGTCGTTGTGTGCCGTTGTCTTCTCGGATTAGCACCAAGCTTACTGCATGTGGGGCTACTGCGATGTAGGCAAACAAAACCTCGTTGGCATCGGGACTAGACATAATCGGTGGTTGGGTGAGGTATTCCTTTAGCTGTTGGAAAGCTATAGCGCACTCCTCATTCCACTCAAATCTTTTCCACTTGTGTAATAGGAGAAAAAATGGCCTGCACCTGTCTGCTGAGCGCGAGATGAAACAGTTTAATGCAGCTATCATACCAGTGAGCTTCTGGACCTCTTTAGGGTTCCGAGGAGGCTGTAAGCTATGAATGGCTCTTATTTGGTCAGGGTTAACCTCTATGCCTCTGTGAGTCACCATATAACCTAAGAATTTTCCTGATCCCACTCCAAATGAACATTTGGTTGCGTTTAGTCGTAGTTTGTACTTTCTCAGTATTTGAAAAACGTTGCCGAGGTCTTCAAGATGGTCGGGAACCACCTTGCTTTTAACCACCATGTCGTCTATGTACACTTCAACGCTTTTACCCATCTGCTGTTCAAACATCCTGGTCATCATCCTTTGATAGGTTGACCCAGCATTCTTCAGGCCAAAGGGCATCACCTTATAATGATAATTCCCAACTGGGGTGACAAAAGCAGTCTTCTCCTGGTCTTCGGTAGCCATGGGTATCTGGTGGTAGCCCTGAAAGGCGTCTAAAAAACTCATTCTAGGGTATCCGACAGTTGAATCTACCAACCGGTCTATCCGAGGCATAGGGAAGGGATCCTTTGGGCACGCCTTGTTTAGGTCTGTGAAGTCTACGCAGACCCGCCATTTCCCGCTCTTCTTCTTCACCACTACCGTGTTGGCTAACCACTCGGGATAGAAGACCTCTTTGATAGCCCCTGCTTTCTTCAATCTTGCGACTTCTTCTCACGGCGTTGGTATGTTCTTTTGACGGTCGTCGAGGAGTCTGCCTCTTAGGTGTTATAGCCGGATTCACATTAAGGTGGTGGCAGATGAAATCTGGGTCGACCCCGAGGGCCTCATAGGGGTCCCAAGCAAACACATCTACATTTCTGTCGGAGAAAAGCAATTAGTACGGACTTCTCCTGGGGCGGTAATTCTGAACCAATTTGAAAAAACCTCTCAGGGTCTGATCCGACGAGTACTTTCTCCAGCTCCTCACAGTTCACTTCCATGGCCGGTCCATCACTACCCGCAATTGGGACCGGGGTCATTGATTGCTATAAGTCGTTCTCGGTTGAAGTGGAAGGTTCGTCATTCGGCCGCCGTGAGATTGCTGACACCATGCATTGCCTAGCCATTCCCTGGTTCCCTATTATCTCTTTGATTTGACCTCCTGACGGATACTTCACTTTTTGGTGCAAGGTTGACAACACAGCCCCAGTGCATGAAGCCATGGCCGGGCCACGATAGCTGTGTAAGGGGAGTATGCATCTACGACAATGAAGTTCACTTCTACCACATCCGAGTTTGTTTGCACAGGCAACCTAATCATGCCTCTCGAGATGACGATTTTTCCTTCAAAGCTGACCGGGGGGAATCGTATGGCGACAGGTCTTCCTGCTTCAAGTTCAGCCCCTTATACAAATCAGGATACATTACTTCCACAGCGCTGCCTTAATCAACTAACACCCTTTTCACGTCATAACCTCCTATTCTGAGCGTGACGACTAGGGCATCGTCGTGGGGTTGAATAGTTCCCTGTTTGTCTTCCTCCGTGAACCCGATTAATGGCGTGGCACTCACTCTAGCTCTCTTGGATTCCCTATCGTCTGGCTCAGTCAGGAAACTGTTCACTGACATTACCCTGAAGGGGACAGAGTCTGTCCTTCCAGGTGCGGCGAGAATGACATTGATTGTGCCAATGGGTGGCCTCAACGTACTTTGTCTAGTTTCATTGTTTGATGGTTCCTGCCATCCTTCAGGGCGATGCAGCAGATGTCTCAGCTTCCCTTCTCGGACGAACCGATCTAAATGGTTCTTCAGGTTCCTGCAATCATCAGTGGTGTGACCTGGCTCCTGATAGTACGCGCAATACAGGTTCTGATTGCGCTTCAAAGGATCATCAGCCATCTTGTTCGGCCACTGAAAGAAAGGTTCATACTTCACCTTCTCTAGGATTTTGTGAAGCGGTTCTCGGAACACAGCATGGACTGCCTGAGCCCCAGTAGATCCGGGTTGCTCTATATAGTCCCTTCTCGGCCTGTTACTGTTGTTAAATCGTTTCGACCTGAAGTCCCTCCTCTCCTGAGGGACGACCTTCGCTTTACCCTTCCCCATCTGCTGGTCCTCCTCGACCCTTTTATACTTGTCAATTATGTCCATGAGTTGGCGCACGCTGGTGACTGGCTTTCCAGTGAGGGACTTTCTTAAGCCATGTTCTGTCGGTAAGCCCCTTTTGAACGTACTGATGGCGATGTCATCATAATTTCCTTCTATCTCGTTATACGTTTCCCAATACCTGTCTGAGTAGGCCTTCAGCATCTCTCCTTCCCGCATAGACAAGGACAGGAGGGAGTCGAGGGGCCGAGGGACTTTAGTGCTGGTGATGAAATGGGCACCAAAAGCCTGCGTCAGCTGCCTAAAGGAATCTATGGAATTCGGCTGGAGGGCATCAAACCATCTCATCGCCATAGGTCCCAAGCTGGATGGAAATACCTTACACATTAACGCCTCATCTCTAGAGTGGACGACCATCCTCTGATTGAATTGGCTCACATGCTCTACTGGGTCGGTCCGACCATTGTATATGGCAAACGTTGGTTGATGGAACCGCCGAGGAAGCACTGCCCTCTCTATTCTACTTGTGAACGGCGACTGGGAAATGCGATCCAAAGCCTTGCTCATGGCATTGTTGGCCAGGCCTTGGTAAGATGGGCTTTTGTGGCTGCGTTTGCGAGGCCTCTCTTCCTCATAGGAAAAAGTCTCGCTTGGAGGGGTTCTTGATCTTCGCCGGTATTCGTTATCCTCATCACTGCTACTGCCCGAGCCGGGTGAAGGACGTTTCTGTTGTGCTCGGCGCAGCTTTTTCTTCAAATCATCAATCTCTTGTTGTAAAGCCTTTCGATCGTTTTGCTTATGGGATGCATGATCCTTCCCTTTTGAGCGACTTTTACTCGTGTGAGAGGTGTTCACGCTGCCCTCTCGCTGATTATCTTGGTCTTTCCCTCGTTCGATATTTAAAAAATTGTCCTGCGATTGAGAATCTGCATGTCCGGTTTGGCGCGGGCCTGATCCTTCCATTTCTTACTGTTTCACTTGTCAAGACACAAATTCTCCCCATAGACGGCGCCAATTGTAAGGGCGGTTTTTGGGGCCCAGGCCCAGCAAGCAAGCAATTCTGGCCCAAAAGACCCTCGACAATGAATTTGTAAATAGTGGGTCACAGAACTAAGTCTTGACAGAGTAAATGTAATTATTAGTAAGCCATGCATCCATTTGAACGTGGGAATATTTCATTAAGTTTCCTGGAGTAACAGTCCATGGGGCTGTATCTTATACTTTGTTTACAGAACTCCTTTCTCTCTTTCTCTTTTCCTTGCTTTTTTCTCTCCAGTTTTCCCGATCCCTTAGTCATGGGGATTTTCTTCTCTTATATAGCATCCTTCAATTGATAATGGCCCTACACTTGTTAACCATCTGGGCCTCTACTTGAGTGCTTGTCCCATAGGACATCCTCCTTCTTTTCTGTGAGTTGCACTGGCCAAGATAATACTGTTCTTCTGTCCTCTCTACATTAATGCGGTTGGAAAAGTAGCTTCCTTGCATTTAATGCAGCAGTTGTGGTTACCCCCTGAACGTCTAGCATTTCCCTTTGATTTGGGACGATTTCTCACCATGTAAAGGGTGTGAGTTGGACTCCCATTTGGTGCGTCCGAGGAGACACTCCTCCTCGGACGCCCCTTAAACAAGCCCGGCCCAACAGGATTGGGCTGGGAGTCCTCTGGCCGTGTCTTCACTTCCTGTTATGGCTGGGCTCCGCACGGGTACCAAGGCCCATTGTTGTCTGATGAATTTTACCCCCACAGTGTCCTTACACTTATATTAAGAAAAAACGGCTATATCAGCCTGAAGTATAATATAAATTTGTGGTGGAATATTCTTCATCCACAAAACACAATCCAGGTTATTTATTGCATACCTAGCTAGACTGTAAGCAATTTTATTACTTTCTCTCTTAGTGTGAGAATAATGTAACTAAGTAAAAAACATAGAATAGGACTTCACATCTTTAATCAATGGATCATAGGGAGCCAAAGACCCACCTAGTTCCTTTAAGTCCAAATTGACCAAGTTATAATCACAAACAACTCTAAAATTTTCTTCTTCTACATAACCCAAGTCACAAGATCTTTAAAATCCAAAAAGTGAGTGGAATTGCGAAAATCCCATTATTTAAAATTGGTCCACACAGCATCCAATGCTGGGCAAGACCATAAAGCATGTAGTGGTGTTTCCTAGCATAAGAGTATGTTTGGTTGGGTGGATTTTAGAGAGGATGGAAAAAAAAAAAAAAAAATTTGGTGAGTGTTTGGTTGAAGGGAAGGGAGGAAAAAAAAACTGGTGGGGCTCGGGTGTTTACTCTCCTTCATGTTTTCTGGAAAATTACTCAATTTCCAAAGAGAATTTTCTAGAAATTGTCTCATTTTTCGGTGTTTGGTAATGACCTTGAAAATGAGCTTGAGAATGTTTTCTAATGTTTGGTATGCAATTTTTTAAAAAATATTTCTTTTATAATTTAAAACATGTATATTATGTAAACTAACTAATGTAATTATTATAAATAAAAAACCAAGAATGAATTTGGTTTTCATACTAAAATTTTGACAATGGATACAATCAAAATTAATTAGTTGTCAAATTTTCATGATCTCTACCACTCATGTTGCTCATATATATAGACAGTAACGTACGTACACACACACACACACACATATCAACCATTTGTCTATATATATATATATATATATATATAAATTTGACAAGGGAATACATTTTCAATAAGTATAAATAACAATAACTTTTAATTGTCTACTCTTTTTGTTGGTATACTAATTGTCTACTACCATAAGTCTCCAATATTATTCTAAATTATGTATTTATATAATGTACTGTATAATATGTCATCACTGCATAGTATCTGCCAACAAAAAAAGTATTTGCCAACAAATGCAATTCTCCTAAACAATTATCATTCATTATATAACAATATTATTAGTCTACGGTAAAGATTGTCCCATGTAAAAGCAATTTAGAGCAATATAGCTACTATGTTTAAAATTTTCATCTTTTACTTCATTCTTTCTTTCTTCTTCTTCTTCTTTTTATTTTATTTTTTTATTTTTTTGCACTTTATGTACGAAAATGAAGTAACTTTTGCCTGGAATCCATCAAACTGAAAATTTCTTAGAGAAAAAAGAAAATCAAGCTTGAAATTCAAAGTAAAGAATTGGGATTTTGGTAGAGAGGAATGAAATAATTACTACTGCAAATTTGTTCTCCTTTGCAAGTCGGAGCTATTGACCGATTAGTGAAGGGAAAAAAAAATCTAATAAGAGAATTGCGTTACAAAGGGGAAGAGAAACATGGAGAAAAGAGAGAAGAGAGATAGAGAGAGAGATCTATGGGAAGAAGAGAGACCAGAGTTAGTGACAGTGAGGGTGTGAGGAGAGAAAAAGCAAAGGAAAGAGAGAAAAAGTGAGAAAACTTACCATGAGAGAGAGAGAAGGTGCCAAAAAATTATGTTTCCCATGACTATAGACGAAGATAATATTTATAGGAGATGCAACGCGTGAGAGAGAGATTGTTTTCCAAAAAAATTTTTTGGAAAACAATCTATAGAAAATAAGCCCTATTTTTATTAGAGTTTTCTGTTGACCAAAGATAGTTTTCCATTGACTAGGTTTTTTTTGTACTACCAAACATTGGAAAATGTGGAAAACTATCTTTACAGAAGGTTTTCTAGCGAAACAAACAGAGTGTTAAACCAAATACGAGGGAAAACTAAAATATTTTCTATCCTTCCACTTTTCTATCCTCTCTATATTTTATATCTTTCCGCTTTTCCACTCCTCGAACCAAACGGACCTTAAATGACAATGATCATAGTTCGAATTATCAATAACAGTTTTGCGCACCAGGTTGGCTTTCATGGGCATTAGGTTTTAGCAAGCTCTTCATATTAGATTCTTAACCTTCTTTGGAGATTGTAAAGACCATACACCCTTTCATAAAATTTTATCTTGATTTGGTAGTTTATTTATGTTATGATTTTAATATTATTTTATAAGATATTATTTAAAAAATTTACCATTTAAAGTCATTCAAGTAAAAAAAAAAAAAAAAATTGTATAGGCATAGTACAGTAAATTTTAATTTGTGTTGTATTCTAATTTTTTTTTAAGTGTTTTTAAAGTATTTTTTCATACATAAGACAAGAGCTTAAATATTATTGTATGCATGTATGTATAATTATATAAAAGTCTATTGCCATAAAAAGTTGGATGATTTGAACTCTGAATATTTCTTTATTGAAAACACTAAGGGGAAATTATTGTGTATTCCTGAAATATTATAAATGCGTACTCCCTCATTTCACATGAATGGTGGATCTCACTAATTAAATTTATAGTGGGACCCACCATTTATGTGAGAGGGAGGAGTACGCATTTATGATACTCCGGGAGTACCTAATAATTTTCCAACACTAAAAAGTATGAGTTTAATTACAAAACTCTTAATAATACAGTAAGGTTATGTTTGGTAACAATTTTTGTTTTCTATTTTCAAAAACTTATTTTTGGGAATATAAAGAAAAAAAAAATTTCTTGTATTTTTGAAATAAAAAACATGTTTGGTTAGTTGAAATTAAAAAAGATAGTTTTTTGAAGAAAAAAAAATGAAAATACTAAAATATGTTGTTACTAGGATTTAAACTCTAATGCTAACTCATTAAATGAGACAAATTCATTAAATTAAATGCATGTTTTCATTGACTTTTGAAAATTAGAAACTGAAGACAGTCTTCTGCATGTTTTTAGTTTCCTTTACAAATTGAGTTTTGAGAACAGTTTTTGTTTCTGTCCATTTTGGATTACCAAATAAGTTTTTTAGTCTCAAAAATGAAAAATTGTTTTTGAAAAGAAAAAATAAGGAGAAAAAACAGTTACCAAACATATCTTAAGATTTGATTCTATATCGTCTACTTCATAACGATAAAAGAGTGCACATATAAAATAAAATTGACGATATAAACGTAGCAACCTACCTCTTTTCATGCACGAAATTTTCACTTTTATAACTGCTAAATAAATCTTTACCTAATCTAATAGATACAACAAATCCTAATCAATAAAAGAGCAATCTATAACTTTTATACAAATCATCATTCATAATATCCTTTCTAAATATAAGAATTCTGAATTCCATTTCTCATTGTCTCTATCCTTATTAATACCCTCTCTTAAATTAAAGTATTCAATTGAGTGTTACATAGCTTTGGCCAGGTTGAGAAAAATTCATTCCCCAAGTTTGAAAAGAATGGTCAGAACTCATCAGTTCCATATGCACTCCTACTTTAAGGTATGAAATTTTTCATAAAAAATTTTGTCTACACTGTACTATGATGAGTTGTATCATATTAGGTTGTTTTCTTTTTTCTCCTTCTATGAGTACCTGGGCATAAATTGAAGATCTCTTTTACATCACTTTTTTCCTTTTCATTTTTGTTATAAAGATTTGACATTCCTCTCTCAGCTAGCTTAATGGAAACAAAAACATCCTGGAAAAGCATACCCTGAGAGAACATTCATATGTTCATATTTTGAAGTCATTGCTTCTTCAAGTGCTAGCTGTAATTATTTTCTTACAAATGAAGGAGGGAAAATTGAACTAAAGTTCTCCTTAATGAGAAAATTAGACCATGCACCAATTGGGTTGGTGGTCTAGTGGTAAGGCACTTTGGCCAACATGGCTTAGATTGTGGGTTTGAGTTCCCCCTACGCACTCGCAACACGTTAGTGCTCCTTGTACCCTTGTATTGCATACCATACACATTAATCGCCACCCTAACCATTTTTTTTTCTTTACAAATACAAAAACAAAAAAGAAAAAGAAAAAGAAAAAGAAAAAGATCATGCCTCTTAGACCAAATACTAAAACTATTTTAATCTAAATTGAGGCATTTGGTCTAATACAAAATTTGTTAACTTTTTCCAAACCTATATTCACCAATATGATGTATGGCATAGAAATCTTATACGATGAGTGGATTACTGTATGTGGTTTTTGGCCAGAAAAAGCAAAAATGAATAGTTGGTTTTACTTTCAGATTAGGATCAACCGCTCAAATGGTAAGTTATACATACTAATAAAATTCAGGGAAGCCCTTCTTCTTCAGAATAATAATCCTACATTTCCCCCTTCTTTATAACCATAGATAATTTCCTACAATGAAGAAATATATGATACACACCAATAAGAAAAGATAATCAAATCCCAGATATATTGAGATTCATAGATTTTCTAAGTTGGACCAAAAAGAAACACATTTTCCTCTATATGAAAGTTAATAAATATACTTATGACAAGGGTAAATATTATGAATCATTTCTCTTAATTTCTCTGCTTTTTTTTTTTTTTTGGTCTATGTTAATTGTTAATATACAAAATCTTTTATTGGAAGGATTGGGCAAAAATAAAAGTAATTGTAATTTTCTCTCTCCAATTAAGTATGCAATGCTTTAAGAATAATACTTCTTGTTTTTATATAATAGTGAGTTCCAGTAATAAAAAAACATGATAAGACTTTCCATTTACGTAAGAGGAAACATTATTGAATCTCTCTCTCTCTCTCTCTGTCTCTCATGCTAACTACATCTGACCCATGCATTGGACCATGTCAATGCAGTAGTTCAAGTGGGCTGAATCAATGGGCCTAATAAGTGCAGGCCCTTTACACCCAAAAATGAGAAAACAAAAGAGAGGCAGTTTATCTTACCCACCCTGACCTCCTTCTAGTTCTAGACGTAGTCAAAATTAGAGCATAAACACAGTTACACCTAACCGAATTAACTTCCCCCCGAAGTTAATCCATCTCAACCCATAATAAGAAAAAAGTCACCACTCAACTCACCACCTAAGATATCATTTTTAGTGCTCAACTTACCTTCCCTCTTGTACCATTCTAGACACTCAACAACAAAACAAATCAAAACTTAATCTAAATTGGATGACCTATAATCTCAAAAAAAAAAAAAAAATACAAATTATACAATTTTACGTAAAATTTATGATTTAAAGTGACAAAAAATATAATTGATGGTTTCAAATTTCAATCAACTAATAAATAAATAAATTTGAATTATTTTTTAGGTCATGTTAATGGGTGTCCTTATTTAAGGAAAGTTTTATATAATTTTTAAGAAAAGTTGAAAATATTGTTTTTTAATCTATAAAAACTTTTTTAAAATTGTTTTCTAACAAATACCTTAAGGCTTAAGTTTTCTCTTTTTTTTTTTTTGTAATTAAAATTTTCAATATTCATAATATCACTATTTTTTTTAATAGATTAATAGATTATGACATTAAAAAATGAATTTAGGGCCAAAAAAAAAATTAAGAGTTTAAATTAATAGTTGTGAATTTTAAGTAAGCCAAATGGCCAAAAAAAAAAAATTGTAATAGTTTAACTAATAATTAATTATATTACACATCACAATCTAGAGTACACCAAAACCAAGAAAATGCCACCCCCTAATTAATGAACGAGACTAAAAACTTTCTAATTAAATTAAATTAATTAAAAAAATAAAAATAAAAATAAAGTGCGACCATTTCAAAGCGTAGAGCGAGGTTGTCGCAAGCAAAGCCCAAAAAAACTTGATTAACAATTTGATTTTATCTATCTATCCGTGTGGGAAGAGAGAGAGAGAAAGAGAGAGAGGAGAGAGAGAGAGAGAGAGAGAGAGAGAGAGAGAGCGTAGACGATGGCGATGGTAGAGAGCAATGTTGTCGTCGTTGTGATTGTTGTTGTAGTTGTTGTAGTTATGCTTCTTCTCATCTTTCTCCTTATCCTTCTCTTCTTCAAGCCATGGCGTTTTTTTCTCTCTTCCTCTTCTACTCGCTCTCACACAATCAAGGTATTGTGGGATTTTTTCTTTTTCTTTTTTTGCTACCTCAAAAAAAGGTTTAGAGTTTTTGATCTTTGTGCAATGCTCTGTTTGGTTGCTGAGAAAATAATAAGATTCGGGGAAAAAAATACTTTTTTTTTTTTTTTTTGAGAATTTTTGGTGGATGACTCACATTCGTTGCATTTTTTGTTTCTTAGGGTTTTAGTTTTTGTTTCATGATGCGTTGATGTGTTTTTGTTGGAGTGATCAGTGTGTGAGCAATTTTTTTTTAGGGTTTTGTGTTGAATTGTTAGGTTTTTTATGTTGTTTTGAGCTGTGAAATTATTGGATCGTGGTAATTTGGTATCTTGGGTATGTTGGAAATATTGAGTTGAGATTGGTGTTTGAGCCAACTCATGGCAATTGGACTGTTACATTAGTTTGATCACTTGGTTTGCTTAGTGGAGCTGAGGAACTCTTTTAACTGTCCAAAAGTGCAAACTTTGGTGATTCTCTTAGTTTTTTGGATGAAACGAAAAAAGGTTGAGGAAGACCGGAAATCACATTAGTAGAAATAATAAATTGGGACGGGTCAATTAAGGAATTAGAAGAGAGTATGAATTTAGATAGAATAGAATGGAGGAAAATAATACATGTGGCCGATCCTAACTAATCTGTTGAGGATCCATAGCCGACCCGAAAAATTTGGGATTAATTTATGATTTTTTTTGGGGTTGGGGGGGGGGAGGGGGGGATTTTGTATGCAAGTTTTGGTTATGTGAATGTGTATTCCTTAATATAATTATTTTTTTTGGTTGGGAAAGGATGATCACAGCTTAGATCATTTCGATGTTATTTTTGAGATTTATATCATACACCTGTCAATGTTATAAATACAATTAATGGGTTTTTGAGTTGTCCTCTTAGCTGAGTGCTAAGTGAATTTTCTATGGTAGGATTGGAAAGTTCGCGTTGATTTTGAAGGCAAGTAACTTAGTCTTAAACTTTGATATCATTGCATAAAAGTGAAACTATGGATTTGTGTGCAACTCTTAATAAATTTCCTTGTATTTCCAGTGGTGGTTAATGTTTATAAACCTGCTTATTTTAGCATGCTTCCTTTTGGGCATATGACTTATAATTCAAAAAAGAGAGTGAAAAAAATAAAAAAATAAAATAAAATAAAATAAAATAAAAAATAAAAACATTAACTTCTCATGTTGTTCACTTCTTGTGATTATTTCTTTGGTAGGTTGATGATCTAGATAGGCCCCTTGTTTCAGACGATGAGGATCTTATCCGAAACCAAAGCAATGAATTGCGAATTGATTATGATCTGGAGGGAGCAAGTCTTCAAAATGAAGGGCATTTCCGTTCACCTCGGACTTATGGACGCCTTTATAAACAAAGGCTTCCCACTGTATCTCACCATACAACTCGAGGTATTCAATGTTTCCTTCTCTGTATCACTTTTTAACAATATTAAATTAGTAGTTATGCTTTAGTTGCTCTTCCACTTCTAAGTCCTCAGCAAAAGCGAAATTGTATTCTTTACTCTTTCCAGGTGATAGCTTGGGTGTAGATGTAATCTCTGATCCTCCGGAAGATTTATTGTTTGGTCAGACACTTAGGCGCCCTTTGTCAACAGACCAAATATCGGAAATCCAAAAACATGGTAGACAGAGTTTAGAAGATGAAAAATTTCAAGAGTTTGTGATCAAGGATATTCTAGATCAAAGTAATTTTTTTTTTTTTTTTTTTTTTTAACTCTTTCACTTGTATGAAAAGTTTAATTTCTATATCTCTTGTAATTGGCCAAGTATGAAAAACATGTCATCATATCTTTCTGTTAGAAGTGCAGGAAGCTGCCTCACCCTGGAGGTTATCTCTGGTCCATCTCGTGGGCTTCGTTGTTCTGTACAGTCAACAAATACATCTAGGCTTCCACTGACCCTTGGAAGGGTTTCTCCAAGTGATTTATTATTGAAGGATTCAGAGGTGTCAGGAAAGCATGCAATGATAAACTGGAATTCAAATGTAAACCTACATGATAACTATTACCACTTTGTTTCCACTTTGCTTCTATGATGTATATGTTATGCTAATCATTGTATAATTACATTATTGGTTTCAGAAAATGAAGTGGGAACTTATAGACATGGGTAGCCTAAATGGAACACTTTTAAATTCACAGTCAATCAACCATCCTGATTCTGGTAGTCGACATTGGGGTGACCCAATAGAGCTTGCAAGTGGAAATGTAATAACTCTTGGCACAACCTCCAAATTATATGTAAGTTAATGTCATCCTGTTTCAAGTTACAACTGTAGTTTTCATTTCTGATTCTATGGAATAGTGATTGATTTTCTAGATAAGTATAATTATGTTAACAATGAACTGGAGTACTGGACTATACATGAAAGGAGAGAATTGATATGCTGTTTTGGCTTATTGAATATTGTCTAGGGGCAAAAAGTTCTTGCATATAGGAAAGATACTTTGATAATTTTTTTTTGGTATAACTAATTGAATTATCTTTTTTGATTTACATAGTCTTTATTATAGAATTTTGTGTGCTTGTTTTCAATTTGAATATTGGAGTACAGACTTTCTAAATTATTGAAGAATTATTCAGACACATTGTAAAGTCTAACATTTGAAATATTCTTAATCTTGCCTTTTGCAGCGATCACCTTTTCTCTTTCTTTAAATTCCTTTTCTGTTAAATTTTTTGAGACTTAATTCAATTTTATGAGAAACACTAAGCTAAAGTTAAAACATAAGAGACATTTTGAAGCTTCATATACTAAGGGAAAAATAATAGTTCTGACAAATAAGAAAAATGAGTCTAGCTAATGATGTTGGGTTGTTATACTTATCTATGTTTTTAGGGCTTCTATTCCAGCCTTTAATAAGGTCTGTACTTCATTCTCTTCATGTGTGTGTGTATAAAAGAAAAATTAAGGACATGATTTAAGAAATTTACTTACGTAATGGATGGCTTGATTGGACTCTGTTTGTTATATATTATATTTAGTATGTTAAATTTCTTGTGTGATGATACTGTGAAAGAGGAAAGTAATTTAATTATTTTTTGAAGTATAATTAATGCTTTGTTATGTTATTTTAAAATGTAATTAATGCCACAATTGCTACCCTTTTTTTATCAGTACCTGATATATACTGTATCAGGTTCACATTACGTCTCAAACTGAGTCTCAGATCCCCTTTGGAGTTGGTGTGGCATCGGATCCAATGGCTGTGCGTAGAGGAGGAAAGAAGCTTCCAATGGAAGATGTGTGCTATTATCAATGGCCTCTTCCTGGTGTTGACAAGGTTTTGGAGTTATTGTGTTTACTTCAATGAAGATCCTTTACGTCTACCTGATATAGCTATACTAACGTAAATGCACACCTTGCAGTTTGGTTTATTTGGCATCTGTGATGGACATGGTGGAGCAGGAGCTGCCAAATATGCTAGCAAGTTAGTTTTTTACTTCATCTTAAATGTTCTATGTTACTTTGCATTTTGAACTCTGTCATCTGCCTCTTTGAGAAATTGCATTATTGTTAGATAATAGAGCAATTTGTGGCTTTTTTCCCCTACACAGCACGTCAAGTTTTTAAGTTATTGCTTCATGCTTTGTGTTTAAGTTATTGATGTGATTATGGAAGCCTGAGGAACTTGATTTTATACTCAATTACTGGTGTATACAACTTCAAATGGTTAGGAATGTAATTCATGTCAAAGGAATTATGTTATCCATACACACTTCGGCGTGGTCGAAGTGCCTTTAAGTTTGAAAATATGTGGTTGAAAGTAGAGGGTTTTGTTGATAGAGTAAAGCATTGGTGGGATGGGTACAGTTTCACAGGCTCTCCAAGCTTCATTTTGGCTCAAAAATTGAAGGCTCTGAAAGCAGATTTTAAAAAATGGAACAGGGAGGAGTTTGGTGATTTGGCTTTCAGAAAGAAGAACTTGCTGACTGAGCTGATGGGTTTAGATGCGAGAGAGAAGTTGGTGGGTCTTTCAGACGAGGATCAGATCCGTCGTCTACAAATCAAAGGTGACGTAGATCAGTTGGCTTCTCTTGAGGAGATTTCCTGGAGGCAAAAGTCTCGGGCCTTGTATTTGAAGGAGAGCAATAATACTACTCGGTTCTTTCACAGAGTAGCAAACTCTCATAGAAATGCTAATCAAATTAAAATGATTGAGGTGGATGGTATTCTTTATGAGGATGAGCTTGATGTTCGCTCTCAGTTAGTTCTTTTCTATCAAGGATTGTTTAAGAAAACTGAGGTGGGGCATCCCACTATGGATGGATTAGATTTTGCTTGTATCGAAGAGGGTGAGCGGTTATCATTAGAGAAGGAGTTCACGAAGGAGGAAGTCACCCAGGTTTTAAGGGAGATGGAGGGGGATAAAGCCCCTAGTCCTGATGGTTTCACCATAGCTTTTTTCCACATTTGTTGGAGTGTGGTGGAAAAGGATGTTATGGATTTTTTCACTCATTTTCACCGACACTCTGGGTTTGAAAAGTCTATGAATGCTTCGTTTATCACTTTAATTCCTAAGAAGTGTAATGCCGTTAATATCAAGGATTTTCGTCCCATCAGTTTGGTGAGTAGCATGTACAAGCTGTTGTCTAAGGTGTTGGCTAATAGGTTGAGGGTGGTTTTGGACAAGCTCATATTTGAGACTCATAATGCGTTTGTTGGCAGAAGGCAAATTTTGGATTCAGTGCTTATTGCAAATGAATGCCTGAACAGCAGGTTGAAGAGCAGAAGTCCAGGGGTGGTATGCAAGCTTGATATTGAAAAAGCTTATGATCATGTGAATTGGGAAGATCTTGATATTGATTAAGGCTTGTGTTACGTCTGTCCGTTTTTCTGTCCTGGTAAATGGATCTCCTGAAGGTTTTTTTAGATGCTCGCGTGGATTGAGACAAGGGGATCCACTATCCCCGCTATTGTTTCTTTTGATAATGGAGGTTCTAAGTAGACTCTTGAAGAAGATAGAAAAGTGTAATCTTTTTCAGGGATTCCATGTGGGAGATGTAAACGTTGTTGGCGTGCTTGTGTTACGTCTGTCCGTTTTTCTGTCCTGGTAAATGGATCTCCTGAAGGTTTTTTTAGATGCTCGCGTGGATTGAGACAAGGGGATCCACTATCCCCGCTATTGTTTCTTTTGATAATGGAGGTTCTAAGTAGACTCTTGAAGAAGATAGAAGAGTGTAATCTTTTTCAGGGATTCCATGTGGGAGATGTAAACGTTGTTGGTGTGCTTATTTCCCATCTTTTATTTGCTGATGACACTATCTTATTTTGTGATGCCTCTAGGGAACAGTTGCTACCCATAAGGTTGGTGTTGTCTTGTTTTTCAGGTTTTTACAGGGTTGAAGGTCAATATCGAGAAAAGTGAGATCGTTCCTGTTGGGGAGGTGAATAATATAGTTGCTTTGGCTAATATTCTTCTATGTAGAGTGGGCAGGTTGCCTATGAAATATTTGGGGATGCTGTTGGGAACTTCTTTTAAGTCAACTGCGATATGGAATCTTATTTTGGAGAAAATGGAGAAGAAGCTATCTATGTGGAAGCGTCTCTATTTATCTAAAGGTGGTAGGCTCATGCTAATAAAGAGTACTTTATCAAGTCTCCCTACGTACTTTTTATCTCTCTTTACTGTTCTTGAAGCTGTGACAGCTAGATTGGAAAGTATTCAGAGGAATTTTCTAGGGGGGTCTTCTGAGGGGAGTTTCAAGTATCCGTTGGTGGCTTGGGATAAGGTGTGTTCTCCCGTTGAGAGGGGCGGTTTGGGGATAAGAAGTGTGCTGTCATTTAATCAAGCGCTTTTAGGGAATTGGCTGTGGAGATTTGGTCATGAAGCTACCCATCTTTGGCAGAGAGTTATCTCCACAAAATATGGTGAGGGTCAAGGGGGGTGGTGCACTAAAGTCTGCAGGAGGGCTCATGGGTGTGGTCTTTGGAGAAGCATTAATGAAGGGTGGGAGAGCTTTTCTAAGCATTTGTCCTTTGCAGTGGGTGATGGAACTCGTATCCGCTTTTGGCATGATAGGTGGATTGGTGAGAATTCTTTAAAAGATTGCTATCCTGAGCTTTATGCATGTTCAGCGGTCAAGGATGCTTGCATCTCTGAGGTTTTGTGGGCTCCAGAAGGGGGTACTGTTAGAGTGTGGAATTTAAGGTTTTATAGAGTGTTTGAAGATTGGGATTTGGCTACTTCTTATTCTCTATTTCAGCTTATCCAACCTCGAATTCCTTGGGATGATAGGAGAGATACTCTTTGCTGGTGGCTAAAAGGGGATGGAAAGTTCGACACCCGGTCTTACTACCATGAGATTCGGGGTGCCTCAAATTCTTTATTTCCTTGGAAGGGTGTTTGGAAACCAAAGATTCCTAAGCGTGTGGCGTTCTTTTTGTGTTCTGCTGCACATGATCGGATCCTCACTTTGGATAATCTAATGCTTAAGGGTCGCCCTTTGGCTAATTGGTGTTGTATGTGTTACTGTGATGGGGAGTTGGTAGCATTGTCCTGTTACTGATTCCCTATGGGCTTTCTTGCTTCAGGCTTTTGGTATTCATTGGGTTATGCCAGGTTCGTTGGCGGGTTTGTTATCTAGCTGGCATCAATGGTTTGGGAAGCATAATTCGGAGATTTGGAATTTGGTTCCAGGGTGCTTAATGTGGATTGTGTGGTTGGAGCGAAATCGTCGATCTTTTGAAGATAAAGAGAAAACGTTGGAGTTAAAGATTTTATGCCAACACAATCTAATGGAGTGGTCTCGTTGTTGGGGTTTTACTGAGTGTTCTTCTCTCTCTGAGTTTATGCCTTTCCTTAGCTTAGTTTCCTAACTTCTCTCTTGCTGTTGTGTTGTGTTGTGTTGTGTTGTGTTGCTGTTGTGTTGTTGTTCATCATCATGAACATCTTGTAATTCTCATTTATTATTTTCCCTCTTTAATATAAGTTTTCTGATTACCTATAAAAAAAAAAAGAAGCATGGACACTAGGATTCAGCACCAAGCAGGGGAAAACCACTAGGGTTCGGCCCCTAGGGTTGGCTGCGATCAGCACCAGACCATAAAAGAACCTCCTCTTTGAATTGATCCTTGCCACATCTCATAGTAGGCCATCATGCATCTTACTTTTCCAAAATTTCTGGCCATCTGTTTGAATAAGAAAAAATGTCAGGACACACATGCATAAATACATATACATACATGCATAAATGTTACAGAGAGAGAGTGAAAGCTACTGCAGAGTTATGCATTTTCTGAATATCTGTTTGAACCTGGGCATATTTGCGAACAGCAAAAACTGACTTGACACTGCAACAATCTGTGGTTGGGGGATTGGGTTAGGTTCAAAATATGATGGGTTTTGAAGATAGTGAATCTGAAACAATCCTTTGCCCTCACATATGATGCCCTTTGAGATGCAATTCTTCAAATCCCCCCCCCCTCTCAAAAATTAGTCTGCCCCTGGTCTTGCTTTTCAATATTGTGCATCAAGATGTTATGCTTTTGTGGTACTTGGCTGTTGTCCAATACTTTAGTAATGACTGTTAATAATTTTCTTCTACAGAATTTTACCTGAGAAGGTTGCTGATATTTTGTCGGATTCACTAAAAAGAGAGAGGATTTTATCACTACGTGATGCTTCCGATGTTCTGAGGGATGCATTCTCTCAGACAGAAGCATGCATGAATCATAATTATGAGGTAGTTTCTTGTTCTCCTGTAGTCAAATTTAATTTTCCTTCTGTTTGGCTAAACATTTTGCAGTAACCTAGCTGTCAAGTGTTTTGATGTTATAGAGAGTCGCAAATTTCAGCCATCATGCTTGCGTAGAAGTTGGTAAGCAGATAGAAGAAATATGCTATTTCTCTTTAGAAAATAATAATTAATAATAAGAACCTTAACTGAGATTTTTTTTGGGGGGAGGCCAGGGGATTGAAATCCTTCTGGTAAAAATAAGAACAGCCCTTACATTCAAAGCTCTCCTTTTACCATTAGCAAGAACTTGTTTCAAATGCATATCATAAGGAATTGAATCTGTGCATATGCATGCACCTAGATGGCTATAAACTTCTTTCACCTGGAGTGTGTGTGAGAGAGCGAGAGAGATCTTTCTATACAAGAGAAAAAGACAAAAAAGAAAAAAGAAAAAAGGTACCTCTTCTGTAGATTTATGTGATGTTAGCTTCTCTATTTTGTTTCCTTTTTTCGTTAGTGTGATATGATATTTAATTGCAGTAGCAACTTGGATAATGGATCTAACTATTTAACTGCATGATAAACTGTAGGCTTCATTCGATTGGTATTTTTTATTTGGTGACCACACCTTGCGTGAAAAGGATTATTCCATCTTCCTTTTAAATGTTTGTTTTGTTATTAATTTAAGGTTGTGGTTTGCACATCATAATAATCAATTCGTTACAGGGTTGTACTGCAACGGTGCTTCTGGTATGGACTGATGGTGATGAAAATTTCTTTGCGCAATGTGCAAATGTTGGGGATTCAGCTTGTGTTATGAAGTATGTGTTCATGTTGTCATTATTTCATGCATAGGGTTGTTAGGTAAACATATGATCAAAACTTGTATGCTAGTGTATTGGATGGGGAATTTGGTAGGCAAGCATGGAAGTTAGGGGTCTTTGGCTTTTATCTTCTTTGGAATGGTTAATATGGTTACTATGATTTTCGCTATTCTTATGACAAGGACCTGTTGAATTTATATATCCATTCTTTTCTGAAATGAAATGTTTAATTTGAATGTGGTAGAATATAACTGGACATTGGTGGTTATCAACTTAACATCTTAACAATCACATCATATTATCGTTAGATGTTATCTTCTTATATTACAATGACTAGCATCCACACATAACATTACATGTATTACTGTTGAAATTTTTTTGCTTGTGATTTTGTCATGTTGTGTTTGTCTCTGCCTCTTGTATAATTTTTTTCCCGTTGTTTGGCAGTGTTGATGGAAAACAGATTAAGATGACCGAAGACCATAGAATAACTAGTTATTCTGAAAGACTTCGAATTGAAGAAACAGGAGAACCATTGAGAGATGGGGAAACTCGTCTCTGTGGTAATGGCAAAATTACTTCAACTTTTTTGTCAATTACATAAATAAGTAATGGTTAGTTGCTCAAGGTTTTTTTCTTCCCTGGTTCAGGTTTGAACCTTGGCCGAATGCTTGGAGACAAATTTCTTAAACAACAGGATTCCCGCTTCAGTTCAATGCCTTATATAAGTCAAGTTGTACATATCAATCAAGCTAGTGGGACGTTTGCACTACTGGCCAGGTTATTGTGCTTCTGATCCTTGTCTTTGTAATTCTTGTGCACTGCATCAGTTTCAGCAATAAATTTTTATATTGGTAAGTTACACACACACCCAATGGGTTTTGAACCAATGACCTCACCCTCCACTTATTCTTGTGGGAGGAGGAAGTGTCATTTGAGGCAGATCTCATTGGCTTCAGTTTTGACAATAATTGTCTCTATGATAATTTATGCCTTAGTTCCTGATTCAGCTCATTGTTGGCTGATCCAACTGATGGCCTTATTTTGGATATTAAATTTTCATGGCCAATTAGGATTAGCTCAAATGGCACTCCCTCCCTTTTAAGAGTAAGGTACAGGGCAAGGTTATGCATTTAAGACCCACCTTTTGAGCGTGTAACTCACTGACTAGAAAAAGATTTATTTGAATGTGATCATCATATTAGTTGTTTCCTTCTCTTGAACAAATCCCTTTTCATTTCAAAGTACTTTATAAAAATTGATCTTATATATTTTTCTCTCTCAATGATAGCCTATTTTGTATATGTATATATTTAATAATTATGAAAATTTTGGAAATGTAACTGGATTGTAATAAAATCACAGTGATGGGTTCTGGGATGTCATTGGTGCAAAGAGGGCAATACAACTAGTCCTTCAGGTATTATCTTGTTACATGATTTAAAGTTTCTCTGTGGATTATGACTTAAAAAAAAAAAAAAGATTTAAAGTTTCTTCAGGTATTATCACCCAAGTCATTTAAATATATCTATAAATTTCTGTTCTTGACAGACAAGGGAGAGATACTCAACAGATGAGAGTTCAGCAGAGAAGATTGCTAATTATTTGTTGAGTGAGGCTAGAACATTGCGTACAAAGGATAACACTTCTATAGTTTTCTTAGATTTTGATACCAATAGAAGCTCATGTAAAGTTGAATCTTGATTTGAATCAAAAGGTTTTAGTGTTTCAGTAATGATTATATTTGTTTTCTTTTGTTTTTTGAAGTGCTGTACCATCTATTTTCTCTTCTTTCAAGTAATATCCACCCAAATATAGATGTATATCTGGTCTGGCTCCTTAGTACTAGAAGAGTAAGAAGCTGCTTCAAGATGTATGGTGCAGATGGCAATGGAAGTAAGCCTAAGCAAATGCGGAAAGCTTGAACTGAACCTAGAATCATGGTTTACAAGCAGACTCCTATGGTGCTGTGAGAGGAAGAAATTGGTGTCATGAGGGACAAAGTGGTCCTTGATCCGAGATATCTCCATTGCACAAGATGGTTTTTTCTGAGGGACTATCTCAAAGACAAGAACTTACTTGGAATGATTAACCATTTGGCAATTGAGGTGAAGCTATAATGCAAGTTAGAACGAGAGAAACATGAAAGAATGATATTTGAGGTTGCTGTTATGCACTTAAAGCCAGATAAGGAAAAAGGGAAGAATAACCTTTTAGGCTTTTACATTGCTAGTGCTATGTAAAATTTTGGTTAGTTAATCAGGATAGTCCTTGTCCTTCGCATGTTGGAGTAAAATTTTCTTCCATTTTCCCATACTGATTCTTTTTTTGGGGTCAAATTACTAATTTTGTCCTCCAGCTACATGATAAAGTCACAAAGTTCAGTTTGATTTCTCAACTATCAATTGTGTTGATTTAAAATTTTAAAATGTCTCGCAACTTTTAAAATAAAGTAAACTAGTCGCTAATCCGTGCGATGCATGGAAAAACTATTGGAAAATAATAAAGCATGCATATATTAAAAGACAATTTAACTTCATGTATGCTTGCAAGGGATACATATCTAAATAGTTCTTGCGGTAGAAATAGAAGCTTTATCTTTAAGATAAAGAACCGATGTAATGCTAGTGTGATCCACTATATGGCCAAACCTGTAATCCAAAACAAAGAAATGGCTAAATTTGAGACCAAAAGTTCATATAAAAAAAAAAAAAAGTTGAGACAAATCCCAGTTCTTTCAAAAGTGATTTAAAATCTACTATTGAGAGTATATAGAATATTATTGAAGTTGTGATCTCACAACTCATAGTGTGCGTAGCAATAAGCTATTGATTATTTATTATCTAAGTTTTATTGTTGAATTTTAATTGTTTAGTACTTGAAGATTGATATCCAAACCTCAAGAATAAATACAAAGAAGCAATTGAAATATACAATAGTCGCTAACCAGTGTTATGCACGGGAACTTACCTATTTGTGAGGTAAATTAAAATAATTTTATAAAATCTTAAATTGATTAAGAAATTACACCATTGCATGATTTGCTCTTGTATGATTTCAATTTGTGTTACAATTTGATGAATAAGCCATTGCTTGAACTTGCAATGGCTTATAAAAATTTGTTTGTCAGATAGTTTCAGATATTGCAAAAAAATAACTCAAAAATTCAGATATTAAAACTTTTGAAAAACCAAAAAATATTAACGAATTAGATGATTCACTACTTAGAAATTATTGAAACAAAACAAAATATGTATGACTAAATATGCAAGAAATATAAGAGAAAGATGGATTACATTAAAAAGAATAATCCATGACTATAACTATTGAAAGGAATCAAAAGATTCAAAGCCTATACACACACGCACGCGCGCGCACACACACACACACACACAACAAAGAAATATAAGAGAAAGACATGTTACCATCAAAAGAATAATTCAGATGTTAAAACTTTTAAAATACTAAAAAATATTAAAGAATCATAAAATTTACTTCCTATAAATTTTTGAAAAAAAAAAAATGTATATGATTACACAATAGAGAAATATAAAAGAAAAATTGATTACCTTCAAAAGAATAATACCTGATATAGTTATTAAAATCTGTTAAACATGTTCAAATATTACAAAAACTAACACAAATTTAGATGTTAAAACTTCCAAAATGTCAAAAAAGATATATAATTAAAGAATAAGTTATTGAAACAATTCAAAAGAGAAATATAAGAAAAAGAAAAAAGTATACAAACCCATAAAACAATCAGTTTTAAATTTTAACAGGTCTAAACTTTAAACGATGAAAAACCATAAAATAATTTTTTTTTAAAACAAAGCAGAGGAGAATAAAATAAAAGAAAAAGAGCTTATACCTATACTCAGCTTTAAAAAAAAAAAAAAAAAAATTTAGGGTTTGCACTGCTTTTATAATGTTCATGATTAACCTTGCAAATTTGGAGATAAATGATCAACTTTTGAGTTTGAATTTAAGTTTGACTCTCTCTCTCTCTCTCTCTCTCTCTCTCTCTCTCTCTCATGTATTTGTGTATAAAAGAATACACAAATTTGTATGATTCAAGGAAAAGATGTAATTTACAAAGAAAGTATCAAAATACTCTCACAAAACCCAAACTCTAAAGAGCTCTCTCACCACAAGGAGAAACCTTAATTACATTACAAAACCAATGTTGAGGCACAAAACATGTGTGTGTCTATATATATATATATATATATATATATCCATGGAGCATAATTATGGAATCCAAGTAGGACTTTTTTTATAAGCATCCAATTAGGACTTCGATTGCTTAAGTCGGCAAAAGTATTTTATATGGATTTCTAATCTATGTATGTATATATATATATATATATATATTAAACCGAAGTCATGCGATGCACCGTATAGTTAACAAATGTTAAATATTTTCACTTTATTCAATGTTACAATGAGTTAAAAAAAAAAAAAAAAAAAAAATCAGAGGATCCAGAGTTAGAAATTAATGAAACAAAACAAAAATATATAAAACCATACAATAGAAATATATAAAAGAAAGATGGGCTAACCTAAAAAGAAAGTTACATGGCTATACTCTATAGTTGTTGAAATCTGCCAAATAGTTTTAGATTTTGCAAAAAATAATCCAAAAATTTAAAAGTTTAAACTTTTGAAAGGCCAAACAATTTAAAGATTCATAAGCAAATCTAAATATCGCCCGAAAGAATGTATTAATTCTGAAAAAGATGCCAACACCATAAAAAAAAAAAGGACAAAAACTTCAATTCAAAAAGGAATTTTAATTGGAAGAAATTTTTAATGATATGGGAGAAAAATATGGAAAAATAAATAAAAGCCATATGCTAACCTCCATGACTATCATAGACACCAAAGAAAGGTGGAACTGTCCAAATTTGGATAAGCTACATGCTACAAAAGAAAAAGAAAACATGGTAAAATAGCATAATCTATAGAAAATTATTGAGATTATGAGTCCACTCAATAGACCCTTTGAAAAGGCGATCCAAAGAAGTCATTGAAAAATACATAACAAATTTTAATTCAGCCACCCAAGAGACAGATTTTAATTCAAAACAGAAGTCATTGAAGGCGATCCAAGAGACATTGATTATCATTGTTGACTTAAAAATTAAAAAAATTAAAAAATAAATAAATAACTTAAAACTGTGAATTTTAACAATGTTTCTCAACCATTTAGTCCTTACGTTCAAGTTTAGGTTTTATGAGATTTATATATTACTACTTAGTGGCTGAATTTCCCGTGCATCAGTTTTTATGTTTTTTTTTTTTTTTTAATTTGTTTTTATATTATATTTAAAAATTGTGTTGACGTGGAAAATTGTGGAAGCTTCGAAAGCTTCGGTTATATATATATATATATATATAGATAATATCATAGGGTATAGGGATCCCTCTCCATTTAAATTTTAATGAATTATAATTGAAATGATTAATTTTTACATTGTCTAATAAAAATCTTTTTAATGTAGTATTTGTTACATTTATTACCTTTTGATAAAATTTAAATGAGAACGATATTTAAGAATGAAATTGATTTAACTTTGAAAGTTGAGTGTATATTGCAAAACTATTACACGAGAGCCTTTTTTTTTTTTTGAAAATGCATCAAAACTTTCATTCATTAAAATTGAAGGGAATCAACATACAATGCCTCCAAGACTGGTGGAGGAGAATCCTCTAACCAAAATACATCTTCAACAATATTTTTTGCATAACGCGCTAAGGAGTGTGCTACACCATTTGCATTCCTATTCACCAGTTCGACTTCTACCCACAGTAAGCCAGCCATTAAACATTGAATATCAGCAAAAATATGACCAAGCCGAGACAGATTTGTAGCAGTGGACCTTAGTGAATTCAGCACCTGCGCACTGTCTCCTTCAATCACTAGCTCTGAAAATCCAATATCAATGGCAAATTCAAGAGCTCTGCGGCAAGCAAGTACTTCGGCTTCAGTGCTGTCCAGTACCTGTTGCTCCTTGGCGGACATGGCACCCATCACTTCACCTCTTTTGTTGCGAATAATAGCTCCTATACCAGAACACTTGAGGTCAGGGAAAATGGCTGCATCAAAGTTAAGTTTAAACCTTGAAGTCGGTGGAGGACACCATCTGCTGACTATTGTTAGCTGTTCTTGTGCTTGTCGAAACTCTGCTAGAAGATCAAGTGCTCTTTTGTTCAGTTGGGTTGGTGACTGAAGCTTGCCTCCATGTGAAATCCTATTTCGTTGGGACCATATGAGCCAGGCTTGGACTAAAAATAGCTCCAGTTCTTCCCTGGTCAGCCGGCCTTGCATCTCTTCAAATAATTGCATTGAATCTTGTTGACCTCCAACACATTTTTGTAGCTTCACAAGGCTGCTAGCCCACACATCCCTCGCCACCCCACACTCCCATAAGGCGTGAATCACTGTTTCTGAAGTACTCTTGCAGAGTTCACATGTGTCATCATCCATAATTCGTCGATGGACTAAATTATCTCTGGTAGGAAGAATGTTTTGGCATACCCTCCAGCCAAAACCCTTGATTTTATTTGGGACCTTGAGCTTCCATAACATTGCCCAGACTTTAGAACCACACACCCCTCTTGAACTTTCTGTCCAATCCGCCCCCCTAAGAACCTATGTTGCCACATAGTAACCTGATTTCACATAATACACTCCCCTTGCTGTGTGCAGCCACATCACCGAGTCCACTACCTGCCTTCTGCTCAGTGGTATCCTTAAAATAGCCTCTGCATCTTCCTTACACGAGAGCTTAAATAAACACAATTAATAGTCGAAGGATAAAATTGAATTAGAGGACCAAATTAGTAGACATACAATGGTACATCACATTATATATTACACAACTCTATAATTGACATTTTGTTGGATGTTCCATAGGTAATCAAAATACATAGATCATGGAGAATGCCAGAAGATACAAAAGGGTATAAAAGTTGAGCGCCCATTGTAGGCTTTGTAGCTAGGCTAGATGGTCAACACATCTATTAGTTTCTCTATAATCTATGTATATGCTTCATCTTAATCTGCAGCCCGTAACATAACATTGTCCTGCAAACAGAAATCAATGTAGTAAAACAAGGCAGGATTGGTGCATGTGTTAAATTTAATTGCAAAGATAGTTAATTTCAATACTAATACTAATACTAATAAAGCCCACAAGCGAAGCGAATTGTAATTCTATCATGCTTATCTTTGCAATACAACTTGATAAGTAATGAGGTGTTCCCAGAGCATGATGATGTAGTAGTTCCTCCTCTTATATTTATGATGAATTTCACTAATTAAATTCATAGTATATTCTGTCATAAATGTAAGGAGAATGAGTACCATGTCATAGAATTATCTAATAATTTTTCTAACTTGATAATAAAACAAGCACCGATCAATTGCCAAAATGACCCCTGAAAAGTATATGCTCGAAAATTTTCAATTCTAGCTAATAATTTGTTTGGTATTTTTGGGTCCCACTTTCATTAATGAGTACAAGAAATGCATTAGTTAAAGTTGAGTTTTTATTTATTTATTTATCAAAATAGATCTTTTTTTTTTTTTTTTTTAAGTTCATTATCTATTATTACTTTCCAATTCAATGAGATCGACTTGATTTTTATTTAGTAATTCTTTGTTTTAAAGGGTTTATTTTTATTGCTCGTATATAAGCTCTAATGACCCTATATATATATATATATATATATATATATATCTTTTAAAAAAATTTCTAGTTTATTTATTTATTTTTTTTGGAGAAACGTCTAGTTTAAAATTTTAGGCAAAATGAACAAAGAAAATAAGCTTTGGCCTAAACCCTTTCACTCGAAAGTCTAAAAACTCTCAAGCTGAAACTCAAAACCCTTGCAAACTAGGCGCGGTTTCTAAATTTCTACTAGCTTCAAACACCACATTAATTAGTAATGGCGAAGAAGAAAAAGAGAGCGAGAGCTGAAGCCGAAGCCGAATCCGAATCCCAACCAGAACCACAACCACAACCACAACCACAACCACAAAATGAAGTCGAGCTCGTTGTTAATGGCGACTCTCACGATAGCGAGAAGAAGAAGAAGAAGAAAAAGCAAAAGAAACAACATAACAAAGCAGACAACGACCACGAAGAAGAAGAAGCAAAGGAAATACCCACTGTCACCATAGCCCTCGCCGGTTCCATCATCAACAACGCCCAATCCCTCGAACTCGCCACTCGCGTACCTCTCTCTCTCTCCCTCTCTCTCTCTCTCTCTCTCTCTCTCTATATATATATATATATATATATCATATTATCTTTATTTATTTATTTGTTTTTTATTTTTCTCAGTTGGCTGGTCAGATAGCTCGTGCCGCAACGATTTTCCGAATCGATGAGGTTTGAAGATTATGCATTTTTTTTCTAATTTGTTCATATTTTGGATTGCAATGAAAGAAATTGTTCAATTTTTGTTGTTATTTGTGTAAACAAACAGGTGGTGGTGTTTGATAACAAGAGTGATTCAGTGAATGATTACAGTGTTACTGAATTGGATAGTTCAGATGAGAACGAAACCGGTGCGCCTTTTCTTATTAGGATCTTGCGGTATCTTGAGACGCCTCAATATTTGAGGAGAGCTCTGTTCCCGAAGCATAATAGCTTGAGATATGTGGTACTGATGCCTTTTTTTTTTTTTTTTGGATAAATTGAAGTGCATTTTGTTTAGTTGAGTATTGGTGTGTAGTGGGTAAATTGAAGTTTGTTTTGTGTTGTGTTTTTTTTTGGCAGGGTGTGTTGCCACCACTTGATGCTCCGCACCATTTGCGTAAGCATGAGTGGGCTCCCTATCGAGAAGGTAATGATAATTTAGTTAACAAATGTAAATTTTGTGGGGATTGGTTACATTTTCGATGATTGATAGTGAATTAATGTGCTTTTTGAATTTAAATACTTGGAAATATCCGCAATGTTAATAGTGTATTATAGAGGTAAAAAGACGTTGAGTATCATACCAAGATTGTATGAAATGTTAATGAGCTCTAGCTAAACTAGCACCTCCTACTGTTATAAGTTATATGGTTGGAGGGTGAGGTCATAGGTTCAAGATGTATTGGCTACATGTGTAACTTACCAATTAAAAAAAAAGTGTGTCTGGTCAAAGAATCTAAAAGAGAAAGAGAAATTGTGAAAGAACTTGGGAGTTAATTTGACCAAAGATGTGGCTTAAGATGGATGGAATTGGATGTTTAGATTGTTGAATTTTACTTAAGATGAATTTAACAAGGATGAAAATGTTTGCTTTTAATTGAGGGAACATTGTGCATTGCATGATTGTGTTGTATGATGTTTTTCTTCTAGATTTTGGAGAGCTAGCTTGAAACTATTGACAATGTTAGTTTCAATGACCATGTTTGTTTCCTTCAATCCATAGTATTAGATGTATGCCTGAAATTTTGATATCTTGAATTAACTTTGTAGGTGTCACACTAAAAGAAAGATCTCTAGACTCGGGAACACTTGTTGATGTGGGTCTACATAAGGTACGGTCAAATTTTGCTTGGCCTAAAACTTTTTTATTCAATTGTTATTAATTAATTGTTTCTTCCCCCTCTATTTGGCATCAACAAAATAAATTTTTATAGACAGTTGTGCAATATTTTTCCACGCATCAATTTATGGGCACAGTCATCTAGTATCTGGATGTCAAATGACCTATGTGACTCATGATGGCAAACAATTGATGAACTTTTATGATCATGCCAAATGAATCCAGCAGTGATAAACAAATGATAATGTCATGAGTTTCAACAATTGAGCTCTGTAATCCTGTAACATTAATCTGTATTTAATTCCTGGAGTTTAGTCCTGTCTACTTCCTGGTTTACTTGAAAGCCAATACGCTATTTCAAAGTAGACTATAGTTCTGTGGGTGTGTGTGTGCGCTTGTGTGGCTGTACACATTTGTCTGTAGGGGTAGTGGATAGTTCTATTTGCTCTTTCCACTGTTGCTGTGGTTCTGCAGGACACATTTCATGTATAATGGTCCCACTTGTTTTTTCCCCCTAATTTTTTCATCCATATTAACAACTTGGATTGCTCGTTGAGTTTGATTTATGGTGAGTGGGCTGGTCAAGGGGCATTGTTCGTGTATGTTTGCCATGTCTCATTTAGTTTTTTGCTGTCTTTATTCATTAGCATTGGGTTGCTGGCAAGGTAGTATACGGACCTTTAAATCTTTGCTAAAACCGGTAAGTGAAGATATGTGCTGACTCCCTTTGGTAGCACATTGCCTTTGAAGATTGGAAAATCCTCCCCCCCATCCCATTTTCCCAATAAAATAAAATAAAAGGATATATAATGTTTTCCAAAAATCTGTTCATTTATTGATTCACTGGTGTCAATGAGTTTTACCTCAAATGGAACCTCCTCTCCTGGTAAGAATAGGGTGGAGGGTGAGGTTCCTGACCTAATAGGTGTGCATGTAACTTTTCAATAAAAAAGAAATATTGATTCATTGGTAATTTATGCAGCATGTTGTTATTGACCAAGTAGTGGAACCTGGAACAAGAGTTACTGTAGCTATGGGAACCAACCGCAACCTGGATACTGGTAATGAGTAGATATTTCTAACTTGTCTAAGCGGTTTCTTAATCATATTAATTTGTTTGCTGAATGCTGAGTCATGTGGACCATTTTTATTGATCATTTAATTCCTTGCATATCTCAACTTTTTCCTTCATTTGTGCAACCTATTCATTTTCTTGGAACTAAATTGTAGTTGAGTTGGTTTGCCTTTTAAAAAAAAAAAATTGTAGTTAAGTTGGTTTGGCATTCATTTTATTCACCCCACCTGCTAGCATCTGGATAAAGTATTGGTGGTGAGTTCCATCTGCCATCGCATTAGAATACAGTGATCTTTTTTCTCTTTTTCTTTTTCCCTAAAGTTTCATTTTTATTAAGCCTTCATGCATCATCTTCCTGTAATTGGGAAAAGAAATTGTGTTATTACTGAAGTTTATGATCCACAATTGCATTAATCTAGATTTACCACGTGAAATTGCCTCACCCTCCAAGCCTAGGGAAGAATCAGGAATGTATTGGGGGTATAGAGTTCGATATGCTTCCAATCTGAGTTCAGTATTTAAGGATTGCCCATACAAGGTATTCATCCTCATTCTTCCTCTTTATCTTTTCCCTTTTTCCCCTTTCTTTTTAGCATTGTTTCTTGGTAACCCTTCATTGATTGCCTTTCTCTATCAACTTATTTTATATTCACAGGGTGGCTATGACCATTTAATTGGTACCTCAGAGCATGGTCTGATTGTTAATTCATCAGATCTGACCATACCTACTTTCAGGTATGTTTCTGTTTGGTTTTGACTGTAAATAAGATTGTTTATAACTTATTGGGAAAAAAAAAGTGTTTTTGAGTCCATTGGGCTCTAGCCCGAGTGACACTTTCTCCTTGTAAGAGCAAAGTGGAGGGAGAGGTCATTCAAAGGTCTTCTGGGAGCATGTGTAAGTATCAATCAAAAAAAAAGTTTTATTTTTTGTCAGTTTCTGTAGGACTCTTTTTTTTTTTTTTTGATAGATAACTAAAAATTTTATTAATAATAATAAAAAAATAAAAATAAAAACCAGCCCGAGTACATTGGAGATGTACTTTGGGGGCGAAAATCAAAAACCCAAGTTACAATGATCAAGTAAAAGAGGAAGAGAAAAACAAGAAAAATGCGACAGAGCCACACTCCAACCAAGGAGAGTGTGCAAGAAAAAAGACTTAATCTCTGGTAAGGACCATTCACATTCCTCAAAACAGCGAGCATTTCTTTCCCTCCAAATACACCACATCAAGCAGTGCGGCACAAGTTTCCAAAAATCTATATTGCGATGCTGCCCAAATTTACCTTGCCAAGATTCAAACAACTCAACAACCTTAAGAGGCATAACCCAATGCAGCCCAAACAAACAAAACACCAATGACCACAACTCCCAGGCTAAAGGACAATGAAGCAGAAGATGATCCACTGACTCTCCACACCTCTTACACATGTAGCACCAATCAAGAACAACAATACGCCTTTTGCAAAGGTTATCAGTTGTAAGAATCTTACCTAGAGAAGCTGACCATGAGAAGAAAGCCACCCTTGGGGGAACCTTTGAGTGCCACACCAACCTCCAAGGGAACGAAAGGGAAGGAGGGTAGAAGGAGAGATAAAAACTACTAACCTTAAACCCTCTACTCCTAGCTATCTTCCAACAAACCTTATCAGGGCCAACCCCCCGCACTTTCGAAGAGTAAACAATGTCCATGAACCGATCAAAAGATTCTTCCTCCCAATCTTGTGGTGAACGACGAAAAAGAAAATTCCAATGCAGCTGCCCACCCGACCAGCCCATAACCTCCGCCATTGAAGAATCCCTTGCTCTGCTAAGGCTGTAAAGTTCTGGAAAAGCCTCTTTGAGGGAACAATCCCAACACCACACGTGCTTCCAAAACTTCACTCTAGTACCATCACCCACGTCATACTGTAATAGTTTAGAGAAGTTCAGCCAGCCACTTCTAAAACTAATGCTGTAGGACTTCCTTTGGCTAGCTGCTCTTTGGTTACTAGAACTAATGTTTCTGTCTGTAAAATTTAAACCGGCTGACATATGTATATTTATAGTTCAATTAGTGGGCTGCCTCATGATGTCAATAGAAAAAATTTCAGCAACTTAAGTTAATAACCTCTGATCTATATCTAAGCCTTTTAAAGGCTAAAAATAGAATCACTTTTACGATATTCTATGTTCATCGTATTAAGCAGGAAACTAGAGAGAGGTGAGTAAAAAAATCAACTTTAGTAGTGTCTGTTTAGTAGGCATTTTTAGCAATTGAATGATCTGATTTGATAAGTGAGTGGCATTCAGTAGTGTCTGTTTATAAAGGTACAACATATTTCCTTGCTTTATGTTTATGTTTGGGTTTGTAGTGTTCTTAACATCCCATTTTTCCCAACTTCATTTAGAATTCAAATTTAGATTATTATTATTTTTTAATGGGAATTTTATTAGCCAAATTGCATCAAGCAGTAACTAGGCAGGGAATAGGGATAATATGTATTAGAATTGTTGGTCATACCTAGTCTCCTGTTTTCTGCAGGGTATGGGAGAGGTGGTTGGTAGACAGCCTTACCCTCAATTTAGCATTGTCTAAATTATAATTAAGCTCCACATATGCAGTTGGAGAATCAAAGATGACAAAACCATCTCTCAGAACAGCCCAAGTTTTAGATTTGAAGCAATATGAAATCAAGTATACATCATGATAATATATATACTCAATGCATTTACCCTTGATGCTTGTTAATCTGTTGTATGTATAATTTTTAGGCATCTATTGATTGCTTTTGGTGGACTTGCTGGGTTGGAAGAGAGCATCGAGGAAGACAATAATTTAAAGGTATATTACTAGATGAAAGATTAATTTCTGTAAACATTTTTTGGTTTCCTGTTTGGGAAAACGTGTTTCCAGAAAGTGCCAATGGATTTTGGTAACAAGATATTTTCAGATTTATCTTTCTTGAATAGAGCTGCAAAATAGAAAATAGAAAACAGAGAACATGATTTTATTTCTCTTTAATGCTTCTGACTGGGATTTTAATACTCCTGTCTTATGACTTAAAAGAATGTTTAATCTCACTGTGCACTTGTTCTTTTCTTATTTGTGTATCCATTGTAACTTGTAACCCACTTATGCTTGATTTGACGTGAGAAAAGGAATTGTGGAAGGCATTGGTTATTAGATTTAGTAATGGAGTCTGGACTTGCTTGAAATTTCTATCCTTTATAATTTTGCATGATTAGCCGCAATTATTATTGCCAGTTTAACAGCCAAAAGGAGGAAAAGAGAAACGTAAAATACTGAATACTGTTAATGTTGCTTCAGGGGAAAAATGCGCAGGAGGTATTTGATTCATACTTGAACACATGTCCACATCAGGGGAGTCGAACGATTCGAACAGAGGTACTCTTCTATTCTCCATTTTTCAGTTCCCAAAAAAAAAAAAAAAAAAAATCTTATCTAACTATTCATGATTTTGCTCAATTTGCATCTTTATTTATAGGAAGCAATACTTATATCTCTTCAGTATTTCCAAGAGCCAATAAGCCGAGCATTGCAGAGAGTGGAAATTTAAATTTTCCTTGAGTCAACTAACAGCTACATATCAGAATTTTGGCAAATGTCTTACTTGGTGGAAGTACTCAATCTGGTCACCATGTTCCAGATTAAATCTGGTTGTAGACTATGAAATATACATATGAATAATTACGAAGGTGGAATTACCCTGACATCTTAATTGAATTTTTATCCATTAATTGAGGCTTCTTTTTTGAGGTATTTTCCCAGAAATGTTAAACTATGATATGTACCCTTGGTTTAAGCTGTACGGGAATGTTTTTTTTTTTTTTGAAGAGAAGCTGTACAGGAATGTTGTACCATAAAGATATGTTTTCGTAATTTCATTCCCTACTTAAAATTGCTGGCTTAAGAACACTTACAGATTTATAATTTAGAACTTTTGGCATCAGAAGTTTTACTAAAATGCTTGTGTACGTTAATCAAGAAATACTTATTTTCATACTTTAATTCAAACAACCCAATTAATTGTCAATGTTGTTATTATTACCTATTCTATATCATGGAGCCCAGGGTTGATTTTGATTTTTGTGAGGTGGTGGGGGAGGGTTGGTTCAGTTTGAGTGCTTAAATGGCGAGGAGCAACAATGTGGTTATGGGTGGCAAAATTTACCTCTAATAATTCTAGGACATTGCACTCGCAGTTGACGAGCAAATTGGGATGGTGGCGCCTTTGCGATAAAAAAATCGCACTGGACAGACCATCAACAAAGGATGCTGCTCCTAGTACACCAACAATAAGGAAACTAGCCAGATTCTAACAACCAAAGCAGCACTTTATGCAGCATGGAAATATGGATACAGAGAGCTTATTGCACTCAAACTCTAGGCTTAAGATCCAAAGCATCAACAGAGAACCTACGCACGTCGAAAGCTATGTTTAAGCAAAGTATATTTCAGAGTAAGACCGTGACTGGTAATGAAGGAGGTTACTGGGTTGGCCAAGGAGGCCATGCAAAACTTTTTAAGGCTAATTTGGAAATAATTTTCTTTTTTAGGAGTACCAAAAGAAATGCAAAAAAAGAGCTTTAAGGGCTCCAAATACTCTTTTCAGATTTGACCAAACATATGATCTTTCCACCTCTTTATGGGGGTTGGTAATGCAATACCAAACTATCCCTCAATCTTGCTTCACAACAGCATTGGTGGCTCTTGGTGGTGTTTGAGCTTGGAGTTAGTTTTTTGGCGGTAGAGTGAGTTGTGGTGGCTAGTGGCAATTTTTGGGGTTTGATTTGGAATGTGTTTAACAATTTGGGTTGGATGTTGGCCGTCTGAAGTGGTGTTTTGTTGGTGGTATGGATTTTTGGATGGTCTTTGAACTTGTGCGTGATGACTTGTCTACTGGCTTAGGGAAGGGTGTTTTAAAGGTGAATGCATCCTATGCTTCGAGTGCATGCAGCGAGACACTCATAGTATGTGGATTCTACTGGTATGTGGGGCGGCCTACATACTGTGAGAGACTCGCTACATACACCTGAAACACAAGATACTTTTTCTTTTGGCAAAAAAAAGTGGTGAAAATTTTGATTGTAAACAAAGAAAAAATAAATAAATATTTAATAAATGGAATACATAAAGAATAAAAAGCTTGTTAAAAAGTTTATTTAAAAACGTGATTAACTATTTTTTTTTTTAAATCTACAATAAAATGGTTTTTTAGCTCAAATTTGGTGAATTGTTGAAGATGCTCTCAAAACAAGGAGCCCTAAGAAGTCAAATAATGCTCTTATAAATCATTTCATGACACTTACCTATAATTTAAAACTTCCCATTAATAACACATGCTACCTTTTCATTATGAAATTTCTTTTCTTTTCTTTTTTTCTTTTTTTCTTTTTTTCTTCTTTTTAATTTTTAATTTTTTAGAGACAATAGCAATTGGAAGCTATAGGCTCACCAAGCCTGAAAGTAATTTTGAAATATAATAAATTTGAAATATTAGAACTTTGTGTTTTGAATTTTGATATTCCTTTAAGATAGTTTTTTTTTTTTTTTTCCATGATAGTTTTCAAGAATCAAATAAATCGTTTTGTTCCTTCTACTAGCACCATATTGTTGGATTAATATTTAAAAATATTCAAAAAATATTAAACATTTAAAAGCCTTTTAAATAATTTCCCTTTATTCTTATATCCCGGAGGGAGTGAACTTTTTTTTTTTTTTTTTTTTTTTTGAGAAAGCCCTGAGGGAGTGAACTTGATTTATCCATAACTATATATATATATATATATATATATATATTTTTATTATTATTATTATTATTCTTGCTTACATTAAAGTGGAGAATGGAGGATTCAATCAAGCCCAAGTTGTCTTTTACGAGAGAATTAGGCAACATTGTTGAGTTATAAGACTCTTAACTCATATTATTATACATTAGTGATGAAGCAATTGATTGTATGACTAGTACTAATAATAAATTCTTGTAAACAAAGAAATTAGAAAGACGTTAGTATGATATTGGTCATCAAGTTTTCAATTCGCAAGTAAATGTTTCTAAATTTTGAGGGAAAAAAAAGTTTTAGTATTTTTTTTTTTAAATTTTTTATATTAGTTTGTTACCTTGATTGTAACATAGAATTAGGTTTTGTATTCAATCTTGGTTGGACATAATTCGGGATGTTACTCGAAATTTCTAGTGTCGTGACAATTGTGGGGTAATGTTTAGATTTATAGGTGAGAATCTTAGGAGCACATCATTGCTCATACATTCAGGCCGATAGGTTTCAAATGTTATTAAACTGAGGACTTACTCGGATAGTTATGAATGTGCTCGAGTTGGACTAGTTGTAGTCAATTTGATTGACCTTAATAAATTACATAGATTGATAGACCTTATCCTAATTAAATTTATTTTTATTCATATTATTAATGAAATTCATATAAACTATACAATTGTTTTTTTTTTTTTGCTAATCTAGACATTATGATTTAAATACATAAACATGCTATAATCATGTAGAGGAATGGACAATATGGCTTGAGAATTGAGATATTTGAATATCTACATAGTACTTCTTAGAAAACAACATAGTGATGGAATATAATAGCCCATTCACCTAATTTGAGAACAGGGATTTTTTTTTTTTTTGGGTTAAGAGGGTTAATACGATGAAAATATTCTCTAATGATTTAAAAAAAAAAAAAAAAAAAAGTACAGCGGTGCACCAAAGGCCCAAGCGGCCCAAAAGGATCTAGCGATATTTGCAGGGGCAATTTCGTCATTCCACAAAAAATAAAGCCGTGTTTGGTCACAAAACAAAAATATAAAAGCGAACCCATCCCTCTCTGCTTCACCTAAAGAGCGCCGAAGAGAGAGATAGAGAGAGAAAGAGACCCAAACCATTCTATTTTTTTTTATTTTCTTCGAACCCAAAAGAAAAAAAAGAAAAAAAATATATAGGGCAAAAAAAAAAAAAAAAAAAAAAAGAGAGAGAGAAGCGAAATTATAAACCCACAGAGACAGAAGTAACAAAAAGATTAGAATTTGTTGGCACTAACAATTTTTCAAATATCCGTTAACGCACAAAGAAGAGAGCAAAAAAAAGGGACCGTTGGGGGGCGCTCCCGCCATGGCTCAGCTCGAGAGCCAGGCTCAGACCCAAGGCCACGAGCCCTGGCTCGACCCTGACCATGTCCGCAGCACCAAGTCTCTGATCTGCGCTCTCAACCTCGTCTCTCGCAACCTCCCGCTCCCTCCTGACCTCTACGACGCCGTTTCCTCCATCTGTTCCTCCCCCGAACACGCCGACGCCGTTGAGGCACGAAACGGCGGCGTCGGCGGTGCTGCTGCTGCTGCTGAATCCGGATCCGTTGCGAGCAAGGTTTTGGTATGGGTTCGTTTTGCGATGTTGTTTGGTTTTTTTGTGCTCTTGTTTCTTGGTTTTTGGTGTTTTTTGTGAGGGTTGGGATTTTGCGTGGTTTGGAGGGGTTAGGGTTGGGGATTTTGTGTGTGGGAGTGGTGAATTAGGGTTTTTGTTGTTGGTTTGAGTATGTGTTTGTGTTTTTATGTGGTTGAATGGCTTTGTGTTTGGGTGTTGGGGGCTTTTCTTTGAGTTCATTTGAAGGAGTTTTGTGGGATTAGGGTTTAGGTTTAGGGTTGGGATTTTTGTTTGTGTTATTGCTGGTTTTTTTTTTTTTTTTGGATTTTTCCTGTTTGTGTGTGTGTGTGTGATTGTTTTGTAATGGAGTTTATGAGCTGAGGGAAATTTGTGAGATTAGGTTTGTCTGTTGAAGGGGTTAGGGTTGGGGATTTTGTGTGTGGGAGTGGTGAATTAGGGTTTTTGTTGTTGGTTTGAGTATGTGTTTGTGTTTTTATGTGGTTGAATGGCTTTGTGTTTGGGTGTTGGGGGCTTTTCTTTGAGTTCATTTGAAGGAGTTTTGTGGGATTAGGGTTTAGGTTTAGGGTTGGGATTTTTGTTTGTGTTATTGCTGGTTTTTTTTTTTTTTTTGGATTTTTCCTGTTTGTGTGTGTGTGTGTGATTGTTTTGTAATGGAGTTTATGAGCTGAGGGAAATTTGTGAGATTAGGTTTGTCTAGGGTTGAAGGGATTGTTTTGTTGGTTTCTTTTTGAGTGTTTACAATGGGTGTGTCGTGTGTGTGGAAATTTAGAATTTTAGTAGTGTAATGTTACTACTTGCCTACAAAAATCCTACAATAGTTGTATTGGATTAAAGTTTGGCTATTTTTTGTTTTCATTATCTTTTTGGGTCTTTTTTTTTTTTTTTTTTTTTTTTTTTTTTGTGGTTTGATAGAGTAATGATGTTCAGATTAAGTGGCTATGTGGAGAAGGCTGTACTTCTCTGATTTTTGGTTGGTTTTCTTTGCTCTTGATTCACTTTAAAAAAAGGCAATTTTCAAGGCATTGAAGGTATGCTTTGAATTTTTTTGCTTTCAGCTGAATAAAACTAGCTGTCAGTGTTGCCAATGAGCTCTACCTCAACTGGCACCTCCGCCCTTTATAAGTGCTAGGCGGAGAGTGAGGTCGTAGGTTCAAGACCCAATGGGTGCATGTGTAACTTAAAAGTGTTTGATCTTAGTGTTTCCATTTGCCAAGTCATATTTTTCCATTCATTAGTTGATAGCAGTGACCGTTTTGACACATTTTTTAAAGGTTAAGGACTAAACTGAAATATTTGAAGGTTAGGAACAATTTTGAAACATGGGGCAAAGGTTAGCAAAGGTTAAAGACAAAAGGGGTAATTCAATCTAGCTTTATTTATGATGTTACGGAATAGGGGAATCTGTTCTATATGTTTTTAAAGTTTATCTCATGTAGAGCTATGACCAGACATTTATTACACTTCTATTTGAAACTCTTTGTATGACATACGTCACATACCTCCATATGTTGGTAATAAGCAGTCAAAGGATTAAGTATTTCATATGACGTGTGGATCTATCAACATGTTTTAAGCAAATTATGATTTTTGCAGTTTGTTGGATTAGTCTATTCATGAATCATGATAGTAACAGAATATATGGTATATAGATTCTGGGTTTAATTTATCAATGGATGTGTTTAGTTTTTTTTTTTTTGTTTGATAGGTGTGTTTAGTGAATCTTATTTACTATGCAAGTAGCGTTTATTTTTAAATAATATGTTGATGTTGTTATTGAATAAGTCTTGCTTAAAGTCATATTGCTATGGAGCTTTTTGTGACCTGAAACCTAACAAATTGAATATTTCTTTCATGTATTTATACATATCTCACCAATGTTGACTCAGCCGTGCAATCTTTTTCCCTCTTGAGATTTGACTGAACTATTTTAGTATTTGCTGCTAACTGCCATGTGTGTCCCAGTATGATTAACTTGTCTTTCTGATTTTGTTTCTTACAATATCAACTTGATGTTATTATGCAGGAAGATCATGGTAGTCCTAAAGGGGATCTGTTAGACAACTTTGAGGATGCACTGTTGGAGCAACGTCCAAATTGCATGTCAGGTTTTGGATTGACTGCATTACGGGAAAATCGTTATCAGAGTCACATTCAGCATCGATTGACAGAGCTTGAAGGTTATTAATTTTATAAGGAACCTTCACCTTGTGTATCATATTTTTGGTGCATGATATTTAAATATCTTTGCATTCACTATATTCTGATGGTCCTTTTTATCTTTTAAGTAGTAGAGCTGATAGATTATTTATTTTATTGATAATTTCATTCTTACGGCATTTGGCTGCTTTTAAATATCAAAGATCTATGGAAGAATAGCTTTGGCAAGTTCCACTATCTAATTAATTGGTTATCATTTATGGTTATTTTTATTTGCTGTCAACCATATTCTAGAGTAGTTGTTGCAATGTAGGATATGGGTACAATAAGGATGTGGAGATTAGCTAGATCTATGGTTGGTTCTTGTCTGGTGGAAAAAAAAAATGTGGGGGGAACAGGGATATGTGATTGAAGTAAAGATGGTGGTGGTTGTTGGATTAAAATTTGGAGCTGCTGCTAGACCTTGTTGACATGGATTTACCACCTTTATATTTCATTTCTTGATCTACATGTAGTGTACTGATTGGAAAATGTCTGGAGGCTTTCTCTAAGGTATTGGTAGACTAAACTGCTTTGAGATCTCCTCCCCCTCTCTCCCTCAAAGTGGTTCTTTTTTATCTTTTTACAAATTAATTGTTACTAATATCAAGTTTTTGATCTTTCAAAATGGATTACTTATGTAACCCTAGTCCACTGCCTATGTACTTGTGGATCACTTTTGTTTAACTTTCATTGAAGAATTTTTACTTATTAAAAAAAAGGATTACTTATGCATTTATTTCTTGAACCAGTATTGCCTTCAAATAGAGGTGAGGACCTGCAGACAAAGTGCTTGCTTGAACTATATGGGCTAAAGGTAAACTTGATACCCTAAATTATAACAAATGCTTAAACATTGAACGGAGGATGGCAGTTGTCAAATAAAGGTAAGGCTGCATTTGGTTATACTTCCTTGAAATGATTCTTTTTGAAGCAACTTGTTATGTTGGGTTACAAAGATTGGTTCTTCAGAGAGAGGATCGGTTTTCCTTGGTCCTTACCCAAAAACAAAAGAAACTAATTCTGATTTCTGAGAGTTGTTTCATTGAGAAATTTGAGAACTGTTGCCCATGAAGAAATAACCAAATGTGGCCTCTGTTAATTAGTCGATGATTTTACAAATGCCAATTTCTATGTTGCTTATTGGATTTTATTTTAAAATGGTGGTAAGGGAGTTCTCCTAGTGATGGTTATAGTTGAATGTGTTTTACTACTTGTTACTTCTGATGCTAAGAGATGTTCCTTGTTGGTGACTACCTTTTTCCCCGGCAGCTGGCAGAATTGCAAAGCAAGGTTCGATCTGAGGTGAGTTCAGAGTACTGGCTTCGTGTGAACTGTGCAGAACCTGACAAGCAATTATTTGACTGGGGCATGATGCGACTGCGTCGTCCACTTTATGGTGTCGGAGATGCTTTTGCCATGGATGCTGACGACCAATTCAGGAAGAAACGGGATGCTGAGGTATTTTATTAGTTTATGGATTACTTGAAAAAAAGAAAAGAAAACAAAATGAATACTGTATAACAATGATAAAAGGTTAAAATTATTTATACCTGGTCAAGTTTCGGCCTGAGAAACTCTTAGAAAGGGCCACTTATCAGTGAGTCTTATCGTCATGTGTTTAAATTATAGTATGATTTTTATAAACGAGTTATATAGATAAAAAGATCCAAATATGGATCATTGAAGTGTAGAGAAAGAGTACTCTGTCCCTAGACACAGCTGATATGGTTAAAACCTTTGATGCAGAGATTGTCAAGGTTGGAAGAGGAGGAGAAGAATTATATTGAAACTAGAAAGAGAAAATTTTTTGCGGAAGTACTCAATGCAGTGCGCGAATTCCAATTGCAAATTCAAAATTCTATGAAACGCCGGAGACAAAGGAATGATGGGATCATGGTATGCTACATGTCTTTCCTCTATTTGTTCATTTTTACATTTTATGCCTACTTAAAATGGGATATAGAGATGAAAACATTGTGGGAAAGGTCTGGGGAAATATTTTAAAAAGAGGGGTGAAAAAAAGAGAAAAAAAGAAAACAAACAAATATGGTTAGTCGAAAGCAGGCTTCCCATTGGTCTCAGGAACTACTCCAGTGAATTTACAATAATGCTTTATGACCCTAGCTATTTGATATGCAACTTTAAAACATCCTTTGTTGCTAGGGGTTTTGTCCTTGTTTCAGAAGGCATTTCAGATTAAAATGAATGGTAATTCAAACCTTTATTTTTTGTTTTATACTTTGCAACCAGAGTATAACTGAATTTTGTAATCCAATCCTGTTTGTAACAATGTCACAGCAGTTACTAGATAATCTATATATCAAGCTAATAAAGAGATTCTCTCTCTCTCTCTCTCTCTCTCTCTCTCTATATATATATATATATATATATATCAATTTTTTAATTATCTTTTAAACAATTTTTTGTTTTGTTTTACATCTTCTCTTGATGAAGAATGCTAGTAAGAAACAAGTTACTGCAATCTTCTGAGATTCGCTTCAGAAGGTGAAAGTTTTTTTAGAGATAGAGAGAAAATTATTGTTACTTTTTGCTGGCTGAGTAATCAGTTATCACTTAGAGCAAAGATCATAAGCAAAATTGAAATGTATAATATTGCTATTATAGCATTTACTGAAAATACCACTGATAAGAATTTTGGCAGCAATGGCATCAAAGGCTAAGGCAACGTGCTACACGGGCAGAGAAATTGAGGTTCCAAGCCTTGAAGTCCGATGATCAAGAAGCATACATGAGAATGGTAAAAGAGAGCAAAAATGAACGATTGACAATGCTGCTTGAAGAAACAAATAAACTTCTTGTAAATTTGGGAGCTGCTGTTAAACGTCAGAAAGACGCTAAACATTCAGATGACATAGAGGCCTTGAACGACTCAGAAGCTGATTTTCCTGAATTGGATGCTTCAAACAATGGAACTCCTCAAGATTTACTTCCTGAGGAAGAGATGGACATCATTGATTCTAATGGCAACAGTGAAACTAGTGATTTGCTTGAAGGTCAGAGGCAGTATCACTCAGCCATCCATTCAATTCAAGAAAAGGTAAAGGATAAAACCTAATTTTCTGCATCATATTACTTAGTGCAAAGCTATTTTAGCGCAAGGTTCTATGTTTGAAACCCCCTCTTTGCTCTATCAAATGGATTTGCACTTTAATTGTTGGGCTAGTGCATAAAATATATAGACTGCCAAACATTCATGGGGAATGATAAATTAATTAGTGGTTGCAATCTGAATGTGCAATAAAGCCTTTATGTAATTTTTGACAAGATAACAACGCCATATGTTACTTGTGCAATGGTTTATATCACTCTTCTAGTGAGGAGTTTCAACTTTGAAACTTCTTTGGCTGTTGCCTCTTGGAAGTCTCCCAGACTCATCTACTCTCCCAAAATTTGGGAACCCTAATATTTTATGTTATCAAACTTGTATAATGTGGTACAAATTAGAAAAATGCAACATGAAAATTAAAGGCAAGAAATAAAGGATAGATAACCAAGGAGCCAACACCTAAACTTGCTTGGACTCAACATCAAGAAGGAGTAAACCTCTAGGGATCAATACCTAGGGTTGGTTGGAGTTAGCACCAGACAATTGGAACAATTTCAAGAAATTGCATTCATCATCAAAATAATCCTCCTCCATAGGAGTACATTATTGTCCTTAGATAAACTACTACACCCCATTTCTAACTAACATAGGAAAATCCAAATTCTAATTGACTTGGGAAATCCAAATTATTCAATTACAAAAATACCTTTGAGTTTAAATAAAAATACTAATAAACCTAATTAAGTACTTAGACCTAAAATAAAATACAACTGACTTCAAAATTAAATAAGACTAAATTTAAATATATATCTCTTTGTGCCTCCTGCATCATTGTATGGTTAGTTTTGTATTTTTTTTTATGATTTGTTGTTGTTGTTGCGTGTGTGTGTTCTAAAATCTCTATAGATTTGATGGGTGGGGCATAGGTTTGAACAGATTCCAACATAGAGGGCCTAATAATCTCTGCTTGGAGCTGTTTCAAGTGTGGACTGCATGACGTACATTGCTTCAATCCCTTTTCTTTTCTATCTGTGTATGGATGTATGTTTACTTACCCCAAAAAGTGTATGATTGTGTTGAACTCCTATAATTAAAGCATAAGTAACGGTCTTAAGATTGCTAAATGCTTGACAAGTGCTCCATTTTATATAAGAATGCTTGATGTTTCAAAAATAATATATGCAAATTCCATGCAATTTTTTTTTTTGTTGCTAATACTTGAAATCTCTGTTACAGTTTTTGGGGGAAAAAAAAAACTGAAAACATCACTTATAATGGAATCAGTGAATCTAACTGAATTTAAGTTGTACAGGTAACTGAGCAGCCAGCCATGCTTCAAGGTGGAGAGCTAAGACCATACCAGGTAGAGGGGCTTCAGTGGATGGTTTCATTGTTCAATAACAACTTAAATGGAATTTTAGCTGATGAGATGGGTCTGGGGAAGACAATACAAACCATTTCATTGATAGCATATCTCATGGAGAGCAAGGGTGTGGCTGGGCCCCACTTGATAGTGGCTCCAAAGGCTGTATTACCAAATTGGAGTTATGAATTCTCAATGTGGGCTCCTAGGTATGCAAAAAGAATTCTTTGAAACCTACATCTGTGTGCGTGTGTGTGTGTTAGAGAGAGGTTACTTTGAAATCACTCTTCAATTTTCTTTCTGAACCAGTATTGCAGCTTTTCTTTATGATGGACGTCAAGAAGAGAGAAAGGCAATGAGGGAAAAGTTATCAGGGGAGGGCAAATTTAATGTGTTGATCACACACTACGATCTTATCATGAGAGATAAGGCATTTCTAAAGAAAATTCACTGGTACTACATGATTGTTGATGAAGGGCATCGGTTAAAGAATCATGAAAGCGTTCTTGCAAAGACTCTTGTCTCAGGGTATGTGACTGAGCTTCTTGTGATGTTTAATATGTATATGTTGTGTGAATTCTTCAAGAAAAAAAAAAAGGTAAATGTAACTCATCCACCCAAACAGGGTTTAACTAGTGACTTCACCCTCCACTTATTGCTTATGGAGCCATTTGGCCAATTTTAACTTATATCTCTTATCCTAGTTTTATGGTTATGTGATGATGTTTATTAACTTTCGCAATTCATTAATATGGTGTGGAATTCACTTCTAATGTTATATAGATATTTACTTTGTAATTTTGATTTCTCTGAAACTAGAAAGAACATTTGTGAGCCTAACCCAATAATTAAAATAAATAAATGATCAAGTGCTCATATCAGCCATAATTGTCTTGAGTGGTAATTATTTGGAACCCTACCCGAAATGGGAATGATGGCATTGTTAGTTCTGATTTCTCACTATTCTTGAATGAAAGATCCACTTGTTCTGGTTTTAAATGAAGTCTTTTTGAGAAGTAAAATGCATAGATGCATGGAGTCTCAAGAAATTTGCACTTCACAACAACAACAACAAAGTCTTAGTCCCGAAATTTGGGGTCGACATTTGAGATTTATAATAATATTATAGTTTCTAAACTATACAATCCATCAAAAGTTGCTACTCTTAAGCTTTCACTCTTAGCTCTGGTGTTAACCTAGCTATGCTGTGTATAATTCTTGTGGAAATTATTACAATAATCCTTTTGGTACCAGGATGATTATGACTGATTTTCTCATTTTATTTATTAGATATTTTGGATAAATGCTGCTGATTTTTTTGGGAGTTTTTGATAAAATTTAAAAATTGAGAATGCTTCTTTAAGTAAATTTCTTCGTGTAGCAGCTATCAGATACAACGGAGGCTTCTGTTAACGGGTACCCCAATACAGAATAGTTTGCAGGAATTGTGGGCCCTGCTTAATTTTCTTCTGCCGCACATTTTCAATTCAGTTCAGAATTTCGAGGAGTGGTTTAATGCACCCTTTAAGGGTAAGGGTGATGTTTCTCTTACAGATGAAGAAGAGCTACTGATCATTCGTCGTCTGCATCAAGTCGGTATTGTCTCCTAATTTGTATATTATTTTATTTTTTCTGGACATTCTTGTTAAAATACTTCTGTGATTCTTAGGTTATAAGACCTTTCATATTGAGGAGGAAAAAGGATGAGGTGGAGAAATACCTTCCTGGGAAATCCCAGGTCATTTTGAAATGCGATACGTCAGCTTGGCAGAAAGCATATTATCAACAAATTACAGATGTGGGCAGAGTTGGGCTAGATAATGGTTTGTAGCTTCCAAACCTGCATGCAATGCATATGCATTTGAACATTCCATACTACATTTAAATACCACCCCCCCCCCACCCACACACAAAACCAAAAAAAAACACTAATTGTTCCTCAAAATGCTTCTGATTTGGAGAAGTGCTAACTTGGGTGGGCATTTCAAAAAAAAATTTCTTGCTTCGTGTCATATTGTTGGGCCTCAATCTATTTTGTGATGTGCCAAAATATCGTTCTATTTGAAAAGTCAATAAAGATTGATAACTTTCTCAATTTATCCTTTACTTTATTTGAAAAGTCAATACCCCATATAAATTAAGGAGGGTAGTTTGGAAAACTTATTCATTGTTCTCATTTGAAAGATGAGGTATTAAATGATTTTCCGTTAAAAATGGGATATCTAAACTGGACAAAAATACGGAGGGGGTATTTCTTAGTTATTCCACCTTAGTATCTAGCCATATTTTATGCATTGTTAGAAGTCTAGGGCTATCATGCACACCTATGTTAGGTTTATTTTCTACAGTGACCAATTCAGCAAAAACGCTGAAGGTTTAATGTTATATCTCCCTCCCCAAGACCTTCCCTTTTGTAATCAAAACCAAGTGTCCCCGCCGCCCACCCCCCCGCCTTTTTTAGTTTTAAACATTTTGAGAACTGAAAATCGCTTCTACATTTTTGCTCCCAAAAGTAAATTTATTTTATTTTATTTTTCTCAAAATGCTAAATAAACAGTTACCACCTCATTTCACGAAGCAAACGGCAATTAATATTGCCGTCCCATGGATTAAAAGCTCAATCTACAATTTTTTTAGAGAGAAACACTGTGGGGTAGTTTTATATTCTTTTTGGTAACAGTGGATTTTTACTTTCATGTTTATTTATTCGTCTCTTTCATCTGAAGGTATAGTTTTAAATTTTAAACTCCGCAAAAGTCACCACCTGTTCACTAATATAGAAGATTTGCAGGTGCTGGGAAATCAAAAGGTCTACAGAACCTGACAATGCAGCTCAGGAAGTGTTGTAACCATCCATACCTTTTTGTTGCGGGAGATTATAATATGTGGCGCAAGGAGGAGATAGCCAGAGCATCTGGGAAATTTGAACTTCTTGATCGTTTACTGCCAAAACTTCACAGATCGGGGCATAGAGTTCTGCTTTTCTCACAAATGACTCGTCTCCTTGACATTTTAGAAATTTATCTGCAACTTCACAATTATAAGTATCTTAGACTGGATGGTAACACCAAAACTGAGAGTAGAGGATCTCTAGTAGACCAATTCAATGCTCCAGGCTCTCCTTACTTCATGTTCCTCTTGAGCACTCGTGCTGGAGGTCTTGGATTGAACTTACAAACAGCAGATACTGTAATACTTTTTGACATTGACTGGAACCCTCAAATGGATCAACAGGCAGAAGATCGGGCCCATCGTATTGGACAGAAAAAGGAAGTTAGAGTATTTGTGTTAATTACTGTTGGATCAGTTGAAGAGGCAATCTTGGAGCGTGCAAAACAGAAGATGGGCATTGATGCCAAGGTGATCCAGGCAGGACTTTTCAATACAACTTCCACAGGTTTGTTGTACTTGAATTTCATGCAATGTCATAATATTGTCACTCCCTCCATCTCAAAAACTATATATTATGAAGTTAAGGGCATTTATTGAAGATTTCCCTACTATGCCTCTTTGTTTATACTCATGCCATTTTAGAATCAAGAAATATTTTGGAAAGATGAATAATATTTCATATTGTGAACTTGCTTATAAAAAAATCCATTATTTTTTCCTGTTCACTTTTTCAGACTTTGGGCAGTAATATATCTTTATCATTCTGGGAGAAATTGGTGGGCATCACTGCCACAAAAGTTGCCACTTATGTCATGAATACCTTTTCTATATTCTGGTGAAAATTTTATGGGGTTAGGGTTTAAATGTCATTTACATATGTGCCACTCCTTATCTCGTTAAGGACTGCAACAGGCAGATTTGTTGCTTGCTTAATATAAATGTCTGCCCATTCTTTCTTACTGAAGATTGTGTTAACATGGCACATCTTTCTGTATACAGCTCAGGACAGCAGGCAGATGTTAGAGCAAATCATGCGTAGAGGAACAAGTTCACTTGGGACAGATGTGCCAAGTGAGAGAGAAATCAACCGCCTCGCTGCCCGATCAGATGATGAATTCTGGCTTTTTGAGAAAATGGATGAGGAGAGAAGACAAAAGGAGAAATACAGATCTCGTCTTATGGAAGAACACGAAGTACCTGAGTGGGCATATTCTGCACCTGAAATTAAGGAAGATGAGGCCCCAGGTGTTGATGGTAGTGGTGCCATGGGAAAGCGGAAAAGAAAGGAGGTGGTTTATGCTGATACTCTGAGTGATTTACAGTGGATGAAGGCTGTGGAAAATGGAGAAGACATGTTAAGGCTTTCTGGTAAAAGAAAGAGAAAAGATCATCTTGCAATCGAGGGCAATGCATCAACTAGAAATATTGGTGGTGCAGAGGAAAAGGTATTAGAGCTTGAGAATGAAAACATGCCTATGACAAATGAAGATACCTTTGCTTTGGCCCCAGCCCCAAAGAGACCAAAGTCTGAAGAGGAAAATACTGAGAAACATGAATATCAGGGTCCTGGAGGAAGTAACTGGAATGGGCATTTGTTAACATGGAATACTCATAAGAAAAAGAGATCAAGCTTTGTTGTCCAGAGCACATTGTCTGATTCTAGAGGGCAGAATTCCAATGGAAGAGGAAGTGGATGGACTTGATTGAAATGACTAAAAAATAATTTCAAACATGGATATGCGATATTCAGATCAGTAGCTGGACCTCTTGTATTTTTAGCTGCCGGTGTTTTTATACACCTGGCTCCAGCTTGGGCTACGATGTTTGGCTCAGTTACTGGAATTTTGGGGCAGCAAGCTTTAGATGATTATTTGAACTGGTGCGGTTATGGTCACTCAGTTTCTAGTCACTGGTGTTCTTAGCATCTCACATAGTAGCAGTAATGTGAAGTTATCCCAATTAATGGAATGCACTGTTGGTTCTCTTTGGTCTGAACCAGTGTGTTGATAAAGTAGGATATTATTGGTAGCGAAGAGGTTGTAGTTGCTGTTAGTTAGGGCAAAAAGGAGAAGAAGAGACCCGAGTGCTAGTTGCAAATCAATAAACTAAAGCTGGACTCTTGTGCCTATTAAAATCTATTCAAGAATGGTCTGATAGTGATAGATGTGATAATTCAAACATGTCTTCATAATTTTATTTTATTAATTAGAATTTTCAAAATTTTATGAGATGTGCATTATACGTAATTTAATTTTCTTTTATGCATTCAAGTCCCTGGAATTGCTAAGAAGCTCCTACACATAATTGAGAATGCCATGAGACTTTAATTTTTTTTTTTCTTAGCATTATATATTAATATGAGAATGTTTTAGAGGGAAAGATGAAAATCTCTTCTAAGATATGGTAGGCATTTGGTTAGCCCATTAGGGACGACAAAAATTCCACATCTCGCTTGACTTGACTTACTCTAAAGAGACGGACCAATCTCGACTTAATCTAATGAGACAGACCAATCTCGCATGTTCAACCCTGAATTTGTATGTATACTTTTATTCAATATTTGTTTAACTTGTGTATATATATATATATATATATATATATATATAAAACTTAATTTCATTTATATTATATTTATAATATATTTTTTTGTTACGTATTCTATAATATTTTCAAGAACAATCAAAACACTTGCTTTTACTCTTTTTAACACTTTCATGAACATCTTTCATTTTCCCTTTTATCTCTATTATATTAACTAGTTGTAGATGTGTGCAATGCGTGGGAATATTTGACGATTTTTTTTTGTAAGTTTTTTCCCCTGCTTTTTTTCTTTCAAGGAAAGATAATGCAATTTACAATAAATTATTATATAAAATGAGATATTTTGTAAATAATGTAATTTGTTGTTAGAATTTGTTTCTAATACTCCTTATAAATAATTCATCCTTTGCATGTTTCGAATGAGAAAGCAGAAATAAGTAATTCTATCATTTACATTAGAAATAAAAATACAAGACTTTAATAACACAAGAAAATTATAATTTTATAAAAAATCTACCAATATTGTTAATAAAACTGTCTTTTTAGAAAAACCTCTCATCCCAAAGTATCACAAAAATAAATCAAACTAGACTGAAATACTATGTTAATATAGTTTAACAAGAACATAGTAACAATAAATACTATGTTTCAACTATTAGATATATATGTCAAAACTGAGATGACAAACAAAAACTTCCAAACTCAAACACTCAAACCCCAGCATACTCCACACAAGTTTACACTTTACCCCGCCTTGAAGAGGAGATGAGACGGAGATGGGCATCCTATTCCCATTAAACATATTCTCAGATTGTAATGCGTATGAAAGTTCCATTTAAATATAAAAGCAGTAAAAGGAACAAAAAAATTCGAACAGTGCGCTATGAGGGAAGAGTGGGGCATCTTCTCAAGTGAGCTTCACTTGGTATGATATGTGCACACTAGCAATCGTAAAGTATAGCAAGCACAATTGAAGTACACGAATTTTAGAACCTCATAAAGCATATCACACCAGTAGAGCTGGATGCATAACAAAAAAAACTAAAAGGTCCAAAAGAAGAGAAAGATGTCAGGCAACTTGACCGTCAAGAATTGATCACAACAGAGAAAATGGTCTTAGGCTACAATTAGAGCAAGATCCATTACAAGATATGCTATTGCATTAGATGACTAACCTATGCAGGTTTCCAAATAGGCAAATTTGATAGAGAAAAGATAGATACTAATCATGGCACCTATCATCCTTCTGAAAAATTGCCACAGCCTGCTCATGCAGACTGTAGATTCAACAAAACAGGCAAACCCAAAATGTCCTGTCCTACAATTATTAATGTTCCAATAGGCTACTCGTTCAGAAACCAAACGAAAACACCTTCCATAGGTGAACCTCTAATCCTCTTGGTTAACTTCCAGGTTCTTCAGTTTTGATTCAAGTTCATCCTCATTACCTTCACCCTCACCTGATTCTTCATCATCCTCCCTTCCTTCTGGGTCATTCTCATCCAATGGCCCAAGCATGTCAGGACATTTCTTGAATACATCCTGGATCTCATCAATGCCTTCATCAGAGATGAAATTCCCATTGATATTCAGCAACTTAAACTTGGGCTTCTGAACCACAACCTGAGCCAAAACCCGAGCCCCGGCCCTTCTTACTAGGTTGGCACTAAAATCAACTTCCTTTAATTGGGAATGACCTTCTAATGCCTTGCTGATCTGGATTGCACCTTCATCCTTAAGTTCATTCTCAGCCAGGTTCAACTTGGTGATTTGCTTTGCCGCAATACAAGCAGCAATAACTGGAGCAGCTTCAGCTGTTATGTCATTTCCCGCCATCTCCAAGACTTCGAGTGAAGGAGTTGTTTCCTTAAGAACTTTCAGTATGGCAATTGAACCCTCGTCTTCCAAGTTCAGGTAGCTCAGGTAAACCTCAGATAAATCTGAATGCTTGGAAAGAGCTTTACTCAGGGCAAGTCCACCTTCCACACCAAACATGTTGTCCCGCAGGTCAAGCTTCTTCAAATGGGTACAAGTTTCGAGTGCTTTCGATAATGCAACTCCCCCTTCAGAACCTATCCTTGTAGAGGAGCAACGGAAGTCCTCCAATAATGGAGAACGCTTTACAACCTCAGAGATAGCAAGTGCTCCCTCATCTCCTGTCATGTTATTATGAAATTGCAGGACTCTTAGCTTGTCTGTGGAGGGAATTAACTCAGAAACCACTCGAGCAGCTTCCTCAGAGATGCCATCATTCATTAAATAAAGCTCCTCCAAGCAAGCCTGTGAATGCAGGAGTGCCCCAAATGCCCTAACGCCCTTCTCACCCAAGGCATTGTTTGAAAGATTCAGAGACTTCAAAGCACTACCTTCCAGTGCAGCTGAGAATATATTCATGACTTCAAGAGCTTCTGTCTCTGGTCTTCCTGCGATGAAATCTGACAGGTCTACTTCTTTTAACTGATCCTTCAGGGAAACCAGAATGGGCTCAGCAACACGGGCTGCTCCTAAACCAAAACTTCTATTGCTGAAGCATATTTTAGTGTAAGAATTTCCTTTCTTTTTCAGTGGCCTTAGGAGTTCCTCAGCCTCCTCTGCCTCAATAAAGGCTCGTTGACCCTTTGATATATCAAAGAAAGTTTCCTCAGATGTGGTGTCTGCCTTGCTTCTAGGGCCTCTTTTAAGAACTTCCAGGAGGAGCTTGCTACACTCCTTGGCATAAAGCTGAACTGCAGAACCACCATCACCATCTGGCTCCTTTTCGTAGTTTTGGTTTGCAGTGGCAAAAGCCACATCCTCAATTCGTTTTGCATTCTCCTCAGCCTCTTCTTTGCTGAGACAGCCATACTTCTGGGTAAAAATTGAGTTAGTGGCAAGATTGTTCGTCATCCGCACCACAAGTGTTTGCCTTGTATTTGGGCTAGGAGGCCATAGTTTAATTGAGAATTGCCTGCGTTCTGAGTTCAGTGTTGGGGCCTCCATTGCAATAGAACCTAAAAATGCAAGCTGCAAACATGAACAGATCTCAAAAATTACTGTGATAAACATCAGTAGATCATATAGATGTATAAATGGATGTATAAAATTTCCACATATTAAACTGTTTAATTGATAGCAAATACGTAATATAAGGTACTCTCAAGGGATACAAGACACAAGCCAAGTCCTAATCCGCTAAAAGGACCTGTAGTCATCATCCAATAAAAAAGATAAGAAAGATAAGCTGTTAATCGTCACTAAAAACAAAAATTCCTAACATGCTACTGTCCAACCAAAATGTTGGCAAGAGGGACTCAACACAAGTAAAGTCTTAAAATCTCCGTGATGCAAAAATGATCAACCATGTGGAAGCTTAGACTAACAATGGTATGAGATCAGATATCCTCTACACAAGCAAGGTTCTCAACAACAAAATGCACTACAAAGACGTTCATAAAAGCCAAGATATCATGATGGACTCAACACAAAAATGACTATTATCAGCAAGAGAAAGAAACAGAAAATTCGTTGAGCAATAAAAACATTATTACATTGTAGAAGAAAACCTAGTGAACTGAATGATTGAAACTTAAAATTCTTCTAATTCGAAGGGTAAAAAAGTTCATTTTCTTTCAATTGGAACAATGCAATTTTAGGGGAGGAGTCATATATGGAAACAAACAACAAATTCATCTTAATTTAAATCTCCAAAAAAATAATTTGAAAATAGAAATCAGTAGGAAGAATGAATTATTTATTTATTTATTTAAAATATTTAAAAAGACAGAAGAATTCCAAGGAACTTCAGAAAAAGTGTTTCTCCAATGATTCTAAATTCAAAGCAAGTCAGTGCAACAACAATTTTCAAGCAAATAACAAAGGCAATAAGGAAAAGGATAAAGCTACTACTGACTTTACTACAAAATTCTTACAAATTGATGAAATAATGAATGTGATTGGTGTCACTTCAACAACATAACAAATACATGTTTCGAATTACTTTTTTGTGATTGGTAGCACATCAGTTGGTAAGGTCTATGTAGTAAATTTTGTAGCATCCTTATACACACACACACACACACTTGGTTTAAAGGATAGTAAACAAAGTGTAGTAACAAATTTGAGCTAAGACCAGCATCAAAATTCCCTCCACAAAAGTTTATAACTGAGAAAGACTTAAGTTCAGACACAATGGTTCCCAATTCTCAAGTTTTTCATTTCCAGACACAAGACTCCTTAACCCCACTAAAGTGAAACTCCTCTATTTATTGTCTACCCTATCATTCCCACCTTGATTTCAAATTAAACATAAAAATACATACATACATATTTAAAATAAATACAAACTAAGTTATACCAACTCATATGTGTGATTCTCAATACCCAGAAACGAGACAAGTCAAATTAATCATGGAAAAAAAAGAAGAAAAAAAAGAAGCAAACTTTAAAACAAAATGTAACAGTCCTTAGGCAACAAATAGCATTAAACATAACAGTTCCAAACATGAAACAACCATAAACCCACGAAAAACAACCATAAAAAAGCAAACTTTAAAACAAAATGTAACAGATCTGAGACAAAATAAGACCTTACCCACTTATAATAAAGTTGAAAAGAACCTGAATTCAAACCCAGAAAGATTTTCAAGCACACAGAAACCCTAGAATTCAAAACAAAGACAAAAGAAAAGGGTACCTTTTTTTTTTTTTTCCTTGGGAAAACTTTTTTTGGGTTTGAGGGGAAGTACTTGATGCTTAGTTTGGTTCAAAGAGTTGTCACTGAAACAGAGAGAAATTAAATATAATGATAGTGAAAGTGGTGAGAGTGTGGAGGGAACTGAAAAGTGAAGGGAGCGAAGAATTGGGTTTTGGGAAATGGGTCGTATTCACGCCTCCACAAACAAAGACAGTCACTTTTTTAAAGAGGCTGTTTGGATGTCTGTCTGAACTGAGGGAAACTCTGTTTTTGGGTTTGTTTGGTTGATTAGGTTTTTTTTTTTCCTCAACAAGAATGGGCCAAAAAAAGTGTAATTTTGACATTCAATTTTAGGGGAAATGCTAAAAAGATTACATTGACTTGTTATGTTGATGATATCTATGGATCATATTCATTACTATATTTGTTTGTAAATATTATGTAGTAAAATTTGTGGTATTTTAAAACTTTATATATATATATAAAATATACATGGTTAAAACTTGAAAGTCTCAAAAGTTATAAAATTTTGAAAAAAAATCTAATTTTAATTAATATATATTTTTAATAATTCAATAATTATTACAATAAATAAGAGAGATTTAAATTTTAAATATCTCTATTAGAAACATCAAATATGCAAATACCAATTGGGTTACAATTTACAAAGCTCTTAGTTTAATTCTAATAAAAAAAAAAGTTGTCAATTGCGTGGAATCCTTCTAACTGGGATGTTGAAGAGATGGTCACAAGATGACAATAGATTTAAAGTGGGGGTCAGTGGCGGCTCCACTTGTATGTGAGGGTGGTCCTGGGACCACCTTCACTTGCCAATTTTTTTTTTACTTAGCAAAAAAAATTAAATAAATAGTTAGCTTAAATTAATCTGTTTTGTGACCACCTAACTTGAAAAAGAAATGATTCTCAAAAAAAAAAAACTTGAAAAAGAAATGTAAATATATGGGGCGGGCTCCCCTCCAGTCCAAAATTCTCCCATTCTCTCCTGTTTTAATCCTGATGCCAAACACGTGGCCAATGAAAAATCTAATGGTGAAAAACAAAGCCACCTCGAAACGTAATTTATTGCTTTGTTCATATACCTTTCAGCTATATTTGGTAGCATATGGCTAGAAGCCATCGGAAATAGTGCCAGAAACCTTGGAGTTACTGGCATCATTCCGAAAAGCTCTTGGTGTTACATCTCTTCTGCAAGTAAAAATAAAAAATAAAAAAAATAAAAATTCTAAAAAAAGTGGAAACTTCCGATTCTTTTCAGGGTTATCTCCATTTTTGCACAAATCCACAAAAACTCAATATGGGTCTAGCCAATTCTCATTCAATACTTGAAAACCCTATTGTACCATCTGGAGTTTGCTCCAATCCTCTTCCAAACATCAAAAATCTTAATGAATTTCACCAAAATTCACTTCTTAGGTTTTGGATCTCTTAGATCTAGGCATAACTTTTTGTGGGTTTTGCTTATTTCACTTCAAAGTAATCAAACCCAACATCTATTCTATTTTTTACAACAAATTACCCAAATAAAAGATATTGCCTCTTTGACTGTGTCAATACAAAACCTTATCTCATAGAAGTTTTAACTTGGCCCCCTTGTTGTTTCATTCCCCACTGGGATGTTGATTAGTTGGTGTTGAAGAATCTGCATATAATCATGCAGTATAAAATCTATAGAATAATCCATCTTGACTATCTGTGAAGGATGCAACTGTCGTGTTTCTAGGTAGAATTTCAGATGGCTCCGCTGCCAAGGACGGTGGTGTATAGGCTGTGGGTTTGCAAGGGAGATCGCTGAAGGTGTGGGTAAAATTGAAATAAACACATTTCAAGGTGGCTTTGTTTTTCACCATTAGATTTTTCATTTTCCATGTGTCTTGCATCCGGATTAAAACAGCCATGGGAGAATTTTGGACTGGAGGGGAGTCGGCCCCTATATATATACTTACAAAAAAAAAATATTATATACTAAATTAACCTATTTTGACTACTCTAATAAAAATGTTAAATACCCTAATCTGAGAATCACAAGAATTTGAGTTCAACAAAAATAAGAGTAATGCTACATCGATCCATAATATTTTCACAATAAATATTATGTAGTAAGTTATTACTAATTCTAATTTAGGCTCAACATTGACATGTTTTACCTACTAATAACAGTTTGTTGCATAAGATTTGTTATGAAAATATTGTGGTCACTTTATTATTCTTGTTTCAGCATTTTCAATTTCCAATTTCCACTTTATTTCTTATTAGTCTATTTTTTTCTTTCACTTTGTTAGTACAAAAAAATTGTAATATTTCATGTATTTTTTGTGTGATTTTTTTGTGATGTTGATATATTCAAATTGTCTATTTATTAGATTTTGTATAATTTAAATTTCTTAGTGACCACTCTAAAAAAATTTTATAGAGCCGCCATTGGTGGGAGTGTAAAACAAACTCACCCTAATCCAATCTAACCTAGTGCATGTATTGGAGATTATTTTTTTTTGGAAGGTTGGGTTGGATTAAGTTGAAAAATCTTTTAACGCAAGTAACACAACCCAACTCGTACTATTAATAGTCTTTAAAAATGCATGTATTTTAAATTCATTAATTTTATTTTATTTTTTGGGAATAAAGTTTAAATTTGTTAGTTTGATTTTTTTGGTATTTTGAAATTTAATTTTGATGAAATTGATATATTGCGCTCAATTGTAAATTGTAATCATTGATTAAATTATGGACTTAGATATATAAATGAAAACACAATTATTTATTTATTTAGCTTGATGAAATGCCCCTATAACTCGATCCCTATACTGGTTAAATTGGTTTTGAGAGGCACTATGACTTGGGTTGAATTGGAAAGTACTCAACGCAAAAATACCTCAAACTTAACCCAACTTGACTAGTGCACATCCTAAATCTGAGATGTAGTTATTGAAGTGAATACACAATTGGTAATTGCTCTTATTAGCTTGAAATCAAATATTGAACCTAACATTAACCCGTGCAGTACTCTTATTAATGATTGCAGGTTTCTTTGTCCATTAATTTTGGAGGCATTTCGGATTGAATATACCTATCCCAAAAAGAATCGTTGTGTTAAGTTTTGCATATAGAAGCTGTGTTGTAACTTGTAACTCAACTTAAGGCTGATACATGGATGTTTGTTATCCTAGACTCTTTCATTCGTAATTTGGTTTAATGAATCTTTTTTCACCACCAAAAAAAAAACCATCATGGTTATTGGATTTATCAATCATTCTCTTCAGTGCAACTCAGTCTCTCTTGTGCTTGCTTGCCTGGCCAAAAAAAAAATTATGACAAAATAACAGATGCATGAACCAAGCTTAATTTCTGTGAGAGTTATGCCTTTTATGGTTTTACTACTACCAGTAAAATGAGGCTGCCAACCACCACAATTGGTCATTATCACACAGCAGGGTCACAATCATCCTTTTAACAGTGCACCAAAACTTTGGCATAGTATGTTCAGAGGTTTGGTATCTGTCTCAGATGATGGACCCTCCACATCTATATCCAACTATCAACATAGAATGTATGCCAAGCAAATTCTTTACTGAAAAAAAATGATAAAAAAACTGTGAAAGTGAGATTTACTTCCATATAGCAAGTTTATTGAATTTCTGCATGTTGTACCTTGTAAAAATCGAACAATTATAGAAGCAATTTGAAATACATATGGTTTCAGGTTCGAAGATTGGGACTTCATATTCTTCCATAAACAGGGGCGAAGCCAGGAATTTTTGTTTGGGAGGGCTAAGTTGCAACACTAATATATTTATCAAGACAACTCCATACACACACATAAATACACATGTTTTTTATTTTATTATATACACACTTTTTTATTTGATAAGTTATATATATACACACACCCAACCAAAAAAGAGCTTAATATTTTCAATCAAAATTATATTTGATGGCTATCTTTCATAAAATTAATAAAATACATTTTCACAATTTTCATAGTGAAATTCTTAAAAAGTTTCATTTTCTATAAAAATTATCAAATTTTATACTAATGTAAGTAAAATTATTCAATTGAACTAATATAATTTTCAAACACAAGAATGATCCAAAACTTGGAGGAACAAATTAGGCTCCAAACATATTTGAAGTTATTTTGCTTTGACCCATTGTGTGGCAACTAAAGAGATATTTCATGTGTAGTTTTAGTGACAATACTTTTTTAATGAGTCAATGACTTGTTAATAGCCACATAACAGATTGAAAAAGATAAATTTAAATATGTTTGGTGCCAAACTTTTTCAAATATTTGACAGATTAAAAAAATATTTTACAATAAAAAATAGAATTGCGAAAAATAAAGTTATCTCTATAACTATTAGACCATTTTTTTTAAAAAAAATCATCATTGGACTAATTCAAATACTTAGAGGAGGCCAACTCTTATTTGTGTAGACTAAATTTTGAAAATATTAAAATAATTATATATATTTTAAAAAATTTCAAAATTTGGGGGGGGGGGGGGGGGGGGGCATGGCCCCCCCACCCTTCAACATGGCTCCGCCCATGTCCATAAATGGTCTCATGTTCAAGAATGGTTATGCCATTTGTTGAAAGCTTCTGAAAAAGAGATATTTTGACAAAATGCTCATGCTAGAATACTACAAATTTTATTATATGAATCTTATAAATTAATGTCACTAATTACCCAAAAAATTAATTCAAACCTACATTTGTCATATTGTTAAAATGGTAGTTAAGCATCAAATCACATTCTCATAAAAAAAAAAAAAAGTATCAAATCACATTATTGCCACATTATTATGGAAGTTTTTTATTGGAGAATTCTTGTTATGGAATAAATTCTTTTAGGACCACATAGGTAAAGGTAAGTGGTTTCTCAAAAAAAAAAAGGTAGAGATAAGTCGTAATGTAAAAGAAATAGCCTCATCATTTTGCGGTCCAATGGAATGGATCCATCATCCATAATGAGTGCAACTGCAACCACATTGCAGACTTGCATTTAGAACTTTGTGCTTTGGAGAAATTATAAGGTTCTCGTGATGGACAAGTGACGTGGTTCACCATTCTACTAAAAGACTCTTACCTGTACAAAATTGCCGAGTCAGAAATTTTTTTTAAATAGAAACTGATTACTAACTTAACAATTTTAAACAAATGAGAGTTTTTTAATAGAATGGTGGACATGTAACGTAGTCCACCACAAGGACCGTATAATTTCTCTTTCTGTTTGGCTGCACTTGAGAGACAATGAAAAAAGGCATGGCAAATAACCGTCCGTTTATGTGTTTGTACATAGAGAGAAAAGTTTGTGGAATATATTTCTCCTGTGTTTGGTTTGCAAATGATAGCATGGAACTTTAAAAAATTGTTAATAAATTAAAAAACTCCAAATAATTAGCTTTTTGCTAACAAAAATACAATCATACTTTTAAAGAAAGAACAAAAAAAATTATACATGGTGAATAAGTTGATTGAAAAAAGCCCAACTATAGACAAAATTTTGACCGGTTCTTTTTCGTTGGACAGCAGGTGGTAGTTGCTGAATAATTGAGTTTTCTTAGACCCAAGTTCTTTTGAGGGAATTCAAACTTGAAACTTACAGTAACCAATAGGTGGCAATTATTAACCTAATTTTCAACCAACTCTACTCCACTTTTTATCCAAAATGGCCATAAGTCTATAATATACCACTGAAAAACAGGAGACCAGAGAAACAGCAAACAGCAAATGGAACATAGACACATGTTTAGCGATAGTACAATGATAGTGCTATTAGATTGTTGGTGAAATTCTTGACTCAAGAGGGTCATTTTTACACAAGGCATTTAGGTCCTACTCAATAGAGCATATGGGCCTCGCATCTCTCCCTTCTAGCAAGATAAAGTCAGGTGGAAGACAGATGTGCAACGAGCAAGTGAGCAACTATCATGCAATAAAATAGGCTTTGACTCTGCATTGAATTGGTGGTTTCTGGTTAGAACTTACAAAGTTTATTTTCACCGTATGACAATAAGTAATAACATGAATATTGCCAAATTCTAAGGGGTTTGGTATAGTAGTTTCCAAGGCCTACTGAAATTCATAAGGTCCTAGGTTCAAAACTACTTGCCAACATCTTAGGGTCATTCGGTAAGGAATTGGGTCTCCAACAAGTCATCATTGAATCAGACTCTCTCACAGTTGTCCAGAGCATCTCTTCCAAGGAAGTCAGTGGAGAAATAGGTCATATTATTCAAGGAATCTTGGGCATTCTTGACTGTTTTAGCAGTTGGCAAATCAGACATTTGAAGAGGGACTTTAATAAGGTTGCGCATGAGCTTGCCCACTATGCTAATTGTAATGAAACTAGTCAAGTCTGGGAAGGTTTTTCCCCTCCAGCAGTGAGACTCCTAATCCACCAGGATCGCCTACTCTGATGTAGCTTTCTTGCTTTATGTTGTACTTCAGGTCTTTGTTATTAATGGAAATTTTCTCATCAAAAAAGAAAAAAAAGGAAAAAAAAAAGAGATCATCCTGTATGTGACATACACCTCTTCCTTTCTTTTTTATTGGAAAGTTGCACACGCATCAAATCAATCTTGAACTCACAACCTCACCCTCCACCTAGTACTAGCAAGGGGTGCAGAGATTCCAGTTACATGCACCTTAAATTCAACAAGAGTCAAACCTCTCCATAAATCCTATTTTTACTTTGAAGATGATTTGGTCATCCAATGCAGGGATCACCTGACACATTATTATGACCCAATGGCATGAACAAGCAGCTACTAAACATGGTAAAACAATAAGCTTACTAGGTATGGCTACCCAATACCCATGCCTCACATAAATTTAGATGGAAAACATAGCAACCATACATGAATTGAAAGGTAACTATGGTCACAATCATATCAAATGTAAAACCTAGTTACCCATGATCTCACCAGTCACCACCCATGGCTTTCTTTTGGGATAAGGCATTACCATTTGTGCTAGAGCTCATTGGCAAAACATGCACAAATATGCAGCAAATAACTTCTAAACATGTCCTTCTCACAAATCAATATCATTTCTCATAAAGACACCTAGCCAAGAATTTGATATTTCGCAGTTAGATAACTAAAGTACTATGATGAGCAATAATCTAAAAAAATTTAATCATTATACTAGACAAACTAATTCCCCCTAGTAGATAGTAACGAGTGGATACACCCAGCCTAGGCTGCCAAATCATTTGTGACAAGCAAATAATTTATGAAACTAAAATGACTGGTTAAGGAGTAGACAATTGTACTTTCAAGTTTCAACCACGAGTTTGCTAGATCCCATACGACATTATTACAACTAAAGAGTTCTGCATCACCTCAAAGTCTCAAACATTACACAAAAAATACTTCTTCATTTTCACCAAGTTCAATTCTATAAAACAAAAACACCCAAGCCTTATCCAGAGTATCTAATCTCAACTTATAAACCTTAAAAAGATGATTATTTACTAACATCATCCAAGAAGAAAAGTAAACATGAAGTAAGCAAATTACTAAAAACAGAAAAACCAAGCCCTATGGCTCGAACCCCTCCCTCACCAGCTTTTTAAACCCCTAATCAGTGACTTTTCTTTCAATCCAACACCAAACACCTGAGGTCAACAAACTAAATTATCAAACCACTATCACCATTCAGCTCAAGTTCAATCTACGACCATTCGCAATATATCATAAAATCAAGGCAAACCTCTTTGTAATAACTGAACACCTAACTATGAGCAAAGCATTATCCATAGCCATCTATTGCGTGACATAAAAAGCATAAATCAACTAATCCTTTTTTCTTTCCAAACTAATTATATTAATCCTTAGCTTAAGTATCAAAAAATTTGGGTCAGCTATGGATTCGCAACAGACTAGTTAGATTCAGCCACATGTATTTTTTTCATCCAATTATCATTCAGTTAAATCTACCGCCATTCCCGCTTTACCCCAGCACTACATTATGCACTAACAATTCACAGACAGCACAAAACTCCTCCGTTCACATTTTCAATAAATACAGCAAATGATTTCACTAAGCAAACAAGTTAACATTGTTTTAGCATATCAAAATTTGAAACAAACAAACATTAAAAATAAAACAACTAATTCATCATAAATCAAAATTGCGCCAAATATGAAATCCATATCAAAATTTTAAATCCAGATTAATCTCCCTAAAACGACAGAACAAGAAACAAAACGACATAAATAGTCCTAAAACGACATATAAAATAACCGATTTCAAGCTCGAGAATTCTCTCTCTCCCTCTCTCTCTCTCTCTCTCTCTCACTGTGTCTCTGTCTCTAACGGTAGGATTTCTGGAACCTAGCCCTAGCGCCGCGACCACCGAACTTCTTAGGCTCACAGCGTCTCGGATCGGCGACAAGCAAAGTCCGATCATATCGAACCAGAATATCCTTGATCTCCTTCTTGCTTTGCTCGTCCACGTACTTCTGGTAGAAAGCGACGAGTGCCTTTGCGATGCTCTGGCGAATCGCGTAGATCTGAGAGGTGTGACCTCCGCCTTTGACTCGGATCCTCATGTCGACGCCGGCAAAACGGTGTCGTCCGAGGAGGAGGATCGGCTCGTAGGCTTTGAACCGTAGGATCTCGGGCTCCACCAGCTCGATCGGGCAGCCGTTGATCTTGATCAGACCTCGGCCGCGCTTGCAGTAGGTTACGGCCACCGCGGTTTTCTTGCGGCCGAAGCATTGTACGGACTCCACTGCTGGCGTCGCCATGGTTTGTGCTCTCTGTGTGTGCGTGTGTGTGAGAGAGTGGAGTCTAGGGTTTGGAGGAGAAGGGAGTAATATATGAGGGATTGTGGGTATTTTCAGGGTTTGGGTTCAGGGTTTTTGGAGGCTAGATGGACGGCTGTGATTGGTTGTGGAATTCAGTGATTGGGTGACTCGGATGCGCATCTATTTTCCGTGCTGTTGGAGTCATTTGACGACACGTGGTCTTAAAAGGGTGAGAGATTTGATGCCACTGTGCATTATTAACACTTTTTGCCAAACAATATAATTAGTAGACACTGTTTTCAAATTATATTTTTTTATTAACATCTCAAGTCTAAAAAACTCGATTTAGGGCCTATAAATTGAGTATTTGAGACTCGATTTCCATGGTTTGATCAGGTCTGATGTGACATTTTTTCTAAGTGGTGACTACCTGGAAATCGAGTCTTTAAAACTCGATTTATAAGCCACCTTGCTTTTTAAGTGTGTGTGTGTGTGATTATTGGTATAGTTTTAATATGAGTACAGAGAGGAAAATAAAAGGAGGTCATCGAAAATAGTACAACCCACAGCCACCCGATCCAGCCAACCCATAGCTAGCCAAACCACACCACGCAACCCAATCCGCACTACCCAAGCCGCGTTGCCTAGGCCACGCTGATCTGGGTCTCTTATCTGATTTGAGTCTTTAGATTCTTTCTCTCTTTGATCTGATTGTGCTGGGATTGTTGTGTCTCTGATCTGGCCAAAATTGGGAATTACCAGTGTTTTTCAAACAATATAATTAATAGGCACTGTTTTCAAACTATATTTTTTACTAACATCTCAAGTCTAAGAGAGTCGATTTTGGGCTATAAATCGAGTCTTTGAGGGTCGGTTTTCATATTCTGATCAGGTCTGAGGTGGCACTTTGTCCACCTGGAAATCGAGTCTTAGAAACTCGATTTATATATCGACGCTTTAATACTCGATTTGTCCTGTAAAACTTTCAAACTAAAAAGATGAAATTTTCGCAAGTGTTGGAGTACAAAACACAAACACAAATCAACCATCATCAAATACAAGCACAGACTAGCCAATTTCAAATACAACCCACAAATCTGAGCATTAATCCAACCAAATCCACCCCCAACAACCACCTAAAATCCAAATTAAAAAAATAAAAACCCCAAAACCCATTAGATCAGAGAGAGAAAGAATCCAAGGAGAGAGAGCTCACCTCATCTGGGTCGCATTGTCAGGGCTGCACGGCCTGGGTCTGAGGCGAGGGGACTCCAATCTGTCAAAAACGACATCGGATTCGGTGACTTTTTTGGACGGTGTCGTATTTGGAAGAAAAATATCTGAGCGATGTTTTCTCCTTCGTTTTCTCGCTTTTTATTTTTTGGTTTTTCCTAGATTCTTGTTTTTTTATTTCTCTCTACGGGCTTATAAATCGAATGTTAAATACTCGATTTCTAGGTGGTCACCATGTGGAAAAAATGCCACATCAGATATGATCAGACCATGGAAATCGAGTCTCAAAAGACTCGATTTATAGGCCTTAAATCGAGTCTTTTAGACTTGAGATGTTAGTAAAAAATATAGTTTGAAAACAGTACCCACTACTTATATTGTGTGACAAATGGTGTTAATTTCCAATTTTGGCCCTCTGATCTGATTGTGCTGGATTGTTGTGTTTTTGGGATTTCTTATTTATTTATTTTTTGTTGGTATTTCTAGGAATGGCTGAGAGACTTGAGACTTAAAATTTTTTTGGTTTATAAATCGAGTCTTAGAGACTCGATTTCCAAGTGGACGCCACGTGGAAAAAATGCCACATCAGACGTGATCAGACCATGGAAATCGAGTTTTTGAGACTCGATTTATAGGCCAAAATCAAGTCTATGAGACTCGAGATGTTAGTAAATTATATACTTTTAAAACCGTGCTTACTAATTATATTGTTTGAAAAACACTGTTAATTCCCAATTTTGGCCGAATTATTTAGTATTTTTTAGGAACATTATTTAGTATAAAAACATTAGTTTGTTGGCCATTCTTTGAGGCAATGGGATGGGCAAGGTCGGAGGATGGATTGTTGTCCAAGCCCATTACTACCTCACTCGCATGTCGGGATAAACTATCTTGCCTAATCCACATCTCAAATTTCACAAGGCTCTACTCACACTTGTTATAATTTTTAAAGGAAAAAAAAAAGTAATTATTTTTTTTATAACTTTTTATATTTTCTATGAAAGTGATATTATAACTTTCCTAAAATGGTTTATTAATAAATGCTTTAAGAATATCTCTTAATCAGACAATTTTTTTTAAAAAAAATTCTAAAATGTGTTATAATAAAATAAATCATACTTGAAATTACTAATAAATTGATCATGATCACATCAAATCAAATGAATTTTTATCAATGACCAAATAATATAATTCAAAGTGTTTAATAAGACAAAATCATAACAGAAAAAAAAAAAAAAAAAATCTTAAGGCTTGTTTGGTAGGAGGATTTTGTTTTTGTTTTCAAAATAATATGAAAGCAATTTAAAAAAAATTTAAATTGAAACTAGTTTTCAGATAATAATTTTTACATTTTCTATCTTCATTTTCTCCCAATTTTATTTCCTTTCACTTTTTCATCCTCCCCATTTTTTTTTATCATTTTCTCCCAATTTTCTATCCTCATTTTCAGATAATAATCTTAGGGCTAAGCACTAATTATCATTGTTGCCCATTCGCACCTTCCAAAATGGCAGCCACCGAACCTTTAAAAACCTATGAGCATTGCACATATTATGGATCCGTTTGGGAACAACTTATTTAACTGAAATTGAATTTTTTTTGCAAGTTTAGAGGTAGTTGAAATAGTACAGTGAGACTTATAAATAATACCAAAAAGTGCAATGAGACCCATGAATAATAGCAAAAATAAGCTAAATAGTAAAAAAAAAATGGCTTTTTAATCTGGCTTTCTTTTAGTTGAAATTCACTGTTGTTACTTAAAGGTTACCCACTTGACTCTTATTAAAGAAAAAAAAATACTCATTTTTAGGGCACGTTTGTTACAATGTAATGATTATTACATGAGAATAGAAATAAGTATTATAAGGAATACATTAAGTTGGAATGTAATAAGTATTACTATTCATTAGTTTGGTGACCATTTACGAATAGAACCCTGAATATGCATCCACAATTTAGTAGAGTATAAAAAGAAGATGTAATTAAATCATTTTTAAGTCAAATTTCCTAAAATACACTAATTTTAGGGTGTTCAAAATATAGCTAATAATTAACAAGAAAAATTTGTTTTCTTTCTTTATCAAAAGTGCTGAATATCTATTCCTCATTTTGAAGGATAGTTATTCATAAGGAATAACTATTCATTGTAATAAAAAAAATAACTAAACAATCGAATAGTTATGCAGTAAGAATATCGATTACATTATAATATCTATTACAGTCTAACAAATGTGCCATGTTTTTTATCATCAAAGTTTCAAAGCACTAGTCTCTATGTTTCTGATTTTCCATGCCTATGTGTCTAAACTCTAAAGTAATGACAAGCAAAATGATTAACAAGTCATGAATGAATGAAGAAAGCCACGCCTCACTTAAAAATTTTGACGTTTCTTCCTCTTATTTATTTTGCACGTTAAGACAACGTAACAAAGAGGGCAACACCACAAAAATCACACGCACAATGATTTAGGAAAATTAAACCAGACTTCATCAGTTGGATTGGTTGAGCCAGCCCAGCCATCCATCCCATCAGGCAGAATATCTGGTTGAGAAATTCTGAAATTTTGACTTGTAGATCTCCGAGTTTGTCGGGTTTCAATGTGGGTTAGATTTAGAATTTTAGATCTCATGTGCAGGCAGAAACTTCGACTCTTCGAGTGGCACTATCTCACGCGAGAGTAAGAAAAAGATCAAAGAGTATCTGAGTATGTCAGATAGACAGACAGCTTAATATAGTAAAAAATTTCTCGTACCGTAGGACCTAAAGAAGAAAAAGAAAACTGCTTCAAAATCCAAAAATGGTTTCTCTCAACTTTTCTTAACCCCACCTCCAAAAAAAACAAAGAGCTAACTTATATATTAGAATTCAGATCCCTTCGAAAGAAACTAACTTTACTACCAACGATATTTGACACAAAGATCAATCAAACCGCATAATTAAACTGGAACAACTGAAGGAAAAAAGTTGGAAAAGATTCATGAAGCATAATCAAGACTCATGAAGCATTCATAGATGCTTCAATATCTACTATTACAGTCCCAAGCATATTCCTTATGGCTAGTAATCTGATGATGGAACAGATTTACTTGAGAAAAGAAGCCAAGCGTTTGATCATAGCCTTAGCATTCTCAGCCTCAACATTGAAGAAATGGAAAGCATGATCTTCTCCCTTCACTTCAAACAATTCTACTTCCCCTTTCCACCCACTCTTCTTCATTTCATCACAATACCAAACACCTCTTTCCCTCAGCATATCCTTCTCAGCCACACACACAAGCAACTTATCACAAGCAAGTCCAGCCAAGCTTGGCGCGCCAGGCCCCAATGGATTGATCAGTGGACTGTCAATGCCTCCACTTGCCAAGGGATACACTAAGCTCCAAATTAAAGAAGTCAAGCTCTTCTCATGTCCTTCCTTAGACTCTGATCCAATTGGCTTCGAACCCCAAAAGTAAGGCTGAGAAAGAAAAGCACCAAAAATTTTAACACCACCAGGCAAGCTCTCAGTCCCAGCTCGCAGGGCCAAGTTATGTGCTGTATTGGCTCCAGAACTGTCACCCCCTATATAAATTCTTTCGAAATCACCATGATTGATTAGCCATGGTTCTTTACCGTTACCAGCTGAGTGAGAGGCAACCCATTGAAGTGCAGCCCAGCAGTCTTCGTAACAAGCTGGAAGAGGGTGCTCTGGTGCAAGTCTGTACTCGACAGAGATGGCTACAACATTGGCTTCGGAGACAATGCTGTTGAGGTAGCGATGGGAGGAGAGGGAGAAGGCTGATTCGACGCAGAAGGCGCCGCCATGGAAGTAGACCAAGATGGGGAGCTTTTGGTTTTGGTTATGGGGAGTGAGTTTTGGGAGGTAGAGGCGGGCTGAGATTGAGGGGTTCTCTGAGATGGTAATGTCTTTGGATGAGACTCCGGTTTCTGGGTCTTGATCAGGTGATGGTGGGACAATCGGTGAACCAAACAAGCGTTCCACCGAGCCGTCAGTGTAGACCCGGATGAGGGGAAGAAGCTCAGTGGCTACTTCTTTGGTGGTGGAAGCCATTGAAGCCTTGTAGAGAGAGAGAGAAAGAGAGAGACGGAAATGAATTCGGAGAGTAAGAGTCAAGAGTCTAGAGAGATGGAGTGGGTGGATGCAAATAAATAAGGGTAAAAATCACTAAATCAGTTCCTATTGTTCAAGCTTTCACATGCACAAACTGCACATTGAAGTCACAGTTTCCATAATAAGCACCACTCAATAAATATTGAGCAAAATGAGGTATGGTACGTAACGTGGTTGGATGAAAATAATGAATGAGCTGCATTATCAGTTAGCAGTGAGTCTTTCTAGTGTCACTGAAAAAGCCACAACTCGTCGATCACTTATTACAAGACTTTTTCCTTTTTTTAATAGACGGGAATTTTCATTAAAAAGCAAAACAACCTCTAAAGAGGAGGTTACAAAACGATCATACAAGGGTATTTAAACTATGCTACCTAATTATCAGTTGGCAGTGAGCAGTTGCACTTCATTAAAGGGCTATAAAGCTCTCATAAAAAAAGAAAAAAGAAAAAAAAAAGGGCTATAAAGCAATGCTACCTATAAGTGTTACACAGTATTCATCAAAAAAAAATATAAGTGTTACACAGTACTTCGTGTTCGTATCATCATTTTTTGCTATCATTTTTGGAGAAGTACACGATTGGAAAATGGGATTCTAGTTCCTTTCAAGAGTACTTCAAACCGAATATGTATACTGCACATCATTTTAGTTTTATTGAGTTCTAAAAGGGTGTATAATATCACATCATTTTAATAAAATTTATTTCATCAAATAATAAATATAATGTTGTTCACAAATTTACTTTTATTTCATCATCTTTCTATTTTGCAGTAATAAATTTACTTTTATCTAACTCATAGTTGAAAAAAATGAGGGATTGATAACTTTTCATAAATTTTTTATGATTTTTTTATGATTAGTGTATAATAAAATAATATCATTCTTATAATAATTTATCATCTCAAATACAATTCAAAAAAAAAAAAATTCAAAAAAAAAAATTGCTATCTAAGCGTGCTGCGATGCTAGACATTGATAAGAAGCTTTGGGGCAACCTATATAATTACAATTTTTCATATCAAATTATTGAATTTATAAAATACATTATCAATCAGCAATATATATAGGTTAAAAGCTGTTAGGTTTGTTGGACAAATTCTTATGTCAAAACTATTTAGAATCGTAATCTAATCAAATTTGGATGGTATCAATATAATTATATATTAAGGTTAAGTTTAACTAGGTTAAAAGCTATTCAAAGATGAGGTTTTGATTTGCTCAAAAATGATAAGTTAATGATCTTTTGAACATTTCATCATCATAAATAATTTCTAAGTGAATCTTGTTTCATTAAAAAATCAAACATCAGGCTGTCAATAATGGACACAAAGTTGACCTAATTGAATTTGAAGTGAGTGAAATATATATATGACCGTTTGAAATTGGTACATTGTGCTATTCTCGAAAGTTTGCTTGACAATTGTTCGAGTGAAATTGAGAAAAATAGAAATCCGACTTTAAAGGGTAGACTATGTAACCTAGTGAGTTCCTATATAAAAGCAATCATTGTTGCAAAAAATGATTTTTGTTTTCAAAAAATAAAGTTAAATTGTACATTAAAAAAAAAAAAATACAACAACCTTGAATTTTGTGTCCACATATGATCAGTAAATTTTTGTCAATTTTAATTTTCTCTTTTAAACATTTAATATTTTTTGTATTGTGTTCCTAAAACGCTCGTTAACAAGAATCTATTCACATTTTTTTACTAACAGACTAGAGTAACTCAAAATCCTATTTCCATGATTATGTCCTTATTTGCAACCCTACCTTTTAATTTATAGCCATGCCATGCAGATCGGAAGTTGCAAAAACAAAGTATTTCTTTTTCAAAGTTCAAAAACAAAGTTTTCCTCTTTTTCAAAGTCAAAAACAAAGTATAACCTCTTTTTCTGATGGTTATGGTGGTTAGAGTGTCTCAATGAGACTTGAGACTACTATATAGAACCAATATTGCTTTAATATTGATAGTACTGGTACAATTTGAACAAAGATAACGTAAAGCTAGACTAAGAACGATACTGTTTAAAAAAAAAAAAAAAAAAAAAAAAGAAATTAAAGGTCTGTTTGGATATAGTTGAAAACTGAAAACTGAAACTGAAAAATACTGTAGCAAAATAATTTTTAAATATGTGAATAGTACCATGGAACCTATTTTTAATGAAAAAGTTGCTAAAAAGTGTAATTTGTAGGACCTATAAACAGTACACGAGAACACTATTCACAAAAGAAAAGTCAAAAAGTTACTGCTGAAAAAAAAAAAAAAAAAATCTGAAACGCAAACGTGAGTCACTCTAAGTGTGCGTTTGGGAAGCGTATTTGCGTTTCCCAAATGCACGTTTTGCATTTTCAACTCTTTTTTTTTTTTTTTTTTCACGTGTTTTTGACCATTTTTTTACTGTTCATTCACTGTTGCAGCTACTGTTTATGTACAATAGCCGCAATATTTGACTTTTTCCCGTGAACAGTGTATACTATATACTGTTCACGGATCCACAAATTTTACTTTTCAGCAATTTTTTCATTAAAAATGGGTCTCATGGTATTATTCATCCATTTAAAAATTATTTTGCTACAGTGTTTTTCAGTTTTCAGCTGTATCCAAACGAACCCTAAAAGTACCTTTTTTTTTTCATATAAGCGACAAGTTATGATTTGTTTAATACCAGTTTTACATGTATTAGTTACTTTCACCACTTTTGTTCACAAATCACAATATATTATATTAGCAGTGGGTCAAGTGCACGGTGGGTGGGAGATAGAGACTAATGCATGGTGGGTGTGGGCTGTTGTCCTCGATTTCTCAAGTCAATCGGTAGATATCTTAGAGCTTAAGACGTGTTTGGTAGTGTGTTTTAACATCATGTTTTCAGTTTTTAAACAATATTACATATATTTTTATATTTTTTTTACCTACATGTATTTCAAAAAAATACAAATAACTTTACTAAAACAACATTATCAAATGGCCCCTAAAGGTGTGGCAATGGATAATCTCTTCTTTTTGGGAAAGAGTACTCTTATCTCTATGGCATGGCTAGATGAATATTTACATGCTTTATGGAGGACTATGGCTGTGATGGCTATTAAAATTGGGATCCTATGCAAAATTGGTGAGAATGTCTAGTGAATTCAGATAGTAAAATCTGATTGATAAATATCAGATTCTACCTTTTGTAAAATACCAAAATAAAAATACCATTAAATCAATAACTAATGATACATATGGAGTCTAAATATTCTATCTTACTTTTCCTCTCCATTATATACTCCACAAATAAAAATATGTCACATGTCTATCTATTTATTAAATGCTAAATTTATGCATTCTATTTTTTCAATTACCTAAATATGATGAGTTATTTATTTTAGAAAATTGAAATAATAGAATACATAAATTTAGCATTTAATAAATTAGATGGACATGTGGCATGTTTTTATTTTTGAAGTATATAGTGGAGCAGGAAGAGTGAGACAAAAGATTTGGACTCATATATATGTTAAATTCTCAAAAAAAGAAGAAGCAGATATATATGTTTGAGAATTTTAAAATTCAAGTTACATATAATTACATAATTTAAATGCATATTTAAAATAGATATGTACATTTATACACATTTGGAGTGAGATAAGGCAGAGACTTTTAAACAGGAAAAACCTATGGAAGACATAGCAGAATAAAACGGGTCAAGTAAGACAATGAATTTTTGCTGTCTCTAATAAGCACAAGAGAAAGGCTTCTCTAGATTGGAATATTCTAATTATTATGAAATGTTTTTGGCACTCCCATTCTGATAATAAGAGAGAGATCCAAAAAATGAGTAATGCCTTTCTACCTAGATTGGCAAATGCCAAATACTAATTAATTAAACGCTTTTGGCACTCCCCTTTCCAAATAAAAGACAGACCAAATCATCTCAATGAAACCTCAAGCCTTCTGTGAGAGAGAGAGCTTTTGGCACTCCCCTTTCCAAATAAAAGACAGACCAAATCATCTCAATGAAACCTCAAGCCTTCTGAGAGAGAGAGAGAGAGAGAGAGAGAGAGAGAGAGAGAGAGAGAGAGAGAGAGAGAGAGAGAGAGAGAGAGAGAGAGAGAGAGAGAGAGAGAGAGAGAGAGAGAGAGAGAGAGAGAGAGAGAGAGAGAGAGAGATGGGTTAGCTTTGCTAGATTGACAAATACTAATTATTACTAAACGTTTTTGGCATTCCTCTTTCCAAATAAAAGACAGGCAAAATAATCTCAACGTCTCAAGTAATGAAAGCTCATGCCAGAGAGAGAGAAAGCATCAAATTTGTAAGGTTGAATTTATTCAATCATTTTGTTGGCTTTATTCCGTGCCAAATTTTCTTGTAATTCGGCATTTAAAAACCCTGTATTTAGGTGAAAATCATGTAAGGGTAGTATGTGGGAGAGTGAAGAAAAACTCAAGAATGTGCAATCAAGAAGAGCTTCGCAACTGGATCTCGTGACTGGCTCACGACTGGCAAGTCGCCAGAATGGCACATGTGTGAAGCATGCAAGGAGAGCTGTAGAGTCACGCCAGCTATTGCATTACAGGACAAAACATTCAGTCCGGCAAGGCAGTTAGCTTGCGACTCAAACTTGTGACTCGTTCCAGTTGCGAGCTCGAGTCGCCAGAATACCTTGTTTGGTTGTAACTGATTCTTCGCATTCCATACACACTCTACTATAAATACCCTTATACCCACGAAATGTAGAGAGCTTCCAGAGAGAATTTTGCGAGAGAAACCCTAAATAAAAACAAGATTAACTTATCCACAATCTTCATTCTTTGATTCTCCAAATTCCTTTACTCTCACCCTCTCCATTGATACATCCTTGAGAGGTACATTAGCCAAATTCTTATCTCATCATACCCATATTTGTGAGGAGGCATTTTGGTACTTAGGAAGCAGTTTGGAAGGGACCAATTCATTTTGGTTGATGCAATGGGCAATTGCGGGATTCAGTAGTTAGAGAAGACAAGGTTCGGCATAACCTTGTTGGAGCAAGAAGCTTAGAGGGCTTAGGTGCACTGGATAGATTAAGTTTGGAGAGTCTTTTGCTATTCATGTATCCCAACTATATTCTCTAGTGGATTATTAACCACTTGAAGGGCAGCAGAGAGGTTTTTCGTTGAGGACTTCGGTTTCCTCTTCGATAACACATCGCTATGTTGTCTTTTTGTTTGCATATCTCTTCCATTAATCTTTGCCTTTTAATTACTGTTGTGGTTGTGATTAATTTTGGTTTAGATTGTTTTATCAATTCTGTTTTAACTTATTTTCATATTCCGCACATATATTGGAGGTCTAAATGTTCATAGGTGTTTTACACACTAATTGAACATTCAAAATTAAAACATAAGTCATGCTATTATAGATTGATAAACGTTTTTGGCCTTCCACTGCAAAGTGGGGAGGTACAGCTTTTATTGGAAAGTGCTGTTAGAAGAGGCTATTGAATGGGTAGCATGACTTAGTTTCTCTCGAATCAAGGGCAAAGTCTAGATTTCTATTAAGAGGCCAAAGTCTGAACTATTATTTATTTTTTTTAAGGGGGAGTTACAGATTACCTACCTGTAATTTAGCCTAAATTTAACTTGTCCACCCGTGATTTCATTTTCGACACTTTACCCAATTATGCTTCACTCCGTTACTCCTTTGTAACCCACCTCCTTTTCAGACGTTACTCTAACACATTTTTTTTTTTTTAATATAAAAAACAAAACCTAAAACAGATCAAACACTCCTCTCTCCCAAAACACACTTCCTTCCATGCGTGTTCACCAAACTAAGATCCTAGATGCTACAAGGCAGAGAGCTTCAAATAATAGACCGAGAACCATCTGGGGCCATCACAACCACCATCGGAACTTATATATTTGTCGATTTCATATAAATTTCATTTAGTTTTGTACTTATATTATTGAGGAGGAGGACAATGTGTTTGAGGTTGAGTCTAAGGTGTGCCATGGCCGAGTAGGACATCCACCATCGACGGTGCCACCACTGAAGGTTGCTGTCGTTTCTCTTTTGGTTTCTCTTACTGTTTTCTTTTTCTATTTTCTGCTATATTTTTTTTTCTTCTTTGTTTATTTGATTTAGGGATTGGGTTTCTTTTGGTTGTTGGGGTTTGAAAAATGGGATTTGAGGCATGGTTACTGATGGATCTGTGGGTTTGGATGTGTGTGGGTGTGTTGATGTTTGTATTTTGACTTGGGTTTTGGGGTTGTATTTTGATAAATTTGTGGTTTGTACTTTGATGGCGTGGGCGTGCGACGATGCCACCACTGAAGGTGGCTGTCGTTTCTCTTTCTGTTTCTCTTATTGTTTTCTTTTTCTATTTTCTGCTATATTTTTCTTCTTCTTTGTTTATTTGATTTAGGCATTGGGTTTCTTTTGGTTGTTGGGGTTTGAGAAATGAGATTTGAGGCATGGTTACTGATGGATCCGTGGGTTTGGATGTGTATGGATGTGTTGATGTTTGTATTTTGACTTGGGTTATGGGGTTGTATTTGGTAGATCTGTGGTTTGTACTTTGATGGTGTGGGTGTGTTAGTGTTGGTGTCTATGTAAAATCAGGTTGTATGGGGATTGATTGCTAGGTTCTAATGTAGATTATAGTAATGGGTTTGAAGCTTAAGATGTTTGAATATTGGTTGTTGGTTTGAGGTCGGGTTTATTAATTCTGTTGTTTTTTTTAAAAAAAATATTTTTTCTGGGTTTTTGATTGCGTTGTACTCGAAAGCAAGGCTGGGTTTTTATTTTTTATACGGTGAGAGAGAGGAGTGTTTGATCTGTTTTGAGTTTTGTTTTTGATAAAAAATGTGTTAGAGTAACGTCTGAAATGGAGGTGAGTTACAGAGTAAAGCACAGGTGGGTAAAGTGTCAAACATGAAACCATAGGTGGGTAAGTTAAATTTGAGGCAAACCACAGGCGGGTAATCTGTAATTCCCCTTTTTTTTAATGACGATCCAAATTAGTAATCGTTTATTAACAAAATATCAGCAAATGAAAAAAATACAAACTAACTATTTCTTAATATATTGTAATAAAATTATCTATCAAAATAAAATTTTATGTCCTTTTAAATCTCAACTGAAAATAAATTAACAATTTTTGGGAAGTTCATATTTCAAACTACATTATGCACATAGTGGTGAAGTTTTATTTTCAATAATAGTTTTTCATGTTTTATGAATCTTGCTGCTACAGCTTGTTTATTAATAAACAAAATATCATCTATTTAAAAAAAAAAATTCATGTGTCTCTTGACTCTTAAGGATCATCACTGAGTTAAGAATAAGTAACTCTACAATATATTTACTAAACTAATAATTTAATTCTTGTAGTTGAGAATTTACTACAACATACAAAAAATATCTAATTGATAATAGTGCTCAAATGGAAAGTCAATTTACTAATTATGAGAAAAGGTTGAACTACCCAATTGAATAACACCTAAATCTTAAAGACCCGAACTTTTAATATTGAGTCCCAGATAAGTAAACAACCAAAGTGTCATACTAATATATTTTTCAACAAAGATTTTTTTTAAGGGGTTTGTTTTTGTTTTGTTAGAAAAAAGTAATGTTTTTATTTATTTATTTATTTTTGTTAGGACATATGTGGAACTTGTTAGAGACATATGTTATGTAAATTGACTAATTCTTTGACAAAATGCACTTTATTTGTAATTGGATAAATCTAGGATGAGTTTAGTACTTCAAGAAATAAGAGTTCAAGTTTAGTATTGAAGTCATGCAAATCCGTCCAAGAAACAAGTGAAGAAATGTTGTTCATTAAAACTCGACAAATAGCTTGACAGAAAATATCTATCGAGGTTTAATGAAGAAAGCTCGACAAAAACAGTATCTATCGAGCTACGAAATCAAAATTTCTAGATTTAATTTTTGGCCCAAGTTGATGTGTATGTGTAGGGTTTCTTTTCTTACAACCCTAGACATATATAAAGCTTATTTTAAAGGCTGTCACATATGAGAATAGAAGGAGAACACATGCAAAAGTGAACGAGTGCCTTATTCTCTTCGAAAGAAGCTACTACGTTTTTGCGCCTTAGGGTTTTGTAACTAAGTGCTTCTTGATCTTCATTGTTGATGAAGTGAAGAACTTTGCAGCCAACAACATCTTCAAGTTGCTGGAGTTAGTCACGTATTGGGAGCCATGCATTATTGGTTAGTCACGTACTGGGTTCCGTGCAAAAGAGTGACATTCATATATTGAAGAGTTCAGAGGTTCTGAAGCGGTAGAAGGTTTCTGCTGTAAGTTTATCTACGGGGATTGTAGAGTCTAGGGACAAAAGTTTTGTATTGGATCTAAAACTTCTCTTTATTATAGTGGATTGCTTTTCAGGAAGGTTTCCCCCCAGGTTTTTTTACTGTAAAATTAGTTTGTTTCATTGATTTTCTTAGATCATCATATCTTGTCTTATTTACTTTTTCTGTGCATGATATTGACATGATATTGATGTTTGTTTGTTTTAACAAGGTTTATTCATAATAAATCTAATTAACAACTTTGGTTTAAAACTTATTAATTCTATCAACCGAGGTCTAAATTTCCTAACAATTTTTAAAGGGATCACCAACTAAAAATACTGGTTAGATGACCATTTCAATTAATTTTGAATTTTTTTGGTTTAATGACTATTTTAGTTTCAATTTTGGAGGGGACCATATGAATTTTTTAACCAAAGATTTCAATAATATGTATAAAAACCATATACTAATAGTTTTTTTTTTTTTTTTTTTTTCAAAAATTCGGAGGGCCATGCCAAAGAATAGACCCGTCCCTATCTCGAATCATTACATTAATGGCTAGCAAAAAAGAAAAAAGAAAAAGGAAGAAGACATCTTCACTAGAAAGAAGGATCCAATCCACCCGGGCAACTAACAGTTATGGTGAAAGACCTGCAAAAATTTCAGGAGAAAGAGATACAAAATTTGTTTTTTGCTGGTCACGAATGGATTATCTTAGAAGTTAGAAGCCATGACCTTAGCTAGATTGGCGTCCCAATCATTTATGAATGTATTTTGGTCATGTTCTGCTCCTAATTAGTGAAAGACAATCTACCTGAACTAGCATTAATGTGGATTCTATGCTCTAGCATTACAATCAGGCAAGCCAAATATAGTAAATTGCAGTTGGTTAAGCCAATGTACAAGTAGTTTTCTCAAAACACTTTGCCTACTTTCCATAAAAACATCTGTTAAGAATCTTCATTAGCAATCGAAGTACAAATGATCCATGGCCTAACATGGGTATGCATATAAAATGTAAAAATTATTTTCAAACTTTGAAGAACTAACATTTGGGTTTACATATAAAAGATACCAAATAACAAGACCACCAGAGAAGGATCATTTACTTGAGGAGAAAAGAAGCCAAGCGTTTGATCAAATTATTAGCATTCTCAGTCCCACAGTCCAAAATCTGAAAAGCATGGCCCTCTCCTTCAACTTCAATCAACTCTACTTCTCCTTTCCATTCACTTTCTTTCACTGTATTGTAGTACATAATACCCCTATCCCTCAGCCTATCCTTTTCAGACACAGTCACAAGCAACCGAGAACAACCAAGACCAGCCAAGCTTGGTGCTCCTGGACTGAACGGATTGATCATTGGATTGTCTATACCACCAGGTGCCGATGGATATACAAGGTACCAAATCGAATAAGCCAGTCCCTTTTCACGTTCAGCAGTGTATTCTGATCCAACTGGCTTTAAGCCCCAGAAGAAAGGGTGTGTAAGAAAAGCTCCTGTAATTCTAACACCACCATGCAACCCTTCAACCCCAGCTCGAAGGGCTATATTGTGTACAATATTAGCTCCTGCACTATCACCGCCAAGAAAAACTCGGTTAAAGTCACCATGATTGATCAACCATGGCTCTTTGTTGACAACATTATCATCTATGAAGTGTGATGCAACCCATTGGAGAGCAGCCCAACTATCTTCATAAGCAATGGGTAGAAGGTGCTCAGGAGCTAGTCTATACTCAACTGATACAGCCACTACTTGAGCTTGAGAGACCAAACTGTTGAGGTACCGCTGGTGATCAGAGGAGAAGGCGGATTCGATGCAGAAGCCTCCGCCATGGAAGTAGATCAAGATGGGGAGCTTTTGGTGGAGGGGTTGGTTGAGTTTTGGGAGGTAGAGACGAGCAGAGACGGAGGGGTCTTGTGAAATGGTGATGTCTTTTGATGAGACTCCAGTTTCTGTGTCTTGTGGCGATGGAGGCACATAGGGAGAGTTCCCTAATCTCTCAACTGAGCCGTCCTTGTAGAGACGGACGAATGGGATAAGCTCTTTCTCTACCTCTTTGGTAATGGAAGCCATATGAGAGAGAGAGAGAGAGAGAGAGTAAGAGGACCACTGACTTGGTTCTACTTTGTCCAAATACATATGATGAATACTTGAAATGGACAGATTTTATTTCCTTGATAATGTGACATTTTTTCTAGTACTTTATGTACTTTTAAATTTTTAATTGATTGGTAAAGTTTAATATAAACTATAAAATATATTTGAAATAAAGTTGATCTAACTACTTTATAGTGTGTTTTCTTTTTGCCATGACTATTTAAATAATTGTTGTTACTGAAAACTGGAGAGAGACTTGTAGGAGACATACTTGACCATTAGAGGATTATTTCATGGAAAAGCAGTTGGGTCCATTCACAGCAAGTGAGATATAGTTGAAATTCACAGCAATGGCTCATACTCACTAGCTTCCTCACTATATATGATATTATGGAAATTCTTCACAGCAAGTGAGATGAAGTCTAATGGTCAAGTATGTCTAGCTAGTGAGAAATAGCAAGGAAGATAGAGTGGAAAAGCAGTTAGGTCCATTCACAGCAATAATTCATGGAAAAGACATTAGAGGTGCGAAGCTATGTATTATTTTCGATAGAGTAACCCCACAACATTGATTAGCTTCCCACTATGAATGAGAAAGCTCATTCCGAGAGAGTTGAGTCATGATAATCAGTCAATCACCAAGAATTCAACTCAAAATATCATTAGCTAGAGTTGGATTATTGATAATGTATAACTGACAACTTCAACATCTAACACATGCATATGTATAAAAGGATGGTTTAGATCGGCTTAATTTCTATTCATGAAGGGTTGGTACACGGTAGAAGTATATTAATTGTGGAGGTTGATTCCTTAATTTTTATTCATGAAGGGTTGGCACTTGGTAGTAGTATCTTAATTGTGTAGGTTGATTGAGTTTAATGTCTTTTACCACTCTTATTCTATGAACTCACTTTTTTTTTTTTTTTTTTTAGTTTATAGATAGTCAAATTAGTTAGTGTCCATGAGGTGCTATTATAATGCTCACAAATTAGAGTTAAAAAGAGAAGTTAACCGGGAGGACAGAGAATATGAATTGTGAATTTCTAATGAAAATCCTTTTGGAATTGTATTTCCGGGAGGGGGAAGAGAGAGATTAGACTAGACTTAAGGGGATAGCATGAGGCAAAGTGGTGGAGCATCCTCTTCTTTTTGATTTTGTTATTTCTGATAATCAAATCCTATGTGATGGATAGTGAAGGGCGGTCCCTTCTATATACGTGAAGGATGTTGTCGTGCATAAAGTATGTGTTATGTTATAGAAGGGAAAAAAGAGAGGAATTCACTAATTTTGTTGCCATATTAAAACTTAAAAGTCACTGTTTTTCACAATTATTATATACAAATGATTGTGATTGATTGTTTGTCACTTTCACATAGACTATCACTTTTCTCAACTATTTACAGTATGTCACGTGAACAATTATGATAAAAATATTGTTTTTTTTATTTTTTTTTTAAATTTCTGTGGTACCAAATTTTTTTTTAATTTAAAATAAGGCAAATGTTAACAAGTATGGTGCGGTGTTTGTTAAGGTTGGACTAATGTGGATCCCACTTAAAAATTTGGATAAATGGAAGAAAAAGACAAAATTGGTTTTACAGCCTATGTTAATCTTTCTTTCTCCTTATGAAGCTGGCACCACAACCTATAAAGCTATTAAAAAAATGACATAAAACTGGCTGTTAACGGGTACTGTGTTAACATAACCCAAAAAATAATAATTGAAGTGACTAAGGACAAAATGGAGATACACCCCTTTCGGCGAAAAGTTTTAGTAAAATGCTCAATTTCTAAAACTATTTAGGGATATGTCATTGTTTTAAAACTCGATTTTACCAAAATCGAGTTTTAGTGTGGAACTCGAGTTCCTTGAAAATTTTCAAGTGGAACCTAAGTTCCACAACTTTTTTTTTATTTTTTTATTTTTTTAAGTTTAGTTTGGTTGAAACTCGATTTTCTAAAAATCGAGTTTTACATTGAAATTTGATTTTTAGAAAATCGAATTTCAAAACAGGGGCATATCTCTAAATAGTTTCTAAAATGGGGTATTTTTCTGGAACTTTTCGTCGAAAGGGGTACATCCCCATTTGAAACTTTTCGCTGAAAGGGGTATATCCCCATTTTGGGCAGTGATTGATGAATCATAGAAAACAGTCAATCCCTTTCAAAACAAAATTAAAACAACCACTTTTAAAGTTAACGAAAATTTTTAGCATATTGATCTTGATGGATAGAACTTCATGTTGACTGGTTGGTGATTGTTGAAATTATTCCCGTTTCTTCGGACGTTAACCAAATGAGATAATTTCTGTGTTAGCGAGAGAGATATTTGTTGTGATCCAAGAACAGAGTGTTCCTGATGTTTTGTCAGCTTCTATAGTGTTTGTTTGGTTTAAGTTTTCTAACTTCTTCTTTTTTTAAAAATGTTTTTGTCGTAGTTATTTTTTTTTAATATAAAAAGTAGTTTTTTATTTTATTTTATTTAAAAAATTAGCTAATTTTTTAGTTTTGTTACATATTTAACATAAAAGTTACAAAAAAAAAAAAAAAAAACTATTTTGTATTACACTACGCAAATAAGCCACCAAAATTTAGAAGATGCCTAAGTAAATGAACATTTTGCATGTATATTTCAGGCACAAACTATGTCGGCTGGGTATCAAACTAGCAATGTTGAGAAAACAATTGGGCTCAGAAGAGTAGTATACACTTTTATAGTCTATTTGGATTGAGAGGGAGGGAGGGAGGGAGGGAAGGAGAGTAGAGTAGAGTAGAGTAGAGTAGAGTGAAATTGATCCAAAATTAGTCTATTTTCAGCCAACTTTACTCTATTTTATTCCTCTCCACTCCCCCTTCCTCCCCCCTCAATCCAAACAGACCCTTATTGTTAAGTGTCTGAACGGTCTAAGGATTTTCAGGAGCCCAAAAGTTACCATTGCCAAGCTAGGACGACCCACTTGTTTTTCGTTTGATGTAATATGTGTGAATTATTAATAAATAACCCGTGAACGAGCTTTCAGATTAGTCAGTGATGGGGGCCAACAAAAAAAGACTAATTGCAAATCACAACTTCAAAATTTGGGGTGATTTTGATTTTTTTTTTTTTAAGTTTAAATTTTTTAGATAGTCCCTAACATTATCTATAGTTTTGATTAGGAATTATTCCATCCATGCTTTTGCTGATGTGTCAATTAAATGACATTTAAGCCTATCACATAGGTTTAGTCACACAAAAATCGTACGTATCTAATTTTAGCTTAAAACAAAAGAAATATTAGTTATGAATATCCTATTAAAAGATTCTCAATGTCATCAAAGAATTTGGATATATTCACTAATTTCAATTAAAACATAAGCAACATTAGGCTTCAATATTGGCAAAACAAAATAGAGAGCAATTAAGGAGGTCAAAAAAAGGCCAAGAACAAGTCATTGGAGATTGGAGAACATAGTTTGTTAAAGAACATTCCTTACTGGCTGAAATAATCTTTTCAATGAATTGAAGTAGAGTAGCCCAAATCAATTATATATAAACCAGTTTTGGAACTTCACAATTCATCCTACTTTGGCAGCATGTAGTGTTGGACTTTACTTCTTACCAAATTAATTTCCCATAGAATAAATAGAAAATCTCACGTCAAACGTCCAACTATCAAATTAAGAAGATATCTCTTTTACTTCATGAAATTTCGAGTTATAAATAAATAAACACGTCTATTTAAAAGATCTCTTCTTCTTAATTTTTTTTAATGATTAAATTCATAAAAATTGGATATTTTTTTTTAAAAAAAAAGACCTTGAGGATTGCTACAAGGAGCAATATAGTCCTGAGTTAAGCCCATCCAATGGTCATTGTTGCTTTCAAAATTCTTAACTCCAGAAGGCATGCTCCATCTTTTCTCCAACCAGCTGAAAGTGAAATAAAATAATGCCAGTGATAATCTTTATGTCTCTCTCTTTTGTGTGTGTGATTTTGCTAATCCTATTCGGTCCAAATTGGTCTTATTAGGTCCTATTTCAATTCGGTCCATTTTGTCCACTTCAGTCCAATTTGGTCATATGTGGTCCACTTTGGTTCTATTCGGTCTATTCTGTCCACTTTGTTTCTATTTGGTCCATTTCGGTCTACTTTGGTCCTATTCAGTCCATATTGGTTCTACTCGGTCTATTCTATCCACTTCGGTCCTATTAGGTCCAATTTAGTCATATTCAGTCCATTTGGTCTTATACGGTCCACTTTGATATTCCTGTGATACAAAATATATACCACCTTCGACTAAAGAGAGTGGTCCGCTTTGGTTGTCAAATCAAGCATCAATACATTATAATAAAAAGTAATGCTATATCCATAACATTTTTACAATAATTTCATATCAAATTCAAGGTAGCAAGTCGATATTAGTGGGTAAAAATGTAATGTTAGTGGTAGTTTAGATTAGAACTAGTAACTATATGCCATCTAGGATTTATTATGAAATTATTATAAAAATGTTGTATACATAGCATTACTCTAAGATAAATAAATAACCACAAGCTGTCTTTTAACCCAAGGACTTTGCCTCTTGATCTCAACCAAACAACATAAGTTAAATCAAAAAAGAAGAAAGAAAAAGGAAGCAAGTGGAACTCAACAAGATTTATTAGGAAACATATGCTACCACTATGATTATTATTACTGTTACGATCCCAAGAAGCATTCCTTCTAATGCACTAGAAATTTTTTTATTAAGGAGTTGGTAAATCAGGCAAAACAACATTATTAATATTAGAGCATTTTCACTGGGCATGCTAAATGGCATATGTAGGAAAATTTTAGCATAAAAGCATAAAACAACCCCTCCATCTGGTCTTCCGATTCTAAAAAGTTTTACAATAGTACTACAGTACAATTCTATTTATACAAGTCACTGTTCACCAATTGTAAACTTAAATTTCATTTTTTTATTACTCACTCTCTCCCCTCTGTCTTTCACGCTCACAGACACTCCTCCCTTCTCCCTCTTCTCTATCTGTGCATGCACTGTGCTTTTCATTTCTCCCTCTTCTCTATTTGTGTAATCTGCTTGCTGACGTGGTCAATTTCTCTCTCTGGTTGCCGTCGTGGGTCTGATCGGCATACTGGGTATCCTGATTGGCATGGTGGCATGGCAAGGTGGAGATCGGTGTGGCAGCGCCTCCCTCTATTTGTGCTTTTCATTTCTCCCCCTTCTCCCTCTTCTCTATCTGCTTGCCACCGTGGTTACTTTCTCTCTCTGGTTGCTGCCGTGGGTCTGATTAGCGTAGTGGGTTTGTTGATCGGTGTGGTGGCATGGCGAGGTGGAGATCGGCATGGCGGCACAGTTGAGGTGGAGATCGGCGAGGTGGGTTTGGGTGGGTTCCGATGGGGGTGGCCTGTGTCTGGGTTTGTGGAGATCGGCGTGGAGAGGGTGAATAAGATTGTGGCTTCAGGCTATTTCACCACCTCATCGGAAATGAAGGCTCTGGTGGAAGTTGCAACTAGAAGAGAGGTAAAAATTAGAGAGAGGAGAGAAATGGGAGAGAATAGATATGATTTTGGGAAATATTATTTTATTGTGTAGAAATATTATTTTAATGTGTTGTATTATAAAATAAAAGTTGGAATGTTGGAAATATCGTAAAATAGTATTGTATAATTGATAAAGTGGCTTTTTGAGATGGTAAAATAAGACAGGATAGAATTTTCTGATGCGAATGCTCTTACAAACTCTATATACAAACAAAGCAGCCAAAACAATTCCAGCCAAAAAAGATTTTTTATTTTTATTTTTTATTTTTTTTACTTGAAGATAAAAGAAGCCAAGCGTTTGACCATAGCCTTAGCATTCTCAGTCTCAATATTATGGATATGAAAAACGTGATCTTCTCCCTCCACTTCAAACAATTCTACCTCCCCTTTCCACCCACTCTTCCTCACCATATCAAAGTACCAAATACCTCTGTCCCTCAATTGATCATTCCCGGCCACACGCACAAGCATCCTGTTACACCCAAGCCCACGCAAACTCGGTGCACCTGTCCCTTCCGGATTGACCACTGGATTGTCAATACCACCAGTTGCTGAGGCATACACAAAGTTCCAAACTAAACACTGCCGGCTCTTATTGTGTCCTTCCTTAGACTCTGACCCAATTGGCTTAGAACTCCAAAAATAAGGGTGCTCAACTACAGCACCTTAAATCTTAGGCAAAACTATATTATTAGTTCCTAAAGTTTATCCCATGAGTGTAATTGGTCCTTCAAGTATAAAAAATGAGTGATTTTAGTCCTTTTATTAACTACAGTTAATATTAATGTCTATGTGGCTAACAAAACAGTGATATAAAATTTATTTAACTGATGTGGCATTCTTTTAATAAAAATATTATAAAACTGAATTTACACGTCATAATCCCCATAATTGATTGAATAAACTAATTCTCTGAAAACCAGAGCATAGCTCGCCTAGCTTTCTCTTGTTTCCTATTGTTTCTTTCCCTCTTCTCACTAGCAGGTAACTGTTTTTCTTCCATGAAAAGACTTCAACTTAAAATACAATGATGGGTTTTTACTTGTTTGTTTTGGGTATTTTTAAATAATAATAAAAAATAAAAACAAGCTTTTTACGTTCTTTAGCATTTTCACGCATTTGCTTCAAAACTCAAAACAACTTCATTTATTTTTGTTTTTTCTTTTAAATTTCTACTTCCTTCAGCAACAAAGGTGGTGTCCCTCTTCAAATCTCAGGGTCTAAACCTGGTCAAGTATTCGATACCGACCTAGCAATTCTCAAAGTCCAATTTGGATCTGGAATCAAAGTCACAGTTTTCAATCCAAAAAGCAAGTCCTTCCCCTCCACATGGGTTCAGAAAAACATCGCAGTCTACCACCCTTCAACCCAAATCGAAGCCATTGCAATGGGCTACAAAGTCTTTGTCGACCCACATAACATGACTCAATACCTCATGCCCACCATAAAAAATCTTATGGGTTTTTGACAGGTAAATTCAATTTTATGGGTTTATGATGTGTAAATTCAATTTTATAATATTCTAATTTAAAAAATTACACATTAGCTAAATAAATGCCGTGTCACTATTTTGTTAGCTACATAAATATTAACACTAACCATAGTTAATAAAATGACTAATAGTGCTTATTTTTTAAACATGAGGGACCAATATTGTTCACTTGAAATTTAGAGGACCAATTACATTTTTAGGGTAAATTTTAGGGACTAATAATGTAGTTTTGTCTAAATCTTAACACCATAAGTCAAGCTCTCAACCCCAGCTCTCATAGCCATGTTATGTACTATATATATTGCCACCAGCACTGTCACCCCCTATAAAAATTCTTTCGAAGTCACCGTTATTGATTAACCATGTCTCTTTATCGTTACCAGCTGATTGAGGGGCAACCCATTGAAGTACAGGCAAGCAGTCTTCATGAGCAGCTGGAAGAAGGTGCTCTGGTGCAAGTCTGTACTCGACTGAGATAGCAAGAACATGGACTTGGGAGACCAAGTTGTTGAGGTAGCGGTGGTAGAGGCTTGAGAAGGTGGATTCAAAGAAAAAACCGCCGCCATGGAAGTAGACTAAGATGGGGAGCTTTTGGTTTTGGTTGTGAGCAGTGAGTTTTGGGAGGTAAAGGTGAGCTGAGATGGAAGGGTTCTCTGAAATGGTAATGTCTTTGGATGAGACTCCGGTATCTGAGTCTTGATCAGGTGATGGTGGAACGATAAGTGTGCTTTTGATGCGTTCCATCGAGCCGTCCTTGTAGACCCTGATGTAAGGAAGAATCTCTGTGGCTACTTCTTTGGTGGTGGAAGTCATTGCAGCCTTTGGTTGAGAAAGAGAGAAAGTGGATGCATGGAACTATTAACGTGAGCTTGCAAAACTTTTTAAGGGTTAAAAGTGGAGGAAAACGAAGACATGGAAGACCTTTGTAAGAAGTCTTCAGAATTTATCCTCATCTTCTTGCCCTCCCCCATTTTCCATCCCTCACAAATCACCCTAACCACACATTACCTTAATCTTGACATAATTGACAACCATATTACCAATAAAGATGAGGAGGTTAAAGATTAGCAATTGGGTATATATACATCATGCATGATTTCATCAGACTGTGTACACCTAGTTACGGTAGATATGGACATATGGTTAGCATCATTATCAGAAGAATTAGTAAAATATTAGTACATCATACATGACGTTGAAGCAATGGGATTAGTTGTTTGTAGGATAATATTTGAGGTTTATGCATGTTAGTAACAAAAGATTCTTAGTTTGGGCTTTACCCATTTCAGAAGAGAGAGACTACTTTTTGTGGATCACTTATGGCTTGGATAATTGTAGAAAGGCCATCAGAAATTTCGTTGAAGCTTCCTATAAGATACTCAGACATATATACGCTTTTGTGAATCATGTGTAAAATATTCAACAAGCGGATATCATACCTCTGCTGAAGGATATGAACCTCATGAAAAGCCTCCCAAAGATCGTATTTAAGCATCTTTTCCATTCACAATTAGGTCACTGGAGTAATTACTAATTCAAAGTTGTGCAGAATTTCTTTAGAAGTAATTATTTCTAAGATAATTGCTAATAGAATGAGACCAATACTAGATCTAGATGGGTGCGTAGTAGAAAACACAATTGTCGCCTAAAGAATTGTTCATACATTCTAGAAGAGTATAGAATCATACCATAGATTGGGCATTCAAATTAATAGCAAAAGGTATAATAAAATAGAATGGAAATATTAGTACATAAATCTAGAGATATTTTTTTTCCCCTTTTTTGTTGAGAGATTTGGCTTCAATCCCTCCAGAAGTTCCCTCCTTAAAAACTACAAACTTTATTTATGTTCTGAGGCCTAAAGGTTAAATTGGAAGCTAATGGTTGGACAAGCTTGCAGGTTTATATTTTGGCCAAATAGGGCCAAATTTGATTAGTTTAATATAGTTTAAGCCTTAAGCTGTCCCCTTATAGATAACACTTCGAGAAATGTCCAATTGAGTAGTTAATAGAACATATATAAATATATATAAATATATATATATATATATATATATATATATATATTTGAGGGGGATAGTTAATAGAACATATAAGTACACTACTTGATCTAAAAAAAACTTATGAGCTTGGACCCAACTATGATATATTAATTATTCCTTCTTATTATTCTTATTCAATATGAGATTTTATTTACATGCGTATACTCAACAAGTTTTTGTATAAAATCTGTGATAGAATGAATGTTGTTGTAATTAAGGATATTTTGGTTGAAGCTGCATGTGGGAGGTGGGGGGGTGGGGAGAGGAATGAGAAGAAATTTTTTCTTCTAAAATCCTGAGATTCTATGCCAGCCCAAGAAGCTGCATGGAAGATTTAAACTTTGTGTGTTCCTTTTAAAAATGCGGGGAGGTTTCAATTGAGTTACAAAACTCATGACTTATGAGTTTGTATGTTAGAAATGTTATTGTACAAGAAACCCATGTAAATGGTAGGTTCATGTAAAGTTAGCTTCGCTTTTGCAAATACCCTGAGTTTAAGGTTATTGGGTTTATTGTAAGCTTAAGACACAACTGAGCATGGTAAAGATATAGGTCACAAGCCGAATCATGTTAACCCCAGTATTCTCACATTCTCCTTACTTTTGTTCTTCTCTTTCAATCTCTCAATCATTCAATAACTCCTCTGAGGAGCTCCAAAATTTGTGGATGAGTCAAAAAGTTTGATCCAAACCTTTTAAATATATAGAGTCCGTAAGAAAAGTTTACAGAACACATAATTTTGCTCGCAACTGGACCCAATATCCTTTTCTTTTGATTCATTCTTTCTTAGGTTTGCACTGATCTAATTAACCAGATCAAATCTTAACCAAGATTCCTGACCATGATAGATGCCTCCGCCTCCTATGTGAAGGACGTGTATGACGACGTATGTCGGTATGTGTTATGGCATAAAAGGAAGAAAAAAAAAAAAAAAAAACCAATCGCTTTAAAATCAAAATTTAAAAGTCATTTAAATTTATCAAAATTTTAGTATATTATTTCTCACAAATAGAACTTGATGTTGAGTTGTTTACTAGTGGTGATGCATGGTTGAAATTCTTCCCCTGATATTTTTGTTGTTGTTGTTGTTTATTTATTTTTTAGAATTTGAATTTACAAAGTCCGCTTTTAATGATTACTTTTTATCATTATACTAAGATATTAATTAGTTTTTTTTTTTTTTTTTGGTATAGATGGAGATTAAAAATTATTTTAACGTAAAGAATATTTGTTGTAATCTAAGAATAATGTCTTGGCGTTTTGGTAGCTTTTTTATTTTTTGGAGAGATCGAAAATTGTTATAAACCTATTATTTTATAATGTAAATTTTATTATTATTATTATTTTTATTTTGATACAAGATAGAATTTCTACTCTAACCTAATCTAAGTGTATATGTGTGTAAAACTCCTTCTTGGAGACTTAAACCCCGACTCTTACCCCTCACACCCCACAAACATTTATACTTGTGGAGTACCACCGCACTAAGAGTGCGCGGTGGTTATAACATAAATTTTTATTTAGACTAGGTATCATAGTTTTTCCCTTCTTATTAAAGAGTTTTTCATGTAAAACTTTTATGTTTTTTTTTTTAAATGGATTTTTGTTGATTTTTTTAGTTGGTTATTGTGATTGGCTAATTTGGAGAGCTCATATATTATTGAATTTTCCCAAAGAGGGAAAAGGAAAATAGTTATTTTGCATCTTGTTTGTATTAATTCAGTGCAAAATTATAGGTTTTTTTGTGAGTTTTCTTGTATTACTTTAATGGAAGAATCTTCTAGTAAAGTACCACGATCAAACTTATATCCAATTATTTGGTGCGTAAGACTAAAATGCACGTACAAGATTTATGTGGTTTAGCACTAAGCTTGCATTCCCAGGTCGATTTTTGAACTATTTACTATAAACAAGAAGATTCAATGATCTACTCAAGCTCTATTACACAAGGAAGTCAATACCGTATTGGAGGTTGTACCGGTTTGGCTAGCAGTACGATATATTTCAGATACCGGTCAATACTGGTGTATTGTTTCGAGATTACCACTAATTTATATATATATATATATATATATGTATATAAAATTTTAAAATGATAAATTTATATCACTCATCTAATCAATAACAACAACAACAATATATACTTTAGAGAAACCAACAAGTTCATCAAAAAAAAAAAAAAAAAGAGAGAGAAAACAACAACGTAAATATATTTTAGTGTGTACCATTGTAGTTATATAGTGTAATATATATATATATATATATATATATATATATATATATCCCTCTACGTGACTGTGGGTGGGTTACTACCGGAGTGGCAAGTTAAAAACAAGTCCCATCAATTTACTTAACAATAATAATAATAATAATAATAATAATAATGTATATATACATCAGTACATGTGCCTGATACCTTGGTAATGAAAGAAAAAGAAAGTATAGGGGCAAACAAAAAGTTAAGAGCATAGGCCACGTGGTTGGTTGAAATGAATTGATACTAAAGACAAGTCTGAAAAATATTCAACACTTTTGAGTGTTTCATAGTTCCTCCTAACCATCTAACATCATTGACTAAATATTAGATAAGAAAATTTGAAAGACACAAAGTAGAAAGCATACAGTTGTAGTGCATTTAGCAGTGAAGAAACTAAAGACGCAGGAAAAAAGAAGAAGGAGAATAAAGAAGTTGCAATTGCAGCTACAATGAAGAGGAATGGGATTTAAATTAGAAAAGGGTATAGAAGGGAAAAAAAAATGAAAGATTTGAAGCACAGATCTCAATCATAAGGCACCAAGTCAGTGAATCACAAACCCATTTTTCCCATCTTTTTTTTTTTTTTTTGTTTGTATCGGTCCAAAACATCTTTATCGGCCGAAACAGCCGGATTTCGCCGATACAACTGGTATTTTTTCCGCTACGAAACAAGAGGTGTACCTATACCGGTGAATTGGCCGGTACGGTATATATCGGCTATATCGGCCAGTACGGTACAAAATTGACTTCCTTAATATTACATAACTTGGAAAAATACAAGGTGACCTCAAGGCAACGTCGGCTCTACTGCCAAGTGAGTTATGTAATTGTCTAAGGCTTCCAAATTTTTATCAATAGAGTTATCCCTTTACCTAGAAGTTTTAATTAAGCTTCAGTATTAACTAATAGTCGATGAAAATACTTTTTTTTTTTTTACCAAGAAAATTCACGCACACAAAAAAGAAAAAAAAAAACATTTTTGGACTATAACAAACTGAAATCGCTCTCTCTGTCTCTCTCCAACAACAACCAAAAGCAAAATTAAAATAAAAAAACTAAAAAAATCAGTCAAACCTTTTTGTTACTTTGTCTTTATTTACTAGAAACTTTGTCATTCTCTTCGTGTATTTAATGAAAAATATGAATTTTTTATCCCTTCTTGTACCTTTGTTGTCGGAATGGACCCTTATCCTTGGTTTGGCTATAAAAGACTGTCCTTCGTATTTGTTTAAACTTTAAAGCCTTCTTGTTTGTTTTTAACTTGTCAATGTAATTAAGCTATATAATGAGATTATTTAATTCGTTTTTTTATTTTATTTTATCTGTGTAAATAAAAGCCATGGGATTTGTTTTTGTTTGAGTGATGAAAGGGTGCGTGGACCACGCACCTCTTTACACGGCCGGGCATTGACAATTCAATGGTTGTAATGGTTGCGTAGCCAGTGAAGTATGAAACTTTTGATTTCTTCAGTTCTTTGGGTTTTGTTTCATTCAATAAAATATTATTTTCTTTATTTCTTTATTTATATATTAGGCTTTTAAACCAAGCCCCTACACAAGTGATTTCAGATTGTTTCAAGTATGATATTTTCTTATTGTATTGTATACTACCATAGATTATAGTTAATTGTGTAGTCATTCAGCGGGTAAAAAAACTTTGTAGTATAAGACACTTATCAATACTACACAATTTTTTTTTTGGGTTAAATAGGCTAAATATATAAGACTACGCAACAATCAGTCTATTACAAAATAGTTCAGTTTTATCAAAAGTTAGTAGATTATCCATCACAGACGATGATTCATACAAAATAAGAAAGTCAATTAGTTGAATCGCTTTCATTTTAATAAGTCTATCAGCACATCTATTAACTTCCCTAAAAATGTGAGTCACTGATCCAAGCGTAATGCCTTCCCAATACTACACAATTAAGTATTTTGTACCATTCCTATCAACAACAAAAAAAAGTATTTTGTACCATGCAATGCGTAATGCCTAGAGTAATAGTTTTGTCTCGTTTGAGGCTTTATTGGAAATAAATTTTGGATATCTTCATGATCCAAAAATACCAATTTTGACAAAAGAGAATGACCTGCTTTGGCTCTAAAATAATGACAATAGCCCAACAAGTGTACGCAAGAATTATTAAGAGAAAATAAAGATGTATACGCAAAGATACATAAGGACATATATGGATCAGGCTCGAAAAACATGATCAACAAATTAAGCATCAACACAATAAAATAACTAAATAACCAACTTCATCCAAGTCTATCTTTTAACTAATATAAAGTTTCTCTCGCTTTTAATATTCTACTTTATACTTCAATTAAACCTACCACATGTCCATTTTAATTTTGTTATAAAGTATTCAAAGTTCTTTAAAAAAAAAAAAAATCAGACATTTGACATAATATAGTTGGTGAAGTGAAGTATGAAACACTAATAATGAGACAAATGATTTTTATTCGTCTTTGACATAAGGAATCCTCAATCAAACAACATAAGTTAAACTTAAACAGTTATTCTCCAAAAAAAAAAGTTAAACTTAAACAGTGGTAGGAAGCAAGTGGGACTCGTCAAGATTCATCAGGAAGCATCTACTACCGCTATAATTATTATTCCTTGCTGTCAAGCTGCAGTCCTAGAATAATGTGCCAGAAAATAGTTTTACTCGAAGATAAAAGAAGCCAAGCGTTTGGCCATAGCCTTAGCATTCTGTGTCTCAATATTGCGGATATGGAAAATATGATCTTCTTCCTCCACTTCAAACAATTCTACTTCCCCTTTCCACCCACTCTTCCTTACCATTTCAAAATACCAAACACCTCTATCCTTCATCAAATCCTTCCCAGCCACACACACAAGCATCCGATCACACCCAAGCCCAGCCAAGCTCGGTGCACCTGGCCCTTCTGGATTAACCATTGGATTGTCAACACCACCAGTTACTGAGGGATACACAAAGTTCCAAAATAAATACGGCAAGCTCTTCTCGTGTCCTTCCTTAGGCTCTGCCCCAATTGGCTTAGAACTCCAAAAATAAGAGTGGGCAAGATAAGCACCTAAAATTTCAACACCACAAGGCAAGCTCTCAACCCCAGCTCTGATAGCCATGTTATGTACTATGTTGGCACCAGCGCTGTCACCGCCTATAAATATTCTTTCATAGTCACCGTTATTGATTAACCACGGCTCTTTACCGTTACCAGCTGAGTGAGAGGCAACCCATTGAAGTGCAGCCCAGCAGTCTTCATAAGCAGCTGGAAGAAGGTGCTCTGGTGCAAGTCTGTACTCAATCGAGATGGTGAGAACATGGACTTGGGAGACCAAGTTGTTGAGGTAGCGGTGGTAAAGGCTTGAGAAGGCGGATTCTAGGAAAAACCCGCCGCCGTGGAAGTAAACTAAGATGGGGAGCTTTTGGTTTTGGTTGTGAGCAGTGAGTTTTGGGAGGTAAAGGCGAGCTGAGATGGAAGGGTTCTCTGAATTAATGGTTATGTCTTTGGATGAGACTCCGGTTTCTGGGTCTTGATCAGGTGATGGTGGAACAATAGGGGTGTCTTCGAGGCGTTCCACTGAGCCGTCCTTGTAGACCCGGATAAAAGGAAGAAGCTCTATGGGTACTTCTTTGGTGGTTGAAGTCATTGCAGCCTTTGGTTGAGAAAGAGAGAAAGTGGAACTATTAACGTGAGCTTGTAAAAGGAAGATATAGAAGACTTTGTGATAAATCTTCAGAATTTATTCTCATCCTCTTTTTTTTTTTTCTTTTTTTTCTTTTTTTTTTTTTTTTTTTTTAAATGTTGTCATAGCTGACAATCATACCAATAAAAGTGATAAAGAAAATCAGGTGGGTATGCACGACTTCAGCAGATTGTGTCTGGTTACAGTGGATATGGTTAGAAGAATTAGTAAAATATGAGTTCATCATTTCGTGACGTTGAAGCAATGGAATTGTTTGTTTGTAGGATGGATGGAATTGGAGGTTTATGCAGGGTAGCAACAAAAGATTCATAATTTGGGGAAGACTCCTTTCAAAAAAAAATACTACTTTTTGTGGATCACTTATGTTGCTAAATGTAATAAAATTATTTCAATGGTACGTATCAATTTTGATACATCCAAGCCTTTTAAGGTATAGATGTATTTCGGACAAAAATTCAATAGAGTTCATATTATACATAAATTACAGCATCCACATTGGTGGAGCCATAAATTTAACTATTTGGCATAATAAAAAGTTACTTTATTTATTTTATTTTCTTACTTTACAAAACACCCAACATCAGTAGTTTTATTTTAACTTTCAATACAATGAAATAATATATTTATTACAATAAAATAATATATCTACTAAAATAAACAATAATCACAACCACCATCACCGGCCAACCACCACTTCACACAGCTCACCACCACCACCGCCACTACCCACAGCCTACTCCTACCGCCAAGGGTGGTGCCATATATAATTGAGGGTGGTCACACCTATGACCACCCAGGTCCACCCTCAAACTTGAAAAATACATAAATTTTATACCTACAAAAAAAAAAAAAAAAAAAATTCTAAATTAATGTTGATGGTTGACCACCCTAAAAAAAACTTGAGCATCCTAAATAAAAATTTATCTTAAAAATAAAATTTGACTTCCCCAAAATTTTGTTCCATTGAAGATTAAACCAAAAAATTGCAAGAAGTATTATGTTCACAAAATGTCCTCAACACTTTTATAATAAATTTTAAGTGGCAAATTGTCACTGGTAAAAAAAAAAAAAAAAATTTAATGATATGTAAATTAAAACTAGTAACAATTGCCCACTAAAATTTGTTGTGGAAATATTGTGCATGTAACATTTCTCAAAAATTTTCCAAACAAACAAATTAGCCTAAAAGCCCAAATCAAATGTTTAATTGTGATATTTTAAATTATGTTTGCAAAAGATATATTTTAAAATTGCTATTTTTTATTATAAAAAATGCATATTTTCCAATAACTAGTCAGTTAGTACTTGCTTTAGTCTTTAGATGAATTTATTGGATTTATGTGATACATCTTGTACATACACATATGCACTAAAATAATACCTCAATATTTTATTATTGAATGTGATTAATGTAACAGTTTAATGCCTAAGTTGAATATGTTGAATGAACTTGTAACTTACCCTCTATTTATTTGTTATCACTATGGACAAAATTCTTATAAGTAAATCACTTTTATTACAAAATTTATCTTTTAAGCAAATTCGTATTAACTTGAATAATCTTCTTTTAGATCCTAGGCTATGAGAAAAGTTCTCATCTTTTCATCCTAATAATCGAGAGAAAATAAAAAGATCATATTTACAAAGATGTTCTTGATGTTCTTGTCAACTTCTTTGCCATGATTTCCCTAAAAAAGAAATTAGTGGAGTACTGCATTGATTTAATCCTGATTAGTTTAAAGAATACGAAATATAGGTTGGAACATATCATAGAATAGGATGATGCATTTTGTTTATATTGTTACTTATTTAGGTAAGATGTTGATAATTGAATGGGAGATCAGTAGTTTAATGATTACTTAACTATGTATATTGAAAAAATAATAATTAGTTGATAGCATTAATAATGAAACTATCATACAACAATTTCAAAATATAAAAAACTTGTAGAATGAAATTTTAAAATTTTATGTATTTGCAATTGTTTTTTTATGTCAATATATTCAAATTTTATTTTTATGAAATTTTATTTAATTTAAATTTCTTAATGACCACCCTAAATAAAATTTCTAGAGTCACCACTGCCTACCACCACCACAACCACCAAATTCAGCCCACAACCACAAAATTAAAACCCATGGCAACCCAAGCCAAGAAAATCAACACACAACCACAAAAGAAAAACTCAGGCGAGATCCACCACGGCATGGCCCACGAACCCCATGACACAAACCCACACCCACGGCATGACCTGAAATCGATGACCCACCACACCCACAGCATGACCATAACACCGATGACCCACCACACCCACACCCATACGGCAAAAGAGTCCTCCCTCACACAACAATGAAAATTTTGAGAAGAAAGAGAGAAAAGAATTTGAGAAGAAAAAGAAAAGAATTTGAGTGAAAAATTTGAGAAGAAAGAGAAAATATTTTGAAAAAAGAAAAGAGCAGAGAAATGAGCAAAGAAAATGATAGAGTAGAGAAAATGAGAGAGGGGCAGAGAACAAAGAGCAGAGAGAAAAGAAAAGAAAAGAAAATATTAAAATATTTAGTTGGTAGTGCTAAAAATAGCAATATAGCTTTTTAGCACCACCAATGATAATGCTCTTATATATTAGAAGGATAGAGTTTAGTTACAAAATTTGTTGTAACCTAAGACTACAATCTTATTCAATATCTTTTTATTGGAGATGAATTTTAACAAATCCACCATTAAATTACATTTTCTTCTTATATCCTTCATGCTTGCAAAATTTCTAGAAAATTAAAGATCAATAGCTATGTCATTAATAAATTATTTAAATTGTAAGTTTTTATAGTTTAAATTATACATAAAATATAAACTTATAGATCATATAATAAATAATATTTGATTGACACAAAATTTGATATGTGTATTAAGAATGTAAAGAAAATGCAATTCAATGATTAGATTTTCAAAATATGTAGTAATGTTTATTTTATTGAGTAAGTAGCTACAATCAATTTTGTAGCTAAATTTTGTCCATCTTAGAAATACTATTTTAGTTCTACATATCAATTTAAATATCAAACATCCAAACATTTTAAATTTGGATATCTCTAAGGTAAAAATCGAATATAATTCACGTTATAAAGAAATTGTGTCTTGGAAATACCATTTTAGTTCTGCATATTAGTTTCGAAATCAAACATCCAAACCTTTAAGGTTTGGATATCTTTAAGGAAATTATTTGATAGAATTCATGTTATACAGAAATCATATCTTAAAAATACTATTTTAGTTCTACATATTAATTTGGATATCAGACATCCAAATCTTTAAGGTTTGGATATCTCTAATGCAAAAATTCAAAAGAATTCATGTTATTTAGAAATTGTGTCATAGAAACACTATTTCTGTTGTACATATAAGTTTAGATATTAGACATTCAAATCTTTAAATTTTGGATATTTTTAAGGTAAAAATTCAATAGAATTCATGTTATATAGAAACTGCATCTTAGAAGCACCATTTTAGTTCTACATATCATTTTGGAAATCATACATCTTCGATATTTCTAAGGAAGAAATTCACGTTATACAGAAATTGTGTCCTAAAAACACTATTTCAATTCTACATATTAGTTTGGATATCATGCACTCAAACATTTAAGGTTTGGATATCTCTAACACAAAAATTCAATAAAATTATGTTATACAAAAATTGTGTCTTAGAAACAATTTTAGTTTTATATATCAATTTGGATATTTCTAACACAAAAATTCAGTAGTATTCATGTTATACAACATAGTACACTTTTTGTGTGTCTATAATGTAAGTCTACATTACTAGTATAATGTAAACCTAATTTACTGATACCATACATGTTTTTGGAGATTTAAAAAAAAAAAAAAAAAAAGCTTACTATATTTTGTATATTTTAGCTTATTGCTGTGTTTGTGGCATATATATAAAATACCATTTAACGAACATCTCCTATCTAGAATAGACATTTCTTTGGTTTAAAAATACTCCTACACTTAGGATTAAGTAGAGACAAAACTGAGAGGACAATCCCATAAAAATATATTTAAAACTCTCACCTACAATATTGCCTACATAATAGAATTACTCTCAAGTTGGTTTTCAAATTCAAACTAAGCTTCAAATTTATCTATCAACAATTGTTAAAAAAAAATTAGCAAAAAACTTCTCAAACTTTAGGATTTTAGACTCCTCTTCTAATAGCCCACTAATCACAAGTAACTTATCCTAAACTCAAGTTGTCTATCAATCATGGTTTTGTTTTACATTAACACATTTGCGGACTCCACCTCCTCCTCCCTAACCGTAACTACCAAATTTTTTCAATTAAAAACTTTCCTGAGCAAGCTCACAACTTCAAATTCTCTCACTTCTGGGCAAACTCCACTTCAAATTCTCTAGATTTCAATATAGAAATTTTTTTTTTTCCTGGGAAAGGAAGTTAAAAAAATTATAATATACATTTTTTTTAATAGAATTTAAATTATGAATTTTACTTAAATTAAACTATTGTTAATTCTATATCCGTTAATTTGAGGAAATATATCCTAACAATTAATAAAAAAATTAATTTAATAATTAATGAGAGTATTTGTTTATTAGAGAGAGAGAGTATCATATAAATTTATCAATTCCTATGAATCTATACAACATGTACATCCTTTCAATACAAATGCATATGCGTAAGTTGCAACTCGAAAAAAGCAAAAAAAAAAAAAACAAACAAACAAACAAACAAAAACATGGGATGCAAGAGAGATTTTATGGATAAACCATCAGTAAATATATATAAGTTTTAATATTTTGATAATAGATTTTTAGTTGGAGTATGATTTAAATTTTTGAAACTTAGATGTATGTTGCATGTTTTGTTAAAACACTTATTATTACTTTTGTGGGGCGCAAATGATTTATGGGCCAGGCCCCTCTACCCAGGGAGAGTCCCAAGGCCCAGGCCGAGGAGGATTATGGCCCAAGTTCAACGAAATAGCCTTTGGGTACCGCCGAGGGTAGTTCAGTCCTCGACAGACCCACAGTACCTCCAAAGGGAAGGGTAAAAACGGTATAGGACTGGAACATGGAAGAAAGATCTAAAAATATCCAGGGAAAGCTGCTGTTATTGCCATTTAATGTTCTGAACCCGACAGAGCCGCATTCTTTGGCTTTTACAACCATCCCCAACGACTTTGGGTATGGGCTGATGGGACAAGTATCAATCTTGGAAAAGTTGACCCTATACGTGGACGAAGGACAATGAACGCAAGGAGATATAAAAGGAAAGATAAGTAAACTAGAGAAGAGGCTGGAAAAAATGGCCAGAAACCAAAGCCTCCCAGCCCACCTCTAGGAAAAAGACTCCAGGGGTGTAGGAAAACTGAAACTGGTACGAACACCGTGAAAAACCCACCGCCTATCAACCAAGGCCTAGCCTTCCAAACCCACGCTCTACAAATGATATTGTTAGGGGCCTTTTCACGTGCGAACCCGACACTGTTACGGTCCGCCACGAATCGCGTCCTTACAATTGGCGCCGTCTGTGGGAAAGGCTTGTGTGTTGGTATAGGAAGTGGGTCGATAGAGCTTCTTCGTTATATCTAACCGTCGGTTATAGAGTTCTAGCATAAAGTTCTGTTAGGAACTATGTTTCTTGATTAGGGGCTTGGTTGGGGAGCCAACTCCCTTAAAGCCAAGGTCCCCTGTAAAGAGTAAACTAGGTACCTTGTAACGTTAACCGTATGGATAAACTCTAGGGGCTTGGCCGAGGAGCTAACTCCCCTAAAGCCAAGATCCCACACAATGAGAAAACTAGGTTTTGGACAGAACCAAGGCATTGCATGGTCCACGGACCCAAGCCTCAGGGGAAACCAACTACCTGGATGTGGAAAACTAGGTTTTGGACAGAACCAAGGCATTGCATGGTCCACCGGACCCAAGCCTCAGGGGAAACCAACTACCTGGATGTGGAAAACTAGGTTTTGGACAGAACCAAGGCATTGCATGGTCCACGGACCCAAGCCTCAGGGGAAACCAACTACCTGGATGTGGAAAACTAGGTTTTGGACAGAACCAAGGCATTGCATGGTCCTCGGACCCAAGCCTCAGGGGAAACCAACTACCTGGATGTGGAAAACTAGGTTTTGGACAGAACCAAGGCATTGCATGGTCCTCGGACCCAAGCCTCAGGGGAAACCAACTACCTGGATGTGGAAAACTAGGTTTTGGACAGAACCAAGGCATTGCATGGTCCTCGGACCCAAGCCTCAGGGGAAACCAACTACTTGGATGTGGAAAACTAGGTTTTGGACAGAACCAAGGCATTGCATGGTCCTCGGACCCAAGCCTCAGGGGAAACCAACTACCTGGATGTGGAAAACTAGGTTTTGGACAGAACCAAGGCATTGCATGGTCCTCGGACCCAAGCCTCAGGGGAAACCAACTACCTGGATGTAATGAAAACTAGGTTTTGGACAGAACCAAGGTATTGCAAAGTCCTCGGACTCAAGCCTGTGGGGAAACCAACTACTTGGATGAGGAACCAACTATTTAAAGAAAAAACTATGGCCCGTAAACCTCGAAATCCCTCCGAAGAGAACTCCGCGTTAGCAGACGGGTTAATACCTTGATGGCGCGGATTCCTCGGTCTACCCTCGGATCCCCAGTATCAAAGGGGTTGATGCGATACGGCGCAACATATTACCCCAAAAGCACAACCAAAGTCCTTCGCTACTTAGCTACCCTTTCAGACGAATTATTTAGAGATTATCGTTCTCGGACATTGGTCTAGCATGCATCGCGTAGTACTCAGCGCTTATCCCGGTTAGTTCCAAGAATTTAATTTATTGAAAGTTACCATTGTTATACTTGATAATATTTGTGAGTTTAAATTAGTAGGAACCCGTGTTAAAGCATTTTTTCTGCCTGGAATATCCTTAAGGGCAAGCTTGCATTTAATATTCATGCATAAAGTAGTTGTTACGGAGAAGAAAGATATGTATGGAGAAATAGACACATATTTTACTAAGACAAAGGAACAGTACAGTGTACAATGAAAAGCTGAAACAAGCTTACACTGAAGCTGACTACATAAGTAAAGGAAAATACAAGCGAGTGGAGAGAAGGCCGTGGGGACAGCTCAGAGGAGAGGTTGGCTACTGCGCCAAGTTATTGTCTAAGGAAGCCATTCCTCGACACCTCTGCATGCCCATAACTCAGGCAGCCAAAGAACCTGACCTCAGGCTAACACCATCTACAGAAAAGGTGCTAGGAGCTTGAGGTTGGGAAGCCCCCACAAAAATTTGCCTGCCACAAGGTAGACAGTGCTGATGGTGGAAATTCCTTCTTTGGACATACCGAAAAACTGGCATGACCAGAACCTGCTTCGGATTTCGACTAAAAGAGGGAAGAGGACCCTCTCCCCTATGACGAAATGGAATGCTCCCTTGAACTTGCACCTCCTTGGCCCGTACCTCCCTACTCTGAGTCTCGGGGGGACATGACGCCTTTGTGGCGGAGGGAGCTCCTTTTTCCCAATCTCTGCCTCAAGCATGATGAACTAAGGGAGGAATCTGAAGGATTTGTGTGTGAAAAGGAGCAACTTTCTCTCCTATTTATGTTAAAAGATAAGGTGGTGGCATTTAATTCGCGCAGCGTCCCAAGGAACGCTACAGACAAAACATCTCTGGCTCGACTTCCAACGTCGTCTGCAACCCTGAGATTAAAGGAGTCTCGAGAAGGTGCACCTCAAACACTGGGACGCCAAAAGGTACCGCGTGATCAAAAGTTATGGAAACACCTCTTAATTTGTGGGCCCAGTAAATTCGCGGCCCAGGCCCGTTCGGCATATGGGCCCAGGGACAGAACCAAGGCCTTGTATGGTCCTCGGACTCAAGCCTATGGGGAAACAAAGTACGAAAAATTATAAAAATTACAAGTTTTTGGGCAGAACCAAGGCCTTGTATGGTCCTCGGACTCAAGCCTATGGAGAAACCAAGTACGAAAAATTATAAAAATTACAAGTTTTTGGGCAGAACCAAGGCCTTGTATGGTCCTCGGACTCAAGCCTATGGGGAAGCCAAGCACGAAAAATTATAAAAATTACAAGTTATTGGACAGAACCAAGGCCTTGCATGGTCCTCGGACTCAAGCCTATGGGAAAACCAAATACTTGGATAAGAAAAGGTTTGACTCTCATAAGAAAGGTTACTTGGTAAAAATGTCAGGTCACTTCATCCACGGCTTAAACACCATAAAATGTTAAGGCCAATAAAGGTGTAAGGAAGGGGGTGGAACGCCCCAGCATTTAGTCGTATAAGAGGGCTATTCATTTGGTAGGGGATATGTCCTCGGACGGCTATTTCTCACACGGCATCAAGCCTTCGGTTCTCTCCTCGGCTAGTTCCGGGTGAGTACTATTTTTTTTTTTTTTTACGGGTTGGCCTTATTGTGCCAAGCACTTCTACTAAAGCTATGGCGACATCATTTTATTATCAAATATTTTGGTCTTAGTCGTCGTTGATTTAGATGCTATATTATTGTGCCGAGCAGCGCTTGCAAATTTATGAAAACATAGAGACATAACATGCGAAATAAGGTAGACAACAATTTTTATTAATATAAAAAAATCATTACAACATACAAAAAGGGGCTCAAACGAGCCTATACAAAATGTAAACTACCTAAGCAACCATTACATCTGTAGTACAGAAAAGTAAACTGTCAAGCGTCTTTTAAACCCGTCTTCAAAGTTTCTCCAATCTCTGCCTCATTGCTGCTCATACTGAGAGAGGGACTCACTTTAAAAAAGAAAATGAATGAAGAAGAAGGAAATAGTAAGGAAGAAATCAATGACGAAAATGAGGGGGATGAATAAAGAAGATGAAGGACATGAGTAAAGAAGGAGGAGAAGAAGAGAGAGAGATGAAGAGACAAAGAGACAAAGAGAGGAACAAAAGATAGAAAAGAAACAGCACCAGGGCAGAACTGGTGCTGGGAAGACAATAAGAAGAGGGAGGGGAAGGGCACCAAGGAGCAAAAGAGGGAGAAGCAGAAGCACTTAGCCCTTGCCTCCGCCCTGACTCCTAACACGCCAGTGCCATATTAGGTACGCTCGTGAGGAGCCGGATGGTAACGATCTTGGGTGTTCTCGACTCAGTCACGTCGAAAGTTTGACGTGACGAGTCCCTACTTCGGATTTTGACTGAAAGAAGGATGAGGTTGATTTTGAGTCTTCGCCATCCTTGTCCCGATCGAGCCATGATAAGCTTTATCGGAACGTGGCGTTTTTGGGAGGGGTGGGACTTTTGCATCCCTTGTTGTTATGGTAAAGTATTTTACGATTAAGTGTATAAACCGGCGAGTAAACCGAATCTTAAGGGAGGCTAAGTATTCCAGAGTCGCAGGAGGATGAAAAGGGATTTTTGGTAAAAACAATCACCTCCTCCTGTCCTACTTATACAGAGGGCGGAGCGGGGGGCATTTAATAGGTTCAGATCTCCAAAGGAACCAGCAAACCCAAACACGCCGGTTCCGCTTCTCCACCCCATCAAAATAAACCGTCGAATTAAAGTAGTCTCGTAAATAGTGATTATTCAAAGCGCGTTTTTGAATACCCCAAGCGATAAGAATGCATCAAGCGCGAAATTAAAAACTGTCTCGTAGACCGGTGCACCTCTTGGGCATATGAAGCGCCGCCAGCATGTTCAATAGGCCGAATGGATTGGGCCGTAGGAAGAAGTTTGGCATCACCAAAACCCCCCTGTCCAGCCCAGAGGTTGGACAGCCGGGTTTTGAGGGGCTAATGTGGGGCGCAAATGATTTATGGGCCAGGCCCCTCTACCCAGGGAGAGTCCCAAGGCCCAGGCCGAGGAGGATTATGGCCCAAGTTCAACGAAATAGCCTTTGGGTACCGCCGAGGGTAGTTCAGTCCTCGGCAGACCCACAGTACCTCCAAAGGGAAGGGTAAAAACGGTATAGGACTGGAACATGGAAGAAAGATCTAAAAATATCCAGGGAAAGCTGTTGTTATTGCCATTTAATGTTCTGAACCCGACAGAGCCGCATTCTTTGGCTTTTACAACCATCCCCAACGACTTTGGGTATGGGCTGATGGGACAAGTATCAGTCTTGGAAAAGTTGACCCTATACGTGGACGAAGGACAATGAACGCAAGGAGATATAAAAGGAAAGATAAGTAAACTAGAGAAGAGGCTGGAAAAAATGGCCAGAAACCAGAGCCTCCCAGCCCACCTTTAGGAAAAAGACTCCAGGGGTGTAGGAAAACTGAAACTGGTACGAACACCGTGAAAAACCCACCGCCTATCAACCAAGGCCTAGCCTTCCAAACCCACGCTCTACAAATGATATTGTTAGGGGCCTTTTCACGTGCGAACCCGACACTGTTACGGTCCGCCACGAATCGCGTCCTTACAACTTTATTTAAAAAAAAAATTGATAAGAACAAATAAGTTGTTGTCCCTATCAACTGAAATTTAGATGTATATTGCATGTTTTGTTAAAACATTTATTGTTTCTTTATTTAAAGAAATTAATAAGAAAAAATAAGTTGTTGTCTCTATTAACCAAAACTTAGATGCATGATACATGTTTTGTTAAAATACTTATTGTTATTTTATTTAAAATGCATGTTGCCTTTTTTTTGTTAAACACTTATATATTGTTACTTTATCTAAAGTAATTGATAAGAACAAATAAGTTATTGTCTACTTGTATCCATCAACCGAAACTTAGATGCATGTTGTATGTTTTATTAAAACACTTATTGTTATTTTATCTAAAGAAATTGATAATAACTAATCATGGATTCCACGCGTTGTGCATGATAATATTTTTAGGGTGGTCTCATTAAATTTATTTTTGCAATTTGGACTAATTTAGTAAGTAGTTATGTATTTCATAATTATATTTTCATTTGTTATAGTGACAATCACAAACGTAATATAGAATTTTTGTCATACCAAAATGAAAATAAAACAATTTTTCTCAGAAATTCAGAAGGTTGAAAAAATATTACTTTTTTAATAAAAATTATTTATAACATTTTATGTATCATTAAAAAGTAACTAATATTTGGAAATTATTTTTTAGTTAAAAAAAAACTTTTCAAACCCAATTTTTTCTACCGTACAATCAAAAACACCAAGAAATGTATCAAAATTTTTTATAAAATTCAATAAAATTACAATTCAAATAAAAAAGAAAGGGAAAAATAAAACTCACATCAAAGTCAAAGTCATTCTCTTGAATATGTAAAACACTTCAAATGTGTTGAATATGTAAAACACTTCAAATGTGATGTGATCAAGCCAAATATTCAATTCATAATTAAATTCAAAACTTTTATCCTATTATACATAATGATTGTAATCAAGTCAAATATTGTGTTAATACTGTTATAATCTAATTTAACATCTAATCCAAAATGCAAAAAATAGATAGATAAATAAATAATTTTAAACTTGAAATTGAATTTGTTTTCTTAAAAATCTCAAAAAATACACTAATGAGATAAGGAAGATGAGCAATACAAAATATCCGTAAATGCTTAAAAACAATTACTCACGCATCTAAAAACATCATATAATGAAGATATTTACAAATGTGAAAGAAAATTGCACAGAGACCGTCTTCTTCAATTGCACTAACTGTTTTTTATCATATTGTCCAAACTATCCTATTGTTTTCCAAATAAACTAGAACCTAACAATAACACAAAATATGGACATATTATAGTATAATTTTCCCCTAAATCTAGTCAACAACATTAAAAGTATTTAGTGTTACAAATAAAATGATTAAAAAAAAATATTTGCATCAAGGAACACATATAAGTTAGTCAATAATCAGACAATGGGTGTACAAACTTTGTAAAAAATCCAACAAAGAATGAAAAAAATATATGAGAGAGAGAGAGAGAGAGAGAGAGAGAACCTTTTCGTGTGAGAAAATAAAATATGCATAAAATAGGAGAGAATGACAAATTTATAGTAAGAGGATGATAATAAAAAGAGACAAAATAAAGAAAGATAAAGGGTCAAAATTATATGTAAAGTTAAAACTGATTAAGAGGAATGTGTATAGACAATACTTAGTTATAACATTAAAATTAAAGTAGCTAAATATGTAAAGTTAAAACCGTCTAAGATGAATTTGTAAAGCCAATGTATTTATACATTTAATAATGTCAAAAAAATTAAAAGTAAAAAATAAATATAAAAAAATAATGATGTGACAATAATGTGAAGGATGAGAAGGCTTATCAGGAGCGTAACAATAATAAATGCTACACTTCAGCTTTTAGATATATATAGATAAATAAGTTGTTGTCTCTATCTATAAATTATTTTTATCCAAAATATTTTTATAATTTAGTAAAACTACTTGGCACAACCACGACTTGAAGGTGTGGTTTCCCATGGAGCAAAATATAAGGAAAGTTGAAAGAGACCAGGCCATTGTTTGGGAATGTTACATAGCACCCTTGAGAAGCTATGATTCCAAAGAATCTCTCACTAAAGAAAAAAGGGTAGGCAAAAAAGTGCAAAATCAATGTAAGACTTGATAATTTCTGACTATCTCTACTATGCTATCCTCTACCCCCTCTATCTCCCTTTATCCAATTAGACCATAAGAATTAAGATAGAATGAGACTAATAATAGCATACTAATCTTCATGTGAGCAAGGCTTTATACATCCCCATGATACAAAATACCATCTCCGATTAGAGAGAGTGGTCTGCATTAGCTCTAAAATAATGTCAAGAGCTCAACAAGTGTATGAATGAAATCTCGAGGGAAAATAAAATTGTATATGCATGGATATGTAAGGACATAACCAAATTAAGCATCAACACAATAAAAGTAAATAAATAACCAATTTCATCACAAGCCGTTTTTGACTAATACAAGTCTTCTTTCTCACTTTTAATGTTTCACTTTATTCTTTAAAATACAATTACAACCTACAACTTGTCCATTTTAATTTTCTTATTAAAGTATTCAAAGATTTTCTTTAAAAAAAATCAGATATTTGACATAATACAGTTGGTGAAGTATGAAACTCTAATAAGGAAACAAATGATTTTATTCGACTTTGAAATAAGGAATTTGCCACAATCAAACGACATAATTTAAACTAAAACAATAGAAGGAAGCAAGTGGGACTTAACGATATTCATCAGGAAGCATCTACTACCACTATAATTATTATTGCTTGCTGCAGTTACAGTTCCAAGCAGCATTCCTTCTGTAATGTGCCAGAATTTTTTTTTTACTTGAAGATAAAAGAAGCCAAGCGTTTGACCATAGCCTTAGCATTCTCACTCTCAATATTGAAGATATGGAAAATATGACCTTCTTCCTCCACTTCAAACAATTCTATTTCGCCTTTCCACCCGCTCTTCCTCATTATTTCAAAATACCAAACACCTCTTTCCTTTATCATCTTATCCTTCCCTGCCACACACACAAGCATCCGATCACACCCAATCCCAGTCAAGCTCGGTGCACCTGGCCCTTCAGGATTGACCATTGGATTGTCAACACCACTAGTTGCTGAGGGATACACTAAGTCCCAAACTGCATACAGCAAGCTCTTCTCGTGCCCTTCCTTGGACTCTGACCCATATGCCTGAGAACTAAAAAAATGTGGGTGGACAAGATAAACACCTAAAATTTTAACACCACAAGGCAAGCTTTCAACACCAGCTCTCATGGCCATGTTATGCACTATATTGCCACCAGCACTGTCACCTCCTATAAATATTCTTCCAAAGTCACCGTTATTGATTAACCATGGCTCTTTATCGTTACCAGCTGATTGAGAGGCAACCCATTGAAGTGCAGCCCAGCTGTCTTCATAAGCAGCTGGAAGAAGGTGTTCTGGTGCAAGTCTGTACTCGACCGAGATAGCAAGAACATGGACTTGGGAGACTAAGTTGTTGAGGTAGCGGTGGTAGATGCTTCCAAAGGCGGACTCTATGCAAAAGGCACCACCATGGAAGTAGACTAAGATGGGGAGCTTTTGGTTTTGGGTGTGATCAGTAAGTTTTGGGAGGTAAAGGCGAGCTGAAACAGAAGGGTTCTCTGAAATGGTTATGTCTTTGGATGAGACCCCAGTTTCTGGGTCTTGATCAGGTGTTGGTGGAACAAATGGTGAGCCTTCGAGGCGTTCCACTGAACCGTCCTTGTAGACCCGGATGAAAGGAAGAATCTCTAAGTCTACTTCTTTGGTGGTGGAAGTCATTGCTGCCTTTGGTTGAGAAAGAGAGGAAGCGATTGAATGAAACTATTAGCGATAGCTTGCAAAACTAAAAGAGTTTATGGAGTGCAAAAAGATAAGCAAGCATGACGTCAACAGATTGTGTCTAGTTACAATAAATAGTCTTGTGAAAATACATGCAAAACAATAAAATAGCAAACAATAGCCAAAATTAACGTAGTTAAACTATTCCAAGCCCACCTTCACGGTTAATGCCAACAAAAATTCATTATTAATAATAAGAATTATAATCACACAAATTGTTACAAAAGATACCTCTTACATATTAACTAACCTAAAACTCCAATACACTGAGATCGCATGCCACCATCTTTACCATTCCCGATTAGGACACAAGTAAATTCACGTTCTAGTTGTGCAGAATTTCTTTAGAAGTTTTTTTTTTTTTTTTTTGATAAGTTCTTTAGAAGTAATTAATTAATTCTAAGATAATTGCTAATAGAATGAGACCACTACAAAATGGGGTGCGCAGTAGAAAACACAATTTTTGCCCAAAGAATTGGTCTTACATTCTAGAATTGTATAAAATCATACCATTATTTGGGCATAAAAGTTAGGAAAAATTTTATCAACAAACTAGACTATATATAGGCTAAGAGTAACTCCACCTAATATCTTTTTAGTAAATTTGAATTTTAACAAATCTATTATTGGATTACATTTTTATATATCTTCATGCTTGCTAAATTTTTAAAAGATCAAAAACCAATAGCTATGTCATTAATCAAATATTTAAATTTTAGATTTTTGTAGTTTAAAATCATGCATAAAAAATAAGATTATGGATTGTATAATAATTAAAATCTAATTAACATGAAATTTAACGTGTATTAAAAACATAAATAACATACAATTCAATAGTTAGATTTTTAAAATATATAATTATCAAATTATGTTAATTTTATTAGTGAGGATTGTAGTTTTAGGCTATAACCAAATTTATAGCCAAACTTTGTCCTAAAAATTAACAATAAAAGGTATAACATGATAGAATTGTTTTGTTTTTGTACTTATTTGTTAATGAATTTCCATTGTATCCTTTTCATTTCTTGTAAATGGAAATCACAGTTTTTTTTAGGTATTGCAAACTCACCATTGAGAAATCATCACTTCGCTCTCAAACATCAACTGGGTTTTCCAAAGAAGAAAATTTGAATGAGTCAGCTTAAGGGACATTTTCAAAGCTGACAGATAAGGGTACTTGTGATGACTGATGAGAATGATCCTGTTAAATAGAAAACCTCTTTCTTATCTCGCCCTTTACAAAACTAACCAAGGACAATTTTTTTTATACTAAAATTAATGAACTATTTTTTTTGTTTAAAATTTTCATCTACTTCTGTTATGAGCCAATTTTTGCTAATAATGTGATTTATCATTCACTATTGGTACACTGGAGTAAATTATCATTGCGGTTGTGCGTAGATAATTGCTAATAGAATGAGACCACGACCAGATGGAGTGCGTAGATATTGAGAAGGATCAAACCCATATGGAAACTTCACATCCCAAATCAAATAATTCTTATTACCAAACTGATATGGAAATCTCACTGACCAACTCAGAAAATTGCATGCCTTGTAATTTGCGAAATCAGATACACTAGGAATTGAGTGTGTGTAGTGTTCCTATCCTGTCCCCAAAAGCTGTGTATATAAACAGAATAATGTTACAGAGAAACACACTGTGAAATAGAGAACTAGAGAGTACTGTGGACTTGGGCCCTTTATAGCCGAACCACGTTAAATTGCTTGTCTTCGATTAGTAGAATGAACAATCTCGCCCAAGGAATAGATCATACATTAAAGAAGAGTATAAATCATACCAGTGGTTGGTGGGTTGGGCATAAATATAGTGGCGGAGCTAGGAATTTATTTTTGGGAGGGCCATTTATAAAAAAAATTTGTGTGTGAATGAAATCTAAAATAGTAATGTGCTATAAACAATAGCTAAATGCATGTTAATATTTTTTTGAAGTGCTAAATACATGTTAATATAGTAATATATACTATATATTTTAATCAGACTAATCAAGTACATTTATAAATTATAATGTCATACGGTATATAATATATTGATTATTATAATAACAAATAATGTATTATAAGGAATTAAAAAATAAAATAAAAAAGCAAATGAAAGTAAAGTAACATGTAAAGGAGCACTGTACATGGGTGAGGGGCCTACGAAAGCTTCAAACTTGTCTTTCACTCTTTCTTGTCTAATTTAGTCACACAGAGCTTTTACTTTTATATTATAAACACAAAACTGTAGTAGGAGTGGGAAAATGAAAAAAAGTTGGATTGTATTCTATTTTGGCCAACCTTTTATTGATTTTCATCTAGACCCACCATTAATATCACTTTTTCATTTACCAATAACTACTCATCACATTAGTAGTTTGTAATTTTTTTGTAAAATAGTTTGTATCTCTAACATTATTCTTCTATTTAAATGAAAGTTATGTTTATTTTTAGACTTTCTTAAATATATAGAGAGATTTGGCTTCAATGGTTTCTTCATTGGACTTATTTGTTAATGTATTTTCACGGTGTCCTTTTCACTTCTTATTATTTCTTATAAATGGAAATTAGTGAGGAAGACCCTTCAGGGGTCTCATTCAGAGAAACCCCTAATCACTAGGTTTATTTTATGTTTAGAGGTGTTATCCATGCCTCCCAAAATTAAATTACATAAAGGATAAATTGGAAACTAATGGTTGGATGAGCAAGTTATTATCCTGGGAAAATAGGGCCAATCACATTTATGTTTTCTTATAAAATCTATGATTAAATGAATTTTGTTATAAGGAGATTCTGATGGAAGCTGTGCTTGGGAGGGAGTAGTGAGAAGAGACTTTTTCATCTCTAAGTTTTGGGAATTGACTCATTTGTTTCTGGGTCAATTGTCCCAAGGGTTTCCAACAATAAAGATATTAAGATTCCTCAAATTTTTTGATATATATCATTGGTGGATGGTGAAGGCCTAAAAAAAGAGTTAAAGATATTGGGGGGTTTGTGTTAGAAAATTCATGGCACAAGAGACCCAAATATATTGTGGGTCCGTGTAAAATTAGGTTAACTCCTACATAAATTTTACTTAGGCAACATAATAATGCTTAGGTTGTCAAGACCAAACCATATTAACCCCTATATCCTCTTATTCTCCATACTTCCGTCATCTTTCAATCTCTCAATCATTCAAAAACTCCCCTGGGGAGCTCTAGACTTTGTGAAAAATCAATCCAAACCTTTCAACAAGGGTATATAAGAGAAGTTCGTGAAAAATGTAACTATGTAGCTCATTCATTATCAAATGATGCCAACTCCCTTTTCCAGTGACTCTCGTACAAAATTAATTAATTACATTATGCTGTGAAGTTCCCGAACCACTTGGCATTAAAAACTAGCTCTGAACTCAAAAGACTACTGTTTAAGTTATAATTAGGGATTCTCATAATCACTTATATAATGCAGTGCTTATTAATAAATTGTGATTTCAAATCAGGCTTATTAATAAGTTATAAAAAAGCTTTCAAACATCATAAAGCTTAAGTTTTCCATTGTCCATAAAAGTCAGGCTCTCAAAGAAGAGTAATGCTTATTAATAAATTGTGACTTCAAGTCACAATTTCACAATTCCAATTATCATTTTTTAACCGTGTAAAAGTGTGCGCAATAATATTTATCCTAAAAAGAACATAAGAAAATCATGAAAGATGGCTTTACTTGAGAAGAAAAGAAGCCAAGCATTTGATCAAATTCTTAGCGTTCTCACTCCCAAAATGCATAAAATGGAAGGCATGATCCTCTTCCTCCACTTCAACCAATTCCACTTCTCCTTCCCACCCGCTTTCCTTCACTGCATTATAGAACCAAACACCCCTATCTATCAGCTGATCTTTTTCTGCAACAGTCACAAGCAACCGATCACACCCAAGTTTAGCCAAGCTTGGTGCTCTTGGACCCAACGGATTCATCTTTGGGTTATCAATGCCATCAGGTGCTTCTGGATATATATACTCACAAAGCTTACAGAGGAAAGACTTCTTATTTTCTACCCTACGCTCTGAACCTATTGGCTTTGAACCCCAGAAGAAAGGGTGGGTAAGAAAAGTGCCTAAAATCTTAACACCACCGTGCAAGCCCTCAATCCCAGCTCGCGTGGTCATATTATAGGCAATATTAGCTCCTGCACTGTCACCACCAACAAAAACTCTTTTAAAGTCACCATGATTTGCCAGCCATGGCTCTTTATCAACATAGTTATCCAGAGAGAGTGATACAACCCATTGAATTGCAGCCCAGGAATCTTCAAAAGCAACGGGAAGAGAGTGCTCAGGAGGTAGCCTATACGCAACTGATACAGCAGCAACATGACCTTGAGAGACCAAACTATTGAGGTACTGTTGGTGGTCAGAGGAGAAGGCGGATCCTATAACAAAAGCTCCACCATGGATGTAGACCAAGATGGGCAATTTTCGATTGGGTTGAGTAAGTTTTGGGAGGTAAAGCCTAGCTGAAATGGTGGGGTTTTCAGAAATAGTGATGTCTTTTGAAGACACACCCGTTTCTGGGTCCTCAAATGAGGGTGGCACAATTGGTGAGACTATTAATCGCTCAACTGAACCTTCCTTGTAGACTCGGAGGAGCGGAAGAAACTCAATAGCCACCTCCTTGTCATTGGAAGCCATATTTTGGAGTGGGAGACGCAAATATTTTGTGATATACAGCAGGGTTGTGCAAAGCTCAACTGCTATTTCCTAACTTGGTTATGTTCAGTGGCTTGAATTTAAGTACTACCTTAGCATTGCATCAGCGTATAAATCCCATCACAGTCGGTCATGTTAACCAAATGCATCTATATCAAGTTTCTTTGTTTATTTTGTCGAGGCTGTCCTGGTGGTGGTGGAAATTAGAATAGGGAACCGAACAACTCCTCAATATATTATTTATTTGTGATATGTGATAGAGAGTCCTTTCCATATAATATTTGAGGTTTGGATTTTGTGAAAGTGCATTTATACCCGTCTTTGTAATTTCCATGCTTTTTTTTTTTTTTTTTTTTTTTTTTTTTGAGGAGCTAATTTCCATGCTAACTAAGGAGCCAACAAGTCGCCACTTATTTGTTATATGTGAGAAGGGAAAAGGTATACCCTACATTAGTTATATATTTCTTTTAAGAGACTCACTAGTTGTGAGAGAGAGAAGACATATACCTGATGTAGGGTATATCTTTTCGTGAAAGAGACTTCTTTAATATATTTGAGATTTGAATGTTGGATTCTAGTGAAAATACATTTATACTACTTGGGTAATCTTCATATTTACTAGTAAACTTTTCTTGACGTAGACCTAATGTCAAATCAAATAATAATTTAATGATATAATGTCCGTTTGGCATGATTAATTTTGCTAACTTATTTTACTATTCAGCTTATTTTTGTTACTATTTATGGGCTCTACTGCACTTTTTTGTACTATTAATGAGTCTTACTATATTATTTCAGCTAACTTTTACTTTTATTTACAGTACTTTTAACAAAATAAGCGGATCCCAAATAGACCTATAGTGTAGTGAAAGCATAGCTCTAAGCTCAAACAATCAAGTGTTGTTTAATTGTGAATTTCATGAAATTGGATTTGTTTGGTTGCCAAGAAAAACAAAGAAAAAATGAGACAAAGTGAGGGGAGAGAGAAAATGGGGAAGGAGGTTAAGGGTCCATTTGGGTACCGCTTATTGCTGAAAACACTGTAGTAAAATAATTTTTAAATGTGTGAATAGTGCCATGGAACCCAATTTTAAAGAAAAAATTACTGAATAAAGGTATTTGTGAGTCCCGTGAACAGTGCACGGGACCCACGAAAAACAATGCTTCCACTGGAAACATGCAAAACGCACTTCCCAAATAGAGGCTAAATAGAGGATGAGAATTTTTGTTGATTTCATTAGCCGTTAGTGCATAGCATTAGGTGAAAGTTGAGACTTTTTTTTTTTGGTAAATTCCACAAACCTACCCTGAGATTTGTGATAATACCAGTTAGGTCCAGAACATTTCAAAACCCACCGATTTGGTCCTAAAAAGACAACTTTGCCCCTAAACATACAAACTCTCTATTCTCTCTCGTCTCTCTCACTCCCAAACCTCTCTCTGACCAAAAATACCCAACCCAAATCTCTGAATCCATAAGAGCAGTACCAAAATCCCACTAAAGGTCCCCTGAATATGCTACAAAAAAGCACATAAAAATCACTCTTTCAAAACCCATTAATCCGCTTGTAAACCCCATTAAAATCTCCAGAAAAACCTAACAAAAATCCCCAAAAACCAGAAAAAATCCCAACCAAACACAACACAGAAAATCAATACAAAACCACCCAAGACCCCACTGTAAACATCAAAATAGAAACCAGAAAAAAAAAATAAAAAAACACCACAAGATTGGGGTCGTCATCCCTTGAAGAACACTAACGGTGTTTGGGCTGTTGTTGGCAAGATCCAGATCGAAGCACCATCACCACCGCATGGGTTCCGATCTGAGAGGGACGAGAGTCCGTTAAATAGCACTAATGGCGTCAAACAACTCAAACCTATGGTGGGAATCGAGAAGTCCTTTGCTGGGTGGTGTTTCCGGTGACCAAAACTCATGGGTTTCATCAGTTAGAGAGAGAGTTCTAAGAAAGAGAACTCAGAGAAGAGAGTTGAGAGAGAGGGAGAGTAACAAGACCGGAGAGAGAAAGAAGAGATAATAAAAATTAGGGACAAAATGGTCTTTTAAGATGAAATTGGTAGGTTTTAAATTATGTTGGACCTAGTTGGATATTATACCAAATTTCAGGGTAGTTTTGTGGAATTTACCTTTTTTTTTTTAATTGATCTCACAACTCTAATTGGGCAAGCTAAGCTATATGACTCAAAAATATGGACATTGTTTATACAGAATGTAAATTAAAGAGCGTAAAACAATAATTTTCCTTTATTAACAGAGCCTTCAAGCATCATAAAGTTTGAGTTTTCAAGCACTCATAAAACTAAGGCCTCACACACACAAACATGAAACCTAATGAAAGATGACTTTACTTGAGGAGAAAAGAAACCAACCGTTTGTTCAAATTATTAGCATTCTCACACCCAAATTTTATAATCTGGAAAGCGTGACCCTCTCCCTCCACTTCAACCAGATCTACTTCTCCTTCCCACTCACTTTCCTTCACTGCATTATAGTACCAAACACCCCTATTTCTCAGCTCATCTTTTTCAGAAACACTCAAGCAACCGGGAACACCCAAGTCTAGCTAAGCTTGGTGCGCTTGGACCCAATGGATTCATCTTTGGGTTATCTATGCCATCAGGTGCTCCCGGAAATATATGCTCCCAAAGCCTACATGGGAGTGACTTCTCATGTTCCACTGTAAACTCTGAACCTACTGGCTTTGAACTCCAGAAGAAAGGGTGAGTTAGAAAAGTTCCTACAATCTTAACGCCACCATTCAAGCCCTCAATCCCAGCTCGCATGGTCATATTATAGGCAATATTAGCTCCTGCACTGTCACCGCCGACAAAAACTCGTTTAAAGTCACCATGATTTTCCAGCCATGGCTCTTTATCAGCATAGTTATCCATAGAGTGTGATGCAACCCATTGAAAAGCAGCCCAGCTATCTTCATATGCAATGGGAAGCGAGTGCTCAGGAGCTAGCCTATACTCCACTGATACAGCAACAACTTGACCTTGAGAGACCAAATCATTGAGGTACCTATGGTGGTCAGAGGAGAAAGCAGATTCAACAATAAAGGCTCCGCCATGGAAGTAGACCAAGATAGGCAATTTTTGGTTTGGTTGTGTGAGTTTTGGGAGGTAAAGCCTAGCTGAGATGGTGGGGATTTCAGAAATGGTGATATCTTTTGATGACACTCCTGTTTCTGGGTCCTCATGTGAGGGTGGCACAATTGGTGAGCCTAGATATCGCTCAACTGAACCGTCCTTGTAGACTCGGAGGAAGGGAAGAAGCTCAGTAGCCACCTCTTTGTCAATGGAAGCCATACTTTGGAGTTAAGGATGGTTCAAGCTTTGCACAATTGAGCTCCAAATACTTTGTGATATATAGCAATGTCGTGCAAAGCTCAACTGGTATTCCTTACCTATCAGTCTGCTTGGATCATTGACTTTGGTTCTTTTGATTAATGGCTTGAATTTAAGTATTATTTGAGGATTCTACCGACTTCACATGACTCACATGGCAATATAAAAATCCCATAATGTACTGTCAATCATCTTAACCAAACCACATTTGTATTAGCTAGATTATATGCTGTGGACATTATTAGCCAATCATGCAAATTGGAATAGGAAGTTGTTATACGTGAGAGAGAGAGAGACAGAGACAGAGACAGAGACAGTTATTTAAAAATATATTTCAGGTTGTGCTTAATTTTGTATAGGAATCTTTTCAATCCAATTACTCTTTTGAATGTTTACTATATACTCTGGCCTTATTATTGCACAAAAATGGAAAGCGAAGTATGAGAGACGCTTGTGCATTTAGAAATCTCAAGTACTATGGCGCAAAAGCGCTAGGACGAATAGTGTGTGTACTAAAGGGGAAATAAGCCAATAATTCTTTCTAGCGATTGAATTATGAAATGATGTAACGTACCGCAAATTAAAAGGTCAAATTGTCCATATCATGAAAGGGACTTTTATTTTGCTAAAAAAAGGGACTTTTATCTGTCAAACAATTATGCATTCAAAATTTTTTTTTGCAATACAGTCAAGCTCAAGCCTTAGTTAGCAGTGTTCGGACCAAAAGGGACAGAATGACAAAAAGAAAGTGACTATTATTTGTTAGGACATATGTGATTCACTTGTTAGAAACATATGTCACTATTTTATGTAATTGATTTATCGTTTGACAAAACGCACTTTACTTGTATTGGGGTAGATTTAGAATGTGTTTAAATACTTCAAGAAACTATGTTTAAAGATCAAGTATTGAAGCCTTCAAGTCTGTCCAAGAAAACAAGCTAAAAGTGCAGAGTTACTGAAGCTCGACAGCTAGCATGTGTCGAGGTTTAAAAAGTTGTTTCAGCCCCGTGACTCGACAGCTAGCTCGATAGATACTTGACAGCTTCTATCGTCGAGGTTTACAAAAACAGAATTTCTAATCTGTTTTTCTTGGGATCCGTAGATGTGTCTTTGGGCCTTCTTTTCTCTTAACCCTAGACATATAAAAGGATTGTTTTAAGGGCCGTCAAATAGTTCACAAGTTGCACAAGCATTGAGCAAACTCTGTTCAAGTAAATTATGACAGGAGACGAAGTTCTTGCCCTAGTTCATCTTTTTCTCTTGAAGAAGTTGCTGTGTATGTGCATCGTAGGGTTTTGTACCCAAGTATTTTCTTGATCTTCATCGTGTGGATGAACTGAAGAATTTTGCAGCCAACAACCTTCTTAGTTGGTAATTAAAGTCGCGTACTGGAATCCGCGCAATTGGTTAGTCACATACTTGGGAGCCGTGCATCGAAAGGAGGAACTGTCACTATAAAACAAGTTCAATTGGGTATTGGAGTAAGGGTTCAACTGTAGGTTGGTAAGATATTTGGGATTCCTTTACTTGTAACCGCTTGTTGTGATAATAGTGGAGTTTCGGGAGTGGTGACCTGAAAATCATCTGGTGAGGTTTTTGCTATTAGGTTTTCCCTATTCGTAAACAAATTACTGTATCATTTATTTTCCGCTGCATATTTAGTTATTTGGTGATTTATTTGTGCTACCACGCGTTTGCATGTTAATTAACTTAATTAATTCACTTGACTAAATTAATTGGTTAATTTATCACAAAGGGTCAATTCGTTTTTGGCCTATCATTATTGTTTACTAACAAACTAGCACCATGTAGATAAATTCTTGAAAAATAGTATACTGAAGGTACTATAAATTAATATCCTTGAAATGACTCCAAATTTTATAAAATAAAACTTGAGATCGACAAAGGAATGAGATGCGTGTGGTAAAAAAAAATTAACACTACGTGTATAAATTTTTATAAACTAGAAGCCGGTAAAGAAGTGAGACACATGCATGGCTTAATATTATAGGTTAGAAAAATGAAACTATAGTCTTTTAGAAATTTGTAAAGTTGATAATTTGGAATACAATATATTTATATATTATGACCTACTCTAATATTAAAATATTAAGTTTATATATTTGTGTATAAGTGTTTATGTATGTGTATCATAGTTTATCTTAATTCTTGAGTCTTGACTAATATATTAATTAGTATCACAAAATTGATCCTGTACCTGCTAAATTGAGCCTTCTCTAAGGATGGCTCCTTTTCTCTCAAGTCTGCTTATTTAATGGGTAAAGGTTTAAACCTTTTGATCCTTGACACTTCCTCTTTTATGTGGGTTTGGCATGACATATCTATACATCTCCTAGAATCCTTTTCTTTGTCACCATAGTGTTCCAACTTGCGAGGTTTTGGATTCAAGGGGAATTACCCTTGATACTAATTTTCTTATTTGTGTAATAGTTGTCCAAAGACTACTATACACATTTTTCGTAACTAGAGGTATGCAAATTATTTTTGGCCCATGCTTCTGATACCTCCTCCAAGTAAAGGAATCCTTTTCCTTTAACCCCCATAATGTATTGTCAGTCATGTTAACAAAGCATGTATTGTCAGTCATCTTAACCAAAATTAGTATCTTTATATAATTATATGCCAGAGACTTTAGCCAATCATTCAAAAGCGTACATGTTATATGTTTCTTTATTTGTTTTGTCATGCTGCAAATTAGAATAGGAACCAACAACTCCTCAATTATTTAGATATATATATTTCAGGCTTGGATTTTGGATTTTGTAAGAGTACCTTAATTTTCTGTATGGGAATCTTTTCAGCCCTTTCGACAGGTTCCAATATTGAATGTTGGTTATACTCTGACCTTGCACAAAAAATGGGTGGCAAAGTAGTAGCTAGAAATCTATAGTACCATGGCGCAGAAGCAGATTCTTTTTTATCCGGTCTAAAGTAGATTGAATAATCTGCACTAGGAGTGGAATTTTGAAATGATGTAACTGCGACAAGGTAGAATGCCCACATAATGAAATGAAAACAATTATCCATTCAAAGATTTATTTTGGAATACAGACAAGCTCAAGCCTCTAGTAGTGATCGAACCAAAAGGGATAGAATGACCAAAAAAGAAGTGACTATTCTTGTTTACTAACAAAGTAGCACCATGTGTACACATTTTTGAAAAATAGTATATGTGGGGGGTTTGGGCCCAGAAAATCAGTACCAACCCGTTCAACTAAGGCCCAAGATCGGCCTAAGTAGCCAAAACCAACCCATAAGAGGGAAGTGGACCTCAAACTCGGTTGGAGTGGGCTCAGTCCGATAACATGTGTATTGGGACATAGAAATCATCATTTGGGGGAATCCTTTAGCGTTCAGCCTACCACCAATTGATGAGATGGTGGAAAATCGATGAAGAATTGACTAAACTAATATCAATTGCTGAGAGTTGTTAGTACCTTTAGGGAACTCGCTACCAAACGCTATTTGGCATCTAGAACAAGTTTCAAGAGAATCCTCAAAAGGCATGATGATTTTTTGGGATTCTGGTGAAAGTGGAAATGCATGTGAATTGGTGAAATGATAATGATTAGTACCCCATTAAAGAGAGACTATATAAGGGGTGGGAAGGCAGACAAGAGGGGTTGGTTGGAAAACACTGGAAAAAGAGTGAAAACACAGAGTGAAGGGAGTGTGAGCAAAGAGGAAGGAAGGAGAACTACCAGAGGGTGAGGTTTGTAGGTCTAAAAGTTCATAGAAAAGATACAACCTAGACTATCTAGTTGGTGCTTGGAGCCCAACTTGTAGGATTGCTAGAAAGCCCACAAATAAATAAATTGGGGACCCAAATCCTTCGTCCAGTACCACAGCCCTAGTAGGTTTGGAGAACACAGTATACTAAAGGTATTATAAATTTTATAATAAAAAATTACAAATTGATGCATCAAGAATGTGATTGGTAATACTTGAACAATATAATAAATGAATATTTGTAATATCCTTAAAATAACTCTAAACTTTATAAAAAAAAAACTCGACAAAGGAATGAGAAGCGTGGAATAAAAAAAATATCATCTTTATTTTATATGTTGTAGAGTTGAAATAATACTATAGAATCACACTTCAATGCCAACTCGTAGACACTGCAACAACATATTCGTAAATCATTGCATATAAATTATAATTGTATACATTAAAATTATGACAGATATTTTAAGCCCAACTGACTATTGAAATGATAGATGAATCCAAATCAACAGACATTAGATATGCATGCACACACAGCACCTCCAGGGTGCAACTGATTAAAGAATATAAGTATATAACCTCTTCAGCGAATCACGGGAAAATTTCCACTACAAAAATGAAATCCATTGGAAAAGGTTATGGAAAAAATAAAACATATACAATATCAAAAATCATATTATTAAAACATCAAACCTTTTATAGAACTGATAAAATAAAACAAGAGGAAACAGATCATAGGTTTATTCTGTGATTCAGTACAGTTTCTGATAATAAAATAAAATAAGTATAGTAGAGTATTTTTAGGTGTTAGAAATACTGAATGATTGTATTGTATTTCTCAAGTAATAGAATATACATAAGTGCCTTTATATAGGAGGCAGAGTGTGCAGTACAAGTAAGTGTGCTATACAAGTAAATAAGGTGGGCCTAAAACCCACATATCCTAATACACGTTAACAGCTCCCCTCAAACTCAAGGTGGATGTGAGACCAACTTGAGGTTGTCAACCAAAATGCGAAGACGTCCCTTAGGATGTGACTTGGTGAAGATATCTGCAAGTTGATCTTTAGAAGAAACTGAGATCAGTTTGAGAGCACCATGGACAAGATGATAACGGATAAAATGACAATCGATCTCGATGTGTTTAGTCCGTTCATGGAAGACATCATTGTGAGCAATATGAATGGCACTCTGGTTGTCACAATAAAGAGGAGTAGCAAAGGATGTGGATACACCTAAATCTTTGAGAAGCCACCGTAGCCAAAGGAGCTCAGATGTGGTATCAGCAAGGGCACGATATTCTACTTCAGTACTGGAGCGGGCCACATGAGTTTGTTTCTTATTTTGCCAAGAAATCAGAGAAGAACCAAGAAGAAAGCAATAGCTAGTGGTGGACCTGCGATTAGTGGGATCTACTGCCCAATCAGCATCAGAAAATGCACGGAGAACAAGAGGAGATTGAGCAGAGTAGAAAAGACCATGGAAGAGAGTGTCCTTTAGGTATCGAAGTATGCGCAGAACAGCAGCATAGTGAGTCGATCGTGGAGCAGACAGATACTGACTCACCTGGTGAACAGCATAGGAAATGTCTGAACGAGTGACAGTGAGATAAACTAGGCTGCCAACCAAGCGTCTGTAAAGAGAGGGATTAGACAACGGTTTCCCCCCTGACGGAGTCAGATGCGCATTAAGCTCAACTGGAGTGTCAACAGTCTTTCTATCTGTGAGTCCAGCTCGAGACAAGAGTTCAGAGGCATACTTGGCTTGAGTAATATAAAGTCCATCTGTAGAATGAGTGATTTCAAGACCTAAGAAGTAGCTGAAATGTCCAAGATCTTTCATCTCAAACTGCTGACTGAGAAAACCCTTGAGTTCTTGAATGCCACTAAGGTCATCACCAGTTATGATCATATTATCCACATACAGGAGAAGTAAAATAGTGCATTTGTCAGTGCGACGAAGAAATAAGGCAGAATCATAATGACTGGCCATGTAACCTAAGCGAGAGATGGTAGAGCTGAATTTGGCAAACTAAGCTCGTGGAGCTTGTTTAAGGCCATAAAGAGCACGCCGAAGGTAACAAACCTTATTTGATTCAACAGAGAGACCAGGAGGAGGTTGCATATAAACTTCTTCACTTAAATCCCCATTAAGGAATGCATTTTTGACATCCATCTGAAAAAGATCCCATTTTCTGGCAGCAGCAACAGCTAAAAGAGCTCGAACAGATGAGATATGAGCAACCGGAGCAAAGGTCTCTTCATAATCAATCTCATACTCCTGTGTAAAACCTTTTGCAACAAGACGAGCTTTATAGCGCTCAATGGACCCATCAGAGTGAGTCTTAATCTTGTAGATCCACTTACAACCAACCACAGATTTCCCAGGGGGGAGAGTCACCAAATCCCAAGTATGATTTTTAGATAATGCATCAAGTTCCTCTTTCATTGCAATCTGCCACAAAGGGTCAGTGGAAGCCTCACGATAGGTGTGAGGCTCATGCAGTGTAGCAAGAGTAGTGTAACAACGATAATCAAGTAAATGTGTAGGAATGGATCTTACCCGAGTTGAGTGATGAGGTGGAATTTCTTGTGCAAGATCTTCAGGCGGAGCAGGAGCAGGGGACCCAAGCTCAGGGTTGGGTAGCTCATCTTCAACCTGTGCATCTTCCACCTGTTCATTAAAAGGTGAACTAGGAAAGGGATCAAAGGTATTTGGTGGTTGGACAGAAAAGTCTATAGGAGGATCAGGAGCAACTACAGGAGGATCAGGAGCAGTTACAGAAGGAATATGTGCCTCATCTGGAAAAAGATCTAAAACATAGGAGGAAGATAGGGAGGCACGGAAGTGAGAGAGCTCGACAAAGGAGCGATATTCCCAAAAGACAACATTGCGGGAGATACGAAGACGATGAGAGATAGGATCATAACACCGATACCCCTTTTGAGTTTTGCCGTAGCCAAGAAAACAACAAAGCCTTGACCGAGGCTCAAGTTTGTTATGCTCATGTGGCTGAAGAAGAACGAAACAAGCAGAACCGAAGGAGCGAAGGTGGTGATAGTCTGGAGGTGACCCAAAAAGGCGCTCATATGGAGTTTGATTTTGAATAACAGGACTTGGAATGCGATTAATAGCATGAACAACATGAAGGGTAACTTCACCCCAAAAAGGAGCAGGAACTTTGGCAGAGAGAAGAAGAGCACAAACAGTGTCAAGAATATGACGAAGTTTTCGTTCGGCTCTACCATTTTGCTGAGAGGTACTTGGACAAGTTAGTTGATGAACAGTGCCATAGGAATGCAAAACAGCTTGTAAAGCATATTGAGTGTACTCAAGAGCATTATCAGATCGAAAAATTTTGATACGTTTGGAAAATTGAGTTTCAACCATTTTTGCAAAATTAGAATATACTTGCAATAACTCAGAACGATGTTTCATATTAAAAATCCAGCTATAGCGAGAGTAATCATCAACAAAGACAACAAAATATCGAGATCCACCAATACTAGAGATAGAGGAAGGCCCCCAAATATCATAATGAATAAGGTCAAAGATATCAGTGGATATTGATTCACTAGTATTGAAAAGCAAAACTGGTTGTTTTCCTAACTGACATGAAACACAATCAAAATTTTCTGTAGACATTGAACCTAACAAACCTCTAGAAGCCAATTGTTGTACTCGAGAGGAAGATGCATGACCAAGTCGAGCATGCCAAAGTGCAAGGGAAGGAGTAGAAGAAACTGCAGTAGCTACAACAATAAAAACAGCAGCAACAAGTGGAAGACGAAGGTTGTCCACGGGAAACATACGCCCAACTCTAGGACCGATCCCAAGCTCCTGTCCCGTCCTTGGATCCTGCACAATACACCCAGAATAATCAAAGATAATACTATAACCTAACTCAGCTAATTGTCCCACAGAAAATAAATTGTAAGAAAGGTCAAGAACATTAAAGACACCAGGAACCGAGAGATTAGAGGTCGAAACGGAACCTATATTATGACCAGACATAGTGGAACCATTTGCTGTGTGAATATTAAGAGGGTGTGGTGCAGGTTTAAGTTCAGAAAATAAGGACGAGTGAGGAGTCATGTGATTACAACAAGCAGAATCCATAAGCTAAGAGGAAGGAGACATACCAGATAAAGCTGAGAGAGAAGAGGAATAAGATGCATTACCAACCATACGAATGACATTGGCGATGATATTTTTAAGGTCATCTGTGGACATGGTGAAAGTGCGTCCTGAAGACTTAGACTGTGCAGAGATGGGAGCCATTGGTTGGACACTTTCAGTGTTAGCAACAGTAGCAGCGGAAATTGACACAGCTGATTTGTTGCGATGATAGCAAGTCTCAATATTGTGGCCAAAACGTTTGCAAAAATTGCAAAAACGTTTGCTGGATTGTCGGCGACGATTATTGCAACAAGAAGAAGACATGTCCTTATTTTTCATTTAGAAGCAAAATATGTAGAAATGGACTGCAAAAATGAAATCTACGCGAAAAACTGGGTAAGGAGCACCTGGACTGCAAAAAGTCAACCCTGAGAAAAGTCAACGGTCAACGGTCAACCACTATGATGACGTCAGCAGGATGACGTAAGCTGAAGACCTCAACTAGGGCTGACGTGGATGATGACATCAGCAGGTGCACAGAGGCGCGTGGAGCGCGTGAGGCGCGTGAGTCAATCTCGCCAGAACTTTGGTCGGCGCGTGAGAGCGCATGGGGATTCCGATCAGGCCGATTTTTCTCCGGTTATGTAGATCAGAGAAAGACAATTCCGATGAAGGCGGCAGTGAGTTGATCGGAGCAACACTGGTGGCGCGTGAGGCGCGTGAACAAGCTGCGGAATATTTGACCGGCGCGTGGAAGCGCGTGAATGGTCAGAGTGTGGTGATTCCGGCGGCTTTGTGTAGATCGGTTGAAGATCTACCCGATGATAGGTCTTATGTCTTAATCAGAGATCCGGTGTGGAAGATCCGACGGAAGCAGTGATCTTGGTGGCGGTGATTGAGCTTCTGGCGGTGAAGATTCAACCTTTGCACCTCTGATGACGATGGAACAGTCAGGAGAGGGCACGGAAAAGGTTTACGGACCGATGAAGTCGAGGCAGCGGAAAATACCAACGAAGACAGGACTGCAAAACACAAGAAAATTAGAGCAATGGCTCTGATACCATGTTAGAAATACTGAATGATTGTATTGTATTTCTCAAGTAATAGAATATACATAAGTGCCTTTATATAGGAGGCAGAGTGTGCAGTACAAGTAAGTGTGCTATACAAGTAAACAATGTGGGTCTAAAGCCCACATACCCTAATACACGTTAACATTAGGAAACACGCATCTGATAATAGGTTTATTTTTGATTCAGTACAGTTTTTCTAAGTGCTCTCTCAAATAGACCATCTCTCTGCCTGCAATTTGGAAGAGATCGACTCTAGTAGTCTCTTCCCATGACAAAACTAGCGATGTAAAGATTGTGAGTAGTTTGTAAAACAAATTAACAAACACATTGATCCAACAAATGCATAATCCATTCTAAAAGGTACACGTTGAATTAGAAAAAAAATATAGTATTACAAAAAAATTATATAACTTATTTGCCACAACTGTAATGTGTTAGAATGTGATTGATGAGGAAAAAATTGTGAATTCATGCGTAAGTGATAAAGACAATTACTTACAGTTTGCCACATTAAAATTGTGATAAAAAATTATAGAATATTTTATGATCTAGAACCCTTTGGTGGAATTATAGCATTTCAAGTACAGACACATATTATTAACCGTTATCATTTCAATTACAAACATCTAATTCCAAGAACCAAAAGGAAAACTCTTTTTTCTTTTTTTTTTTCTCTTTTTTGGCTGAATAACCTCATTTTATTGTGAAGAAGGCCGAAACCGACCAGTTATAAACAAAAAGCAAAACTAGGCCCGACCCATCTCTTTCCAAAGCTTGAACTACAATAGCAAGAGGGCAAGAGAGGGGAACAGACTTAAATCTATGCCAGAAGGCGGCCCAAAGGGCTAAGAGATAGGCTGAAGAATTGCCCTCTCTTCTAACAAAAAAGAAAGATACATCCTCAAAAAAAATTACAACAGAAAGGATATCATTCACAATTACATACATCATGGTACGTAAGTGGGCTTCGGATATGGCCTTACATTCATCGAGGTATGTGGAATTATGGCATTTCAAGTACAGACACATATCATTAACCGTGGTTATTTCAAGTACAAACAGCCAAGTTCAAGAACCAAAAAGAAAGTGCATGGGCTTTGAATATGCCCTTACATTCATCGAAAGCTCCTCTAGCCTCAAAGCAGCCAAAAAGTGGAGCTATTTTCCCAACAGTACACAAGAATATTACTTCTTGAGGAGAAAGGAAGCCAAGCGTTTGATCAAAGTCTTTGCATTCTCAGTCTCAAAATGCAAGATATGGAAAGGGTGCTCCTCTTCTTCAACTTGAACCAACTCAGCCTCTCCTTCCCACTTGCTTTTTATCAATTCCTCATAGTAACAAATACCTCTATCCCGCATCTCATCCTTCTCGGACACAGTCACAAGCACTCGACAATATCCAAGTCCAGCCAAGCAAGGTGCTCCAGCTACACCAATCGGATTGATCATTGGATTATCAAGACCACCTGGTGCATTTGGATACGCAAAGTTCCAACACTGGTATGGCAAAGCCTTTTCATGTCCTTCAATAGGCTCTGACCGTATTGGTTTTGAACCCCAGAAGTAAGGATGTGTAAGAAAAGCTCCTACAAGTTTAACACCACCATGCAAGCTCTCAACGCCAGCTCTCATTGCTATATTAATTATGCACAACAGCACTATCACCACCAAGAAAAACTCGGCTAAAGTCACCATGATTCATCAACCATGGCTCTTTGTTGACAGCATTAGTATCATCTATGACGTGTGATGCAACCCATTGAAGAACAGCCCAGCAATCTTCATAAGCAATGGGGAAAATGTGCTCAGGAGCTTGCCTATACTCTACTGATACAGCAACAACTTGACCTTGAGCGACGTTGCACATGAATTCCTTTTATCTTCCATAGAGGAATTATGAACCCAATATAGTTCACGAATTATATATTAAAAAAGCAGCTAAGTTTTTTTCCATTGCTCCAAGCTAGCTAGTTTGAAAACCAACCAGACTAGAAGTCTAGAATCCTTGTCCCAGTCTTCTAAAGCAAACCACCTGCTGGCTGGTATAAGCTCAACACTAATGGTTCACCTTTTGGAAATCAAAGTCGATCAGGAAAAGGAGGTCGCCATAATAGTGATGGAACTAAGGCTTTGCTAGAAAATCTAGTCTTTTGACTAGTGCTATGGTGAAGCTAATGGAAACTTATAGATGGGCTCTTATACTATCTTTGCAATCTTCATGTTAATTGAGGAACAAACAACTCCTCAATTTTTTTTTTTGGTAAATAAGGAATTATATTAAAAACTAAGAAAGCGAAACAAGGCAAGAGCTAGTCATCGCCAAATTATCCATTACAAAACACCCCGAAACAAAACCGGGGGAGAGGAAAAAACAACGAAATCCAGGTCTTGGTATCTTCCCAGCCTTGCAAGGGCGTCGGCAGTCCTATTCGCCTCCCTGAAAGCATGTTGAACTAGATTGTTGGGAATCCCCCGCAACAAAGACTTCAGTCATCCATTGCCAAAGGCAAAAGATAGGGGTGAACTTTTGAGGAACAAGTTAGGAAGGAGACCAAAACCTGAGCATCAAGAGTTGTTTGATATCTTTGAGCTTTGGATTTTGGATTTTATGAGAATGCATTTATACTATAATTTTATAATCTCCATATTTCTAAGTGAAATTTTCTTCTTGCAATTGCTGGTCATCACTCATAAAACTAAGGCCTTACAAACAAAACAAATCAAAGCAAGAAATCATGAAACCTCATGAAAGATAACTTTACTTGAGGAGAAAAGAAGCCAACCGTTTGTTCAAATTCTTAGCATTCTCACACCTAAAATGCAGAATTTGGAAAGCGTGATCCTCTCCCTCCACTTCAACCAGCTCTACTTCTCCATCCCACCCGCTTTCCTTTACTGCAGTATAGAACCAAACACCCCTATCTCTCAGTTCATCTTTTTCAGCAACAGTCACAAGCAACCGATCACACCCAAATCTAGCTAAGCTAGGTGCACTTGGACCCAACGGATTCAGCTTTGGGTTATCAATACCATCAGGTGCTCCCGGATATATATACTCCCAATACCTACATGTGAGTGACTGCTCAAGTTCCTCAGTACATTCTGACCCTATTGGCTTTGATCCGGAGAAGAAAGCGTGAGTTAGAAAAGTTCCTAAAATCTTGACACCACCATGCAAGCTGTCAATCCCAGCTCGCATGGTCATATTATAGGCAATATTAGCTCCTGCACTGTCACCACCAATAAAAACTCGTTTAAAGTCCCCATGATTTTCTAGCCATGGCTCTTTATCAACACGGTTATCCAAAGAGTGAGATGCAACCCATTGAAATGCAGCCCAGCTATCTTCATATGCAATGGGGAGAGAGTGCTCAGGAGCCAGTCTATATTCCACCGATACAGCAACAACTTGACCTTGAGAGACCAAGCTGTTGAGGTACTTATGGTGGTCAAGGAGAAGGCGGATTCAACAACAAAGGCTCCACCATGGAAGTAGACCAGGATGGGCAATTTTTGGTTTGGTTGTGTGAGTTTTGGGAGGTAAAGTCTAGCTGAAATGGTGGGGTTTTCAGAAATGGTAATGTCTTTTGATGACACTCCTGTTTCTGGATCGTTAAGTGAGGGAGGCACAATTGGTGAGCCTATTAATCGCTCAACTGAACCGTCCTTGTAGACTCGGAGGAATGGAAGAAGCTCAGTAGCCACCTCTTTGTCAATGGGAGCCATATTTTGGAGTTGGGGATGGTTCAAGCTTTGCACCTTGAGCTGCAAATACTTTGTGATATATAGCAAGGTTGTGCAAAGCTCATCGGTATTTCCTACCCATCAGTCTGCTTGGATCACTGACTTGGTTCTGTTGATTAGTGGCTTGAATTTAAATATTACTGAGCATTGCACCCACATCACATGGGAATATATAAATCCTATAATGTATTGTCAGTCATGTTAACCAAAGAACATGTGTATTAGATTATATATTTGCCAGGGACTTTAGCCAATCATCCAAAAGCGCACGTGTTATTGGTTTCTCTGTTTGTTTTGTAGAGGTTGCCATGCTGCAAATTAGAATAGGAACCAACAACTCAGTTTTTTAGATATATTTCAGGTTTGGATTTTGGATTTTGGATTTTGTAAGTGCCTAATTTTCTGTATGCATGGGAATCTTTTCAGCCCTTTCGACAGGTTCCAACTCCTCTATTGAATGTTGTTTATACTCTGACCTTGCACAAAAAATGGGAGGCAAAGTAGTAGAAATCTAAAGTACCATTGCGCAGAAGTGCTAAATCGAATAATCTGTACTTGGAGACTTTGGAGTGGAACTGCAACAAGGTAGAATGCCCATATCATGAAATGAAAACAATTATCCATTTTAAGATTTATTTTGGAATCCAGACAAGCTCAAGCCTCTAGTAGTGGTCGAACCAAAAGGGACAGAATGTATTAACAAATTAACGCCATGTGTACACATTTTTGGAAAATAGTATACTAAGGTAACGATTGGATACAACGTTTCAAAGCAACGTTTGCGTTTGGCGTTCACAGTCCGTGGGCCTCATGGCTATAGTAGCCAAAAATTACGCCCAAAGACTGAATAATGTGTCTGTCAGTAGGTTCCGTACACTGTTTATGGAACCCAAAAACCTTTTTTTTTTAGCAAAATTTTCATTAAAAATGGATCATACGGCATTATTCATACATTTAAAAATTATTTTGCTACAGTGTTTTCAATTTTCAACAATAAGTGGTATCCAAACATACCCTAAAGATATTATATATTTTACTATAAAAAATTATAAATTGATGCGCCGAGAATGTGACTAGTGCCACTTAAACAATATAATAAATGAATATTTAAAATTTTTTTTGTCCTTAGTGATATGGCAGTTTATAAGATTCGTGAAGTAAATTTTTTTGTAATATCTTTAACATCATTCTAAACTTTATAAAATAAAACTCGACAGAAGAATGAGATGCATGGGATAAAATAAATAAAAGAACTTTTTTTTTTTTTTTGAGAAAGAATAAATAAAAGAACTTAACTCCACATGGTGGAGCCAGGAAAGGAATTAATGGTAGGGGGATGGGAATAAAAGATGTGATGATTTTTTTTTTTTTTTTAAATATCATCTTTATTTTATATGTTGAAGAGTTGAAATAATACTGTAAACACACTTCAATGCCAAGTTGTCCACACTATAGCAACATATTTGTAAATCATTGCATATAATTGTCTAAATTTTCATCACACCTAGCATGACAGCAAACCTTAAGCTAATTTTAATGCAATAAAAGATAAAAATCATATAATGCGTAGTATATTTAAAAATATTAATATAATTTTGCTGAAACTTAAGAAACATAAACACACAAAATTATTTGGATTTAGAAAATTTCTATCTTTTTTACCATCAAACATACAAAAAGAAATAAAATTTTTATATTTACCAATGCCTTTGAAATGAGAAAATTTCAATATTTTCCTCTCAAGCAAAGGTGGATATGAAAATCAAATAAATATGGACTTTTTTTTTTTTTGGCACTAAGATATAAAATTTCTACTACTACTAGTTTGATAAATTGGTTTGGCTTTGTCATTGTTAGAGCTTATATTTACAAGATACTATGGGTGGTCTCTTTTCTTTTCATCAATTGGGGTATAAAAAATAGGTACGGTTTCTTAGGTACAGTACATTAGACTCTTCAATTAAATTTAATGTTGTTTTGTCATCAAATCTAATTGTTTTTTTTAAATATAAAATTATTTGTATTTTATTAATCAATACAACCATATATTTTAATTTAATTGAAAATTTCACAAAGGCTAGAATAGTACTACCGTTAATTTTTTTCATAAGTTAGTTGGGTGGAAGTCCAAATTTCCGTCACCAGTGGGTAGACTTGTTTCTCATCATTCCAGAATTTTTTATGCAATGTTGTTCTCTCCCTGTCAAAGTTTGCAATGCTATTAATAAATTGCATGGAGATTTTTTTGTGGGCTCCACCCAAGAAAAAAAGGAAAAAGAAAAAGAAAACTTCATCTTGTTAATTGGCGCACTATATATTACGCTTCCAAAGAAAACCGTTTTCAATTCAAAGCTAGAAATGAAGCTCTCGTTGCTAAGTTGTGTTCGAATCTTACTAACGAGCATGAGGCACCATAGGAAAATCTTTTCATTTGTAAATACTTTTCTACCCCTAGGCTCACAGAGAGTGGTAGGAAACTTCCTTGTTCAAAATTATGATCTGCTTGCAAAAAAGGAGGCCCAATCTTCAACAAAGGCTTTGCCAGGAAATTTGTAAATTTTCCTATTTGTAATAGTTCTCCAGAATAGTGATGGAAACTAAGGCTTTGCCACAAAATTTGGTCTTTTAAGAGCATTCCCACTAAGGGTTTTAAAAATTTTAGTATACATCATCTGAAAAATTAACTTTATAGCATTTGACATATCACTTTACAATAAACTCAATATCAAAACTTCTATTTTTTTACCATTTTATTTAAATATTTTTTATTTTTTATTCATTCTTTATTCTGTCTCTCTCTCCTTCTGTCAAAAACCAATAGATCTAGAACCTTCTCCCTCTCTCTCTGATCTTCTGCTCTCAAACTCGTGCTCCAGGCTGACCACCAAGCTCCATCTCTAAACATCAATGCCACCACTCCATGGTGGTTCGACCCTAAGTCTCACCCTCTCCATCGGCCTAAAACACTTCTCACCCTTTCGAGCTCTCTCTCTAAAACTGAGCTCTCCTTCTAAACCTCCATGGCCAGTGCTTTTCAAGCTCATCACCTCCAACCACAACACTCAACAACCTCATTCTCTGCTCTATCTCTGAATTCAAACTCAATCCGAGCCTATCTAGACTTTGATCCAAATGAAGCAAAGCCTCCCCATTCCACCACTGAACCCAACCAACGCCAACGCCAACCACCACACACGATCTCAGCAGTGGATTTGCAATAAGATTTTGAGGGTTTTTAATGGTTTTGTTGCAAGGTTTTGGGGCTATTTTTGGTGGTGTGTACAGAGGGAGTTTTAGGATTGATTTTTTTTTTTTTTTTGGGTATTTTCAATAAGGTTTTGGGTATTTTTCTGTGCTGATTTTCTGGTTTTTTTTTTTTTTTTTTTTTTGTTGGGTTGCTGTGTGATTGCAGTGGGGCTCTTTCTAGTATTTCCTGGGTAATTTCTGAATTGCAATGGTGAAAGAGTTGGCTGAGATGGTGAGAGGGAGAGGAAGAAGCTTGGGTGAGATGGTGTGACAAAGGAGAAGTGAGAGAGGAGAGAGAAGAGACTTGGGAAGGAGACAAGCACGGAAGAGAGAGAGAGAAAGAAATTAATAAAAAATGATAGCATGTTGTTACAATGCGCTCTCAAAAATAAGAGCTCACAGTAGCAAGATGGCAATTTTTTTAGTATATGGCATCTTTGATGGAGTAGGCTTTTTGGGTTATAAATGCTAAAAATAGCATTTTAGCATTTATAACACCTTTGATAAGAATGCTCTAACTAGTGTTATAGTGGAGCCAACGGGCACTTATAGATGAGCTTTTATTATAGCTAAGAGCATTCATATTGAGTCTTCTATATGTCATATGTTGGTATATTTTAGCATCAAGATACAAAAATGGCCCATTACCTGATCTTGCAAAATCTTGCAATTGCAAAAAAATTTGCAATTGTGCTACAGTGCCATCCTAAACCTACATTTTGGATGGCACTATAGCACAATTGTAAACCAAAATATTGATATTTTATTCCTTTTTCATTTTTTTTACGGACTTTTTTGTCTTTCAACTCTCTCTCTCTCTCTCTCTCTCTCTCTCTCTCTCTCTCTCTCTCTCTCTCTCTCATCTCCTCTCTTTTTTTTTTTTCTTTTTCAGTTCTAATTCTCTCATTCAATCCCTCCCTCTCTCTCGTCCCTCTCTGTGTGGATCAATGCCCATGCATTGGTGTATCTCAGAGCATACGACGTGGGTCAAGTGGTGCGGTGGTGTGGGTCTGGTGGCGTGGGCAGGTGGTTACAGCGATGTGGCCAGATGGTTGCAGCGGCGTGGGTCTGGTGGCTTAGGCAGATCTCTTTCCTTTCTTTCTTTTTTTCTCTCTATTTTCCCTTGAATCAAGCCTCCATGGGTCTCATAGTTTGGTGGAGCTCATGGTTTGATGTGGTAGATCGGGGTGGTGCCGTGGTGGTGGATCGATGGGTGCCAATTGTGTTGTTGATGGTGGATCGAGCTGGTGTCATGGTTTGTGGATCAGGGTGGTGTCATGGTTGGCCTAGTCAAATGCCAAGCTAATCTCAAAGATTTTATATTCTAAATTGTAAGTTTAAACTATGCTTAAATTGGGAGGTTGTTGTGTTGATGATGGTTGGGTTGAGATTTTGTGCTGGGGGTTTGTTTGGGATTTGGGATGAGTTTCTGTATTGGTGATTTTGGGTCTAGGTTTTAGGTGGTGATGAGTGGTTGAGATGGAGAGGAAGAGAAAAATGAGATTGAGAGAAAAAAAAATTTATCATATAGATATATTATTTTAATATGTTGTATAGGAAAATAAAATATGAGATGTTGGGTGTGTTGTAAATGATATGATATAATAGATAAATTAGCTTTTAAGATGGTAAAATGGGATATAATTTACATACCGGATATGAATGCTCTAACGATCTTAGTATCACATTTAAAACGGAGAAAATGGGCAAATGCCCCTTTCAAAAAAAATCCAGCATTTTGCCCCCTTTCCCAAACTAATTAGGGAAATTCCCTTCTTTTGAAACTCGATTTTCTCAAAATCGAGTTATAAAAAAAAAAAAAATTTAAAATCCAAAACTCTATAGTGGCGTTTTAAGAAGCCTATAGTGACGTTTTAAGGACCTATAGTGGCGTTTTGTAACTCGATCTCCATGAAGTTGAGTTACGTGCAATTTTTTTTTTTTTTTAACCTATAACTCGAGTTCAAGGAACTCGAGTTACAAAATGCTACTATATATCCTTAAAACTTATATGCTCATTAAAAACGCCACTATAGGGCTTAACTCGATTTTGAGAAAATCGAGTTTCAAAAGAGAGACATTTCTTTAATTAGTTTGGAAAATTAGACAAACTGCTGGATTGTTTTTTTAAAAAGGGTAAAAACCAATTTTTTCCCATATAAAACAACTAACCTTAAAAAATAAAAATAAAAACCGATGCATACATATATTTTTTTTTTTGGATACCAAATAAGGGAGATTACAAAAAGGCTGGATTAAACCAGCAAAGTTTAAGAGGCATTATAGTTGCCTGTCTAGCTATATTACATAAGGACTTACACAGCACGTGAGGGACTCAGATCATTTTACAGAGGAATCCATGTAGAACAAGAAAATTGATGTCAGCAAGTCTAACATTGTCCTGCCCATCAGAAGCTCTTCCAGAGTTGAAGACTTTGACTAAACCTCTGCAGTCACTTAGAAACAAAACATGATGAAGACCATGGTTTTCTGCAATGAGACAAGCTTCCACCACAGCTTCAAGTAAAACTCCAGGTGCTGTTCTTGCCAAACTACTATTAACACCAAAAAACATAAAATCTCCCTGTGTGTTTATAGCTTCATATACATGGGCCCTTCTATTCTTCTTCTTGTTTCTGAAACCAGCAACTTTGATAATTAATTGCCAGGGTCCTGCAGCTGACTGGGTTGGTGGTTTAGGTCTACTTGAGAACCAGTTTGAGTTTTGTTGGTCAGAGAATGCATACATATATAAATGAAGTACATGTTCATCAAAAAACATATATATAACATGAAGTACATATTAGCAGTCATTTCAAGCACAAACAGGCAAGTGCAAGAACCAAAAAGAAAACTCATGGTGGGATTCGGCTTATTGGATAGGGTAATAGCTAGTACACACTTCACAACGTACACTCTCTTTAAATTTTGCACTATGCCCTTATACTCTAGTCTTAAAGCAGTCTAAAAGTGGAGCTACTTTCCTAGAAAGTACACAATAATATTACTTGAGGAGAAAAGAAGCCAAGCGTTTGATCAAAGTCTTTGCATTCTCAGTCTCAAAATTCAAGACATGGAAAGCATGATCCTCTCCTTCAACTTGAACCAACTCAGCCTCTCCTTCCCACTTGCTTTTTATCAATTCCTCATAGTAATAAACGCCTCTATCCCTCAGCTCATCCTTCTCAGCCACAGCCACAAGCACTCGAGAACACCCAAGTACAGCCAAGCTGTGTGCTCCAGTTTCAACAAATGGATTGATCATTGGGTTATCAATACCACCAGGAGCATTTGGATATACAAAGTTCCAAACCAAGCATGGCAAAGCCTTGTCATGTCCTTCACTAGCCTCTGACCGTACTGGTTTTGAACCCCAGAAGTAAGGGTGCGTAAGAAAAGCTCCTACAAGTTTAACACCATCATGCAAGCTCTCAACACCAGCTCTCATTGCCGTATTATGCACAATATTAGCACCAGCACTATCACCTCCAAGAAAAACTCGGCTAAAGTCACCATGATTCATCAACCATGGCTCTTTGTTGACAACATTATCATCTTTGACGTGTGATGCAACCCATTGAAGTGCAGCCCAGCAATCTTCATAAGCATTGGGGAGAAAGTGCTCAGGAACTAGCCTATACTCAACTGACACAGCAACAACTTGACCTTGAGCGACCAAACTGTTGAGGAAGCGATGGTGATCAGATGAGAAGGCGGATTCAATGCAGAAGCCTCCGCCATGGTAGTAGACCAAGATGGGAAGCTTTTGGTGGTGGGTTTGATTGAATTTTGGGAGGTAGAGACGAGCAGAGATGGAGGGGTCTAGTGAAATTGTGATGTCTTTTGATGAGACTTCAGTTTCTGGGTCTAGAGGCGATGGGGGCACATAGGGAGTGCCTAAAAGTCGCTCAACTGTACCATCCTTGTACATACGGAGGAATGGAAGAAACTCTTTCTCTAGCTCCTTGGCATCTATCTCCTTGGCAATGGAACCCATTTGTAAGAGAGAATATCACTACCAAATAAATTTTTTGCCAGTGTGAAGAGAGTGAGTGAGCTAAGGATGGACTGGAAGGGATAGAAGTATACATAGGATTCCATAAGGCTCAAATTATCATAGTCTGTCTGGCTGGCTTTTCTTACCTACCTTTTAGTCTTGTTTAGTTGACCAAGACTCATGTACCAAATTATAATTAAAACATTGACCAAAACAAAGTCCTCTCAATAATTTGCTATGTGATGCAGCCTATCCTTTTTGAATTCTTATTTTTGAAAAGTCTATCTTGGAAAGTTAGACGCCCTAAAAAAGCTTTTTGAAAGTTTGTTCTACTAAATTATCTGAAAGATGAAACTTTGTTATACTAATCCTTCAATTGAAAAGAGATTTGGGACAAGTTGGTGGACCGAATTCCTTCATTTAATAGCTAATTGATCGCCCCAAAAATGCCGCATAGACTTTAATTTTGGCATGGATTCTTATACACTTTTTAATATACAATGATATTTTTGAACTACATAAAAGTCCGAAAAAGAAAAATTCTCGTATATAATATAGATAATGACTATATATACATTATTTATTTCACATTCTAAATATGTACGTAAAAAAGGAAATCATAAGCGTGGTGTATATGAAATATAAAATTGTGAGAGAATAAAATATTGCAACCAAGGACTAAACATGTTATTCACAGATCTAGAAGTAAGAAAAATTAATGTTATTCACACTTGCTACCAAAAATGTTATTCACACTTCACAGTCCAACTAGGCAACTTCAATATTATCTTTATTTCAGCATAGAAAGCATATATTATTACTAGATTAGGTGTCGCATACTGCCAGGGTCTCCTTTTTTGGAAAGGACGATAATATATCAAACAAAATGATAAAAGACTAAAGAGTACAGACCAGACTTGTCCGTAGCAAATCTTTCTTCCACCACATTAATTAATTTGCGTGGATTATCAAATACTTTCCACTAGCTAATTTGTGAATTAAATTAGCAAGGTTTGTTGTCATGCATTATCAACGGACAAAGACTTCACTTGGAAGAATATGTTAAGTTATTTAACAACCATTTCTAACTTTATTCTCAAAAAGTCATATAACTACCAGAGTGCATGAAAGGGTTTTTTTTTTTTTTTTTTTTTTTTTTTTGATAAGTGAAAGGGATTGTTTTTGTTGTTAGCTTTTGGAATTCACAAATTCCACGTGGCCAATTAACCATATGTGTAAAAATTTATTGTATGAAAGTTAGGTTATGTTATGCAAATTTGTGTCAAGAAGCTATAATTGAAGAATCTGAAGAACGGAGATTTCGGAACAAAAGGTGTATTCATGTACTCACTCCGCTGAATCAGAAAATTTTTACACATAGTTCCGCCCATGGACAGTTGGAAGAAAGAAGATTATGTTTTGTTGGGATTCTAAAGAAAAAAAGAACAAAAATAGTAATATTAGTGTTTTAAACCAGGTTTATAATACATTATATAACCATAGTACAACTACTAATAAGTATTATTGTTTACTCAAAAAAAAAAAATAAAGATGTTTATTCCACATTGGTTGTGTGTGTCTAGTGTCTGTTATTTATAACTTCAGTTCACAACTATAAAGGTTAGATCATTTTGTAGTTGTACTTTAGTTATGTAATGTATTATAAATTCGGTACACTAATATCACTAACTTTAGCGAGTAAACCCAAAAAAAAAAAAAAAAAAAAACTATATGAGGAGGGAAGTAAAACCCTTTTTTTTTTCTTTTTTACTTTTGACCTCTTCTCTAAAAAAATAGAATTTGGAAAATGCATTTGGCAAAAATGAGGGGTCGTATGGTATAAGAGTTTAAACACATGTTTTCAGTTTTTAAACAACATTATACGCATTTCTACACATTTTTTCACCCACACATTTTTTCAAAAAATACAAACATTATTAAAACAATGTTACCAAACAGCCACTGACTTTTCACATCCTAAAAATGTCAACCAAACATTTCAAATTGGTTTTTTAACAGCATTATATGCCTAAAAAACTATAAAGGGCATTCTGATCAGTAGAGATGTCAAACTCAGCCTGAAGCAGGTAGAAAAACTTCGCTCTACTCTTTCTCGAGCAAGATTATAAAACCTAATTTTAAGTTTTATTAGAGGTTTAATTTTACTAAATCCTTAATATAAACCCTTTTAAGCATGATTTTCAAGTAGTGAAAGCAGTCATATTGCACATCAAGAAATTAAGCCTTTCTCCTTGTTACAAAACATATCACCTTTGTATGAGTTATTCACCCTCGAGCCACATAGTTGTTCTTGAAACCACAAAATTAGTTATATGACAGTGGGTTGCTATTATATCTTTCTACAATTTTGGTGTTAGGCAAGGTTTGTTAATGGAGAAAGCTCATGTAGAAGAATTCTAGAGTTTTGGTGTCACTGCAATGGGAAGTGAGGCGTTTGCTAAGGCTACATAGAGATTCTAGGATTAATTGCAAAGATTTTGTACGTACATTTGACATGGTTAGATGCTACATAGTGGTTTTTTTTCCTTTGAAGAAGTTCTTCATATTTTCGTAAGTGTGCCCTGCCCTTTGCTGCTTTGATTAATATTACTTTTAGATTTATTAACTATTAGTGTGATTAAATTACTGTGTTGTGTTGGATTATTTGTTTGAAATACACATAACGTGTTCAATTAATTCAATTAATCCGATGATTAATTAATAAGTTATGAAGGTCATATATATGCCAGAAACGTCAGAAAATGGCATTAAATACAACAAAAGAGACTCACAAAATATCTTGCAACAAGAAGTCAACAACACTCTAAAACTTTTACACCCTCCAATCCCAACATGCCACATCATCTTATCACGTATTAAAAAATAAATACAACCACACTTAATCAATTCTATAAAGATATGGTGCAAGATCCAAGTTTTATACCCCTAAACTCAGCATTGTCACATTATCATATCATATATTAAAAAATAGGCACAACCAAATCAAATCAATATTTTTTTTTTTATGAATACATCAAATCAATTTTAATACCCATATAAAAATCCAATCCAACTGAGAGTTTATTAAGATGTTATTAAGTGTGATAAAATATATTGAGTTTTAAAGAAGAAGTTGATATGACAATCTCTTATCAAATGGTGTAAATCATAGGTTTTACACCCCACCCTTACCAAATTTAGACTCAAAAAATATCCCACTTTTTAAAAAAAAATTAAAAATAAACACAACAATTTTAAAAAGGTATCTAGGGGTGTGCAGAAAACCCACCGACCCACCGGGTTGGGTCGGTTTTTAAAGCTTGGTGGGTTGGGTTGGGTTGGGTTATAAAAAAAAAAAATCTATAGCGGGTCAGGTTGGGTTTGGGTCATAAAATTACAAACCCGCCAAACCCAACCCAACCCACCATATTTAATATATATTTAAAATATATTTTATATTTAATAAATTTTTATAAAAAAATCAATTGTAGGGCACTTATATATATATATATATATATATATATTGTAAGGACACAATTTGTAACGACCCATAATAATGTTGGGTTCGCACGTAAAAAGGCCCAAACAATATCATTTATAGAGCGTGGGTTTGAAAGGCTAGGCCTTGGTCACAAGACAGTGGTATTCCATGGTGTTCATACATAATTAAATCGTGTTCGCTCTAGGAGTCTTTCTCTTGGAGGCGGGCTGGGAGGCTCTGGTTTTTGGCCATTTTTCCCAGCCCCTTCTCCCGGATTGCTTGTCCCTCTTTTTATATTAGCCTGCGTTCTTTATCCTTCGTCCACGTGTAGGATCGACTTTTCCAAGACTGATACTTGTCCCATCAGCCCATACCCAGAGTGGTTGGAGGTGGTTGTGAAAGTTTAAGTGCATGGCTCTGTCCTGTGAAGAATGTTTTATTACAGTTTTGGCAGCCTTTTACTTGTGCCGTTCCCGCACTGTGATCACTTTTCCTTTTATGGGCATTTATGGCATTCCGAGCAGGAGCTCATCCTCAGCCATTTCCTTAGGCCGTCCATGACTCTCATGATGCGTCATCGGCCCTGTATCTCCTCGGCGCAGGCCTTGGGCCTTAACATGAAATGGGCTGGGGTCACAAACTCTCTGACCCCACAATAGCCCCTCAAAATCCTGCTATCTGACCTCTTGGTCGGAGAGGAGGGTTTTGGGTGATGCCACGCCTTTATTGCGGTCTGCTTAAATCTACCCTTCATCAATGTGGGTGTCTCTTCATCCTGCCGTTTCATTATCCAAAACGCGCCTTTAATGACTTCCCTTTATGAGACCATTTAATTTCGACGGTTATTGACGACGTGGGGAAGTGGAGTGGGTATATTCTTGTTTACAGATTTTCTTGGAAATTTAGATAGATTGAATGCCTCCCGTTTTGCCCTTCATATAAGAAGAAAGGCAAGAGGTTACTTCTCTTACACAGAGACCTTTTAATCCTTTTAAAGTCTGAAACCCTTAGCCTCCCCCAGAGTTTCCTTTATCCGCTAGTTTACACCTTGAATTGTGATACGTTCGAGATAGGAGCGGGAATGAAGAGACCATACCCTTCCCAGAAATACCATGTTCTTCTGAAACTTAAAATAGCTCGGTCAGGGCAGGGATGGCAGAGACTCAAGATACTTCTCATCCTTCCTTCAGTCAAAATCCGAAGCAGGGGCTCGTCGCGTCAAACTTTTGGTGCGACTGAGCTGGGGTCACCCATTATCAGTACCAACCGCTCTCTTATGAGCATAGCTAACATGGCACCAGCATGTTAGGAGTCAGGACTGACGCAGGGACAAAGTATCTCTACTTCTTCCTCTCTTCCTTCACTGGTGCCTCCTTTTGCCTCCCCTTCTTCTTCTTTCCCATCACCAGATCCATCCTGGTGCTTTTCCTTCTTCCTCTTCTTTTCCTCTTCTACCAAGGAAGGTCCTCCTCTCAATATGGGTGCTACTGGGGCAGAATTTGGAAAGACTTGGGAGCAGAGCTTAAGAAGACTTCTGGCTGTTTGTTTGTTTTTTTTTTTTGTTTTTTTTTTTATTGTTTTTGTAATTCGTTTCCTACGTGGGCTTGTTTAAACCCTTCATTGTACGCTGTAATACCTCTTTATATTAATAAAAGTCATCATTGCTTTATTTCGTATATTCTATCTCTTCTTTTTGAAATGGTTATGCCGTGAATAGACGTACTACCCTGTGACTTCTTTTTTATTTTTATACTCTGAACGATACTTAGGGCCAAAATCCCAGTTAATAAAAAGACCTTGCTCTGTGCTTATTGAAACTATCCGACATAATAATGCCGATTTGAATAAATGATACTTAGGGCTGAAATCCTTACTAAGAAGAAAAGGAAAAGATATTATGATGAGCTTATTAGAGCTGTCTGGCATAACAACGCCGACCTGAGAAAACAATACTTAGGGCCGAAATCCCTTACGAAGAAAAAAGATGTCATTATGAACTTATTAGAGGTATCGTGTACAATAAGACCGACCTGAAAATGGGTTGTATACCCCAAACTTGAACGAGGTGATGGCTGAATGCTCGATGCCAACTTGAAAATGGGTTGTATATCCCAAACTTGAACGAGGTGATGGTTGAACGCTCGATGCTATGTAGGCAGTAATCACCCGAGGATATATAACCCAAAATGTACAGCCCCTGCAGGTCGCTGAGTAATAAGGCGTTTCTCCATCTTCCTAATAACTTTCATAGCTTTAACCCTTTCTGGTATTTGGTCCGAGGACTGAGCGACTTAGAATTCTTCTTAAGTAACTGACTTTTCCATAGGTTTGAGTCCGAGGACCATACAATACCTTGGTTCTGCCCAAAACTTGATTTCTTAAGTAGTTGGTTTCCCCATAGGTTTGAGTCCGAGTACCATGCAATACCTTGGTTCTATCCAAAACTTGATATTTAAGTAGTTGGGGGAATTAACCCATCGGCTATGGCGTGGGACCTTGGTTTAGGGGGATTAGCTCCTCGGCCAAGCCCCTAGAACCATCTGTACTGCTGACGCTACGAAGCGCAGCCCCTAGTGGGACTTTTCGCTAGAACACTACATCCGGCTGTTGGAAATGATGTGAGGGACTATCTCAACCCACTACCTGTGCCAAGACACAAGCCTTTCCCACAGACGATACCAATTGTAAGGACACGATTAGTGGCGACCCAAAACGATGTTGGGTTCGCACGTAAATAGGCCCAAACAATATCATTTATAGAGCGTGGGTTTGAAAGACTAGGCCTTGGTCACTGGACGGTGGTTTGTCGTGGTGTTCATACAGAATTAAATCGTGTTCGCTCAAGGAGTCTTTCTCCTGGAGGCGGGCTGGGAGGCTCTGGTTTTTGGCCCTTTTTCCCAGCCACCTCTCTGGATTGCTTACTTTTCCTTTTATACTAGCCTGTATCCCTTATCCAACGTCCACGTGTGGGTTCGACTTTCCAGGACTGATACTTGTCCCATCAGCCCATACCCAGAGTAGTTGGGGGTGGTTGTAAAAGTTGAAGAGTATGGCTCTGTCAGATGCAGAGTTTTGAATAGCAGTAATGGTAGCTTTCCCTTTGTCCTTGGTCATTATACTATCCAGTGTCTCCTTCTCTATTGACATAAATATTTTAGATTTTTTCCCAAACTATTCCTATACCGTTTTTGCCCTTCCTTCTAGGAGGACCTCGGATATGCCAAGGACAGAATCATCATCGGCTGTGTCTCAAAACTATTTGGACTTTTATTACCTATCCTCGGCTATACCCTTCCTCGGCTCGGGCCTTGGGCCCCAATGTAAAAATGGGACAGGGCCACAAATTATTGGACCCCACAACAACATTTTCATAACAAATCCTAGATGTTAAGTTGTTACTAATTATAATTTGAACCAACCACTGAAATTATGTTTTTACTCACCAATAACAGCTAGTAACAATCTACCACTTAGGATTTGTTGTGAAAAATGTTGTAGACGCATCTCTCTCTCTCTCTCTCTCTCTCTCTCTCTCTCTCTCTCTCTCTCACATTTGATAAAAAAAATTATTTTATTTATTGGCTAATATTTGAGCTTAATTAATACTATTACAATGAATAACTCTATTAGATAAAATTTAGGGGCATTTTTTACTTGGGCGCCTTACGCAACTGCATCATTCGCCTATACTATTGAGCCGCCCCTGTAGCCACCACCACCACAAGTCACAACCCATTACAAAATTTGATCATCCTATCACAAACCTCGATCGACCCATCAACCGAGAAACACAAATCAAACCTAAACCCAAAATCAAATTTGATCAACAACCATACAATGGTAATCCAAACAATGAGAGAGACCTGAGGTCTTGCTCATTTTGGTGATGTGGGTGATCAGTCTTGCCATGGCCGAAGTCACTAAGGGTGGCATCATAGAGAGAGAGAGAGACAATGGAATATAAAGAAAAGTAACGAATAAAATAATAATAATAATAAAAGAAAAAAAGTTATTTAAATAAAATAGAATGTAGAATAAATAATTTGATATAAGTATTTTTGTAAAATAGTTGTGTAAAATAGAAAAAAAAAAATGTAAATCCTTATACTAAAATGGACATAAATTTTTGTATGAGCTGATATGAATGTTCTAATGACTAATGGACAAAATGAAAATATAGAATTTGGGATAACTTTGGCAGAGAAGCAAATCTCATGTAAAAAAAAATTGACTTAGACTTTAAAATTTACCTGGAAGAGGAGAAGATGGGATGAGGATTGAAGACGGGTTAATAATTGTTTATTTGTATTTAGCATTATATACTATTATTCTATCCCTTGTAATAGCAAGCTAATTGTTTCTTGTCCATGGGATTATTAAATATGATTTGCGAAAAAAATTGACTTGAACTGGACTCAAATAAACCCGAATCATGTTGTGTTCGGGTATAGATGCGGGACAGGGTGGAGCCTCTTCTGATTAGACCCGACCTGCATTGTATTTGTTGCTATCCCAAAGAAACTGTGAAGACAATTGAATTCTACGTCTATGCTTTCTAGTCTTGATGGTGTTGTAATGTAAGACAGCCGGAGAATTAACAGTGTCACAAGACTCGTTCTTCACCCCATGTAAAGGTCTAGAAGGATTACTTGGGTTGGTTCCCTAAAAAATAAAATAAAAAAAAGTTGTCGGCTGACTTGGGTCTTTTTTTTTTCCTTTAAATGTTCTACCCAAGAGTCCCTTTTTCTTTACCTTTTTTTTTTTTTTTTTAATTTTTAAATAATATATATGTACAAACACCATGCTCCTTCAGTATATATAGTGAAGTGAACCAAGATTTCAGCACCTCTCAATTCAATAGTCATAGCTCCCTAAGTTTAAGCTCTCCCCAAAAGTTTCCTTTTCTCCACACGCCAAAAAAGAAAAAAAAAAGCTCTTAAATTTTGTTGTTATCATAAAGATCATGGATAACATCCCGTCCCAGCATCCATACATCCAAGCTGCAAGTCAGTCCAGCCAATTGGCCCAATTCTGCTACTATCACAACAAAGCCATTAGACTCTTACTCTCAGTCTCAGCCTTATCTATCTTATTTTCTAGCTTTTCATTACTCCTTTTCCTTCTCCTCTCTTTTCATGCCCACAACATTTCGACTTTACCCATGAAACTCTTCGGCTACACAATTGACAAGAACTACATGTTCCTACTTTGCAATGGACTCATAGTTTTTATAGTCAAGAATTCTGGTCTGGTTGGGAATTCTCATTCTCAATCAGGGGATAATCTTTATCTTAATGAAGAACATGGCATCAAAAATGGACATAGGCAGCAATCAGTACCTGAACTATCAGAGAATAAGGCATTGGATTTGGATGAAAGTAAAATTGTAGTTATGGAGTTTGAAGAGGAACAAGTAATAGCAAATAGGTCTTTGTCATTGATTACAGTAGTTGGAGGAGGAGAAAATGAGCTTTTGACTATGCAAGATGAAGAAGAAGAAGATGGATTTGGGCTACTGAGTACAGAAGAGCTAAACAAAAGATGTGATGATTTTATAAGAAAGATGAAAGAAGAAATCAAATTTGGAGCCAAACAATTGGTCGTAGTTTAGTTTTGGCAATCAAAAGCCACACTGTGCTAGTCAATCACCCTGTTGGTGTAAGATGTCTGTGACTTGTAATTTAGTTTTCCTTTTTCTGGAGGGTCTCTCTATGACTCGTAATTTCTTCTTTACATGACTCTAGATTATGAGTAGAGTTTTACTCTGCCAAGTCCCAGCCCTCTATTGTTCTAATTCTAATTTACTTTAAGCCTGTGTAATAGTAATAATCTTAAGTTTTTTTAATTCTTGGTCATGTAATAGTAATAATAGTCTTGTAATAGTAATAATCTTTCATAAGCACAGCATGAGGTGGGTTTTTGCTTGTAATCAACATCATTAAATGTTTAAATATAAAGACCAAGACAGTCTTTTTAAGTAAATTTCAACTATCGACTAAGGGCTGTGCGTAAGACTTTGAAGGTGTATAATATATGTGAATAGATTAAAAAATATATATTATCAATCATTAAATAAATTAATTAAGTAACTTGTGAACAAATTCGAATTTATTTTGACAAAAAAATAAATGAAACTTGAACATGTAGAGTGAACAGTGCACGGGCCCATTTTTAAATGTATGAATAGTGCCGTGGGGTCCATTTTTAATGAAAGTTTTGTTGAAAAAAGAGGTTTGTAGGTCCCATGAACATTGCACGGGACCCACTGGAAAAGCCAACACAACCATTGATGATGCCAAAACTCGTCAGTAAGTCACACAATCCTCACATGCTCAAGACAACACCTGCACAACACAGAACAAGAAGACCTTAGGAGAGTACTGGTGTGGTACCAGCCAAAGACCCTCCGAAGGTTAAGTTAGAGAGCTTCTCACAATTTTAGAGTGTCAGAACTGGGGTAAATTATGCGTACCTTGATTTCTGAGAGTTTTGGGTTTTTATTGTAGTGTAGAACCAACCTTTATTTCTTGGCGAAGAAGGTGTTTCCTTGTGGGGAAGATCCTCATAAACATGCATATATTGTAGGATTCTTTCCATGTTAGGATTCCCTCAACTAGGGTTAATCGTAGAGCGCAAGACATTTCCATGTGGGGTTTACCCAAGTCATGTGAGTGCCACATGGCCTTGGTATTCGTCGGCCTTTAGCCCAAGAACCCAAAATCCGTCCATAAGGACAATCCATCTACCTTGTTAGCTTTGCCTTCCATCTACTTTATTAACTCTGCCTTCCGTCTACTTGGCGTGATCGTTAGTCACACCTTCCTTGCTATTTTCTTCAACTAGTAAGTATTTTTTATGTCGAATTCCCTTGCAACTTATTTAAATTTTGTACATCCGTCATCTATATGAACCGTCAGAGTCTTAGGGTTTATTCGTCACGTGTAGGTGACATGTCTAGTGCGTCGAGTGAGCAATCGTGTGTCCACAAAGGAGCGGGCTACAATGAGGTGTTTTCGTCAGGTCGGGACGACCCTAGCACCTCAAGCGATGAAAGGAATCCATCGGCCTCCTCACCTTCCACAAGGGATGAGGATTTGGACACAGATGGGTTAGAGAATGACTCCACTGACGATCAAGTTGGTGCTGAACCCCCCACTCAATCCATAATAGGTCCTAATGGACTTGGGAGTTCATCATGCTTCCATTGTGGATGGTCAATGATTTCATTTCCTCCATCAAACAAACACATTTTGATACGCTTAGGGAGAAGTATCAGACACCCATCCACGTACCCATCTGTCTATCCTACAAGTCCGAGAAGTGTTACTATAGGGGTGTTGATGACGTCGAGGTGTACGAGCAAATGCTGAAAGCAAGACTCAGATTCCCATTGAGTGCTCTTCACCGTCATCTCCTTTAATACTTAGGGTTGGCCGTCACCTAAATCTCCCCGAATGCCTAGAGGGTTTTCCGAGGCGTGGAAGTTTTATATGGGGTGATGTCTGACGGGGCACATAGGTTGACGGTGGAAGAGCTTTTCCATTGTTACCGTCCTTTTGAGATCACCCAGTCTAGGGGTATGTACAGTTTCTTACCGAGGAGTCCGTTACTTAGGTTAGTGTGCAAGACACCAGATTCCAACAAAAACTGGAAAAGTTGTTACTTTTTCATCCAAGAAGATGACCGGATGTGTCATCCCGATGACCAAGAATACCACTTTCCGTTGGCTTTCTTGACCATCACCACATTGGTCAGCCAGTCAGGGTAGTACACTTCTCGTATGATATCTACTTCCTGTAATTTGCGAACCTCATTGGCTTTGGCTTTGTCTCGCTCCTACGCGAACACCCGTTTTTCTACCGAATGTGAAGGAAAGAGGACGATACGTTCAATTTATGGACTATGATGAACGGATTAATTCCAAGCATGTCTTCATGACTCCAAGCGAACACGTGTTGGTTTTCCCTTAAGAGTGTTGTGAGCACCTAACGGACTAGTGGGCTAGCTAGAGTGCTGATCTTGGTTGTTCATTTAGGCCTGGAATCGTCAAGAAGGACTTCTTCCAGTCCTTCCACCGGTTCTGCCACCGTCCGCTCTTCCTCTATACATATAGTCTGCAAATGATCGTCCATTTTCAGTATGGCAATGTAGCATTCACACGCCACCACTTGATCTCCTCTTACTTCTCCCACTCCATACTCGGTGGGGAACTTGATCATCAAATGGTAAGTCGAATTTACGGCCTTCCATGAATTCAAAGTGGGGCAACCCAATATGGCATTGTAAGCGGCTGAACAGTCAACAACCAGGAACGTAACATCCTTGGTGATCTGCTATGGGTAATCTCCAATTGTTACAGGCAAAGTGATTGCTCCTAAGGGGTGTACCATTGTCCCTCCGAATCCAACAAATGGCGCGTTAACTGGAATCAGTCGTTCTCTATCAATCCTCATCTGCTAAAACGCTAGGTAGTAGAGGATGTCAACAGAGCTCCCATTATCCACAAGAACTCGATGGGTGTTGTAGTCCCCTACCCTTATACTAACCATGAGCGCATCGTCGTGTGGGTGGTGGAGATGCCTGGCATCTTCCTCTGTGAATCCAATTACAAGGTTGTCGGTCCACGCCATCTTCAAGACGAAGCTCGTCAACTGGATGTTCTGAACCATCCATAGGTAGGTTTTGTGGGCCTTCTTGGATGAGCCAAATGTTGAGGTTCCCCCTACGATCATCCTTATGTCTCCCAATAGGGGTCTGGGATGCTCGTTTTCTCTCCAAGCAGGCTTCTCTTAAGGCTAGTCCGTCCCTTCTTTACCAATGAACCTCTGCAACTTCCCTTGCCTGATAAGAGCTTCTATATATTACTTTAAGTCATAGCAATCGGATGTATCATGACCGTGATAGCGGTGGAAACGACAGTATTTGTCTCTAAACCTCTTGCTAGGGTCTCCCTTAAACTTGTCAGGGAATGTCAAGGCTCCTTTATCCTTGATCTACATTAGGACTTGATCAATTAGGGTGTTCAAAGGGGTGAAGCTTGTGAATCTTCCCGTGGGAGGCTAGGAGCGTCTATCTTCCCTTCTATCTCCTATCCTAGCTATCTTTTGCCCCATTTCCTACCGTGCTTCCTCCTGTCTTTCTCTCTTCTTAGGTTTCTCTTCGCGAGCTAGCAGGGCGTCCTCCTCGTTCATGTACTTAGTAGCCCTATAGAGTACATCTAACATAGTTTTTGGGTTGTTTTTGTATGAAGAGAATAAAAACTTACCCTTCCGTAGCCCATTCATAAATACGGCCACAAATATCTTGTTGTCAGCTTCATCGATTAAGAGGGCCTCTTTGTTAAAGCAGGCTATGTAAGACCTCAATGTCTCATCCTCCCGTTGCTTGATACTCATCAGGCATGTAATGGACTTATTATACCAGTGTCCCTCGATAAAGTGAAAGGCAAACTAGGCGCTCAACTCCTTAAAGGTACTAATGGAGTTGGGTGTCAACCTGCTGAGCCAAACTCTTGCAGGACTCTTCAGCATAGTGGGGAAGGCCCTGCACATAATCTCATCTGCCACTCCTTACAGGTGCATCAAGGTCTTGAAAGACTCTAGGTGATCTAAGGGATCCTTAGATCCGTCGTAGCTCTCCACCTACGGCATACGGAACTTTGGTGGAAGGGGGAACGAAGTGCCGAATGCGGTGAATGATGAATCAGTTCGATGGACCAAGTCATTGAGGTCGCTAGACACCTGTCCTTTGAGGGCGTTCATCATGAAGTCCATCTATTCCTTCATCTGCTGCATCTCCGTGACTATGTGAGGTGGAGCTATATCCGCAGTGGATGGACGGCTTGTGTCTTGTCGCTCTAGTCTGCTTGGGACGTTGCTACATTCCGGCCCCTCTTGGTCCCTCCACTCAACGTTGGTGCCTTTTTGGTCCTCTTTTTAAGTGTTAAGCCTCGTGTTCTTTTGGCACAGCTACTCTTCTAGATCATGGTTTTGTTTGGTATGGCATTCCACTGCTGCCGCGAGAATCTGAACCTATCTCTCAAGGGTCGTGGTGCGTGGTTCGTCACCTTGATGGTTAGTGGTGGTTGTCATTGAACGAGTAAGTATCATGCAACTTTTTGTCCGAGAAGTGTTAAGTATGGCTTACTTCCTATCTTCCTTTCCACAGACGGGGCCAACTAATGATGCCGAAACTCGTTAGTAAGTCACACAGTCCTCACATGCTCAAGACAACACTTGCACAATACAGAACAAGAAGACCATAGGAGAGTACTAATGTGCTACCGGCCAAAGACCCTCCGAAGGTTAAGTTAAAGAGCTTTTCACAACTCTATAATGCCAAAACTAGGGTAAATTATGCGTACCTTGATTTCTAAAAGTTTTGGGTTTTTATAGTAGTATAGAACCGACCTTTATTTCTTGGCGAAAAAGGCATTTCCTTGTGGGGAAGATCCCCATAAACGTGCATATATTGCGAGATTCTTTTCATATTGCGATTCCCTTAACTAAGGTTAATCGTGAGGCGCAAGATATTTCCATGTGGGGTTTACCAAGTCATGTGAGTGCCACATGGCCTTGGTATCCGTCAGCATTGGGCCCAAGAACTCAGAATCCGTCCATAGGGACTATTTGTCTATTGGAGAGGGGTCCATTTGTCATGTGGTCTATCCGTCCATTGCTCCATTTGCTACCTTATTCCCAACGGCTCACTAATTCAGTACCGTTAGGTTTATTTAAACGGATCTGTCATCCTTGATTTTCATCCACTTCAGCCACAGAACGCGCTTTTCAAAAAAATAAATAAATAAATAAAAACGCAAACGCAGATGCTTATAATCAATATCCAAATGAGTACTGTGGGAACCACGGATGAGACTGTTGGGCCTTAACTCACTTGGGCTCACAATTTATTTGTAGTGGGCTTAAGGATTTCCTACTCTGGGTCGTTCTCGGCAGAGAGACTCAAAGCAACACTCAGTATCTTCTTCTCCCTTGACTGTTTTCTCTCTATTTTTCTGAACCCCTTCTTCCTCCCAAACTTCTGCTATTTATAGCTAAGGTTAGTGGTGAGATTACGATTTCAACCTCCGTTAATACTATTGAAGGTCCAATATTATCTGATTTAAGTGGGTATTTAGGTGAGAGTGGGGTGCAACAATTATGACCTTGGAACTTGGTTCCAGCTTAGTCGATAGTGCTCGGTAATGCAGTTTACCGAGCATATCATGATTTTCCCGGACACGGTTCATACGCTCGTTCGGGAAAGCTTATGCCGAGCACTTATCAGAATTCAAGACCCAAAATTAGTTTTTACGCTAAGGCAGATCCAAGAAGGGCTTAGGGCAATGGGGCTGTTCCCGTTGGGCCTGGGCCCAAGGGCCTATATGGGTCTTGGGATCTCGGTGCCGTACATTAGCCCCCCTTTGATTCATACCCAGTTGTCGGGAAGAATCAAGGAGCTGGCTGAGCCTTTTGACCTCAGAGATTTTTATGGCCTGGGAGTCGTGGTTACGGTTTCTCATTAATGCTCATCTCAAAAGACGTGCCGTTTTGCAGTGCCAGGTACAGTTGTCATTATTTCCTGACGCTTCGTGAACCGGAGCGGCGCGCATATCGGTTACGTTTGGCATTCGCAGGGCCATTCGTAAATTGTGCCCATTTATTGCTTGATTAAACGTTTCTTTACCCCCCTTTCTGACTCTATAAATAGTTCCCCACAGAACATTCTCTCATTTTTCCTCCACCTTTGATATTTCGCGCTTACTCTCTGCCAACCAACTCTCTGTGTGCTTACTCTCCTGCCCAGTGTTCCCTTCCTCCTTAGAACCCAAAGTAAGTTTTTATTCCCCTTTCTATTCCTTCAACTTATTTCTTCAAGTTCCCTTTCATAACATTAGGTGTTATAGATGGGTTACTCTTATCTTCTAGAGTCCCCGGATGCCTTGGCCACCTTTAGGAGCACATTTAGTATTCCCGATGACGTGGATGTGGCTTACTACCACGAGAGTGATATTGCTCTCTACCGAGGATTTGGTACAGCCTTCTTTCCTCTGATGGCAATTTTAGAAGGCAGGGTTAGGTTCCCCGTGGATCCCCTTTTAACCGATACACTTAGGTACTACGGACTGTGTCCCGACCAGCTTCCCCCCAACTTTTACCGAGTAGTTAGCTGCGTCAGTAGGTTGAACCATACCTTTGATTTACAGTTAAATTATCATGACATTAACCATATGTATAGCCTCTGTGGGAACAAAGCTTCGAACTATTACCTAAAGACACGAGGTAATCGGGTACGGCTGATATCATGCCTGCCTGATTCGAACAGGAACTCCGCCGGGGAGTTCGTTCGGGTGCGCGGCAATTGGTTTGCCGGGGACGTCCCTTGCCCCCTTTCACGGCGTGAAGTGGGTTTGTACCAATCCCTTGATCTAATTGTTTTCCTCCATTTTTCCTTTTATTTTTATTGAAGTAAATCTTTATAATCAGATACTGATATGACACTTGTTCTTTTGCAGACGGCAAAGTGTTTGTTCCGGACATCAAAACCGTCCACGCCAAGGATTTGAACTTCATCCTTCGTTCCGAGATATACGTGCATTGGGACGGACAACTCCAGGCTTCGCACCTGATCCTCGGAATAGAGCCAGTTTACTCCAACTTGCAGAACTTTAAGCAGGCACTTCTAGTTGACAATCCCCTGCTGTCATACATAAACGTTCGGTACGCGAACTTCTTGCCGCTGAAACTTACAACCGGGGAGGCGAGGGATTTTGGACGGCACTTCACCTGCTCGGACGAGCTAGCCCCTTTGCGAGACGAGTCCGCGGAACGGGTGTCTCGGCGCCTTAGAGAGTTAGCCCACGAAGCTATCCAACAAGAGGGCCCTGTTCAAGAGCAGCCGCAGCCCGAGAATCCCCCGGTCGAGCCTCAGCAACCAGTGGTTGAAGCAGCTGCCTTGTCAATTGAAGCTATCCAATCCAGCGGAAGGATGGTGTCAAGGAAGGTCATGACCATTGACCGTTTCGTGCCCGGTGCACGGCAGCCCAACCAGCCCCCACCTTCTCAGGGCTGGGGCCAGGGGCCTCAGCCTCCACCCTCTTCTCAGGCTGGATGGGCCCGTAAGAAACAAAAGGTAACCGATCAACCTTCCATGGGCCCGGGAGATGCTGCCGTCCAAACTCCTCCCCAACAAACAGGGGGGATCGTTATCCGTGAGCCGCAGACCCAGGCTGGTACGGGGGTTGCGTCCTCCTCCCAAGTGGCTCCAGCATGGAAGCCCAAGTTCTTATTGGACGGCAAGCCATTGCCTTCAACCGCCTGTGTTCGGATGTGGAAGAAAGGCGAGGGTGGCCGTATTGCCCAAACTCTGGCCGAAGGTCTTCTTCTTCCTGAGGACGTGCACGCCTTCGAGCAGGGATCTGAGGAGTCTGTGGGGCGCCAGTTAGAATGGCACACCATTGCAGTAATTATTTAGTTTATTTATTTCTTCCCATACATTCACTTCTGCTTCCTTATTAACCTTTGTGCTTGTTAGGCTGCCCAACTAGCTCACATAGTGGCTGGCCGGGTACGGGATCTTGCCGAGGAAGTTGAGCGCGAAAAGGGGGCGCGGGAGTCAGCGGCCAAAACGGCCAAGGAAAAGCTAAAGGTAGCTAAATCCGCCGAGAAGAAGGCTGCTGCCGCGGAGAAGAACAGGGCATTGGCGGAAAAGAGGTGTGCGGAGCTCTTGACTAAGCAGAATGAAACGGAGGTTAAGCTAGCTGAAGCCATCAGCCTCAATACTTCCAATGCCGAGGAACTGGCCAACCTTAGGGCAGCCCTGGTGGCCTGCGAGCAAAAGTGGTACAACGAAGGCTTTGCTGATGCCGAAAGATCTGCAGAGCCGGTAATGGCCCAGGCTCGGAACCTGGGTTTTGAGGCCGGGTGGTTCGCCGCTCTCCAAGCACTGGGAGTTCTAGAGGATTCACACCTGAGGGACCCCGACCAAATTCCTTTTCCGAGCCCTGTTACTGCCATGCAGGATCCCCCGGCTGCTGTTGATGAGGAGGAAACGGCAAGCATGAGGGAGCTGGTTGAACAAATTGACGCTCATGCCGAGCCAGAGGACATGAAAGCCACCAGCATCCCGACTGTGCAGGACCTTCTCGGCGAAGACTCGCGTTTCCCCCTGACCAACCAGTCAGAAGTGACGGACCCGGCCCGACCCTCCAGCTGATTTTTTTGCAGTCCTTTTATGCTTTTACTTATTTTTATCGCATTTCCAAATTAATGGTTTATTTGCCTATGTCACCGGGATGTGGTGAACGAACAATTACCTTTACTTGTTTGATTGGTAAACCGTTTTCCTTTTCTGAATTTCGTTTTAATCCGTTGAATGAATTTCTATCTATTTGTATGTTTCGCTTGGATCATGCCAGTGTTTTGGCCGTTTAATGGAATGATACCCCCAAAACCTATTGCGCGGTGCTTTGGAGAATCCGAGAGCGCCAATGGATTTAGCGTTTGTAAAGGGTTAAGGTTCCCGTATGTTCGGTGATTGTGATTCTATCGAGGGTGATGTTCCTGTTTTTTTATCCTTTTATTCCTTGGTGGTGATAAGGCTTTCACCCGCTCGGCAAATTTAGCTTAACCAAGAGCCAGGTTTCTATCCTTTGTGCTTTTAGTGATAAGGTTTCAACCTGCTCGGCGATTTTAATCGAGCCGAGGGCCAGGTCTCTGTCCTTAGAGATTTTAGTTATAAGGTTTCCACCTGCTCGGCGATTTTAATCGAGCCAAGGGTCAGGTTTCTGTCCTTAGAGAGTTTAGTTATAAGGTTTCCACCTGACCGGGGATTTTAATCGAGCCGAGGGCCAGGTTTTCGTCCTTAGAGATTTTCGTTATAAGGTTTCCACCTGCTCGGCGATTTTAATCGAGCCGAGGGCCAGGTTTCTGTCCTTAGAGATTTTATTTGCAATTCTCTTGGTGTGTAGTTACGGAACCAAAAACAGCATATACAAATAACTTCGTCATAATCTTGATTTTAGCAAAATACAAGTTCTGGCTTACACGGATGGTCATGCGTAGAACTTCTTTAAGTTGTTGGCGTTCCACGGCCGAGGAAGCGGCCTTTCGTCAAGGTCTTTCAATTAGTAGGCCCCTACACCAGCGATGGCTGTAACTCTGTACGGTCCCTCCCAGGTTTGAGCAAGCTTCCCTGTAGCTATGTCTCACATGTTTCCCACGACTTTTCTTAGCACCAGTTCTCCAGCACTGAATTCCCTCCCCTTTACATTTCGGTTGTATCTTTGGGCTAGTTTCTGCTGATACTCGACGAGCCGTATGGTCGCGGCTTCCCTGCATTCTTCTAGCCAGTCCAAACGCTCCATCATCAGGTCGGCGTTCTGGACGGGGTCAAACCCTGCGACCCGTGCACTACATAAGCTCACCTCAGTCGGTATCACAGCCTCCGCTCCGTACGTCAAAGAGAACGGGGTCTCACCCGTGGATCTTCTGGGGGTCGTACGTAAGCCCATAATACATTGGGTAGCTCTTCTTCCCATCTTTCTTTCGCCCCGTCCAACTTTCTCTTGAGCCCGTTCAAAATAGTCTTGTTCACTGCCTCAGCTTGGCCGTTGCTTTGTGGGTAAGCTGGGGTTGAATACTTGTTCCTGATGCCGAGTTCGCTGCAAAAGGTCCGAAAAGCTTTGCTATTGAACTGTAGCCCATTGTCTGTTACTAGCGAATTTGGCACCCCAAACCTTGTGACTATGTTTTTCCATACAAACTTTTTCACGTCAGTATTCTGGATATTTGCCAAGGCCTCGGCTTCCGCCCATTTTGTGAAGTAATCTACAGCCACCAATACAAAACGGCGGTTCCCTGTTGCTCGGGGGAATGGTCCGAGGATGTCAAGCCCCCATTGCGCGAACGGCCATGGGCTGCTGACGGGATTTAGATGACCTGCAAGCTGATGGATCAAAGGGGCGTGCTTTTGACACTGTTCGCAGCTCCGAACATATTCAGCGGCATCCTTCTGCATCTGTGGCCACCAAAACCCCTGGGTCATCGCTCTGTGTGCTAAAGATCGTCCCCCAACATGGCCGCCACACACTCCCTCATGTAGCTCGGTCAGAAGCTCTCTGACTTTCTCGGGATGTAAGCATAAAAGGTAAAGGCCTGCAAAGGACTTTCGGTACAATTTGTGGTCCGAAGACAGCCAGTACCGGGGAGCCACCCGACGAATCTTATTGGCCTCGTCTTCATCCTCCGGAACTTTATCCTCGGCAAGGAAATCTATGATCGGGTTCATCCAACACGGATTGGCCACTGCTACCTTCGTAACCTCTACTCTGGCTTGGTCAGGAATACTCTTCACACTGATACTTGACTCCCTTATAAGTTCTATCGTGACTAGCCGTGGTGTGTCCTCGGTAGCCGATGAGGCTAACGTGGCAAGTGAGTCGGCGTGTTTGTTTTGTGACCGAGCTACCTGGGACACCTTTACCATTCCGAATTGACCGATAATCTGCTTGGCCACACTTAGATAAGCTTTCATTCTAGAGTCCCGAGCCTCGAAGTCTCCTGTGATCTGATAAACAACCAGCCGAGAGTCCGAGTAAATCTCAACATCTTTTGCGCCTAGATGCGATACGGCTCTCAAACCGACCAGTAGGGCCTCATACTCGGCTTCATTGTTTGAGGCTTTGAATCCCAATCTGAAGGAGTGTTCCAATCATATGCCCTCAGGGGTGATTATGACAATGCCAGCCTCGGCCCCCATAGCATTTGAAGCGCCGTCCACAAATACCCTCCACGGGCGAATTTCTGCACTACAGATTACCTTGCCGTCATTCTTGGGTGTGAATTCTGCGATGAAATCTGTGAGAACATGTCCCTTCACCGAGCTTCTAGGTCGGTATCTTATGTCAAACGATCCCAACCGAGTCCCCCATTTGGCAATTCGGCCTGTGAAGTCTGATCTCTTTAACAGTGACTATAATGGATACTCGGTGAGGACGAACACCGTATGAGCCTGGAAGTAATGTGGCAACTTCCGAGTGGCGTGCACCAGGGCTAAAACTAACTTCTCCAAGGGCAGGTACCTTGTCTCGACATCTACCAAGGTTTTGCTTATGTAATACACTGGCATTTGTACTCCTTGGTCCCTTAGTAACACAGCACTTACGGCATCGTCGGTGACTGGGAGATACATAAACAAATCCTCCCCAGGCTCCAGGGCCGTCAACCTTGGTGCATTTGCCAAGTATTCCTTCAGCTCTCGAAAAGCCTCATCACATCCCTTGTCCCAACGAAACCCCTTCCACTTCTTCAGAAGTTGATAAAACGGCCGGCAGCGATCAGCAAACTTGGAGATGAATCGGTTTAGGGTGGCCAACATTCCAGTGAGCACTTGTACCTCCTTGGGATTGCTCGGTGGTTTGAGGCGGTTCGCGGCCTCTATTTGGTCGGGGTTAGCCTCTATTCCCCGAGTAGAGATCAGATAACCCAGGAACTTGCCAGCCCCCACACCGAAAGTGCACTTCTCGGCATTCAGGCGCAATTTATGCCGCCGTAGTATCTCGAATACTCCCCGGAGGTCTTCCGTATGCTGTGACTCTTTTCTGCTTTTTACTACCATGTCGTCAATATATACTTCAACCGTGCATCCAATTTTTTCTCGGAACATTCTCGTCATCATCCGCTGGTACGTGACTCCGGCGTTCTTCAATCCAAACGGCATGACCTCGTAGTGATAGTTTGCATTCGGGAATATAAATGCTGTCTTTTCTTGATCCTCGGGCGCCAAGGCAATCTGGTGGTAGCCTTGGAAGGCATCCAAGAAGCTCATCCTCGGGTGCCCATACGTGGCGTCTACTAGTTGGTCAATCTTGGGCATTGGGAATGGGTCCTTGGGACACGCCCTGTTCAAGTCTGTGAAGTCCACACAAACTCTCCATTTACCGTTCTTCTTCTTCACTACAACAGTGTTTGCTAGCCATCTCGGGAAGAATATTTCTTTTATGACTCCAGCCTCCTTCAGCCATTGGACCTCCAGGTTTACTGCGTCGACATGTTCCTTTGATACTCTTCTCGGTTTCTGCTTCTTCGGGGGAAATGATGGGTCCACGTTGAGTTTGTGGACAATGAACTCGGGATCTACGCCAGGCACTTCATATGGGTTCCATGCGAAAACATCTACATTCTGCAAAAGGAACAAAAACATCTCTACCCTTTCCCGATCATTCATGTTTGTACCTATCTGGAAATACCTGTCAGTATCTGGAAGAATTCTAACCTTCACTACCTCCTCGGCCACATCCGCCCCCGTTTCCCCTCGGGGCTTCTGTAATTGCTATGAAGTTTCTTTCTCGGCCTGTTCAGCTTGTCCGAGCTGTTCATTTTTCCATCTGACCGCGGCGACAAGACACTGCCTCGCCACTTGTTGGTTCCCCCTCACCTCGGCAACTCCATACTCAATGGGAAATTTTACTTTCACGTGGAGGGTGGACGGAACAGCCTTCATGGCGTGAATCCACGGCCTCCCCAGGATTGCGGTATACGGTGAGAATGATCGAACTACTATGAAGGTAACTATAACTCCCTTGCCTTCCATGTCCACCAGGAGAGAGATTTGTCCTTCGGGAATTACGACTCTCCCGTCAAATGAAACCAGCGGCGTGTCATATTTCGCCAAATCCTGGGTCTTCAATTCGAGCCCTTCGAAGAGGTCCGGGTACATGACGTCAGCCCCGCTCTCTTGGTCGATCATTACCCTCTTCACCAGGAACCCGCCTATCCGGGCCATTACCACCAAAGCATCGTCATGAAGTTGGACTGTTCCTTCCAAATCGTCTTCTCCGAACGAGATGGTCAGCCGTTCAACTTTCTTCTTCTTCTCGGCTGAATCTCCTCCCGTGCAAGCCACTATTAATACCCTTTTTGCTGCTGCTGTTCCTCTTGGTGCAGCATGGATGACTTCAATTACCCCCAGTGGAGGCGGGAGGGGGTTCATTTTCTGTTGGACGCCCTGGCCGGCTTCTCGGTCAGTGGAGTCTACCACAAACTCTTTCAGGTACCCTGCCTTTACTAGCTGCTCGAGATGATCTTTTAATACCCGACACTGCTCGGTGGTGTGTCATTTGTCTCTGTGATAGGTGCAGTATAGGTTTTGGTTCCTCCGAGACGGGTCGTCCCCCATTTTGTTTGGCCACCTGAAGAATGACTCGTTCTTGATCCGCTCCAAGATTTTATGCACGGGTTCTTTAAACGCCACATTAACCCCTTCGATTTGCATCTCTGGTTCCTGCATTCTGAAGTCTTTTTTGGGTCTTGTCGGCACAACGCCTTGCCGAGATCTCCCAAGTATCAGAGCTTTCCCACTGCTCTGCAGCCGATCGTCCTCTAAACGTTTATACTCCTTTATGCGTCTCATCAGTTGCCTCATATCCTCGGGGGGTCTTTTCGTCAACGACTCCCGTAACTCAGAGTCTTCGGGGAGCCCCATCCTGAAGGTGCTTGCCGCAATTTTCTCATTCCCTCCACCAATCTCGTTGTAGAGTTCCCAGTATCGGCTGGCATAACTCCGAAGGGTTTCTCCGACCCTCATCTTTATGGAAAGTAGCGCGTCAACCGGCTGTTGCACTCGGCTGCATGTCACGAATCTACTACCGAACTCTTGAATCATCTCGGCGAAGTTACGTATGGAGCCTTTCCGTAACCCATTGAACCATCTCAGGGCCGTTGAGCCGAGACTAGAGGGGAATACTTTACACATCAATGCATCATTGTGTGCATACAAAGACATCATGTGAATGTAATGACTGACATGCTCCACAGGGTCTGTCTTCCCCTCGTAGGAATTGAATGGCGGTCGCGTGAATCTGCTCGGCATAGGGGCCCGTTCAATCTCATCGGAGAACGGCGACCGGGCAGCCATCCGTAGGGCTCGGCTAATGGCGTCCATGGCGGCATTGTGGTGCTACCGTTCCTCCAGCGATTCTGACCCTCGGTCACCGTATCCATGCGACCGTGAACAGTCCCGTTGATGACGTGTCTCCCGAGAGTGCCGGTGTGACTCTTGAGAGTGTGATCGGTCTCAGAATCATTGCGTACCAGATCGGCTGGAGCCCTCCTCACCCCGATTTCTCCTTTGTTGGGGGTTGCGATTCCTTTCTTGGCGCCGACCCCTTGCTTCCAGCTCCAAATCCATTACCAATCTACGCAACCGCTCCAGTTCTCGGTCTCTATCATCATACTACCGATGCGCCGAGATGCCTGAAACCGTTCGGTGTGTCTTGGCCGACCCTTCTCCCAATCCGGACCTTTCATCTCCTCTGGGGTGCTCCCTATCCTCCCGCCTTTTCTGCCTTCTCTCCCTCCACGTCGATCCCCGAGAAGATCCTATGGAGCTGCTCGGCGCATGCCCTCCTGAACGCTCCTCGGACATTTCCTTTGTTTGAGTCTCAGTCAAACCACAGCTTCGTAGGAGGGCCCCACGGTGGGCGCCAATTATGGGAACCAAGGATAAGACTGTTGGGCCTTAACTCACTTGGGCTCACAATTTATTTGTAGTGGGCTTAAGGATTTCCTACTCTAGGTCGTTCTTGGCAGAGAGATTTAAAGCAACACTCAGTATCTTCTTCTCCTTTGACTGTTTTCTCTCTATTTTTCTGAACCCCTTCTTCCTCCCAAACTTCTGCTATTTATAGCTAAGGTTAGTGGTGAGATTACGATTTCAGCCTCCGTTAATGCTATTGAAGGTCCAATATTATCTGATTTAAGTGGGTATTTAGGTGAGAGTGGGGTGCAACAATTATGGCCTTGGAACTTGGTTCCAGCTTAGTCGATAGTGCTCGGTAATGCAGTTTACCGAGCATATCATGATTTTCCCGGACACGGTTCATACGCTTGTTCGGGAAAGCTTATGCCGAGCACTTATCAAAATTCAAGGCCCAAAATTAGTTTTTATGCTAAGGCAGATCCAAGAAGGGCTTAGGGCAATGGGGCTGTTCCCATTGGGCCTGGGCCCAAAGGCCTATATGGGTCTTGGGATCTCGGTGCCGTACAGGTATGTAGTCTAACTTGAAAATAAACTCAAATATGGCTCATATTTAAAATAAAATTAAAAGAATCAAATCAACCCCAATTTTTAATACAAACCTAGTTGAAGGTGAGATAGTCCTGTAAATTAAGCCCTATTTTTGTTATTTGTTTCCAAGGATAAGGATTAGGAGTTAAATAAATAAAACTTTGATTTCATATAGTCCAAGTCTTGATTTGAATATTATTCATTCTTTCATGCGATTGACAAAAGAAGCTACCAAGCAAAGTCCCCACTTGACTTGAGACTTGAGAGACCGGGTCATTTGGAAACAAACAAATGCAAATGAGTCTCGATCATTCATTCACACCAGAGACAGAGAGACAAAAGATCGAAATTAATGCATCTCTAATCTCTAATCTCTAAAATAGATAAAGCCAAATTTGCAAAAATTAGTATTATTGTTAATGAATGAATCTGCAGACGAGGAAGGATGGTCCCTTCCCCATTTCATTGTCGTAAATTTTAGATGATGTGAAGCTCACAAGTAACAAATGGCACCAAAAGGATTGCATTTTGATTTTGAACGTTTAAGCAAGTTGTTGCCCTGTGGCCGTGGCTGTGGAGACATTGATGTTTACATCAAGAACCTCATCATATCTTACCCATTAACTTGCGTTTTAGGATGTATAATATCTTAATTAGTATGATATTTACCATTTTCATCAAACTAATTTTTTACTAATGAATAGTTTGAAGATTGTGGAAACACAAAATTATTTGGAAAAAATAAAAATAAATTATACAAATATAATATGGCACATGTCTCCTTTTATTTACTTAAAAGAGTCAAAATGGGCATTTGCCTCTTTCACCAAAAATTTCCAGCAAAATGCCCCCTGTTTGACAGTATTTAGAGAAATGCCCCTATTTTGAAACTCGATTGTCCAAAAATCGAGTTTTACATAGAGGCATATCTTTAAATAGTTTCAGATAGAGGGTATTTTATTGTAAAGTTTGGCTGAAATGGGTAAAACCCAATTTTGGCCTACTTAAAAGATAAAAATTCAGCAAAAAAACATTAATAAAAATGCTTAATTCATGTTGATCAAGATCGAAATATCATAATTATATTGACGTAGGTTTCTAAAAGAATGAAAATTATATCTTAAATCCTTACCCTGTAAAAAAAATCCTTAACTTTAGACAAAGTTTGGCTATAACTCTCACTAAAAAAATTAACATGATCATATATTCTGAAAATCTAACCGTTGGATAGCATATTATTTATATTCTTAATACATGTCAAATTTTGCATCAGTCATATGTTATTTGCTATTTCGATACATATACTTATCTTTTATGAATAATTTTAGACTACAAAAATTGAAAATTAAACATTTTAATTAATAACATAGCTATTAATCTTTTATTTTTTGGAAATTTTGCAAGAATGGAAAATGTAACAAGAAATTGTAATTGAATGGACTGAAATAGACCGAATGGGCCGAATTGGACCAAACGGGACTGAGGTGGTCCAAAATGGACCAAAGTAGACTTAATGGACTAGAGTTGAGTAGTTGACCGAATTGACCGAATAGACCGAACTTGACTAAATGTATAGAAGTAGACCAAATTTGACCGAAATAGACTGAAATTAACCAAATCATCAACCACATCACCATTTTTTTTAATTGATTTTTTTTCCTATAAATTTTTAATAATATTAAATACATTAACCGAACCACCGCACACCCTTAGTGTGATGGTTACTCCACAAGTATAAATGCTTGTGGAGTGTGGGAAAGGCAAAGATCAGAATTCAAGTCTCTAAGAAAGAGCTTCACATACATGTACACTTAGATTTATAGTAGAATTTCTATCTTGTATAAAAACAATTAAATAAAAAAAATACATTAACCGATTAACTTTACACATTTATCTTGGACCTCTTTAACTTTACATATAATTTACCTTTATACATTCATCTATTTTTTGGGAAAAAAAAAAAAAAAAAAAACACTCCTTCCACACACTTTTCTTTTTCTTCATTACTCTTAATTTTTTTTAATATCATCAAAAATTTAGAGGAACAAAAAAAAAATGGTGATGAGACCGATGTTGTGGCTCAACAAAAGCATAACGATATTAAATGTTACACTTCGACTTTCAGATATTATTATATAAACATCGATTGGTTTAGGTTCATTGTGTTAGTCCTATTGGTATTGCAAACCTAACTTATACTACATCCTAGAATTGGTATGTGGATAACCTAGTGTTAGTCTCTCTATACATCAATTCTATTACAAAAACCGTTTTTGTTTTTACATTTTACTCACAGAACATTTGAGATAGTGCTCGATTGAGCCTGCACAACACAAAAATACTTGGATGGTGTGAAAAAGTCAATAAAACTCTTGACGTTGAGAGACTTTTCTCTCTCTATGTATAACCTCAACTGGTTCATTGTATAATACATTTTTTAATACTAAAGATGTAGCCTCTCAAAAGTTTTCTATAGTGCTCTTTATCTCTCTCTCTCTCACTCCCAATCCCAACATAAATTCCAACTTGGTATTTATAGCATCCCATCCTCATTGACCTCCCTACTTGCAGCATCTTCCTCTACATGTAAGCACTCTATCAAGTCACAAATCATGCCACTCAAACGGTCAGTAGTCGATTTACACGACGCCATCAAAACATTTCCAATCTCTCACGCACCACTAGAAGATTATGCCAGTTATCCAAGTACCCCACATTCTCACACCACTAGAAGATTATGCCAGTTATCCAAGTACCCCATATTCTCACACGTGCCAACAACATTAACGTACCACATGTGCTAGCATCATGCCCAGCCATGTTAATTTTGCTCCCATTCTCTATTTATCTCTGTTCTCACTTACATTTTTAATCATGCCAAACCTGTATCTAGTACCCTAAAAGTTACATGCCAAACCATGATAATCATGCCAAACCCTTGCCTAGTTCCCTAAAAAGTTACTAACTCGTTCGTGTGCCTTGCCATTTTTAGTATTCTATTTTATAATTCACCAACTACAATATGCTATGTGTTTGTTTTAATTTTTAAATTTTTTTAACTTTAATTACTTTATAATTAAAAAAAATATTTGGTAGGTTATGATTGACAAAGCATAAAATAAAACACTCGAAATAATACATAGGATTTTTATTCTATTAGATAGTAGAGAGATTTTTTATTGATCCTTACAATTAAGAAAATTTTCTACTCTTTGAATCAATCATAAAGTTGACCGGACTTTCTAATAAGCTATTAAACTCCAAAATAAGAAGAAAAAAAATTACTTGAGCAGAAAAGAAGCCATGTGTTTAATCAAATGCTTAGCATTCTCTGACTCAAAATGCAAGATATGGAAACCGTGATCTCCATCCCCCTGCACCAACTCAACTTCTCCTTCCCAAGTACTTTTTCTCAATTCTTCATGGTAAGAAAGACCTCTATCGTATCCCTCAGCTTATCCTTCTCAGCCACAGCCACGAGCACTCGAGAACACCCAAGTCCAGCCAAGCTCAGCGCCCCTGGACTCAATGGATTATCAATACCACCAGGTGCCCTTGGATATGTAAAGTTCCAAACCAATTATGGCAAAGCCTTATCATGTCCTGCACTAGACTCTGAAGTCTGACCCTATTGGCTTTGAACCCCAAAAGAGAGGGTGGTTAAGAAATGCTCCAAAAATTTTAACACCACCATGCAAGCTCTCAACGTCAACTCTCATGGCAATATTATGCACAATGTTAGCTCCTGCACTATCACCACCGATATAAACTCAGTTAAAGTCACCATGATTCATCAACCATGGCTCCTTGTTGAGACCATTATTTAAAGAGTGGAGTGCAACCCATTGGAGTGCAGCCCAGCAATCTTCATAAGCAATGGGAAGAAGGTGCTCAGGAGCTAGCCTATACTCAAATGATACAGCAACAACTTGAGCTTGAGCAACCAAACTATTGAGGTACCGTTGATGATTGAAGGAGAAGACACACTTGAGGCAAGCCTCTGCCATGGAAGTAGACCAAGATGGGGAGTTTTGGAAGGTGGGTTTGGTTGAGACTTGGGAGGTAGAGGCGAGCAGAGATGGAGGGGTCCTGTGAGATGGTGATGTCCTTTGATCTGACTCCAGTTTCCGGGTCGTTAGGCGATGGGGGCACATAGGGAGAGCCAACTAGTCGCTCAACTGAGCCATCCTTGTACATACGGATGAATGGAAGAAACTCTTTCTCTACCTCCTTGGTGATGGAAGCCTTTTGTGAGAGAGGGAGGAAATGACCTGATGAATATGGAATGAAACAGATAGTCCTGCTGAAGGTTCTGGTTACAACTTAGGAAGGTAATGAAAGTAACGTTTTTACTTAAAGAAAGATGGCAGTAAAGTCTAGCTACCATAGGAGACTTGGTCATCTTTAGAGAAATAATAATAATAATGGATATAAGATTAAAGCATAACGCTTCTTTGACTTCTCATTATAAAAAATAAAGAATTGCTTTGAAAGTTGACGCCCTAGAAAATACCTTCGAAGTTTGTTGTTCTAATTAACCAAACCAAAAGATCAAACTTTGTTTAATTAAGAGTCGTGCCTAAAACAAACGCCGAAAACACAACACGTTTGAGGTATCCTTCAAAAAAGGCTCCTGCCTTTAATATTTTATAGCATAAGCGAAATAAACTAAAATATTGCACAAACATTCCATGGGTATAGGTTCAAGTCGATTCATCTTCACATCATAGGACGCTGTATATTGATGAAATGCATTCTTGTATGCTTCGGTTTATATATAGATGCAATTCCATTAACTAATTTCAACCAGGAAAATTGAATTATATAAATCATTGAAAACAATGAACTACTGGAGACAACAATCCCCACTTTTTCTTTTTCTTTTTGAGGGGGGAGGGGGGCAGTTGTTCATACTATATAGGAACTCAGTCATCAATTTTAAAAAATAAAACAAAAATCCTAAGGTTGTCGCAGCGTCCAATTTCAGGGGCACTAAGTTTGGGGCCCAGGATTGATCTGCTCTCAAGGTTTGACGGAATACTATTTCTTTTTTCTTTTTTTCTTTTTTTTATGGGAGACGGAATACTATTTCTAGCATTGAAGAACCTGGTAATTTCAGTGGCCCGGTTGATAATTTTTTTCCAATCAATTTCTGGATACAGAAGAAATCAGTGGTAATACCATAAAGATACTGTTCAAAGAGAAATCAAGCAACGTATTATTATTGCACAAAAAAGCATCTTTCAGGGAATGCCAAATTCACTACACTTGGGACTACACTTTGAAGTCAAATAACCATCAGTGCATGAATGACAATATGATCATGGTCATATTCCCCTCAATATCTAAGACAATGGCGTTACAGAAGAAACTCACAGCGTGATCACAAGCAACAGGACTCTGGCATCACAGAAAGATTACGAGCCTCACTACAATCAACAAATTAGAACCTTCCACCGGCTCAACAACAAGAACTACCATTTCTGTACACATTTGGTTAGAGATCAAGAATAGAAGGGCAGTAATCTACAGCCGCATGTTATGTGAATTATGCTTAGTAAGTGCTTTAGCAAAGTAATTACGGATCTCTGGTATTATACGCTGGATCAGATGAGAGTGCGAGTGCCTGCAAATTCCAGCATAAGGACAATTTGAGCAGATGACAAGAACAAATTGGAGTTTATTTTTTATGTGATGTTGGATATGAATTTTCTATCATTCTAAACAAGAAATGACATTATCAAAATTCAAAACTATGGCTTGCCAAGTGAAAATTCAGGATCCTAACTTATGTTTATCTAGAATGCGTTACAGCTCATGGGTTTCTAACAATCATGGACTTTGTCACTATTCTTGTAACAATATATAACATAACAGTTTGATTTGACTTCTTAATTGGTCTCTCTTGGTCTCATTCATACCAAATACCAAAACAAATCCTCTCTACTATCCAGCTAATATGTATCAGGATGTAACGTTAATTTTAGCCATGGGTGCCTTTCCTCCTCTTTTTCTCATTCACTATTCTAATTTCTCCCTCTTTTCTTCTTTCTAAGTGTGTGCATATGTGTGTATATATATATATATATATATATATATATATACATCCACCATATCCAATAGGATCTCATTCTAACATTGTGCAGGAAAGCATAACCATTTCAAAATTTCACCTTTACAACTATCAGCATGCCTCATCAATTTTTTTCTCGGCTGCATTGGTTACAGCAGAAGGAATACAATTTGATGTAAAGACCTCAACTAATTCCAGTGAGCAAACTAACATCACAAGAAATAACACAGCCAGAACCATGTGAAAGCATGAGAAAAGCACTCTTATAACCCCCAAGTCCCACACTTGTGTTCATTAATAAATACAAAATTCTACTTACCCACAGAAACAAAAAATTTAACCTACAATACCACCACTAGGGTGGTATAAGCCTCCAAAATCTCAAGCCTAAGCTCTGATACACCATTCTGTCACACCCCAACTCATCATTAACGTGATATTGACCACTTTGGATTGCCTGTCACAGTTTTAAAAGGCTTCATGCCAATTAGAGTCTAAGGTCTCCATATAAGGCACAGGACCTCCCCCTACCTAGGCAATGTGGGACTAGACCAGAATTTGGTTTTACCTCACCTCAACCTACTTAAGAGGTCTTCTCGCCTTTTAGGTCCCCAGAAGTATCATATTCTATCAGATTACCTCCCATAAAACTCAAGAATGGTTCTCAAAATTATTTAGAACTTTTTCCTCCGTTTTTTTATAGTAAAAGAAGCAACATTATAAATGTTAGATTCTTTCAAATTGCTAATGAATGATTTGAGAAAAGCAGGAAAAGAGACAGGTTGAAAGGAACACATACCCTGCCCTATCACTCAATTTATCAAATTGCTCCAAGATAAACAAGATGCACGTGTGCCTCAATGACATTGCATGGAAGGCTTCTGAAAGTTCGTACATGCTTGACACATTCTCCAATGATATATCCTGAGATTTATATTAGATAGTCATAAGAAATCCACTATACAATTCAAAAAGGCCTAAACTGTGCGTGCGCTTAAGTGTGTAAACCAACATTCATTGCTCACCTGTGCAATACTATACTCGCAAAGTCGCTTAAGCCCCTCCAAGAGATACTGATCAGCAGCTCTGAGGAGATCTTGTGCAATATCCAATGTAACGTCTACAGATCCAGTGTATATGAATCTGGAGAAAATGAACGGTAAGTAAATTATGAATACTCATTGTACACAGCTTTCATCAAAAAGCAAGCTACGGTATCCATTATACCTCATCATCAACTCGAAAACGTCCCATTTAATATTTGGAATCTCTATGTCCCTGGCATCCTTTTCCTGTAATATAGGTAAACAGGAATAAATTATAATATGCATATGAATAAACATACATTCACACAAGTTGAACAACTGACTTCACATGAGTTCGGTAAAGCTTTTTGAAGAAGCTGCAGTTTAAATAATTGATAAATGAAAACAGGCTATTTAAAAAAGCCAAAGAGCATTCAATCATCTGAATGTTTGGCTGACAATAGTCTGGTGCTGTTTGAGGATCAGATTACCAGAAAGGAAAACCTAATATCTAAAGGGTTTTTTTTGGGGGGGTTTTCAATCATTTGCCCCATCAGTCTCTCTCCCTCTCTTTTTCATGTTCATCTCATCTCCTTTTCAGCCACCACCCTTCTCTCCCTCACTTCTTCAACTTTCTTCTTCCTCTCACCCTACGTAAGAGCTGCCTTGAGGTAGTGGTGGTTCTGGGTTTTGATTGAGATGGCAATAGAGTGGGTCCAATGAGCTTCAGTGGCTGTGGTTTTAGGCTTCAGTTGAGATGGTGATAGATCTGTCAGGTGAGTGACCTCCAGTGCTGGTGGTTTTGGGTTTCAATTGAGATGGCAAGAGATCGAGTCTGGTAAGCTTTGATGGCAATGGTTTTGGGGAACAATGAGCTTCAGTGAAGGAGGTTTTTGTTGTGGGCTGCAGCAGATCTGGTTTATTTTATTAAACAATGAATGACGTCACAGGTAAGCTCCGAATTTTCATAAAAAATCAGGGCTATTTTTACCAAACAGGGACTAAGGATAATTTACTGCTTTGCTTTTTAAGTGCCCACTGCCCAATCAGTCTTCTTAAGTGCTCCTTAAAAATGCACCCCCTGCCATTTTAAATACGTGATTCTCATCCCCAAAGGCGCATTTCAGTTTCTTACCAAACAGATCAAAAAGATTTATTACCCCCATTTAGCAAGATTTTACCCCTAATAAGATTCCTCCTAGGGTAGCTTTCTTTTCATGGACTACTGCCTTAGGAAAGAATTTGACTACAGAAAATTTACAGAAGAGAGGCATTATTATTATCTATTAGTGCTATATTTGTAAAACGAGTGGGGAATCGGTGGATCATCTCCTTCTTCACTGTCCCATATCATATGAGTTATGGACAATGGTGTGGAGTTTGTTTGTTCTTCTATTGGTTATGCCTCAGAGGCTTTGTGATTTGTTAGCAGCTTGGCAAGGTCCCTTTGTTAGCAGCTTCTGATTTGTTAGCAGAATGATATATGATTAAACATGATGTATAAATCTTACCCGGTAACCACCATCAAACATTGCACGAAATGCATCTGAAGAAGCAAGCAGGCAGATTCTATGAGCATAAAACCGTTTACCTGTAATAGAAACAGGAAGCACACCTAAGAACTCAAAGGGGTCATTCATGCCAACAAAATTTTCATTGTGGCAAGCACATTACTTTCTCCAAAACATGTAATGCAGCTTGAAGTAGGCAAAATTATATGAAAATAAATCATTTTCAAACCTTCAACTAGAAATGTAACGTCAGATAATGTAACATTGTTTACATATTGCTCCCCTAAATAGACCTGCAGAAAAGAATTATCATCATTATAGTTATTCAAAGAAAACCCTCATGCATGAAACAAAATGCATAGAAGTTGGAGCTGCCATGACCCAGCATTCATGCAGGAGATGCACATGCACCACAGGAGTAGGCACATTTTTCTTTTTCTTTTTCTTCTTTTTTTTGACTTGCTGGAATCTCCTAAATGACACTACATACCCAAAACAGATTGTCAATCTAATTTAATAGCACATTGTCCACCATTTTAGAAACTCAGAATAAAGACAAGCAGAAGAAAACAACATACCAAAATACCAAACTTTTATTAATTTCAACCCATTTATAAAATGTTAGGCTGGAGCCTGGTAAGTCCTTAAAAAAAATCCTGTAGTGCATTCTTATAAGAATTTTACTAATATTATGATGCCAAAGGAGTACTAGCACAGCATTAAAGTCCCGAAAGCATTTTAAAGAGAGTAGTGGAATCATTGATTCAGTTAGGACATGTTTGATAGTCTGTAATAGGCACTGTAATGTAATAGTTATTCCTATGGTTTAACCATACTTTAGTTTGGTTATGTTTTTATTACAAGGAATAGTCGTTCCCTATGAATAACTATTCTTTAAAATGAGGGATAATTATTCCTCTCTAAAATGGTCGTAATAGTTATTCTTTAGTAAGTGCAATAATTTCTAAAATTAATATATTTTCAAATAAACAAACTTTTCACATTCACGAATTAAAAAAAATAATAATAAACATAAAAAAATAACTCATCTCTCTCTCAAATGTAAAAAATATTATTTTTAAAGAAATATAATTGCATGTGTAAGATATTTTTAAAGAAATATTATTTTTATTCTAATATTACAACTCAACCAAACTTTTGAATAGGCTTAGTTATTCTATTTTCAAAATCACGAGCAATTTCTCCTTTTTTTAATTCATTTTCATTTTCGTTATGGTAATGCAATGCAAGAGGTCTCAGAAATCAAGTTGTTCACATATTTTATTCCCAGTAATAAAGATTACAATTCTTGTCGTAATCCTCATTCAGTATACCAAATGTGCCCTTAGAATGAAATAATCCCTAACACTGCATTAACAATAAGCACACCCCTTAATTAGGGCTTAGTTTAGTTCTGTTGAGTTGAGATTGTAAGCAAACAACCTATTGTCCAACAATTGAAAAACCCTAAATTTAAGAGGATGCACCAATTAGATCTAACAAATCACTAACCAAACCCATAGAAATTTGCATTTATAACTTTTCTCAAACCATGTTAGCCCTATATCAAGTTTTAGCCACATAGATACAATTTGTCATATGATAGAAAGCATGAAGAAAACAAGAGTTAACAAAGGAAACCTACCTGTGGTGTTGGAGATGGGGGAGCTGCATCAACAGGAGAAAGAGCCATGGCTTTATTGGACAACCTGTATAGAGCCACAGCACCATCAAGTTGCTGCTTAGGGCTAGAAGAACTAAGAAGCCCAAGGAGCAACTCCAACCCTGCAAGAATGTGTTGTATTAGCAACTTTAGAACAGCATCAACACAATTACCAAAGGAATTTCTGTGCAAGGAAAAAACAGATTAAAATAGATGGAGGAGATTACTGAGGGTTGACATGCCATTGTTATCAATAAATATGGTTCTCTGGTCATCTGGGGAACAAAGATGGGCAAGAGCCAAAGCAACTCGTCTTTGGACAGCCTTCTCTGCTACACGCATAAGATATAACAGATGGTTCAAGACCTACATTGAGAAAATTAAGGGATTAAAATCTCGAACATATTGATCATAGATATTTATGGATGCATAAGAACAAAAAATTACAATCATGACTGGCATTGCAGAAGACAACAACAGATTGAAAGTAACAATATAAGAAGACACTAACCCGTCCATGAATCTTCTCCTCTAATCTTTTCAATGTCTTGGCTACACAATCTTTTGTTGCCTGCAAGTAAATTTATCAACTCTATTTCATTAAGATATGCCCCAGCCCCAAAAAAAAAACAGCAATATACCCAGATTCTTATAGTCATCATGATTAACAAGAAATCGTGTTATGTTCTTGTCTGCAATATGGCATCAGCAGCAAAAGAAATTTAGAGAAAACCTAATAAACACAGCTAATTTTAGTAAACTGAATAGAAGCACAAACATACTTGAACTATAAACTCTCCATCCTGCAGCTTCTGAACGCCTCCCACCCTAATAAAATCAGACACATTATCCTACAGGAGAAATGAATAAACACGATAATTATTACAATGGTTTTAAATAACATGTTGAAGCAATTCAAGGTATTGAGCCACAATAATTATAAAGATTCGTAGGTTATAACAAACCTCATTGTCTGCTAGGCCATAGAGAGCAAATGCAGCATTATGTTGCAAAGACCCATTTTTGGAATCCAGAAGCTTCAGTAATGGCACCAAACCACCATTATGAGCAATACCAGCTTGGTTGTGTGTGTCCTGAAAGTAGAGATTCTTTTCAATCCAAAAAATTCATTTAGCAATAAGAATGCAATAAGTGTTATACATGTGATATATTGCAGAAAACAAGCATTAGGCAACCATATACCAAATTAGTAGAGTCTTGCTCAGTGTCATGTGTATTTCAATTTTTTTTTTTTTTTTTAACTTCAAGACACCACAGCCTGAGAAAGACTTGAACTTATTTATGGCCATGAAAAGATTTTTTCGCTAGCATGCAGAGAACTTCAGTAGGAGGAAGAACACAATAAATAGAAAGCGATAGAAAACATAAACAAGCAAACATTCATTCTGTCATTTGATCAAAGTGGAGGGTGAGGTTGTGGATTCGAAACCCACTGGGTGCATGTGACTTACCAATTAAAATATTGAACAAATAAACAAGCAAATATTCCAATAATTTTAGAAACCTGAAGAACTTGTAACTGTAGGAGATAGTAGAATAATTTCCATATGATGATCAGTTTAAGAATGACTTCATCTGCTCAAACATATAATCTTCCAATGAAATTAAGATTTTCCCAAAACATGATGATTCACCAAATATGATCATGTAAATGCACAAATCCAAAAGTAATTTCTAGGAAAAAAAGAAATCATCCACTGCACAAATGCAATGGCCACTTATAATCAGTAAGTAGCATCTATGATTTGTGATTTAGTGAAAGTAAACAAACTTAGACAAATGATAACCTGTGCCAACCTCCCCAATGCAAAGGCTGACATTTCCCTAAGCTGAACATCAGAAGATTGAAGCATCTCAATCAAAGGTTTGACAGCACCCCTCTGTACAATGTGAACCTGCAGAATTCACACTTTTTCAATATAAAAGAGGAAGGGGGGGGGGGGGGGTATAACAAATTATAACAATTGAAACTTCATCTCAGAAGATTTAAAGGAAAAGGAAAAATAATAAGCCAAATTAATCATCATGCAAAGCTGATTCACTGCTTATTAACTAAGAAGACAGGTGACAAACATTTGGAGTTATAAACAACCATCACGACCTGAAAAAGTCATTAGCAGATCATTTGTTCTAATTTCCACAGTCTTCTTGGCAACAAAACAAAGGAGAAGCTTTTTTTACTCTAGAAATGAATAATAAAGTAAAAAGGAAAATATATTGTCCACCTTGCAATCAGAATCAGTTGCAGCAAATTGTCCAAGTAACAAGGCTGCCTCCCTTTGACTCTCAGAACACAACGAACTGTCATACAATATAAAAACTTAGAAGTTGCAAAACAAAATGACTATCTTTTTACCCTATAATTTGTTTCTGTTGAAAAAGATACCCATAAATAATGAAAAGAATTCAAGATTGCGACACACCTAAGTAATCCAATAACAGGTTGCAGAGCTCCAGCCTGAAGAACTTCTTTCTTTATGTTTGGAGATGAGTGCACCAGATTTCCGATCACACCAACCTGCAACCCATGAAAAAGATCTCAATGCTGCAGAAAATGGGAAGTGCAAACACCAAATTCCACACAACTGTAGTTTATAATATAAATTGCATCCTCAAAAGAACCTACCGCTTCATAATGTATAGCAGTATCTTCAGATCGAAGCATCAGAATGAGGGTAGGAAGTGCATTGCATTCAACAATCTGCGAAGTCATGATGCTATATGGTTTAATGATGTTCAACTTCAGATATCCAATTTTTTAATGAAAGAAAGACCTAACCTGATTCTTGTTTTCATCGTTTTTAAATGCCAGGGTTCGCAGTGCCCCAGCAGCAGCTCTTTGCACCTTTGTATCAGTGAATTCAAGCAATTCAACAAGAGGTGGAACCCCACCTTCCATCCTGTATATACATATATCCACTCCATATGGTCATAAAAAATAATAACAGTAATAAGAATGATGATGCTGAATACAAAGCTGTAGCACAAAGAGAAGCAAACCTGACACGGGTTTTGATGCTGCTATTTTCATGAGCAAGGTTGGTGATAGCATCAGCAGCTCGACGAATAACACTATTCACAGCACGAGAACTAGAACCCTCCTTGTGCCTCTTTAACAGATCCACAAGATATGACAATGCACCAGTGTCAACTATAAGCTGTTGATGCTCAGGCTGGTAACAGATAACACGAAAAATATAATTAGACTACAGGTTAACTGCCGGTTTTTTAAGGCTGAAAACACATTAGAATTCAAAAAGTCACACAAGAGCTGACAATGTGACCATCATTAAGAGAAGATCATGATATACCAAAAAACAGAAACATGGCTGAGACAACACACAACAAGGCATCATCAACTTCAATCAATACAAATGGCAAAATGTAACCCACCCAAGGGAGAGCATCTACCCCACCAAAACAGCACAATAAGTTCAGTAACGTAGTTTCTCACTGAACAGCACACTTTTGACATTTTCTACAGTCATTATTCATAAATGCTTCATGTGCCAATAAAGCTAAACTGAAATAAACCCAGTGTTAATACTGAAAACAGTTGCCATTGACAAATAACCAACAGTCTCCTACAGTGGATAGAAAATGCTTAAATCACACTTAGTTAATTCAAAAAACAAAACACCCAAAAAAAAATCCAAGAATTTTATCAGGTCTGAAAACTACTTAGAGAGGCACCATAAAGAACAATTAAACACTTGAATCACAGCATCATTTTTACTGATAAGAATATATCAGGTCCGAAAACGTACAGCATAAACCATGAGAGAGAGAGTTTTTTAAAGCACCTGGTCTTATAAACTTCAAGAAAACCACAAAAGGGATATATGGGCTTCCTTCCATACAGATTTTACAAAGTGGCTATTTCAGTTTAGCTGTAACAAGGGTACAAAGTTTTGGCTAGACAACCTGCTACCTTCTCTTTTCAGTGACTTTGAACACTTGCATATCAATTAATTAGATTTTTGTTTCTATTTTATTAAGGTTACTGCTAATGATTGGTGTTCTCTTTCTTTTCTCCACCATGACTTTGGGGCCTTGAAGGTTCCGTCTTGTTTGTTAATAGCAATTATAACAAAAAATAAAACATAGTGCAACTTTTCTTTCGTTTTTATTCTACTTTCTTTTTTTCCTTTTCAAATAGGAGTGATCACAAACTAAAATATCTAATGAGATATACATAAATTCCAAAAAAAAGGAGTACAAATCAACATTGAAAACCAACATATTTGGACACATCATAGATTGATTATCATGTTTAAACGAATATTACACAAAGTATAGCTAAATCTTTGTTTACTAATAAATTAAGAAAATGCTTTGACATCTAATAAAGTTGAATGGAAGTTTCAGAAGTGCAGTTGAACCTTTCCATTTTGGGCCTCAGTACAGTGGTACTCTTGCAGTGTTTGCTAATTCGCTCTCTTTTGCATGTCATTCTTTGGTTACAAATCTTTAGGCTATCTTGCGTTTTGTATTGATTATGAAGTATCTACTACAATAAAATCTTTTACTTGTCAAAAAAATACGAACAAAAGTTGGAGCAACCACCGAAAGTAATGTCTTAGGATCACCAGCAAAAATTTCTACCATGCAGTGTGCCAGTGACCTCCATTTGAAAAATGCAGCATTCAAGATTTAGAACATATTCTTTTATATAAAGAAATACCTTAATGAAACTAAATGCAAACACTTCCCAGGGAATTTCCAAACAATGCCCCTTTCTATATTTGAACTGTCACAAATGCTTGCCACTTTTAAGACTCTTGCTCCATTAAATTTGTCTTCCATGTATCCTTTCATATCATTCTTACAAAATTCGAACATCAAAAATCCTACTTATGGCTTAAAAAAGTAGCTAGCACGTGCAAGCTATGAAGTAAGAAGAGCCACACTAACGAACCGATTTAAGCAACAACAACAACAACCATGCCTAGTCCCAAAATTTTCGGGTTGGCCATGGATCCTCAACAGACTAGTCAGGCTCAGTCACACGTATTCTTTTCCATCACACACCAACACATTATTTGTAGTGGAACCATTCATAATAGTCACTAAATTAATTTACCCTAGCTGTCAACCTACCCTAACTAACTGATTTATTGCTATAATAAATTTCCAACAATCATTCATTATATTCTTCATCTGTTAGTAACTATACAGTAATATTAGTTGCTTAAACACTAAAATTTTCAACCTTCACAGCAAGCAATTAGCAACAACTTCAATTCACACCAAATTGTATAAATCGACACGAAATCAAGAGCGTATATACTTAAATTAAACGAAATTAAGTAACTGAAATTTTTCAATCTTCACAACAAGCAATTAGCAACAACTTCAATTCACACCAAACCAACATAATTGACCTAATTAAACAAAAATTAAGTAAAATCAAAGAAAAAACCAAGTTACCTTCACAGCAAGAAGCCCTAGCGCAAAAGCACTTCCTTTCTCGACTTCATGCTCGTAAGGCTTCGAACTCCGCTCACCTTCACTACAAGCCGGCGCTTGTAGATGCTTCACCAAAGCCGGTACTGCGCCGCCTTCAACAATCACGTTAACCACTTCCTCTGCACCACACACACACAAAATCCAAAAATCTCCATAAATTCCAAAAATTCAAAGCAAAAGAAACTGTTTCTACTCCTGAAGAAGATCAGAGAGAGTGAGATCGGGGGGAAAATTACCGTTTTTGGCGAGTTCGGCGAGGACGTGAGTGGCGCGTTTGGCGGCGGAGCGATCGGGCTCTCTCCAAGAGAAAGAGGAGTTGAGGACAGTGACCTGAGCAGCGACCTCGCAGAGTAGAGCTTGCTTGGCGTCGCCGGAGGGAGGGCCGGAGATCTCTCCTCCGACGCCTCCGCCGCCGCCGCCTCGCTCATCTTCTTCCTCTTCTTCGATGATTTCATCTTCTACTTCCAGTTTACGCTTTTGCCCCTTCCTCTCCGGGAAGTTGTGATCTTGATGATGATGATGTCTTAGATGATGAGGATGATTATCCTCCTCCATGCACTCTTTAACAAATAGGAGATGAAAAATTGCTCTCTCTCTCTCTCTCTCTCACAGAGGCACAGCACAGGTTTCGCTAAAGCATTAAAGCGAGAGCGAGAGGCTGATCCCAAATGGAAAGAAAAAAAAAAAAAAAAAGAGATTTGAATAGGCAGACGCAGTTTCTCAACTAAAAAAAAAAAAAACCAGGAACACGCACACAGAGATTGGAGGGTATTTTCGGAATTTATGGACTAAGAAGAAGTAAGAACGCCTAGCTCTTTTATTTTAATTATTTTCGAAAATCCCGAGAGTGTTTTGGACATGTTGCAAACTATAATTTTCAATTTTTAAATAATATCATACGTGTTTTCATATATTTTATCACCTATATATATTTTTACACATATTTTTAAATAATAATTTTTAATTTTTAAGTATATATACCAAATATTCCTTCTAATTTAACAATTTATTGTTGATTTATTTTTATATTTATATTGACCTTTTATGTTTAAAAATTTGTTAAAGTTCTTATCTAAATCAGTATAGAAATTCTCTAACTTATTACCTGATAATTCATAAAACCATCAAATTTTTCTTAACTTAAATTAGTTTAGAAACCATCCAACTTATTACATGATAATTTATAAAACCATCAAATTTCTATAAACCATTTTGACTCAGTGAATGTTCATTTTTAAACTGTAAAATGAAAATTTTGAAATATAGAAAGATAAACAAAAAAACTAAGTCAAACATGAATAAGGTTCAAATTAGTTCAGAAATTCTCTAAATTTATACCTGGTAATTTATAAAACCATCAAATTTCTCTAAACCTAAATCAATTTAATTCTCTAACTTATTACATGATAATTTATAAACCATTTTGACCCGATGAATGTTTATTTTCAAATTGCCAAAATAAAATTTTTTAAATATAGAAAGACAAAAAAAAAAAAAAAAAAAAAAAAAAAAAAAAACACAATCAAACATGAATAAGGTTCAGATTAAAACTTTGATACATAAAGGTTCAAATCAGTTTAGAAACTCTCTAACTTATTACCTAATAATTTATAAAACTATCAAATTTCTTTAAACCTAAATTAGTTTAACTCTCTAACTTATTAGATGATGATTTATAAAACCATCAAATTTCTTTAAATCTAAATCAGTTTAACTCTCTATCTTATTAGATGATGATTTATAAAACCATCAAATTTCTCTAAACCATTTTGACCCGATAAATGTTCATTTTCAAACTATCAAAATGAAAATTTTGAAATATAGAAAGATAAACAAAAAACTAAGAGAAGTGTTACGTCCACAATATTTTTACAACAAATCATAGGTGGTTAGTTGTTATTGGTTCAAATTTAAATTTAGCACTGAGATTACTTTTTTAACCCAACAATAACAATCAGTAACAACCTGCCACTTAATATTTATTATAAAAATATTGTGAACATATTATTTCTCAAAAACTAAATCAAGCATGAATAAGGTTCAAATTAAAAACTTCGATACATAAAGGTTCAAATTAGTTTAGAAACTCTCTAACTTATTACTTGATGATTTATAAAACCATCAAATTTCTCTAAACCTAAATCAGTTTAACTCTCTAACTCATTAGATGATGATTTGTAAAACCATCAAATTTCTCTAAATCATTTTGACCCGATAAATGTTCATTTTCAAACTATCAAAATGAAAATTTTGAAATATAGAAAAACAAACCAAAAAAAACTAAATCAAGCATGAATACAGTTCAAATAAAAAACTTTGATGCATAAAGAATCAAAACGAAAATAATCCAAACTTGAAGAGAACTTTTAAGTGTTAAAATGAAAATGAGAACCAAAAAATAATATTTTAATTTTCCTTTCTTTTCTTTTCTTTTCTTCTCTTTTTCTTTATCTTTTTCTTTTTCTTTTTCTTTTGCGGTGAAACGTGTCGGGTGTAAACCGGGCACACTATTTTTCCGGGTTTGAAGCACTTCGCAGTGCGCACCTATCCCTTATTTGGTGAATGGGCTAACGTACGCTCCTGTTGGAAAGTGCGGAAGTGGAGTAGAATGAGCTAATGTGCGCATGCTTGGTGAGTGGGTGTGGGACCATGGGAGGGGTCTAGGCCCACGGTAATTTTTTTGGGTCCACTTCGTTGCACGTTTGCTTTGGTTTGGGTTAGAGTAACTATAGGCCTATATTTGTGGCCTACCATAATGTATTATCGTGCCGACAAGTAGGAAATTAGATTGATTTGGATGGGTTCGGGTCGGGTTTATTTGAACAACCCATTTTTTGTCATATAATAATTGGTCCATGGCTTAGATACAATTTGTTGTGATTAGAGAAATATCAATTTTATCTGAGTTCATATTAAGATAATTTTTGTTATCAAAATTAGATTGTTTGTGTAAAATAATTTAATGGGTCATATAGACATATTCTTTGGTAGAATGGACAATTCACTTGTTGAATTTTGCTCCTTGTTTGCTTTACAAACTCATTATCATGATCTCTCCACCTTTTGGAAGAAATTCAAGTATATTCCACGCTTCAAATTCCAGGAACTATTAATGGTGTCCCTAAAGAGAGATCGTCTATTTGAGAGAGCACTCACAAAAACTATAAATATGTTATTTTTTTCTCTAGTCTAGCATAATTTGACTGTTATAGGAGTTTTTGAATATAAGTAGATTATACCTACTATCAGAATAATGGATCCTAAAAACACTCAACCATTCAACTTAAATCACTCCACTAATATCATTTCAAAAAAAAAAAAAAAAAAATCACTCCACTGATATATATATATATATATATATTAGGCTACTCTACTAATAATCTTGACAACTCATAAACACTAAATTATTCATCTTAAATAAGTTCACTAATAATCTTGACAACTCATCACGGATCAGTTTAAATTTGAACTCATCAAAATTTAAGTTCATTTATTAGATAACCCATGTGAACGATATATGGCCATAGGTTATAGTTTGGGGCAAATCCGGCCCATCACTAACGGTCTAAAGTTTTGTAGTTTTGAATCTTCACTAAAACAAACCTTTTAGCATGGATTTGATCTACTTTAAAATGAGATTTCCTCCTTTGCTCAATTGTTGTAAGTTGTAACAAATTTTTTTTTTAAATGGTTGGTAATTTATTTAGAAATTTTGTTGACTTGGGAATATTTAGGTGACTAGTTGTGGGCACAAAGGTCATCAATTAGCACCAACCAACCCAACTAACAGACTCATGCACGTGACGTGAAGACATGAGGACGTGATTTTACACGAATTGTGTTTATAAGGTCCTTCCAAAATCACATGCGTAAGGTAAGGTGCACACATTATCTGATTGGAAAAGAGATCTGGGCCCGCACTGCTTTTTGATTTTTTGCAATATGAATAAAATATGCATTAGAATAGACTATAGGCTATAGAGAATGCAGGTCCGCTACTATCAATGTCAGGTCCGCTACTATCAATGTCTTGTCTGATAAAGATGTTTTCGTTTTGCAAGCCAGCCATTAGGACTAGAGAATCCTATGAAGCAAGATTTTAAAACTAGGGTATACATGCATGGGCCAGTCAAGAAGTTCGGCCCTATACATATTGAATAGTGTCACAGTAACATCACACTTGCATTTCGTTGGGCTTCTAAGTAGAATGTACTTCAGTTTAGGTCCATAATGGGATTTTTTTCTAAACAAATTATGAGTGATAGTCTATTATTTTCATATAAATGCACCAGTTTTTCTTCATTATTTACTGTCAAAGTTGAAACGGAAGTTGTGTTCACAAATGTTCTCGCTATCACTTCTTTTATCTTTGTATTACATCACTTCTTTTATCTTTGTATTACGGAAGGTCCAAGAAGAGTGAATGTGACAACTCAATGCGCAATTTCCTGGAAGGATCTTCAAGAAATGCTTTTGTTTTTTTATCTCATCAGTTTTTGTGTGCTCAGTGAGCTCACAATAATGTTTATTAATTGAACAAAGTTTCTCTCCAAACTAAGAATCTCTTTAAACTTCTCATATATTTTTTTTTTTTTTGTGAATTTTGAAAATCCAACCGTTAAATTTCATGTTCATTATGCTCTTAACATGCATATCAAATTTCGTTCAAATCAAATATTATTTACTATTTGATCAATTAACTTATTTTTTATATACAATTTTAAATTACAAAAACTTGAAATTATAACATTTATTTAATGACATAACAATTAATCTTTGATTTTCTTGAAATTTTGTAAGCATTAAGGATGTAATAAGAACATGCAATATAAATATATATGATGAGTTTGGAGAGAAACTTTGTTAAAAGGCTACCTCTTTTTTTGTTTTGCTGAATCTTAAAAGGCTACCATTGATTGTTTCTTAACCTTAAAAACTGATTTCCTAAATAATTTTTTTATAGATTGCTCTATAGTGATCACACTTCGATGGATACATTTTTTGTTTTGGTGCAACTGTTCACCGAGATTCTTTGAACGAGTGAATTAGTATGTGACTTACGAACATTCTGCCTTTTGCAATGAGTGTCGTACCAAATTGAACATAAATGAAAAGTGTTTTGTGCTTGAAGATTGTTTTCAGTTTTATGGTCTAATAATATTAATATCCGGGGTTGACAAATGTCATAAGTGCATAACCAATATGGCAAATTGTCTCATGACATACTGTAGCTTTTCTCTAGTACATGAATAAATCTCGGAGATGTTTAACAAGTCCAACACTTAAAGCATATGCTTATGTTGAACTTGTAAGCAAGCATCACAATCCTCCCACACGTCTCTCCGATCCCCTCATGTTTTAAGCCTATTTAGACCTCCTCCAGTCAGCTGTTTTATGTTGAAAGGTTTTTCATTTTTCACTTCCTTCTCTTCTTTCTGGTCTCTTTTCCCTTTGGCCAAACGTCTAGTTAAATCAATGTCATCTGCTCTATGGCAATTGCCAATCAAGGTACGGCAGCGTTTTAAACTAGCCTTGATTCACTGATTATATTTGTGATTATCATGAGCAATTTCACCTATGAATTCATTCTGCATTTAAAATAAATAAAGAACATAGCTAGCCTTCCTTTCTTAGACTAAATGTGCATGTCTAATTTTTGACAAATTCAACTGGAATGGCCAGGTCGCAAGATTTGAAAATCACACACACACACCCCTAATGAGCTCTTTTATTCCCTTTACTAGGTTTCTTAGTTGTTGTTTGTTCAATCGCTACGATTCTTAGCTGCTCTTAATGTTGCCCTTGTCAGCACCTCCAACTTTTCAGTATCTAGATTCTAGCATCCATTGATTTAGTCTAAAAACATTTAATCTTTTGTCTTAAGAAGTAAATCATTTCCACAAACAATTAACACCAGCTGATTACATAGTTGAGTATATGGTAGACCAACCATATGAACACACTTGCCTGCAGGGACAGAACCAGGACTTGGAGTTAGGGGAGCGGTTTTATTGTTAGCTGCATGTGATGGCTTCAGCTTTCGGCTCTACTGCTTAGCCGACAAAGGTTTTCTTTTATTATTATTTTTTTATTATTGTGTGTAGAGCTTATCTTTTGTTGATATAGACAAAATTATTTTGTTGATATAGACAAAATTATTTTGTTTAAAGTTTTTTAAAGGGCTAAGTTGTTTGTTTTTTGTAAAATTGGTTGATTAGTCTCAATTTCTTTTTTTAGCTTTACTATCGCCTATTGGTAATTTTTGTTATTAGGCTAATATTTTGGGCTTGTATATATATATATATATATATATATTTTAGATTTTAGATCTATAAAAAAATTTTATGGCCTTTAAAAGGAGGAAAATACTAGATTTACAAACTTTTTTACAAATTATTGTTGTTATTAGTGGTTATTAATAATTAAAAAAGTGATATAAGTGGTGGACCCAGATGCAAACCAGTAAGAATTTGTTATCTCAATAGTTTGTAAAAATATTGTAAAAAAGTTTGTAGTTGTAACATTTCTCTTATAATGATCAATAAGGGGGACAAAATGTAATTTTATTGAACGAAGTTACGAAGTTGCTAAAATTAGTTTCTCCAAAAAAAAAAAATGTTGCTAAAATTAGTACCTAAATATATAATTATATAGTTATATTCTTTCCTCTCTCTTTTTTTTAATTAGGGGGAGCCATTGCCCCCTTAGTCCATGAATGGCTCCTCCGTTCTTGCCTGGCACTAGTATAAATCTAGCCTAAAAGCTCCAATGCTCAACTCAGAAAGGTTTGCAATAAGGAAAATTAAGTGTGGAAAAGATCTTGTAACTGTTCTTAGATGAAATTACCTCTTAAATAGGCTTGTTTATATATGGGATGTTTCCCTTATTTTTAACCATTATATATTGTAGTTTAATAGGCTTTAAATAAGGGGCATAACTACCCCATTGTGTGTGTGACTGTGGACATGTAATTATAGATTTTTCATTTTTCATGGGTAGCAAATGTCTTATTGGATTTGGTGATTAGGTCTTAGTGCTTGATCATAAGAGCACTCATATTAGTGCTTGTATATATAATTTAAAATAGATAAAAAAAAATAAATAAATAAAAGATTACATTTTAGCCAATTAAGCCCGAAATTCACCCACATTAAGCCATGCAAAGTTGTATAAAAATACATGGTTGCTATAGTAACCATGTAAATTTACACGAGCACTATTATTCATTTTGTATTTAATTTTTTACTCTTTCTTTACGTATTCCAAGAATGAAGAAAGAGAGTGAGTGATAGTTGTTATGTGTGAAAAAATAAAAATAATTAATTTTTTTATATTTTAATAAAATATAATGTAAAATAGATAATCTAATATTATTAGATGTTTTGAAAAGTATGTAAAGTGTAAAAAAAAAAAAAAATTGATTTTTATGTTAAAATAGACAAATTTTTGCACATGCTAATGCGAATATCCCCAAGATACTTGAGCTGCTCTGAGCTTAGGTTGATCATGGTTGGGCCTTTACTCATATTCTTTTTTTTTCCTTCCTTTTCCTCTATTTTGAATATGTAGAATTGTAGATAGCAGGACAGAAGGAGAAGAGGTTTAAACCACAAACACGGGGCACCATAAATAATATCACTATAATTAGCTTATCATTTGAATTCCTTCATGGTCTCTTTCTAATTATGGTATGTTATTATTTTTTGTATAAACGAATATCACCCTAAAATGTTTTGTTTATGCTTATTTAGATTGGCTTCATAGTGTTCTTTTTAAAAAAGAAAAAAAATTTGGCATTATAGAATACCTCTATACAATTATCCTCCATTAAATTAGACAATATAAATATTCTTTATGTATCATCTAAGTAAAGTGATAAAACCTTCTAAAAAAAAGTACAGTGATAAAAAAAAATGGATTGAAGATTTGAAACTCACACCATTCTAACATAACAATTACTCCATTATATGTTGTGATTCAAAGCTAAATAACTAAGAAGAATGAAAAAAAAAAAAAAAAGTAGATGAAAGCCTAACAAATATAATGCACGGTTCGTTTCAGCGATAATATTTTCTAAAAAAATATTTTCTATAAAAGTATCTCATTCAAAACTAAATATCATAACTTTCCTCATTTAGCTTTTTGTGAGATAAAATTGTTTTAAAAAAAATAGTGGAAAACAATTTTTAGAAATAAATAATTCTTTTTATGTTGATTAAAGATAATTTTCTTTTGACTCATTTTTTTTATGCTACCAAACAATAGAAACTATAGAAAATTTTTACACAAAATTTTCTATCGAAACAAACAAAGCGTAAGTCAAAATAACTTAGACACTTATAAATATTTATAATTTCAATAGCTATAATTAAAAGATGTCGTAGAATTGTTAGTCTAGCTCGGTATTCCCTAAATCTTTTGGATTATATTGTGTGGATGGAGGAGATTCCCCTTAAGTTTTCTTCTGTTCTTCAGGTTGATATAGCTGGTCTTCTTTAATAAAGTTCTTAGTTTTTCTCTAAAAAAAAAAAAAAAAAAAAAAAAAAAAAAAAAAAACAAACAAACAAACAAACGTCTAATTTAAAAAATGTCTTTGATCCTATCATGACAAATGCTTAGAAGTTGTCGATTAAAAAACTTCAAAAATAATAATCTTATATTTTAATAGTGTATTCACAACATATCATTTATTCATTTATTCAAAGAGGTAAATATAAACCTCATTAATCAATAATACGGTAAAGGACAAAATTGAGCTCCAAACAAATTATAATTTGAGGCTATTTTTTTTAACCCGTTAGAACATTCACATCAAGTTTCTAAATATATATATATATATATATATATTTCACTCGGAAAAAAGTTATTTATTTTATCAACTCACTTTACAATATATATTTTTTTACACTCTAAAAAATATATTTCTCTCTCTTGTCTCCCATCTCTCTCTTCTAACCACCAACAAAATATGATATTTTCCTATATTTAAGAACCTACAATTTATAGTTACTAAGGTCCGGTTTGAACTCACATGTTTTCAGTTTTTAAACAACATTACACGTATTTCTACACACTTTTTCACCCACATGTATTTCCAAAAAAAAAACTAAAAACTATTATTTAAATACACGTATCAAACAAGCCCTAAACTTTTTTAGCAATAACCACATGAATAAATGTGGTTTTGGAGAGTGAGTGGATCTAAAATAGTAATTGGGGGGTTTTATGCCGTCTTGACGCTAAGCCCTTAGTTGGCAAAACTATTTATGTGTATTAATCTAATAAATCTTTTTTTGAGAAAGAAAAAATAGGGATGTTTATGGTTATATTAAACCCCTGGGCAGAGCACACATACTTAGGGATGTGATGCCCACCAACGGACTCCTGCTAGTAACGGAAATTGAACCTGAGCATGTTAGGCAGAGCGAACGAACCATGCCCAGCTGAGCCAAGCCCCCGTTGGCTTAATCTAATGAATCTAATAAGACAAAACTAAACTTTTATTTTTTTCCAGAAGGTAAATGAAACTTTTACATCTCCAGATTTACAAGAGAGAGAGAACTGTAAAAACCTTTAAACCAACCACCAGTGGCCCCCAAACAAGAACAGAGCAACGGCTCCATTTCCATTACTTCACCTAATGCCCAACTAAAAAAACCATAAAAAAGAAAAAAATTATATTAAAATGTATAAATACCTACTACTAATAATTTTCAAACAAGTCCAACACTTAAAGCATATACTTATATTGAACTTGTAAGCAAGCATCACAATCCTCCCACACGTCTCTCCTCATGTTTTAAGCCTATTTAGACCTCCTCCAGTCAGCTGTTTTATGTTGAAAGGTTTTTCATTTTTCACTTCCTTCTCTTCTTTCTGATCTCTTTTCCCTTTGGCCAAACGTCTAGTTAAATCAATGTCATCTGCTCTATGGCAATTGCCAAACAAGGTACGGCAGCGTTTTAAACTAGCCTTGATTCACTGATTATATTTGTGATTATCATGAGCAATTTCACCCATGAATTCGTTATGCATTTAAAATAAATAAAGAACATAGCTAGCCTTCCTTTCTTAGACTAAATGTGCATGTCTAATTTTTGACAAATTCAACTGGAATGGCCAGGTCGCAATATTTGAAAATCTCTCTCACACACACACACCCCTAATGAGCTCTTTTTTTCCCTTTACTAGGTTTCTTAGTTGTTGTTTGTTCAATCGCTATGATTCTTAGCTGCTCTTAATGTTGCCCTTGTCAGCACCTACAACTTTTCAGTATCTAGATTCTAGCATCCATTGATTTAGTCTAAAAACATAAAATCTTTTGTCTTAAGAAGTAAATCGTTTCCACAAACAATTAACAATTAACACCAGCTGATGACATAGTTGAGTATATGGTAGACCAACCATATGAACACACTTGCCTGCAGGGATGGACTAGGACTTGGAGTTAGGGGGACAGTTTTATTGTTAGCTGCAGCATGTGATGGTTTCAGCTTTCAGCTCTACTGCTTAGCCAACAAAGGTTTTCTTTTATTATTATTATAATTTTTATTTTTTTTATTGTGAGTAGAGCGTGTCTTTTGTTGATAAGGATAAAATTATTTTGTTTAAAGTTTTTTAAAGGACTAAGTTGTTTATTTTTTGTAAAATTGGTTGGTTAGTCTCAATTTCTTTTTTTAGCTTTGCTATCGCCTATCGGTAATTTTTGTTATTGGGCTAATATTTTGGGCTTGTATATATATATATATATATATATATATTAGATTTTAGATCTATAAAAAAAAAAATTTATGGCCTTTAAAAGGAGGAAAATACTAGATCTACAAACTTTTTTACAAATTGTTGTTGTTATTAGTGGTTATTAGTAAATAAAAAAGTGATGTAAGTGGTGGACCCAGATGCAAACTAGTAAGAATTTGTTATCTCAATAGTTTGTAAAAATATTGTAAAAAAGTTTGTAGTTGTAACATTTCTCTTATAATGATCAATAAGGGGGACAAAATGTAATTTTATTGAACGAAGTTGCTAAAATTAGTTTCTTCAAAAAAAAAAAAAAGTTGCTAAAATTAGTACCAAAATATATAATTATATATATATATTTATATTTTTAAATTAGGGGGAGCAATTGCCCCCCCTAGTCCATGAATGGCTCCGTCCGTGCTTGCCTGGCACTAGTATAAATCTAGCCTAAAAGCTCCAATGCTCAACTCAGAAAGTTTTGCAATGAGGAAAATTAAGTGTGGAAAAGATCTCGTAACTGTTCTTAGATGAAATTATCTCTTAAATAGGCTTGTTTATGGGGTGTTTCCCTTATTTTTAACCATTATCTATTGTAGTTTAATAGGCTTTAAATAAGGGGCATAACTAGCCCATTGTGTGTGTGACTGTGGACATGTAACTATAGATTTTTCATTTTTCAGGGGTAACAAATGTCTTATTGGATTTGGTGATTAGGTCTTAGTGCTTGATCATAAGAGCACTCATATTAGTGCTTGTGTATATAATTTAAAATAGATAAAAAAATATATAAAAAAAAAAGATTACATTTTTGTCAATTAAGCCTAAAATTCACCCACATCAAGTCATGTAAAGTTGTATAAAAACACATGGTTGCTATAATAATCATGTAAATTTACACGAGCACTACTATTCATTTTGCATTTAATTTTTTACTTTTTTTACGTATTCCAAGAATGAAAAAAGAGAGTGGGTGATAGTTGTTGTGTGTGAAAAAATAAAAATAATTAATTTTTTAATATTTTAATAAAATATAATATAAAATAAATAATCTAATGTTAGGTATTTTGAAAAGTAAGTATGTAAAGTAAAAAAAAAAAAAAAATGATTTTTATGCTAAAATAGACATAAATTTTTGCACATGCTAATGCGAATATCCCCAAGATACTTGAGCTGCTCTAAGCTTTTATTTTTTTGAGATCCAAGATAAAGCTGCTCTAAGCTTAGGTTGATCATGGTTGGGCCTTTACTCATATTCTTTTTTCTTTTCTTTTTTTTTCCTTTCCCTCTATTTTGAATATGTAGAATTGTAGATAGCAAGACAGAAGGAGAAGAGGTTTAAACCACAAACACGGGCACCATAAATAATATCACTATTATTAGCTTATCATTTGAATTCCTTCATGTTCTCTTTCTAATTATGGTATGTTATTATTTTTTGTATAAACGAATATCACCCTAAAATGTTTTGTTTATGCTTATTTAGATTGGCTTCTGTGGGGGTATAAAATTAGGAAGCCCATGTCAATATCTGTACTCGGCCTAAGGCCCGATCTAAGGAAGGCCCACCCCTTGGCCATGGGAAGGATCCTCCTCGGCCATGGGAAGGACCCTCCTCGGCCATAAATGTAGCTAAGGGCAAAGGGAGCAACTCGGTCCTGGTGATGACATTCCAGGTCATTTCACTGAATAGGAAAAGTACTAAAACGACAAAGAACAAGGGAAAGACTGCCATTACTGCAATTAAGTGCTTTACACCTGACAGAGCCATGCTTTTCAGCTTTTACAACCACCTCCAACCACTTTTGTTATGGGCTGATGGGACAAGTACCAGCCCTACAAAGCTGAACCTACACGTGGACGTTGGGGGGAGGAAAAAAACTAGTATAAAATGAGGAAGAAGCAGTTCAGAAAGGGGACTAGGACCAGGTCCAAGAACCAGAGCCACCCAGGCCATGCCGAAGAGAAAGTCTTCTTGGATATAAGCTCAGTTCACCTCTATGCGATCACCATGAACACCATGACTAACGACTGTCCGTTCACCAAGGCTTAGCCTTTCAGCCTACTCTCTACAAATTCATTATATTAGGCCCACTGGTCCAAGATCCCACCCACCGTGTGGTATTGAGCTAAAAAACGAGACCCTACAATTGGCGCCGTCTGTGGGAAGGCTTGTGCGTTGGCACAAGCAGCGGTTAGTCATGGTAGGATCAAGCCCCTGTTAACAAGGGTCCCTTGAAAGAAATAATTTTGGCAGTGGTGTAAGCTATGCGAAAGCCTCACCATCATTTCCAACAGCACGCGATTGTTGTCCTAACTCAGCTCCCACTCAGGGCTACACTTCGAAGTGCCAGTGGCACGGGCAGTTCTAGGGGCTTCTAACATCAACTCTATACCCCACACATTTGCCAAGGGGCTAATCCTCGCGAGTCCAGTAGCCCGATTCACCGAATTCCCATAAGTGTTGGACAGAACCAAGGTCTTGCATGGTCCTTGAATTCAAACCTATGGGGAAACCAACTACTTCAAGAAGAAAGTGCTAGACAGAACCAAGGTCTTGCATGGTTCTCGAACTCAAACCTATGGGGAAACTAATCACTAGAAAATATAAATGTTGGACAAAACCAAGGTCTTGCATGGTCCTCGGACTCAAACCTATGGGGAAACTAGTCACTAGAAAATATAAGTGTTGGACAGAACCAAGGTCTTGCATAGTCCTCGAACTCAAACCTATGGGGAAACTAGTCACTAGAAAATATAAGTGTTGGACAGAACCAAGGTCTTGCATGGTCCTCGAATTCAAACCTCTAAGGAAACCAGCTACTTCAAGAAGAAAGTGTTAGACAGAACCAAGGTCTTGCATGGTCCTCGGACTCAAACCTATGGGGAAACTAGTCACTAGAAAATATAAGTGTTGGATAGAACCAAGGTCTTGCATGGTCCTCGGACTCAAACCTATGGGGAAACCAGCTACTTCAAGAAGAAAGTGCTAGACAGAACCAAGGTCTTGCATGATCCTCAAACTCAAACCTATGGGAAAACTAGTCATTAGAAAATATAAGTGTTGGACAGAATCAAGGTCTTGCATGGTCCTCGGACTCAAACCTATGGAGAAACCAGCTACTTCAAGAAGAAAGTGTTAGACAGAACCAAGGTCTTGCATAGTCCTCGGACTCAAACCTATGGGGAAACTAGTCACTAGAAAATATAAGTGTTGGACAGAACTAAGGTCTTGCATGGTCCTCGGATTCAAACCTCTAAGGAAACCAGCTACTTCAAGAAGAAAGTGTTAGACAGAACCAAGGTCTTGCATGGTCCTCAGACTCAAACCTATGGGGAAACTAGTCACTAGAAAATATAAGTGTTGGATAGAACCAAGGTCTTGCATAGTCCTCGGACTCAAACCTATGGAGAAACCAGCTACTTCAAGAAGAAAGTGCTAGACAGAACCAAAATCTTGCATGATCCTCAAACTCAAACCTATGGGAAAACTAGTCATTAGAAAATATAAGTGTTGGACAGAATCAAGGTCTTGCATGGTCCTCGGACTCAAACCTATGGAGAAACCAGCTACTTCAAGAAGAAAGTGTTAGACAGAATCAAGGTCTTGCATAGTCCTCGGACTCAAACCTATGGGGAAACTAGTCACTAGAAAATATAAGTGTTGGACAGAACCAAGGTCTTGCATGGTCCTCGAACTAAAACCTACGGGAAACTAACTACATCAAGAAAGGCTTAAGTCCTAGACAAAATGGAAATCCTGTGCGGTCCTCGGACCCTCAGCTCTAAGGAAACTAACACAACCAAGTGTTTAGACCCGGTACAATTATGCCTCGGTCCTCAGATCGGATGCCCAAAACAAGTTAAGGTTATGAATATCATCTGAAACGTGGCAAAGCACCCTAGTGCCCGGCGACCCCCTCGGACAGTCCATTTTAGGTTACACGTCCTTGAGTGATCATCCCATATGCAATACAGAACATTCAGTTGTTATCCCGATTAGTCTCATATGGTTAACCTACTTGAAGTCGGCATTGTTGTGCCCGACAGTTTTGATAAGTTCAAAGTGATAACTCTTTGCTAACGAGGGCATCTGCCCTAAGTACTGTTCGAAAGAAAAGGACACTAGTACATCCATTCACAAAATAATTATTGCAGAAAAGAAAGAACACGCAAAATGGGATAAAGTCATCTTTTATTAGATAAGAAAGTAGTACAGCATACAAAAAATGGGCTTAGACAAGCCTATACCAGAAGCTAACTACAGAAAAAAAAAAAAAAAAAAGAAAAAAAAGAAAAAAAAGGGATACACGAGAACGATAGATCCTTCAATTTTGCTCTAGTAGCGATTAAGCAAGTCTGGATGGCACCAGTGATGGAAGAAAAGAAGAAGCGGAGGCACTTGGTCCACAACCTTGCTCTAGCAGCGACTAAGCAAGTCTGGATGGCACCAGTGATGGAAGAGAGGAAGAAGTGGGGATGCCAAATCCCCATACCAACTCTAAACGCAATCGAGTGAGAACGGATGGTACCGGCGATGGGAAATCTCAGTGCTGTCCCACCAAAAATCTGATGCGATCTCCACCTGCTTCAGATTTTGGCTGAAGGAAGAAGAGACTCCTTTCTTGCCTTATCGAGGAGAAGAAATGTCTTGACTCTTTGTCTCCCCTGCCCTGACCGGGCCATTTTGAATCTCGAAGATACCCTAGACTTCTAAAGAGGGTGTGGTCCCTTCACCTTCATCCTGGCCTTGACCATGTCACCCTCTAAGGCTCAGTCACACTAGTAATGGGGACTTTGGGCACAATTGGAGGGTTAGGAATTTGAAAAGATTAAAGGGTCTGCAAATAAAGGGAATGACCTCCCACCGTGCTTCTTATATGGGGGGTAAGCCTGGTGGCATTTAATTTATACAAATCTCAAAGAAAAACTATAAATGAGATAAGTCCCGCTCAATTCCCAAAGCAGTCTTCAGTCGTTGGACTTGCGTCGCCTTGAAAAGAGACCTTAATGAAGGCGCGCCTCATGTACAGAAACGTCAAGAACGGGGCATGGGTAAACTAAAAGAATGTCTCACAACCAGGAACGTGCCTCTGGCAAACGAAGAGACTCTGGCATTGATGAAGGACAAGACTTGGCAAGCCATGACATAGGCCCGACGACACCAAAACCCTCTTATCCGTCCGAGGAGTCGGACAACAGGATTTTGAGGGACTATTGTGGGGGTATAAAACCGGGAAGCCCATGTCAATATCTGTGCTGGGCCCAAGGCCCGATCGAAGGAAGGCCCACCCATTGGCCATGGGAAGGATCCTCCTCGGCCATGGTAAGGACCCTCCTCGGCCATGGAAAGGATCCTCCTCGGCCATAAATGTAGTCGAGGGCAAAGGGAGCAACTCGGTCCTGGTGATGACATTCCGGGTCATTTCGCCGAACAGGAAAAGTACTAAAACAACAAAGAACAAGGGAAAGGCTGCTACTACTGCAATTAAGTGCTCTGCACCTGACAGAGCCATACTTTTCAGTTTTTACAACCACCCCCAAACCACTTTGGGTATGGGCTAATGGGACAAATATCAGCCCTATAAAACTGAACCTACACGTGGACGTTGGGGGAAGGAAAAAAGCTAGTATAAAATGAGGAAAAAGCAATCCAGAAAGGGGACTGGGACCAGGTCCAAGAACTGGAGCCACCCAGGCCGTATCGAGGAGAAAGTCTTCTTGGCTATAAGCTCAGTTCACCTCTGTGCGATCACCATGAACACCATGACTAATGACTGTCCGTTCACCAAGGCCTAGCCTTTCAGCCCACTCTCTACAAATTCATTGTATTAGGCCCGCTGGTCCAAGATCCCACCCACCATGTGGTATTGGGCTAAAAAACGAGACCCTACAGCTTCATAGTGTTCTTTTTAAAAAAGAAAAAGAAAATTGGCATTATAGAATACCCTCTATACAATTATCCTCCATTAAATTAGACAATATAAATATTCTTTATGTATCATCTAAGTAAAGTGATAAAACCTTCTAAAAAAAATACTGTGAAAAAAAAAATGGATTGAAGATTTGAAACTCACACCATTCTAACATAACAATCACCCCGGTATAGGTTGTGATTCAAAGCTAAATAACTAAGAAGAATGAAAAAAAAAAAAAAAAAGTAGATGAAAGCCTAATAAATATAACACACGGTTCGTTTCAATGATAATATTTTCTAAAAAAACATTTTCTATAAAAGTATCTCATTCAAAACTAAATATCATAACTTTCCTCATTTAGCTTTTTGTGAGATAAAATTGTTTTAAAAAAATAGTGGAAAACAATTTTTAGAAATAAATAATACTTTTTATGTTGACTAAAAATAGTTTTTCCTTGACTCATTTTTTTGATGCTACCAAACAATAGAAATTACGGAAAATTTTTACACAAAGTGTTCTATCGAAACAAACAAAGCGTAAGTCAAAATAACTTAGACACTTATGAATATTTATAATTTAAATAGCTATAAATAAAAGATGTCGTAGAATTGTTAGTCTAGCTCGGTATTCCCTAAATCTTTTGGATTATATTGTGTGGATGGAAGAGATTCCCCTTAAGTTTTCTTCTGTTCTTTAGGTTGAAATAACTGTTCTTCTTTAATAAAGTTCTTAGTTTTTCTTCTCCACACACACACACACACACACACAATAATTTAAAAAATGTCTTTGATCCTATCATGACACACACACACACGTCTAATTTAAAAAATGTCTTTGATCCTATCATGACAAATGCTTAGAAGTTGTCAAATAAAAAACTTCAAAATGATTAAATCTTATATTTTAATAGTGTATTCACAACATATCATTTATTCAAGGAGGTAAATATAAACCTCATTAATCAATAATACGGTAAAGGACAAAATTGAGCTCCAAACAAATTATAATTTGAGGCTATTTTTTTAAACCCATTAAAGCATTCACATCAAGTTTCTAAAAAAAATATATATATATATATATATATTTTACTCGGTAAAAAGTTATTTATTTTATCAACTCACTTTACAATATATATAAATATATTTTACACTCTAAAAAATATATTTCTCTCTCTTGTCTCCCATCTCTCTCTTCTAACCCCTAACAAAATATGATATTTTCCTATATTTAAGAACCTACAATTTATAGTTACTAAGATCCCGTTTGATACGCGAGTTCAAACACATATTTTCAACTTTTAAACAATATTACAAATATTTCTATATAATTTTTTACCTACATATATTTCAAAAAAACTGAAAATTATTATTTAAATACACATATCAAACAGTACTAAACTTTTTTAGCAATAACCACTGAATAAGACAAAACTATTTATTTGTATTAATCTAATAAATCTAATAAGACAAAACTAAACTTTTATTTTTTTTTTTCCAGTAGGTAAATGAAACTTTTACATCTCCAGATTTACAACAGCGAGAGAGAACTGTAAAAACCTTTAAACCAACCACCAGCGGCCCCCAAACAAGAACAGAGCAACGGCTCCATTCCATTTCCTTTACTTCACCTAACGCCCAACTGAAAAAACCATTTAAAAAAGAAAAAAAAAAAACATTAAAATGTATAAATACCAACTACTACTTGACTCGGCCCTTGTTTTCCCGCGTCATCCCCACCACGTACCCCTTATACCTTCCTCTTCCCTAACTCCACATTCCCTCTCTCTCTCTCCTATTCCTTGCTTGCATGTTCTACCAAAGTAGACCCATTCAATTTCAAACCCACCAAATTAACCCAAACTACTACCAAAATAAAATTCAATAAACCAAACCAAATCTTCCCATTCTCACATGCCTATCTCTCAACCATGTCTTTCCTCTCCCTCCTTCTCCTCCTCCTCTTTTCCTTCCTCCCCCTCTCCCTCTCTCAACAACAACCTCCACCCCCTAAAGGTAATTCAACTCACACGTCCTGGTGTTTTTAAAGGAGATATTTAGGGTTCAAATTATCATAAATTGTAACTACTTTTTTTGTTCTTTTTGTTTTTCAGGTATTTTGATTAACTGTGGGGCCACCGAGGAGTCGACAATTGACGATCGAGAATGGTTACCGGACACCGATTTCGTGTCCGGTGGGACCTCGAAAAACCTGACGATCCCGGTAACCGTCCCTACACTCGCCACCGTCCGATCGTTTCCTCTCCGCCTTCACACCAAATACTGCTTCGTCGTCGAAGTTTTCCGCTCCGCGAAGTACGTAATCCGAACCACCTACTTCTACGGAGGAGTCAACGACGGCCATGGCTCCCCGCCGGTGTTCGATCAGATGGTGGACGGGACTTTCTGGAACGTCGTGAACACCACCGTGGATTACGCGAACAACGCGGCGTCGTATTACGAGGGCGTCTTCGTCGCGCAGGGAAAGACTATGAGTCTGTGTATCGGTTCCAATAAGTATACGGATTCGGACCCGTTCATTTCGGCTTTGGAGTTCTTGATAGTTGGGGATTCGCTCTATAATACCACGGATTTTGGCAATTTTAGCCTCAGCTTGGTTGCGAGGAACAGTTTTGGATATTCTGGGCCAATTATTCAGTATGTGAAAGCCTTTAATTTGTGATTCATGTGCTTGTTTCTGTTTTAATTAGCATTTTTTTTTATGAGATATCAGTTCTAGAATTTTTTTTTTTTTTTTTTTTTTTTTTTGTGTGTGTGGATAAATTCGATAGTTATAAGAGGAAAAGGGGGCGAAAACTAGGAAGTCAGGAAGTGTCAGTTGAACTACGAGCCTTGTGATATAAGACTATAAGTTCTAGCACTATTGATATAGGAAGAAAGTAGAGTTTTTAACTAAAAAGCTATTTAGCCATTTGAGGGTTTGGTACTGGATTTTATAAAGCATAAACATTGAAATGTAGAGCTTTTCATAAAGCACCCAATTTTAATATTAATCTTAAAGTTGAAATCAATTTTAAGGAAGTCCCCATTAAAGCTATTTAGTAAAATTGTCAAACGTTTAGCAATTTTAAGGCTCTTAAAATCAATTTGACACCTCTTCAAAAGGAGAACTAGAGAAGTCATTTGTATATGTCAAATAATAATTAAAAATGGTGAATTGTGGGGCTTTTCCCTAAATGCTCCAAGTTTCAGCTTTAGCCTTAAGGCTGACAAAAAAAGCTTTAAGGACATTTTAAACTCTTTAGCGAAACTGTCAAACTTTTTGTAATTTAAGCTAAAAAAGAGTGTTAACCACTTAAAGTACTTTTGAACCCCTCTTAAAGCAAAAATGGACAGGCCTAATATCTCTTCATTTAGCAGATAATTTGTTATGTCTGCAAAGAAGTGACAATTCAAAACTAGCAACTCATGAACTGGATATGGTGCTTATTTAACTTTTAGGTTGTCAATTCATTTGTTCAGTTTTGCTTGCGTATTCTTTATCATCTTATGCTTAAGTGTGATAATTTGGTATTGCCAGGTATCCTGATGATCAATTTGATCGGTTTTGGGAGCCATCAAGAGATAATGATTCTACAGTATCAGAAAACAGAAATATATCTGTTTCTGGTTTCTGGAACGTTCCTCCTCTAAAAGTATTCGAGGCAGCTCTGACAACTACCAAAGTACAACCCCTGGTGTTGAATTGGCCTCCAGCATCCCTTTCAAACTCAATGTACTACATTGCTCTTTACTTTGCAGACGACCGTAATTCGAGCTCAAGGGTGTTTAACATAAGCATAAATGATGTGCCATATTACCGTACTTTGAATGTCACTCCAGCTGGTGCTTGTGTCTTTGCAACCCAGTGGCCTCTTCGTGGTCCTACAAAGATAACTTTGACCCCTGCTGTGGGTTCAGACATTGGTCCTCTGATAAATGCTGGAGAGATTTTTGAAGTGCTAGATCTTGGGGGAAGAACTGCTACTCGAGATGGTATGTTTACTTCCAAATAGCATCTTTTATAAAGGCAATGAAACTGGATTAATTTCTAGTCAGTATTCAGGTTATTTCATTGATGAGCCCAGCTAAAACATACATGGCCAAACAAAGATATAGGAAAGTGTGTTTTGTAATTGGTGTTGAAAAAAAAAAGTGGGAAAAATAGTTTAATCATATTCTCTGCATTACACTGGATGGCATTTTTTAGTTATGCCTAAGCCATTGGCTGTGGCTCACCTAAGCAGTGTCCTATCAAGTTAGTGGTACAGAAAATTAATCTGGCCTAAATAACAGCTTCCTTTGAGACAAGTGAAATGTGTTTGACCATAAGGTGCTTGGTTGATTCCTCTCTCACAACACAACCTCTTTAAACATTGTTCAGTACGCTTCATATGAGGATTTTCAATTACATGATTTTTTTAAAGGGGAACTGTATTTCTTTTCACAGTTATTGGTTTGTCAATGGTAAAAAAGAGTCTCAAGAATCCTCCACTTGTTTGGAATGGTGATCCTTGCATGCCCCGCCAGTACTCTTGGAGTGGCATTACTTGCTCCTATGGTCCCCGGATCCGTGTGATCTCCTTGTAAGTGAGACTTGACTTGCTGTCTCACAATAATTTGTATAGTTTCTTTTGTATTCCTTAAAAGGCTTACCATTTCCTGTTGTCTCCAGAAACCTGACAAGCATGGGCCTCTCAGGATCACTGTCTCCTAGCATTGTCAATATGACGGGATTGACTAACATGTAGGTTTTCAGTTATAAATTTTTTGATTAATGAAATTGAGAGGTATGGATTTGATGATTGACGATTTAATGCTATTAACAGATGGCTTGGGAATAACAGTTTGACTGGACCTATTCCTGATCTCAGTTCATTGAAGATGCTAGAGACATTGTAAGTTGTGAGGGTTTGGGTTATTTTTTATTTAATCTCTGCCTATTGTCATTTGTGATTGAGCTCATAATTGCATATAAAATTATTGCCACTTGAGCCTCATTCTCAGTTCATTGAAGGAATTCATTTTCCTCCGTCAGTTGTGTATGTGATAACTATTCCATTGTGTGGATTGTATTATCAGAATGCTTAGAACCTGAGACCTTTTCATGTGATTATTTATTTAGAAATTTTGTTTCTTTTCTCTAATTCAATACTGTTTTCCTTTAAGGCATTTGGAAGACAATCAGTTTAGTGGATCTATTCCCTCATCACTTGGGGACATTGAAGGCTTGCGTGAACTGTAAGTTTTATTCTGCAATATTTTTTTCTTTTCCCTCTCCTAATCAGTGCATGCATGATAGTTTTTGTTGATTTACTGTATATTTCATTGTACTTTCAGTACTTCTCTTATGTGATGGATGTAGTTCCATCCAAATCATGTTAAAACAGTATAATTATAATTGTTCTGCTCCTACTTATCAAAGTTATGAACTTATAATCACCATTACAAAGTCCTAGGAAGTACTGTGATAAAAATTTCTAGGAGAACTAACTTTGATCAGATTGAGTATCACTTATCAACAACATCAACATGAATATCTTTAAACTCTTTTTTTTTTTTTGGCAATGATACGAGAGAGATTTATTATCTACTGGCATATCTTATTCCTGCTCTTTTTTTTTTTTGGGGGGGGGGGGGGATAATAAATTACAAGATTAGGAACGAATCTATCATTAAGTTAGTTTTGGTTTGATATAAGGATGGTGAACTATTTTAATTCTCATTTTCTTTGGTACTTTGACCTATATCTAATTAAACTGAACAAAGCCTTCACTCCAATTAATTTGGATCAGCTCTGTCTATCTTCCATTAACCCAACTATCCATGATCTATATATCAATTCGCTCTAAAGTATACTGTAATCTTACAACTCAACTATACACAAGTCAACAAGTCTTAAGTCTCAACTAATTGGGATCAGCTATATAAATCCTTCTTCTTCTTTTTCTGATTAATTGGAGCTCGTATTAAAGTTAGTATTGTTTTTTGAATCTTTACTGATCATATTGTTTCTAATTGCTTCTACCCACATCATTACCACACCTCTTTTTATGTTCTTTAGTTTCTTAAAGAGAGAGAGAGAGAGAGAGGACTTTGAAAGTTTGAAAGCACAATCTTGGTGATCCTTTGTGCCCATCATAGCCTTAACATGCCCAAGCCCATCTAGATCACACTTTTTACTTGATAGGAGCTCATACTTTGTATTTCCTTTTTGATGCCTTCCACGATGATACATCTAACAGCACACTGAAGAAATCTCCTAACAATGTCAGTGTCAGATTCATCTATTTCCTCTGAGGCTTCAAGGGGCAGTATAGACAACACTTAGAAGCATTGTATTTTTGTTAGTGAGGATTGGTGAAACTTGGGATGTTCTATTGTTTTCTTATCTGACTCTTAGATTCAATTTGCTAGCAATTATAGATATAATATGGTGGCTGTCCCCAGCGCTCCACTGCACTCTATGAGAGAGCACCCTTGTCAACTTGTTGGGACTTGGAAAACGACTAGAATACCCCTTTCAGTTCAAAATAATGGGATTGAATAACCTATACTTATAGATTGTTATTGAGCACTGGATTGTCCAAGGAATTGCTGCTTAAAAATTTAACTTTATTCAAGGAATGGATTATGTTTATATAGGCTTTCAAAGGAACTAAAGGTGCCTCTGTCCACTAATATACATATTTGCAATATCTCTGACCATTTGCTTTTAGCCAAGTGGCCTGAGTATATATATTATAATTCACTAAATATGAGCTGGGAAAGGTGGGATACTAGAAGCCTTGAGGGTCCTAAGGAATCCAAAACTCACTTGTTCCCCTGTTGGATCTGACCTTAAATCATTGGTTTTTCCTTTCATTTTAGTATGTCAGTTTACACAAAAAAGACAGGATTAAAAAATCTTGGTTGAGTTTTGTAGTTTTAGGTTGGAGTACTGGTATGTTTGAAATGACAACTTAGAATAGGCCTTTGTTTAATTGGAATTGAGACAGTTTCATTGTATGAGATCTGTAACTTATGTTACAAATGAGCGACAAAATAAAATAAAATAATGATGGAAAGTCTAAGGAAAAAAAATTGTATATGACTATATGTTCCATATTGAAATATGGTAATTTCATTCCTAATATACATATATAATATATAGAATCTCCTCTTACCCATTAATTGGCTATCAAATAACCTTCTACATGTATTTTAATCACATGACTTTTAAGTAATTTAACTAAGACGCATGACTTCTAAATAGGTAAGTACACGCAAATACTCATTTGAATCACCATGTATTGGGTTGAATAAACTTTCCTCCAAATCAATTTAGAGGAAAATTCTATCCTAATACATACATGTGTGCGTGTGTGTGTGTTATCTTGTGATTACCTATATATATATATATATATATATGTGGTGCTGCCCAATTTTAAGAAGATTGGATCCTTGAACTTGATCTACTTCACATGATTTATTTTACCCATATCAGAATGAGAACTGACAATCACAACTAAAACATTTGCTTTTTTTATTGTGCTGTAAATTACATCTGGATACTGTAGGATTTCCATGTTTGATCTGTCTTATTTGTTGGAGGGTGGCAATCACATTTTATCTCATGGTCTGTGCTTTGTTTGTATGATTGAGCAATTCCCTTGTTTACTGACATGGAATAAATAATCATTAGCTCACATAATTGTTAATGCTACCAGATGTAAATTTTCACCTTTATATTTTAAAACTAAATTTCAATAAATTATTATGCTAATTTATTCTTTAATTTCTGGAAATTTTTTCATATATGCTTCTGACACTGCCATTGAATGAAAACACTATTAGACATTGATTTGATTCCTTTTTTTTTTTTTTTGGTCTTTATATTAATGTTCAATTAAAAAAAATGTGGCAACTCTAATTATTGATGTTCCTGACCTAGTTCCTGTCTTTCAGTTTCTTACAGAACAATAATCTGACCGGTACAGTTCCAAATAACCTTAAAGATAAACCTGGACTGAACCTTAGGTAAGTTTGAACATCCTCTGGTGTTATTATACATATCTTATCCACCGCCATTTATGCTGATTGTTTAAATTTGATTATCAGGACTTCTGGAAATAATTTTGAATCTCCCCCACCTTCTTGAGCAAGTATGTGTATGGATCCAATGGTAGAGTTGACTTGGCTGCTTTCTCAAGAAACTTGATTCAGATCATTCATTTGTATATAGATACATTCCGTAAAAGAGCTGTGTCACATTTTGTTTTACAAATTTTGATGGAAGTTCTTTATTGCAAGCTCTCCAACTGTGAAATTGAAAGTTCTGCATACTTAGACATCTGTAGCTGGGGGCTCTTCAAAGCAATTTGAATACTTGAAATGGTTGTTCATAGTCAGTCAGTCTGATTCTTTTTTTCTCAGTAGGATTGGATCATGCTTTCAAAATTCATGTAATTGTCCATATAGTCATTTCTTATTCTTTTAGATATACTTTTTCTTGTTCTGATAGTGTATTATGAGCTATTCTTCTTCTCCTTCTTCTTTTTCCCTCTCCCCTGTGGGTGTACCGTGTACAATGAATATTGTTCATGTTTTTGTACCTACTAAAAAAATTAATTCATTTTTTTATATAACGTGGTTTGGTTCTATATATGCCCTCATTTTAACTATAGCTGACTATTTTCTCAATTGCTTCGGTTGTCACTTGGTTGTTAGTTGTTAGTTGTTACCTTTGGCATCTAACTTTCATATTTGTGGGTCGTTGGGGGTGTTTTTGATGTTCATATCCCTGAATTGTTCCAATTTTGCTGAATGTCCCTAAAGGGGCATTTGACATTAATGCCTCAAACCCTTCCAGTTTCAGATCCGGCGTTTAAAAAATTAGGGGGTTGCTATGATCTTACTCTATTGATTTAAGATACTAACTCCTATTTTAGCTTTGCAGAATCATCCATGACCTTCACTTTGCAAATGATATTAAAATGGTTAGACAATATTTAAATTCCTGAAAGATACTCGAAAGTTGGAACTGTATACTAAGAAGTCCAATAATCAATAACATAGCTCTCTCAATTCCATTTCACAATTCATAAAGGACAACACTCGATCCTTATATGGCCTTCAGACCCTTACCAAAATAAAGTACACAGTTTGATATGTCTCCATGTGAGACCCACCATTTCACAGACCTGCACAGCATCTATCATGATTTCCCACTTCTTATATTTCAGAGAGACAGAAAAATGTGCTTCTAGGCGATGCAATAAGAAATGCAACTAAAATTACTTGATTAATATAATCGAACAAAAAGAAAAGGTCAGCATTTACATTGTCATTCTTCAGATCCACAATAACTCACCATAATTAACATTAATCTAAACACAAAAACAGAGAAAAATTTATAATGAAATAAAAAGAAATGAGACTGATGAACATATATGACAACTCTGCAGAGATCAGATGGAACTTCAGCTACCACTTTCTCATCCTCACCTATCTAATCTTCCCTTCCTTAGTGGAAACAAAGGTGGCAATGCACTGTTCTTCATTTGTGTGCAAATTGGGACATTGATCATAGGCCTTATTCTAATACTAGCTGACCTTGTCCTCTCCAACCCTTTCTTTATCCTCTTCACATGCTTCTCTCTATTCCCTGACCCTCCCTTCCCTTCATCTTTTGTAGCTACATCAGCAAGTGAGGTAGCTGAAGATGATGATGATGAGGAAGAAGAAGATGGTGATAAAGAAGAAGCGCGTTGCTTCTTCAACCTTAATAGCTCTTTCCATAAAACAGTGCACTTAGGTGGCCTTGGTGATGGGTCATCATCAACAAACCAATTTACCCTAGTACTCTCCTCCTTGTTCACCTCTTTTTCCTCTTCGTCTTTCGCTTTGAGACTGATCTTGTTGAGCTTTTCTGAATGCTGCATTTGCCAAAATGGAAGGAGCTTCCCTTCAAAGAAAAGCTCATCAGCAGTTAACATTGCATGGCTACTTGCATTGCTTGAGAGGAATTCAAAGTCTCCATTTCTTGCTTTCTCTATCTCCATGCCTTCACCTTTTTCAACCTGCAGAGAGTTTGGGCTAATGGAGATGAAGTTTTTCTCATCCAGAAACTCTGCAGAGAAAGAAATCCTGGGACTTGAAGTTGGCTCAATGGATCTAGAGTTAGTTTGAACAGTTTCTAGGGAGACCATCTTGGTTGTTTTTGGATCAGGGAATAGGGAATAAGGTTGTGTAGTTGGCTAGCTAGTAGTTTGATCAGGTTTGTGAGATATGTGATTTATAAAGCGAACGAGATGCTTTAGTGCTTTTCTATTTATTTTTAATCTCTTTGTTTTGTTGTTGTAGTAAAATTTTGGACGGTGAGATTATAAATAAATTAAGTGGTCTGGTTAAGGCGAAACAAGTGAGCTAAGGTAGTGTTTAGAATATAGGAACAGCACATGGACACTTTGGGAACTAAAGACAAAAAAGGTTTTTAATTACCATTGTTCTGTATACGATTCTAAACAGTCTGTTCTCTTTTTCTTATTCTTGTTTTTGTTACCAAGAGAAGAAGTAGAAAAAAGGAAATTTTTCCTAGTTTATGGCAGGGAAGGGAGAAGTATAATACATTATTTTAAAGGGAAAAAAACTAGTGCACATAGTGTGTTTTACACACTGAAAATTATTTGCCTACACTGTGTGCAATAAACACTGCCTTATTTTAAAAGAGAGAATTGAATCATAGACGTTTTCATTGATAACACTAGAAAATGTCATGTAAACTATGTTTTTGTGGAGAAGAATAATACGTATATCATAATGAAAAAGATAGATGGTATTATGATGTTGTCGTGGTGCATGAACTATCTTGTTTCTATGGTCTAAAACATGCAAAGAGTAAATGACACACCTGGCTGTTACTGATTAGGGTAGGAAAAGTAAAAAAACACAACATGAATATGTTATGCAGATGAATGAATCAGTAATAGTTAATACAGGTCGCGTTGATTTATTTTGTCCTGACTTGAACAATGTCTCTCACATTAAATTGATTGCATTGATTGGGTATCTTTTCTTGTTGTAATTGAAAACACTGCTAGTGGATATGAGATTTACAGACAGGGAGGGATTACTAGGGTGACCAATATTTAAATCAGGCTATCTTCTAGCTTAGTGGCAGTTGATTATTCAATTTGCATTAGTCAAATAGATCAGCTTTGTTAGTTTGACTCCCCTGCTAGGAGGGAGGGATTATAACATGGGAGGAGTTCCTAGCATGTGGTCACATGAGAGTAATTTCTTGCCATGTGAGAACTGAATCAATGAAATATAAAGCATACCCTTAATAACCAAGTTGCCCTTTGGAAGAGCCTTATAATTGTAGGTACATATGTGTGTGTGCGCCCCAATGGGGATGGGTTTTCATGTCATTTGAGAAAGTTTACAAGTGGTAGATATCATGTTAGTTTCTTGAAAAGCTTCCATAAAGATTTGGTAGCTCTAATTAAGTCTAGACAGCTAATGAACACAGAGTTAATCTTTTGATTATTATATATGGGTTGTAATTTGATTCTTTATTAGCACATTATACCGGGCGTTCTGGTCCCTCCAGTGTTCTATAATTGAAGGGAGACAATAATGTTGGAGATTAACAATCTGACTAGAAAACAAAATTGAACATGTAATACACAAGTTAGGCTAAGACAACCTTCTGATTGATCAGCTAACCCTTTCAAATAGCCGAGGCATGAGAGCTGTATTAACAACTTTGGGAGTAATAATCTTTCTGTCTTCATCAGGGTTTAGATAAATTTATATAAGGGGAGGATTAGCTCCTCATTATGTAGCTCATTCTTAAGACCAAGAAAGAGAGTTAGGCTTGATCAATGTAAGTTGCACCCTGATTTTTTTATTACAAAAAACTTAACACAAAATTATGGGCTTACAAAATATAATAACTTACATTGATTAGTAAACATCATGATCACATGAAGAATATGAAAAGCAAGCACTTCCTAGACAAGCCTACCACAAATCTCTGCCATAATACAAAGCCTAATCCTACTTCCCCAGAAACAACCTTATGAAGAAGGGCTTACCAAAGTACACAATGTGATAAAATGCATATTTGTAACAAAGTGATAGCATTTATGATCATCATACCAAAGCGATTTTACTTTTACTTTGCTGGCACGGGTTTCTGTATTACAAAAAGTAAGCAAGTTTTTAGTTTGAAAATAAATAATTTGTTTGGTGAAAGAAGAATAGAACTCAAAACTGGGCTTGATAGCCAGAACATTAATTACGTAAAAAGAAATTAATTCTTTGGATCTATTAAATGGAACAAAGTAGCTAATGAATTTTCAATCAATATGAAGAATTTGTGGCATTTCCAAAACCAAGGGGAATGCAATTAAAATCTTTTTTATTTATTATTTTTTTGCTGTCGAGTAAATATATCGAGGATTCTTTAGAGATGAGTTCAAGATCCAATTACAAGTAAGTCATAAGGTGTGTCATCAATGCCATAGCATTTTGGGCTCTGAAATTAAACAAATGGGACCCTATAGAATTGAAGACAATTAGTACCATCCACATAATAAATTAGTTTTGACTGGTACAGACATGAGTAAAGACTAAAGAGTTTGAGAGACAAGAACTTTTTAGTACCTTCTGATCAGTTCATTCCGTTACTTTTAGGAGAAAGTGGACCACAAATTTTGGTGTTTTGAGCATTTAAAAAAGACGAAAGCTGAACTGTAGCACTGTGCACAATTTAAGAGGTAGCAAGTGACCCGGGAAAGACTCCAAGGCATAGCAATGTGGCTAAACTGTACAGCAGTGGGGGGGCCATAGACCATTTTATTACTTTAAAGAGATGGAGAGAGTTAAGTCTGGTTTCATGCAATGCCAAGCTGGTAATCATGATCACTTGGTTTTATATGCTATCTATGTCCAGTAGCTGTTTGATATGAGAGAGAGAGTAGAGAGGTGTGTGTGTGTTTTGACCATGACCAACTTTTTGGCAATTGAAGTATGTTGGGGGTGACCATATTCGAGCAGAAGTGTAGAAAGTTGATTGAATCAACTTGATGGTCTAAACTAAAGGTACAGAATCATAATTGCTTCTGCTTATTAGTTTAGCATTTTCAGTCCTTTAAGTTAGTGATAACTATGATATTAATCTACTAAAAGGTGAGGTTTGAATTTGATTTGTAGATATAGGTCTTAACATTCAGGACAGTGGTTGGGCTATCTACTACTCTATTAAGTTATATTTTTTCGTCTTCTTTTTTATAAGGTGTCTTTTCTTCTTTATATGAGAGAGAGAGAGAGAGAGAGAGAGAGAGAGAGATTATCACTGCATGAGTTGTTGTGTTCTAAATTAATAGCAAAACATAGGTGTAGTTACTTAGGCCATATTATTTAGGTTTCCTAATTAAATTCAATCATATGTTTGCATCAACTAATATGAATCAAGCTATTTAAACTTCTTGTTTGTTTATTTAGCAAACTAGTCAAATCAAGCTTGGATTTAAGTTAGGCTATTAAATTCAACTTCAAATTTGACAATGTGATTGTGAACAAGTTTATGAATATGAGGCTTGATTTATACACACACACACACATATATATATATATATATATGTGATACCAAGTATATAAAAGTATATCTTATTATTTGATGTCAAGTATCTCTATACTTTCTATATACGCCGATTTCATACAAAGTATCCTTCAAATTATACTTTAATTGTGTGTCAATTTTGTTTACATTCAAATTCATGTATCTAAACTTAAAAAATATATAAAGATTCAACTTGAATTTATTATGCTTCTATATAATAATGCTATGAACGTGTGCAATTTATTTATTAAATAGAAATGTTATATATATGTGTGTGCGCGCATGCATGCGCCTACATATACAACTATTCAAAAGTTCAAAAGTTATAAGTTAGTTATATATTTTTTTTTAACAATGCAATATTTGTGAATCTAATTTTTATAAGTTCATAAACCAAAATCATTATATCTTATTAAATTAAATAATATAATGTCAACTATAGTTTAATTATTAATTAATAATATAAAATTATGAAGTGGTAAACACAATTAGTTGTGTTGTTTATTATAAATGGAGAAAGAATAAGTTACTCAAGTAGTTCGTGAACAAAATTAATCTAGTTCAAAAAGAAAGTAAGTCAAACTTAAATGTGTAATCTAAGTTGGTGATGAATTTGACTTTGACTTGCAATCGAAATAAAATTAAATAAACAAATCTTGAGCAGTTAATTCTCCTGTCAATTCAAATCATTTATAACCATAATTATCTTTCAAAGTTCCACTTGCAGGCATGACGGCAACAACAAGAATTGTTGATGGTAATATACAAAATCCAAACAAATATGTACTAAATTCTTCAATTTTTTTTCTTTTCATCAATATTGACTGTTCAATGTTTGTGTGCATATACACATGGGTTACAACCTAGTGCAGATAGTATTTGGTCATAAGCCTCTTTTCAAAAAAAAAAAAAAACTTAGTGTAGATAGAATTTGATCACAGGTCTCTTTTTTCAATGAGAATAAATTAATTTATTAACTAAAATAATGGGTCAAGGCTTATTGGTAAGCTGGAGGTGCTTGACGATGAACTGGGTTGGCCCATGGAGCATTAAGGGAGAAGGGCCAGCTTCTTGGGAGGGCAGAAAAATAAAATAGTCTTCTCAAAAATCAAAGAGCACTGTCAAGTGTCAAATCCCTATCCGTGTGTTTTTTTTTTTTTTTTCCTTCCTTGTAGCTTATCCCAAAGTTGATTTTAGTACTATATAGAAGCAATGTATTAATATACTATATTTGAATTGCTTTTATTCAGCAAAAAAAAAAAAATTTTGAATTGCTTTGAAATACTCTAATTAGTCCTTTTTATTATTATTTTTATGTTGCTTTCGAGCAGGGCAATTTGCTTTCAAACTCTAGTTATCTATTCTGTTTTTCATTTTGTAAATAAATCAGATATTATACCATCATTAATTATGTGATCAGTTGATCAATATTATAAAAAAAAGACGAATATTATTTCTTAGGTAAATGAGCATAATCTTTTGGTCGTGACCATAGTAACATAATTAGATAAATAGTTTAATTACCATGAAATGATCAAGCTTAGTTACCCTATTTATTAATTTCAATAGTTAATGCTTGAGACATATGTCTTATAACACTGTTTCAATACCCCCAAAAAAAAAAAAAAAAATCATCTTATAACACTTATTTATGTTGCATATATAGATATAGACAAAACTTAGATACAGTACTTTATGTGCTATTTCTTTAGTTCTCCTCTTAAGATTCAACTATATGGCTACTTAGCTAAAAAATACACTTCCCTCCTATGAAAAAAAATCTACATGGCTGAATTTTAAAAGGTGAACCTAAGAAATAGCACTTAAGTACTGTACCTAAGTCTTGTCCTATAAGTATATATATGTTAGTTGTAATATGCTAGTAATTATATTGTATGCAAAAATTGGGAGAATGCCCTTCAATATGGTTTGGATCTCGACCTTATTGGAACCGTTATTTTTTCTGTAGATGTACATTAAATCAATTGATTCGTCATGGTAGAGAAGAGCATGCTTCACATATTGCACTGCCCTTCATACAAGGTTATCCTTAGATGATGTCTTTAGATGATCTCTTTACCATCAGCATGAACATAAAATCAAATTCCACTTTGGGTTTTCTGGATTATTATTACATTCCATATGAAGAATTATTTGTAGGATTTTTTTAAACATCAAGTTAAATGTATTTACAGTCATTCACTATGAATGTGATCCAGTATACTATACATCCCCATAATTATTAATTGCTTTGCACAATTTAACCATTCTTTCCATCTCTCTTCGACCTATTATTGCAAAACAAAAAGTTATAGAATGCAATTACCACAAGAATAATGCATATGAATAATAATATGATCCAAGACAAAGGACAACATTATGCACTATGCAATACTGCTCCTGCACATGTTACATTATGATTATGGAGAATTACTGATAAAATGTACCAAAGGGAGACAGTACAAGACATCTTGACACAAACCTTGAGTAGCTTATCACAGCAATTCGTCTGCAACCCCAAGTAGATGCTAGTCTATAAGATAGCTATCTTATAGACTAGCAGCTACTTGGGGTTGCACTTTTCGAAAGCTGATGGATGCTAAATGACCAAAATTTTGCCAAGCTAGCCCACATTGAATTACTTTCAATGGCCTAGCAGATTTATCATGTTTGGTCTAAGTATATTGTGTAACTTCTTCATCGTTGCATCAAGAGTTGACAAGTGATTATTCAGCAAAAAAATCAAAAAACAAAAAACAAAATTTAAAAGAGTTGACAAGTGGCTAGGGAACAACATGAACTGGATTAGATTTGATTGAATTGGTTTTGAAAATTAAGTTTCTTTTAGCCGAATTTAAGTTGGTTATGGACTTATATAGGCCAAAATGTGGATAGACTACTTTCGTGTAAAATATGTAGCAAAATGCCCCTATTTTAAACTCGATTTTTTGAAAATCGAGTTATAGGTAATCGAACTTTAAAAAAAAAAAAAAATTACATGGAACTCATGTTCCATGTAGTTTTTTTCAAGTAACTCGATTTTTGCAAAATCAAATTTTTCATTGAAATTTGATTTTCTAAAAATCAAGTTTCAAAATAGGAGCATTTTCGTAAATAGTTTCAGAACAGGAGCATTTTACTACATCTTTTGGGTGAAAGGGTAAAGGCCCATTTTTGCCGACTTATTCAGTGTATCATCTACCTTCTTCCTTTTTTATGATTTTTTTTTCTTGTTTTTGTAATTTCTCTTTTTGTTTTTTGCTTTAGTAATTCCAAACTTGTTAATAGTGTAAATTCATAACATTCCAATGTCTCATCATCTTTTTTTTCTTTTTCCCTCTACCCTTTCGTTTTCCACCTAATCATTGGATTTGAACCATGACGTTCAATAATGGAAGGACCGAAGGAGACGGGAGGAAGTGAGGGAAGAAGGGATTTTGAGTTTGAGTAATGTCACGCTACAATTTTATATCAAATTTACAATTTGATATGTAATTAGTCACAAAAAAAATATATATATATATTTATATCATATTATTGAAGACTGAGTTTGTGTGTCCGAATTTGGTAAGGATTTGATGAAAAATTTATATTTTACACCATCCAATAAGAAATTGCCACATCAATATTTTACTTAAAATTCAATACATCATATTACACCTAATAACATCTCAATAAATTTTCAATTTGGTTAGATTTATATATGGTGTGGGGCCCAATAATTTAAGGACCAAGCCCAATTGCTCCTGGAAAATCCGAAGGCCCAGTCCGAGGAGAGCTGTGGCCCAAGCTCTACAGTACAGAGCACAAAACAATTTTGGAAGGCAGCCGAGGACAGTTTGGTCCTTGGCAGATCCTGAATCCCACCAAAATGAAGGGGTAAAACTGGTATAGGGACGAATTTGTAAGGAGATCCAAAATATCTTGGGGAAGTTATCCTTACTACCCTTCCAGATAAGACCCAACACATGACAGAGCCGTACTCTGCAGCCTTATCAACCATACCCAACAATTCTGGGATTAGACTGATGGGACAAATATCAGTCTTGTAAAGATTGACCCTACACGTGGACGAAGGACAATTAACACGAACGAGTATAAAAGAAGAAAGTAGGTAAATCTAAAGGGAGCCCATCCCACCTCCGAAAAAGGAGGATCACATGGGGGAGAACATCTCAACAACACCGGACTTCACTGAAGAAAGTCCGTCGTTGGATAATCGGGGTTAGGCCTCAATGGTCCTCGGATCAACTCCGAGGAGTCCCATCCCATAGGATGCGACGTCTTAGGACCTAAATGTTCAGGCCCAACTCCTTTTTCTACCTGAATTCCTCTAAAACCAGGATCGGACATCGCCCCGTGACCAGCGGCTAGCTTTTTAAGCCCACTCTCTACAAATTATATTGTGAGGGATCTTCCGTGAGCGAGCCCAACATCCTTATTGGGCCGCCAGAGAATCGTGTCCTTACATATGGGTATTAGAATTGATTGAGTGTGGTTGTATTTATTCTTAAATATGTAACAAAATGATGTAGCATGTTGGAATTGAAGGGGTAAAAGTAAAACATGAGTTTTACCCAGAGAATTTAATCTCTTTACAGTAAAATTGATAATTAAAACATTTATTTATATCATATTATTAAAGACTGAGTTTGTGTATCTTTCACAGTAAAATTGATAATGGTTTTACCCATTTCTTTTGAGAGTCTTTGACCACCTTTCCTCATCTCTTCTCTCCTCCTTTAAAATTCAATAATTGAACTTCTTTGATATAAAGGACACATTGATTTGAATTAATTACTAGTACTGTATAGGTTAATTATTTCCTCGGATTAAAATTGACCCAACAGTCAGCAGAGATATCATTTAACAGAGGCATGTGATTTGGAGAATATTATTTAGAGAGCTTTTTAAGTTTTAACAAATGTACTCAAAAGCACGTGAAAAAAAAAACCAATAGGGAAGAAAGGACCACGTCAATATGTATATATACTGGGGAGTGTCATGGCATGTGACCTGTCTCTAACTCCATGTGTGGAACCACTTTTTTGATCCACAAAGACAAAGAGGGTGAGATAATAGAGATTTCAATTTATTTATTTTTGACGTGAACCTATAAATCAGCTTTCATTTCCAAAAACCGCGGGCCCAAAATCTCAATCAAATGCCAATCCCTCTGAGCCCAAAAGGAAACAAAATATTTGCTTGGCAATTTCCCTTTTTTGTATTTGTGTATCAGTACCTGTCACAAACGATTCTCTTCTTCCACCAAAAATCTTAGTTATTACTGTATTGTTATCATGTCATCCACGCTTATGTTTAATTTTTGGGTAAATTGTAAATTACTCCTCTAAAATTTAGAAGTGTTTAGATTTTATACCCTAAAATTTCAAAATTTAGATTTTACCCCTGAAGTTTGGAGTATTTGGATTTTATACCCTGACGTTTCAAAATTTGAATTTTATCCCCTAAAGTTTGGAAGTGTTTGAACTTTACATCCACAAATTTTGAAATTTTAGGGTGTAAAATCCAAACACTCCTAGAATTTAGAGGGTAAAATCCAAGTTCTGAAACGTTAGGGTATAAAATCTAAACACTCCCAAATTTCAGGGGATAAAATTCAAATTCTAAAACTTCAGAGTGTAAAATCCAAATACCCTTAAACTTGATGGTGTAATTTGCAATTTACCCTTTAATGTTTATGTGAGAAGAAGAAATTACATGGCGCTAAGTTAATTACTCCAATAAAATTCTTTTTTTCAAATATTATCCACCTCTTCTCTCTCTTATTTTTGCTAAAATGTACGACACTTTAAAATTTTGGGATAATTAAACTTTATCACCCTAAATTATACCATAAATTACATTTTGCATTCTAAACTTTCAAAATGCATGGTTTGAAGTTAGAACCCTAAACTTTAACTTGTATTACACTTTGCACCCGGTTAGAAAACCAAACTTCAGGGTGTAACTAATCAGGAGTATAGTTTAGGGTGATAAAGCGTTTTATCTCCTTTGTTTTTAAGGAAGAGGGGCAATTGTGTTTTTTCACGCGATGCCAAGCTTTTCTATCCAAGTTAACAATCCAATTAACGATAGGGTGTAAAGTGTAACATGGGTTATAGTTAGGGTGTTAACCGTGCATTCTGAAAGTTTAGGGTGTGAAGTGTAATTTGGGGTATAATTTAAGGTAGTAAAGTATAATTTTCTCTAATATTTGTTCAGTTCATTTCAACCATAGTAATTCGAGTACTATGATTTGCTTAAAATGCTCCCTCTAAGTGGAGGAGGAATCTCAAGAGACCACTCACTCACAGCATGCTTAGACTCACACATGTAGTAAAAGAAATGTTTATATCTTTAACGAAAAACCCTTTGTGGATGCATATTTACTATTAAACTTTATATATTACAATTAATCAATTTGAGGGTACTTATATTAAGCTTCTTTTTTTTTTTTTTTTTAAAGAGAAGGGTACTTATATTAAGCTAATATCCTAAACTTTCACATAGTCAATATAAGACTTGCAATATAGTACAAATAAGGATTGAAATTTGCACCCTAAATAAAATTAAATTTAATGAACTTGAACAAGAGTTATATAACAGATTTGGCCTTGATTAAGCTTAAAACTTCACATCTTTAATCTCACACAAAACACATTTTTCACTTTACACCTAAATGTTGCAAGAAACCACAAAAACACATCAAAATGATGAGTGACAATTACAGATGTACTTCACAGTGCTTGAATTGAAAAGATTCATGCTAAACACAATCTTGGGACAGCAGATAAGTATTGTTTTTAATTGACTGGTAACAATGAACTTCACATGCTTATGTGCTCTACATATTATATTTGCAAAATGAATCTTATTTATGTCACAAGACATCATGAGCACAACATAGTTGAGTTATCCTTATTGATCAGCCAATACATAAAAAAATATTTAAGAGACAACATTGTTCATATTTTTTTTCACAATTGATTACTTAATATGTTATGATTGGAGTGACATTGTTCTTATCAAGTCCATTATTAATACCATTTTTATTAAGAACATGTTAATTAGGTGTTTGATTGCACTTGTTGAGGACGAATCAAGCGAGTTTCACTCTATTTGGAAGTAGTAAAAGTAAATAAACAAATATCCCTTTAATTGAATGTTGTGCAATTCTCTAAGACAAGTTGATCAATTGTATTTAAAAAAATCAACCTTAGTCAATACATTTACTGTCGTTAACACGACCCTTCTTATTATGTGCATCAATCACAAAAAAGATATCAACAGTTGTGATAAATTAAAAAAAAAAAAATATATATATATATATATATTTTGATTGGTGAAACTTTCTTTCACACTGTACTTCCTTTTGGGTGTTTTAGGACCCATTTGGTAATGTTGTTCTAATTACATTATTTGTATCTTTTAAAAATATGTGTGGATAAAAAAATGTATAAAAAAATATGTAATATTATTTAAAAACCGAAAATATATATTTAAACACATATATCAAATGGCCCTCAATTTCTAGAAAACAATAAGTTTTTTTTATTAGGGTAAACAGAAGTTATTCTTTGGCCTGCAATCTGTTGGGTAACTAAATGATACTACTAACCCTATGTCATTTTTATGAATCATTTTTGGTCTTTCTTTATTGCTTTTGAGAAACGACAGCAAAACGTACACATTCTAAAGGCAAGTGCTAGTGTGCCACTTGTCAAAGCCAAACTACTGGTCCATAATTCATAATGCACTAGCTTTGGACCTGTGGTAACTGCATAATGTTAGATTGTAGTGCCAGCTTTATAAGAGCAACAGTATAATGATAAGTTTAAAGTGACATTCAACCCACACAGTCACTGCCAAGGACACAAGCATATTATAGACGGACAAAAGATATATAAGCATATGATTATTCTACAGTACTAACAAAATCCCAAACCACATAATATATATATATATATATATATATTTTTTTTTTTTTAAAGCACTCTATTTTTTTTTTGTCTAAAGGAAAATAAATTAAACTAACTAGAAGAACAAGAACCAGGACAAAGCCTGTTACAGTAAGCACCCAAAGAGTCAGCCTCAATCAGAGGGATCAACTCTACAGGGGGAAAAGAATGAACAGAAAAATCCAAGGATTGAACCAGACCTAATTTAGCTAAACGATCCGCACATTTGTTAGCTTCCCGGAAAGTATGCTTAACACGAACTTGAGGGAATTGATCAATTAAGAGTTTGCAATCATCCAGAAGGGGAGAAATCACAGTATTGCAATATGAAGAATTATTTAGAACATCCACCAGCGACTTTGCATCAAGTTCAATCAAAACAGCACAAACGTTCAGTTGACGGCAAAGCTGGAGACCATCCCCGAGAGCCCAAATTTCAGCCACAAAGCTGTCAACTCTTCCAATCTTCCTAGAAAAACCCATCACCCAATTGCCACGGTCATCCCTTATCAAACCACCACCAGCTGCATTGCCTGCCAAGCCACTTGCTGCACCGTCTGTATTGAGTTTAAACCAGCTCATATTTGGTTTTTCCCATCTGACTTGCTTAACCACCATATGAATATTACGATTTGGTTTTGAACCACCAAGCAGGAACTCAGTAGCTAATTTAGTTACCACCTTGTCAAGATTCGGATTGGGCCTTTTGTTGGAAAAACAAACATTGTTTCTCTGCTTCCATATCATCCATATCGCATAAGGGAAGAGAATGTTCCAAGGTAAAAAGCACTCTATTGAAGACGTGGCTAAAATTCTTTTTCAATATATATATTTTTTATCAAAAAAATTTTATTTTCAGTTTCAATACTGCATTTTTACTGAAGCGCAAGCCAAGAAAGCAAAAATGATATTAATGTCCTCCGTAGCCATAGGAGGTCCAAAAAATGTTGGTATTATGTAAAATGTTACAATTATCTTACATGACCGACGGTGATTAATGGTTTTAATAAAAGTTGTGATGTTTTACATGGTATTAGAATTTTTTTAGTCTCTCTATCATCTCTTGGAGAAATTATAAGGTCTTCATTGTGAACAAGTGACATGCTCCACTATTTCACTAAAAAATTTCCACTAGTTAATTTTTTTTTTTCTAACTTAGCAATTTTAAATAGATGAGAGTTTTTTAGTGAAATGGTGAACCACGTCACTTTTTCACCACAAATATCTCATAATTTTTTCATCTCTTGGGACCACTGAGAAAACGAGTTAGATTCTAAAATCTACAAATCACTCTGGTGACTAGTTTTTCCAAAAAAAAAAAAAAAAAAACTTTGGTGACTATGATTTGTCCACTACGAAGACCTTATAATTTCTCCATCTCTTGGGATCACTAAGAAAAACGAGTTAGATTCTAAAATCTCCAAATCATCTGGTGACTAGTTTCTAAAAAAAGAAAAACTCTAGTGACTATGACTTGTCAACCACGAGGAGTCGAAGACCTTATAGTTTCGCCATCTCTTAGGACCACTGAGAAAAACGAGTTAAATTCTAAAATTTCTGAATCACTATGGTGACTAGTTTCTCAAAAAAATAAAAAATAAAAACAAAAACAAAAACTCTGGTGACTACGATTTGTTAGTATCCATTATGATTTTTTGAACCGGAACAAAGTTTCTCTCCAAATTAGTTTGAAAATAAATTCTACAAACTCCTCATATATCTTTATATTGAGTGTGAATTTTGAAAATCTAACTGTTAGATTCCATGTTTTTATTATATTCTTCATGCATGTAAAATTTCAAGAAAATTAAAGATCAATTGCTATCTCATCAAACAAATGTTAAAATTTCAAATTTTATGATCTAAAATTGCGTATAAAAAATAAGTTTATTAATCGAATAGTAATTAATATCCAATTTGAACGAAATTTGAAATGCATATTAAAAACATAAAAAATATGAAATTCAACGGTTATATTTTTAAAATTCACACAAAAAAATAATATATAAGAAGTTTGAAAAGTTTACCTTCAAACTAAATTAGAGAAAAACTTTGTTTTTTGAATTGACATTAGCTAATTTAAAAGGGAGCAGCGAAAGAACAAATACAAATGTATGGTCCTGATTGCTTCATACAATCATGCACTTGGCCGTACTATAGTCAGTTACCCCATCGTTATCTCTTCTCTCTTTCCTTCTTCACCAATAATTGCCATTTGCCAAATTCATGCATCCAAATTGCGCGTGAAGTTCACGTCTCACAAATCATAAGACCGTACAATCATGCAAATATCTACTATGTTTATTTGTATGAAAACCCAAGGAACAAGCCAAAATTTCACACATAATTTCAATACACAATAGTTCCACTTTTTATCAAATTCTGGTCCCATATATAAATAATATAATTTAAATACCTAATCATAAGTTCTTTATTTATTTATTTATTTTTTTGGAGGGGAATGTCTAATCATAAGTTACTTCTCAAATGTGTTATAAAATTAGGCGTGAATTTGAGAATATAAATTTGTAACAACTATATATACATTTATAATGATATACAACCATTCAGTTATCCTTAGAATTTGAGAATATGAGATACTTCAAAGTTCAAACAAGAGCATGTGTGAGAATTTTGTGGTTTTAAATTTGTAAGCTCTATATCAATTGCTACCTTTTTGTGTATGAAATGAAGATATCAAGTGTTTGAATTCCTATTCCAAAATCTGAGATACTTCAAAGTTCAAACAAAAGCATGTGTGAGAATTTTGTGGTTTTAAATCTTTAAGCTCTATATCAATTGCTTCCTTTTTGTGCCTGAAATGGAGATATAAAGTGTTTGAATCCCCATTCCACTTAAAACATACCAAGGAAAAAAAACACACATACACACACAAATGAAACCCAATATGCTTTAATGACATTCCACTCTCATTTGTGAGATTAGACTTAAGGACCCAATCCTTTTACTCACTTATAGAAAAGAAAACTAACTATGAAAAATGTAATTGTTGCAACTTGCCAGGAAGGTTGTGCTCACTAGCAAGAATTTACATCATCTAGCCTATGCTATTGATACAATCATATGGATTTTCTATCAAGAAAAGAATGTGGTTCAAGTGTAATATTTAATATTTTTCGATTAATTTTCCAAAATTACAAGCAAATAAAATTGATAGTGCTTTCTGTGTCTTTTTTCTTTTTCTTTTTTCCTGGTTAATATTATCAGAAACATATAAAACCAGTCCCACCCTTTACCAACCATTAACCGTACGAATTGTACTTATTAGGTAATTATATTTGTGGATCCAGGTCTATCATATCATATGAAAATTTATTTGGATTTTACACAGTCAAACATGAATTAAGCTCATAGGAAAATGAATTACTAGAAAAATTGTCGATGTGTCTTGCAAAATGAATTATTAAATTGACAAAACTGAAAGTTAGAGGATTGAAATGAAAAAAAAAAAAAATGTGAAAGTTAGAGGGTCAGTTTTACATTTTTGCCTTTTTTTTTTTTTTGGGAAGGGGAATGTCTAATCATAAGTTAATTCTCAAATGTGTAATAAAATTATGTGTGAATTTGCGTGTGTTTGTAACAACTATATATACATTTATGATGATATACAACCATTCAGTTATCGTTAGAATTTGAGAATATGAGATACTTCAAAGTTCAAACAAGAGCATGTGTGAGAATTTTGTGGTTTTAAATTTGTAAGCTCTATATCAATTGCTACCTTTTTGTGTATGAAATAGAGATATCAAGTGTTTGAATCCCTATTCCAAAATCTGAGATACTTCAAAGTTCAAACAAAAGCATGTGTGAGAATTTTGTGGTTTTAAATCTTTAAGCTCTATATCATTTGCTTCTTTTTTGTATCTGAAATGGAGATATAAAGTGTTTGAATCCTCATTCCACTTAAAATATACCAAGGAAAAAAAAACACACATACACACACAAATGAAACCCAATATGCTCTAATGGCATTCCACTCTCATTTGTGAGATTAGACTTAAGGACCTAATCCTCCTTTTACTCACTTATAGAAAAGAAAACTAACTATGAAAAATGTAATTGTTGCAACTTGCCAGGAAGGTTGTGCTCGCAAGCAAGAATTTACATCATCTAGCCTATGCTATTGATACAATCATATGGATTTTCTATCAAGAAAAGAATGTGGTCCAAGTGTAATATTTAATATTTTTCGATTAATTTTCCAAAATTACAAGTAAATAAAATTGATAGTGCTCTCTGTTTTTTTTTTCCCAGTTAATATTATCAGAAACATATAAAACCCAGTCCCACCCTTTACGGCTTTACCAACCATTGCCCGTACGAATAGTACTTATTAGGTAATTATATTTGTGGATCCAGATCTATCATATCATATGAAAATTTATTTGGATTTTACACGGTCAAACATGAATTAAGCTCATAGGAAAATGAATTACTAGAAAAATTGTCGATGTGTCTTCACGCGTTTAACAAAGAGCGTTGAAATTCTAAAAATATTTATTACTCATAATTGAAAATTTTGAAAATGTCGTAAATGAAACTTCGTAGCACTGCCCTCACTCATTAAATAAAATGTGTCGCCGTCTTATCCGATGGGGAAAGCTGACTGATGCTTCATTAATTCAAAAGCACATGGATGATTCCACGGAAAACAAAATACTTCTTCTTTCTTTTTACTACAAAGTCAGAAATTCAAAATCCACATCAATGAGTAAAACAAAAACATAAGAGTACTCTATGAATTATCAACGTAAAAAGTCATCTTGAAAGTAGTGACAGCCAAAAAACACCTCGTGGCAGCCATTTAGGCAAGCAGGTTTACGTTTCAGAAAAACGACAAAATGTACATAACTATGGCGTAAAAGCAAATGCAACGTCCTCCTATTGATGATTAATAATTTATTTTAAGGAAAATTTGATATTATTTTTATAAAAAATAAAAAAATTTATCAAAATATAAATTGTTTTTTTTTTCATAAAATTTTTATTTAAATAAATTATTAATTATTGTCTTAAGAAGATCCGTTAGCATTTTTCAAAATTTAATCATAAGAGAAAAAAAAGAAAAAAGGAAAAAGATGAAAAGTTGAATTGTTGTTTTCAAACAGTCAAACTAAGACTTAGTTTGGAATTTGGATAGCTTCAGTGGGCGTTGCGTGTTCGTGTTTAATTTCTGTGGGTCTTGTGTACAATTCAGAGGATCCACGAGTACAAAATTTAGTAAAATTAACTTCAAAATTGAACCCTACATACTATTTACATATTTAAAAATTATTTTTTTACATTATTTTTAATTTTTAATAATAAACTGTATCCATTATTTTTTTACAATATTTTTAATTTTTAGTAATAAATTGTAAGCAAAAAATCCTATAAGAATCATCAAATCTGACGAGGATTTCAAGTTCCAAAGGCTTGGATTCCAAACTAGATTTTCCCATTGATACATTGATACAATACGAATGTTACACAGATCACATCACATGTAGCTTTTTACTTCACGTTAGGAAGGAAAAAAAAAAAAAAGTCAAATACTTTTTCTTAACCTTTTTAGTAATTGCATAATAGCAACAAAAGTGACAACACACAAAGCTAGATTCAAAAAAAAAAAAAAAAAAAAATCTTAGGAAACTAAAAATTACTGCTAAATATAATCAGTTAATTTTGATTCATATCTCAAATTTCAAATCTCATTACTGACCATGGTCTTGTTCTGAATCATGGAGTTCTTGCAATGAGCAATTGCACCTTGAATTGCACTCTGTAACTCCTCCATCGACGACGTGTCGCTGTTATACATTCCTCCAACCTTACTCGTCCCTGTACTCGTACCCATGAACCCGGTTCGACTAAGCACACCCGAATGGCTCGGTGAGGACCTCATCGAAGATGGACAGCTCGAAACACAGCTTTTCCTACGTGGGTACCTCAAATTCCCCGAAAAAGATTGAGAGATTAATCCACTAACACTTTCTTTCCTCGTACTGATCTTATCGCTGTGTTCTTTCGCAGCTAACAAAGACACAGTTCTTGCCGTTGTAGAACTCGTCGTAACAAGTCCTCCTCCTCCTCCTCCCATTTTTTGTTGTTGCTGTTGTTGTTTTTGGGAGAGTTTTTCATACAAAGGCTTCACTTTCTTCAAATACTTTCGTATAACCTCTTTGGCTGTAGAGCTCGTTCTTTTCACTGATGAACCGGATACAGTATCTGGGTCACGTGTCTTTGGATCTTTTTTGAACACAGATGAGAATCTTGACAATGAGAAATACTTGGGTTTCTTGATCTGGGTGTTAGGGTTGTGAAGGCGTTTGAACTCGTCGTCCTCTGTGACTGAGCTGGGTCTCGATGAGTCACACTCGGCCAGCAATAAGAGGTCGCTGTTGAAGGAAGAGTGAGAGTCGTTGGAGCTACCTGTGGAGTCACGAGAGGCGGTGGTGGTGGTGTCTGAGGAGGAAGAGGTGCTTGAGGAAGCTAAGAGGAGAGTACGGACCATGGAGAGGCGAGGAGAGGTGTGGAGAGGTAAGAGTTGGCCTTTGTAGAAGAGCTCGTCGGCTGGGCAGAGAGTGGTGGAGGATCTGCGTGGGGAGAGAGAGATGGTGAACTCGAAGTCTGAGGAGGAAGAGGATGAGAATGAGTGGGATGGTGAAGGTGGGAGTGTGTGGGATTTGGAGGGTCTCTCTGTTCTCCTGCCCATTGTTGATTGCTACATCATCTGTCTATAGTGTTGAGAGAGAGAGAGAGAGATGGATTTGAGAGCAAAGTTTGGAAGGGACTCGAATGGGTACTTCTTATAATGGTTTTGAGAGGTAGATTGACCCACACTTTTTTTTTTTTTTTGGCCTTTTCCTTTTTACCTGTACTAAATTACTAATGCTACTTTTATGATCTACCTATCATAATAAAAGTTGGGTTACTAAACTTATTATTCCGAAACTTAACTTTAAAATTTCCAATGAGTAATTTGGGCCATGCTAAGGGAAATTTTGAATTTTCTTTCGTTTAATTATGTATCTACTGAATGTTTGGTAACCATGCATACAACTGTAGGACTATTTACATCCAATAAATGGTCTGGTACTCAAAAGAAGTGGCTTTTGAAGGAGGCTTTAAAAGCTTCCTCCCGCATTAAAAACTAACAAAAGTTCATTAAAATCTAAGACTTTAGGTTAATGTGGCTCAACAATATTCTTGAATTCAAACTTATTGGGTGGTTTTGAAAAGTTAATGAAACCCAAAAAAAAGAAGAAGGTAGGATGACAATATTTGACATGACCCAATAGGTTAAGGTTTAAGTTTAATAAGTTCGTATCAAATTCAGATCTATACTAATAGATTTGTTAAATAAACAAGCCATTCCAAGTTTGACCCATGAAGCTCATTTGAGCCATTTGACCCATTTAATTGAATTTCAAATCTACCAATTTATTTTGAAAAATTTATTAGATCCGTCATGTACTCGTGTTAAGTTGTGTATTGACCATAACATGACTCATTTATTAAATAAGTTAAGCGAATCATGTATTATCATACAACTTATTTAATAAACAAGTTGTGTTAGAGTCAACTAATCATAACACGATAAATAAATGTGTTATATTCATATTAACTTTTTTTTAAATTTTTGAGAGAGTTTCAACTTATGGCGTCTACTTCTGATAATAATTTTTTATCACCAGATTAAGATACTAATTAATTTTTTGTATAAGTGGAAATTAAATTCTAAATTTTCTATACAACTATCAACATTTTTATCAGTTGAGTTAACTAAAACTCACAAATTCATACTAACCCTATATAGTTATAAGTAGACACAACAAAACAACTAATATACCCACGTTGTGGGGGGAAAACAAAAGTTACTTTGTTGGTGGTCCATGCGCACAAGAGGTTGGCCGAGGAAGGAACGGGCCACCAGTTTCCGTGGTGATTAATTAGGCAAGTGGGTGGGTTGTGTTTTCTTAATTAATTTTTACACTTCACCTTTTTCACGTTAAATAGCTGGGTGTTGGAAAATGGTGGATCTGGGGTTTCTGATGGAATCACATGGGTGAGTTCGAAACGTCTCTTTCACTGCCTTCGTATCCCCGCCCTGTGTTATCTGTGTGATCAGTCGTGTGTTTGTGATTTACACATGGTTAGGTGTCACGTGCCCTAATCATGAAATGTAGGGGTTTAGATCATGGGTTTGATGAACTCTCAGAAAGGTTGAGTTTTGATATTTTTATAAAGGGATGATCTCTTTGTTGGTTTCGTTTTTTTTTTTTTTTGGGGGGTAATTGGGACACCAAAGGTTGCTGTAAATTACTAATTATTGTGTGAGCAATGTGTGCTGATTGCTGACTCATATCACACTTGTTTCGATCTGAAATGTGACTATTTTTTTTTTTACATTCTTTTAGTGAGTTTAGACCCATTAAACACAGCTGTTTAGGCCCTAAAAGATGTGAATTTTATGATGATTAGTTGTTTGTGAGTGGTGACTTGTGTTATTATATTGCATGCATGTAATGGGTCAACGTGACTTGTTTCCTTTTTATTAACTTTTACAATGTCTTTTCGATTCTTCTTTTTCTTTTCCGTCCATTTATTACAAAACTTGTTGACAGATGCATTTATTAATAAATTTTTTTATAGAAAAAAAATTATTAATATTTTAATAAATTTTTTTATTTTTCATAAAAGTCGAGTCAAAACTTTTCTTTAAAAGTTTATCAAAAATTACCTTAAAAATACTCTTATACGAAATCAAATGGATTAACAAAGATGCTTAGTGCTTTTCACACAAACCAAAAGAAAAAAAATGCAGATGCTCAAACCGGTGGATCCGCAGCATTAACTAATTATTAGATGCTTTGATTAGAAGGAACATTTTATGTATTATCTTTATGTAGCAGTTTGATATAAACATGAAATTTTTATCAATTTAGGGTCTGTAGCTGTAATTAAGCTTTTAAAATATTGATACCAACTATCTCAGTCTCGAGGAAATTAAACAGACTTCACGTGAGAGAGAAGCATCGACTTAAATATTAATACATTATACTATTATTCATTAGGTTGGACTGTTATCGAATTACAAGTGAGATTAGATTCTCAAGACTTGATAATAATCCCAACATGAATAACAATGTTATATATTACTATTATACTAAGAAATTTATTTACTGTCAGGCAACGAACTAGCATTGGACTTCGAACTATATATATGTATCTTTACTGCTGCAATCTTGTCGTTAATTTCGTGACAATAATTATTATATAATTAATCTTTTGTACCTTAAATACATCGAAGTACCTAATCATGCCATCAAGAAGTTCGAGGCTTCAAAAGGCCAAGATCAGAAAAAGAAGGTTATATGGAGATTGGAGGCCTTGCCTTAAGGTAGTAAAGACTAAAGACTAAAGGCCAAAGAGAAAGAAGAAAATATTATCATCAACAGGTTTAGTGAATTTATGAAAAGGGGATTTGAAACAGATTTTATAAAGAAAAACCAGAAAAAAAAATTATAAGAGATTGCAATTGCATATTACTATTAGATCCAATCTACAAATTGCAGGTATTTTGGTTGGTTGGTTTAGTGGTAACTTAAAAGTCCTTGCTTCAAGCATGAAGGTTGTCATTTATAATATTTATAGGATTTCTTTTTGATGGATTAACAAAGTTATAGCCACTTTTCGTGTTAGAACTAATATGCAGAAATGCAAAAGTTGAAATTTGGAAGTTTAAACATCTAGTATCTTGACAATTTGGACAGCAAATAATTCTTTGCAGGTTGTGAATGATTAAACTCTTTTATGAACAATTTGGATTTGATTAGATAAAAAAAATTGTTTATGTTTATTTATGTAACAAAAGAGTCAGGATCAAGTGCAGACTTAGGCTCAACTACTAAATAAGCTAAATTCAAAATAATGTATTCATGATGAAGGGGAAAAAAAACACCGTGAGTAAAAATTTATTTATATATATAAAGACTTGATAGGGTTAAGTTTGTAAAATGAATTCATAAGGTATTAAGTTATTATTTGTTATTTATTACTAATATAAATAGTTCATTTTGAAATAAAAATATATATATACATTTTAACAAGTTTGGTGAATCTAATTTGTATATATTCACGAATGAAAATAATTTTATTTAGTTAAATCCATAATATAATTTATATTTTAATTTATTTATTAATTATAAACACAGAATTTGTGAAGAGATACAAATTTTAGTCATAGTTTATAATATATATTATAACAAACAAATTAATCAAGTAACTCATAAATAAGTTTAAACTTATTTAATAGGAATATAAAAAAGTGTTAACATGAAATTTGCTTTGTTGATAAGCTTTAGCATAGCTCATATTTGAAATAAAATAAAATTAATGAACGATCCTCAATTATTAATACCGATCAGCATAAATTATCAAACCTATCAGAAATTATTCACTAATTCAAAGGCGCAATGGGAATTCATCCAGTAAACTTAACCTAAATATAACAATAAATAAACTGCTTACTAGTTTTAGGCTTTCTTTTTGCACATGGACTTGGATTAGCTTAGCTGATTACTAGATTTGTCTGTATTGAATTGGAGTTATCCTAACTCTATGTTTCTTACTCTTTGGATCCGAGTTGAGGATATATTATGTAATCTAATATTATGTTCAATGCAAGTTTGCATTGTTTAATTTGATATTGGATTTTTTTTTTTAATAAAAATGATAATTTATTAAAATGCACAATAGACATTAGTATAATGCTAAGTCCATGTTTTTTTTCCACGTAGGATTATCTACTCGTATAATTGGAATAGAATGTTTTGGTATCCAATATCCATTTTTCATCACTATTTTCAAAACTATCATATTGCTTAGTTAAATATTTTCTAAAAATAAAAGTTAGTGATAAAAAGTATTCTTACAAATTATTATAAGATATATTGAAACAAATAAAAAAATTAATGGGTAAAATAGTCAAGTTGAAAAAAATATTTTGAATATATAGCTAATTCCATAACCCGTATTTTTATCAATATTTTCAAATAAAAAAATCATATTGAGACAGTTAATTATTTTGAACAAAAAAAAAGTATTATACAATGGAATCTAAACATGTTTGTATGCGATATTTATAAACATATGCATGACACGTACATCCATGAGGCTAGTTACTTATGTTGGGCTACAAGAGAGTATGGTTGTGTTTTTAATAGGAGATTTTTTGAAATTTAGTCCATGAAGCAAGGGCTTAGGTTGCTAGGCCCAAAATTTTTGGTCCATTTTTAGTCCATTGTGAATCTTTTGTACGGAATAAAAATATTGTTGTTTCAAATTAAGATTTGGTGTGTTGTGTTGAAAGAGAAAAATTGTATTATCACATCTTATATTTTTTTTCATGTAAATAGTGAAATCATTGCAATTTCGTGCATGTAGAAAAATTGTTGAATCACAAAAATATTACCTTGTATGATTTTTTTGAAACATATATTTCTTTCTATTTTTGCATCTCATAATCACTGATCTAAAATTTTCGTGTATATTCCCGCAACTTATTAGGGCTAAGTAAATAATTTAGTGCAAAATAACCAGCAAAGGGTGCTTAATAAAAAAACCAGCGAACTTTATGGATTTCAGGCACCTTATGGAATGCAGCTGGACCATCCAAGTGTGCCACATCTTCCATGAAGCTAATGACTACGCAGATGCTTTAGCAAAGAGGAGAAACCAACAACAGTGTTTTTTGAAAATCTACGATATCTATTCCGCTTTTGTATATGTAACTTTTGTATGGGATATGGAAAATCTTAGAACTAGTAGACTATGTCCTCTAAAGCTTGAACTGCATGTTGATGTATAAACTCTTATATATATAATTAAATAATACTCTCCCTTTTATAATAAATAAAAAAAATAAAAAAATAAAAAAAACAAAAAAAAAACCAGCGAATGGGTGGTTATTTCTGTCTCTGGGAATACAAACAAAGATGAAAGAACCGTTGATGCATACAATGATTACTTGGGAGGGCAAGCCAATGATCGATCGATGTGTCCATTGGAGTGTCAGAGATACTCTTTATCTTTTTTTAAATCTTCTGTGCATGTTTGATTTTGGGACCTTGAATTAGCAATCTATTATACTTAAACTAGCATGTAGTCCGTGCTTACGCACGGAAATATTAACAATTGTGATGATAAGATGTTTATCTTAGTAGATTCAATTTCCACATTGAGCATTATGGATGGAAGTAACTTAACACCAACATTTAAAAATCAAATTGGACACATAGCACAAAATTAAACTACAATTAGAAATCAATTTGATTCAATTTGAATTCTAAAATTGAACTTCAACTTAATATAATATATATGATTATATTTTTGTCACTTTTAACAAATTAACAAAATCTTAATCCAGACACACTAAAAACTATTAAAAAATAAGAACTAATCATTGAGCTTGGAATCTTCTTGGAGGCGCCAATAAAGCGCTAATGTATGAGAGTGTGAAGCAAGGAAGAGTGGGATTGAACATTGTGTTTGAACCCGACCTTGCTCTAAAAAATCCGTAAGGAGGAGGAGAGGGCAGTGTGTGGATCTAGTTGGTAGAGATTGAGAGAGGAGGAGACATGGGATGAAGATATGGAATTAGGAGGAGATGATGTTTTATTTTTATAGTCTTTCTCGTTGGACTCCTTGGTTCTGGTTGTGGGATTAGAAGAGCTCCAGACTCTATTGAGATCACCCATAAAAGTGTGCAGATGAGATGTTCTTGCTTAGGCCAATGAGTATTATTATTGTGGTTTTCTTGGCTTCCGTGTTAAATGTTAATGCATCATTTATTTGGGCACAAAAATTAGAAAATTTAGATAAGATACATGACACAAAATTGGAGTCCAATTTATAATCTCCATGAAAGTGTGCAGGTAAGATGTTTTTGCTTAGGCCAATGAGCATTATTATTGTGGTTTTATTGGCTTCTGTGTTAAATGTTAATGCATCATTTATTTGGGCACAACAATTAGAAAATTTAGATAAGATACATGACACAAAATTGAAGTCAAATTTATAATCTAATTAAATTTTTTTTTGAGTTTTGGTTAGGACAAGTGGCGCAAAATTGAGAATCCAATTGAAATCTAATTGGATTTTCTCTCTGTTTCACCTATTATTATATATAGAGATTACCAATTTTAATTGGAGGAGATATTTAGGAAATCCAAAGGTCGAAGTTTGTGTACAAGAAATAGAGAGCTAGCTAATCCTAATCCAACTGTGTACAGTACAACAGAGAGCACAGAACCTTACAGTTGGTGAATGAGATTGACTAGAGATGGGGCGGCTGGCTCTACATGCTGCTGCCGTGTTGCACATTTACTGCTCATTCTAGAGTTGTCTTTTTCCAGGATGATTAACTGGTCCCAAACAAGATCATCTTTATCTTCTTTCCATTATTAAAGTTATCCTGGGAATACAAACTAGAAAGCCCTACATATTGGGTTGAGACTTGAGAGAGAATGATGCCATAATTAGTGGTGCTGGTTAAGGTCAGAAAAAAACAAAAAATATTTGTTAGAAAAAGTAAAAAATATCCTAAAATAGCGCCTGTAAACTAAAAAAGTAACATAAATTGAGAAAGAATACATAATTTTTTTCACAAAAAGGTGTACTTAATGGGCACCGTGCGGTGCCCGTTAACACAACCCATTATATAAACAAAAACAACAATTGAGCCAGAGCTAGCTGGTATTCCCCAAAACGCTTTGAAGTGCAACCATTCGAGAAAAAATGTTTTTATTTTCTATATAAACAAAGTCGTTCGTTATTATTATATGAATTGAAAAAAATAAAAATATATGAATTACTAGTTCAGCAAATTTGGATTATTATATATCACTTGTGTGGTACAAAATCGTGGTGTAACATGTATTCTCCCCATTTTGGTCGTTGTAGTGACTGATACTCGACCATTGGCTTGAGGCAATTTTCAATATTAAGGAATATTTTTTTTTTTTTGTTTTCGATATGTATATATATACTCGATAGTTGAAAGATGTGGGAGATTTAAGCCTTGGACTGTAGGAGGCAAAAATTTGTCAAGCCAATTAGAAAATGCCACATCAAAAATTTAGTGACAAATTCCAAATTAATATGTCATTAAATTAATTAAGTCAAATGATGACATGTGTCATCCAAATTGATATCACATTGGCATATTAAAATTTGCCAAATGTCATTCGGCCCACAAGATAAAGATAAATTTTCTATTCAAAATTGATAGATAATTATCTTTATTAAAATAAATTAAATAGAGATAATTATTTATCTTTATTGATTATTATCTTTATCAAAATATGATATTTGTCAAAATAGATAAATAGAGATAATTATCTCTAAGAAGAATTCGGACCAATCGAAAGTCTGCTACATATTTTCAAGCATATCAATTCGTAGTGGAGCTTATCCTCTGAAATCACTATAAATAGAGGACATCCCCTCTCATTTTCAAGATGAAGTTTTCAAGACGTCAAAGCTCTGGAGAAATTCTGTCTCAAGAACACACGAAGAACATTCAAATAAGTTCTTTGAAGTTCTATTGGAATTAAGCTGAAAAAGCCTCCATAAACTTCAACAAACCTCAAATCCTTGAAGCTCTACGGATCAAGCCTCTAAAGCCCCAAAGAACTTCAACCTAAAAGCCTTCATATTCGAAGACTTGAAGAACAATAAGTCTCTAATAAGCTTGAAGCTAGAGATTTGTTGTGGAGACCGTTCAATCCATCTTTCAACTAAAGTCAAGAAGATTCCTTGTTCGAGTCAAGTTCAATGAAGATAAAATCAAAGGGTATTCTTTTGTAAAAGAATTGAAATAAAGATTGTACTTGTTATTCATCAATACAAATTATTATTTGCAAACCATATTTCTTTTCAATTGCTTGATTTTCTACAATTGGAAAAAATTTGTGTTTACATGGACATTTCTATTAGAAATGTCAAGAGGTGTCAATTGAATTTCAGTTCTCTTGACAACAATATGAGACTAGTTAGTAGTTACTCTTAATCCCAGTTTCAATACAATATGATGCAAGAAATGAGGGCTAAAGAATAGAATGAAAGCGAAATTAGTTTTGTGGGTTTGATTTTACCCGCAAGTCCGCAACAATCCTTACACACAAGATGCTGAATGGATGCGTGCCTTTCACAAAGTTGAACTAAAGATTTTGGGCAGCTAGCTTTTTGTTGGGCTCCGTCAGGGTCTAAGATGTGCTTAAGGGTTGATCCATGACTTGGAAGCCCAAAAAAATTAAAAGCCCATCTTCTCCCAAATTATGCTAGCCCAACCTACCATTAATTAGGAGGCCTGACCCATATCTTGATTCATGACATTTTAAAACGATCAATCTTTGACTTCAGAAATTCAGCAAAAAAAGAAAAAAAATCTTTGACTTCAGAAAGAAAAAGAAAAAGCTCAAGCTAAAAAACCAAAAAAGGCCCACTTTCATTTAAATTTTGAAATGAAAATCAACTTATTTTATTATTCAGCTTATTTTTGCTATTATTTATAGATTTTATTACACTTTTTGGTATTATTTATGGGTTTCACTATAATTTTTACCTTTATGTACAATACTTTTTAGCAAAAATTTTTTAATTTCAGTTAAGGATCCTTTTGGGAACATCTTATTTAGCTAAAATTGAAAACTTTTTGTTGAAAGTACTGTAGATAAATCTAAAAGGTAGTTGAAATAGTACAATGAGACCTATGAATAGTACCAAAAAGTACAATGAGACCCATAAATAGTAGCAAAAATAAACTAAATAGTAAAAAAAAGCTGATTTTTTAAGTCAATGCCAAACGCACACTAAAATAAGTTGATCCAAATTGACATTAAGTGTGTGTTTAGCTAAAACAATGGTGGGTCCCGTATACTATTTACGAGACCTGTAAATATTTTTTTTTTTTTTAATTTTAAAACTGAGTTTTACGATACTATTTACACATTTAAAAATTAATTTACTATAATATTATTAATTTTTAATAATAAACGGCATTTAAATGACCTAAAATTTGAACTTGTTTGTTTCAGTCAAGTTCAAGCACCTCGATACTAGTTTATGTTTATCTACTTTATCCTTTTTTTCTTCTTTTCTTTTTGGTCTCACACCAGTTTCAACTTCTTCTTCTTTTTAGTTGAGAAGGACACCATTTTCAACTTGATTAGACGTTTCTTTATGTCATAAGTTATGGATAAGGTTTTTTTTTTTTTTTTGGGGTGAGAAACAGTCATGGATAAGTCCTCTGTAAGAAAATTCTTTGTGTGTGTCTCTCAAAAACTTTGTTTAGTTATGGATAAGTCTAATGTTTTTAATTGGATTACATTCTTACAAAATATAAGATTTTGGAGATAAGATCATATAAGTGGCCATGGACTCATCACCACCGGGCCTGTTGGCCCAAGTGGTATCTAGTCAACTAAGTGACTTTAAGCTCAAGGTTCTAGCCCCTACATAAATATTTATCCAGTAAAAAAAAAAAAAAAAAAAAGTGGTCATGGACTCATCGCTGTTTTATAACCTACTAGCCCAATGAACCTAGATGGAAAAAAATAATAATAAAAAAATAATAAATAAAAAATAAAAGAGATAAGGGAGTCTTGAATAGACTTGAGACTTTGAGAGTGATTTTTTTTTTTTATAAGAATGAAAGTGATATAGGTGATAAGAGTACTAAAAGTTAGACTCTTTTAGATATACACTACTGTCTGTTTATTTAAAATATTCTCCAATCTTCTCGTATGTGTGTTAAAATACTTAATATTCTTTAAAAAAAAAAAAAAAAGGTGATAAGAGTAAGAGAGATTGGAATTCATGCTTATAATAAAGCATATTATCACCTTCATGAAGCACATTAATACCATACGAATTGGACCCTAAATCGGACTAGCTCTGACCAAACCCTCCGTACCTGTTGTCGAATTTCACTGGAGATTTGGGTTCTTTTTTTTTTTTTTTTTCCTGCTATGGACTGGTGGTGGTGGTGTGGTGGTGGTTGCGGGTGTTGGGGTGTGGTTGTGGCTGATGGTAGAGTGGTTGTGGACCTGTGGTTGGTGTTGTGGTTGTTTTTTTTTTTTTGTAAGATATATTATTTTATTTTAGTGGATATATTATTTTATTGTGATGTGTATATTATTTTATTGTGTTGAAAGCTAAAATAGATCCACTGCTGTAGCATGTGTGTAAGTAAAATAGATAAAGTGACTTTTTGTGTAGCTAAATAACTAAAATTTTGCCTTCATTGCTGTGAATGCTTTTAGGTAAGTAATTATCATGTTTTCAATTATATTAATTGTTTTAAAAAAGAATTTGAAATGGTTTTCAATAATACGTAGTACATATTAATTGCACGTAGAAAAGATAGGTTGAGAAATACAGAAAGTTGTAACTAGGAACATGGATTGTATAAAAATGGAGAAACAAATCCATTATTTTAGGATCATCAAATCTATGAAAGTTAAATTGAATTAAGCACATGCCTACTTTACGTACGTATTTTGGCTATATGCCAATTTTTAGTTGAATGGTTTTATGGGGTAAACCAAAACACATTTGCAATCAGATGAATATGAAGTTGATTCATTAAGGATTTGGGTTGCTAAATTGGATTTTATTTTTCTCCAATAAATGAGAATTTTTTCCTAATATGAAAGGCTTCCAAACTTCCAATTATTGAAATTGTGAGCGTAACATTGAAGATGCCAAGAGGGACCACATATTGAGCTATTCAATACAATAATTTTAGCCCTAAAATTAGTTTATGTATTTAAATGGTTTTGCAACTTTACGAGTTGGTGTTACCAATATTTTCTATAGGCTCAATTTGTTTATTTATTTATTTTTGGGTGATAAGTGTTCTATATGTACTTAACACTCATTGTTATCATGTAATTGTGTGTGTGTTTTTTTGTTTTTTTTTTGTGTAGTTCTTATTTTATAATTAAGTTTTTCTAATATAGTTATTAACAATATGTGTTTACTTAAATATTGTGTTCATTTTATCGTTTTTATATATCTATATTATTGTAAGGGGGTGGGTTGTGCTAGTGGTGTTGGGCTGCCTCCTGCTGCACTAAACCCAAGTTTTCTGGATAAGAGAGTCGGGACCGGCTTAGTTTCAGCTTAAGTTGGTCCAGTTTGTGCGCAAACTAGGCCAAATCTGCCAGAGACGTGTTCACGGCAGGCGAAACTATTTCAGACAAATCGTGGCAGACAGACATAATAATAATAAATTAAACAGAAAATATCTAGCCATTTTAATGGGGAATTGACCAAATAGCCCTTAAAATCAATTACAATAACAATACTATTTGTTTTTTTTTTTTTTTTTACAAAAGAGAAAAAGGCATAACAGAGGACATCAAATGTTAATAAGCATGGGTTAGTCGGAATATTAGAGGAAATCAACCGAAAATCCAATCCGCAGGAGCAGAACCACAAAGGGGAGAACCTTTTTTCTCAAAGTAATCAATCTCTCAGGAAAGAGTCCTGCCGTAGAGGTTAACCGCCCTGAGGGAAACTTGTCTGAGTGGTTTTCTGTGTAGGTACTCTCGAGTTTTCTTACAGAGGGCCGGATTTCATGAGGGAGAGAAGGGACTAATCTACCGGTGTATGCCTACCTTTCTAATTCTCACTATTTCTTTATTTCTTCTCACTTCGTTTTCTTTGCTATTTCTTTTAAGTTTTTCTATTTCTTAATCAAAGTTCTCGTTGTTCCTCCATTTTCTGTTCACGGCAAGACCCTCCTTTTATAGTGTCTGCCGTGACCCGATTTTACTGTTTTAACCCTTAACTCCCTTTATCTGGTCTGGGTGTACTGGCCGACCATCACTGTTTCGTCTGTGTGTCGCCCTCCCATCGCCAGACAAGGAAGAGTATTTTGTTTGCTAGTCTGTCGTGGCACTCTTTCCTGCTACGGTCTGGGTTATTTCTCTCTCCCTATCCCTCATGGCATGTACTTAATGGTTCCAACTCAGCTTGCCTCTTTTGGGTAGTAAGCCATCCCAGCAGGACACATCCCCGAAAGAGCCTGAGCTGGAACCATATAAATAGATTTTTCCCCTCTCCCCACCACCAAACCATGCCCTCTGATCCTTTTACCCCCTGACCTCACCATGTTCTGTATTGACTGGGTACAGGCTAGTGGTGCCTGGGCCTTGCTCGTGTCTTCATTCCGTATGTGTCCAAAACTTGCCTGCTGCCCATTCGTCTGCCGTGGTTTGGAGGTTCGCCGTCCGTGTTTTTTTGACCTCTTATGTGGGCTGCTTTTTGTTTTCCCGCTCCTCTCAAGAGCTGGGCTTTATTTGATGATGGGTCTTACATTTCTTTGGCCCATTTATTGGTTTCCTTTATTTCTTGCAATGTCGTTCTGTTATTCCTGCTGTAATAATTTAATCATGCTGGGCCTCTTTTAGGGCAGCCATTTATTCATTCTCTCAGTGGCTTGGCATGACCACTGGTTTGTTTTTATTTATGGGCTCCTATGTCCCTTTTGGCTTTCCTTTGGGCATCCTCGGCTCGTTTGCTTTCTTTGGGCTTCCTTGTCCCTTTTGTTAATTCTATATTTCCATGGGTTTTTTACTAACTTCATTGGACTTCCTTGGCCCAATAACCTTATTCTCATATTTGGGGTTTATGGGCCTGCTATAAACCATTTACTTTCTTAGTTTGCATTACTTTGGGCCTGCGGCAGCCCTTTCTTGCTTTTCTACCTCATACACTGCCCATGAGATGCTATTTCTCTCTTTTCGGGCTTCTTTGAGTCCACTTGCCTCTTCAAGACTCATTTGTTTATTTCTTGGGCCTGTAATTCATTATTCTTTCCGCTTGGTCCTAATGGTTTTGCTGTCTGCTTTGTCAATTCTTTGTTGCCCTTGTTATTGGACTTTCTTTCTTTCCACCTGAATTCTCACAAATGACCCTCAACAATTATATATAAGAGGATTCCTATCTTTCAACTGGACTTTTATGTGGTTAAAAAATACCCTCATTATTGAAGGGTAATTTCTTTTAGAAATAGAGTCATAAATGTCAAATAACAAATTTCATTTGAATTCAAAAAGAGAATTCTTAAAATTTAGGATTTTTTTCCTTCACGTTTAAAAAAGAAATTACAGTTACTGTTTATCTCTAAAGTTTATCATTTTTATTTTTTTGAAAAATAAAAAAATATATTTCTAAATTATAATAGATGCAAATTATTAACCTTTATAAAAAAAAAAATAGAAAAGTCTCTACGCACGCGCATAAACGTATGCTTAGAGGCTAGTGTTGTTACATCCTATTAGCTTCAATGCTGGATAGTAACTTAATAAAACTCTCTCTCTCTCTCTCTCTCTCTCTCTCTCTCTCTCTCTCTCTCTCTCTATATATATATATATATATATATATAAAAGGCAAATCACCTCAATTTAAACCAATCTACAAAATATTTCCAAGTTTATCTTCCTTATAAATCAGGTTAACCTAAAAAATTATATCATTTCGTTTATGAATAACTAAGAATTAGTTTAGGGTTCATACCTATATGTTCCATCCATTCATTTAAAAAAAAATAAAAAATAAAATATTATCACAATATCTTTTCTTTTTAAAACTATTCAGATACTTTTTTTTTTTAAAGATATGGCTCAAGTTTTTTATGGAATGGCAAAAATTTACTAATTGAACTAAGTAGAATCTACTATTAAACGTAGCATGCTATACTATAAATTCTCAAAAAAAAAAAAAAAAAAAAAAAAAAAAAAAAAAAAACTGGACTAGTTATGATTGTACAACCTCATAAGTCAAGGCCAAAATTGACCCGGAAGCCCGTATCTACATGCACACGGCCCACTTATACGTCATGGACCTCGTGGGTTCGTACAGTATATGCACCCAAAAAGGCCGAGACAACAACATTTTACCGAAAAGAAAAAAAAAAGGTGGATTGAGTTGACTTCGTTAATTCTCTACCTTCCCCTCCATTATTTTATAAAAGTATTGTAATTCACAAAATTTTTATAACAAATTAAAAGTGCTGAGAGCATTCATATCAATTTGTGAAAAAAAAAAATTCATCTATTTTAATATAAAAACATACTTTTTTATTTTATTTTACATATTTACTTTTCAAAATAACTTATATAAAATTATCTATTTTACATTACATTACATTAAAATATCAATTTAAAAAAAAATTATTTATCTTTCTTCACGCACAATAACCACCTTTCATTCTTTTCCTCTAATTTTGAAATATGTAAAGAAAGAATAAAAAATTATATACAAAATGAATAATGTCAACGTAAATTTACACAATTACTTTACAAATTTACTTAGCTTCACTGATGTAGATAATTTAAGGGATTAAATATGTAAAATTGATATCTTTTTTCTATTTTATATTAATTGGTACAAATATTCTAAATTGTTACCAATTTGAATTTGAATTTATAACTTCAATTTTATTTTTTTCTAATTAAGATTTGTCATCAAAAGTGTCATGAAAAGGGAAAATTATTAGGTATTTTCAGAATATCATAAATGTGTATTTTTTTTCTCACATAAATGATAAATTTTACTATAAATTTAATTAGTGATACACACCATTCTTGTGAAAGAAAGAAATTCACATTTATAATAGTCTAAAAGTTGACAATAGGGGTGTCAATATTCGACCCAACCCGTGAACACGACACGAACCCAACACGGGTTTTTTCGGGTTAGGGTTGGGCCTTAATGGGTTTGGGTCATAAACGGGTCGACCCGAAAGCGACACGATAAGAAACGTGTCATAAGCGGGTCAACCCGCGTAACCCGCAATAGACACGTTTGACACGCCAATTTATTTGTGTCAATCCGAAATGAGTCAAATGACACACTTAACACAGCCCGTTTAACTCGTATAACAAATAAATATTTATTTTATTTTAGATTTGTCAAATACCTTTTATATTCAACATATATTTTAAATTTAGAAAGAAAAGTGAGTAATTATAAAAATTTACAAGAAATATAATTGGAAATTGAAACTTAGCATTTGACGAGTTTCAAGGATATTATATTTTTGTTAAACTATGTTATTTTATTTTTGTTAAACTTTGTTATTTTGAATTTGGATTGAAATGTAAAGAACTTATTTCTAGATGAATGTTATATTTTTGTTGAATTATATTATTTTGAATGTGGGTTGAAGACTTGAAGTGTATGCATTGCTTTTTAGGATATAAAAAAATTATTTCTAGATAGATGTTATATTTAATATTATGCAGGTTGAAATGGGTTGTGTTACATTCGTGTCAACCCAACACGACTCGTTTATTAAGTGTGTCAAATGGGTTGGGTCAGGTCAACCCGCCTTATTAACAGGTCGGGTTAGGGTTGAAGGATCATGACACGATTATTAAATGGGTCGGGTTAGGGTTGAGTCATTTAGTCGAATACCCCTACCTCGACACGACACGAACCCGACACGCTAACCCGAATTGACACCCCTGGTTGACAATAATTTCCCAATAAAAAGACAGCGACTCTCCTTATTTTGTGTTGGATAAAAGTGCCTTATACCTTACTCCACTTCACCACCGAACACCAACAAAATACCAAACATCCACCAAAAAAAAAAAAAAAACCCAAAATATCTTTATAATAACAACCTCGTGTAAGGCGTTTCCTATTATAATTCACTCTCCTTATCTTTCTGTCTATCTGTCTGTCTCTCTTTCTCTTGGGTTTGAATTTTTTTCCTCTTCCTCTTCTTTTTCTTCTTCTCTGTCACCAAACCCTAATTTCCTCCCAATTCCGATCTCAAAATCTCTCTCCTTAACCTGATTATATTACCCCCCGAAGCTTTCAGATCTCCCTCCCTGCTAGCCAGGTTGATTTCTTTAATTTTAATTTTAATTTTCAATCTCAATCACGATCTGATTTTTTGTTTGTTTGTTATTATTGCTATAATTTGTGATTGTTGTTGATCTGTATCTCAGGTTGATCAGATTCAAATTTCGCATCTTTTAGATTTTTACTACTTTTAAACGTAAATGCTCGTACGTATATGTATGCGTATAATTGTATATATTGATGGATAATAGGTGTACCATGTTATCTGATCTCGGAACCGGGCCGATTATTTATGTTTTTATTTGTTAATTGAATAATTAAGTGTGAGATTACCAACTTTTAATAGGAATTAGAATGGAAATTAAGCTGAATTTGATAAAGTTGTGAATTGTTTTTATTAAAAACCTTCTTAATGTGATATGTCAGATTGTTAATAAGGAAAATTTAATGTAGAGCTGGAAAGATAAATTTTTTTTTTTAAAAATTTCTTTTATCACTATGGTTAACAATGGACATTTTTATAATTTCGTTAACTTAAGGCTGCACGCCTCCAAATCTTGCAAAAAAAGGATCTTTGTGAACTGGGTATGTTTTTTTTTTTTGGTTATAATGGGGGAGGGGAGATTTGGACCCTGAATGTTTGTGTTAGAAACGCTAGGAGGTGCCAATTGAGCTATGAGGCTTTTGGCCACCAGGCAAGATCTTTTACTTTCTAAGGATAAGAAGGGTACAATAATAAGAACATAAATGGTAGGTTGTTACTTGTTGAACGTTTGGTTTATAATTGCCGACTTGTTGAGGAAAATTACTATATTTGTCTTTAGATTTTTCTAACATGATCTGTTTGTTTCTTGTTGTATAGGAGGAGCAAAGATGTCTTTTGTACGGAATTTCAGTTTGCAAGGAGGCGTTGCCAATGATGACTATTGGTCCTCCTTCACTAGGAACAACTTTATCAACAACAATAGGAGCAAGACTAGGAACAATTATAACAATAGGAATTTTAGCAATAACAAAGACTACTCGGGGAAATTTTGGCAGCAAAATGAAAACTTTCATCATATGAAAACTGGCAATTCCCATTATGTCAACCCTGATAATTACACTCATGTTAATCCTAACGGCGCAAGTGCACCGTCTTTGAAAAGAAGAAAATTTTCAGCCTCTACTTGGGGAGGTAGTGGGAGACACTATGTGCAGTCTATCGCATATGACCAAGCCCCTTTAACCTGTAACAACACTTTCCCTCCTATTCGATCTAATGTGGAGGCCTCTATGGCTACCGGCTGTAAACGTGATCGTTCACATTTAGAAGATGAAGAACCAGTATTCTTGTCACGGGATGAGATTGAAAGGTGCTCCCCGTCAAGGAAAGATGGTATTGATGCACTTCGTGAAGCACATTTGCGTTACTCGTATTGCACCTTCCTTCAAAATCTTGGATTGCACCTAGAGTTGTAAGCTCCTCTTCTCAAATTGTTATTTAATTTTTCTGTTTCCATTCTGATGTGAGAAATTAAAATTTTATATATTTCTTACTGATTGGGTTCTAAAAACAATAATTTGCAGTTCTCATTTGAGTCCTTTGTCACCCCCTGATGTTTTTTTGACATGTATCTTGCAGGCCACAAACCACTATTGGCACTGCCATGGTTCTATGCCACCGTTTTTTTGTTCGGCAATCACATGCTTCCCATGATAGATTTGTGAGTATTTCAATTATTATGAATAAAACTTGCAGATTGTTTGTATCAGTTTCATAGATTTGTGATTTTTTTTTGCATCCTTTCTATTTTAAAATAGGTTTTTCTAGAAACTACAAGTCCTATTAATCTTTGGAGGAAGTCCTATTTAATCCTCTTATGCTTATTTGAAAATATTATATATAAAAATTATTTTATTGTAGTAAAATCTGATGAACCATTGTACTTATTTTTATAATTATATTATTAATTAAATTAATAATGACATCACTGGTTTGACCATCAGAGAACCAGGACTACGGTGGCAAAAGTTTAATCATTTCTAAGATTTAGTGACTCTCTCTTTATTTGGGTTGAAATTTAGTTTTAACGGACAATACATCCCACCCTCAACTCCTTATTTTTAGAGGGGATGAGATGAATATTTCCAAAGACCACTGGAAGCCATCTTCTACTTGCTTTTGAAATGTTATTTATTAATCTGGTTGCATATCAGTTTATTAATTCTGATCTGGCTCTGCTGCAGTTGATTGCTACTGCTGCTCTATTTCTTGCTTCAAAGTCTGAGGAGACCCCACGCCCTTTGAACAATGTAGTGAGAGCTTCTTGTGAAATTTTCCATAAGCAGGATATTTCTTTCTTGTCCTATCTGCTCCCCACTGTAAGTTCTTCATAGCTTCACTCCCCCCCCCCCCCCCCCCACAACAAAAAAAAGAATAAGAACAAAGAAATTCAGCAAGTTAAGTTTGAATTTAAAAAGGACTGAGATATCTATGGAATCCTATAAGAATTTTTTACAAAATTTTGTCAACATGTAAAAATCATATTATGGGACTGTTTTGTCAATTAGGTATTTATTTTGTCCAACATCAATATGTGTCTAAAATGGTTTTTGATTATTGAAATACTTTGAAACTTTAATTTTTTCTTATGTTGACATGTATTGTGTTAAACAGGACTGGTTTGAGCAATATCGGGAGCGGGTGATTGAGGCTGAGCATGTGATACTGAGTACTCTAAATTTTGAGCTTAATGTGCAGCATCCATATGCTCCTCTTACATCCATTCTTAACAAATTTGGTCTTTCAAAATCTGTTTTGGTCAGTCTGGCATTAAACTTGGTCAGTGAAGGGTAAGTTGTCACTTCCAAAATTGTTACTGTTTTTTCAATTGGATGTTGTTACTGGTGCAATATGTTTGGGTTAGCTGTTTGTTTCATTTAGCACACCTAGCTAGCTCATGTTGTACTTCTCCTGATGATGTGCACCTTGAACCTTTTGAGTTAATTTATGCCTTAATTCTGACCATGTACCTTTCGTTTGTTGTTTGGGCCTGTATATTGTAATAATTTTGTCTTTGCAAAGTAGTTCAGCTGAAAATATAGTATAGGAAGCAGGATTTGGACAGTGATTTTTAGAAGCAGCTCAGCCAAATTGCAGATTTGTTGGGTTCTGGAGGTCGTTCTGAGGAGATGGCTACACTGGTTGTCTTCCCTTTCTTTGAGGCAGTTCAAAACTTGAGTTTTGTTTGTGTCAATAATTTTCTTCTTTGAGCCACTACTCTATGTAGTTATTCTGGTTGGGATATTGATATTTTTGGCATGCATATAATTGCAGGGTCTACACAAGATTAGCGTGCTCGCATGTATGATATTCTTACCTGGCGGATTGATATGCTGTTCATGGAAAGTTTTGTTTTACATCTGAAGTTGAACTGCCAGTGTGGTGTTGATGACTTCATCACAAATACACCCCCATCAACTTGGTCATTGGCTATTAAAGATAGCCTCAGGACCTCTGACTTATAAATTAAAAAAAATAATAATAATATAAAGATAGCCTCAGGACCTGCAAAATCAGATTTGCCATGCTAGATTGACACTCAATTGTTTTCCCTCCCAACTGTCTGTGGTATCCATGTGAAGCTAGTCCTCTAGATTTCTTATGCAAACATATGACTTTTGACACATGGCAACCTATCCACTCGCCGTCCATTTACTGACTTGGAGGTGTACCATTGGCTAGGCAGATAGTAATTTCTTTTTCTTTGTTGCCTATGATTTTTATTACTACCTGGTGAGGGGTATTGTGAGGTAGCTGACAATACCTGACAACCTGAGGTATTGTCAGGTGACTCAGGTAGCTTATTAAATAAAAGGGGGCATTGTCAGGTAGCTGGGGAGATTATTGGGTTTAGCAGATGTTTTGCCAAGTTTTTCTGACCACCAAGATTTGTTATTATTTTTTTGAACTACTTTTATCTGACAAGTTCAACTCATGTATTTTTTTTTTAACTTCAAATACTTAAATGATTTTTTCTTAGTATCCAGGAACTTTGGTTTGATTTCAGTTTCAACCAAGTGTTAAATTACAAATCTTGCCCCAGGAGTTGCTGCTTAATGTAAAGTGTCACATCTGACGTATAGTAAAAGCATTGTGTGGCTGTGTAGGTCAGACTTTCATCTTATTATCTAAATTCTCTTTCCCAGTAAAATAAAAAAATAAAAACTATAAAATGCTTTAGTACCTCTCATCTTGGATGGATAGGTGCTGAAAGATTAGTCAATGCTATAGATGTGAAATGCAAAAATTGGAAGGAGAACAGCAAAGTTTATTGACATTAGGTCCAAATCTATTATGTAGCAAGCGTTTCCCCCCAGAGTCTTTCTTATTTTTCAGTGTTTATGGCTTGGATGCAAGTGGTTGGTCAGCAAGTAATGTCAGCCCAGTTAAATTGGACCACCTTTTACGGTTGCAGTAATCTATTGATGTTTGACAGGTGCAGCTGGGTCAGTGACTTCTAGAGTAGATTAGTTAGGACTTAGGAAGTATAAGTTCTTTTGTACTTGATCTACTTTGTCTCTGTAAATTATATGTAAATTATATCCATGAAGTTGTGTTTTAGGTCTGATGTCTTGAGATTAATGGGAAACCAGGGGAGGGTTTATATGTTCAGTCTTTACCAACATATCTAAAGAATAGTTTATATCCTAGAAGTCATCAAATTTATACACAATTCTAGTTTCAATAACTCAGTAATTGAAGAGTTTCCACCTAGCCATTTCAATATTACCTTAAACAAATAATAATAATAATAATAAAGGGAAAAAGGAAAAAAGAAAAAGAAAATGGGAGGAAAGTTGGAGAATGTGGATGGAATTTCTCTTCCTGCATCTCGAGACAAGGTGAGAGAATTGAATATTATAACATGTTTAATATCTATATCTTTTCCTTGTCCTTCTCTTTCTCTTCTTCTCATTTTGTTGTGTTGTAAAAAAAAATAACTGTGGCTAAGAGCCTTACGGGTCAGTGGCACTGCCCAATCTCCCTTAGGGGGAGAATCTGGGAGTTATTTTCCCTTCTTTTCTTCACTAATATTTTATTACTTACTAAAACACAAGTATGTTGATAGCTGTTGTTGTTGCTTGAGTCCTTGACTAAGTTTTCATGACCTTCTTGCTTATACCTCATCCATTGATTATGATGAGTCAATTTTTAATAATTTTCACTCTTGCCTTTTTCAATTATATTACAGACCACATAAACCTTGTGACATAAGTCCCTCTAATTATCCTTACCCACCTTGCTCACTTGGACTTTTGGGGCTGATCTCATGTTTATGAATTTTGGTACTAGTATGTATACCATTCACACTGGATACACCCCTCCTCCACTCCCCCCATCCCAACCCAACAAATGAGGGTCTTCATGACCATGTTCTCTCAACCTTTATATTCATATATCATTGAAGAATATTTAAGAAATAGGGTACATGAGTCCTTTCATGTTATTTGCTACTTTGCCTTTAAAATATACTTTCCAAATTATTGTGGAACTGTTATAATCCTTTTTGACCATTATGTCATAATCACTTCTGTACATTTATTTTTGTTGTTGTCGTCATTGTCGTCATCCTCATCATCATTTACTTTTCTATTACTTCTTTTTATTCTAATGCTACAATTCTTTATTAGGAATCTTTTTTCTCTAAATAACCTTAATGAACTTTTTAAGTTGTTTATATGGAAGTAGGTGGAGAATATTTTTTGGGATATATTCAGTAACATGATCTATTGTTGCCTTCCCTTTGATATTTTGGATCCGAAAATATGTTTTCCAAATGTTATTATTATTATCATTAGTTTCATCTATAAATTTTTTTTATTATTATCATTATTTCTATCTCTGTTTACTTCGCTATAACTGTTTCTTTTTCTACAAGTACATGCTTTATGGGGAATCTATTTTCTATAAATAACTTGATGAACTTTTGAAGTTGTTAATACTGGGGAAAAAAATGAAGAATATATTTTGGGATATATTAAGTACATAACTTTTTGCGTTCTCTTTGATATTTTGGATCCCAAAATATGTTTTCCAAATATTCTCACCTAATTTTCTAATAATTTCAATTATTGACACTACTGTTGTGATTGTTATTGTTGTTATCATCATAATCATCGTCATCATTATCATTATCATTATCATTGTCATTATCATCATCATCATCATCATCATCATTATTATCATTAGGGTTACTATTGCCACAATGGCACATGCTCATCTTCTTCCTTTTAAAAGATTACAATTTTAAGGTTGAATGTTATAATATTTACTTATATATATATATATATATATACACTTTCTCAAAATGAAAAGCCACAGTTTTATATTATTTCTTAGTGAATATAGTTTTAAAATAATTTTCTTATTGGTAATTATACATCGACCTTCACCCTTCAGCTTGCTCTTATAAGTAGGGTAGTAAATGAACTGAGCAATTCAGGAACAACTCAAGTTTGATTCGATAAAATGCTTTTTATGTATATTTGTTTATAAATAAGCTGAGTTGGAGCGAAGTTTTGAGGTTTGCTTAATAAATAAGCCGAACTTAAAAAAAAAAAAAAAAAAAAAAAAAAAAAAAAAAAAGAAGAAGAAGAAGAAGAAGTTTTGTTAATGAATAAGCTCACAAGTAAGGGTTTAAGAATAATCAAGTCTTGCTGAGTGTAGGCTCAACTCTAGCTTTTTAATAAGGCTTGATATGGTCTTAACAACTCAGGCTTGATGCAATAAAAAGCTTTTTATGTTTTTTTATTTATAAATAAGCCAAGTTGGAGTGTAGTTTTGAGGTTTGCTTAATAAACAAGCCAAACTCAAAATAAATGTTTTGTTCATGAATAAGCTCATGAGTAAGAGTTTAAGAATAAACAAATCTTGCCGGGTGTAAACTCAACTCTGGCATTTTAACAAGGCTTGATATGGCCTTGAGAACCCAAGCACATGGCTTGGATCGACTAATCTACAACCCTATAAATATGTGGAAATTACTATTTTCTCAACTTGATTTTTTTTTTCATAAAAATATGAACATAGCATGTTTGCTGGATTAAGCTTGAGCTTGATTTGAGCCTGTGCTTGGCTTGATGGTTTGACTAATGAGGCAAGTTAAGCTTAAGCTACTTGAATTTTTAATGAACTTGATTTTCAACATTCTAAGCAAGTTTGAGATAAGCTCAAATTGAGCTTGAACATCATATTAATCTTGTCAAACTGAGTATAAATATTGAAGGACCCTTTTTGGGTCTGCCCCTAGTCATGTCTAGCTGTTCTTTATGTAAGTTTCATTGTATACATAGATGCATTAGACCTGATGTAATTTATTTTTTTTATGGACATTTTAAAATTTGGTTGCTGAGGTTTCTTTCATGTTTCCAACATGGTGATATATATATGAAGAGGGATAAATACTTGCCCAAGAAAAAAAGTAGTACAAAGAAACCTCACTACTTACAAGTAACAAGTTTGTATTAAAAGTTGCTGTCATAACCCACTTGAATGGAACTTTTGTGAAGGCTGCCTTTTTAAATAAATAAATAAATAATTCTCTACTCCTATGTTACAAAAACTTCTATAGTTATGTGCAAAAGCAACTCTAATCAAGAACCATGCTGTTGCATGTAGCACAGCATGATTTTCATTTTTTTTTAAAGGTTATCAACAAGCCTGGCAATACTCTATGCTATCTATTGTGGTTACAAATTACTTTAAGATGAGAACTATTTATATATAAAAGAAGAAAAGAAAAGGGAAAAAAAAAAAAAAAAAAACCAAAGAAGTTGCATAGAAGTTGTGCCTAATGTTTTGTCTTCACTATGATATAAATGATGCTTCTAGCTTTATCTCCTACCAAGCAATATTGCTTCCAATAGAGGATCTTGGGCAGTACTCTATAGTTGGGATTATATGCATGCTCTATTAGCATGAAAGCATGTGTTTCAACCAGCCTATTCAGAAGCAGAAGACATTGGCATGTGCCTTGAGAGGTTTGATTGCTATTGGCAGTTACTTCTTATTTGCTTTCTCATTTGAATTGCATGTCTCTGGAGTTTAAAGCCCCTGCAGCAGAATTTTTCCTGGGAGTTTGGTGTGTTATCTAGATGAGTGTAACTTGTTTGCTATAGTTTTGGTACTCTATCAGCAATCTGCAGAGATTCTTGGAAAATATTCTACCTGCTGCATTTTTAGTTGGTAAGGAAAAGATGACTTGCTCTCTCCACTTGAAACCAATGGTTAATAAATATCTTATTTCTTTTGGATTTTGCTATTGGTAACTGTTGTACCATTGTAGCTGACATAGTTTTTGTCAATGTGGAAATGTATGTTAAGTTGTACGAGGCAATGAATGTTCTTTTTTTGTGTTGCCCCAGATGGTTGGTTTGACTATTCATGAATCTCTCTATCTGTGCTGATTAATGGTGCTGCTTGCTTTTATATCCCCTTATAAAGGTGTTAAATGTTTTGTTTTGTAGGCTTCGAAGCTCACTGTGGCTTCAATTTAAACCTCATCATATTGCTGCTGGAGCTGCCTACCTTGCTGCTAAATTTCTAAATTTGGACCTTTCTTCTCATCAAAATATATGGCAGGAGTTCCAAACAACACCAGCAATTGTTCAAGGTATTACCATTTTCATGATCTTATTTAGGAATTATGTTGGATGTTTGACATGGTTGGGCAGCCCGCAGCCCTCTACAATTACAAGTAGGCTAGCAAATTAACGTCACTGTTATACACACCTCACTTAACAATCTCTCTCTTTCTGAGAAAAAAACAACACACACACACAAATATGTTAGTCAAGTGGATCAAAACTTGTAGTTAGCTTCCTTTTTTTTTTTTTTTTTTGGTTTTTTGGTTTTAATCATGTCGTTTTCAATAATGAAAAGCCATTTATTTGTGCATATTGATCAGAATCCTGTAAGCCCTTGTGAAGATTAACCATCTAGATATGGAAACCAGGTCTACTAGGTTTTATTTCCATCCTCCGTTGCTAGATGATAACTATGAGTACTTGTTTGATGCAGATGTATCACAGCAGTTGATGGAGCTCTTCTGACTTCTGAGAAGGGCTAGCAGAACATGACTATAGTCCATAGCAAGCTGCATGATGATGGTACTCTCTAGGGTTTGTGGGTAAATATGCTTGTGGGTTGGGAGATGTGAGTTATGAAATAATGATAACAACAATCATAAGTATAGAAGATCGATGGAATGTCAGAGAGATGATCCATATGCTAGCAGGACAGGTGGTGGTACTAGACCCAATTAGATGGGTTGGACAAGTGGGTGGTCCCTTTCTTTCCCAGGATCCCTGAAAAATATTTTCTTTCTTTTTCCCCTAATGTTTCATTGTAAATTTTAAGGCTGTTTATTTCCTCCTGTTATAGTTAATTATACAAGACCAAAAAGAGAAATGGCAAGAGAGTTCCACGTAAATGCAATAGCCTTATTATTTTAGTTACTGTTGAGTATTTCATTTTTCTTCTCGTGGACTCTGGTAAAGCCCAATATGCGGGTTGATATTGGAGTGTAGAGTTGTTAAGATGATACAGGAATGGTGAGTATATGGTGCATCATCGTGACATAAAATAAAAAATCAATTTGAGTCTTGCTACAGACAAAATTTCACCCGCTACTCTCATGGTCAATTCACTGGCTCCAATTGTAACATCAAAACAAGCCTGATTTGATTTTTTATTTGGTGGTTTACTATGTGTCTCTAGAATTTTCCTTTGATTTATGCACATGCATAAGCATTAAGCTGGCTTTTACAATAATTGGAAAGTTGGAATAACAAAAGGGAAATGTTAGCGGCACAGATGGGGGGAACATATGGGAATGGGTGCCATACTGCCATAAGTTCATTGGTTAAGAAAATATTGTTAGAAGCTTTTTACGAGAAAAGATAAATGCAATTTATTTTCTTTGATAGCTTTTAATTTTTTTGAATTAAAGTGGTATTAAATTTTTTTTAAAATACTGTAATATACTAATAAATGTACTAAAAGAACTCATTAACTGAACTCATAACAAAATGTAAAATAAAAGGTACATTGGGACTTGCTCATTTGACCTAATCTTTGCCCTACTAGAAGAGCTTTCTTGCTTCCAAGTTATTGTTTTGCATCAACTTAAACGCTTAGTTTTTAGTTTTTATGTACAGTTTTTAAAATCTCATTTTTTTTCCTGTTTTTTCTCATTTTTTCAAGGTATAAGTATATTTTAGCACACTTTCAGCAAAACGCTAGATAAACTGTTTCTAAATTGACACCAAATTTATATAGTGTTTACATTAATTCCGCCCTATGCGGGAAAGTTAATATTTCAAAACTTTCCAACTTGCTAAGGAGTTGCTTGTGATCTTTCCAACTTGCTGAGTTTTTTGTGATTGACAGAGATATCAGATAATTAAGAGTAAAGTCTCAATTTTGGAGGAGCATATCACCAAAATTGCTAAATTTGAACCTACAATCTTTACAATATTGGTTTGATAATAAAAAAACCAATTAATTATAAATAACACAGTGCGAATTTAATAAAATGATGTGCTAAATCCATTAGCCAAACATTCTAAACATATTCCATGTTCTTCCAGTCAAAAGTGTCAAACAGCCCCAATCCTACATTAGCATTCCACCATCCATGATATCAGCCAGACTTTTTCCTTTTCTTATTATATTTTATGAGAGTTTAAATTGACGATGGTATTTTTGGAAACTTATAACTTTTTAGCTAAAGCATTAGCATTTGAGATAGCAAAAAATATTCTATTTTACAATCTAAAAAGTTACTTTATCTATTATACAATACACCTAATATTCTAATTTTTACTTTATTATTATACAACATATTAAAATAATATATCTACACAATAAAAATAATATATCCCAAAAGAGGTGAAATACAATAAAATATTATTTAAAAAGAGGTGAGAGACAATAATGAGAGAGAGAGGAGAGAGAATAAGAATTAAAAATGATATAAAAGAGGTGAGAGACAATAAAAAACTTTAAAAAAAAAAAAAACCATCTTGCTACAGTAACATCTATTTTAGAAATAGTCTTCTGGGTAATGCTCCATTTTTGTGATTTGATGATATAAAATAGCAATTTGAAGGTATGCTAATGCTTAATACATTAATAATATTCTCTTAAAAAGTAACAGGGTAATGTAACTAAAATTCTTGAGTCGGTCAAATTCAAAGTAAACTATGGAATTGACAAATAAAGTTACTTTCTTAAGAAACAAAAGTGTGTTTGGGAATTTTTTAGTAAGCTTATTTGCTGAAAGTCAGTTTGTTTCTCATTTAGCAAATAAGCTTCTTTTTTTTTTTTTTTTTTTATATGCTTACACACCTTTTGTTTCACCTTTTTAGCCAAAAAATACAGAATGCGTAATCTTTGGGTGAATCCAAATTCCATCCAAATCTTCTGTCCCACTTTTTCTGCTCCACTCTATACTCTACCAATAAAAGCTTGCCATGTGTTAACATAATTAATTAAATACTACAATTATTGACTTATTAATATTATCATTATTAATTAATGGTAGTATTTAATTAATTAGGTGAATACGTGACAAACTTTTATTGGTGGTGTATAGAATGGAGCAGGAAAAGTGGGACAGAAGATTTGAACTCACCCATGTCATACTTAGAGTATTGCACGTTATGCAATACATGGATGAATCTTTACCATTCTCTTTATTTATTTATTTTTGATGAGTAAGATGAATCTCCACCATTCAACCAGAGAACAAAAAAATAACGGTAGCTTTTTAAATATTGGACAAAGTTTGGGTGCTAATGGTTATTATTTTCATTAAAAAATTTAATATGACTACATACGTGGACAAATACAAGTGATCATTAATTCCATATATGTATTACAAATTTCGTTAGACTGTATATATTTTTTTTCTTAACATGCGTGTCAAATTTTGTGTCAATAGATATTATTTACTATTCGATTTATAAATTAACTTTTTATGCATAATTATAGATTACCAAAACTTAAATTTAAATATTTGATTAATGATATAAATATAAATATTTTATTTTTTGAAATTTTTTTAAACATGTATGATATAAGAAAAAAAAAAAAGTAATTCAATATGAATTTATCAAAATTCATGTCTAATAAAAAGATATTAAATGGAGTTGTAGTTATTGATTACAGTTTAGTCGAATTTTGTTCCTAAATATTTTGACTTTTAGTTTTTGAAGTTTTTAAAGTTTCACCGACTCTGATTGTTAAGATGAAACTTAATTATTTATTTATTTTTTATTTTTTTTAATGATAGTAATTTCATATCTCGAACTCTTCCTCTCCAATCACTTTATGCACGGATGCATTGCATGGATAGATATCTTGCCATTTCATTAGACCGTCTTTTTGGACCAACTTTCAGTGGACCAAAACTCTATAAATGTATTTGCCGTATCGGTTGGGGCCTATGTTTCTGGAAAAGTTTCTTATCCAATTTCCTTTATGACTTTTGTGAGACAAGGACGAGGTTAACCATTTTTTTTTTTTTTCAATCAAGCATTCGTTGGTGAACCCTTTGTAAAACGGAAAATGCTAAACCCCAAATATTTTTACACATAAAAAAAAAAAAAAAAAAGTTGAACTATTTGTAATTTTGTATCCAATTTCAAAAAGTTGTTTGACTATATGTCCATCCAATATATTGTTGATTGATTGGTCATGCATTGTAATTTTTTTTCTTTAATCTAATAAAATTTTCAGTTTATTAAAAAAAAAAAGCTCTACTGTTTTTTTTTAATGGAAAAGCTCTACTATTCTAGATAGGCAAACACCAAGTTGGTTTATAATAATGGTAAGTGTTAAAAGATATGAAGCTCAATCATAGTCAACGCTAATTCAGTTGTCCATCTTTTTTTTTTTTTTTTTTAAGAAGCCGCCCCAAAAAGGAAAGGGGCTTAAGTGATATTGATAGTCTGCAAGATACACAGCATAAGAAATTATAGGGACTTCCTCCATCCAAGTACAAAAAGGAGAAAAATTACAAGCTACCCGTGCCAGACTATGAGCTACTTGGTTTCCTTGTATGTCAAGCTCCTGAAGTGTGTAGATAGGGCCTTTATGTCAGAAACAATGTGGCCAAAGGGTGCAACAAAATAGGCCTCACTCTTCATAGCTCGAATTGCAATTTCCAAATCACCTTCTAGGATGACGTTATCAAAACCAAGTTCTTTGGCAAAGATAAGAGCCATCTGCGCTGCTAAGACTTCCACCATCTTCACTGAAGTGGGCAGAGGAATAACTTATGTCAATGCAGCCATAACTAGACCGCGGTCATTACGAATGATGGTACCTAATCCTGCTTCAGCACGCTCCTGGAAAAAAGCTCCATCAAAGTTGGCTTTGACCCACTTCGTAGGTGGTGGCTTCCAAATGGTGGGGATTTGGACAGAAGGGGGTTTTGGAGTTGTGGAGTTGGCTTGTTGAAATTCATGGAGGGGGCATCTCTAGCCATTGAGTTGATTAGTTTCAGGTCAACCACTTTTTCTCCCATTCTCAATTTATTCCTTCTAAACCAAATCTGATAAGCTAGCATTGCAAACAGGTTCGTGGGGGTGAGCCTTCTCCAAACATATGCGAAACACATCCAGGAATGTTGAGCACTCACTAGTTTCATTCATTAGTGAGCCAAAATGCACAGACCATACCTCTTTAAGCTTTGGACAAGACCAAAGAGCATGCAATGTAGACTCCGGCTCAGCTCTGCAAATCTGGCAACTGGGATCCGTAAGAACTTTCCTTTTTACAAGGTTAGCTTGGGTTGGAAGTGCATCTTTATTTGCTCGCCACAGCAATGTTTTAGTTCTGTTGGGAATCCTCACTTTCCAAAGGCCCTTCCGTGTGCTCTTTGAGTGAGACACATTTGATTATCCAACATTTGAAGTTAGCTCTTCATTCACCAAGAGTCTATACCTGGCCTTAACTAAATATATCCCATCCACATTGCTCGGCCAACACAGCTTGTGATCAGCTTTGATAAAGCTTATGGGAATTTATTTGATCAGTTTTGCTTCATGCGGCATGAAAATATTATCAACTGCCTTTGCAATCCAGCACCTACTCTCCTTGTCAATAAGGACTGATACCTGAGCATCACTACCAAAGAAGGTTGGAGGGGATTGAACTCTAGTGTGCTAAGGGTCAGGAAGCCATCTGTCCTTGTAAATGAGGATGTTCTCACCGTTTCCCACTCTCCATTGGGCCCCCTTTTTTATGACCTCCCGACCTTTAAGAATACTCCTCCAAGCAAAGGAACCCTTATCTTCCTTTGCATAAAAAATAGTCCAATTTGGAAAAAAAATTTGCTTTGAAAAACTTATGGAAGAGAGAAGTCTTATTTTCAAGCAATCTCCACACTTGCTTTGCCAACATTGCATCATTGAATTTATGCAATTCCTTGAAACCCATACCACCAAGGTCATTTGGAAGGCATAATGAACTCCATTTCGTCCAATGAATTTTTCTTTGATTTCCACGATGACCCCACTAGAATTTATGGATCATTTGCTCTATGCCATTGCATAATGTGATAGGGAGTTTAGAGCAACTCATCGTAGATGTTGGGATAGCCTGCACCACCGCTTTCAGCAGCACTTCTCGCCCGACTTAGGAGAGGAGCTGTTCTTTCCAACCTAGTAGCTTGGCCCACACTCTCTCTTTGATAAACCAGAGACTTGCCTTTTTGAACCTTTCCATGAGGGTAGGTAGACCAAGGTATTTCTTGTATTGTTTAACCTTATGGGCCCCAAGTTAACTTGTGATCTGTTTAATGGTTGCTGATGAAGTAGATTTGTTGAAAAAAAAAAAGGAGGTCTTTGACTTGTTTAGCTACTGGCCAGAAGCCTTTTCATAGCTGCTTAAAAGGCCTTGAATCTTGTGGCATTCAGTAATTGTGGACCTGTAGAACAGCAAGCTATCGTCGGCAAAGAAAAGATGGTCAGCGAGGGCCTTTCTTACATATGGAAACCCCTCTGATTTGCCCAGAAACCGCAGAGTGTCGGAGTAGGCTGCGGAGACCTTCTGTGCAGAAAAGAAAGAGGTAAGAGGAGAGTGGGTCCCTTTGTCTAATGCCTCTAGTCGGGTGGATGATTGGAGTGGGGTTGCCATTAATAAGGATCGAGTTGCTAATTGATGAGATACATTCCATCATTAAGGCCACCCATCTATTTGCAAAGCCCATCCTTTTCATCATTTGCTTCAGATATGTCCATTCAACACAATCATATGCCTTGCTTATGTCGAACTTTAGGGCCATGAAACCCGACTTGCCCTTTTGATGATGTTTCATATAATGCAATGTTTCAAAAACCATCAGTATGTAGTCTGTAATCACTCTGCCTGCATGAAAGGCACTTTGGTTTTCCGACACTACTAAAGGGAGGATACCCTTAAGTCTGTTTGCTAACACCTTAGACACCACTTTATAAATCACACTACATAAGCTTATAAGACAAAATTCAGTAATTCTTTCTAGAGATTTAACTTTGGAATTAAAGCAATGTGGGTAAGGTTAATTTCTCTAAGAATTTTACAATTATGCAAAAAATCCAAAACAGCAAAGCAGACATCATCACTAACAGTAGTCCAAAAAGACTGATAAAAGAGCGAAGGCATACCGTCGGGGCCTAGGGCTGTAATGGGCTCCATTTGTTTCATAGCTATTTCCACTTCCTCCCTAGTGAAGTCTTTGAGAAGCATCGAGTTCATAGTTTCAGTTACTGAAGGTTGGACCATGCCGAGGATTTCAGAAAAATCCGATTGGGAGGATGAGAACAGAGACTGGTAATACTCAACAACAATGGTTTTGATCTCGTTCCCCTCTGTACATCAGACATTCTAATTGTTATTTAATACCAGAATTCGATTTTTTTGAAACCTTTGGGAGGCCTTATTGTGGAAATATGCAGTATTCCTGTCTCCACATTTCAAGAAAAGTGCCATTGACCGTTGTTGCCATATCTGACTTTCCTTATCGAGAATGTCATTAATTTCCTTTTGGAGAGATTTTACCACCATTGGATCATCTCCCTTAGTTGCATCCATTTCTGCTTTTGAAAGGAGATTCCTCTTCTCCTCAAGCATCCTTCTAACACTTCCAAGAGAGTTCTTACTCCACTTAGTGAGCCTCTCGCCACAAATTTGAACTTTTCCTACTACCTCAAGCATTGTAACCCCAATTATAAGCTGACCCCAAGCACTAGTGACTGTTTGCTACAACCTCTATCCCGAAGACACATTTGCTCAAATTTAAAGGATCGATTTGGTTGAGGATTGATACCTTCTAGTTTCATAATAAGTGCTTAATGATCTGAAGAATTGGAGTGGAGATGTTGGACTTTAGTGCCCGGGTTCTGAGATAGCCACTGATTGTTAGCTACTGCTTTGTCAAGACGTTCAAGAACAAAGCCACCTTGCCGATGCCCTTTCCAAGTAAATTTCTTACCTACATAACCCAAATCCTTCAACCTCACCTTGTCCAAAACCTCACGGAAGGCTTTCATTGGAGATTCGCTTCTTGGCCCCAAACCATACTTCTCATGGGACTAGAGTATTTCATTGAAATCCCCAACACACAACCACGACATCAAGAAGCTCGCATGTAGGTGATGGAGTAGAGCCCAAGTGTCACATTTTTTGGCCGGATCAACGAAGCCTTAAATACTAGTGAGCCGCCATTTATTGTCCAGGGAGGTCCCAACCACGGCATCAATGTGATTCAGTGACGAGGATATCATTTCAATCATAAGCGTATTCTTCAAAAACAGAGCCAAACATCCCAATCTATTAACTTGCGAAGTGACCCAATGCTGATCAAACTCCAGCTTTGCACACAAACTGACCGGCCTAGCTTCACCCGCCCACGTCTTGGCTTGGAAGAGGGCGGTGGGATCTTGTGCCTAGGTAAAACTCTCGAGCTCATAAACGATGCGTAGGTTCCCAAGTCTACGCACGTTCTAGAATAAAAAACTCATCTTGTTCGGCGGGGCTGCTAGCCAGCCACCGCCATTGGAGGAGAAGGAGTAGGGAGCACATTGTCTCTAGTTGCTAAGAACTTCAAAGGTTTGGAGTTCTCTAGGCTTGGTAATGATCCACGCTTGCCTAAAGAGGTCTCTAGAGGTTCATCATTGGGACTAAGATTGGGTCGTTGCATCCAGACCCATTTTTTATCACTATTAGAGTTCAATTGTGGGCGGGCCGAAGGGATATTAGTAATATCCTTGAGTGGGCCTGAGTGAATGGGCTTGGTGGGTTGTTGATTTAGGAGTGAAGTACTGGGGGTGTGGGGCCCAATGTGGTGAGATGGATTGTGTTCCACCTGGTTGTCATTTGAACTCGTTTGCACGGGGGCCACCCTATCAAAATAGTGGATATCCCTGTTAATATCAGCAATTAATTAATCAAACATGATAGGCTGGTTAGGTTGCAATGGGGGAACTAAGAAAGAAGGATCTGAGAAATCTGAGATAGAAGATGTCACTTCTGAAGGGTTGTCAGAGGCGGGGTTCACAATATGTTTCGAGATTTTCAGCGGCAACTTTGTTAGGAGTTCCCATGCCATTGCTGATGGAGGATTCTGGGGCTGGGTCTGAGCTCCGGCATGGGTTTGACTGGATTTTCTAGCTTTCTTGTTTGCGTAGAAGCTCGGAACAGAGAGAAATCTTTTCCTTAAGGCCATGAAATGTGTTGCTCTTAGCCAGGGACCGAAATGTTGGTCTTCCTTACTTAGAGATCCTTCGCTTTCTATTTATTTTTCACAATCCTTATCCGAATGGGTGAGGTACCCGCACCAGTAGCACAAGTTTGGGAGGCGTTCATACTTGAATGAGACCCAATAAACCTTATTGTTGTCTGGGGCGATAAGCCGGCCTCAACATAAAGGGAGGGAAATGTTTAAGGCTACACGTACACGTATGAAGCTACCCCCATCGCAGTTATTCGGGTTCTCAGGTCGGAGAACAGTACCCATTGCCTCGCAAATCTGTTCAACTACTTTTTTATTTCTGAAGCACAGTGGGATGTCGTGCACCTGCACCCAAAACGACACTGTGGTCATGTCCGAGATATTAACGACAATCGAGTTGTTATATCTCGAAATCACTATGATGTGCTTATCAAAACTCCAGGGCTCAGCTGCTAGGATTCTGTCAACGTCTTCTTTGGAATTGAAGGAGAAAAGAATAAGATGGTCTCCGATGAACTTCATCCTAAAACCTGTTTTTGATCTCCATAGGGGGTTGAAGTGTTAGCAATGGTGTCGAGGTTGATAGGGCATTTCGTGAGGAATCAGGCCGTCATGGAGAACTTTGTAATGGCTTGGACAGACTTCAAGGTTAGGCCTGAACCTTCCTTCTTTGATTGTGAGAGGGATTTCCAACGGCTTGACAAGTCGTCCATGTTGGAATCGAAAGGTGGCAGGGGAGGGGAGGAAGAGAAAAATGTTTCCTTGTAACCCCAGAAAAATAACCCAACTAGCCTAAGAATAACAGTGTTATTCACAAGGACGATTACTCTTCAAGAGAGGAACGACAGTGCTACAAGACTAGATGAGGTTTTCAGAGAAAATCCTCATTAGAAACGAGCAACCCTATCCATCTTATTTCATGTACAAGCAAAAAAAAAAAAAAAAAACTTAGTCCAAGCTTATTTGGTGTACAAGAAAAAAATCGTAATTGTACTTGTATTATAATCATATTAACATAGGGTGTATCTTTTTATAAATACCATGTTATTGGTTCGTTATTGATGATGTGCGAAAATCGTCAGTGAGACGTAGGCTCCTAGTCACTCCAATGGGTACTTGTAAATAAGAACAAATGACCAAACAAAAGGCACCGGTGTGGTACCGACCGAAAACCCTCTGAAGGTCAAGTTAACGAATGAGAAATCTCTATGAACTCTTTAGTGAGAGAGTTAGAGATTTTCTGCGTACTTGAGAAAAGTGGGGGTCTAGCGCTTATATAGTGGTGAGTGGTGAATTGAGATCCCTTCAAAGTAGGGATCTTTTCTTACTGGGAGGGTTTGATACTTAGGGTTTTTGAGATTTCAGGATATCTTTCCATATGAGAGTAATATGGGTGAGTGGTGTCTTACGTGTTGCGCAAGATGTTTCCATGTATAGATATTCGTGGAAGCCAAGCCAAGCCACCCTGGACTCATCAACCTCTTCACCCCGTTGGCCTCTTCTCCCCGTCCAAGGATCCTTCGTCGGCTTACAATGGCACCCGTCGGGTTGTTATAATGGGGTTGTCGTTTGTGCTATAGTCACCTTAAGTCTTCCTTTTTGTGTTCGTGCAACCAACGGGCCCATGAGCACTGTCAGCTTCTTTGCATGACATGTATAGGAGTATTAAAATTGTTTGAAACACCCCTATCAATCATAAACATTGAGTTTAGTAGTAGATCTATAAATTTTTTTCAAAAAGAGCAATAAAAATTAAACCTAAAGAATAACTTCTATACATATATATATATATATATATATTGCTTATACATAAAGTATGTTCGTAATTTTGATTTAAAATACGATATTTTTCTTACATATGATGAAAATGTTTCCGTCAAGTAAGTTTTTACATTTTTGAAAAAAAAAATAAAACTTTTTACATGTCTAAGATAGTATAAGTCAATTTAATAAAAATATAACTTAATAAAAATTAAAGGATTTTTAACTCCTAACCATGACATCCGCATTTGTTATTTCTTCTAAAAGAAAAAAAACATAGATTCCATTTCTCTAATTTTTTTAATGAAAAATAATTCTAAAAAAGAAAATTTTAAATTGAAAAAAAGAAGAAGGTATTAATTAAAAAGATTTTTTTTTTATTCTCCTAAATATTATTTGGTTTAATAAGCTACTATGGTATAAGAGTAATTAGAGAGGGGGGGGGGGGGAGTGCATTAATAATTAATATAGACTTATTTATTTTTATGAAAGTATACATTAAATACACTTTGGTTTAATGAATTACATATTGCAAGAACAAAAATGATGCATTTGTGATATATATATATATATATATATAGAGAGAGAGAGAGAGAGAGAGAGAGAGAGAGAGATGCTATTTAATGTAATAGGCATATTTAATATATACTAGTTAGGACAGCACGTGCAGGGCACGTCCTTGCCGTGGAAAAAAAGTAGTGATTAAAGTCAATTTTATATTTTATTTGTATAAAAAACAAAGATATAAATCATTTGATTTTTAAAGTGCGTAGAGATTTACATTAATCAAAAGAGACATTAATTTTAATAATTTTGATAAATTATTGCATAAAAAGTTAACCTCATTCGTATAAGTATTTTGAATAACCACAAAACTAGGGTAGCTATTTAACATATAAATATCTATTTTACTATAATGGTTTTTTAAAACCTATTTGCCAAAGACAATATATCCACTCACTAAAATTTTTTAAGAATAATAACAAACATCATCATCTTTCAACAATAAATAACTGAGTTTTGCTGAGAAAATAAAAAATAATAATAATGAAAGATAACAAAAGGCATGTGTCATCAAATTTTTCATTAGATAAATTATAAGTTTTGAAAATTTAAACTTAGAAAATCAATTTTTTTGGATAACAAATAAGACACCTTATATCATCATTCCAACTTTCCAAGAATTATTACCATTTAAAACTCAAAATATATGAAGAAAATTTTTGGGATGTTAAAATTTAGTGGGAGTAATTTAGACATTACACAATAAAATATTTTAAGAATCATAAGCTTTAATTTGGGTTTAATTGAGAGAATAACAATATGACATATTTGCTATTTTCCAAAATGTTAAAGAAAAAATTGCTTGATTTTAAAGTTGAAGGAGGAATTGTAAACTACCCCAAACATAAAGGATGAAAAATGTTTTTTTCCTAAGTTTTGTTTTTGTGTGTAAAACTGTGTTTTTACTTAAAATGGTGTGCAAGGAAAAAAAATACAAAAGGTCAACCCAAGAAAATTGTATGTGAAACAATGAATTTTGGCTCAAAAAAGCTGACTAAACCAACAAAAAATTTATAAAAATACAACAGAATGACACAACATTTTCATAATACATTTATAATTTTGTTATATTTTATTTCGACTTGTAAAAAATTGATAGCTTAGTAGTTTTGAAAATATTGTGACGACAACAAGATGTTTTAATACTTTCACAAAAAAATGCTATGTTTACAACATTTTCACAATAAATCATAAGTAGTAAGTTATTACAGGTTGTTATTGGTGGGTAAAAAAATAGTTTCATTGGTAAGTTTAAATTAGAACCAATAACAATTTACCACCTATGATTTGTGTAGGGGCATTGGGCCTTGGAGACCGTCGTTTATGTGTGTCTTGGGCCTAAGGCCCAAGCCGAGAACTAAAGACCATTCGAGGAGGGGTGAACACCATTAAGGGGACCTGTGCTAATGGGTGATGAGGTCAACTTTAGCCATAATGGCACAAGAGGGTAGGCCGAGGACAGATGTCAACTTGGACTGATAATGCCGAGGTTCGAACAGGTAGTCTGCCATCCAGAGAGGTATTCTCGAAAGTTCTGCGAGCACGGACAAGCATTGCAAAAACAAAGTACAGACAAAAGCCCTAAAATATCTGAGAAGGAATCCACCATCACCGCATTTAAGGCTCTACAACTAACTTTCTGGCTGCATTAATGTGGAGAAAACCCCTGAATAGAGCTATGTTGTCCGTCCCAACGCACAAGGTAGCCTGATGGGGTGTCTGATGAGATAGACACTCAAGTAAGGGAATGGATGGCCAACGAGTGGAAGACCAAGATCATTTAAAGGGGACTATATAATAGGAGAAACTCCCCATAGAAGAGGGAGGTGAAAAAATTAAGAGAAAAATACTGTAACAATTAAGAATCAAACCTGTAATCATACTTTCAAGGAATATATAAGAGCTAACCTCCTTGGACTCATGCCTCGGACTATTTTTCTAAACTCAATCCAACCATCTTCTTAGTTCCTGTGAGTTGAGCCTATTTCACTTGCGATCCAATTTACTCTGACCCAGTTTTACAACCAACTCTCTATAGATTCATTGTTCTGGGCTTTTTGGACCTCACTCCATTTGATCTTGGGTTGGGTTCCAAATTTGGTCCTTACAATTTGTTTTAAAAGTGTTGTGAAAAATATTGTGGATGTAACACTTCTTTTTTCACAATACCTTTATTTTTAGTTGTGATTGAAGGGAATTTAAGCCGAATTCCCAACCTGTGAGAAACAAAAAATAGAGAAAACACACACCAAAGAAAAACAATCACACGCACAAGACAATATTTACGCGCTCCATGGATTAAGCTTCAGTAAATCTCCCATTAAAAACCATGCAATATTATTCGAGTTAGGTCGGGTCATCAAATCGGATCAAACAAAATTAGGCTCTACAAAGCCCAATAGTGATTGGTTTCAGTATAATATTTTATTATTTTATTTTGACTTATAAAGAATTAACACTTCAACAATTGTGAATTGTGCCAATTTTTTATGTTAATACTTTATTATAATATGAAACCGTGCGAATTGGACAAACCAATGTAAATTTATATTATAAACACATAAAAATCAGCAAATGTTATAGACATTTGTAAAATTTGTACAATATTTATCCATTAGGTATGTAAAGTATGAACATAGGAAGTGAATATTGTGCCATCCCCTTACGCATTTTTCTTCTTAAAAAAAGAAAAAAAAATATTGCATTACTTGAAGAATTTTCTTCTAAATTGTTCTTAAATCTATTAGTTGACCATTAAATGATAATCCCTATATTTTATCCCATCGATGTTTTTGATGCTGAAATTTCAGATTTGACTACTTCTATGTTCTATCCATAGAAAGGGAGATTCTAGCCTTTTGCCCTTAATTTTTAAAAAATTTAGCAATATACCCCTATTTCGAAACTATATAGGGATATGCCCCTGTTTCGATACTCGATTACCTTAAAATCGAGTTTCAATGAAATACTCAATTCGTAGAAAATCGAGTTATGCCGAATAAAACTAAAAAAAAAAAAAAAAGCATGGAACTCGATTTTAGGGAAGTTGAGTTCCAAAACGCCGCTATAGGGCTTTAAAACGTCACTATAGGGCTTAAAAAACGCCACTACAGGGCCCCTTGAACTTGGTATGGGGACTTATAAAATTTTTTTGCAGGAAAACGCCGCTATAGGGCTCTAAAACGTTACTATAGGGCTTAAAAACGTCACTATAGGGCCTAAAAAGCCACTATAGGGCACCCAGAACAGGGCGATTACACTTATAAAAAATTTTTGCAGGAAAACGCCGCTATAGGGCCTTAAAACGTCACTATAGGGCTTAAAAACGCCACTATAAGACACCCTGAATATGGGCCAATCACACTTATAAAAAAATTTGCAGGAAAACGCCGCTATAGGGCTTTAAAACGTCACTATAGGGCTTAAAAATGCTACTATAGGGCTCCCTGAATATAGGGCAATCACACTTATAAAAATTTTTTTTGCATGGAACTCGATTTCCTGAAACTCGAGTTCCATGGAAATTTTTTTTTATATATATTTTTTTAAGTTTGATCGGGCATAACTCGATTTTCTACAAATCGAGTATTTAATTGAACTCGATTTTAGGATAATCGAGTATCGAAACAGGGGCACGCTCCTATATAGTTTGCAAACAGGGGCATATTGCTAATTTTTTTTTAAAATTAGGGGTAAAATGCCAGAATCCTCCCATAGAAAGGTCAAACGTAAGTTCAAAGTTCAAAGGTGTAAGGGGATTGATATTTGAGTAATGCTACAATTAGTGAATCACAGCATTTCTACAAAAACACAACATTTTTACAAATTATAAATATGAAATTTTTTTACTGGCTTTCATTTTAATTGGCTTACCATTAAAATCATTTTTTTTACCAATAATTATTCATCACAACAGTAAAAAAATTTACGACTTTAATATTTTCTTTGATAATTTGCTAGGAAATATTATTAGTTTACTACGTTCTAATGTTTATGTAAGACTTACATTGTAGATTAAAGTCTATAATATTCTACAATATTCATGCAAATGTATTCAATTGTGTACAGTTAGTTGATGTAAACTAATAATTTTCCTTTTGCTAGATAATATAATGGTATGGTTTTTTTTTTTTGATGGGTAATGGTATGAAGTTTTTTATTTTTTATTTTTTAATTTTTTTTTTTCTTGAGAAAGAATAATGGTATGAAGTTTTTTTTTTTTTTTTTTTTTGAGAATCAATAATGGTATGAAGTTAAAAAAGGAAGATGATGATGTCAAAATGTTGCCAAATTTGACTTTATGCTAGAGGATTCAAGGCAAAGTCCGATTCTAAAGCAATAAAGTTACTTTAATAAGAAAAGGGTTCAAGTTTCTAAGAGGGGACTTCACACACATATACACTTAGATTAGGTTAGAGTAGAAATTTTATCTTGTATAAAAAAAAAGAAAAAAGAAAAAAGAAAAAGAAAAGGGCATCACATACACGTTAACAATAGCCGAAATAAAAACCAACCCTTCATAAAACCAAGAAGAAAACTCTTACAAGAAAACAATAGATCTTGGCCATAATAATTTTATATCATACTTAAAAAAAATAAATATATATATATATATATATATATATATATATATAGACACACTAAAATATACTAAGACCCTTGTCCTCCATTAGCCTTCCACCATTATGAGTCACCTCTCACTTTCGGCCAAACTTTTCTTTTTTCTTTTTTCTTCCACACTATTCTCCTCTTTCCTCTGCTAAGTTCACTTCCACCTTTCAGTTTTCTCTGCTGTTGGTTTCACAAGGTAGAAAGGCTGTCGGCAAGCTAGATTCACATTTTCTTTTATCCTTGATTTGTATTGATGGCAGGTTTTGAGATTTGGGAATTGGGGTCTTTTTTATTTAATTATACAGTATTCATAAACTTAGTTTTTAAGCATAATTTTAACATACAAAAACTTGAAATTTAGACATTTGATTGATGATATAGTTATTAATATTTGATTTTATGAAAATTATGGAAGTTTTAAAAATATAAGAAAAAATATAATCCAATAATAAATTTATTAAAAATTACGTTTAGTAAAATAATATTGAATGGAATTGTAGTAATAGGCAAGAAGAGCATCCACATTGGTGGAGTCATAAATTTAGCAATTTGGTACCACAGAAAGCTATTTTATCTATTTTACATTCTCACTTTACAAAACACTCAATATCATTGGTTTATTTTAGCTTTCAATACAATACAATAAAATAATAAAATAATATATCTATTATAATAAAATAATATATTCACTATAATAAACAACAATCACAACCACCACCATCACAATTGCCATCGCCACTGCAACCACCACCACCACTAACAAAAATTATTTTTTTCTCACGAATATTACCTAATAATAACCTACCACTTAAAATTTATTGTGAAAATATTGTGGTAGCATTTCTTAATTTTAATTTCTTATTATTCTTTATTTTATTTTTCCCTTTTATCTCTTTATTTGTTTTCATCCATACACGGTTCTTTCTTTTTTCTTTTTTTCTCCTCCAGATACATATACTTCCTCTTTACTCTATCTTCTTTTTCATTTATGTTTTTCTACTTCAACTCTCTCTTTCTCTCTCACTCTCACTCTCAGATGGGTTAGATTTGCTATCTTCTTTTATTATTATTTTTTTAATCGTTCTAATTTGATTAGTTTTAAGATTGTGATTTGAGTTTGAATTTTGATTGTGATTGAGTTTAGATAGAGATGTTTGAGAGAGAAAAGATCTGGAATGGTTAAGTGGAGGAAGAAAGAAAAAGAAAAAAAAGAAAGGGAGAAGAGAGATCGACGAGGTCAGTGCTAGGTAGGTGAGTGAGGCGAGGTAGATGAAGAGGAAAAATTTGAGTGGAAGACACGAAGAGTGGAGAAGTGAAGAGTGAGGAGAGAGGAGCAACGGGCAGATATTGCAAAGGAGGAAAAAAAAGAAAAGAAAAAAAGAAAAAAAATATTTAAATATTCTAACTAGTGTGAACACAACATAAAATAATAATAATATTTATTTATTTATTTTTTAACATTTGAGCTATAGTGCATGGCTATGTACTGTAGCTAAGGAGCCAAAACTTTTAGCTTTGACAGCGTCAGTTTTATAATTAATGTTACTAAAAATAAAAATATAACTTTTTTTTTTTTTAGGCAGGGGCCGCGCAGACGCAGGCCCCCAGGGCAACAAATTATGACATAGGCTCTTCCACTTGGGAAGACCTTAGGCGGGCACCCCTCCTCAGTGCAATGAAGGTCACCAACCTAGGCCATGGGCCTTATTGATAACAATATAACTTTTTAATAACTCAAATACATGACCTTTTTATATTTGAAGTTTTACCGTCTTTGATCGGATTGACTTTTACATTTCCGTCCTGAAAGATCACGGTCCCTTTGGATCATCTTCCAATGGTCCGAAAGTCTATAAAGATATTGGGGGTCCCCAATGATTTTGGAAAAGTTTCTTATCCAACTACCTTCATAAAATCCTTAGGTCCGTTTGTATTGAACTTATTGTTGCTGAAATTGAAAACTGAAAACACTGTAGCAAAATAATTTTTAAATGTGTAAATAGTATCGTGGGACCCATTTTTAATATTTTTTAATGTATGAACAGTACCAATACAGTGATGAATAGTGACAAAACAGTACATAAACAGTAAAATCTGCCTCTAAACAGTAAAATCTGTCTCTCATGAAATCAAAAAAAAAAAAAAAAAAAAGGAAAATGGGAAAACGTGGACGCGGATTCAGCAAACGCTGAATCCAAACCCACACCTTGTTGATCAGAGTCCTTTCTCCCATACCGGATCAAGGACAAGGTTCTCCAATTTTTTATTTTTTCTTTCTTTCAAGGATTCGATGGTAAACCCATTGTCAAACACATTCCGCAACATGGTTTTCATTAATAAATAAATAAAAAATTTAAGCTAGGTATCAAATTTCAATTTTTTTTTTATAGAAATAAATTATCTAAATAGGCAGCTATTTTAGTTTTTTGTTTTGGGATTCTGGGGAGCTCAAGAAGCAATTTAGGGCTCGTTTGGTAATGTTGTTCTAATAATATTGTTTAAATGTTATGAAAATACGCGTGAGTGAAAAAATGTCATGAAAATACATGTTGTGTTATTTAACCAAACAGGTCTAAAGTCTTGGGCAAACACCAAGTTGACTTATGATAATTATAGGTGTTTGCTATGAAGCTCAAACATAATAAAAGCCTAAGTCAGTTGTCCCATCTTCTTTGATGTGCAAGCAACAAAATCTTAGTCAATCATAGAAAGCAGAGCTAGGGGCAAGATTTAAAGACAATATTAAAATATAAAACCTCAAAAAAATAATCAATATTAATAACAAAGTAAATAAATATTGTAAAATATGTAAAATTCAACATTCATAGAAAAAATCAAGGGTTCAAAATTTAAAGGTAAATTGATAGAAGATGATGATGATAATAATAATAATAATAATACAGGCTTTAGAGTTTGAGTACAGGGACATTAGTTAAAATATAAGACACACAAATCAATTGAAATACATCAAATAAACAAAAAAAATAATGTCGGATAAACATTCAAAATGCCATGAAAGTGAAATGCTGAAATAGAGGGACAAGATAAAAGTTCTCTTTAGTTTAAAAAGAAATGGTATATAAAAGTTTTATTTATAAAAGAATGGGAGATTAATTTTTTATTTGGTGTATGAGTTAAAAAATCGTAATTGTTCTTGGATTGCAAGTTCTAATCATATTAATATAGGGTTCTATAAAAGGTCATGTTAATGGGTGCTCATAGGACAATTGTTAAAAATCATATTAAGAAAGCTTTGACACTATTTTCATGAGAAATATAAAAAGTTGTCAACAAAATTAATTGCTTTCTTATTTTTCCATAAAATATTTCTAAAAATAGTTCCTAAACCAATGCCCTTAACGTATTCATTAACATTTCCCTTTTACAAATACCGTGATATTGGTTCGTCATGATATAATGAGTTCAGTGACAAAGTCAGAAATTTTCTCAGAATGAACCATGATAATTGTATTTAATAAAAATTAAATTTATAGAATAACTTATATATATATATTGCTTATATATAAAGTATGTTTGTTTTATAAAAAAATATATATATATTTGTAATTTTGATTTAATATACGATATTTTCTTATATATATTGAGTAAATTTTTACATTTTTGTAAAAAAAAAAAAAAAAAAAGTCTTTACATGTTTAAATAGTACAAGTCAATTTAATAAAAATATAATATTAATAAAAACTTAAAGATTTTTAACTCCCAACCATGGCATTCACATTTGTCATTTTTTTAAAAAAAAACATAGTGTTCACATCTCTAATTTTTTAAATGAAAAATTATTCTAAATAAAATTTCTAAATTGAAAAATTAAAAAGTCTGAAAAAGAAGAAGAAGGTATTTGTGGGGCCCAAAATCTGCGGTCCCAGCTCACCTTGTATTAAGGGCCCAAAGCCCAGGCCGAGGAGCCCTACTACCCAGGACGTATGATGAAAGTCCCTTAAAGGCCCAAGAATGTGGCCGAGGAGGATCTCACGCTCAACACCTCACAAAACGCCTGAAGTAAAGGACAAACTCAGTACAAAAGTATTACAGTGAAGAAAGTTGCCCACGCCGTAATGTGGAGCCCAGCACCTGACAAGCCCATACTACAGACCTTGCTATTCAACTTTCCCCAACCACCCCCAACCACTCTGATGGATGGATTGATGGGACGAGTACTGACCCCAACAAAGGAAAAACTGACACGTAGGTGAAGAACGGGAAGTAAATACTAGTATAAAAGGGAAAGAAAGCTGAGACAAAAGGGGATCCCATAAGAAAAAGGGGATCCCATAAGAAAAAGGAGAATGGGGAGAATAAGACGCTCCCCGGACTAAGTCCGAGGAGACAAACCTTTCAAACCACATCCGTGTAAGGCTTAGCTATACAGGCCAAATCCACCTTCGTATGGGCTTCCATGAAAGTCATGACTAAACCGCCGCCCAACGACCAAGGTCTAGCCTTTCTATCCCACTCTCTATGAATTATATTGTTCGGGCCTTTTTATATACGAGACCAACGTTATTCTTGGGTCGTTAAAAATCGTGTCCCTACAATTGGCGCCGTCTGTGGGAAGGCTTACGCGTTGGCGCGGCTGGCGGTGGAGTCAAGTTTCTATCAAGCAAAGGTCCGCGAAGTTTCCTCCATTTCCAGCAACATGCAGTTGTTGCTCCGACATAAACTCCCGCTAGGAGCTACGTCTCGCAGTGCCAATGGCACGGGCAGCTCTAGGGGCTTCCAACCTCAAGCTAACTTTCCCCACCTTGGTCGAGGGGCTAACCTTAAAAAAAAAAAAAAACTACAAGTTTTGGACAGAACCAAGGCCTTACATGGTCCTCGGACTCAAGCCTATGGGGAAACCAACTACTTAAAAGCAAAACTACAAGTTTTGGACAGAACCAAGGCCTTGCATGATCCTCGGACTCAAGCCTATGGGGAAACCAACTACTTAAAGGAAAAAACTACAAGTTTTGGACAGAACCAAGGCCTTGCATGGTCCTCGGACTCAAGCCTATGGGGAAACCAACTACTTAAAAGAAAAAACTACAAGTTTTGGACAGAACCAAGGCCTTGCATGGTCCTCGGACTCAAGCCTATGGGGAAACAACTACTTTAAGGAAAAAACTACAAGTTTTGGACAGAACCAAGGCCTTGCATGGTCCTCGGACTCAAACCTATGGGGAACTACCAACTACTTAAAGGAAAAAACTACAAGTTTTGGACAGAACCAAGGCCTTGCATGGTCCTCGGACTCAAGCCTATGGGGAAACCAACTACTTCAAAGAAAAAACTATAAGTTTTGGACAGAACCAAGGCCTTGCATGGTCCTCGGACTCAAGCCTATGGGGAAACCAACTACTTAAAGGCAAAACTACAAGTTTTGGACAGAACCAAGGCCTTGCATGGTCCTCGGACTCAAGCCTATGGGGAAACCAACTACTTAAAAGCAAAACTACAAGTTTTGGACAGAACCAAGGCCTTGCATGGTCCTCGGACTCAAGCCTATGGGGAAACCAACTACTTAAAAGAAAAAACTATAAGTTTTGGACAGAACCAAGGCCTTGCATGGTCCTCGGACTCAAACCTATGGGGAAACCAACTACTTAAAAGCAAAACTACAAGTTTTGGACAGAACCAAGGCCTTGCATGGTCCTCGGACTCAAGCCTATGGGGAAACCAACTACTTAAAGAAAAAACTACAAGTTTTGGACAGAACCAAGGCCTTGCATGGTCCTCGGACTCAAGCCAAACCAACTACTTACTACAAGTTTTGGACAGAACCAAGGCCTTGCCATGGTCCTCAACTCAAAGCCTATGGGAAACCAACTACTAAAAGCAAAACTACAGTTTTGGACAGAACCAAGGCCTTGCATGTCTCGGAGTCAAGCCTATGGGAACTAAAAAGAACAAAACTAGTTTTGGAGCAGACAGAACCAAGGCCTTGCATGGTCCTCGGACTCAAGCCTATGGGGAAACCAACTACTTAAAGGAAAAAACTACAAGTTTTGGACAGAACCAAGGCCTTGCATGGTCCTCGAACTCAAGCCTATGGGGAAACCAACTACTTAAAAGCAAAACTACAAGTTTTGGACAGAACCAAGGCCTTGCATGGTCCTCGGACTCAAGCCTATGGGGAAACCAACTACTTAAAAGCAAAACTACAAGTTTTGGACAGAACCAAGGCCTTGCACGGTCCTCGGACTCAAGCTATGGGGAAACCAACTACTTACTACAAGGGACAGAACCAACTACGATTAAAAGCAACCAACTACAAGTTTTGGACAGAACCAAGGCCTTGCACGGTCCTCGGACTCAAGTCTATGGGGAAACCAACTACTTAAAAGCAAAACTACAAGTTTTGGACAGAACCAAGGCCTTGCACGGTCCTCGGACTCAAGCCTATGGGGAAACCAACTACTTAAAAGCAAAACTACAAGTTTTGGACAGAACTAAGGCCTTGCATGGTCCTTGGACTCAAGCCTATGGGGAAACCAACTACCTAGAAGAGACAACATAGGGTTTGGACATAACTTGGACGCTATATGGCCCTTAGAATCTACCCTCGGATCCTCAACACCAAGGGGATTGATGCAATACAGGGCAATGTGTTGTCAAAAACATAGTCAAAATTCCTCACAGCTCGGCCACCTTCTCGGATGAATTATTTAGAGTTCATCGTTCTCGGACGGTCATCTTGCATGCATTACGAAGCGTTCAGCCATTATCTCGGTTAGTTTCAAGAGTTTAATTTACTGGGAATTACCATTACTATACTTGATAATGTCAATGAGTTCAAATTAGTAGGAATTTATTTCAAAGTTTTTCCTGCCCTAAGCATCATTAAAGGAAAATGCACATTTAATATTCATACACAAAGTAGTGATTGCAAAAAAGAAAAGTATTTGAGAGTAAGCAAATCCATTTCTTATTAAGACAAAAGAACAGTACAGTGTACAATGAAAGAGCTTAAGCAAGCTCATACTGAAACTAGCTACACAAGCGAAAAGAAAAGATACAAGGGCATGAAGAAAAAGCCGAAGAAGAGATGCAGAGAAGAGACGTGATGCCGCCCCAAAATTTTGTCTAAGGACGCCATTTCTCAATACTTTTACATGCCTATAACTCAGGCAGCAAAAGAGCCCAACTTGGGGCTTGCACCGTTGAAGAAAAGGTGCAGAGATCCCAACTTCGGGCTAGCGCTGCTGAAGAAAAGGTGCAGGGAACCCATCTTGCAGCCAGCACCGTTAAAGAAAAGGTGTCAGGAGCCGGAAGTTGATGAGCCTCCACATAATCACGCCTGCGATAAAGCAGACGGCGCTGATGGCGGAAAACCTTGCTTTTGAAGCACCAAGAATCTGGTGCGACCAGTACCTGCTTCGGATTTTGACTGAAAGAGGGAGAAATACCATCTCCCCCTTGTCAAAACGGGGGACTGACTTGAATCTGTGCTTTCCTTGTCCGGACCACATCACCTTGAGTATCAGAAGGATTCGGTGCCTCTGAAGCGTGTGAAGACCATTCATCCCCACCCACGCCTCAAACATATTGCTCTGAGGCAGAATGGCACTAGAGATGGAGATCGTGGGTATGGCGGAAGGATTATAATTCTGAAGGAAGCAGAAGGGTTTATATGTCAGGGGAGAGACCCCCTATCCTATTTATACAGAGAGCAAACCGGTGGCATTTAATCCATGCAAGTTTCCAAGGAATGCTACAGACAAGGTAGACTTGGCTCAATTTCCAACCTCATCCGCAGCCGTAGGATCTGAAGATCCTCGTGAAGGTGCGTCTCGAATACTGGAGCATCAAAGGGCTCCGCGTGAGTGAATAAAGGAATGCCTCTAAATTTGGCACGTCTCACATGTAAGCGGGAAAACACAAATATTAGTAGAAGTACAGAATTCGGGTGAGCCATGATGTGGGCCTTATTTCACCAAAACCCTCCTCCCCAACAACAAGGCCGGGCAGTAGGATTTTGAGGGGCTATTGTGGGGCCCAAAATCTGCGGTCCCAGCTCACCTTGTATTAAGGGCCCAAAGCCCAGGCCAAGGAGCCCTACTACCCAGGACGTATGATGAAAGTCCCTTAAAGGCCCAATAATATGGCCGAGGAGGATCTCACGCTCAACACCTCACAGAACGCCTGAAGTAAAGGACAAACTCAGTACAAAAGCATTACAGTGAAGAAAGCTGTCCACGCCGTAATGTGGAGCTCAACACCTGACAAGCCCATACTACAGACCTTGCTATTCAACTTTCCCCAACCACCCCCAACCACTCTGATGGATGGATTGATGGGACGAGTACTGACCCCAACAAAGGAAAAACTGACACGTAGGTGAAGAACGGGAAGTAAATACTAGTATAAAAGGGAAAGAGAGCTGAGACAAAAGGGGGGATCCCATAAGAAAAAGGGGATCCCATAAGAAAAAGGAGAATAGGGAGAATGAGATGCTCCCCGGACTAAGTCCGAGGAGACAAACCTTTCAAACCACATCCGTGTAAGGCTTAGCTATACAGGCCAAATCCACCTTCGTATGGGCTTCCATGAATGTCATGACTAAACCGCTGCCCAACGACCAAGGTCTAGCCTTTCTATCCCACTCTCTATGAATTATATTGTTCGAGCCTTTTTATATACGAGACCAACGTTATTCTTGGGTCGTTAAAAATCGTGTCCCTACATTATTTATTAAAAGATTTGCTTATTTATTCTCCTAAATCTTCTTTAGATTAATAAGCTAATTTGGTGGGATAAGAATACTTAGAGGGAGAAAAAGTGAATTGGTTTATATATACTTGTCTATTTTTATGAAAATATACATTAAATTTACTTTGATTTAATGAGTTACATGTGACATAAGAGTGAGGGGGAAGTTTTTCTTTTATATATATATATATAGATAATAAAAACCTCATAGGGAATTATTTAAATTATATCTAAAATTATATTTTACTCCCCAAATATATGAGGGAGGAATGCTTTTTAAAAAGTAAGGGCATCATGCACGGCCCCCTAACTTCCCTCTCTCCGTCTATGACAAGCTTATAATAGTAAAAATGTAGTTATCAAGGACTTTTTGTTGTGAATGTAGGCTAGATCACGTAGCTTTTTTTATTTATTTATTTTATTTATTTTTTATATCAAGAAAAGTTCTTGATGACTATATCTTTACTTTTACACTGTGTTTGGTTGGGGTGAATTTAGGGGGATGGAAAACTTAGGGAGGAAAATAGGGTGGAAAATAGTGTTTTCCACTGTTTGGCAAAAGAAGGAAAATGGGGAGGAAGGAAAATCCGGGAGAAAATTTTCTTTCTCAGGCCCACAAAATTCATCCTCCCAACTTGAGAGGAAAAGGCTGGAGAGAAAGTGCTCTCACAACACTTTTACAAAAATGCCCTCTCCTAACGTCTACAACAACCTAGCGCGGTAGAATAAGAAGAAGGAAGCAGAAAATAACCACCAAACCCAGCACCACCACCAAACACCGCAATCTAGCACAGGAAATTAGCCCAAAATTAACATAAAGCAATTAGAAAACCTAACTCAAAATCAAGACAAACCCATTGGAAAACCCAACTCAAAATCAATCAAAACTCACTAGGAAACCCAACCCAAAATCATCACAAACACACCACAAAATCATCAAAATCATTCTAAATCTTGATCCAAATTCATCAAACCCATATACAAATTCATATAAATAATCAAACCAAAATTGAAAAAAGAAGAAGGAGAAGAAGAAGAAAGAAAGAAGAAGATGCTAAAGAAGAGGAAGAAAAACCCAAACCGGAATTTTGCTTTCTCCACCCAAAATCACTGCCCTTAATCAAACCCAACCCAAAATCATCATCTATAATAAAAGCATAAAACTCAAACTGTAAAAGAAGAAGAGGAAAGAAAAATATTTTCAAAAAAAAAAAAAAAAAAGGAGAAAGAAGGAGAAGAAAGAGAGGCGGAGATAGAGATAAGAGGACTGAAGGAGTGTTATTATGAATCAGGAAAAAGGAGGAGGGGTTAGGTGGGGGGTAGTTGGGAAATAATAGAAAAAGGGAAGAAAAATATTATTTTAATAAAAAAATTTGTATAATAGATAAATTAATGTGGGTGTTTTGTAAAAATGATGGTGTAAAATAGAAAAAATAATTTTTTTGTGTAAAATAGATGGATTTTTTTAGATAAACTGATGTGGTTGCTCTTATCACTTTTACCTCTTCTCATGTTACCTTCACAGCACACCAACGTCCAGCAGTCCAGGTTCTCTTCTCTCTTTTTTTTTTTTTTTTTTTTTTTTTTTTTTTTTTTTTTCAACGTGACCTGATCAAATTGTACATTATTATAATTTTCATATTATAACAATAAAAATAATAACATAAATTTATATATATAATGTGATAAATTTTATATTATTTAATGAGTACAGATAAATTTATTTCTTATCTATTATGTAACAATGGTATAATAGTCAATTTATATATGTGGGGCCTGGGAACTTATGATCCGGCCCACGATCTACCAGGGTCCAGGGCCCGTGCCGAGAAGGGTATTTGCCAAGGACGAATAGGGAAGGGCCGAAATGCCTGGGACACGGCCGAGGATGACCCTGTTCTCGGCACTCCAAGTCTTCAAAGGGAAGAGCAACATCTCGTTGAGGGTTACCCCCAAAAAGCCCCCTGAAGGAGATGCGAGTAGAATGGGACCCACATGGGGGTACGGTGTGAAACTGGTTCAGGGTAAATATGTCCCCTCCGCATTAAATGCACCTGCCAACGTCCTAATCATGTTAATGAGAAAAGACGTCTGGACAGGGTGACTTCGATCATCGCGACTAACAAAAAGCAAAGAGGGACAGTTGATAGGACAAGTACCGAAGTAGGCACCTACCTAATCAACAAGTGGAGGGCTAAGATCAACCAAGAAGGGCTATATAATGTGAAGGTTGACGCACCAAGGAAGTGGCTGGGAAAAATGGCCAAAAACTAAAGCCTCCCAGCCCGCCTCCAGAAGAAAGACTCCTAGGGCGAACACGATTTAATTATGTATGAACACCATGAAAAACCCACCTTCTGGTGACTAAGGCCTAGCCTTTCAAACCCACGCTCTATAAATGATATTGTTTGGGCCCTTTTACGTGCGAACCTAACACTATCACGGGTCGTCACAAATCGTGTCCTTACAATTGGCGCCGTCTGTGGGAAAGGCTTGAGTATTGGCATAGACGGTAGGTCGAGACAGTCCCCTTGTCATTTTTAACAGCCGGTTGTAATGTTCTAGAGCAAAGCTCCACTAGGGGCTATGTTTCTTTACTAGGGGCTGCGCTTCGTAGCGTCAGCCGCACGGATGGTTCTAGGGGCTTAGCCGAGGAGCTAATTCCCCTCAAACCAAAATCCCACGCCTTAGCCAAGGGGTTAATTCCCCCAACTACTTATCAATATCAAGTTTTGGACAGAACCAAGGTATTGCATGGTCCTCAGACTCAAACTTATGGGGAAACCAACTACCTATCAATATCAAGTTTTGGACAGAACCAAGGTATTGCATGGTCCTCGGACTCAAACCTATGGGGAAACCAACTACTTATCAATATCAAGTTTTGGACAGAACCAAGGTATTGCATGGTCCTCGGACTCAAACCTATGAGAAAACCAACTACTTATAAAAATCAAGTTTTGGACAGAATCAAGGTATTGTATAGTCCTCGGACTCAAACCTATGGGGAAACCAACTACTTATCAATATCAAGTTTTGGACAGAACCCAGGTATTGCATGGTCCTCGGACTCAAACCTATGGGGAAACCAACTACTTACAAAAATCAAGTTTTGGACAGAACCAAGGTATTGCATGGTCCTCGGACTCAAACCTATGGGGAAACCAACTACTTATCAATATCAAGTTTTGGACAGAACCAAGGTATTGCATGGTCCTCGGACTCAAACCTATGGGGAAACCAACTACTTATCAATATCAAGTTTTGGATAGAACCAAGTTATTGCATGGTTCTCGGACTTAAACCTATGGGGAAACCAACTACTTATCAATATCAAGTTTTGGACAGAACCAAGGTATTGCATGGTCCTCGGACTCAAACCTATGGGGAAACCAACTACTTACAAAAATCAAGTTTTGGACAAAACCAAGGTATTGCATGATCCTCGGACTCAAACCTATGGGAAAACCAACTACTTATCAATATCAAGTTTTGGACAGAACCAAGGTATTGCATGGTCCTCGGACTCAAACATATGAGAAAACCAACTACTTATAAAAATCAAGTTTTGGACAGAACCAAGGTATTACATGGTCCTCGGACTCAAACCTATGGGGAAACCAACTACTTATCAATATCAAATTTTGGACAAAACCAAGGTATTGCACGGTCCTCGGACTCAAACCTATGGGGAAACCAACTACTTATCAATATCAAGTTTTGGACAGAACCAAGGTATTGCATGGTCCTCGGACTCAAACTTATGGGGAAGCCAACTACTTTAAAGAAACCTGGATACTAAGTGTAGGGGTGAAATTTACAAGCCAATAGTGGGCTTTGGGCCCTGCGCGAAGTCCAGCCAGGACAGGAAGGGAAAATGGGGCCAGAAGATTTCCAACCCAATCCTGTTGGGTCGGACTTATTTAAGGGGTGTCTGAGGAGGAACGCCTCCTTGGACACGCCAAATGGGAGTCCAACATACACCTTGCACACAGTGAGGAACCATCCCGAACAAGAGGAGAATGTTAGACGTCCAGGAGGCAACCACAGCTGCCGCATTAAATGCAAGGAAGCTACTTTTCCAGCCGCATTAATGTGGAGAAGACAGGTGAATAGTGTTATCTTGGCCAGTGCAACTCACAGAAAGATAAGGTGGATGTCCGATGGGACAGGCACTCAAGTGAGAGTCCAGATGGTTAACAAGTGTAAGGCCCTTATCAATTTGAGGGTGCTATATAAGAGAAGGAAATCCCCAAGAAGAGGGGATCGGAGAATTAAGAAAAAAGAGAGAGAGAAATGTGAAAGAACTCTATAGTCTGTAAACAGAGTAAGAGGTGTACTTATACGTCTCCTCGAACCGATATCCTATTAAATGTAAATGGAATATTCTCACGTTCAACATGTTGCATGGCGTACATCTAACTAACGTTCACTTCGTCTAGTCCTAACTCTGTAACCCACTCTCTACAAATTCATTATCTGGGGACATTTGGGTCAGAACCACTTACTTGCTGGGCCTGGGCCCCAAAAACCGCCCCTACAATTGGCGCCGTTTGTGGGAAGAACTTGTGTCTCGACAAGTGAAACAGTAATAGATGGAAGGATCAGGTCCGCGCCAAACCGGACGTGCATAATCTCAACGGCAAGACAACTGTTTAAATCTCGAACGAGGGAAGGACCAAGATAATCAACGAGAGGGCAGTGTGAACACCTCTCACACGAGTAGAATCCGCTCAAAAGAGAAAGATCATGCATCCCATAAACAGAACGAGCGAAAGGTTTTACAGCAAGAGATTGATGATTTGAAGAAGAAGCTGCGTCGAGCGCGGCAAAAACGTCCTTTACCTGGCTCGGACACTAGCAGTGATAAGGATGGTGAATACAGGCGAAGGTTAAGAACCCCTCCGAGCGAGACTTTTTCCTATGAGGAAGAGCGACCTCGCAAACGCGGCTACAAAAGCCCGTCTTACCAAGGCCTGGCCAATGATGCCATGAGTAAGGCCCTGGATCGCATCTCCCAGTCGCCATTCACACGTAGAATAGAGAGGGCAGTGCTTCCTCGACGGTTCAATCAACCGACGTTTGCCATATACAATGGTCGGACTGACCTAGTGGAGCATGTAAGCCAATTCAACCAGAGGATGGCCGTTCACTCCAGGGATGAGGCGCTAATGTGTAAGGTGTTTCCATCTAGCTTGGGACCCATGGCGATGAGATGGTTTGATGCGCTCCAGCCGAATTCCATAGATTCCTTTAAACAGCTGACGCAGGCTTTTGGTTCCCGCTTCATCACCAGCGCTAGAGTCCCTCGGCCACTCGATTCACTCTTATCCTTGTCCATGCGGGAAGGACAAACGCTGAAGGCCTACTTGGACAAATACTGGGAGATGTATAACGAGATAGAAGGAAATTACGATGACGTCGCCATTAGTACGTTCAAAATGGGCCTGTCGACAGAGCATGGCTTGAGAAAGTCCCTTACTGGGAAGCCGGTTACCAGCGTGCGTCAACTCATGGACAAAATCGACAAGTACAAAAGGGTCGAGGAGGACCAGAAGATGGGGAAGGGTAAAACGAAGGTTGTCCCTCAGGAGAGGAGGGACTTCAGGTCGGGCCGCTTTAACAACAGTAACAGGCCGAGAAGAGACTACGTGGAACAGTCCGGACCTACTGGGGCTTAGGCAGTCCATGCTCTGTTCCGAGAACCATTGCACAAGATCCTGGAGAAGGTGAAGTGCGAACCTTTCTTTCAGTCGTCGAACAGGATGGCAGGCGACCCCTCAAAACGCAATCAGAATCTGTACTGCGCGTACCATCAGGAGCCCGGTCACACCACCGATGATTGTAGGAATCTGAAAAACCATTTGGATCGGCTTGTCCGAGAAGGAAAGCTGAGGCATCTATTGCACCGCCCTGAACAGTCAAATGTCGAAACCAGACAAGGCACATTGAGGCCACCCATTGGCACAATAAATGTCATTCTTACCACACCTGGGAGAACTGGTTCCAGCCCTTTCAGAGTAATGTCAGTGGGCAGGTTCCCGACGGAGCCAGACGAAAGGGAATCCAAGAGAGCCAGAGTGAGTGCCACGCCATTAATTGGGTTCACGGAAGAGGACAAGCAAGGAACTATTCAACCCTATGAAGATGCCCTAGTCGTGACGCTCAGAATAGGAGGTTATGACGTGAAAAGGGTGTTAGTTGATCAAGGCAGCGCCGTGGAGGTAATGTACTCGGAGTTGTATAAGGGGCTGAACTTGAAGCAGGAAGAACTGTCGCCATACGATTCACCCCTGGTCAGCTTTGAAGGAAAAATCGTCATCCCGAAAGGCATGATTAGGCTGCCTGTGCAAACAGACTCAGACGTAGTGGAAGTGAACTTCATTGTAGTAGATGTATACTCCCCCTACACAGCTATTGTGGCCCGGCCATGGCTTCATGCACTAGGGGCTGTGTCGACAACCTTGCACCAAAAAGTGAAGTATCCATCAGGAGGTCAAGTCAAAGAAATAATAGGGAACCAAGGAATGGCCAGACAATGCATGGTGTCGGCAATCTCACGATGACCAAATAGTGAACCTTCCACTTCAGCCGAGAACGGCTTATAGCAATCAATGACCCCGGTCCCAATTGCGGGTAGTGGAGGGCCGGCCATGGAGGTGAGCTGTGAGGAGCTGGAGAAAGTGCTCGTCGGATCAGACCCTGAGAGGTTTTTTCAGATCGGCTCGGAATTACCAACACAGGAGAAGTCAGCGCTAATTGATTTTCTTTGACGGAATGAGGACGTATTCGCCTGGGATCCCTATCCCTATGAAGCCCCAGGGGTTGACTCAGATCTCATATGCCATCACCTTAATGTTAATCCGGCCATAACACCAAAGAAGCAACCTCCTCGGCGCCCGTCAAAAGAACATACAGACGCTGTGAGAGAAGAGGTCGCAAAATTGAAGAAAGCTGGGGCTATCAAAGAAGTATTCTACCCCGAATGGTTGGCAAACACAGTCGTGGTAAAGAAGAAGAGTGGGAAATGGCGGGTCTGCGTAGACTTCACGGACTTAAACAAGGCTTGTCCGAAGGATCCTTTCCCAATGCCGCGGATAGACTGATTGGTAGATGCGACTGTTAGACACCCATGAATGAGTTTTTTGGACGCTTTCCAGGGCTACCATCAGATATCCCTAGCTGCCGAAGACCAAGAGAAAACCGCTTTTGTCACCTCAGTTGGCAACTATCATTATAAGGTGATGCCCTTTGGCCTAAAGAATGCCGGGTCGACCTATCAGAGGATGATGACTAGGATGTTTGAACAGCAGATGGGTAAAACCGTTGAAGTGTATATAGATGACATGGTAGTAAAGAGCAAATTGGTGGCCGACCACATCAGAGACCTCGGTGAAGTGTTTCGAATTCTGAGAAAGTACAAGCTACGACTGAACACATCCAAATGTTCATTTGGGGTGGGATCAGGAAAGTTCTTGGGCTATATGGTGACCCACCGAGGAATTGAAGTTAACCCTGACCAAATAAGAGCCATACATAGCTTGCAGCCCCCTCGGAATCCCAAAGAGGTCCAGAAGCTTACCGGCATGATAGCTGCTTTAAGCCGTTTCATCTCCCACTCGGCGGATAGATGCAGGCCTTTTTTCCTCCTATTGCACAAGTGGAAGGGCTTCGAGTGGACTGAAGAGTGTGCTTTACCTTTCCAACAGCTCAAGGAATACCTCGCCCGACCACCGATCATGTCCAGTCCCGATGCCGACGAGGTGTTGTTCGCATACATCGCAGTAGCCTCTCATGCGGTAAGCTTAGTACTAATCCGAGAAGACAACGGCACGCAGCAGCCCGTGTATTACGTAAGCAAATCGCTGCAGGAGGCAGAGACCCGTTATCTCCCCCTCGAAAAAGCTATATTGACCGTCGTACAAGCCACGCGAAAGCTCCCCCACTATTTTCAGGCACATACAGTAGTTGTACTAACTCAACTTCCACTGAAATCAGTCCTCCGCAGCGCCGACTACACAGGTAGAATAGCTAAGTGGGGAACAATCCCGGGCGCCTTCGACATTAGATACATGCCTCGCACCGCCATAAAAGGTCAGGTCCTCGCCGATCTAGTAGCTGAATTTGCGGAGCCTACCCTAGAAGGGATGGAAATGTCGGGGTCACCAAGTGCTGATGGGAAACTGGTTAGCACGGTCTCTCAGCATGAGCACAATAGGTGGAGAGCACACATCGATAGTGCAGCAAACCAAAGGGGCTCAGGGGTGGGGCTTGTTCTAGTCTCTCCCGAAGGGATAACCATAGAAAAGTCGTTGAGGCTCGGGTTCTCGGCCACGAATAACGAAGCCGAGTATGAGGCACTGTTGGAGGGGATGTCGATGATCCGGAAATTGGGTGAAAAATGCGCAAGCATATTCTCGGATTCGAGACTCATAGTGGGACAAGTAAATGGGGAATTGGAGGCGAAGGATGAAAGAATGCAAGGGTACCTTGCTCGAGCTAAACACCTGCAGACCCATTTCGATGACTTCCGTTTAATGCATATACCTAGGAGTGGGAACACCTATACTGATTCTCTCGCAACACTGGCCACCTCCTCGGCTCAGCCCCTTCCGCAGGTTATTTTAGTTGAAGATCTTTGCCGCCCAACAACAGAGGAGGCCAACGGTATTCGGGTACACAACATCGGGGCAGGACCTAGCTGGATGGACCCTCTGGTGCTGTTCTTAAAGCACGACACCTTACCGGACGATAAGGTTGAGGCTGACAAAATCAGGAGGAGAGCTTCTCGATTCTGGCTGTTCGAGGACTCCAAACTTTACAGACGCTCGTTCTCGGGGCCATACTTGCTGTGTGTGCACCTAGGGGCTACGAAACTCATCCTGGAGGAGTTACATGAAGGGATTTGTGGAAGCCATACGGGGGGCAGGTCCCTCTCCCATAGGGCCATGACGATGGGTTACTGGTGGCCGAGCATGCATAAAGATGCTCTGGAATATGTGAAGAAGTGCGACCAATGCCAAAGGTTCGCCCCGAACATACATTAGCCGGGCGGAGAACTTAACCCGTTGTCCAACCCTTGACCATTCGCATAATGGGGCCTAGACATACTAGGGCCATTCCCCAAAGCGGCTAGGAACAAGAAATTTCTTCTCGTCGGCACCGATTATTTCACAAAGTGGGTCGAAGCTGAGGCGCTGGCAAACATCAGGGACATCGATGTCAAGAAATTTGTCTGGAAAAATATTATCACTAGGTTCGGGACCCCGCACACCCTGATCTCGGACAACGGCCTCCAATTTGACAGCAAAGCCTTTAGAGAATACTTCAATGAGTTGGGAATTATCAACCGATACTCCACACCGGCCTACCCACAGGGTAATGGACAAGCAGAAGCCATCAATAAAACCATAGTGAATGGACTGAAGAAGAGGTTGGACGACGCGAAAGGGAGGTGGGTTGAAGAGTTGGCCCACGTCTTGTGGACATACAGCACCACGCCTCGTAGGTCCACGGGAGAAACCCCCTTTTCATTGACCTACGGAGCCGAGGCTGTCATCCCACTGGAGATAAACTTCCCAACCTAGAGGATTACTGCCTTCAACCCCATTGCTAATAACAGCCTTCTAGAAAAAAGCCTGGATCTCCTCGAAGAAAAAAGGGAAAGTGCGATGGTTCACCTAGCTTATTATCAACAAAAGCTCAAATAGGGTTACGACGCCAAGGTGAAGTCAAGGCCCTTGACGCCTGGGGATCTAGTGCTGAGGAAAGTCCTGGGCACCGCGAGGAACCCTGCATGGGGAAAGCTTGGACCAAACTGGGAGGGCCCATACCATATCACTTCCGTAGCCGGCATTGGGGCATACTTTTTGAAAGACTTGGACAAACATGTAGTACCACGTCCATGGAATGTAAATAACCTGAAAAGGTACTGTTATTAATGAAAGACACCATACTTGACGTCGTGTTACTGTATAGCTATTTGGGTTAAGTGTTAAACAGAACATAAGTCCTGCATGGCTCCTCGGACCACAGACTTGGGGGAAATTAACCACGAAGCGATTTTCAATAAGTGTTAAATAGAACCCAAGTCCTGCATGGCTCCTCGGACCACAGACTTGGGGGAAATTAACCACGAAGCGATTTTCAATAAGTGTTAAACAGAACCCAAGTCCTGCCTGGCTCCTCGGACCACAGACTTGGGGGAAATTAACCTCGCAACAGTTCTCACTAAGTGTTAAACAGAACCCAAGTCCTGCCTGACTCCTCGGACCACAGACTTGGGGGAAATTAACCTCGCAACAGTTCTCACTAAGTGTTAAACAGAACCCAAGTCCTGCATGGCTCCTCGGACCACAGACTTGGGGGAAATTAACCACGAAGCAATTTTCAATAAGTGTTAAACAGAACCCAAGTCCTGCCTGGCTCCTCGGACCACAGACTTGGGGGAAATTAACCTCGCAACAATTCTCACTAAGTGTTAAACAGAACCCAAGTCCTGCCTGGCTCCTCGGACCACAGACTTGGGGGAAATTAACCTCGTAACAGTTCTCACTAAGTGTTAAACAGAACCCAAGTCCTGCATGGCTCCTCGGACCACAGACTTGGGGGAAATTAATCACGAAGCAATTTTCAATAAGTGTTAAACAGAACCCAAGTCCTGCCTGGCTCCTCGGACCACAGACTTGGGGAAATTAACCTCGCAACAGTTCTCACTAAGTGTTAAACAGAACCCAAATCCTGCATGGCTCCTCGGACCACAGACTTGGGGGAAATTAATCACGAAGCGATTTTCACTAAGTGTTAAACAGAACCCAAGTCTTGCCTAGCTCCTCGGACCACAGACTTGGGGGAAATTAACCTCGCAACAGTTCTCACTAAGTGTTAAACAGAACCCAAGTCCTGCATGGCTCCTCGGACCACAGACTTGGGGGAAATTAACCACGAAACGATTTTCAATAAGTGTTAAATAGAACCCAAGTCCTACCTGGCTCCTCAGACCACAGACTTGGGGGAAATTAACCTCGCAACAATTCTCACTAAGTGTTAAACAGAACCCAAGTCCTGCCTGGCTCCTCGGACCACAGACTTGGGGAAAATTAACCTCGCAACAGTTCTCACTAAGTGTTAAACAGAACCCAAGTCTTGCATGGCTCCTCAGACCACAGACTTGGGGGAAATTAACCACGAAGCGATTTTCAATAAGTGTTAAACAGAACCCAAATCCTGCTTGGCTCCTCGGACCACAGACTTGGGAGAAATTAACCTCGCAACAATTCTCACTAAGTGTTAAACAGAACCCAAGTCCTGCCTGGCTCCTCGGACCACAGACTTGGGGGAAATTAACCTTGCAACAGTTCTTACTAAGTGTTAAACAGAACCCAAGTCCTGTATGGCTCCTCGGACCACAGACTTGGGGGAAATTAACCACGAAGTGATTTTCAATAAGTGTTAAACAGAACCCAAGTCCTGCATGGCTCCTCGGACCACAGACTTGGGGAAAATTAACCTCGTAACAATTCTCACTAAGTGTTAAACAGAACCCAAGTCCTGCCTGACTCCTTGGACCACAGACTTGGGGGAAATTAACCCCCCAGCAACTCTCACTAAGCGCTAAACAGAACCCAAGTCCTGTCTGGCTCCTCCAAACGCGGACTTGGGGGAAATTAGCCTCACAGCAATCCTGTCTAAATTATTGACTATCATTCTTTATACATTCATTCATTCACACATGGTTTTCAGCAGTTAATGGCAGAATAAACATCCATTTATGATAAAAGCAGAAGAGAAAGTAAAACAACGAGAATAAAAGGAAACAACGTCTTTCATTAAAATCCCCAAAAGCGATCCTTTTACAACCATTAAACAGAACAAAATATGAAAGGTCTAACAAGAAAGATCCTACACTACTTTCCTAAATCTGATCCCTGAGCAGGCCCGGGTTGATCATTTGCTGGCTGTGGCCTCGGAACAGTCTCCTTAGCCTGTGCAACAACCTCCCTGATTGAAAGACTGTCCTCGGGCAACTTTTCCTTCACGGCCGGCTGCGAATCCTCAGCTTCAGGCATAACGGAGACCGAGGCTAAAGCCTTCGTTGGGAGAGGCTCTTCAGTCGCGACCTCGTCAGGGATCTCGCGAACGTCTTCAGGAAAAAAGATATTCTCAGTTTTCCTAAAATCGGAATCCGCTGGGACTGTAGCCCGGTCCAAGGCTACACCCCAAGACAGGGTAATATATTCCCTGCATACAGTAGCCACCTCCTCGGCCAGCCTGGCCTTAGTGTCCTTAGCCCCGTGATCATAAGAGGCTGCCACTGCTTTCTCGGCCGCCTCCCTAGCCAGACGGGCCTCCCCCTTAACCTTCGCAAGCTCGGACTTGAGATCAGAAACCGCCTGCCTCTCTGTCACGAGATTTTCCTCGGATTGACGGAGCTGTAGGCGCAGATCGTCAGCCTGCTTAGTAGCATTTTTAAGGTCGGCCCTTCTTTGCCTCTTTTACCTCATGGCTCAGACTGTCGTTTTCCTTCTTGAGGTCACCAGTAGTCCTCTCGGCAATGTGGCGGGACTACGCCTCATTATGAAGGTCCTCATGTGCCTTTTTGGCCCACTCCTCAGCAAAGAAGATTTGCTGAGTGACCTGCACCAGAAAATAAAAGCTTAATAAAAAAGAATGGTGAATAAATGGATGCGTAACAAGAGAACGGGATAGTAAAAGTTTTCGCTTACCATTGCCATGTCCCTCTTCAGTGACATGAAGAGTTCTGGTTGCTGAGTATCCCGGAGCCCCTTCATGTCGCTAGGCAGAAGAAGAGGCTGCTGCAGGGCCTCAGCCAAGAATGACGCCTCTTGTCGTTGGGATTCCCACAAGGTTGCATCCCAAGAAATTGGAGCGCCATCCAGTTCGAGCCGCGGCGACCATATTTGTTGTTCCCTCCGAATAGCCGCCTCATCTCGGCTATCAATGGACTTGGTCCTCTTCTCTTTGGGCTCCTTGGTCTCTTTGCCCTTCTTCTGGGGTTTGGCTTTTTCTTGGCCGACCTCACCCTCCAACTCCCCCACAGGCCTTTTCCACCTTAAATTGGGCACAGGTTGTAGTGCCGCATCCGATGTGGGAGGAGGAGGAGGAGGAGATTTGGAGGTCGGCTGCTCCTTTGGGGTATCCTTGGAGGACTGCCCTTTGTTCCTATTGGCAAGGAGGCCCTTGAGGCTAGACCTTTGTCTCAAGTCCATTCCTTCTTCTTCAAGCTCTTGGCTGGTACCAACTTGTGCGGTTACTAAACTCGGGACAGGAGCTGCCGAGGCGCGGTCTAGATCCGAATCAGAATCCGAGAGCTCTACTATCCTGGCCGACATCTCTCCCTCCTCGGCGAAGTGAAACTGGTCTATCTGATCCTCCAAAGACGAGTGCGAGGAGCCGGCTTCTTCCTCTGGAACAACCACTGCGTGAAAGGCATGCTGAGCAGGCAGCTAGACAGGAGGCAAATCTCTCGAGGCGAGAAAACCTGGTATGGAGACGTCGATCCGTGCCAATCGCGGACTACCAGCCCTGATTGCTTGGCCGGGTTCCACTAGAGCACGAGTAAGGGGCACGTAGTCCAAAATCAGAGGCGCAGCCCGCAATTGCCCATCTGCACTCACGTAAATCTCAGACCTTAGAAGGAAATTGAGTGCCTGGACGTTGACCAAACTCAGCCGAGGAGTCGTACGCGCCTTGTCTGCAAGGTCCGAAGAGAGGGTTATGTTAGTCCGAGGAGACAAACAAGCAAAGTTAGAATCGAGACAATAAAAAAAAAAGGGGAAAGATCAAAACTAAGATCCTTTCCAAGGGATCTAACACTGTGGTGCCCCACCTGGTTTTCCTGCCTTGACTGGGCAGTGAAGACCGTCATGCCACTGTCCGGAGACGATCAAAAGGTCGTCCTTCAAGCCTTTGTCGGACTTGGGAAGGTAGGATATCAACCTCACCTCATCGGACCTGGACTTCAAGTAATATGAGTCGCCGAGGCTGTGCAGTTCATATAAATGAACCACGTCATGCCATGTAAGGCCGAGGTTCATCTGATTGTTCAGGACCTTTATGCACCCCAGAATCTGGAACATATTCGCGACGCATTTGTGAGGGGCCAACCTATGACCACGCAAATAATCCCTAGTTATCCTCCCCATAGGGATGGTCATCCCTCCTTCCACAAAGGCTATCACCGGAATGGCAACCTGCCCCGTTCTTCTCTTGAGAAAGAGCTCCTCCAGAGGACAGTACTCTAAACCTACCTCCGGCGGAATACGGTATTTGGCCCTGAAGCCTTCCATACCGGCCGGGGAATTTACCAACTTGTCAAGCTTACCCATCCCCCTAACCCTAGGTGACGCGAAGACGATTTACTTAAGGAATAACGCTGGAAAAAGGGCAATGGAAAAAGAAGTGCGCACTTACAGGTGAGGAACTTGCTGGAAATCTCCGAGGGGACGACTGCGAAGGCTTGAACACTTTGAAAGGGAAAGTGCGGGAATGCTCTGAGTGCTTGGATGCTTGTCCAAAAATGAGGAGGAAATGCCCTCGAAAATCTTATGTAACCTGGAGAAGATGGACAGATATACTCCCGCCTAGGGAAACGGAAACGATCCCAACCGTTGATCTAACGTCTAACCGTTGGATTAAAAGATATAAAACCGCTAAAAGTAATAATTAGTGCCTCCTGGGTCATTAAACACCTCCGTCATTAATGAGTCACGTGAGAAGCATACCGCCGCACGAGTGAAGCAGGAATCCACAGTAAATAGACCAATGTATGTCAAAATCCCGCCTTTCCTCCTCGGTCGAGAAAGAAGGAGCCGAAATTTTGAGGGGCTGTTGTAGGGGTGAAATTTACAAGCCAATAGTGGGCTTTAGGCCCTGCGCGGAGTCCAGCCAGGACAGGAAGGGAAAATGGGGCCAGAAGATTTCCAGCCCAATCCTGTTGAGCCGAACTTATTTAAGGGGCGTCCGAGGAGGAGTGCCTCCTCGGACACGCCAAATGGGAGTCCAACGTACACCCTGCACACAGTGAGGAACCATCCCAAACAAGAGGAGAATGTTAGACGTCTAGGAGGCAACCACAGCTGCCGCATTAAATGCAAGGAAGCTACTTTTCTAGCCCCATTAATGTGGAGAAGACAGGTGAATAGTGTTATCTTGGCCAGTGCAACTCACAGAAAGATAAGGTGGATGTCCGATGGGACAGACACTCAAGTGAGAGTCCAGATGGTTAACAAGTGTAAGGCCCTTATCAATTTGAGGGTGCTATATAAGAGAAATCCCCAAGAAGAGGGGATCGGAGAATTAAGAAAAAAGAGAGAGAGAAAGGTGAAAGAACTCTATAGTCTGTAAACAGAGTAAAAGGTGTACTTATACGTCTCTTCGGACCGATATCCTATTAAACGTAAATGGAATATTCTCACGTTCAACATGTTGCATGGCGTACATCTAACTGACGTTCACTTCGTCTAGTCCTAGCTCTGTAACCCACTCTCTACAAATTCATTGTCTAGGGACATTTGGGCCAGAACCACTTACTTGCTGGGCCTGGGCCCCAAAAACCGCCCCTACACTAAGCATGACCTAACACTACACGTGACATCTCGGATGATGCCTATATCTCCATTGAATGAGGGTCAGACATGAGTTCAAGGCTCTACAGGTGCAGGTAAGCTAACGTTCTGAAACACGATTTTAAATATATCGCATGCAAAACTATTCATACGTGTTAAGATACTTAGTTCAAAATTCATAAACAATAGTAAGTATCGACAAGGGCAACTAATAAGTAACTAAAAGGAAAAAGGAAGAAAATAATTTCATATACGTGTTCAACAGGTTCAAACTACTGGCAGATTACACAGTTTTCAAAATAAAAAAGAAACTAGTTAATCATTAAACTAAAAACAAATACGAGGCCTAGTTAGGGTTTCTACTTCTTTAATTTCGCGTCGGCCACATCCTAGGAAGGCGGAATGGGATCAGCTTCGACGCCCTGGAGGACGGTCCCTTCTGGGGAAGGCTGAACAGGATCAGTGTCGGTACTCTAGGGGACCACAGCAAGAGGAATCGCTTGTAGGGGCTAGGCAAGTATGGCTGGCTCTTCGGCATTAAGCATCTGAGTGCCAAGCACGGGCTCAACAACTTCTTTGGGTACCTCGGGATCCGTACACTGAGATGCTTCTATCACATCTTGAAGCTCTCCTTCTTTGAGCGGCTCGCCAGGAGAGGCGCCGACCTGTACAGTATCTGACTGAGTGACCTCTCCTTCATGTTGGTCGCTCACGGCCTTGGAGCTAGTGGAGGTGTCCTCACGGATGGCTGTAGGGTAGAATATGTTCTCCGCTTTCCATAAATCGGATGAAGCATTCACTCCAGCTTACTTCAAGGCCTCTTCCCAAACCTGGGAGCAGTAAAGCCTGCATACTCCGGGAATTTGGGCTTTAAGGATGGCTTGGGTTTCAGCTACCCCCGCGTTATAACCATCAACCTCGGCCGTTTCCTTGGCAATCTCAGCCTCGTTCCTGGCAAACTCGGCCTCCCGCTCATGGCTTCGTCGCGGGCATACTCCGCCACGCCTTTGTCATGCTCCGCTGTGATCAGTCTTTTATTTAAATCAGTAATCAGCTCCTTGGTTATTCGCAACTGATCCTCGGCTTCTAGCAGACGTTTTGTTTGGTCCTCGGCCTGTTTTTGGGCGCTAGCTAAACCCGTCGAGGCGCTATCCCTATCTCGGATAGCATCTGTTAGGGTAGTCTTGGCCTTGGCGAGGTCGTCCTCAGAAGTTTTGAGAGTCTGCGTGGCCACTAAGCGCTTGGAGCGTTCATTCTTGGCCGCCTTACTCTGATTGTTCACCTTTTCCTCCATCCTATAGGTGGCTTGGAGAGCCTGTCAAGGGAGATAAATATATCGTGAACAACAGACCGGGAGTGAGAGTTAATAAAATTTTAGGTTTCAAGAGCCTTACCATGCCCAAGTACCTCTTCGTACTGAGGAAGACCTCCTGCATCCTCATTTTCTTCAGACCATTCATGTTGGTGGGGAGCAGCATGGCTCTCCCTAGTGCGTCTGCCACATAACCACCCTCACCATCTCCAAGGTCCCTCATGGACGCGGTCTCCAGCAGTGGACCCCCGTGAAGCATTGTGGCAGGAAGCCAGGCATTTGGCAAGGATTGGGCCTCGATCCCCTTTCCCTTACCTTGGGAAGATTGAGACTCAGTCTCTTTACCTTTACTTTGGTACCCAATCTTCAATTGTTTCGCACGTGGGGCTTCCTCCCTCTCCTTAGAAGGGTGAGATTTTCCTCCATCCATGGTTTCCTTGCCCTTGGGACTCCTCTTTCTCTTTGAATCAGTGCTCTCCGGCCGAGGAGGCAAAACTGGTTGGAGAGGAGCAGGAAGTTTGGGGCGGGGGGATTGTGGCTGTGACTTTGTGGAGGATGACCTAGTCTGGATAGCCTGGGGTGGAGGTGGTGGGGAAGGAACATTGGGTTGCGGCGTTTCCTGCACACCCTTCCCTGGCTGACCCTCGAGGAGTTCGAATAAGCTGGTCGGGGGTTTTCTCTTGAGTCCCATCTCGGCTTGAGAAGATGTGCCTGCTGATGACAGTTTCGCCTCAGATAAGGCTGGGTCACCTATATCACCAGAAGGATCCTCGGATTGGTTGGCTAGGTCAAACCCTTCCTCGGGCTGATCTAACCCGCCTTCGTCCTCCGCTACTTGATGAGATAAGGAGAGGTCCACCAGTGGGATGCTCTCTGGGACAGATGATACTTCGGAGATTAGAAATCCTGTCTCGACCACGGTAATTTTTGAAAGCCGAGGACGGCTGGCGCTGATCACGTGCCTAGGGTCGGCAAATGACTTCTGAACGGGAGCGTACCTTAGTATTTTGTGAACAGCTTGGACTTGACCATCATCGTCATTTACGAAAACTGCCGCTTGTAGAATAGTCTCCAAGTCCACCCGGTTAACTAAGTGAAAATGCCGTTGATAAGCGTGTGGATCTACAAAAGAAAAACATATATGCATGGTTAGTTACCGAACCACATCAGATTAGAATGGCGCAAAGGGTCAGCGCCCTTCCATTCCCTATACCCCACCTGGTTCTCCTTCTATTATGGGGCACGGATTGCCATTATGCCATTCACCGGAGACGATAAAGAAATCCTTGTTTAACCCCTTGTTGGAATCAGGAAGGCATTGAATTAGTCGAACCCTTTCGTCTCTCGACTTCATGTAGTAGGATTTCCCCTTCAAATTTTGGAGATTATAGCACTAATTCACGTCATGGTGGGTCAGTCGTAACCCTATCTTTTCCTTTAAAGCATCCACGCAACCCAGAATCCTAAACATGTTGCCGGTGCACTGGGTGGGGACTAATTGGAAGTGCTGAAGGTAACCCCTCGTTACTGGCCCTATAGGGATTTTCATACCCCCCTCTACAAAGGCGAGGACGGGAATTACTACCTCGCCCGTTTCCCTCTTATAGTGCCACTCCCCCATCTTACAATGCCTCAGACTTACGTTGGGAGGAATCCTGTAATCGACGATGAACTTTTTCATCGCCTCTTCAGTATCGACTAATTTCCTCAGTCTCGATTTAGCCATCTCTATGATTTACTAAACAAACTCAACCAGCGATGGGAGAAGAAAGGGAACCAGAGAAAAATAAACCTAGAAAAGAAAAAGTACGAGTTAATGGAGGCAGGGAACTTACATAAAAGAGGCAAGACGCTTCGGGCAGGCTTTTTTGTGCTGGAGATAGACTTGAGTTTGGACGAAAGTTCAGATGAACCCAGGGTATACGTGCTAGAACTTTTAAGTGCAAAACTAAAGGGACAAATCTGTTCCCAAAAAACATTTAGGTTTCCTATTGAGAGTAACTGCACGAATTTTCCCGCCCATAAAGGCCAAGGAATCCCCACCGTTTGATCTCCATCATGCCGTAAAATGTGGGAAACACAGAGCCGCCCGCATTTAATGAAACCACGCTTCACCTTCCAAAGTCTCCAGGAACGTGTCTCGAGCAGATGAAAAGTCTCGGGAATCGATAAGTGATAAGGATTGACAGGTATTGACGGATGTCTGATGTCATCAAAACCCTCCTATCTGTCCGAGGAGTCGGATAGTAGGATTTTGAGGGGCTATTGTGGGGCCTGAGAACTTATGATCCGGCCCACGATCTACCAGGGTCCAGGGCCCATGCCGAGAAGGGTAATTGCCGAGGACGAATAGGGAAGGGCCGAAATGCCTGGGACACGGCCGAGGATGACCCTGTCCTCGGCACTCCAAGACTTCAAAGAGAAGAGCAACATCTCGTTGAGGGCTACCCTCAAAAAGCCCCCTGAAGGAGATGCGAGTAGAATGGGACCCACGTGGGGGTACGGTGTGAAACTGGTTCAGGGTAAATACGTCCCCTCTGCATTAAATGCACCCGCCAACGTCCTAATCATGTTAATGAGAAAAGACACCTGGACAGGGTGACTTCGATCGTCGCGACTAACAAAAAGCAAAGAGGGACAGTTGATAGGACAGGTACCGAAGTAGGCACCTGCCTAATCAACAAGTGGAGGGCTAAGATCAACCAAGAAGGGCTATATAATGTGAAGGTTGACGCACTAAGGAAGTGGCTAGGAAAAATGGCAAAAAACCAGAGCCTCCCAGCCCGCCTCCAGGAGAAAGACTCCTAGGGCGAACACGATTTAATTATGTATGAATACCACGAAAAATCCACCGTTTGGTGACTAAGGCCTAGCCTTTCAAACCCACGCTCTATAAATGATATTGTTTGGACCTTTTTATGTGCGAACCCAACACTATCACGGGTCGTCACAAATCGTGTCCTTACAATATAAATTATATTTTCCATCATTTCCTTTTTCTCTCTAACTAAACAAAAGAGTTTTCCATTCTCTTACTTTTCCATCCCTCCAACCAAACACACAAGAGGGAAAACTAAATATTTTCTATCCTTTCACTTTTCCATCTTTCCACTTTTCCATCATTCCAACCAAACAGACCTTTAAGTAATAGGCATATGATTTCTCTGTTTAATATATATGATTTCATCAAAATTTTTTAAAATGTATATGAGATGTCATTTAATGTAATAGGAATATTTAATATATATATTTTCACATATCTGTCAGGTATCGCGCCATTCCCACACATTTTTCTTCTTAAAAAAACAAGGAAAAGAAGAAAATGAATATTGCATGTAAACATGAAGAGTTTTCTTCTAAATTGTTTTTTTTTTTTTTGCTAAATTGTTCTTCTAAATTGTTGTTAAATCTAGTACTTGAACATAATATGATCATCCATATGTTTTGTTCGTACGTAGATTTTTATTTGAGAAAAGAAAAATTCTGATCCCATCGATGTTTTGATTCCTGTGGTTTAAAAAAGCTAGACATAGTAGTCATAGATGATTGATAGACCAGCCAACCTTAAAAGGCGTGGAACCGAACCCAAAAAATCAGTAACAAAACAAAAAATGCTTCCACACTGTGGACCTGTGGTGGCCGGTGGGGTGGCTGAAAATTCAGATTTGACTTCTTCTAGTACTATCTCTAGAAGCATAAACAATGATAAAATAGTTGATAAAGAAGAGAATAGCAAAATAGATATAGTCAAAATAGATTAAAACAGGGTATGGAATATGAAAACTGAAACAAATAAAATCTTACTTGAAAATACTTCTGTCTTTGATTAAAACTGAAAACTTCTGTCTTTCTTACAAGCTTTGAAAATAAATACTATCTGAAGAGTTACAAGATTACAAAGTAAAATCTGTAAAGGGTTACAAGATTGTCTGTCTGGAGGGGAGGTTACAAGATTACAAAAAGAAAAAGTAAAGTACAAAAGTCTTTCAGAGAGGGAAAGGAAAAGCTAAAAGTCTTTTTGAGGATTGGACCTTGGAATTGAAATGGAAACTTGGACCTTGGAAATGGACCTAAAATCTGGACCTATCTTCTGTCTTCGGAGTCTGTCTATTTATAGATGAAGTGAACCGTGGTAAGTCTTCAAAAGTAACCTGAGTTAAGTAAAGTGGACTCAAGTTAATCTGTCGGTAGAATCTTGAACAGTAAAAGTCTATCTTGAATAGTAATAGTCTGTCTGCATGTGAATAATATTCTGTCAAAATATCTTTCAAAATATCTTTCTGGATCTGTCTAGACTGTAATGGATCTGTCTGGAAGCTATTCATGCATGTCGGTGAATAGTGATCTGTCGTTGGTGAATAGTGATCTGTCGGAAGAGTATTCTGTCTGTCTGTGCCTTCTGTTTATCTTTCTATCAATCTGTATCCGCGTAGTTATCATAATCTAGCGGATCAGAGTTATCCTCATACTGCTTATGCTCGTGGAGCACTCCATAATCATTACATAGGGCACAATATGAAATCGGAAGGAAAACAGGAACATGATCCTTAGCTGTCATCAATCTGGGGTCTTTAACAATCCTTCTTTTCCCAATGATCCTTCCTGTTGAAGGTCTTGGGCCATACACAGCTATTCTGTCGATGTAGCCATATAAATGAAAACCTCTATCTAATTCTTTCTGTTCTTCACAAATCTTATTACTCATGAAATTAGACCATTCTTGAGCCAAAGCACCTGGATCATCCAGTGATAAGTAAGTATCACCTGTATACCAGTTATATTCAAGGATACCACACCAATCATGGATAAGGACTAAAATGTGTGCTGGCTGAACTTCCATATAATAGCTAGTGTCCCAAACTGGAAGAGTACTCCAGATTTCTATCTTCATATAATTAAGTCCTCCAATCTGTGCTGCTGCTTCTTGGATGACTCTGGGAAATAAACTAATCTAATTTGCCGAAGTAATGGTTAATTTTCTGATAAACCCTGCTTCTAGCATTTCAGATAACCATAAGGGATCACAGATTACTGGATCTTCTGTCTTTGTGTTGATAAGTAATCTCGGGTAGGGATCAAATATGTCTCCTGTTTTTTCATAAACTCTGTCTGAATTTCCAAAACTGTCATACCATTTAGCCTTATGAGATAACCATAGATCATCTGTCATGTCTTCTGTTCTGATAAATGTTGTAGAGACTAATACTGTAAAAAGATACATCCATCTGTCATAAGAACTTGTTATAGCTTTATGAGTTAATATATTCTGTTGGATTTCATGGGGTAAGGTTCTAATAGCAAGTCTCGTTTTTTGCTGAATCTTAGGGTGGAGCTTTGAAAAGCTTGTTCCCATAAGATAGCTTTTTAGAGACTGTAGTTCTGTCTTTGTGGAGCTTGAATCTCCATCCTCCTTGCTAGGGAGTTGACAACCGAGAGCTTCAATAAATGCCCCGGTGCTAACAAGATGTAATTCCAAAGCCTGAAGGGTCATTTGGAATAGGGGTGCCCCGGTGCTAACAAGATGTAATTCCAAAGCCTGAAGGGTCATTTGGAATAGGGTTTCTGTTTGAGGGTGAATGCAGCCTGTAAATTATCAAGAAGTAGTTTAATTTGAAGAGGAAGGTCTGTAAATTCTCCATCTTGAAACATAAGATCACTGTCAAGCACTTTTTGCAAAATTATACTTTTATTACCATATGAATACATTGCCTCTGCTAGCAACGTATCCTGAAGGGATATTGTCTCTATCGAGACACCTTCATGCATATCCGAAATTTTGACTGAGGGCTTTCGGAAACCTCTGGGTTGCACTGCTGGTGCCTTGCCCTTATCTTTCTGAGAGAATCTTTTACTCATGGTAGTTTGCATTTGGATTTTTGGAAAAGGGTTATATTTAGAACAAATAAAAACTTCTTTTGAAATTATTTTGTCCATGTCTTTTTGTGAAATTCTTTTGAAATATTTTATAAGAAAAACAAGAAAAGCATTTATAAAATAAACAATATTTATTAAACAAACATTTCTTTGGACACTTTCGTGCTTTTGCTGAGTAGCAACAGTATTAGAGTAATAATGATAGGATCTGTCAGGATAAGTGATATTCAGAATATTTCTGAAAGCTAGTATGATTCTATCCATGTATGTATTACTATATATCTCTTCGTAAAGTCTTTCATTAATAGAACAATCTATTAGGGGATTAATTCTGTCTATAGGGAGATTAAATCTGTCATTATTCAAGAGATTACCACAATTAATATTTTCTTTAATGTTTAATAAAGAAGAGTCTGTCAAAGATTCTTTTATTAAAATATTTATTATATGAATATTTAAAAATGTTATAAAGAGTGTACATTTGTCATTTAGTACTTCTATCAGTCTATCAGTATGCCTGTCATTATTATTAAAAGAAGTAATAATTTTACCATCTATATTTTGTGTGGGGGCAATAGTCTCAAATTGCCATCTGTCAGTCCATATACTATTAGTCCATGCATATTGATTACAAATGACTATATTCATTTCTTCTGTAGATTGGACTTTATGTAAGAAAGCAATAGGAGAATAAGAATGTATCTCTGTCTCTTTGCCTTGTTTATCTTTCTTTTTGTCATTTTCTGTCAATTGATTAGCAAGTAGCATTTCTGTCTTTAAAGATTCCTCTTTCATTGATATCTGTTAAAATAGTAACCTCTTTGGAAGAGTGTATTTCTTTCAGGACGGGTGGTACAATGAATTTAAAGAATATATCTTTTCCTAACACATTAGTTTTAATTCCTTTATCTGTCATTAAAAAAGGATAAATTAAAGCCATAAAAGGAGTTCTTAAAATAATTTTAGAAGGAAAGTCTTTAATTAAAACAAAGGTTGTCTCAAAATATATTATATCATGGCATATATGAACATTAGGTATATTATAATTAATTATTAGTTTTTCTCTATTGGCTTGAATTAATCTTTCAGATGATTTTTCATAATACTTTAAGGGTATTAATCTTTCTTGTATATAATCCATACCAGCACCTGAGTCTGTCAAAGCAATTTCTGTCAAAGAAAACTGTTTAGTAGTTTCTGTATGCCATCTTTGGAGAATTACTCTGTCAATAAAATTTAAGAAATTCTGTCTATCAAATTTATTACTATTGTTTGAAACATTAATATCTATAACTTCTTTATCTGTAGGCGGATCAAAGGGGTCTGTCATAGAATTAGAAAATTCTTTTACAATATCATGTTTATTTATGTCTGTTGGATTTTCTTCTTTAATTTCCTTTTTTACCATTTCTTCTTCTGTCAGTAGAGCTATTGGTTTTATCTTTACACCATCTTGTTTTAATTTTATTTTTACCTTTTCTTTCTTGTCTTTTTCTTTCTTGGCTTTTTCTTCCTTTCTACAATCCGTAACATGGTGACCATATTTCCTGCACCTAATGCAAGCAATAGGTATTTCTATAGTGTCTTTCAATTTTAATAAATATTCTTTCTTGTCTTTATAGTGATTTGGTAGATTTTCTATCAGTTTTATTATTATGTCTTTTTGTTTTCTTTTTCTCTTATTAATTTTAAGGGGGTTGGTTGATTTTAACTCTTTTTTAACTTGATCTACTTCTTTTTTACTAACATTAAATATTTCCATTAATTCATTTATTATATCTTTCTCAAATTCTAATTTACTAATTTGTTTGATAATTCTATTATGTCTGTCACATTGTTTTTTAGTATGTCCATATCTTTTACATTTATGACAAATAGTACTATAAAGATGTCTGTCAGTTTTCTCATTATCTGATAACTTTGTAGTATTTAAAACTGTTATGTCTCTTTTTCTGTCTGTCTCCATTGGTAAACTTAAAATTTCTATCTTTTTAGCCAATTCTATTAAACTGTTATTTTCAGTTCTATCAATTGTTTTAAGTCTCTCATCAATTTCTTCTTTAAAACTATTACACTTTCTGTCTTTTACTTCCATTTTTACTACACTATCACTATTACCATAATTATTTTTCCTACCATTGTTGACTACTTTTTCACTATCTCTTTCTATCTCTTTTGTATCTAACATCTTACGTACCATTTCATTGTTTTGTCTTTCATGCAATTCTTTCAAGCTATCATCATTATTTCTAGGACTGTCATCTTTTCCTATTTCTTTTCCTATCTTTCTACGTATAACACCTTCATCTTTATGTCTTTCAATTCTTCTTCTATCATTTGTCTCTATTAGGCTTCTTTGTCCTTTTATCACTTTCCCTACATCTTCACTATTTTGTCTTTCAAATATTTCTTTCATCTCTTTATCTATCAACTTCTTATGTAAAGATTCTTTCTTGTCTGTGTCTATTAGGCTCTTTTGTCTATCTATGTCTAGCTCTTTACATATAATTTGTAATGAACTAGAAACTTCTCTATTATTTTGCTTTTCCACCATTTCTTTTAGTCTGTCATTTTCTATAGTACTTTTATCTTTTATACGTGTTACTCTTTCTTTAATAGGGCTAATTTCAGTTCCTTCATCAGCTAATCTGTCAGTTGCTTTAAATGTCTGTAAATTCTTATTAACTTCTTTTGAATTACTATTTATATACCAATTATCTGTCATAGTTTCTGTAAAAGATGATCTATGATGGGGTCTAAATTCTATATCTTTTTCAAAATGTGAATTTAAAGCTTTCATTCTTTCATAGAGGTCCAAAAAGCTATCATTTTTCTTTTCAACTTTAGTATATATAGCAGATCTGTCAATATTTTCCAAGGACTCCAATTTTCTATTAATTTTGTCTAAAAAACTATTATTGTGGTTATTAATCTGTCGGTTGATTTTATCTCCTATTAAATTTCTCCAATTATTTGTGTTACCATTATAATTATCAATTTCACTGTCAGAATCAGTTTTGTAATCCATATCACTATTTGACCAATCATCATCTATATCTTTCATGCTATAACCTTCATCATAAACTATATCATCATAGTCCATGTTTCAAATTAGTGTGTGCCTAGCCTAAGTGTGAACAAGCAAACAGATGATGAGCTGATAAATGTATTTATTCTCTTTCTAAGCAATTAATAATTACTGGCGGAACTATTACTAACCACTAGTATCCTTGCTATCGGGACCACCTCCTCGGGAAACTCCATTGCGGGACCACCTAAACAACGCCTGTCCGTCGACTACAACAAAGGGGCTGACCAACACGAAACTATGGTTTGCCAACGAGTCTCTAGGCTGACCAACGCTAACAAGGAGCAAGTAGTGGCTATGTAGTAATATAAGTTCCTAATAACTTCTTAATTGCAAAGAAATAAAACTCATACACCTACCATCCATGGCTCCACAAGGGTAGTCAATGGTATCAGAGCCATGAATGGTAGGTGTATGAGTTTTATTTCTTTGCAATTAAGAAGTTACTAGGAACTTATATTACTACATAGTCACTACTTGCTCCTTGTTAGCGTTGGTCAGCCTAGAGACTCGTTGGCAAACCATAGTTTCGCGTTGGTCAGCCCCTTTGTTGTACCCGACGGACAGGCGTTGTTTGGGTGGTCCCGTAATGGAGTTTCCAGAGGAGGTGGTCCCGATAGCAAGGATACCAGTGGTTAGTAATAGTTCCGCCAGTAATTATTAATTGCTTAGAAAGAGAATAAATACATTTATCAGCTCATCATCTGTTTGCTTGTTCACACTTAGGCTAGGCACACACTAATTTGAAACATGGACTATGATGATATAGTTTATGATGACGGTTATAGCATGAAAGATATAGATGATGATTGGTCAAATAGTGATATGGATTATGAAACTGATTCTGACAGTGAAATTGATAATTATAATGGTAACACAAATAATTGGAGAAATTTAATAGGAGATAAAATCAACCGACAGATTAATAACCACAATAATAGTTTTTTAGACAAAATTAATAGAAAATTTGAGTCCTTGGAAAATATTGACAGATCTGCTATATATACTAAAGTTGAAAAGAAAAATGATAGCTTTTTGGACCTCTATGAAAGAATGAAAGCTTTAAATTCACATTTTGAAAAAGATGTAGAATTTGGACCCCATCATAGATCATCTTTTACAGAAACTATGACAGATAATTGGTATATAAATAGTAATTCAAAAGAAGTTAATAAGAATTTACAGACATTTAAAGCAACTGACAGATTAGCTGATGAAGGAACTGAAATTAGCCCTATTAAAGAAAGAGTAACACGTATAAAAGATAAAAGTACTATAAAAAATGACAGACTAAAAGAAATGGTGAAAAAGCAAAATAATAAAAAAGATTCTAGTTCAGTACAAATTATATGTAAAAAGCTAGACACAGATAGACAAAAGAGCCTAATAGAAACAGACGAGAAAGAATCTCTACATGAGAAGTTGATAGATAATGAGAAAGAAATAATAAAAAAAGGAATGGTAAAAGAGATGAAAGAAATGTTTGAAAGACAGAATAGTGAAGATGTAGAGAAAGCGATAAAGACAAATGATAGAAGAAGAATTGAAAGACATAAAGATGAAGATGTTATACGTAGAAAGCTAGAAAAAGAAATAGGAAAAGATGATAGTCCTAGAAATTATGATGATAGTTTGAAAGAATTACATGAAAGACAAAATAGTAAAGATGTAGGGAAAGTAAAGGACATGCAAAAACCAAAAACAAATAGTAGTAAAGAATCTCTACGTAAGGAGATAGAAGTAGAAGAAAAAGAAAAGATAAGACATGAAAGAGAAAAAGTCAACAATGGTAGAAAAAATAATTATGGTAATTTAAAAGAAAAAGCAAATAGTGATAGTGTAGTAAAAGCAAAAGAAGGAATAGTGAAAGAAGTAGTCAATAGAAAAGACAGAAAGTGTAATAGTTTTAAAGAGAAAATTGATGAAAGACTAGAATTAATTGAAAGATCTATAATAGATACCCTGTTTTAATCTATTTTGACTATATCTATTTTGCTATTCTCTTCTTTATCTATATTTTACCCAGGAGAGAGCACAGCAGTAATATAGAAGCATAAACAATGATAAAATAGTTGATAAAGAAGAGAATAGCAAAATAGATATAATCAAAATAGATTAAAACAGGGTATGGAATATGAAAACTGAAACAAATAAAATCTTACTTGAAAATACTTCTGTCTTTGTTACAAGATTTGAAAATAAACACTGTCTGAAGAGTTACAAGATTACAAAGTAAAATCTGTAAAGGGTTACAAGATTGTCTGTCTGGAGGGAAGGTTACAAGATTACAAAAAGAAAGTAAAGTACAAAAGTCTTTCTAAGGGAGAGTACAAAAGTCTTTCGGGGAAAGGGAAAAGGAAAGCTAAAAGTCTTTCTGAGGATTGGACCTTGGAATTGAAATGGAAACTTGGACCTTGGAAATGGACCTAAAATCTGGACCTATCTTCTGTCTTCGGAGTCTGTCTATTTATAGATGAAGTGAATTATGGTAAGTCTTCAAAAGTAACCTGAGTTAAGTAAAGTGGACTCAAGGTAATCTGTCAGTAGAATCTTGAACAGTAAAAGTCTATCTTGAATAGTAATAGTCTGTTTGCATGTGAATAATATTCTGTCAAAATATCTTTCAAAATATCTTTCTGGATCTGTCTGTATCTGTCTGGACTGTAATGGATCTGTCTGGAAGCTATTCATGCATGTCGGTGAATAGTGATCTGTCTTCAGTGAATAGTGATCTGTCGTTGGTGAATAGTGATCTGTCGTCGTTATCTGTCGGAAGAGTATTCTGTCTGTCTGTGCCTTCTGTCTATCTTTCTATCAATCTGTATCCGCGTAATTATCATAATCTAGCGGATCAGAGTTATCCTCATACTGCTCATGCTCGTGGAGCACTCCATAATCATTACATAGGGCACAGTATGAAATCGGAAGGAAAACAGGAACATGATCCTTAGTTGTCATCAATCTGGGGTCTTTAACAATCCTTCTTTTCCCAATGATCCTTCCTGCTGAAGGTCTTGGGCCATACACAGCTATTCTGTCGGTGTAGCCATATAAATGGAAACCTCTGTCTAATTCTTTCTGTACTTCATAAATCTTATTACTCATGAAATTAGACCATTCTTGAGCCAGAGCACCTGGATCATCAAATGATAAATAAGTATCTCCTGTGTACCAATTATATTCAGGGATACCACACCAATCGTGGATAAGGACTAAAATATGTGCTGGCTGAGTTTCCATATAATAGCTAGTGTCCCAAACTAGAAGAGTACTCCAGATTTCCATCTTCATATAATTAAGTCCTTCAATCTGTGCTGCTGCTTCTTGGATGACTCTGGGAAATAAACTAATCTGATTTGCAGAAGTAATGGTTAATTTGCTGATAAACCCTGCTTCTAACATTTCAGATAACCATAAGGGATCACAGATTACTGGATCTTCTGTCTTTGTGTTGATAAGTAATCTCGGGTAGGGATCAAATATGTCTCCTGTTTTTTCATAAACTCTGTCTGAATTTCCAAAACTGTCATACCATTTAGCCTTATGAGATAACCATAGATCATCTGTCATGTCTTCTGTTCTGATAAATGTTGTAGAGACTAATACTGTAAAAAGATACATCCATCTGTCATAAGAACTTGTTATAGCTTTATGAGTTAATATATTCTGTTGGATTTCATGGGGTAAGGTTCTAATAGCAAGTCTCGTTTTTTGCTGAATCTTAGGGTGGAGCTTTGAAAAGCTTGTTCCCATAAGATAGCTTTTTAGAGACTGTAGTTCTGTCTTTGTGGAGCTTGAATCTCCATCCTCCTTGCCAGGGAGTTGACAACCGAGTGCTTCAATAAATACCCCGGTGCTAACAAGATGTAATTCCAAAGCCTGAAGGGTCATTTGGAATAAGGGTTTCTGTCTGAGGGTGAATGCTGCCTGTAAATTATCAAGAAGTAGTTTAATATGTAAAGGAAGGTCTATAAATTCTCCGTCTTGAAACATAAGATCACTGTCGAGCACTTTTTGCAGAATTACACTTTTATTACCACATGAATACATTGCTTCTGCTAGCAACGTATCCTGAAGGGATATTGTCTCTATCGAGACACCTTCATGCATATCCGAAACTTTTACTGAAGGCTTTCGGAAACTTCTGGGTTGCACTGCTGGTGCCTTACCCTTGTCTTTCTGAGAGAATCTTTTACTCATGGTAGTCTGCAATTGGGTTTTTGGAAAAGGGTTATGTTTGGAATAAATAAAAACTTCTCTTGAAATTCTTCTGCCTCTGTCCTTCTGTGAAATTCTTTTGAAATATTTTTCAAGAAAGGTAATAAAAGCATTTACAAAACAAACAACATTTATAAAACAAACTTTTCTTTGTACTCTTTTGTGCTCTTACTGAGTAGCAATAGTATTAGAGTAGTCATGATGGGATCTGTCAGGATAAGTGATATTCAGAATATTTCTAAAAGCTAGTATGATTCTATCCATGCATGTATTACTATATATCTCTTCGTAAAGTCTTTCATTAATAGGACAATCTATTAGGGGATTAATTCTGTCTATAGGGAGATTAAATCTGTCATTATTCAAGAGATTACCACAATTAATATTTTCTTTAATGTTTAATAAAGAAGAGTCTGTCAAAGATTCTTTTATTAAAATATCTGTTATATGAATATTTAAAAATGTTATAAAGAGTGTACATTTGTCATTTAGTACTTCTATTAGTCTATCAGTATGTCTGTCATTATTATTAAAAGAAGTAATAATTGTACCATCTATATTTGGTGTAGGGGCAATAGTCTCAAGTTGCCATCTGTCAGTCCATATACTATTAGTGCATGCATATTGATTACAAAAGATTGTATTCATATTTCTGTCTCTTATGAATTCTTCTGTAGATTGGACTTTATGTAAAAGAGCAATAGGAAAATAAGAACGTATCTCTGTCTCTTTGTCTTGTTTATCTTTCTTTTTGTCATTTTCTGTCAATTGATTAACAAGTAGCATTTCTGTCTTTAAAGATGACAAACTTCTTTCAGTTCTATAGATTCCTCTTTCGTTGATATCTGTTAAAATAGTAACCTTTTTGGAAGAGTGTATTTTTGTCAAGACAAGTGGTAAAATCAATTTAAAGAATATATCTTTTTCCCATATATTAGTTTTAATTCCTTCATCTGTCACTGAAAAGGGATAAATTAAATTCATAAAAGGAGTTGCTAAAATAATTTTAAAAGGAAAGTCTTTAATTAAAACAATGGCTGTCTTAAAATATATTCCATCATGGCCTATATGAATAATAGGTATTTTATAATTAATTATTAGTTTTTCTCCATTAGCCTGAATTAATCTTTTAGATGATTTTTCATAATACTTTAAGAGTATTAGTCTTTCTTGTATATAATCGATATCAGCATCTGATTCTGTCAAAGCAATTTCTGTCAAGGAAAACTGTTTAGTAATATCTGTATGCCATTTTTGGAGAATTACTCCGTCAATTAAACTTAAGAAATTCTGTCTATCAAATTTATTACTATTGTTTAAAACATTAATTTTATCTGTAGGAGGATCAAAGGGGTCTATCATGGAATTAGAAAATTCTTTTACAATATTATGTTCATTTATTGGATTTTCTTCTTTAATTTCTTGTTTTATTTTACCCTTTTCTTTCTTGTCTTTTTCTTTCTCTTTCTTTCGGCATTCTGTAACATGGTGACCATATTTCCTACACCTAATGCAAGCAATAGGTATTTCTATAGAGTCTTTTAATTTTAATAAATATTCTTTTTTCTCTTTATGGTGATTTGGTAGATTGTCTATTAGTTTTATTATTATGTCTTTTTGTTTTCTTTTTCTTTTGTTAATTTTAAGTGGGTTGGTTGATTTTAATTCTTTCTTTACTTGATCTATCTCTTTTTGTTTAACATTAAAGATTTCCATCAATTCTTTTATAATATCTTTCTCAAATTCTAATTTACTAATTTGTTTAATAATTCTATTATGTCTGTCACATTGTTTTTTAGTATGTCCATATCCTTTGCATTTATGACAAATAGTACTATTAACATGTCTGTCAGTTTTCTTATTATCTGATAACTCTGTAGTATTTAAAACTGTTATGTCTCTTTTTCTGTCTGTCTCCATTGGTAAACTTAAAATTTCTATCTTTTTAGCCAATTCTATTAAACTGTTATTTTCAGTTCTATCAATTGTTTTAAGTCTCTCATCAATTTTTTCTTTAAAACTATTACACTTTCTGTCTTTTACTTCCATTTTTACTACACTATCACTATTACCATAATTATTTTTCCTACCATTGTTGACTACTTTTTCACTATCTCTTTCTATCTCTTTTGTATCTAACATCTTACGTACCATTTCATTGTTTTGTCTTTCATGCAATTCTTTCAAGCTATCATCATTATTTCTAGGACTATCATCTTTTCCTATTTCTTTTCCTATCTTTCTACGTATAACACCTTCATCTTTATGTCTTTCAATTCTTCTTCTATCATTTGTCTCTATTAGGCTTCTTTGTCCTTTTATCACTTTCCCTACATCTTCACTATTCTGTCTTTCAAATATTTCTTTCATCTCTTTATCTATCAACTTCTTATGTAGAGATTCTTTCTTGTTTGTGTCTATTAGGCTCTTTTGTCTATCTATGTCTAGCTCTTTACATATAATTTGTACTGAACTAGAAACTTCTCTATTATTTTGCTTTTCCACCATTTCTTTTAGTCTGTCATTTTCTATAGTACTTTTATCTTTTATACGTGTTACTCTTTCTTTAATAGGGCTAATTTCAGTTCCTTCATCAGCTAATCTGTCAGTTGCTTTAAATGTCTGTAAATTCTTATTAACTTCTTTTGAATTACTATTTATATACCAATTATCTGTCATAGTTTCTGTAAAAGATGATCTATGATGGGGTCCAAATTCTATATCTTTTTCAAAATGTGAATTTAAAGCTTTCATTCTTTCATAGAGGTCCAAAAAGCTATCATTTTTCTTTTCAATTTTAGTATATATAGCAAATCTGTCAATATTTTCTAAAGATTCTAATTTTCTATTAATTTTGTCTAAAAAACTATTATTGTGGTTATTAGTCTGTCGGTTGATTTTATCTCCAGTTAAATTACTCCAATTGTTTGTGTTACCATTATAATTATAATCATCAATTTCACTGTCAGAATCAGTTTCATAATCCCTATCACTATTTGACCAATTATCATCTATATCTTTCATGCTATAACCTTCATCATAATCTATATCATCATAGTCCATGTTCCAAATTAGTGTGTGCCTAGCCTAAGTGTGAACAAGCAAATAGATGATGAACTGATAAATGTATTTATTCTCTTTCTAAGCAATTAATAATTACTGACGGAACTATTACTAATCACTGGTATCCTTGCTATCGGGACCACCTCCTCGGGAAACTCCATTGCGGGACCACCCAAACAACGCCTGTTCGTCGGCTACAACAAAGGGGCTGATCAACGCGAAACTATAGTTTGCCAACGAGTCTCTAGGCTGACCAACGCTAACAAGGAGCAAGTAGTGGCTATGTAGTAATATAAGTTCCTAGTAACTTCTTAATTGCAAAGAAATAAAACTCATACACCTACCATTCATGGCTCTGATACCATTGACTACCCAGGAGAGAGCACAGCAGTAATATAAAAGCATAAACAATGATAAAATAGTTGATAAAGAAGAGAATAGCAAAATAGATATAGTCAAAATAGATTAAAACAGGGTATGGAATATGAAAACTGAAACAAATAAAATCTTACTTGAAAATACTTCTGTCTTTGATTAAAACTGAAAACTTCTGTCTTTCTTACAAGCTTTGAAAATAAACACTGTTTGAAGAGTTACAAGATTACAAAGTAAAATCTGTAAAGGGTTACAAGATTGTCTGTCTGGAGGGAAGGTTACAAGATTACAAAAAGAAAGTAAAGTACAAAAGTCTTTCTAAGGGAAAGTACAAAAGTCTTTCGGGGAAAGGGAAAAGGAAAGCTAAAAGTCTTTCTGAGGATTGGACCTTGGAATTGAAATGGAAACTTGGACCTTGGAAATGGACCTAAAATCTGGACCTGTCTTCTGTCTTCGAAGTCTATCTATTTATAGATAAAGTGAACCATGGTAAGTCTTTAAAAGTAACTTGAGTTAAGTGAAGTGAACTCAAGTTAATCTGTCGGTAGAATCTTGAACAGTAAAAGTCAAAAGTCTATCTTGAATAGTCTATCTGCATGTGAATAATATTCTGTCAAAATATCTTTCTGGATCTGTCTGTATTTGTCTGGACTGTAATGGATCTGTCTGTAAGCTATTCATGCATGTCAGTGAATAGTGATCTGTCGTCGATGAATAGTAATCTGTCGTTGATGAATAGTAATCTATCGTCGCTGTCTGTCGGAAGAGTATTCTGTCTGTCTGTGCCTTTTATCTATCAATCTGTATCTGCGTAGTTATCATAATCTAGCAGATCAGAGTTGTCCTCATCATGCTCGTGGTACACTCCATAACTATTACATAGGGCACAATATGAAATAAGACGGTAAATAGGACCGCGATCCTTTGCTGTCATTAGTCTGGGATCCTTAACAATCTTTCTTTGCCCAATAAGCTTTCTTGCTGAAGGTCTTGGACCATATACAGCTATCCTGTTGGTATAGCCATATAAGTGGAAGCCTTCTCTGTCTAATTCTTTCTGTACATCATTAATCTTGTTACTCATGAAATTAGACCATTCTTGAGCCAGAGTACCTAGATCATCAAGTGATAAATAAGTATCTCCTGTATACCAATTATGTTCAGGGATACAACCCCAATCATGGATAAGAACTAAAATGTGGGCTGGTTGAACTTCCATATAATAGCTATTATTCCAAGCTGGAAGAGTACTCCAGATTAGTAATTTTATATAATTAAGTCCTCCAATCTGTATGGCTGCTTCTCGAATGACATTAGGAAATAAACTGATCTGATCTGCAGAAGTTATGGTTAATTTACTGATAAACCCAGCTTCTAGCATTTCAGATAGCCAAAAAGGATCACAAATTACTGGATCTTCTGTCTCTGTATTGATAAGTAATCCTGGGTAAGGATTGTATCTGTCTCCTAGTCCTTCATAAACTCTGTCTGCATTTCCAAAACTTTCATACCATGTAGCTTTATGAGATAGTCATGTATCTTCTGTCATATCTTCTGTCCTGATAATTGCTGTAGAAACTAATACTGTGAAAAGATGAATCCATCTGTCATAAGAACTTGTTAAGGCTTTATGAGTCAATATTTTCTGTTGAATTTCAGGAAGTAAAGCTGTGATGGCAAGTCTCGTATTTTGCTGAATCTTAGGGTGGAGCCTTGAAAAGCTTGTTCCCATAAGATAGCTTTTTAGAGACTGTGATTCTGTCATTGTGGAGCTTGAATCTCCATCCTCCTTGCCAGGGAGTTGACAACTAAGTGCTTCAATAATTGCACCAGTGTTAACAAGATGTAATTCCAAAGCCTGAAGGGTCATTTGGAATGAGGGTTTCTGTCTGAGGGTAAAGGCTGCCTATAAATTATCAAGAAGTAGTTTAATATGAAAAGGAAGGTCTGTAAATTCTCCGTCTTGAAACATAAAATCACTGTCGGGCACTTTTTGTAGAATTACACTTTTATCACCACATGAATACATTGCCTCTGTTAGCAGTGTATCCTGAAGGGATATTGTCTCTTTCGAGACGCCTTCATGCATTTCTGAAATTTTTACTGAAGGTTTTCGGGTACCTTTGAGTTGCACCGCTGGTGCCTTGCCCTTGTCTTTCTGAGAGAATCTTTTACTCATGGTAGTCTGCAATTGGGTTTTGGGAAAAGGATTATATTTGGAACAAATATTTTCTGTCAAAACTTCTTTTGAAATTCTTTTGCCTCTGTCTTTCTGTGAAATTCTTTTGAAATATTTTACAAGAAAAGTAATAAAAGCATTTACAAAACAAACAACATTTATAAAACAAACTTTTCTTTGTACACTTTTGTGCTCTTGCTGAGTAGCAACAGTATTAGAGTAGTAATGATGGGCAGAGTAGTAATGATGGGATCTGTCAGGATAAGTGATAATCAGAATATTTCTAGAAGCTAGTATGATTCTATCCATGCATGTATTGCTATATATCTCTTCGTAAAGTCTTTCATTAATAAGACAATCTATCAGGGGATTAATTCTGTCATTATTCAAGAGATTACCACAATTAATATTTTCTTTAATGATTAATAAAGAAGAGTCTGTCAAAGATTCTTTTATTAAAATATCTGTTATATGAATATTTAAAAATGCTATAAAGGGTGTACATTTGTCATTTAGTACTTCTATCAATCTATCAGTATGTCTGTCATTATTATTAAAAGAAATAATAATTGTTTCATCTATATTTTGTGTGGGGGCAATAGTCTCAAATTGCCATCTGTCAGTCCATATACTATTAGTCCATGCATATTGATTGCAAAAGACTGTATTCATATTTCTGTCTCTTATGAGTTCTTCTGTAGATTGGACTTTATGTAAAAGAGGAATAGGAAAATAAGAACGTATCTCTGTCTCTTTGTCTTGTTTATCTTTCTTTTTGTCATTTTCTGTCAATTGATTAACAAGTAGCATTTCTGTCTTTAAAGATGACAAACTTCTTTCAGTTCTATAGATTCCTCTTTCGTTGATATCTGTGAAAATAGTAACCTCTTTGGAAGAGTGTATTTCTTTCAGGACAGGTGGTTTAAAGAATATATCTTTTCCTAACACATTAATTTTAATTCCTTTATCTGTCATTAAAAAAGGATAAATTAAAGCCATAAAAAGAGTTCCTAAAATAATTTTAGAAGGAAAGTCTTTAATTAAAACAAAGGCTGTCTCAAAATATATTCTATCATGGCATATATGAACATTAGGTATATTATAATTAATTATTAGTTTTTCTCCATTGGTCTGAATTAATCTTTCAGATGATTTACCATAATACTTTAAGGATATTAATCTTTTTTGTATATAATTCATATCAGCACCTGAGTCTGTCAAAGCAATTTCTGTCAAAGAAAACTGTTTAGTAGTTTCTGTATGCCATCTTTGGAAAATTACTCTGTCAATAAAATTTAAGAAATTCTGTCTATCAAATTTATTACTATTGTTTGAAACATTAATATCTATAACTTCTTTATCTGTAGGCGGATCAAAGGGATCTATCATGGAATTAGAAAATTCTTTTACAATATCATGTTTATTTATGTCTGTCGGATTTTCTTCTTTAATTTCCTTTTTTACCATTTCTTCTTCTGTCAGTAGAGCTATTGGTTTTATCTTTACACCATCTTGTTTTAATTTTATTTTTACCTTTTCTTTCTTGTCTTTTTCTTTCTTGGCTTTTTCTTCCTTTCTACAATCCGTAACATGGTGACCATATTTCCTGCACCTAATGCAAGCAATAGGTATTTCTATAGTGTCTTTCAATTTTAATAAATATTCTTTCTTGTCTTTATAGTGATTTGGTAGATTTTCTATCAGTTTTATTATTATGTCTTTTTGTTTTCTTTTTCTCTTATTAATTTTAAGCGGGTTGGTTGATTTTAACTCTTTTTTAACTTGATCTACTTCTTTTTTACTAACATTAAATATTTCCATTAATTCATTTATTATATCTTTCTCAAATTCTAATTTACTAATTTGTTTGATAATTCTATTATGTCTGTCACATTGTTTTTTAGTATGTCCATATCTTTTACATTTATGACAAATAGTACTATTAACATGTCTGTCAGTTTTCTCATTATCTGATAACTCTGTAGTATTTAAAACTGTTATGTCTCTTTTTCTGTCTGTCTCCATTGGTAAACTTAAAATTTCTATCTTTTTAGCCAATTCTATTAAACTGTTATTTTCAGTTCTATCAATTGTTTTAAGTCTCTCATCAATTTCTTCTTTAAAACTATTACACTTTCTGTCTTTTACTTCCATTTTTACTACATTATCACTATTACCATAATTATTTTTCCTACCATTGTTGACTACTTTTTCACTATCTCTTTCTATCTCTTTTGTATCTAACATCTTACGTACCATTTCATTGTTTTGTCTTTCATGCAATTCTTTCAAGCTATCATCATTATTTCTAGGACTATCATCTTTTCCTATTTCTTTTCCTATCTTTCTACGTATAACACCTTCATCTTTATGTCTTTCAATTCTTCTTCTATCATTTGTCTCTATTAGGCTTCTTTGTCCTTTTATCACTTTCCCTACATCTTCACTATTCTATCTTTCAAATATTTCTTTCATCTCTTTATCTATCAACTTCTTATGTAGAGATTCTTTCTTGTCTGTGTCTATTAGGCTCTTTTGTCTATCTATGTCAGCCAACCTTAAAAGGCGTGGAACCGAACCCAAAAATCAGTAACAAAACAAAAAATGCTTCCACACTGTGGACTTGTGGTGGCCAGTGGGGTGGCTAAAAATTCAGATTTGACTTCTTCTAGTACTATCTCTAGAGAAAGGTTAAACGTCAGTTCAAATAGTACGAGGCGTAAGGTTATTGATTTTTTTTTTTTTCCTAAGAAAAGTTATTAGTTTATATTTTACTGTACAATGCTAACTATTTATGTAAAATAGTGCAAAATAAAAAAAAGTGTTGAGATATATATATTTTGATAAAAAAAATTTATATTAGTAGGTGTAAAATTATGTATATATGCATAAGTATTACAGTAACTGTGTATTATGTAAAATAGTGCAAATTAAAAAAGTGTTGAGATATGTATATTTTGATAAAAAAAATTTATATTAGTAGGTGTAAAATTGTTTATATATGCACAAATATTGTAGTAACTGTGCATATATGCAAATTACTGTAGCTCATGCATTCAATATTTTAGTATTTTTTTGATAGTGTTGGGTTTGTGAGAGAGAGAGGGGTTACTTGTGAGCGAGGAAAAAATAAAAAATTGTAAAAGAATGAATATTTTATTAAATAAATATATAAAATAGATAAATTGATATGAGTGTTTTATAAAATGAGTACATAAAATAAAATAAAAAGTAGATTTTTAACCTAAAATAAAAGGAAATTTTTACACTTATTTGATGCGATTGCTCTAAAATTGTATATTATACCTGACAGGTAAATTATAAAGTAATAATTGTCCTTTTCCTAAATATAATAATGGTATGAAGTTGAAAAAAAGAAGATGATGATGAAAATATTGCTAAATTTGACTTTATGCTAGAGGATTCAAAGCAAAGTCCGATTCTGAGGCAGGAAAGTTACTTCAATAAGAAAAGGGCAACACATACGTGTTAACAATGGCTGAAACAAAAAACCAACCCTTCCTAAAACCAAGAAGAAAACTCCTCCAAGAAAACAACAAATCTTAGCCATTTTAAATGCCAAATAATGCTAAATACTAATTATATACCATGTTAACGTTATGTCAATTGTTAATAAATAATAATAGAAAGGTTTTTTAACAAACGTATTCAAAACTCTTCCAACACGTTATCCTAAGATACTAGTCAAAGATATCAAACCCAAAAATAATGAATATTTATATTATAAAGGTTTAAGTAACTACCAATCCAAACTATTACAATATATACAAAATTCAATTCCAAATTTTTAAGGTAAAGCTTTGAGACCAAATTGACTACAAATTAACATCAACAAAATGTGCACCAAATCCATTGCTCCTCTCAAAGTTGACCACCTCACCAAGCCACCAAGAGTTTAGAAACATCAAACTGTTTACATTAATGTCGGTATAATAGTACCACCCAGTTTCATATAAAAAAAAAAAAACTGGTCAATGAAATCTTCACAACAAAAAGAAATTGCCAACTTGCGTAAAAATCATAGCAATTGTTTTGGAAAGTGCGTGTTCGCACGTAAAGTGATTTATTTACCATTTTAGTGCCAAGTTACCGAATTATCCAAACACAAAATCCACAGACATACAGAGTTCTATATATTCATATTACTATTATTTAATTTATTAAAAAAAAAAAAAAAAAACCAATCATGGAAGTTACGCTGATATAGTAGCTTCATTCGTCATCGTCATCATCATCATCATCTGCGTTGTAAAGCGTGCCGTACATTTCTCTCTCTCTCCCTCTCTCACATTTTCGTTTTCTCTTTCTCTTTCTTTTTCATATTCTCGAGAAACAAACAGAGAGAGAAAAAGAAGAAGAAGTGTTACGTGCCGACTTCATTGAAATCAAGATCGCCGGCTTGCAATGGATTCGATCGCAGCTCAGCGTCGTCTCAAAGCCATTCACGGCCATCTCGCCGTCGACGGTGACTCTTTCCCTCAGCTCCGACCGAACCTCACCGCCGGCGAGTTTTTTATCGGTACTCTCTCTCTCTCTCTCTTTCTCTGATATGCTGAAGCTTATTACAAAAAGTATTATAAAGATAAGATCGTTCGCTTTTGATGTACAAAAAAAGAACTAGGTTATTAAATTTTTGTTATAATATGCTGCAAAAGTAGGTGAAGTACAAAAAGTGTGGCGTATTTAATTGCACTGTGTCGTTTGGCGCAGTGGTTGGTATATTGGCCTTTTGGAATATTGATTTTAGTTGTGTCTTTTTGAAGCTCCAATAAATCTCTGTGAATGTTGGTTTCTATGGGGCCCAAACGGAAAATTTTCATATTTTCGGGATAAAAAAGATGGCATCATTTGGTTTTTATTCCAATTTTGTATCCAAAAAGGAAATTCAAGAGGGACTTCTGGGTTTGATTTGGTTTTATTCATTTGGTTTTTATTCCAATTTTGTATCCAAAAAAGCAAATTCAAGAGGGAATTCTGGGTTTCATTTGGTTTTAGTCATTTGGTTTTTATTCCAATTTTGTATCCAAAAAAGTAAATTCAAGAGGGAATTCTGGGTTTGATTTGGTTTTAGTCATTTTTGTTGGTTTAGGAATTTAGTAAATTCAAGAGGACTTTTGGGTTTGATTTTTAAGTTTTTATTTGGATTAAAAAAACTGTGAATTTCAGAGCTCGATTAGGTTTATGTTTAAATTTTTATTTGGATTTTTTTTAAATAAAAAAGGAATAAAATTCTGTGAATTGCAGTGCTCGATTTGGTTTTATTTTTAAAATTTTATTTGAATAAAAAAAAAAAGAATAAAATTCTGTGAATTTTAGAGCTCAGTTAATTATTATGTTTCTGTGGACTTGCTTCTTGGGGCCCAGTAGGCATTTCTGCGGAGTTTTGGTCATGGTCTCAACTTAATAAGAGGATCACACAAGCACGGTAGCAAAAAATATGAAACCAATGAAATTTGATTGAAAAGGGAATGGTCACTTTGCATATGGGAAAGAGATATATGAAAAGTTTAGTCATCATTGCTTTGAGATAGAAGTTAGGACTTAGGGGTCTTTATCTTTTGTTTGTGTGTTTTTTAAATGAATAACCATCTTTCTAGATTTGGTAGGCCAATTAAATTTAAAGGCATTTAACTTTCATTTGCTAGTGTTCTTTTTCGGGTTAATCTTTGATAACACGAATGCTTTCCAAGAAGGGTTGCTCTATTTGTCTCTTCTTTTCAGTAATCAGGGAAAAAATGGGTTTTGCTCTCTCTTTATCTTTTTCTTGTTAGGGAAATTTGTTTAGATGATCGCGAGTAGTTGAACATTTTGGAAGTTAGGTTTTGTTGTAACTGAGTCAAGGATGAAGAAGAGAATTGAAAGGGGCAGATGAAATAAATACATTGCATATGATGTGCTAATTATACTGGAAAAGTTTGGGTGGTTACTAGAGATATTTAGCAAATAGATCGATAAACTAGAAGTAGGGTTTTTGCGTTGGATAAGAAGTGAGCAAGATGACCTATGGTATTCAAGATTAATGCCTTCAAATTTAACAGTTTACAGTCTAGAAGGTTAGTTTCAGATTTAGGGACTAAATCAATAAAAGGTTACAAGATTCCTGCCCAACAATGATATTTTAAAGGCTTTCAAGAACGGTTAGAAGTTTATAAAGGTGAGGCATGGGAATGGGTTTGTGACAAGGTTTTTTAAAGATGAGATTGATTTTAAAGATGGAATTGGAAAACTTCATAATCTTACTAAGGCCTCTAGGATTCTCACTCTCACCTAAAAGAGTTTTGAAGGAGTCTTGCCAATAAAGATGGGGCCAAATCTGCCAAGTATTCTATTAATTTAAGTTCATTAATTTTTTTAGAAGACTTATTGCTCTAAATGCACAACAATTAGAGTTAGGTAATTCCTGAAATTGGAGGCCACCAAAACTTATTCCTCTAGAATGTTGGGGCCCATTGGTGGAAGCTCTTAGTCGGTGGCTTGAATCGGATTGCTATTGAAGTTGGTTTACTTATTGCGGGCTTGAGTTCTCTCTGTGCAAGCCAACAAGAAATTAGCCTTGTTTGAGCTCTTTTTGTGCATAGATAGGAAATTATCTGTGCTTGAGTGGCATTAGAAAACCGTATTGCAACTGTGGCTCATATATATTAGGTTCTTTTTCATAGATTTAGGTAGAATGCTCTCTCTTGTGCACGGCTAGGGAATACACCCTAGGCGCTAAATTTTGTATTTGTGAGAGAAAGCGCTTTGGATGTATTTGACTTATGGGTTTTGTGAGAGTAGCTTTTTGTCACTATTGTAATATGCCCAGGTGTTCTTTATGTGGGCTGCGGCCCTTGGAAAATTCCTAACAATTGACAACCTTCGCAGGAGGCACATTTTGAGAGTTGATTGATGTTGTATGTGCAAAAATAATTGGAGGGGGGGGGGGGGGGGAGCTTGTCTATAGTTCACCTGATCCTCCATTGTCCCACGGCTTTAGATATATGGTCCTTCTCTTTGTTTGGGCTAAACCTGCATCAGGCTCAAATTTGTGGTTGAGTTGCTGGGGTGTTGGAAGGGACAGTTTCAGCTCCACAGAGCTAAAAGGGTGTGGCAAGCTTTACCTTTATGTGTCGTGGAATTTGTGGTTTGTAAGAAACTAGCAGGTCTATGATGGAGTTGAGCGCCCTCCTCTTCTAATCAAAGAGCATATTTTTCAGACTTGTGTGATAGGATGTGCACTCTAGGCTGCTTCCACTCAATGTCTTTTGTTTTCTTTGAAAAGGGATAGTACACATCTTAATTTGCTTCTCTATTTTATATTCTAATAATTTTTACTTACAGTAATGAATTGTAATATCCCTAAATTCTTAGTGAAATTTTTTCTCATTGCCTCACCCTTGGACTTAGGCCTAAGTCAAACCACATAAATCCTTAGTGTTCTTTATTTTTTGTAGTTGTGTCTAATTTTTCTTTCTAGTTTTATTTGTTCCTATTATTTTTTTGTGAGAACTATCTTATACTCATAATAATGTTCACAATCAATCTAGTGTGCAAGTGCTTGGAGGCCTGAAATTTTGTTGATTGGTTTGTGGATATGGTATTGGGAAGAAAGATGTCAGGTGAGTCTTTTACAAAACCTTTGGCTGTATGGACTGTGGTCCTTGATGCCAAATTTGAGGTATAGAAATTTGATGGAATGAAAAACTTTGGCATGTGGCAATGCGAAGTTATGGATGTTTGGATCCAACAAGAGGTTTTTTTTTTTTTTTTTTTTTTTGGTATAGGGATCCAACAAGAGTTGGATATTGCTTTGGAAGGCAAACTTCAATAGTTTTTGGATAAAAAAAAAAAAAGGGAAAAGATCAATAGATCAGCCTGCGGCTGTTAGGCACCATCTGTTTGTGTTTGACTAAGAACCAAAAGTATTTTGTTATGGGAGACGAAGTCTAAAGTGCTGTAGAAGTTTTGATTGTGAGACGTCATTCAATTCAAGCAAAGGTATAGATTTGTTATGTGGTAGCTTGAATTGGATTCCTATTAAAGTTGGTTTGCTCATTTTGGGCTTGAGTTCTTTCCGGGCACTACAACAAGACATTAGTAGCATTTATTAGTGTTATTATAATACCACTTTGCTGACTCTGGCTCATATATATCTCTTTTTCATTGCTTTAGATAGAATGCTTTCTCTTCTGCACGGTGTGGTTAAGGGAATAAACCCTATGCCCTAAATCTTGTATTTTTGTGAGAGAGCTGTTTGGGTGTAATCGGTGTTTGGGTTTTATGGGAGTGCCTTTGTATCACTTTTGTGATCTCAATAAATTCCTTCTGAAATATTGTCCTCATCACCACCCCTAAAGTTGAATCATGTAAATCGTTAATGTTCTTTTCTTGTGTATAAATGAATCAAATTTTTCTTGTTAGTTTTATTTGTTCCTATTTTCTATTTGTGAGATCTTTCTCAAGCTCATAATAGTTTTAACAATCAATTTTGCGTGGGAGTGCTTTTGGAGGACCTTTTGCGCTATAAACTAGTATCAGAGCTTCTTCATTTTCTAACAAAGGTCATGATTTCATAGCAGATATTTATTTGACAACCATCTTTATCATTTTAGTTCTAGCCTGTCTGCTGCTAATTGTTAAGTTATGGACATATATATATATATATATATATATTCTGGGTGTTAATTCAGTTTACAGTATTAGAATATGTATCCAATTTTGCTGTTTGTGATTATGTTTCTTTATATTCCACCTGTATTACATTATTGATATAGTACCGCTTGCATAAAATACTGAACAGATCACGGGTACAGCGTTGTGCTTCCAGAGAAATTGCAAACAGGGAAGTGGAATGTGCACAGGTAGGAATTTCCCATTTTCTTGGATTTGCTTATTCTAGGTTTCCATTTTGTCCTATATTGCCCAATAACTGCTTCCCCCCTTTTGTTGGGCAGATCAGCATATTCTCCTTTGAAGCTTGTGAGTAGATTCCATGATCATCCTGAAATTGGTACACTGCACGATAATTTTGTGTGAGCATCCCCAATAATTTCTGGCTAAATTACTCCTTAAGCTGGTTTTGTTTCACAGAAAATATATATTTTTTGATAGTTATAATGGGATGAGAGGATTTGAACCCTGGACGTCTCTGTTGGAGATAGCAGGAGATGTCACTTGAACTACAAGTCTCTTAGCTTTTTATGATTGAAAAACTTTTAACGAATTATATTTGTCAGTCCTCTCCCCCCCTCCCCCCCAAAAAAAAAAAAAAAAATCTTCGCCCCAATTTTCAGGTAATACCACAGCATTAATTACTCAAATGGTTCAGACTTTAATGAGGAGATCATTAGTACCTCTATTTAATAACCTGAAAGCTTTGGTTTGTGGTTATAGGATAATATATTCTAGAACAAGATGTGGGATGACATTTTATTTTTTGAACTTAGAAACTTGTTTCTCCAAGATTTTGAGAAGTTCCTAATGAACAAGCGGTTAGCAAATAGAATTTTACCTGAATTATTTTGTTTTTCTCAATTTGTTGCGTAACAAACACATCCTTTGTTCAACAACTTTCACTGTAACTGTAACAAGCACTGTCTTCTTTCATTTAGATGTTAGCTTAATGATTATCTTCTTTGAAAACATAGGCACGCTGTTGAAACTTTCCGAGATTACAAATATCTGGGAACACGAATTCGGGTTGATGGAACAGTTGGAGAGTATGTATCTTTTCCTGTAATATTGCTACGAAAAGTTTTCAACTTTACAAATATTGTGTTCATTCATTTTTTTTTTTTTTTTGATGATATTGTCTCCTCATTCATTGCATTCATTTCTCACCCTTCAAGGTACAAATGGATGACTTATGGAGAAGCAGCTACTGCTCGATCAGAAATAGGTTCTGGCCTAATTTATCATGGGATACCAAAGGTGAATATTTGATAAACATTCTATTTTTAAATAATTTTGTGCTTCATTGAAGTTTATAATTTAATTTGGTCGGATTGCCTGTGAAAATTTTCATATTTTATAGTAAATCCTTGATTTTTTTACCTTGTAGCATCTAATTATGTTGCTTCATTTTACAGGGATCTTGTATTGGGTTATACTTCATCAACAGACCTGAGTGGCTTATTGTTGATCATGCTTGTTCTGCATATTCTTCCATATCAGTTCCTTTATATGACACACTTGGTTTGTCACTGGTTATTAAGTAGAGCTTAATACAATCTTGCCCGCTTGGCCTAGCCTTTAGATGTTAATGTAGACTATCGTGTTCTTCTCAGGTCCGGATGCTGTCAAGTTCATTGTAAATCATGCTTCTGTGCAAGTTATATTTTGTGTACCTCAGACATTGAATTCTGTGAGTGAAATTTACATTCTACTTTATCTGTGTTTTAACATAAACAACGCCATATAAAGTCTAGGAGAGGCTAACTTTAATAGCATCAGTACTTCTCCTGCAAACATATTCGTTTTAGAATGGGATTTAGTTATCATCGCCCAAAATAACTATAACCAAGCCTTATTCCCAAAACTTTGTGCCTAGTTATAAATCCTCAATAAACTAACTAGGGCTGGTTGCTTTTCATACCAATCCATCCTAATGCAAAATCATACTCTCTGTCACCTCTTTAATTGGCATGTCCTGTTTTTTACTACTAATAATGTTATTTTAGGTTTTCTTCTACCTTCTCTTCTCGTTCCCATGACTTGAATAAACTCATTCTTCCTCATTGATGCATTCATTGCTTTCCTCTGCACATGACAAAACCATCTTAAGTGAGTCTCCCTCATTGTTTCATCAATAGGAGTCTATCTTTAGGAGAAATTCTTTCGAATATTATATTTGCTTGCATTTACATTTTTCCATTTAACATTCTCAGTTAAGATACAGTGATTTTTTGGTCTTTAATAGCCCAACATTTTAGTACCATAGGACATGGTTGGTCTTTAATTATCTTATACATACTTTTAACTTAAAAGGTATTCTACAATCACACACTATTCTTGATATGCTTCTCCACTTCATCCAAACTGTTCTTATCCTACGATTCACGTTCTCTTCAATCTTTTCATCCTTATGAATTATTATTAATCCAAGATGTTGAAAGCACCTACTCTTTGGCATCTCTTGGCCATCAAGGTTTACAAAAATTCTACTTTTACAAAACTTATTTTCCATGTACAATTTATGATTTTCAAATGCTTCTGCAATATTTCATGTCATGTCACTTGGAATTTGCAGTTGTTGAGCTTCTTGTCAGATATTCCAACAGTGCGTCTGATTGTGGTATGAATATACACCTTGTTCCCTGATTCTGCAACTTTTTTTTCCTTGCTCTAGTTATTTCATTTGTATTTCTCAATAAACAGGTTGTTGGAGGGATTGATGATCAAATTCCTTCGCTTCCATCAACAACAGGAGTTCAGGTTGTAACATATTCAAAACTGCTTAGTCAGGTAATTAACTAATTACTGTGTTCTTTGCTATCAACAATTTTTTTTTTTCAGGTTTTGGGCAGAACTTCAATGAATGACAGGAGGGATACATAGATGGGATTAAAGGCTTTGGTTTTTTTTTTTATTTTTTTTTTTTGGATAAGTGATAAGTTTTATTAGAAAATTATGAACATCAAGTACACAAGATGTATGCTAGATGCATATTACATCTAAACTTTGAAAGTACAATTATCAAGAAACTGCAATAAGTTTGAGAAAGAAAACTTCCCCGAGGCTGATAACCACTCATACAAAGTCCTCAGAAATGCAATTTCAGATCTAAGGTTAACTTCTCATAGCCTTGAAAGTTTCTGGCATTTCTCTCCCTCCAAATGCACCACATCAAACAATGAGGATGAGATTTCAAATCTCACTATTACATCACCCACTAAACACCAAAAAGTGCAAAGACCACTCCCTGGTGGTAGGGCAGTGCAACAGCAAATGATTCACTGTCTCCCCAGCCCCCTTGTACATACAACACCAACTCATCCCAAAAGAAGCAGCCGAAAGAAAGAATGCCACTATTGTTGAAACTGTAGGCTTCCGAATGCTTTTCCAAGGGAACGTCTCAACTCTCCTAGGGTCTAATAATAAGATCAAACCTCAATTTTTCAAAAAAAATTTTGAATTTTTCTTGATTGTTTAAGGATGCAAATGTGGATCCAATGTGTGCGCACACACACGTAATTTGTGGACATGCACACAGATGTCACTCACTCATGCAGCCGTGTTCTCATGGCTAACTTTTGGAGAACTTAAAGAAACCAATACCTGTCTTCAAACATGCAGTGGAATTTACAGCTTCTCTCTAGTAGTTATGGGTTTATTCTCCATATGTGTTTTTTTTATATTAGTAATTTACACACGTAATAATGAGTCTTGAACCTAAGACCTCATTCTTCACCTTGTTGTTACGAGGGAAGGGGTGCCATTTGATCTCATTGGCTATCCTCTCATACATTGTAATAAATGAGTCTCTCTATATTATGACATGTTCATGAGAATTTTTGTCAAGTTCTGTTTGCATAACTATATCAGGATATTTTTACATGATTACTTGGCTTTGTTTGAGTGCTAGATATTATAATTGTTTCCTCATTATGTAAATGATTTCATTTTAGGGCCGCAGTAATCTTCAGCCTTTTTGTCCTCCAAAACCTGATGATGTTGCAACCATTTGCTACACAAGTGGTACAACTGGGACCCCAAAGGTATAGTGTACTATGATTGCTCAATTTTCTGATATATTGAGTAATTGCAGAAATGATTTAATGATAAAGTGTTACTCTCTCAATCCTTCCTTTCTCCCTTTCATGAAATCTGGTCAGGGAGCTATTTTGACACATGGAAATTTGATTGCAAATGTTGCTGGGACCTCCCTCTCTGTCAAATTCTTATCGTCAGATGTGTGAGTATCAGTGGTTTTGTCCATTGCATGGTATATACATCCTTATTGTTTAATAATGTTTAAAATTTATAAATAACCACTTAGTGTTTGCTGAAAGTACCTTTTTTTCTTGGTTGGCCAGTTACATATCATATCTTCCTTTGGCACATATATATGAGCGAGTTAACCAGATCGCGACAGTATATAATGGAGTTGCCGTTGGATTTTACCAGGGGGTATGAAACCTATCCCCTTTTCCGCCATGTATTAGAAGTCATAAAAGATGATTTTTTTCTTGCCAAGAAAAGATGGTTTGAATTTTTTTGTCCTTAATTTTGCTAAAGGAGTTGAAATAATCCCATAATCAATGTAATATGCTGCTTTAAATTCAATATGCTAATCCAAAATTTTGTTTATGAGCAAATATGTATTGCTTTGTATCAAGCGTAATGCATTATGGTTTAGAGAATTTTTGTCTATCTTGTAGTGGTTACAATTGTGATTTTGTTTGTTACTTTTTGTTATAGTCATCAACTTTTTTGGAAAAAACAATTTGCTGTTAGTAACCGTGCTGATGTGCAATCTTATTGCTTAAATATAAACCATCATCCTATTTTAATTTAGTAGCCGATCCGTAAAGGCAAACTATTGGCTGACCTTTTGGTGATACCTATGGTAGATGTTTGACTGATTTACATATATTCTTATGTGAAGAGCCGTTACCATCTCTCTCTATTGAAACTGTTGTATGCAGGATAACATGAAACTAATGGATGATGTTGCTGCTCTAAGACCTACTATCTTCAGCAGTGTTCCTAGACTGTATAATAGAATATATGCTGGGTACAATCATTGTCTGTTGCTTCTGAAATTTTTTATTTAACATCAGCTAATATGTTCACTTCCTCATTCAGTTGAATGCTTTGATGTGCAGTATTTTGAATGCTGTGAAGACATCCGGTGGGCTACGGGAGAGGCTCTTTAATGCTGCCTACAATGCTAAGAAACAAGCAATATTGAGTGGTAAAATATATCATCAATATGATCTTTGTAGCATAAGCTTCATTCTTGTTTTCAGACTCTAGAAATATTTCTTTTGGTTGAAAAATTTGAATTCATTTATCACAAGATATGGGTTTTTATTTTTTATTTATTTTTATTTGATTATTTGAACTATATCTGCAATGTGTTTGGCATTCCTCCATTCTCATGTAGCTCCTTTATCCTACAACTTTCTCTGAAGCAAGTTTTAGCTGCCACCACGTAAATTCACGTGATAGAATAACCCACTAGAACATTAATTTTCACTCAAGAAACAAATTAAATTGCTACATATAATGATGTAGGAGTTTTTCAAATCTATTATTGTGTTCTATGCAATAAAAAAATGGTTAAATTGCATTGTACTTTCATGAGATTCTTTGGTGTCAGTCACAGAGGACTAGAGGAGGAACCTCATGGCTTGTATTCTTAACTTTTTTTTCTTTTACACTCCCAAGTAACTATTCCCCTTTTGGTGCCTATTGATGATTGTTTCAGGAAAGAATGCATCTCCCATGTGGGACAAATTGGTTTTCAATAAGATTAGGGAAAGGCTCGGAGGACGAGTTCGTTTCATGACATCAGGTGCCTCACCCTTGTCTCCCGATGTCATGGACTTTCTAAAGATGTAAGTTTTTTTCTTTTTCAAGGAATATACAATGCCTAGTACATACATGTTTTTTGTTCTTATTCCCCTCTTCTTTTCCGGCTGAATAATATGATAATACTTCACAGCTGCTTTGGTTGTCGAGTGTCTGAAGGATATGGCATGACTGAAACTTCTTGTGTTATAAGCGGTATGGATGAGGGTGACAATTTATCCGGCCATGTTGGTTCTCCTAATCCAGCTTGTGGTGAGTTATTGATGTGAGTCTTACATAATTTTACGTTCTGATCTTTTGGTGTCACCAATTGGCTTTGCTATTAAGTTGATGCCATATAACATGTAACTCTACACAAAATTTGATCAGCATAGGATGCACTGACTTTTTGTCTTTTCATGGATAGCCAGCCAACTAATAGGCTGGCACAAAACTGCATGCATAAATATTCATAATTTGAAGATGTCCTTAGTTTATGTTCTTTGTTAAGGATAGAACACATATTTACAAACATAAGTTTTGGGCCTTAAGGCTTTTGCAACCTTAACTTTGCTATATTGAGAGTTGGATGTGGTATTGGTTTTTGCATATCAGAGATTCACTTGGTTAAGCTAGGCTGACTTTTGTAATTGCATTAGATCATACCAGATGGTGATAATTATTACATGAGAGGCTAATTTTGTGGAACCAGTTCAATGAGAGGCTAATTTTGATACCTATAGATCTGTCTTCTGTGTGTGTGCATGTGGGAGAGTTTTTTTTTTTTTTTTTTTGATCTGTACATGTGGGTATTGTGGGAGTGTTTTTGTTGTATATTACCTATATGTATATTCATGTTTCTTGGTATATCTTCCTGCGCTTATTTCCCCATACGTTTTTTTTATTGTCAGCATATGCAATTGACCTTTGTAGGCAACTTGTATAGTTAAATTATCATAGCTAGGGGGAGATCTGTGTAAGGATGTGATATTAAGCAGTCATTGGATGTATGTGCTGAAGATTGAAGAGCTTTCATTTGAAAACTTGAAAAGAATTTAAAGCCAATAGGATTTTTGTAATAAGGTGAATGATGACTTAATGAATATGTTAAAGATTGAACTGCTTTTATTCCTATCAGCTGAAAAGAATGTACAACAATTGGGCTTCTTGGATGCAGGATTTCCTTTTTATCTTTGTTTTATGTTCTGATTTTACTTTGGACTATGATCTTATTTGATCTTTCCTTTTTTTAGAAATAAAGCTTGTGGATGTCCCAGAAATGAACTACACATCTGACGACCAGCCCTATCCTCGCGGTGAAATCTGTGTTAGGGGTCCCATTATTTTCAAAGGTTATTACAAAGATGAAGTGCAGACGTATGAAGCTTACCTGTTTACTGTTTTTTTTCAGAGTTGTTAAATCTGTCAAATATGAACACATCTGATGATATAATCAAATTGGACAGGAAAGAAGTGGTTGATGAAGACGAGTGGTTTCATACTGGAGACATAGGGATGTGGTTACCTGAAGGTCGTTTAAAAATTATTGATAGGTAATCACACCATCCTAAATATTTGTCTCTACTCAAATTAGTATACTGTGACATGTTTCTCATTTTTCTAATTGTGATGGGTTTAATGTATGTGTCATTGTGAGGTATGCTTAATATACATTTGTGGCCCTTCTACTATATTTTTTTGAGAACGAGGTTTGCATCCTTTTAAGCTTTGTATTGTAAACATACATATCTTAAATTTCTAATCTTAAAGTTAGTCGTAATTCATATAAATTAGGTTTAAACAAACAACCGACGAACCCAACCCACCCAGGCTGATCTAACACATTTGGTCTGTTTCTAACGCTCCTTCAATGGGCATTGTATTTTACGTCATGATTGATCTTTGGCCCCTATTATCTCTCCACAGCCACCGCCATTTGTAGCCAAGACACTTTGAGAAAGGCTGTGGGAGGCCAATCTGACCTTGGTAAGGTCAAGATATGGCTGTGGAGATCGAGATCTGACGGTAGCCAATGGCCTCACTCACCTTTCAATCTTTTCATCATCAACAACTCTATCAGACCAATTAAAAATTTGACCGATAACCGATGAAACCATTTTTCAGCCAATAACCCAGTGGTGGTAGGATGGCATCCCTCCTCCCCCATACATTTTTTTTTTTTTTTTCCAACCTGACACAATCGGGTTGAGTGATGGGCTGATCCTCAACCAAGCCCGATCAAACACAAAACTATCAACAAAATTTCTTTTTGAAGAGAAAGTATTATTTTTCTAAACTCTAATAAATATATGAAATTTGTCTAGTCTGTCATAATGTACAGAATTATCTAGAAAAATAACTTAATATCTCCCAAGTAATGCTCAATGACAATGTTTCATAGATCGATTATCATCTTTATATTGAAACTTTTAGCAATTTACTTTCACTGTGAATTTCCTAATTGAAAAAAATTCCAACGGAACTTACAAAGTCCTCAAAACCATGAAATATCCAAAACTTAATCAAATGTAAGAGCGTGGTTTTTTGTCATTATTTGAGTGGCTGGTAGAACCTTTGTTAGCAGCTGTGTAGTTTATTTTTCTTTAGAACTTTGATGGATAGATGTCAATTTTGCGTAGTCAGTCCTTATGGTCTGTTATTGATTTGATGGATTTATATAATTTGCGTGGTTGATTCCCTAGTTGTATAATCCCTGCATACTTAGGCGACTCTTCTTTTGATATCAATAAAATCTTCATTGCTTGTAAAAAAAAAAAAAGAATGCCAAAACATCACTTATAAAATTAGTGTTGTAGATTTATGTTGGCTCTTTATTTGAGCGATGAAAGTTTTGTTCATTTTGAGCAATAATGCTCATGCTCCAGTTTGAGTCTTTTATGTTATTTCTTTAAAACATGCACTGGGCTTTGCTGAAGCAATTGAAGTGCCTTCAGGTTTTGTGCATAAGGTTTTTTTTAAAGACAAGATGGTTGTATTAATTTTTATGCACTGCCTCTTATATCTAGTCAGAATTGTACAGAAAATACCTTCTGCTGAGCTCATATATGAATAAGGATCCACGTTAATTTTAGGTGTTATTACAGCCAATGAGCTCTAGCTCAGCTGGCTCCTCCTCCCCTTATAATTTTTAGGTGGAGGGTGAGGTTGTGGGTTCAAGGCCCATTGGGTGTGTGCAACGTACCAATAAAAAGAAAAGTTTGTGATTGCAATCTAATATTTATGATTTTTAGACAATGTGAAAGCTTACTGAATTTTGTCAATTAAATTAGAAAGAAGAACATTTTCAAGTTGGCACAGGGAGAGTACATAGCTCCAGAGAAAATTGAGAATGTATATGCAAAGTGCAAATTCATTGCCCAGTGCTTTATATATGGTGAGGAAATGGAGTTCTACTGCTGGATACTCTCTCTCTCTAGCTCTCACATTTGGGTTGCTGACTGATTATTTGTTACTGTTGGTAGGTGACAGCCTGAATTCTTCTTTAGTTGCTGTTGTCTCAGTGGACCAAGATGTTTTAAAAGCATGGGCTGCTTCTGAAGGCATTAAGGTGTTGATTTAGTGTTTTTAATCTGACAGAAAAGTAATGATTAACTACAGACAAATGAACTTCATAAAGTATGACCTGTTTTCATGTTGCATTCAGAGATGTGCACTTGGCCTTTTAATGTTATAGCCAATGAGGAAAATATTGATGCTAATAAAAATTGTGAAAAAAAAAAAAAAAAATCTTTTCTAGCTATATGCTTGAATGTTGAATAGGTGAAAAGGAGTCGGATAAATCAAATGCATAGGGATGCATGCTAGCTTGGTGCTACATCTTATAGGCGTAATAAGGCAGAAAATAAAATTTTGTTAGTGAAAAGATTTATTAGTTTTGTTATCTTATCAGTTCAGTATCATGTATTTCCAATGGTCCGCTTCATCTATCCTTGTCTTGGACCATGTAACTGATAAACTGTGCAGGAAAACTGTTCTGTAGGTTATGTGTGTCCAGCTATCCTTTTAATAACGTCTTATTTATCAGCTGAGAATGATTCATTTGAGTTCAGAGTCTCATGATTGGGTAGGATATTTACCAATCTATTCTTGAACTGAAGCCAGTATAGGTCCAGTTAGAAATTTTCGGTCTAACCTTTGTTTGGCTCAAAGGGGAGGAATGGACAACCTTCAAGAATGAATGAAGGATGAACTCTTTTTCTTCGTTGCTGTTGAAAGATTTATTGTTCTTAGGAGAATATGCATTTGCCCTCATTTTTTTGTCTTAAAGTAATACTTGGGTTTCGTTTGTAGAAGAGAAAAAGAGGATGGGGGAAGGGGTAATAGGAAAAAAGGAAAAAGTTCTAAAATTCCGTACATACCTTACTTGTGATTCTCAATGTGTTAATGCAGTATGAAGATTTAGGGCAACTGTGCAATGATCCCAGAGCAAGGGCTGCTGTCTTGGCTGACATGGATGCCATTGGGAGAGAAGCTCAGGCAAGTTATCTCAAATACTATGCTGCTCTGGCTGTCCGATTGCACCTTCTGAGATTTCTGACAAATTTTATTCGTAACTTATAAATTTGATTTGCAGTTGAGAGGTTTTGAATTTGCAAAAGCTGTGACTTTGGTGCATGAACCATTTACGCTGGAGAATGGTCTGCTTACTCCTACCTTTAAGGCAAGTGTTCAGCTTCAAGAACCTAAGAGCTATGCACTATTGCATGTATTAATTAATAATGAGTCTCTGACTGTTTTCTTGTTTTCCACCAGGTTAAGAGACCTCAAGCAAAGGAGTATTTTGCAAAAGCAATAGCTAATATGTATGCAGAGCTGTCAATGTCGGACCCCTCTCAAAAAGCACCGTGAAGTTAAGAGTTTGTAAAGAAGCAGGGAATTAGAAAATCAAGCCAAGTATCCTCCAAGCAATAAAGAGATTTGTAGTTATTACACGATGGAATGGTTGGCGCTGCCATTATCTGCTGAAGCATCTTGCGTCATGATTTTTTTTTCTTTCTTACAAAATAAAATCAAAATTAATTTGTCATGTTGTTCATTGTATCAGTGTATTCTACATTTTTTTTCTCAATAAGAAGCCATAATTTTGAGCGAGTTCGAATATGGAAATGCTGAGGCATTAATTAAAATTATCTTCTGGAAGTGTGTTTTTTTTTTTTTTTTTTTTTTTTTTCCATTGCATTGATGCAGAAACTCGTGATGAGGGGGGCTGGAGTTATGTATAGATGCGGAGGGGGATGATGTTTTTGGTCATATCAGGTGGGGCAAGAAATTATATCAGGGTAGCCAATTCATCCTAGGCAGCAGAAGAGTGAAAGAGAGATTTACATCATAAATATGACTAGGAATTTATAAGTCTTAATATTTTATTTTGGGCTAATGTTGATATTTATAGCTTTTCAAGCAGTTGATTTCATTCTATACCAAGTAATTACATGAATAAATCCATATAATATAGTCTTAAGATGTTCATTAGGAGCTTTGATCCCAAAATCTCACTAATCCCTTGAGAACCGTGACCAACATTGAAAATCATAGAGAACCTCTCCAAAGTTGGCTCTACAAAAGGTTGCAAAAGTGACTATACTATGGTAACTATTATGGCGGATTGCCAACATCAAAAGTATTTTATGCTACTTCCTGGTGTACAGGAGGCTATTTCAGTCTAGGCTTTCAATTGCTTTGAGAAATTTTTGTTAATTTGGGTGACAGTTTCATGGGGAGTTGGGATTTTGTAATATAAAATAATCTAGTTTCACGGGGAGTTTGGAGTTTAAGGATTGTAAATATATAATGAATAAAAAAATGGAAATGGGAAGGAAATAATATTCAATTGGAATAAAAGGGGGAAAAAAATTATCACCAAAGATATAACCAAAAGCATGATATTTTTTAAAATAATTTCCTTGATGTGGTCAATTTCGTGAACTAGAAAAGATCTATAAATTATCCTTTTTGAGTACACAAGAAAGCTATTTCAATAAGGTTGTTGTTTCTTGTATTAATCTTCTTGATCTATATATGTGGTAGTGGTACCCTTTCATGCTTGCTTGCAATAGCTTTCATTATTCCTCGTTACCTTTAAAATCTTCAAATGTCTACAAGTTGTTGGTATTCCTTACTCCAACCATTCCTTATCACACACATTCAGATCATTTTCTTTTCACCGTTAATTAGAGACCCACTGTAGTAAATTTCAATATTACATGGGTAGGTAGGTGTGTTTCCAATTTTGAATTCTTGAATCCCGCTCACCATGCAACAATTATCTTCAAAAATCAAGAAAAACTGAAAAACTCAAATATTTAATCATCCAATTGCCCAAGCTTCTAAAATGGATGTTGCCCATGGTGAGGCTTGAAGCAACCTGATTCACCCCATCCTTTAGAATCACACCTACCCACCCACCCATCAAACACACTCAAACAACTCTAGAAACCCACTGCTATTCCTCACAAAAATCCCATGACCAAACCCACATCATAAGCTGAAATTCACATTCTCAACCTATATTGTGCCTCTGAATAGATTAAATGGTAAACATTCAAATTGGACTCGCATGACCAAACCCAACTACAGAAGAGATGGATAGAGTCACTTGTGTTATGTCCAATTGAGGATATGAAGAAAAACAAAAGGCTGAAATAATAATTTTGAAACAAAAATTAGGTCCAAGATGAACTAATTTTCTTTCATTAATATATATCATAAATATACATTACAAAGTATGATGTATAATCTACATAGAAGAATTGAATTTGACAGAAATGCCACAATGCAACAACTATGGCTTTGTCATCGGGGTATTTTTGTGCTTCAGACATGTTAGGTTTTTAGATCCTTGTAAACTAGATTGTTTAACCTAATTAATTAATTAAGTGGATATTTAGGTTTATTATTCAGATCTAGGTCAAACAAACATAAATCATATATGTAAAGCAGCGGAAATATAAAAAACACAATGATATCATCACCTAGGAAACCAAACCGGTAAAAAATTTAGGGAGGATTTAACCTAGCTATTCTCAAAGTAAAAAGCAAACCCACTAGAAAGAATTGAAGTTTACAATAGGATTTAGACCACTAACATCCTATTGCTACTACATGTAGAACTTACTACCACAACCCCATGATAGCTCCGAGTCGATAGACTACTTCTTTCTTTGGCCTTTACAACACAACACCCACACTTGTGACTTTGAGACTCCACTCAAAGATTTATCAACAAAAACTCTCATGTTTGTGACTCCAAGACTACCCTTGAAGGTATAGATCATCAGCACCTTTAATGACTAGATAAGGCAGTAACTTTTACAACATTGGATCTTGAGATTCTTCAAAGAATAATACCAGTAGAAGATATGAGAGAGCTTTTTGGGTACAAAATCCTAGATACAAAAGAGACACACTCTTTTCTCTCTGAAAAGCCTTATTAAAAACATGCTTAGGGTTTCCTTTATATACTAGAAGAAGTAGATTTGAAACCCTAATCCTTTTTGGGCTTGAACTATTGTTGAGCCGAACTTAAAATTCTGCAGACCCGTATTTTGATCGATTGAGCCGGTCTCTCGATTGGTCGAACCAGAAAAATTTTGAAATATTCTTTCTGCAGCTTACTTGTTCTTGAATCTTGACTTAAAACACCTTGAGCATTGTCTAATAATACCTATAAACTCTAGGATCTATATCTAGACAAGTTTGTATTCACGATTTGCTAATTGTTCTAAACTTTTAGAACCTAACAAGACATTTACTAATGAATTATTTTAGGAAAATTTTGATACAAATACTTTCATAAAAAAATATAAAAAAAAATTGTAAAAAAGATGAGTTGATTTTTCTTTTTTTATAATTTTTTTTTTCTAAACCAATACTCTTAGGATATTCATTAACATTTCCCAATTAAAAAAAGGGCTAGTAATTGTAAATTGACAATAGCCAATAGAAATGAGGTAAGAGTAGTGGCACTAGTACACTTTGTTCTTGTTGTTGTTTTTTCCCCCTTAAAATTAGGGGTGGCAATTCGTGTTCGTGTGTCGAGTTCGTGTCGTGTCAACTTATGAATACTTGATGATATAGGTCAACACTAACCCGACATGTTTATTAAACGGGTCAAGATTTCTCAACCCTAACATGACCCATTTATTAATCAGGTCAATTGTGTTGACTTGCTATCAGATTTTATCAAAAAACAAACAAATATTATGAAAAAACAAACAAATAATTTTTTTTTTAATATAAAATTCAAAACTAACGAGTAATTACATCACAAATAATCATTCAAAACTAAAGCATATCATAATATCACAAATCACAATATGTCAAAGAAAATAAACCACAACAAACTAATAAGTTTATATACCTAGAGTTTGAAGAGTATAGTGGTAAAATGTAATTTAATTAAACGGGTCAGATGGGTCAAACAGGTTCTATATGTTCAACACTAACTCAACCCGTTTATGAATCAGGTCAGCCGTGTCAACCCGAATACAACACGAATCCGTTAAGCTTCAACTCATAACCTGCTAATTTCATGTTGTGTCGTGTCGGGTTCGTGGGTCATGCCCAATTTTGCCACCCCTACTTAAAATGAAGGAAAAAAGAAAAAGAAAAAAAAAAAACGAGGTTATTTTAAGATATCCCAGTAGAGTGGAGGCAGGCATGCCAAAACTCTAAGGAGGTCTAGTATATTTTCTTAATAAAATTTATAATAAAAAAAAAAAAAGAAGAAGAAAGAAACGTTTCGTTTGGATTGTAATCTAATAAGTATAAATATAAATTAAAAATATAATTAGAGAACCAGTTCTCACACTCTCTTAATTTTAGCTAAGCTCACTTTCTTAGCCTCTCTTAACCTTACCAAAGCATAGGGGTGGCAAATGGGCGGTTTGGGTCATAAACGGATTGGGTCATAAATGGGTTGAGTGTGTAATTATCCATTTATCCATTTATGACCCGTTTATTTATAAATTAATTATCCATTACCCGCCCAACCCATTTAATTAGTAACCCGCCCATTTAACCCAATATGACACAAATAAATAAATAACTTGTTAAAAACTTTTAAAAAAAAATTAAAAAGTTCAAAAATCACTTTTCCTAGTCTTTCCTTTCATTTTCCCTTCATAAAATTCATTTCTCAGCAACCAAACAAAGCCAAAGAGAGAGAAAGAAAATGACTTTTTTCTTCTCTATTTTTTTTTTCTCGGCAACAAAACAGAGTCTCAAAATTCCTTTCATTTCCTCTTTCCCTTCTATTTCCTCTGTTTTACTCGGCAACCAAACAGACCATTAGAGAAAGAAAGAGAAAAAGTAAATTTCAGACTAGGGTTTCTGATCCTAAATTTAAAAATTCAAAAACAAAAGGCATAAACCCAATAGAGGAAAAATGAAATTCAAATCCTGGTCAAGTACCTTGAAGATTTCTGGGTCCGATCACGCCTGGATTGTTCTCGTCCGATCTAGCCATTTCTCTATCCAATCCAAAAATATAAAGAATAAAATAAAATAAAAATAAAAATAAATGAGCGAAGACGCTAAGAGAAGCATCCAAGGAGCACTGGCAATGAAACCACTGAGCTCCGATGATCGGAAACCCTCATCTAAGGTGGCTGCAGCCACCCCTCCCACCAACAAGCACGTCATCATCAAGATCAACGATGTGCTCCCCGAAATGCAGAAGGAGGTTGTCGACACCGCCATCTCCATTGGCCTCTCTTTTTCTCTTTCTATCTCACTTTATATCAAAAAAAAAAAAAAAAAAGTTGGGTTTGTGATTTTTACTTAGTTTTTATATCTGGGTTTGTGTTTTATTTTATTTTATTAGTAAATAAGCTGATACACTGCCTCTGGTGAACTCCGATTCCATCCTCGTTCTCTCTCTAAAATTTCCTTTTGTTTGGTTGCTGAGAAAATCTGAGAGAAAGTGTTAGGGCTTAGAAATCTAGAGGTTAAAGTGTTTGGAAAAGTGTTTGGTTACTGAGAAAATCTGATGGAGAGGGAGACTGTTTATTTAAGTTTTAGATTTTAGAAGGGTTTATTGGGTATTAGTGGCTTTATTTAATTCTAAATTTTAGATGGGTTTAGTGGGTATTAGTGGATTTATCCATTTAGACCCATCTAATTAAATAACCAAATGGATCTTTATCCATTTAACCCAAATACTCAAATGGGTTGAGTTAAGACTTATCCAAATAAGGTGGGTAATGGGCGGGTTCATGGATATGGATTAAAATTGCCACCCCTAGCAGAGCAACACTCCACCGTCTCCTACTCTACGGGATCCTTCACCGTATGTCTCTCTCTCTCTCTCTCTCTCTCTCTCTCTCTCTCTCTCTCTCTCTCTCTCTCTCAGGCTTGTATTTTTTTCTTGATACATAAGGGATAGTGTTGTTCAATTGATTAAATCATGTTGCAATTAATAGAGAAGAAGTTGCAATTAATCCTTTGTTGATGATGGAAACGGAAACGAAAGCGAGAACTCTGTACGTATGTTTCGAAACTGTAGGGGAATTTGCGACTTACTTGATCCACTCCATGAAATTTAATGATCTCTTGTCATGCTCATGGCACTGCAGCGAAGAACGCATTTTTGCTATTCTACTAATACTTGTAGGGTGTTGTTAACGAGTGCTGTGCAGCACCTGTTAATGTGATAAAATTTAAATTAAATTATTCACGTTTTTTTAGGGATGTAGAAAAAACTGAATATGTATTAAATGTGTGTCAGTTTAGATGGAGAAAGTCAAATCATTTTGTGATAAAACACAGCTGAAAAATAAAATTTTGTCAATTTTCTATGCAGGTGGGATTTGTGATAGATCATAAATGAATCACAGTTAGTTCATTAACAGGTGCTGGCCGGCACCTATTAACAAAGTCCATACTCGTATTACAAGAAAATAGCCATATTGCAACGAAATTTTTTGTTGCAATAAGTTTCATATTGTTGCAACAAACCTCTATTGCAACGAAATTTTTTCATTACCTACTGTTGCGATAAAGTCTATGGCAATAGACTATTGCAATAAAAATTTTGTTGCAATAGAGTTTTGTTGCAATAAGTCTGTTGCAAAAAAAGATTTTTATTATTATTAAAAATACTTTATTGCAACAAAAAATATTGTTGCTATAATTTATTGCAACAAATTTTTTGTTGCGATAAGTTATTGCAATAGTAATTTTTCAATCTTTGTTCCTAAAATATCCTCAATTAAGCTTCTTAGTTGCCCTCTTTCTACGTTGAACCTAGTGCGCTCACTGTTGTGACTTGTATTATCCGATAATTTCATTAGCTTATGGCGATTACCGATCATCCCAATATTTAGAGACCCTAAGCTTCCATGTGTAAATCCACTCAACTCCAACTCAATCACCGCCTTTATAATACTTTTGATGATACATCAAAAATATGGTTTCACGCAATCATGAACATTCCAAACTTTAACTTTATCATCATTCCAATAGTGGCATAAGGTGTTGTCAAAACGTTCAACAACAAGCCGATATTTGTCCTTAATCTTTTCATCAATGACACAAATTGAATTAAAATGTGATTTGACCTTCAGAACCGATTGAGGAGTCCTTTTGCTTGGATGGCTCGTTCTTTTGAGTCGTAAGCCAAGAATGAAACGGGACATCCAGTAAATTCACCCTTAAAACACCAGCATATACCTCGTTAATCTTAACAAGAATTTCAACCTCGTCCACTTCAACTGATTTTTCCTCTAACAACATATTATAGCTTGGATTTAGTCTACACTTCTTCTGAGATGCAACCTCAAAGAACTTCTTCAAACAAGGTGGTTTTGTGACATCCTAAAGTGCATATTCGGGACCTAGAAATTTTGTCAGGTGAATTGTCCTTTTCCCCACAAATTGTTTAGGCTTGAATGACATTAAAGAGAGTGACTAGGGTTTATGGTAGGGTTTTACTGAGAGTGAAAATAAAGATTTTCTGTTTTTGAAGGTCCTTGTGAGGGACGGGGACGTGGACCATGTGGTAAATAGCCGAGCCCGTATAAAACAATGTGGCGTGGGATAGCATTATATGTCTATGGGTCTCGTGAGATTGGGTTTGGGGTTAGGCTTTTTAATTCCAATTCTATTTCTATTCCCTCCAATATTGTGTGGGATTAATAGCTTAAATTTATCTAAAAGTAGTTACATAAGCTCAAGTAAAAATTTCTATTTGTTTTAGTATAATAAATTCTTTTTTTAGCATAAGAAATTTTCAAAAATACTCACATTATCTATTCTAAACTCCATTTCACTAAAATATCATTATTTATTTATTTTTTTAATTGTTTCTCTTTCTTCACACACAACAATCATCATTCATTCTTGAGACGCATAAATAAATACTAAAAAACTAAATGCGAAATAAATAGTGTCTATGTAAATTTGCGCAATGATTTTGGTAAACATAACATTTGAGACACTATTTTGATATTTGTGTGTGTGTGTGAAAATAGTAACTTTTTGTAGGATTAATAAATTGAAAATCTCACGTTAAATTGCATATATTTTATGTTCTTAACACGCATACTAAATTTCGTGTTAATTGAACTTTATTTACTATTTAATCTATAAACCCATCTTTGATGCATAATTTAAAACTATAAAAACTTGAACTTTTTTTTTCCTACTAAAAATAAAAACTTGAACTTTAAACATTTGATTGATTATATAATTATTGACCTTTGATTGTCTTGAAATTTTCCAAGTATAGAAAATATATAAAGATAATGTAATCTAACAATGAATTTATCAATTTCATTTATAATAAAAAAAATATTGAGTGGTGTAACTTAAACTCATCCCAAAATAAATAGCGTAAGTGAAGCAAAGAGAATCAAAGAGATAGATTCCCCAGCATAATAGTCAATTAGTAGGGGAAGAGGAGAGCATGAGAATGATGGGAACAACGTAGGACGGGGTTTTATTTGCTCGCAATGTATGGTAGTAGATGTGGGTCGCAATTACCAAATCGGGAGGGAGAGACAAATAGATGATAAATGATGATTTGCTACTTCTTCAGCAACCAACAAGTAACAATGACGTAAAAGCCGCTTTCATGGAATCAAATTGGGATATCGACTTGGTGCAAATAGAGCTAATATAAAAAAAAAATATATATATATATATATATATGTGTATATATATAAAAATTGTTCTTACAATTGTCAAAATCTGACATGGCAAGTCCTCCTTCAACTTGAATACCAAAGATTGGCCTAATGATATCTAGATCATCCCCATGAATGGTGATAATGACATTTATGAGGATATCCAACCTTTTGGTATAGAGAGGATGGCACCGCTCCAATAGAATGGATCCAAGAACGACCCAATAGCAAGTTGAAACATGAAGAGATATCCAAGACTTTAAGTTTTACCTTCTAGATTGCTGGCCCAATTGTTAAATCGAAGACCATATTTCCAAGTACCTCTCTTCAAGTATTGTCATAGGCATGGAAATTTTGGCTAGATGGTAAGAAATCTTTAATTCCAATGCCCAAGCAACTTGCAATTCTAAAGGGACACACATTCAAAGCGCCTCAATCATCATTCAACACCGTTGGAACCTTTTTACCTCTGGTAGGTGTGAAGGGATTATTGTGATCTTGCCCCTTGCTTGTCAAAATAAAATATTGTGGACTCCCTCCTTATTGCTCCGATCATGGCATTGAGATCTTAAGGGGAGCATTATAATTGGTGATGCTAAAAAGTCATATTGCTATTTTTAGCATCACCAAATACAAAACTATGCCTACATTGGTGGAGTCAAAGCCAAATAATTTGGCTCCACAGCTACAGTGTACAGCTACTTTTGGTTGTGCACTGTAGCTCATATGTAAAAATATATATATATATATATATATTTATTCATGTGTTCACACTACTTTGTATTATTATTCACGTGTTCACGATACTTTGTATTATTATTTATGTGTTCACACTGGACGGTAGCTCATTCACTTATTCACACTATAGCTCATATGCAATTAAAAAAATATTATTTTATTGTGTTGAAAGCTAAAATAAAACTACTGATGTTAGGTTTTTTTTGTAAAGTGAGAAGGTAAAATAGATGAAATAGTTTTTTGTAAAGCCATATTACTAAATTTATGGCTCTGATGCACTAGGATTTGATTGAGCAGTTTGAGTAAGGCTTTAAGGTGATGGTATGAGGCTACAAGTAAACCCTACAGAGAAATGCTGGCTTGGGTCTTTTGGAATTGTTTTAGAACAATGTCATCTTCGGGTTAAGAAGGATTGTAATTGGCTTGTTGGCTCAAGGCTTCCAGTGGGTTGTTGGTTTCAAGACAATGAGGATTTGAAATGTCTCCCTCATGTGATGTGGGCTATCTCATCTTTTGGCGAAGTGGGCTATTTTGTAGAATACGCTTTTTTCTTTGGGCTTCACTTCCCAAATGTTGTACTTGGGCCTCAAATGGGGAAACAAGGCTTACATGACTTCTTCCCAAGTCAGAATGGCATAGATAAGACCGTAACTAATCATGGACAATGGATCTCTCATTACTGTTCTTCAAAAAAAAACCAATTGATCCTAGGGCCTTGGCCCATATCATGCTTGAGGGCCAAGCTTTAAAGAAAGTATCGTGCCTTGCAATTTGAATGTTGGTGCGCCTGTTGTTGACATCAAACTACTTTTGGCAAAGGATTAAGCGTGAGTCTTGGAAAAAGTGAGCGAAGTAGGCCCATTCCTTGGAGCTTTTCAAATACCTTGTTTAAGGTTATGTATAATAATTTGATAAAGGCCGAGGACCCCTTACTATTCTTATTTAATAATATCCAAGTCCCGCCTAGTGATGTTGTCCTCGGTATTATACTTGTTCTAGTTGTTAATTCGTGCAATGTACAGGTTAAATTCAAAAAATATATATTCATATATTATTCATGTTTAATGAGTATAAATTAAGAAAAAGTGAAATTGGAAAATTTGTAAAAAAAAAAAAAAAAAAAAAAAGCTTACCTAATTTAATTAGAATTCAGTTTAACAGATAAGAAAAAAAAAAAAATATTAAACACTAACATAAGCTACAGAAGGTATAACCAAAATTTAGTCATAGAGTACGTATAATTAATGAAGGATCAAGATCTATAAAATGTAGGCAGTACCTTTAAACAAACCGAAAAAAAAAGCCAATAAATCTGTAAGCCAACGGCCAAGAGGAATTACGGATAGCAGTTGAAACAAAAAATAGCTATCCGTTTCCCTTCATCCATTGAGATCCAAATAGTTGTTTACTTGTTTATATAGGAACTATACTCTATACATGTCTCAGTTGCTTTATTCAAAACCATTTTAATGTGGTATGTCAACACGTGTACTTAAACTCCCAATCATTTTTTTAGGAGGTGGGGGACTCTATCTTTTTTGTCAGAATATCTGTTTCAATTACAAATTCTACATTCAATACCTACAATTATGAGTCTATCACTTAATTCAGTGTTTATCTTCTATTGCTATAAATTTTTTTTTTTTTTGAGAGTTTCATCCTATGATGTTCTGGGAAGTTTTTTTTTTTTTTTTTTAAGAACCATGAACAGTATACCAAGCATACGAATACTGACCTTAAGACACTAATCAGTTTTTGATATAGGTGGGGATTGTACTACAGATCTCTTATACAACTATCAGAAACTTTACTAGTTGAGTTAATTAGAACCCACAGATCTCTAATGCTATAATATATTGCATTGTAAAACTTTTATGTGTATGCGTGTGTGTTTTCATTTTTTTTTTTTTAATACAAAAAATTCAACATTGTAATATACAAAAATTCATATCCAATGGTGACACACAACATGAGGAACATATTTCTTTTACTGCATTAGTCTTAGCACTTTTATACTTTATAGTCTTCAAGAAATGCATCATACGAAGACAGAGAGTGTGAGTTGGGTTGCAAATAAAAAATAAGAATTTATTAAATTGGACCATGGTGACAAAGGCAGGATACTTGAAGCTTAACATGGGGTCAGTATGGGGTAATTGAGGGGCAGTTCATGAGAGATCCCTTGAGCAATTGCACTTTGTTGATCCACATTATGTTTGATTGGGCTAGGACATAGGGTTATACTTGTTAGTCCATTTTTTATTTTTGACACTCTTTAGGACCTATTTTGTAATTGTTTGTATTCTTTAATACTTTGTTTTCATCATCGCAAACATAAAGTAGTTCTTTTTTTTTATAAATATCATAAATATAAAAAAGAAAAAAAGCTATGGCTGTCTTGGCCTCCTTCCTTTTTCTTTATGTGCTTTTCAGTTTTACAATGCTTTCATGAAAAATCTCTCCTTGTAGGAAGCAAATGTGATTTCATGAGCTGACTTTATAAGCAAACATCTGATTTTCTCAACCCATTCCCCATTCTTCCGCACTGCTTGAGTGTGCGACTTCGTATGAGAACCTTCCTTCCCTTCTGCCCACTCTCTGTTCGTACGGTTTAAAAAAAAAAAAAAAAACCTTCCTTACCGTTGGCGGCTTAGGAAGCCGTACTCAAAGCCCCGCTACCAATTCTACTTTCCCCAACTACTTCTACATTTGTGTTTTAAACATATAGAATACTACAATGAACTTGAAATTTATAATCTTCCTCTTGTTTCTTGTTACTTTTATTATCCATTTAATATATTCTTGCTTATCTCCATTTGTAACGGAGAACTTATCTGAATTGGGAATAACGGCAGTTGATGAAGGACCACCAGAAGCAGAAATTGAAGAGTGATCACATATTCCTGAAGAGACGTGCTTTTGTAATGCACTAACACATATTCAAAGTCAACTACCACTAGCACTTGTTTACCATTAGTAATGCAGAGCAACTACAACATGGGCCACATGGCAGAATGAATGCACAGGGAGCATATGCTTTTGCTTTTTTGAGGGAATAGGATGGGTACTAATCCATCAAGAGCTGATACTCTAATGTTGATTCTGAGTTTGTGAAATGGATAATGCTCACCTTGTATATATAAGATACAAACTCAGTTGTAAATTCAAGGGTAATGAATGAGAGGTACTCATTTTCTGTACAAACTCTTCTCTGTGCATATTTCTTCTGCATAATGCCTTTTTCTTTTCTGTATACTTTGTATAACCTCTGTAATTATCCCCAAATCTTTTATTGCCAAGCTGCCTTCAGTTTGGTTAACACTTCCTTGTGTTGCATCTAACTTTGAGATAAATTCTTTTGCATTAATTTCAGGCTCCTAAGTCCTAACCACAATCCAAAAAATATTAATTTTGTTTCGTATCAATCATAAAAAATGGACCTCAAAAGAAAATAAGTATAAAAACAAAGGAAATTAATAGATATTGAATGTGTGACATAAAACACAATTGAAATTCTAGTAAAAAATCTTGTAGTTCAATTTGTTGATATCTTCTAGTATTTCTAATGGAAACATCTAAGTTTCAAATCCCCCATCTTTGAACTATCAAAAAAAAAAACTCCCCCATATCTCAGTAATCAACATACACAAATATATGCACATTTAAAATACCAAAAGAAATTTTTTTTGAATAGTTTGTATACATTTGATGTAGTTATTTTACTTATATAAAACATATATAAATAAACCTGTTGACATTTGAAATTTTTTCCCATCAGCTTATTTGCCAATTCAGAATTAAATTTGAATTTGCTTGATAAATTAATGATGTTAACCTGCCAATTCAAAGATTAACTTTGATTTTGCTTGAGAGGCTAACGGTGTTAACATGATTTAATTCACTAGGATGATGTGACATAATGCTTCCATGACCAAGTTTTGCAATAATGTCTCCTTTGTTTGTATGAGGTTGCTCGCTTCTGTGTGACTTTTCTCTCTAGGAAAGCCTCCCCAGAGCGTAGCACTGTCGTCCCTTCCCCGGAAGGTGAGTGTGTCCCTGGTGGTAACACGGTTACTGTCAGGCTAGTGGTTTTGTTCTTTTAGGGACTTGGGAAACACCTTGTTAGTTCTTAGGACCCTGCTCTGGGCATGGACGACCTGACGAAACACGGGAGCTCGCTTTCTCTTTCGGAGCTAGAGGGTCAGGGTCTACATCTAAGGAGTGACCAAGCCATCATGGAGCATGGTATAGTTGCAAGATTTCTAACCAAACGCCCGTTAAATATAGAACCATCGCCAATACCTTCACCCCGTTATGGAGGACAAAGTCAGGCTTCAAGATCAAAAATATCGGCGACCATCTCATCCTATTCTCTTTTGATAGTAAGCATGATGTTGAAAGAATACTTTCCGCGGAGTCGTGGAGTTTTGACAAGCACATTATGGTGCTTACCCGATACGATAAGGACACCACGCTCAAAGCTTCTGAACTGAAAATGGTCCCGTTTTGGATCCAAATATATGACATCCCACTTCGTTTCAGGCACAAGGCGATTGCAGAACAAATCTGCCAGCCTCTAGGGGCGATCCTCACCGCCAATGATTTGATGGAATATGACGGTGGCAGCTTCATACGTGTCCGCGTGATGCTGGACATCTCACAACCCCTTTGCAGAGGAAGACTCATTACTCTGGAAAATGGTAAGAAACAATGGGTCTCTTTCAAATATAAGAGGCTCCCCAACCTCTGCTACTGGTGTGGCTGCCTCACGCACGACGACAGAGACTGTGCAACATGGCTTGAGAGCGAGGGAACTCTTAACTCCGACGAACAACAATTCGGTGCTTGGCTCCGAGCTCCCCCATTTAACTCAGTAAGGAAGAAAGTGGTCTCTGTCCCGGGTTTTTTTGCGAAGAAGAAGGTGGCCAACCCTGCCTCCCCGGGCACTGAACCACCCCCTTTCCTTCAAGCGACGGTGCACACGGCCACAGTGGAACCCTGCTCCCCTCCCCCGAGAGCATTAAATGAAAATCCCGTGATTCAAGGAGTAGACTCTGACAGAGTATCAACCCCCACTCACCATGTGGGTTTTCAAAAATCTGAGGAGATCTTAGCGCCGGTTCCCCCGAAATTGGCTGACTTTGAGAAGACACTTCGTGAACTGGACAGAGACATTCACGGATTTGAAAAGGACACTGTTGGGGAGAGTGCTTCAAATGTTATTCTTCCCGCCACGGCCCATGTCCATTCGCCCCAGTCATCCTTATCTCCTAGCCCAGATGCACGAAACCCTCCAGTGCAACGGGCCAAGCCCATCCCACTAAATGACCGAACGAATATGGCTATGGATCAAAGTGAACGCATAGCCCAGCCCGAAGGGAAATGGTTAAGGATCCAACGGCCCAAGAACTCAAATGATACTTCGGTCTCTAATGTGGTCTTAGGTAAGCGATCCCCACTCAGCTCACTTGCCTCTCCTATCCCTTCCAAACGCAGAGCCCTCAACGGCGATGCCCTAGAAGAAAATGTTCCACCATCGGCGGAGGCTGCTCTTCAGCCCCGTCGGGGACGATGAGTTGGCTGTGCTGGAACGTGCGTGGGCTTGGGAACCTGCGCGCACTCCGAGAGCTCGAGGTGGTGACTCGGGCACAAGATCCAGCTGCCATGTTCCTTGCCGAAACGTGGGCAGAAGATGCTAGGCTCCGTCGATTGTGTGTTGATCTGAAGTTTGATCACTGCTGGGTTGGTCCAAGCGCAAGGAAAACAGGGTGTCTGATTTTGCTTTGGAAGAGCTCTGTTTCGATTGATGTGATAGCGTCATCTCCGAACCACATCGACGCTATTGTTGGAGTGAATCCGGGTGAGCAATGGAGGTTCACGGGGATTTATGGCTTCGCCGAGTCTGCTAGGAAACAGGAAACTTGGTCGTTGCTGAGAGGCCTTCACCGCCGTTCCTCTCTGCCTTGGATGTGCGCCGGTGACTTTAACGAGCTTCTCTGGTCCCATGAAAAGCTCGGTCTAGCTCCCAGACAGGAATGTAAAATGAAAGAATTTCGGGATGTTTTAGACGAGTGTGGGCTCATGGACCTTGGCTATGTTGGGGAGAAATTCACTTGGCGCGGTAAAAGAGCTGGTGGATTAGTTTTGGAAAGGCTGGACGGGGCGGTTGCATCCAACGGATGGTTCTCCCGCTTCCCGGGTTCCAAGGTCCAGCACCTCCGCACTCATTCCTCCGATCACAAAGCCATTCTTGTCAAACCGGAGGGTATTCTCCCTAGGCCAAACCGCCCCTTCAAGTTTGTGAAAATGTGGCTAAAGGAGGGTGGCTGTGGTGACACGGTGGTGCGGTCGTGGGGCACTACCTCCAATAGTGCAAATATGCTCCAGATTGCTGGGAAAATTCATTTATGTGGGGAAAAGCTCACTGCTTGGAGTCAGCAGTCTTTTGGCAGTGTTAAACACCAAGTGGAAAAGAAAAGCAAGCTCCTCTCCAAAGCGGAATGCGATGCGGCGTGTGGGAAAATTGGCTATGAACAAGTCAAACTGCTTAGAACTGAGCTTAATGATCTCCTGGACAAGGAAAGTCAGATGTGGCAGCAAAGGTCCAGAGCTCTCTTCCTCAAATGTGGAGACCGGAACACAAGTTATTTTCACAGTAAGGCCTCTCACAGATTCCGTAGAAATAGAATTTCTGGTTTGAGAGACTCATCCAATTTGTGGTGCACTGAGGATAGTATGATTAAAAAGATTGCTTGTGACTACTACCAATCCCTATTCACATCATCTCAGTCTTTGGATTTTTCAGGGGTCTTGGATACTGTTAATCCTTCGGTTTCTGTGGAGATGAATGCCCTGCTTCTTAGGCCTTTCCTCAGAGAAGAGGTGGAGGTGGCTATCAAGCAAATGAAACCTATCTCTGCCCCGGGTCCTGACGGTATGCCTCCCCTGTTCTATCAAACTTTCTGGTCTTTAATTGATGCGGATATTTGTTCTGCCGTGTTAGATTGCCTTAATAACTGTAAAATTCCTTTAGAAATTAACAGTACCAATATCACCCTGATCCCTAAGGTTAAATCCCCTGAGTTTATCACTGACTTTAGGCCGATTAGCCTTTGTAATGTGGTATACAAAATAGTCTCTAAGGTCCTTGCCAATAGATTTCGTGATGTACTCCCCTCGATAATTTCTGAAAACCAGAGCGCCTTTCAGGCGGGTAGGGTCATCACTGACAACATCCTAATGGCCTTTGAAACCCTTCATTTCATGAAACACCATAAGTATGGTAAATCCGGCTTCATGGCCCTTAAATTGGACATGAGTAAGGCCTATGACCGGGTTGAATGGGCTTACTTAGAAGCGATTATGAAGAAAATGGGGTTTGACGTAAAATGGGTTAACCTTATAATGGAGTGCATCACAACTGTTAGTTATTCCATCCTCATCAATGGTGAACCCTCCCCAATCATCCAGCCGTCTTGGGGCATTAGGCAGGGTGACCCACTGTCGCCCTATTTATTCCTCATATGCTCTGAGGGTCTTCACAGCCTTCTGCAGCAGGCAGCCGAGTCCAACCAGATCCAGGGTGTGTCTATTTGTAAGAAGGGCCCCCGTTTGACCCACTTATTTTTTGCCGATGATAGTGTAATCTTTTGTAGAGCCTCCCTTGTGGAATGCCATAGTCTTCAAGGTCTGTTGGAGTGCTATGAAAAGGCTTCGGGGCAGCAGCTGAATCGTAGTAAAACGGGCCTTTTTTTCAGCAAATCCACCCCCCTCCTCATAGCAGATCAAATCAAAGATGCGTTGGGTGTTCAGGAAATCAAGCAATTCGAAAAATACCTTGGGCTTCCTTCCCTAGTTGGTAGGAACAAGAATGCAAGTTTACGTTACATTAAAGAAAGGGTCGAGGCTAAGCTCCAAGGCTGGAAAGAACAGCTTCTATCCCAAGCGAGCCACGAAATTCTCCTCAAAGCTGTGATCCAGGCAATCCCCACTTTTGCCATGAGCTGCTTCAAGCTCCCGACCAATCTTTGCAATGACATTGAGATGCTAATTAGGAAATTTTGGTGGGGCCAAAGAGGTAATCAAAGGAAGATTCATTGGACCAAATGGAGCTCCTTGTGCCTTCCAAAAAGCCGTGGGGGTATGGGTTTTAAAGAGCTTCAACGGTTCAACATTGCCATGCTAGCAAAGCAAGTTTGGCGGCTGCTTGATAATAAAACATCTCTCTTCCATAGATTTTTTAAGGCGAAATTCTTCCCTAACGGGTCCATTCTTGATGCAAAAGAAGGCAATGGCTCATTCGCATGGAAGAGTATTTTGAAGGGTAGAGATGTGATCATGAAAGGGGTTCAATGGAGAGTGGGTACGGGGTCCTTGATTCGGATTTACCATGATAATTGGCTGCCTGACCCCTATAGCAAAAGGGTGGTGTCTCCTAGGGACTTCCTTGGCGGTGATGCAACGGTATCGGTACTAATTGATAGTGACCTCCGCTGCTGGATGGAGGAAACAATTCGTAACATTTTCTTGCCCCATGAAGCTGCTCTAATCCTATCTATTCCTCTCAGCCTTAGACCGAGTGTGGATAGGTTGTTTTGGCCGCATAACCCAGATGGTTCTTACTCTGTCAGATTTGGTTACAGGTGGCTCATGGAGGAAGCCCTAAATGGTGAGCCTTCCTCATCGGATTTGTCAAGTACCAGAAGCATTTGGAAGGGTGTGTGGAGCCTACACGTCCCCAATAGTGTCAAAACGCTGCTTTGGAGGGCTGGTTCTGATGCGCTGCCATCCAAGTCTAATCTTTTGAGAAGGAAAGTTATCACAGATGATCTTTGCTCGGGCTGCAAGCTTAAGAGTAAGAATATTTTTCACGCTCTTTGGTCCTGCCCTGCTCTGGCCCCTGTTTGGTCTTCCAAGTTCACCTGGCTCATGAATTATACCAAAGGGTGTTCTTCATTGCTGGAAGTATTCCAATGCTGCCAGTCCCATTGTGACTACTTTGATCTTTTTGCCATGGTCCTGTCCCAGCTCTGGATGCGTAGAAACAAGATGCGGGCTGGTGAGTGCGTGGCTCCGTTGGCAAAAATTATAGGCTTGGCTACAGACTGCTTATTGGAGTTCCAATCTGCCCAACCTTCCTCTCATCCTCCACCAAAACCGGCTTCAGCTTCCAGGTGGTCTCCTCCGGAGTCGGGTTGGGTGAAAATCAACTTCGATGGAGCTACTTTTAGTGATAGGAACTTGGCTGGTTTGGCTGGTGTCATTCGCGACGACAGAGGTCTTGTCATGGCTGCTTGTACACAAACTATTCCACTGCCTACATCAGTAGAGATGGTGGAAGTGTTAGCAGCTCGTACTGCACTGGTCTTGGCTCAAGATCTAAATCTGAATCGAGTGCAACTTGAAGGCGATTCGGAAATAATTATCAACGCTCTTTCCTCAGGTGGCAGGGACTCTTCAAGCTTCGGTCACATTTTGGAAGACATTAAGGCTCTTTCTTTGGCTTTCCAATCCCTCACATTTAGTCATACACGTAGGATAGGGAACAAGCTGGCCCACTGTTTAGCCAGATCAGTATGTAACTTCTCCCCATTCCAAGTTTGGATGGAGGAAATCCCAATTGGGTGTGAATCGGTGTATTATTCTGAACTTCCTTAATGTTATTGACTCTTCCCCCCTCTTCATGGGGTGGTTTCTCAAAAAAAAAAAAAAATGTCTCCTTTTGTATTGGCATGGACTACTGAATATTCTCTCAATAGAGATGGATATAGTCCATTTCAGTTATGAATTTGGTTGTGCACCGAATACATATTTAGAGCAATCATCATTAAACGAGCATCATAAATTTGAAATATTATTGTATTTATTAAAAAAACTATAAAATAAATAAATACATGTTAGGTTACTTTTTTTTTTTTTTTTTTTCCCTCAAGTAAAGAAGAGGAGAGGATGGTTACATACTTACATGATACAACTTGAAAGCTTGATTGTGCTCTCACGGTCTTGGCATTAATTTTGAAGCTTTAATAGTTGGCGATTAAATGCATATTTTTATTTTGGGGAAATTACATTAAAAAAAAAAAAAACTCATAATTTTTACTTGGAAGTTGGGACACAATAAATCCTAGACTTTTAAATGAGAAACAAATCCTCTCTCCCCTTACACCATTAGTCCTCTAATAGTAAAACCAAAACAAAGCCCATCGAGAGAGAGAGAGGTGATTCCACCGTTACAGTATTCACGTCAATTTGTATAAAAACTTATGTCTATTTTAGCATAAGAATTTACTTTTATTTTATTTTATATATTTACATTTCAAAATATTCCACATCAGATTATCTATTTACATTACATTTCATTAAAATATAAAATTTCCTTAATTTTTAAAAATTATTTCTCTTTCTTTGCATATAATAACCACTATTTATTTTCTTCATTTATCATTGGGATATGTAAAGAAATTTAAAAAATTAAATGCAAAATGAATAATGTTAGTGTAAATTTACACAGTTACTGAAACAAACTTGTAAATTTATAGAATTATATACTGACTAATGTATATCATTTTTAGACAAAATTGTGTAAATTTTACATATTTTTTTTTATTATACTACACCCACTAATGTAAATGCTCTTTTGAAAGTTTGGAGTTTAATGCATCTCAAGGATAAGAGATAATACTATGGAATATTTTTAGATACTTTTTCTTTTTATTTTTCATTTTTTTTATGAGATATTTTCCATCTTTTAATCTAAAAAAGACGCATATTTTTATATTGAGGTGTGACTTTTGTTCAGTGACTCTAGTATACTGAACTCATTGTAATCATGACATGTATTCATTTTTAGACATGTGTTATGATCGCAGTGGATCTAGTGTCATAGGATACTGGACAAAAGCTACACCCTTTACATTAGCGCACTTACTTTTGAGAGAAGGTGCGCTTAATTTTTTCCTCAACCGTCAACAAATGTCCCATCAAAGCACATGTTATGATTACCGCAAATCTAGTGTCCTATGACACTGGATAAAAACCACACCCACCCTTTACATTGGTGCACTTACTTTTGAGAGAAGGTGCACTTAATTTGTTCCTCAATCCTCAACAAATGTCCCATCAAAGCACATACATTGGACATAGAATTTTTCCTAAGCTATTAAAAAAAAAAAAAACAAAAAACAAACAAACAAATAAAACCAATTTTCCCTTCCAAGTTCCAACCAAACGGTGTCAACGGTGGTAGGTAACTCAAGTCCACAACAACAGTTGCACTTTCAAACCCACGACTCAACTATTGGTTACAACGAACTTTCAGTAATTCCATTGCAATTTTGGCCCACGTCATCCGCCACCACCAGCGAATTCACGTCAGTGCTTTCCACGGAGTTGTCACCAATCTTACATCACAGACACTGATCCAGCCGTCCATCTAACATGTTTGTGCAACCAACAGTACAATAACCTACACTAACCTTGATGTATCAACTATTTATGTCCATTTATTTAGCAAATAAGTGAAGCTTATGTCTAAATTTAGTTTGACTATTAAACTAGTTAAGCTCAAATATAACAATATATTCTTGAACAAATTCTTATGAGACTCGATTTCTGATTATATCCTCTGATGCAGCTATTTATGTCAAGTTTATACCTAAATTTAGTTAAACTATTAAACTAACTAAGCTCAAACGTAATAATATATTTTTAAACAAATTTTTTTAAAGTTTACTTATTTAATTATATGTTTTATTTTTAAAATAGACACGATAGTATTTCAAATTATAATGTTCGTTTTTGGTGATTATTTTTTATCATCAAATCAATATATCAATTAATATTTAATATAGGTGAAAATCGAACCACTAATCTCTTATCAACATATATATATATATATATATATCTTGAGATTTTTTTGTTTTTTGTTTTTTTTTGTTTGAGAAAGATATAAACTTGAGATTTTTTAAGTCATTTGATGGTATAAATTTGAAAATAAGTATATATACTTATTCCCCCTCAAAAAAAAAAAGAAAAAAAAGAGTATATATACTTATTAACATTATATACTTATTTTATATACTATTCTTATTTGAGCATAATGGCTCACCTCAGATCATGTTAAAAATAAAATAAAATGAATGCCTTTACGGCCAACCTTCGTTGCAAAGACAATCGAACTGTCATTCGAAGAAAATCGAACTGTCATTCTCATTACTCCTAAGTCCTAATAAAGAAAGAAATAGACTCAACATCCAGACTCCAGGAAGACCGAGATTGAGCGCGAGAGAGAGAGAGCCAGTCTTCGTTTTACGCAACGGTCATTTCCGTCTCTCAATTCGCTCTTCCTCTTCTCTAAATAAGCAAAATTTTCGGGTTTTTGAAAGTCTCCGATCTGCTCAAGAGTCTGAATATTCGAATGCCGTACGGGACTTGAATTCCCGAATCGGAAGAGTTTTGGAGGGAAATTGAATTCTTCTTCGGTGAACTCTAGGGTTTTGGAATTCGATTTCGTAAAACCAAGATCAAAATATCATGTTATCGAATCACCTTCAGAATGGGATCGAGACTGCGAGGCTCGCGTGGTCGCGGCTACCGAACGCCGAGGAAGGCGAGCAAGAAGACATAGGGCTCGTGCAGAGAAGCGATGGGAGTAGCAGCGTTGAGAGCCTTGACTACGAAGTCGTCGAGAACTATGCCTATTGGGAAGAGCAGGTCTTTGTTTTCTTCTCTGTGATCACAAAATTGTACTTGAAATTGTTGAAAAATTCGTTTTTCTCCGAGTTGAATTTTGTGTGATTCTTTTTGAGATGTATAGGCACAGAGAGGAAAGCTCTACGTTGGATATAATGTAATGGTGAAGTGGTTCTTTTCTTTGCTTATTGGCATAGGTAATCTCTTTAGTTTTTTTTTTTTTTTTTTTTTTTTTTTTTTTATTCAGTGAGTTTGTGAATCTATTTAGACTAAATCGATTATTGCCGGTTTATTCATCACAATGGAATTTTTAGGTTTGGTAGATAGATTGATAGATAGTCGGTTTACTTAAGGAAATCGAGAATCGAAGATACTTTGATCGGAAATGTGCTTGTTAATATTGCAAATGGTAGTATTTAGTTTAAACGAAGCATTTGAACTAGTGGATTGGAAAATAAATGATCCAAAAAAAATGTAGTTCCGTACATTAATCCAGTTTATTTCAGATTCCCACGGGTTTTGATAAGAATTGATGCTATAAAATAAAGTTCTACTCATCAAAAATGAAATCTGATGCTATATAATATATAGTTTTGTACTCCAAAGACGAAAGCAGATTTTTTGTTTTTATCTTTTTGTATTTATAGATGTGAGCGAAGGGTTAGATTCATGTAGTTAATCTAGTTTCCGATGTTTATGTTATATATATCGTTTTTCCTTTTGAACTTTTTTTTCAGGTACTGGATTAGCTGCCGTTTTCATAAATCTTTCTGTTGAGAACTTTGCTGGCTGGAAGTTTGCATTGACTTTTGCTATAATACAAAAATCATATGTGGCCGGGTGTTTCGTTTACGTATTAATCAACTTAGTTCTAGTCTTTTCGTCTGTATATATTGTCACGAATTTTGCACCAGCAGCAGCTGGGTCCGGAATTCCTGAAATCAAGGGTTATTTGAATGGTGAGCTAGACCCGTCAGTTAGCTATTTTGAGATGTATTCATCAGTCAACTGTCTCAATGTCATGTATGTTGACAGTGAAGTGTCAATCTAATGTACAGGAATTGATATTCATGGTATCCTTCTTTTCAGAACCTTGATTGGAAAGGTACAAAGGTCTGTCTTTGCATTCTGAGTTACTTGTTTAGTTTACACTTGATATGTGTTTTAATTGTGGTCCTTTTCCTGGTAATTTACAGATATTTGGAAGCATTGGCTCAGTGGGAGGTGGTCTAGCTCTAGGCAAAGAAGGTCCTCTTGTTCATACTGGTGCTTGTATTGCTTCTTTGCTTGGACAGGTAAGCACATGCTGCTAGTAATTAAATATATTCTGACTGGGCAGAACTTTTTTTTTTTTTTTTTTGGTCGTTTTAAATAAATTCATTTTTTATTTTTTCAAATCCCGCCTCCCCTCTTTCAGTGCAGGGTCTGCAGATACCAAATTAGACCTGTTAAGGCCCATTAATGTTGATTGAATTTGTTGGACTTGAATTATGATTGATTGTAATTGATGTTGTGTGATTTTAATTGAAGCTATTAGAGAGATTTGATGGCTATTTGAATTTTATTTCCATATATGATCTAATGTTATTATGATTTTATTTGCTTCCATGTTTGATGTAATTTGGGGCTCTATCTAAACTGCTTAAATCTCACTATTGAAACAGTTGATGGATTTGTAAAATTTGGGTAGGGAGTTTTCTTCCAGTGCTTGGTGCTGATTCCTGGGTTTCTATCATACTTAGTGCTGATTCCAAGCAACCCTAGGTGTTGATGCCTAGGCTCTATCTAATTTTTTTTCCCTCGCTTGATGCTGATCTCTACAAACCTTTAGTGCTGATTCCTACGTCCTATGCTTTTGTTTTATTCTTCTTTTATTTCCCAAACACAAGTCCCTTACAGTTCATTGTCTTTTATTACCCTTTTTTCCATTTGAAGACTACGGGTTTCTAAGGCCTCAACAGAAAAAAATTAAAAATTTGAAATTAAAAGAAAACATTGTGGTTTTCATGGTGAGAAGGTCATTAAAGTCATGTTCCCAAGTGTCCCTGCTCCAAGACAATAACTGATTATTTCTAACGTGCAATATTATAAAATCAGATATTAGACATGGCACTATGTGATGAGGGACTATTACTTCACAAGGAAGCTAAATATTATTAACGGAGAAAAGTTTTGATTTCTTTTGATCATGATTCATTTTATTCTCCAATACAAGTTTCAAGTCCATTTCCTACTAATGATTTTTGCGCAACCACAGCCACTTGATTCTGTATTAAGGGAGGTCAAATATATTAGTTTGGTACTTATATATCTTGATCCTTTTTCTTTGACATCCCTCGTCTGGCTTGCTTGAGGTGTGTCAATATTTTATTTAACATGAATGTTTTGTCTTACTGTTCTTCTTATTTGAACATGGCACTGCCATCATGAATCTAGGTTGGTTTAATAAGAGCTGCCCCGTGTGATTTTGTAAATCTGTACTCAAAAGACATTTGTTTTACTATACAACCATGTATTGTTTTTAGTTCTATGACATAATCTAAGATTGGTTCTTGATACGCCTGAATGGTGGGAGTTCTGTATTGCTGGTCCTTAACAGTTTGCTTAGCAATATGGATAAACGAAAATAACTTGCATCAAAATGTATTTTTGGTGGAGTTTATTTCATTGCTTTTATGATTCTTTTTCATGCAACTTGATGCGAAGATCTGTTCTGGTGTTTATTAGTGATTTTTGTAACTTGTATTTTGTTGAAGTTTCTATGTATAATGCTAATAATCAAACATGCTCCCAGAGTTGGAGGAAAGAAAATCCTAGCTATTACCATATCTTCATTTTATTTATTTATTGACATTGTATGTGTAGCCTCTTTCTAGAGTTTGCCTTACAAACTAAAGTTTTCTTTTGTGTTGTGTGAAATTCAGGGTGGATCCACAAAATATCATCTAAGTTCCAGATGGTTGCAAGTTTTTAAGAGTGATCGGGATCGCCGTGATCTTGTGAGTGACTTTAAGCCTTTTATTTAGTAGTCTAAAGCCTCCACATGTGTCATATTTTCCAAATTCAACTGAGTATCCTCTAACCATAAATTTATTTCTTTGTTGATTTTGACATGTAGAAAAAACCATTAGACAGAATAATATGCTTTGTTTAATCTCTTTTTGTGACAGTCATAACTAATAATCTTAATGCCCTGTGCAAGTTTTGTTTAGTGTTCTGGATATCACAGGATATTGGCACAACAATTTGTATTTGTATTTTTGGGTTTGCTGAAAGAGGAATGTACCATGTGTAATATAATAAATCTGAAAAATTTTCCAGTTCACAGTTCTCAACATGTTTTATGTTCATTTCCAATTTATAGATATTTTTGTGCTAATATTTTATCAATGATTGTATCATGCAAGGGCATCATATCAATCTGTACATGCATAATAATATGCTTTAATCACAATAGTTCTCAAGGTCTTGTCTATGGAGTGTGCACTTGTGTTATTACTTAGTTAAAGGGGTTATATTAGGAGTAGAGAAGTATTTTTGTTGGATAATTCTAATTCTTAATATGGATTATAACTACAAAAGATGGTACTGACTTGGGTGCTTCTCATTCACTTGGAGATGATCTACAGTCCATAAGAAACCTTTTCTGTCCAATTAAAAGGCTAATCCTGCTGTAAAACTGGTACTTTCTGCTGATAATCTTGTACTGCAACCTCTTCAGTTTGTATGTTAATGTGAAGAATTGCTACTTTATTTGTAATCTTTCTTATTTGTCAGTGTGCTTAGATATGTACTACTCTGGGCTCCTGTCATCTGACTATGTAGGTGGTATGCCTCTAAATTTTGCTCATTTTCCATTTGTCTAATGTTTTGAAAAGGTAACCTGTGGGTGTGCAGCTGGAGTTGCTGCTGCTTTTAGAGCTCCAGTTGGTGGTGTATTATTTGCATTGGAAGAAGTTACATCTTGGTAAGATAATTTTGTTCTTGATTGCATAATTAATATTGGGATTAGAGGGTATGCTGGGAAGGGTAAAAAGGTGCCTTTTCTTGATCAATTTATATCTCTTGACACATTTTTGTATGCATGGTTCAAAGAGCTTTAGTTTCTTTGGAAATGTGCTACTTTTTATGCTGTGAAATATTCAACTCTAGAAATGTTTCAGATTTATAAATTTATATATGGGAGACCCTTTAAATTGATTTGCATTATACAATTGAAGGTGGAGGAGTCAACTTATGTGGCGTGTCTTCTTTACTTCTGCTGTTGTGGCTGTTGTGGTGCGTACTGCAATGGGGTGGTGTAAGAGTGGAAAATGTGGACATTTTGGCTCTGGTGGCTTCATAATCTGGGATATATCAGGGTTAGAATCTAAACTTACTTGACTCTTCTGTATTCATCTCTGCCTTGAGCTTTTTCTTTTTTTCTAAGTGATCTTATTTTCAGTGCTCAAGAGGACTACTCTTTTGAGGAGATGCTGCCAATGGCAATTATTGGAGTTATTGGAGGTCTACTAGGTAAGTTTTGCGAAGATGGTTTACATAGAAATTTTCTTCATCAAGTTTTTGGTTTAATTTTTGTCTTTTTGGCAGGAGCCCTGTTTAACCAACTTACTCGTTATATATGTTATTGGCGCCGAAATCATTTACACAAGAAAGGGAACCGAGTCAAGGTAGTGTTCTGAGGAACAATTATGGAAATTACATGTTCTATGTGCTTATGTTCTTTTCTTCCTATATTTATTGTTATCTAATGATTATATCTTACCCATCACCTCTCCCAAAACAAAAACAAAAAAATCCTTGCAGATTATTGAAGCATGCCTTGTCTCCCTGATAACCTCATTTATTTCCTTTGGATTACCACTTTTAAGAAAATGCAGTCCATGTCCTGATTCGGATCCTGATTCTGGTATAGAATGCCCAAGGCCACCTGGAATGTATGGGAATTATGTAAATGTAAGTTCTGATACTGGTTTTTGTTCCTTTTGGATTACTTTTAAGGTTTTTTTTTACAGTTGATTATCTATCTGACATGTAATTTTGAAGTTCTATCACATGCCCAACATAAACTCCATTTATTTTACTAAATTACTATCATAATTTTTTCAGTTATCTTAAACTTGAATAGATTGTGTGTTCTTGTGATTTTGAAAAGAAAAATAGATTATTATACCCACTTATATATCAAAATAAATTTGTGGTTAGAATTTGGACCCTAAACCATGAATGGTGTGACGTTGCTGACTCTAAATGCATGTGCAAGTGTTACATGTTCCCTGTTTTTTAGTAATACCAGAGATTTTCTCCCTCTTATTATTTTAATAGAACCCCTACTTCAATCAATATTCTTATAACCTAATTGTAGATCCTTTCATATGATGAAATTTGTTGTTGCAGATAATGAGAACTTTTTGTTTTATTTTTTTTCTTCCTTCTTAAAGTTTTGAATGTCAACCCTTGTCTTTTTGGTGGGTACTTTTAATTTTTAACCTTAAGATATATGTTGTGGAGTCTTGATGTAGCTTTCACATGTTCTTATCTTAATTTTTTTCCATTTTCAGTTTTATTGCAGTAAGGATAATGAATACAATGACCTTGCAACTATATTCTTCAATACTCAGGTTTTTCTTTATTTTCGGAAAGTCTATTCTTTCATTTACATGGCTACATTAGCACGGTGCCTCTATGGTTTCAGTTTACTGGAATTTGTCTTTGTTGGTACAGGATGATGCCATAAGGAATTTGTTCAGTGCAAAAACAATTCATGAGTACAGTGCCCAAAGTTTGTTGACCTTTTTGGTACTGCATTTACTAGCTTACTGCATAGTCTTTTGAACAGATATACTGCTTATGCACTACACTGTTTTCTCTTAATTACTTTACAGCATCTTATTCTGATTAACTATGTTGCATACTTGCATATACATCAGTTGAGCCAGGACTTCCAACTAACATTTGAATTAAACTTTTGAAGTTCTCATAATGTGCAAAGATATTGTTGCTGTTTTGGTGCTTGAAATTATGCTTAATGCAAGTTTTTCCTTCTTTTAATGAACTGCAGGTTATGTTTTATACCCTAGCTGTGGTGACATTTGGTACTGCAGTCCCAGCTGGTCAATTTGTTCCCGGAATAATGATAGGATCAACTTATGGACGTCTAGTTGGCATGTTTGTTGTTAACTTTTACAAGAAGCTCAACATCGAAGAGGGAACGTGAGTATCATGATCATTTCATCCTGTGGAATTTTTATATCAGATTCATATTTTTTGCGACTCGAGCTTCAGAATTCTTCTTTCTTGAGATTGGTCTATGAGTGGATGAGGGCCTTAAATTGGTTATTTATTTCTTCTTTGTTGAAAATTTCCAGTTCTTCAATTGAAAGCCATAACTTTAGGCATTACACTTGTATATGTAGGTTTGACCAACATTTTGTGTTTAAAGATCTAATGAACAGAAGCTCTATCCACTGTCTGAATTTTATAAATGCTAGTTTAACCATGGAAAACTTCCCTGAAGCTCCGGAAAATAGGTCTCCCTGTTAATACTATGTACTTGTGCGGCTCTGCCAACAATTAGTTAGAAAATGCTATATCTGATTTTTGTATTCCTTTTTGCGGTTCCATTGTAATTTAATGATTGGGAAATAGATTTGGTGGCGGCTTTTACTCATATTTTGAAGTCTAATATTCCACTTAGTTAGGGTGGGGACCAGATGAGGTGGAAGCTAAGGAAGAATGGGGATTTTGAGATTTGGTCTTTCTATAGTGTGTTGAGGTGGCCTTCTTCTATTGTCTTTCCTTGGAAAGCTATTTTCGGGGTCAAGGCCCCCAAAAGAGTTTCTTTCTTTGTTTGGACAACGGCTTTGGGGAAGATCCTCACTGCAGACAATTTGAGGAAAAGCAGTTATTCCATTGTGGATTGGTGCTGCATGTGCCGATGTGATGGGGAATTTGTTAACCATCTTCTAATCCATTGTGGGGTGGCGCATCAGTTGTGGAGCTTTGTTTTTAGATCTTTTGGGGTTGCTTGGGTGCTTCTTGAGATGTTTGATGGGTGTATTTGGAGGGACTGGAATAGGTGCACATTTGAGGATATGAAGTGGCCAGGGGCATCTCCTAGCGTCTTTCACAGGGACTTTATTTGATTGGTCTCGGGATTGGGGACTCATATCTAGTGATTCCATCCGATGTTTATAGACTCCCTTATTTCTTTTATATAGTTTTTTTGTCCTTTTCTTTTCTTCTTTATTATTTGATGTACTCTTCTGACTGCTGCATGTTCTTTTTACATGTAGCAGTCCCTTTTTAATGACATTTTGTCTTTACCTATATGAAAAAACATTTCTATGTAACACACAATTATGTGCCCTCTTTTCTGTTTCTCCGTGTTATAGTCAATACATATGCTGCTATTACCTCCATATGAACCTTTTCTATCGCTGCTTCTATTTTCATGATCACGTGCTTTGCTTAAGACTGTTTTCCGTTAGATTGCCAGCATATACAATTTGCTACATGCTGCCTTCATTCTTGTTCCTGATGTGCTTTTTCTTGGACTTTTTAGATATGCTCTACTGGGAGCTGCTTCTTTTCTCGGAGGTTCAATGCGGATGACAGTCTCTCTTTGTGTCATTATGGTTGAGATCACAAATAACTTGAAACTTTTACCTCTGATCATGCTTGTTCTTCTAATTTCAAAGGTATTGTTTTTAGGGTTTGTCATTTTACTAATAGTTGTGTTATGAAATGTACTTAGTCTTTTCCCATGGCAGGCTGTTGGTGATGCTTTTAATGAAGGCCTATATGAGGAACAAGCACAACTGAGGGGCATTCCATTACTGGAATCTAGACCTAAGTACCAGATGCGTAAAATGGCAGCTAAAGAGGCCTGTGGACAAAGGGTGAATGTCACTTATAATTTCAAATTTTCCATTAATTATTGATTTTGAATGAGGATATGTCTAGTGTCAAGACAGACATGAGTTTTCCCAACAGCAGCCTTCATAAATGTAGACGTTAGGATGTTGACACATGTAATGTGTATAGGTGTAAAAAATTATTGTATTCTGGCCCAACTAATTTTTTTGATTGGTATTTTGGCCTAAGTAAATTGGAATATGCCTACCTGAAATAGGCCATGCAGAACCTAGGGTCATGGTTCACATAATTTGACTGAGGCTTTCAGAGGAAGAAAACCCTGCTGGCTTTCAATTAATGAAAAAAGAAAAAAAAGAAAAAAAGAAAAAAGAAAGAAAGATAAAATGGTCTTATTTGTGGAAGATTTGCATTTGCTGTTGTGCTATAATATAATCATATTAGTACAATAGAATAGGAAGACAAAAAATGGAGAAGCTTTTGGTAAAAGATTGCAAATGATTTCTCTCCATACTGAAAAGGAAAATTTAGAAACTATTAAAAAATTTGGAAACTAATAACAAAAAATAGGGGGAAAATAGCACCTCCAATATCAAATGTTATGCTCATTATCTTTTCAAATCAAGAGGTGTACCTTCTGATGAACATGCATATATAATATGGTGGTGGATATATTTCTTTTTCCTGCTATTTGGCTTTGGGTGCATTATATTGTTTTTTTTTTTTTTCTTCTTCTACTTGCATTGTGCATGCCATCATAAATTCACTAAGCACTTTCTTTCCCAACTTTGAAGGTGGTCTCCTTCCCTCGTGTTGTTAAGGTTGCAGATGTAGTTTCTATTTTGCAGAGCAACAAACATAATGGTTTTCCTGTAAGCTTAACTCTACTTTGCTTTTAATTCTAATTTTAATGGTGTTCTAGCCCATTTCTTAAGTACTTTATCATACTTCAACCTACCCAGGTGATTGATCACACAAGAAATGGGGAAACGCTTGTCATCGGACTTATGCTTCGCAGGTATAGCATATTGAGTTGGTTTTCTTTCTGTATGTATGATATCATTTATTAAAAGCAGAAGCATGTATTTGCACTCCATTTGTTTCAGTGGAAAACATTTTGTGAAGATAGTTTTCTGCATTTTCCTGTATTTCGTGTCAAAATAAAAATGTCAAAGGAAAAAACTATCTTTGGTCAATGGAAAATCCTATTAAATATATAATATATTTTTAGAGATTGTTTTATACTTAAATTTTCCTAAAAACAATTCTATCTCAAGCCATACTAAATAAAGCAAGTTAAGAGGCAATATGGAAACTATTGAAAACAGCTATATCTCATTTTTAAAGACGGTATTAAACATGGAAAATTATTAGGTACTTCCGGAGTACTATAAATGCGTACTCCCTCCTCTCACATGAATGGTGGGTCCTACCGTGAATTTAATTAGTGGGACCCACCATTCATGTGAAAGGAGGGAGTATGCATTTATGATACTTCCAGAGTACACAATAATTTCCCATTAAACATAGGAAAATAAGATAGTTTTCCAAAAATTATTTTTAAAAAATGACTTGTTTTAGAAATTGTTAATGTCAAAACAAATGGATCATTAGTGTAAAAAAAATAACTTTTTTAGTATTTGGTTCATGATGCAGTCATATGTTGGTACTTCTTCAGTCAAAGGTAGATTTCCAGCACAGTCCTTTGCCCAGTGATACAAGAGCTGGATCCAGGCCTACAAGGTAATTGGCAGTTTCATACTACAGTTAAGTCTTGCCTTATCTTCACTTCTCTATAAGATTTTGATTGTTCCTCTAAACTCCAGGCACACTCCGAGTGAATTTGTCAAACCTGTTTCCAGTAAAGGATTAACTTTGGATGATATACATCTTAGTCCTGATGACTTGGAAATGTACATAGATCTTGCCCCATTTTTGAATCCATCTCCATACATTGTCCCTGAAGATATGTCTCTGACAAAGGTGATAATATGTCTTTACATGTAGGATTATGTTTGTATGCATGTGTCCTGTCTGTCTGTCTGTCTCTAATCTTGTCAAATAAACATTGCATCTTCTTGCTTGTACAGGTATATAATCTTTTCCGCCAACTAGGTTTGAGACATATATTTGTTGTCCCTCGTCCATCTCGTGTGATTGGTCTGATAACCCGGAGGGATTTGTTGATTGAGGTATTGCTACTGTCCTTAACCTTTCTATATATTGAGATTGTATAGACTATATAGTAATCGACATTTGATGGTTTTCATCACAGGATAATGAGGAATCAGCTACAGTGGAGCTCCAATCGACCAGTGTAAGGTCTCTATAATGCTTTGCTTAGATATACCAACTTTGATACTCTGCGATGGAGAATCTGAACTTAATCTGTAGAGCCAGTCTAGTACTTTTTTGTGGACTTATGACTTGAGAATCAATTTTCAAATGGTAACTCTTTCTTTAATGGTGCTTAGCACATAGGATTCAGAGATGTCTATCAGCATGTGATTTTTTACTCTGCAAAAAATTCTTCCTATGTTGATTTTGATGTTCCTTTAAACTTAACAGTAATTACATGCCAGTTTTTGTCTGTTTTGATGAGTGTATTACAGTCACCCCCTATATGTTGAATTTATTTATTTATTTGATAATTATATATTGAATTTATTGGACTAATGGTAATTTATTTATTTTCTTCTGTCTTGGTTATTGACCAATTACTTTATTAGAGAAGGGTGATTAGAAGTCCATCTCAAATGAAGAGACGGCTAGTTGCACACATGAATTGGAAATTGAAAACCAACTTTGGCTGTTTGGTGTACTGCGTGACCCTCTATTTCAATAAAATATTGCATGTTACTCATTTCATTTTGTAGAATATATGGTACATTTTAATGGGAGTGAAAGCTTCCATTTTGATTAGAGCTTTACTTTTGGAATTCTTTCCAGATCTTGAACATGTCAAAATTATATTTCTTTCATGCCTACGGGTTCAATAATCAAGTTAAATTTTTAAGTCATCCTTTGGCCATGTACTAGCAATCTGGTCTTTGACTGAGCCATCTGTTTTCCTTATAGACAACTTATTCTGTCATTGTATTACTTGCAGAACTTAGTGCCTATATTATCAAATGTGAAGCAATACGTTTTCATTTATTTTTTATTTTCAACTTGTTAATCCTGTCCATAAACATCTGATTGCAGAGCACGGCATCATGATAGAAGAGTATCTATGGGGAATGGGGATGCAGAACTCCCACTTCTCAATGGTCTTCTGGTCCAAGGTCATACATCCAGCTGATGTTGCTGTCCTATCTTCCTTGAAGATTCATTCATTCTGCTTACTACAATTCTTTCCTGAATCTAATTCTTTCTTCTATTTTGTAATCATAAATGTACCAAGCTTATAGGTTTAGAATTGACAATTAATTACTCCCCCTTTGATTGAATGTTGTCGGCTTGTCGCTGTAGAAAAAGGGCGCCCGGGGAGGTGGGGGTGTCATTGACCACACCCATCTAAATTTTGTATCATATACAACTGAGAAAAATAATCATATGATAGATTAGTGGAGCAAAGTAAATGGTGCCCTACCGGGTTTTTATTTATTTTTTGACCTACCGAACAAAACGCATAAACTTGACTTAAGTTGAGCTTCTAATTCAAATCAAACCAAAATAACAACAAAAACTAGAACCTTCTTTTGTTTTTCTTTTTTCATCTTCTTACGAAATGCCACTTCCACGAACAATCTAAGCTTTTCAAAATCCCCAATATCTTTATATGTTAAAAAAAAAAAAAATTTATTATAACCCTCTGCATAATAGCTCTTAGTATACAAATGTTAGAATTAGGTTTTTTCTCACCGGTGATCTTACACAAGAAAAACCGATCACCCAAACAAGTCCAGCACAAAAAAACTCACTAAGAAGAAACCCTAATTTCAATATCCCAAATCCAAATAAATACAAATTAAATGAACATTTATTTAAAACTAGAGTTTGCTGTTTGCATAAATAAGATATATAGAGTGTTGACAGTGGAAAAATAAGCGGGATTTTAATGCAAAAATAATGGAAAATTATATTTTTCCACTCTAAACTTCTCTTTTATAATGTCTCTCCAACTCCCAACCTATCAATTTGAGAGAATTGTATCAAACTACACCTGGCGGAAATGGGATGTAATGATAAAATTACTCATTATCTCATTTAATGCCATATTTAGATAGCAGAGTGAACATTAATATAATTTATATGTTATATATTGTAGGGTTAAGAACCCAAATCATATATTGGGTCTTGAGCCTTGACCGAGAGCGTGAGTAGTCTGAGGACGAATGAATGGTAATGAATGGTTCAAACTTAGGACTTAATGAGCAAGATACAAATGGAAAGGTGATCCGAGGAGGAATATCTCCTCGGATAAGCTAAACACAGATTAGATATAGATCCTAATGATCAAAGTGACCTTCCAGGAAGCTCTAGTAATAGTGACGTGCATCATAAACGTACAAGAAAGATGGGAGCCCAAAAATATCTAAGAGAAAGTTGCTACCATCACATTGAATATTCTGTAGCTAACTCTCTGGCTGCATTAATGAGAAAGTGATCTCTGAACAGTACTTTTTCAGCCTTACAACCACTCCCAAAGACTTCTAGAGGAGGCTGATGGGACAAGTATCAGCATAAACCATCAACTGTCCACGTGTAGGGTAAAGATAAAGGAAGAGATGTTGTATAAATGAGAGTAGAGACCTCAGAGGAAGAGGATCGGAAAAATAGAGAAAGAATACTGTAGCAATCAAAATTGTACTTGTACTCTGTTTAGTTGATTTATATGAAAAATTACCTCCTTGGACAAGAAGTTCATTTATATCAGTACCTCTTATTTGTGCTTGATTGTCATCTAATTTCATATTAACCGTTGTCAAATTCATTAGGACCTAGTTCTTTAATCTACTCTCTACAAATTTATTGTACTGAGCTTACTTGGCCAATATACCACACACTTTGGGCTTGGATTGCAAAACGTGTCTCTACATATATAAATATATATTAATAGGTGTGGTGTGGTTTTTGTGGTTTTTTGAAATCAAAACCACAAACCACACATCACTTGTAGTTGCAATTCAGTTTTTGCATATTCACCGTAGTTAGCAGTGCGGTGACCATATTATATAGTTGATTTAAGCGTAGTCACCATAGTTTTCTATACAGCTCTAGTATGGAGAATCGAGTTCTTACATCCTAATTTCATAATTAAATGAGTGGTTTAAATTCATATTTCCGACAAAAAGTACATGTAATTCCGACAAAAAGTACATGTAATTCCGACATAACTTTTTCTTTTTCTATTAGAAATGTTACAATCTTTTTTTCTTTTTCTTTTTTTTTGAGAAATAAATGTTACAATCCTTGATGAACCATTTTTGACCGAAGAGATTTGTTGTCAACCGTCAAAACTATTTTTTTGGCAGCTCTTATTATTTGTTAGAAATTTTTGTTGAAGACGACAATTTTTTTGTAGTGTATCAATAGTAGTTTAAATGGATATCGAAATAATGTAGTTAGAATATATTTAAATGTTAATCACATAACAAAATCCAAATGCATGAATAGTTAGAATTTTAAAAACTACATGATAGAGTTACCATAAAAATTCTAGAAGATCAAATCTCATAGATGCTGAAATAATTGCAAACAAAATGTGATGCTAGTCACAATTGGAACCACACTTATAATAGTGGATCTATTGTGTGGAATGTTCAGTCCTCCTCGTTCAAATTTTTTTTTATATTTTAAAAATCAATAATTTACCCGTCAAAGTTTCAAACTCAATTTCAAATACTACACTTGTCTACTAGGCATATACATCAAAATAGAAATAAGCCTTCCCATACAAATCATCTATGCATTTACCAGTTCATCAATTGTCAATGGTTCAATCACAATTTTGGTACAATTAACCTGGGTTTGGGTAAGAATGAAAAATTAAAGTTATTTCATTATTCAGTTTATTTTTACTATTATTCATGGGTCCCACTGCACTTTTTGGTACTATTTACAGGCTCTATTGTACTATTTCAACTAATTTTTATTTTTATCTACAGTACTTTTAGCAATAATTTTTCAGTTTCAGCAAAATAAGCAGTATCCAAACACACCCTTAACGAAACATTCTATGAATCTTCAATATATGTTTGTATATGATCTATTCAATAAAAGTCACAATACTTTTACATTCTATATAATTCCCTCCAAAAAAAAAAAAAACAAAACAAAATTCTCAAAAAGGCCGCAAAACCCAAAGTAAGACACTCCTGATTAGGCAGAGCCAGAAGCAAAAAGTGCAAGAAATGCCATAGCAAACCCAAGCATACCAAAACCACCCTTGAGAGTATTCAATGGAGGAGCAGCGTTACTAGGAGAAGGAGCAAGTACAGAAGGAGCTGAAGGAGACTTAGGAGTGACCAATGCAGATGGAGTTAAAGCAGTACTTGAAATATTGCGAAGCACATTAATGTCAACCTTCTGTCCAGATTGACAGTGGCCAGGTACACCACAGAAAAAGAAGTGGTGACCACGAGTGGTGATAGTAATGGAGTCATTTCCAGTGGTATAAGTGGCCATAGGTGCTGATGTATTACATGTCTTGTACATTGCATGTGTTACTCGCATCACATTGTGAAATTGTGCATTGTACTCAAAACCTGATACAAAATCAATAGAAAATATACCCCCAAAAAAAAAAAATTGTTACATTTAAACACCAAAAGCTCAGCTATTATAAGAACTTTGTAATAAAATTAATAATAACTTTAGCGCATTTTCCAATTGACAAATGTAAAACTCTTGCTTTAAGGATCCTTACTTGTGTAGATGCTTGAATTTCTTTGAGAATGTCAATTTAGATTTTACGATAGGCCTTTAATAAAAGAGTCCATAGTGTCTTTAGGGTATTAGTTAATGGAAAATTATTAGGTACTTTCGGAGTACCCATAAATGCATAGTCTCTCCTCTCACATGAATGATACGTCTCACCATAAATTTAATTAATGGGACTCATCATTCATGTAAAAAGAAGAAATACATATTTATGGTACTCTGAGAGTACCTAATAATTTTCCTTAGTTAACAATCCATTTTAGGAAAGTTTTGACACAATTTTTATAGAAAATGAAAAAAATTGTCAAAATATTAATTACTTTTTTATTTTTTCTTTTCTCAGAAATTTTTTTTTAAATAGATTATTAACCATTAGTTAGTATTTCTCATAATAAAAATCCATTTTCTATCGTACAAGTGTCCCAATTGTAGCACTTTTTTCAGTACAATTGCAGAGACAAACAAGTTAATATGGTGAAAAATGAAAGACGGTGGTGGTGGGCCGGTGGCGGTGGTGGTGGGTCACTCAATAAGTAATAATTGTATTCAAAAGTGGAAGCTAGCTATCATCATGAAAGTATGGACGAGTTGGTGGAAACAAACTGCCTATGCATGTGGGGTCCAAGATGCCCATGCAGTATATGGCAGACCCCATCATGAAACCCAAACAAAAGCTTGATCATTGATGTCGTATTATTGTGATTGTTAGTGTTAGCCATACGATGATGGACACGTGTCAATTGTGATGCAATTACTCTCCTCCTTTTTTAACGAGGAAACCACCATTAGACATGTTGGCTAGACTATGCCTAGTAGTGCCTACACTCTATATTTTAGGCAGTGGCTGGAGCACTCACTAATAGATTGAGGTCACTTTAAGCTAAAGCAAAATACAACCATGGAAAGAGACAATGTTCTTTCAAGAGATTTGGACAAAAAAAGAAGAAGTAATGGAAAGTAATTAACAACAATGTTGTACTTACTATTTCAGCAATTGTAAAAAAACTTGTTTAACACTTATTTTGAGAAAAATCAGGGCACAAGCTACTAGATAGAGAGAAATTTCACACCAAGAAAACATTTTTTTTTAATCTTATACCATAAATTTTCGTTTGTGGGGAAGAAAGCTGAAGACTTGATAAGACAAAAATGAACATCCAACTATCAGAGGAACTAGCAAGACCCAATTCCCACAAACTACAAAGAACCCAACATGAAAAGAGAATTCAACAATGAATTATGAAGAAAAAGAAAAAACTTACGGATAATGTCACCCACTTCAAAGGTCTTAATAGCAGCCCACTGCTTGTAGTTTACGTTACCAATGGTGGTCCAACCTGCAGAGTCCCCAACCTTGTACACAGCTGCATTGGACACATGGACAAAGGCCATCACCATGAACAGAACAAAGACTCTCTCCACCAAAGCCATTGGTATGTTTTGTAGGCTCTGGAAGAAAGGGACTGACTATTTGTTCTTTAGGTCGAGGTTGGGTTGTGAGAGTTGGAGATGCTGTGTGTTTATAAATCTTTTGGACCTCCTGGCTTTGTAGGATGGTGGTTGGAACATTTAAGGAAGTCACTTTGGAGTTTGGTGACTTGGTCCCCTATACTTTTTTGTTTATTATAAAGAACACCTGTTTTAGTGAAAAACAGACTATAGGCTGTGGCCCAATGGCTGGGTCCTAATTTGAAAATTTTGAGCAACTCTTTTGGAGCATTCATCCTTTTTGTTTTTATTTTGTTTGGTGAAATAATAATTTTCCCGTCAAAACAGAGTGATATCACTGTCACCTAACAAACTACACAATTCAATTTACAAAATCTGAATGCTTGTGAACTTTCAAATATAGCATAAGGTTTTGTTATTTAATTTTCCATTACAGTCATGATTCAGTCTATAGAATTTGCACTTCATTCTTCACTTTTCCATTGGGTACTCCTCACTTTTCTTTTCTTTTTTTCTTTTTTGTTACTGGGTTTTTGGTTGATTGACTAATATATTTCATGTTCTTAATTATGGTCAGTAATTCGCTTATGTTTGAAAGGCTTTTTATTTTTATTATTTATTATTTTTTATTATTATTTTTTTTTTTTTTGAAGTGGAGAGAGATTCAAACCTTAAACATCTCCATTTGAAAATAAGAAAGTGACAGTTAACCTAAAAATCATTGGCGTGCTTGGGAGTTAATGAAAAGATGAAATGGAATGAAATAATAATAAATATGGTGTATTTTTCTACTATATTTGAAATAAATTAGTATGTCACCTTCATTTCATTGAAGTAATGAGTATACCATCAAAATACGAGAATGAATGTTTAAAAGGGAATAGAATAGAATGGAAATTCTCTCTAACTATTCAATTTCTTCTCACCAAACTACCAAATCAAGGACTAGATGGATTGTCATTTAAAGATCCATTCCATTCCCTTTGTCCTTCTCAAGCAAATGGTCAATGATATTACATAAGTCCAATGGGCTACAAGCCCATTGTAATATACTTGTATGGTACTCATATTACTTGCCTTAACACTCATATAACTACCTGTATAAAGATAGTCACTTATACAATTTTATATACATTAATGTAGTGAGAATTCCTTCTCAATTCTAACATGGTATCAAAACTCCCCATTCTAACAGAGTTTAGTAATCAAGAGATATGATGTTACATTTTCAATTTAAAATGAAGCTCAAAGAACTAGTTCAATTCCCTTCCTCTTTCTCCCATTAAGATTGGGCAAAACAAAGAGAAATAAATGAAATTTGTATCTCTGAGGAGTATTTTTGTTTAGGGTTAATTTTTTAGCGATTCTTTTTCTATCTTTTACTTGAAGAATCAATTAATATAAACTTTTACGGCTTCTAGCTACTACCACTACAAAAAGATTGAGATCTAAGTGAAAAGGACTAAATTCATTGATTATGAGTGTTCATATTAATGAGAATGAAGTATCCATATTTGGTACTATAATATTATTGTAGTTGTCTTTAAGCACTCGTGCTGTTTGCATTGTCATTATGTACTTTTTTTGGGCCATGGTTGAAGGACTTGAAAGCAAAGAATGTTTGGGGGTATTGGTTTGGTGGGGTGTGCATCCTTCTTCAATAGAAAATTATTGGCAATGCCATGATGACATTGCCTACCACTAAAATTTCATTTTGGTTGAGCTGAATTGCTTTATACAAGGGAGAAGTATAAACTTGCTCAATACACTCATCTATTGGAAGTTACATGGACTTGCGTATCAAATCTGCATTTTATATTGCAATTTGATACTGCTAGTGCTGGTGCTAGTTCTCTTACCTGTTAGACATATAAATGGTCTTTAAATTTTGAACTAAATGTTAGATTTGAATTCACATATGTGATTTAGTAATTGCACATCTTATTGCTTCCAAAAAGCTTAGGAGTTAGGAATCACAAGTTGAAGAAGAAACTGTGAAAAAACCAATAATCATTTTTATCTTTTTTTGTAGAAAAAGAATCTTAAAAACATATTTGATACAAGGATTATAAAAACCAGAGAAAGGAATACATTCCTAAAGCTTCTAAAACCATAGCAAAAAGTAATAGTAGAAAATAATATATTGCCATTGTCTACGTTCTAGTAATGGAATTTCCAAATATACTTATAGCTGTGAAGAAGGATCAAATCCATTATGGACCCCATTTTTCTTTTCACCATTGGTAACTGCTGCAACATTGTCATAATCGTCATCATCCATAAATCTCTTCCATAACCAGTGCCTTTTCCACACTCTCTCAGTCATCTCTTCAATTGGGATATTCTTTGTCTCCGGGAGCAGAAATAGAACAAAGACTGACATGATGAAAACCCAGCCAGAGAAGAACAAAAAGATGCCAAACTTGAAATGGCAGAGCATTGAGAGGAAAGCTTGTGCTATAACAAAAGTGAAGACCAAGTTGACACACACAGTCACACTCTGTCCTGCTGAACGAGTCTCTAGTGGGAATGTCTCACTAGGGATGAGCCACCCTAGAGGTCCCCAAGACCATGCAAAAGATGATACAAATGTGCACACCAGAACAACAACAAGGACTGCAAAACCTTTGCCAAGGTTATCAGAATGGTCCTTAACCTTAATTCCTAGAATGATTGCTATCACCACTTGAGAAAAGAACATTTGGACGCCAGCTTCCAATAAGAGCATTCGACGCCCCACTTTGTCCACTGAGTAGATAGACACAATGGTGGAGAGGACATTAACAGCTCCTGTTATCACAGATGAGTATAGGGATGCATCACCACCAAATCCAAGAGTGTTGAATAGCACTGGAGCATAAAACATGATTGCGTTGATGCCAGTGAATTGCTGGAAGATCTGTTGCAATTAAACATTCAAATAAGAGAACATTAATTAGTAGGACACGTAAATATAATTCATGTTGCAATGTAACTTAGGTTCTACGATTAAAATCAATCACATGATTACAATAACCAATGAACTTATGAACCACATGATTGAATACTCGGGAGAATTGGTCAATGCAATCATGCGACTGACTTTTAAATTTTAATTGAGAAATTTTTAGTATGACATTTAAGTAACTGTACCGAAGTTCTACTTGAAATTAAATATACATGTACAATACATAATTTAAAGTGAGAAATGGGAGCTGACCTGCAAAGCTACTGCAATGATAAGCTGGGGACGATTTTTACGCTGGAGGAGATTCCTGAAGGGGTGCTTGACTGCTTTAGCCACACGGCTTGCCTCAACAAGCTCCAAGTATTCAGGTTCGACGTTGTCAGTGCCTCGGATTCTTTTAAGCACAGCTTTTCCTTCATCCAAGTGACCACGTTCTATGAGACTGTTAGGAGTATCTACCACGAAGAGAGCCCCCACGGTTAGGAGTAATGCAGGAATGCCAGCCAGACCCAGTGACAGTCTCCAACCCCAACCCCCTTTGATTCTGTAGTTGCATATATATATGGAAAAACATTAAATGAGTGTTGCATGGAAAAACATTTGGAAGCAAAACATCATATAAAAAAATGTTGGTATAAATTATTAAGGGTTCAGTTCTGTCTCCCTTTGAATTGTTGCGCACAAAAATTGCACATACAAAATTACAAATTCATCTTCTAAAAGGAGACCATTTGGGAAGTTATGGACTAATTGTCACATAAGTAAATGCACGGCAATGAGAATAGAGTATGGGATATAAGGCATTACAAAAACGAGCATTTCTAAATGCAAATTAAAGCCATTTTAAGGTTTTTTTTAAAAAAAAAATTATCATTAGTAATCATTTTAAAGTTAATTTACTACCATAAATGTTTAGCCACATACTCAAGTTATATACCTATTCCGTATACCAAGAATAATGAAACTATTCCTATACTATAATTTTGTCTGACAAGTCAATTAATGGTATATTTGAATATATGGGGAGTAGATATTTCTAATTAATACGATTCTTGTGCTTACAGCAATGTTTGATGGCTCAATAACTTGACCCTCATGAAAATTAGATTAAACAATCTTTTTAGGAAAGAAATTAGGGGAAAAGTAGTGACCAATCATCAGTGTTAAAGATTATCTAGTTCTATAATTCATCCAAAATACAAGCTTTTGTCCTTAAGGTTCAAAATAAACACACTTCTTTTGATATGTCGGCAGTGCATTCATTGACCATAAGATATTGCAGCTGAAATCTCAATTTCAATGGTCAAGGAATCGTTTTGGTGAGCTAACCGAGGAAGAGAAGTCAAAGTAACCTTCAAATTTGAATTGATTTATTGCATTATTGTCGTTTATTCAATATTGACCATTGATAAGTGATCTAAGCTAAGGGGTACGTGTAGTGTGTACACTCATAACGGCTAAATTATTTGAACAACGGCCAAAGTTGGTTGTTTAAACATAATTTTTATATGTAAAGGAATCTTATTATTTTACTACCAATAATAACTTCATTCTAGGCATAATATAATGTCAAAATCTGGGGCAATATTTTTCTGTTTTTTTATGAATGAGAATTAGACTTACTTGTTTGTGCCGTAATTGACAAGGTTGGCAAAGAGAATGCCGATTGTGACATTGAGTTGAAATAAAATGTTCAATCCTCCTCGTATCCTTGTTGGTGCAATCTCAGAAAGAAACACTGGAACTGCCTGTTACACATTGAAAATGTTGCAACTTATTAGAGCAATAATTTATGAAGAAATTCAACAAATTCACCTGGCCCTTCTTTAGCTTGCACATGCCCTGGACCTTCAATTATAATTTAAGGGTCAACTTGAATTTTTAATTTCATTACTTAAATTAGATTCCTTCTACCTCCTGGCAATTAAAATTTCTACCGAAAACAATTAAATTATATTGGTAGTCCAAGCATGTTTGTGAATACATGACAACTTGCATTTTTATTTATTTATTTTTCAAATTTTAAGAATGGTATCGCACTACTAATAAAGCAATTATTTGTCATAGTTCATAACATACATATAATTTGTCACCTACAGAATCAAATTAGGATCAATTTCTACGTGCCCCAGCTATACGGCCTAAGTAGACAGTTGAAGTTAAGGTCCAAATTAATAATCATAAAAGATAAGATTTAGAGTATTCAAAAATACATGCCAAACACAAGCGAAGACAAGAAAGTTAGAAGGAAAAAAAGGGTCCAAAACGTCACGTTATTTCACATAAAAAACCAAGGACTTTACAAAAGAAAATTGATTTCTATAGCATAAAAGGAAGATACAAACAAACTGGGGTTTAGTCTTTGTTTGGACTCGGCTTTCTCAGTATGAATCCAAGAAAATGATATTTATTATGTATTGTTTCTTAAGCAATAGCCACTGGAAAAGATACCACAAAGTCTTTATCTTGACCTCATGTGCTAGAATATATATGTAACATATAAAGCAAAAAAGAGTTGGAAAAACTTGTGGATGATTATGACTTGCGTTTACAAAAAGAAAACATGACTTTCGTAGCTCCTAGCTTATTGATCATGAGCATGTGTTTAATCCAATTGTTGAGGCAGCTCGTGGGTAATTATCCCCACCAAAGCATTGGCCCTCCTTTTCTCTATTGAAACTTTATTTTTCTTCTTTCTTTTTTAATTTTTAATTTTTAATTTTTGTATATATTTCTTCAAAGAAAAGAATTACACAAGACTACAACAGTATTTTTTTTTTTTTGAAGAGAGACTACAACAGTATTAAATAAGCCTGTATTTGACTCCTAACTTCCAAAACTGCCTAACCCACATAAAGTTATTATATATCACCAAGTCATCATCATCATATATATACAATTTAAAGAATATTATGGTTGACACTTGAGAAAATGACGTTGATAATTAAGTCCATATTTTGCCTTGCCCCATGAGCATACCTCCTTCTAAAATTGCCTTGGCATAATTTTTTTTTTTTTTATTTAAAAAATTCCAAGGTTTAGTCCTTAAAGTTTAAAGAGATTATATTTAGTTCTCGATAAACTTAAAATAATTGTTTGTAATCCCTAAAAAAAAAAAATCAATTTAGTACCTGAACAACATAAAAGCAATTGTATTTCATTGTATCTAATGCAACGATGACATGCAAGTTTATGGTAAAAACATACTATACTTTATAATAAAGCTTTATTATATATAACATAGTAAATAGGTTATCAAACAAACCTGATTAGCAAAACCAACTCCACAACCAAGCAAGATTCTACCAACAATGAGCATGGCTAGATCTTGGGCCGCAGCATTAAAAGCAGTCCCAATTAAGAAGAAAACCCCAGCAATCAACATGGTTATCCTACGGCCCAGCTTTCGCGTCGTGTAGGACGCGAAAAACGTCGCCGTTAAACCAGCAAGGTACAACGATGATGTGAACAATTGCAAATTTTGATTATCATATTTGCAGTAATTACTGTCCTCTTCTTTCAGAGTATTCTCATAAACCACTGGGAAAAACTTTTTCAAGAAGTCAGGCATAGAAGTAACACCACCTACATCAAATTAACAATAAAAAAAATTAGTGATAATTGAGAAGGGTATAAATGTAATTTTAGGAAGAACGTGAAAATTGAGCACATGGTACACAGGTTACAGGCTTTTGGTAACAACAAAATTCAATTGGTCATTATGCTCAGATTGAAAAGCAAACAAAAAATGGGTCAACGACCTTCATGATGAATAACTATGTGAAATTCCCAAAATACCCTCTTTCCTTGTTGAGAAAAAAACTATTGCTCTGTTTCCCACTTTGGCGGGAGAGAAAAAAGCTTTTACTTTTGCATCACCCACTTTCTGTATTTAGTCACAGATTCAAAACCCAAAAGATTGGATAAAACATTTTTATTTTTCTTCTTTTTTGGGTAATTAATAAGCTCACCAAACTCTCATGTTAAAGGAAAAAAGAAAAAGTTATCAGATCTTAAATGTGATCTAATTGAGTAAGATCACACCTCAGTCCTCAGAAAGTGGAGGTTTTAAAAAAAAAAAATTTAAAACTAAAAACTCTCACTAAAAACATATACATGATTTTTCATACAAAACAAGAATGAATTGTTTTCTTAAAGTAATCTCTAAAAGAAAAAGCCAAACAAATTAACAAATACAAGTTTTTCATCAGTTATTTTCTTCATACAAAAATAAATATATGTATGTAGGTTACTCATGTAACTGATAGATCTTCATGAAAGTGTCTTTGCTTGGTTCTTGGGAACACCGAGCAAAGCAATTTCTTGTCTCTCAAAAAGCCATATTTTAAGGAAAAAAAAAAGTTCTAATCTCCCTAAACACGTATTCAACAAGATCTAATATTATATATTATATATATGGGACTTTGCAAGAACGCAAAAAATATATAGTTAAATACTCGAAAAGTTTTGTATACCAAAAAAAAAAAAAAAGGGGTATAGTAATAAATGGAAAGGTAATTATAATTACCAGAAACACCAACATCGTAACCAAACATGAGGCCACCGGTGGCGGCCATTATGCAGGAAATGATGACAATAGGTGTGATCTTGGCCTCAAACTCCGTGGCGCCACCACCTGTTGGACCGAATCCTCCGGCCATGGTTGTGTATGTCCGTGTTATATATCAAATGGTTTGTTTTGGACTAATCCAATCAAACAAAGGTTTAGAGAAAAGAAGAAGAAGAATGGAGTTTAGGACTATGGAGTGAAATACGAAATGGACTATTTGTGTGTGTTAATGACAGAGGACTTGTAGCTCTTTATATAGAGGAAAAAGTGAACAGAGAAAGTGGATGATGCTTCCATATTTAGTGGGCACCACCGTTTGATCTTTCGACGTGGCAGTTTCCAATGGGTGACTATATTCTTAGTTGGGGGGCTTGGGGCTGACTAGTCAACCCCCCTTAACTAATTTTCGGTCTTTTTTTTTTTTTTTTTTTTTTTTTTGGGATAACACACAATTATGTTTTTACTATAAGAATAATACGCAAATTTTTTTGAGAGAATTTTTTTTTAATATGTTTAAGTACTACTACTTCAGTTTTTAAATGGTTGGTCCTTTATTTTATTTTATTTTTAGGATGTCCTAAAATGAAGTATTCTAATTTTACAAACTATTGATGTGGTAAGTAATTATTGGTAAATGAAAAAATGATGTTAATTATAAGTATAGATGAAAATCAATAAGAAGCTGATTATATTAATAATTTGTAAAAATATTATAAAATAGTTTTTGTGGCTGTAACATTACTCTTACTTAGGTGCGGTTTGGATACAGATGAAATGGCATTTGCGTTTTCCACGTTTTTTTTTTTTTTTTTCCTGGACACGCGCCTAGCACTGTTCATTGTCCATAAACAGTGATTTTAGGCTTACAAACAATGCCAAACGCGTGAACAGTAACTTTTTATTTTTTTTTTTTTTTTGTTTTCAGTTTTCAATTTTCAACAAAATAAACAGTATCTAATCAGACCCTTAATTTAAAAAGTTAGTATTATTCTTTCATTAAAGTTTAAATTAATAAGGATAATTTTGGAAATTTGTACTTTTTTTATTGATAAATAATGTATTAAATTATATTTCCTTAAAAAGTTGAATTTTCTAAACAAGGCCAATAATTTAGATAGAATGTAGTAGTGATAAGGATTTCTTATAAAAACTTTCCATATTTACACTCTACATTTCTTATCCCATCCTATTTTTTTTAAGTGATGTAATAAATAACTTCATAAATAAATAATCATAATAAATAAGTGTCATAATTATCAACTTTCATATAAATATATTTTTGTTGAAGGGTAAAACCTAAGTACGGTAGCTTTTTTTTTTGGAAAAAGTAAGTAGGGTGCAATACATTAGGTTTTTTTTAATTAAATTTGAACACCTAGTTTTATTCACCAATATAATACAAACAATATTATCATTTCTAAGAATAATTAAATTAATGCAACTGTAGGGACTCAATTTGTAACAACCCCAAGATGGTATTGGGTTCGTACATTAAAGGCCCAAACAATATAATTTGTAGAGCGTGGGTTTGAAAGGCTAGGCCTTGGTCACCAAATAATGGTTGGCCGTTGTTTTCATGATAACATTCATGAGGGAGAACTTGGCGTATCTGACTAGATCTTTTCCCGGTACGGCTTGGGTGGCTCCGATCATTGAACCTCGTTCGAGGAGTTTATGGAGTTTCGTGCTCTTATTATCCTCCTTTTTTAGGACTCCATGGTTCGGGAGACCACTTCCCCCCCCCCTCTCTTGCTTCTCTTTCCTTTTATACTAGCATTTACCCTCCCTCTAGTGTCCACGTGTAAGCTCAACTTTCTGGAGTCGAGACTTATCTTATCAGCCCATATCTAGAGTGATTGGGGGTGGTTGTAAAAGCTGAAGAGCATGGACATGTCAGACGCAAAGTTCTTTATTGCAATATTGACAGCTTTTTACTTGGGCCGCTCCTGCACTGTGCTCGTCCTTTCTTTTAGGGGCTCTATGGGATGCCGAGCATGAGATCGTCCTCGGCCATATCCTTGGGCCTTTTTTGGACTTTCATTGTGCGTTCTCGGCAATATTTCTCCTTGACTCAGGCTTTGGGCCTTAATATAAAACTTAATGTGTTGGATTTTGATTAGAAAACTTAATGCGTTGCATCTAAGATATATAGCACTTATGCTTTGCCATTTGCTTTTTACTTTTTAAGCTATGCTTACTTTTGTTGAATATGATATTACATTTTTGTTGAATATTTTAAAATTCTTTTTTTTCTAAATATCAAAGTTGGTAACTATGATACTTGTTAAGAGGTAACTATTATGATTGTGTTTATTTTTGAAGTCATTTATTATTTCATTTAAAGAAAATATGATGTGGCAATATTCTAACAGGGTGTGTAAGTACAAGAAGTTTTATAAGAAAGACCTTATGGTATTTAAACATATTAAAAATAAGGTAAATTACACTTTCAACCTTTACCTATTCAGTCATTTAAACTTTCCCTCCTTTAACTACTAGGTTATTTCAATTTGCCTCAAATGCATTTTAGTGATTTTATTGTGAAATACTATAAACATCAAAAGATTTCATTATGGATTAACAGTTTAACTAAATTAAGGGGGTATTTGCTAATTTTCATTAGTGAAGGAGGAACATTGCTTGATTTTATAGTTTAGAGGAAAATTGTGCATCACTTCATAAGTTTATAGATAAAAGGGGGAAGTGCTATTTTTTCTTTGTATTTATTGAGAATATGGTATCTTGTAAGTCTCTCCAAAAAAAAATTAAAATAATATAAAATTTGGGAGTAAGATTAGGTACAACTTTTTATTTTTCTGGTTGTATCTTATCGAAGGAGGAAGTAATTTCTGTAATTGTGAAGAATTTTCAAGTTGGTGAGTATATAATTGAGATCATTATCCACTTCTTTTTAGTGTGGTTTTAATTTTTAAATGTACTTTGGAGGAATCTGCTACGAATTTGTATTGCTAAACTCTGGCTTTTTTTAGATTAAATTAATGGTACGTAATTGTGGAAAATTGATGTCGGTTGAAGATAATTGTTATTTATTGGAAAGGAGGTGTGAAACAAATCAACTAATAAAGTCAACCACAAAAGGATTTATGACGTGTACAAAACTATGGCCCAATTATCCATTGTTATTAATTTATGGCAAGAAAATTAAACTGGTACTTAAAAAAAGTGCAGTTTCTGAGACTTTAGGGAAGCTAAGACAATTATGGTCTGTTCAGGAAAAAAAGGTAACCCAACCAATGCCAACTGGTGGCAATGTTTAAGAACATTGTAAGTAGTAATTAAATTATATGACTTTTTTTTGTTTCCCTTTATCTGAGTAGATAAAAGGATAAACACTAAAAAAAACAACACGCTTTTAAGGTTTGTAGGTGGATTCATCAGTTACACGTACACCAACCCACAATAACTTACATCTTACTTATTTCAAACATGGTCATCCAGATAAGATTTTCATTAAAAAAAAAAAATCCTTTTTTGAGAAGCTTCAAAGTTGTAGCTAAGTTGTTACTTTCTAATATTTACAACCAATTATCTAAAATTCAATTTCTCTCTTCCTCAATTACTATTATTATTATTTTTCATAAAACAATTAATTTGGTAATCATCATCATCATCATATATCATTGCCATCCCATTGCCTTGTGTGTGTGTGTGTGTGTTTTGCCTTATTGGAATGGACTTTTTAAGAGTAAAAAAATTGAACCATAATATCATTTTATTATTGACAGAAAACTTTATAATAAATTTAATTACTATAACATTCAGTTGACCTGTCTATTCATCAATTTATTTAAAATTCGACATATTTATTTGTTTAACTTTTTATTCCTTAATAATTCAACACTACAATCGGGAATGGGGATTTGAATCTTGGATAATTCAATTGAAAATACCAATAAGTTTCAATTGAGTTAAAAGGCTCTTGTGTTTATTTGTTGTAAAAATTTTGGTTTCAAACAATTTGGAGCCATATTACTTGAATCTATGATGTAACGATTAAAGAGATTATTCATATGTAGTATTAGTCATATAATTTTTTTAATGAGTCATGTGACTTGTGTAAATAATATTCATAGATAGTCCAAACCATTTGGAGCTTCCTTATCCTTGTTTGCTTAACTTGAGTAAAAGTATAATTATTCTTAAAAATATGTAAGACTTGACATTGTTGTATATAACCAAATAAACTCAACAGATAAATCAAACCAAAACACATGATAATAAAACTATCTATGTTTATTATTCAAATAAGTCACATGACTCATTAAAAACTTCATGTGACTAAAGCTACACATAAATAGTGTTTTTAATTGCCACATCATGTATTGGAACAAAATCACTCCAAACTAGTTTACATCCAAAACTTTTTCCTTATGCTATAATTGTATAAAGTTATCTTCTAACCCATAATCCCATCTATCAAACTTTTTCCTTATGCTATAATTGCATATAGTTATCTTCTAATTCATAATCCCATCTATCTTATAAATTCTTGAATAAAGAAAAAAAAAACTAATGAATATACTGATAAAAAAATGGACAAAAAAAAGTTGATTTACACTAGAGAGCATATACGAATAAATAAGAATGAAAGTTAAAAATAAGAATAAAAAAAATTCTGGGTCAGGTAGTGAAATACAAGTTAATACAAGGAACTATTGCTAGCTACTATTTTTACTTAGGTCAATCAATTAATCTAAAAAAAAAAAAAAAAAACCTTTCCATCAAGCCAAGTTGGGTGATACATTGCAAGTCAGTTCACCACCACTAGAATCAAAAGAAAAGTAACAGCCACCTTTTTTGAGTTACGGTCTCGACTTAGTTGTAATTATGCACTCTAGGAATTTTGGCCCCTCCAAAAAAATGGAATATGCAATGATCGTCAAATTCACATGATTCAATATCCACTTCGGTACAGGAAAATTCATGAGAGGTCAAATAATTTGTGGAAGCTCCAACTCAAACAACACAAATAATTGAGCACTATAACTTTCCAAGTTCCTTTCCAAGAAGCCATCAGTCCATCACTATAACTTTCCTAGAAGAACGTGTAAGTGATTGCCAAGTTTACTGGGAGCTGACAAAAAAATGAACAAGAAAAGACCTTATTGACAGAGAAGTTAAGCAATCATCAAAAAAATATGATCCTTTAGCATTGTTTCCAAATTTCCACCCCTATTCTACCTAAAAGAAAATATTGAGTATGATTCTTCTTTATATTTTTTATTAAAAAAATAATGGAGAGTGCTCTTATTATATAGAATCATGGATATATGATTATATTCCCTATAAACCTAACCCAATTTTAATTGGAAAAAATACTATAGGATTAGTCAAGCAAAATTTATAAGGACATATAAATTCGATATCAAAAGAAAATGCACTTACTATATTAAATTATTAAGTGATGGTCATGCTGATTTGTCGATGACACTATCCAGAATTTAACATGTGTAGAATTAACTATATAATATTAGAGGTGCTCTTACCTTTTTCTTTTTCTTTTTCTTTTTTTTTTAAATATTTTTTTTCCTCTCAATTCTCAAAAATGGGTATTTTTATGTATTATTGAAAATGATTAAAGATTTTAAAAAAAAATATATGAAAATGATTTCAGATTTTTTTTTAATAGGAAATGATTTAAGGTGGCAGGCTGGCAGCTATTTTTTGTTCCATAAACTAGTAGGCCAAGTTGAGCATTCAAAATCTGATAGTTTGGCGTATTATTATAAATTAAAGAACATGTCCTTTGTTTTACACGTGACCTTTCACCTAAAACATGTGATCATCATCTTGTTCTTTTCTGGACAACTGGAGTCTCGATCTCAAACAGAATATGACTTGAAACTCTTCACGCCGACCATTTACAATATGCACTTTTATCATCAATTCATGATTGTAGAGAAATTGAATTCCATTATCCATTCATAATCTATTGAATTCAACCTATTGAAAAAAATAGGGAAAGAAAAAAAAAATGCCAATAAAATATGAGCGTTTTTCTTTTTGATAGCTTTTATGTTAAATGTGTGAAGAAAAAAAATTAAAAGTTATTTTTGTTAAATGAATTAAAAAACAATAATACAAAAAGCAAAGAGTAAAAGGTTTTGAGACAAACAGACAAATATGGGCAGTAATAATATTGATTAAAAGAAGAAATAAAGGTCATAACTCATAAGTAAATTATATGATAATAATTTTTTTTAAGTAAATAACTTGATGATAATACCGTAAGACTTCCTTTTACAATGTATTTGATTTTCACTGACAATTATTTTTTAATATTTTGAACTTGAATTTTCATGTCCTCTTGTTTTTTTTTTTTTTTTAATTATCTTGGATGTGTTCCACTTGCTTTTTGTTTCCTAACTCATCACTATCAAATAAATTTTTTAATATAGAAAATAGTTGAATTTACAACAATTTTTTAAATTCCAAATGGCTGCAAATTCTACCACAACCACCGTCGACTTTTGTTTTCTATTGACCAACTCAGCAACCGTAGATTTTTGTAACTGTACTGAAGTTTACAAATATCATTAATCAATTCACATCAGTATCACACACGTACGTCCACGTATGTCCACACACATATACATGAAGCCAATGTGTGATTTGGACTTTGGAGGCACCAAAATTGACCATATTTTTCAACGTCCAAAAACAACGGTAGCTAGCAATAGCATATTGCACATCGAGTTTGATTATAGAGTTTTGTCCTTTTGGATAAGATGAGAAGAAAACAATCAAACATTGGTACAGAACCTTTTGTCATTCACGAGGAAACTGAACTTTAAAGAAAGAAAAAGGAAAGTATTTATGTATGGACAAGAATGTGCAGGGTTCACACTTCGCAGCCCAAAGGATGGAACTTTCATCGAACTTTGATCTTTATTGTATTTCATGCACAGCACACAATATTTTGAGACGGGTCAAGCCTAGGTAAGCCGCCAAGGCAAAGGATACGTGCGGAGGAGTTGTGATTTCGACTTTCAGGCCCCAAATAAGATGGGGTTTCGACTTTCGTTGGTTGACAAAGAAAAAATTGGAGCAAAAGTATAACCTATCAACAATTTGACACGAAAACCATGCCGAATATTTTTGTAACTCTCTGCATGATAGCTTGTTTCTTGCCACAAGATTTCGCAAAACTAACATATTTCAAGAGCTAAAGGGTTGAGAAATTATTGCACTCACCACCTTGTGCCTTGACCCTTGAATAACCTCACAAGAAATTGACGAATGCTAGCTAGTTGACCAATGGCTATAAGGTCAGAACTGAATTTGTTATGTGTGGCACCACATAAACGAACATGCTCTTGAATGTTTACATGCGTGGCACCTCGCAAATAAACAAAATCACTTTTTTTACCTTACAATTTTTCTTTTTTTGACAGAAAAGATAGAAGTATATTATTAAAAAAGAAAGAAAGGTACACGTCCCAATGCCTGGAGGTCGTACATAGATAGCCAAACACAGTGGCATGCAACCCAGGAATCAAAACAAACTATAAAAAAGAAAGAAAAATATATCAAAAGCCAACTAACAAAGTCAGTGGGTTCGACGGGCAATTATAAGTGAGGGAAAGGGATTTTGATGCAGGAGCATAATGACAACTTATGTGGCAGTTATATAGGCAATTTGTGTCATTTATTTATTAGTCCATCTATCTTTTATTTATCTTTATTATTTAGTCAAGGTTAATTATAAGTTTTGTTAGTAATTGTTCCAGCCTAATAAATCTGATCATAGGATGATGTAAAGTTAATTTAAGGAGTTGTCATTTGCATTGAAAGTTATCAAGCATTTAATGTAGACATTTATTTCACATGCAATGTATTCACCTATAATCATAGAAAAAAAAAGTTTCTATTTAGAAAATCATTTGCAAGTGTCCTTGCTTTAGAGTTGAGTGATTTTTCCTAACAATCAAGTGTGTGATTTGGTCGCGTTGAGTGACATCTGCTACCTCCGGTTTAGTAGCGTTCCTAAACTATTCATCCTATCATTAGGTTAAATCTTTGATTCAATCTATCTAGCCGGTCTCAGTTTGCCTCAGATTCAAAACTACATTCTTCTAAGTAGGATAACTTAACTAGGAAATGCCGCCAAGTTATTGAACTCTTGATCAAAATCATTTTATAAAACAAAAGTGGTTTTTTTTTTTTTTTAGGGAAACCAATTTTTAAAGTGAAATTTCACTTAATAATAAGGTTTATTTACTTATTTATTTTTATTTTTTGCGCTATTATTTAATATTACGTCATATAAATAGAAGAATTTACAAAGTAAACACAACATTCAAATTTAAAATAAACACATTCCTATCTACTACAAGTATATATGATTTATTCAAAAACTAATATAACAGTTTATCGTAATATTATCTATTTACTTCACTCTTAATGACAAAAATACAATCTTAGATATGATTAAAGTACATAAAATTAGGGATGACATTGGGGCAAGGAAGATCTGGATCAAGGGTGCCTTACTCGTGTCCCCACCCCCATAGGGGCATTACCCTGCTCTATTATTGCACCACCATGTTTTTACCCTGTGAAATCCTACCTCACTTTGCCTCATAGGGCTTTGCCCCACACCTAATTTAAAATATACAAAAATTGATATTTAATAACATAAATAAAACATTTACCAAACATAATACTTAATATGCTAAATTAAAATTTACCCCTCTAACCTTAGTTTGGTTTTAATTCAATCCTCTAATTTTACTCTTCTTTCTTTTTTTCAGTCTTTTAACTATTCTGTCAGGGGAAAAAAAGTTTCATTTCCGATAAATGAGATTTATGTTGGGTTGGAGGGTCTAAACCGAAACTCGACGATGGGCTTGATGCATGGCCTAAAAGCTATCGGTGAAGATCCAAGGAATCCACTATATTTTATGCCTTGGGCCTAGATTGGGACTGACAAGAGTAGCCCATAAACAATCCCTACAGCAGACACATCAGCACGGTTAAAAAAATATACTGTAGGAAATAACCCAGCAGTAAAGTGTTTCTGCAAAAAATAGCCCAACGATAAAATGTTTCTGCAGAAAACAGCCCAGCGGTAAAATATTTCTACAGAAAATAGCCCAGCGGTAAAATATTTTTACAGAAAACAGCCCAGCGGTAAAATGTCCCAGCGATAAAGTAAGATAAAACGGTGTAAATCTCCAGCTGTTAGCTATTTCACAGATTAAGGAAAATGTCTACATTTTCAGACTCATCATCAATTATTTCTGGAGAAGAGTCTTCCAATACAATAACATGAGGGAAAAATGTTATAGTAACAGTTACATCATAGCCATCAATAGTAAATGAATAAGTAAATATCATGGATTCCATTATGACAAATAATGAGAAAAGCTTAGTGTGAGATGAAGGGAGAGAGAGAGAGATCCCAGCTAGTGCAGCAAGATCATTATGGTGCCAAGACATGCTCATGAATATAGTGAGTAGTGAGGGATATTTCAGATAGTATGAGTAGTGAGAGTCATTTGTAAGTAGTATGAGTAGTGAGTGGGAGTGTATACTAAGACTGTTGGGACTTTTTGCTGGGGGTAGCCGAGTGTTTATGAATAGAACTATAAGCTGGGGAACCTAGTTTCTAAGCTTGAAAAACTAAGAATTCAATCTTTTTTTCAAAGCTTAGAGAAGACCCTTTTACAGAGAGGTTAAGGAAAAGTCTTGGTGTGTAGCTTAGTATCCTCTAAAGATTTAATGGAGAATTCCATTTATAGTTGGGTTTTAGGGGATAATTAGCAAATAATCTTTGCTAAATCTTCCTCAATCTTCAGAAAATCCTTAGAGAATCGTTCTTAGGATTTTAGCTAAGAGTAATAAGCTCAACTTTAGAAGGTTTTTGCTGTTTTGGGTAATAACAGGTAGGATTCTAACTTAATATTGAATGCTGATTGGCCTTGGCTGATGGGATTAGAGCATGCTTTAGGCTAATGATCTTGGTTGTATTGCAACTAGAATCAGAGCTCCCTAGGGCAGATTTGACCACCCCAAGCCAGGTGTCAACCTTGGAGCCCTTGCTGGGAACTCTGTTGGGATCCCCTTAGTGCCCTCCAAACCACATTTTCCTAAGTTTTCCCATTTGGGGTTCATGTGTTTGGTCCATGAACCGGAGAATACACATTTTTAGTATGAAAATGAGCTGATTTCATTTTGTTTCAGGAGCTTTAGTAGTCTGTTCATGGCTGCTCTTGATTTTTGACTGGCTGGGTTGGAGAAGAAAAAAGGGACAGCTGGCTAAAACTTCCTAGCTTTCTGTCACATCAGTTTTAGCTTTATGTCACATGAGAGATGATGGAATTTCAGCTTGTGAAGGAAGGGTTCAACCCTTGATGGACACATGTCATCTTCTGGCCTGATTGGACAAATTAGGACTTGATGGGAAGGGGCTCTAACTATTCAGTTGTTACTGAAATTTGGCTGGTCAATTCACGTGACCTCAAGTTGCTGGGATTTGTGTGTGGGCTGGCCTAACTCAGCTGGGCTTTGTAGTTAAACTTTCTTGGGCTTGGTTACCCTTACAAAATGAATAGTTTTGTCATGGGTGATATTCATGAGCTTTTATAAATCTTGTAAGAGAGGTATTTCTTGAGGGATGAATAATTATATTTCCCATGAGTGAGGGATTTAACAAGTGTCAAAATAATATTTGAATTTAGTAAATATGTGCCAAACGAATATTCAGGCTTTGCAAAATAAGTGCCAAATTAGTATTTGGGCTTTGAGCATAAAGTAATTGTTTTTGCCAAAATATTATTTTGGGCTTTGTAAAATAGTTGCCAAAATAGATTTGGGCTTTGTAAAATAAGTGCTAAATATTAATGTTTGGGCTTTACGAAAATAGACGCCTGTTGAGGGCCATTTGTGAGAATCCAGGTAGGAAGAAGAAAAGCCCAATAAAAAGGGTAGCAAAGAATTGGCAAGCAAATAGCAAAACCATTAGGCCCAAGTGGCAGGAATAATGGATCATAGGCCCATGAAATAAACAAATGGGTCTTGAAGAGGTAAGTGGGCTTAAAGAAGCCCGAAAAGAGAGAAATAACATCCCATGGGCAGTGTATGATGTAGAAAAGTGAGAAAGGGTCGCCGCAGGCCAAAAATAATGCAAACTAAGAAAGTAAGGGGTTTATGGCAGGTCCATGGATCCCAAGGATGAGAATAAGGTAATTGGGCCAGGGAAGCCCAATGAAGTTTGTAAAAGCCCATGGAAATGCAGAACTAGTAAAAAGGTCAAGGAAACCCAAAGAAAGCAAGTGGGCCAAGGATGCCCAAGAGAAAAACAAAAAGGACACAAGAGCCCATAAGTAAGAAAAAACCAGTGGCCATACCAAGCCACTGGGGGAAAGAGTAAACGGCTGGCTTAAAGAGGCCCAGCAGGATTGAGTCATTACAGCAGGAATAACAGAATAATATGACAGAAAATGAGGGAAATCAAGAAGTGGGCCAAAGAAATATAAGGTCCATCATCAAGTAAAGCCCAGCTCCTGAGAGAAGCAGGAAATCAAAAAGCAGCCCACATAAAAGGTCAAAGAAAACGAACGGCAGACTTTCCAGGCAAGCCTCCAGACCATGGCAGATGAATGGGCAGCAGGCAGATTTTGGACACATATGGAAGGAAGGCACGCGCAAGGCCTAGGTACCACCAGCCTGTACCCAGCCAATATAGAGTATGGTGAGGTCGGGGGTCAAAGATTCAAAGAGCATGGTTTAGTGGTGGGGAGAGGGGAAAAATCTATTTTTGAGGTTCTGGCTCAGGTTTTTTCGAGAAGGTGTCCTGTTAGGATGACTTACTATCCAAAAGAGGCAAGTTGAGTTGGAACCACTAGGTACATACCATGAGGGATAGGGAGAGAGAAAGAACCCAGACCGTAGCAGGAAAGGGTGTCACGGCAGACAAACAAACAAAATACTCTTCTTTGTCTGGTGATGAGGGGGTGGCACACAGACGGAACAGTGATGGTCGGCCAGTACACCTAGACCAGACAAAAGAGATTAAGGGCTAAAACAGTAAAATCCGGTTACGGCAGGCACTATAAAAAGAAGGTCTTGCCGTGAACAGAAAAACAGGGGTAACAACGTGAACCTTGATTAAGAAATAGAAATTTGAAAAGAGAAACCAAGAAATAGAAAAAGAAACGAATGGGAAAGAAAGAAAGAAAACAACCAGAAAGAAAACAAAGTGAGAATTAAAACGACAGGCATGCACTAGTAGATTGATTCCCTCTCTCCCTTATGAAGTCCTGCTCTCTGTGAAAACCACAAGGAGTCTCTGTGCATAAACCACTCAGACCCGTTTCCCTTAGGGCAGTTAATCTCCATGGTAGGACTCTTCCTGAGAGATTAATTGCGTTGAGAAGGGACGTTCTTTCCTCTCTGGCTCTGCTCCTACGGACTGGACTTTAGTTGATTTCCTAACATTTTGATTAACTAATATATATTGATACTTGTTCACTTTTGTTCTGCTCTTTCCCTTTCGTAAAAATGATTATTATTGCTGCTGTAATTGTGTGTGAGGGTTGTTTAGTCATTTCCCACTGAGTGGCTAGATATTTTATTTATTTTATTATTATTATGTTTATCTGCCACAACTTGTCTGAAACAGTTCTGCTTGCCGTAAGCACGTTCCTAGCAAACCTGACCTAGTTTGCGCACAAGCCGAACCAGCTTGAGTTACAACTGGACCGGTCTCGACTCCCTTATCCAGAAAACTTAGGCCTAGTATCGTAGGAAGCAGCCCAACACCACTAGCACAGCCCACCACTTTACAATGCCAAATTAGCATTTGGGATTTACAAAGATAGATGCCAAATTAGCATTTAGGCTTTACGAAAATAGATGCCAAATTAGTATTTGGGCTTTATAGGATTTTGTAAAAATATTTTCGTATCGTAACGGGTTTTAGAGATGCCGCATCGTAGCGGGCTTTGTAAATGGTGTTGTGTAGCAACGGGCTTTAAAGATGCCATGTAGCAATGGGCTTTAGAAATGCTGCATCATAGCGGGCTTTAGAGGTGCTGTGTAATAACGGGTTTTAGAGATGCCGCATCGTAGTGGGTTTTAGAGGTGCTGGATCGTACCGGGCTTTAAGGGTGTCGTGTAGTAACGGGCTTTAGAGATGTCGCATCATAGCGGGCTTTAAAGGTGTCGTGTAGCAACAGGCTTTGCAAAGATTTTGTTGGGCTTTTGAGCTTTGCCCGCAAGGTAAATGAGCTTGGGCTTTTTATGGAGATGGTATAATTTTGTGGCCCAATTTTGGTAGTAACATGGTGAGTATTTTTTTGTGGGATGTAATGGGTAATATTTGTGAGAGGACCCAAATTAATTTATGGGGCTTTATATAGGAAATATTTGTGGGAGCCCAATGTCATGGAGAATATTCGAGTAATATGCGGGAAATATTTATGTAGACTTAAAATAATGTGTGGGCTCATGTGGGTATTTTTGTGAGTGGGCTAAAGAATTTAAGACCCGAAAATTTGTACCTCAACAACTTCTATTCATATCCAAATTCAATGTAGTTCTTCCATTCATCTCTATCCAATACACACCATTAAGTCTAATTGAAATGACGTTGTCTTGCTATTTTTCTGATTTCAAACGTAAAAATAAATTAGGAAAAATATTTTTTATTCAAACAATTGTTTAAAATTATGTTAAAATTTTAAAAATAAATATTTTTCCTTGCCTTTCTCTCTCTCTTCGCCCATTTGTCTTCGTGACCTAAGCTATCTTGACCTAGATCTGCTCATGACCTATCGCGACCCAGATTTTTGTCTCAATACAGTCACTTTACAACTTTGTTTTTGAAATCAAGATAGCTCACATAGAGTCCTACAATCCCAATCCCCCCTTCTAATGGCTCCACCATTTGACTTCTCAGGTTCTCCAATTACTCCCTTGGTGGTGCCTTCATACTTCATAGGCTCCACCTTTAGCAACAGTCTCCCTCCTCAGTCGTCCCTCTAGTGATGCTGATATATAAAGGCCTTTAGTTTAGATGTTAAAAAAGCTTTTATTTTTTACAATTAAATTTATTGAGGAAATTGAAAAAGCTTAAAGTTTGGTGTTGTTTCGAGGGTTCTCTGTTGCTATGGGTCTTAACGAGCTGGTTTTTGTAGTTGGACTTTTGTATGGAATTTCGGGCATTAGAAATTTTAATTTGGTAGAATATGTGTAGTGGAGTTTTTGGTTGAATATGGGTATAAAAACCTTGTATTCACATAGAAATTTTTGTGTATGTAGTAAGATATTAAGATTATTTTTTTATAATTTATATAGAGTTTTAACCTATGACATCTACTTTTGATGATTATATTTTTTATCATCAAATCAAAACACTAATCGGTTTTTGGTGTTTTTCAATCTCGAAACAAAAAAAAAAAATGAGAAAGATTCTTATAATTTTGGGAAGAGTTTTACTCTCTATTTTTTTCCCCTTCTTTTCTTTGTGTTCTTCCCTACCATAAAAAAGATTTCATTTTTTGTTTTTTGTATGGGATGTTAGTAAGGATGAACATGACGAGGTCTTATTGCATTACTTTTTTTTTGAAAATGAAAATTCAAACATATCTATCTCAATCTTGTGGCAATTTCCTCTTCAAATCACATCAAGATGAACTTGGAAGGAGTAGGGAAGGCGACTCCGGGAATTCGGATTATGGTGGGGTCATAAGAGATGGCAATGGTGCTGTCATGTGGAATTGAACAGGTCTCCTCTAGGAATCAAAAGATGCAACCTTTGCATAAGCAAAAACTCTCCAGCACGGCCATTGTTTTGTCCAAACTATTGATTCTTTTTCAAGTCATCGTATCAAACAAAAAAGGGGTTCTCTTAACATGATTAGATGGGCAAGGCACTGAACTGATCCGCTGCTTGAACCGATCCCACTACTGCTCCTAAGGATCTGGTTAGCCCACTTGCCCGAGCACACTCTCAACTTGTAGATGCGCCAATCCCGCCTTCCCCCATGAGAACAGAAAAACCAACAGACCACGAACACCAGCACACATGAAAACAGCCCTTTTGAAAGCATACCCAAGGAGCGGGCATCCATCCAATCTTCACTTATAGACATAAAATGGCCTTATTTCCATTCGTTAACTACTTATAACGAGCAAGTTAGTAGCCAATTTGAAATTTCTATTTTTCAATATTTTCCACTCAAAAAATTTATCATTTTTTTTTTTTTAAGTTATGAAACTAAAAAAAATATAAAAAATATTTCATTTTTTTGGCACTTATCAACAATCTACTTAACAAAAGTGGACAAAATGACAGTATTGACTTACAACAAATTAAAGTTAAATGAATGAAATAGAGAATTTGATTGAAAAAATGCCAGGATGTAATTTGTTATTTAGCATGCTTAATATTATAAAGTAAATCTTTAATACTAATATAAATACAACCTTTCATTTATACCAAATTGTTTAACAAGATAATAATACAAAATCTTAATTTACCGACATAAAAATGCATAACCAATAGTTGTGACCAAGAAATAATACTCAAAATTCTGAAACAAAACCAAATATTGAACACTAAGTACAAACTACATACCAATATGCTTAACAAAACAATAATATAAAATCTCAATCTATCAAACAATCAATTAAAATAAAATAAGTACTAATACTTTCGTGTTCCTGTATTCTAATAAGTATTATTATTTTTTTTAAAAATAAACAAAATTTTTAATAGTTATACTTGTAGTTATAACTATAGAAAAAAAAAATAATAGCATTTTAGTAATTATTTAGGTGGGACAACCAAAATTATCATACCATCTTAGAATAGCAGCACATAACATAATTATATCTTTATTTGTCATGAATCCATTTTAAATAAGCATGAATTAGGTATTTTTTATATTGATTTTCTTATTTGATGAGTAATCATAAAATTCCTATAGAAAGCGAGAGGTCTTGGCCAATTAAAAACTAAGGACGCCATTTATTCAAATAAACCAATTCATTTATATTTCACCAGTAAAAAAAAAAGTCGCAAATTGTACCAGTAGTGGCCAATAGATAAATCAAGTGGTTAAACTCAGAGGAGCATCTTTTCTAAAGTTTTCTATGCGCACAAAACATGGTGACTTATCATCATTTTACATTGACCAAATGACATTATGAAATAGAAATAGTAATTAAAGTGCAGCTACTTGAAATTTAAGCTATCTTCATCATATAATGCTTAATTATTCTTATCTTTTCAAGTACTAGGTTAATCATTTGTGAAGGAAAATGGAAGAGGTGATGGGGAACCACTATGGAAATTTGTTCAATTAAAATCTTCTAGAGAAATTAGGTACAAGGGTATGGACCAGACGCACTCTACTCTAAACTCTAAAGTGAAGTAGGAATTGCAAGTCCAATAAAAAAAATAAAAATAAAAAGTAGTAATTGCAAGCTTCCAAGTTCCAAACCTTCCTCTCTTTTTTTTTCTTTTCTTTTTGATTAACTTTGAACTTTCCTTTTGAACCCCACAAGGACTTCCTAAAGTACAAAGAAAGTACTTATAAACTAATTTAAAACAAAAAAGGGGTAAATTGTTGAAAGGTTTTTACCTAAAAACTTATAAGTTCTCATATATTATGTGAATTGGTACAGATAATTATAAATTACAAGCCACGGTAAATCTCCAAATTCTACCGAACCCAAAAAGAAATAAATACATCATGTAGGATATGAAGGAGTATTATCGTATTTGCAATTGAAGTTACACATTTATTCTCATTATTTTGAACAAATAAGTAATTAAGTAAAAGTAGTCCTTTTCTTTTCTTTTCTTTTTTTTCTTTTCTTTTTTTTTTTTCCCTGCATTAAGATAGGAGAGAGGATCATATATTGAACCTTCCTGTCCGGGAGACCTAAGAGGTGCCAACCGACTCATGGATCATTGGTAATAAAAGCTCTAATTAGGAAATTAGAATTGAGCAAAATTATCACTTTCAAAAGTGTAATTTTCCTTACCAAGAGTCATGTGATTCAATTGGCACCTCTTGAAAAACCGAAACATTTATGATTCAAATCACTCACTCCCAACTATCAATGCATAAAAAAAAAAAAGTAAATAAAAAAGGGTTTGTTTTGCCTTTTTCACCTTTGCTCTAGTTTATCAATCAAAAAATCTCTTCCAATACCAATGCTGCCTCCAAACTTTATCTGTCATTTCTTCAATCGGGACATTTTTGGTCTCAGGAAGCATGAAAAACGCGAAGAGTCCCATGATAAACACCCAAGCGGAGAAGAACAGGAAGATGCCATACTTGAGATGGCACAGCATTGAGAGGAAAGCCTGTGCTATAACAAAAGTGAAGAGCATGTTGACAGACACAGTCACACTCTGCCCAATAGAACGAGTCTCTAGTGGGAATGTCTCACTAGGAATCAACCATCCTAGAGGTCCCCAAGACCATGCAAAAGATGAAACAAAAGTGCAAACCATAACTACCACTAGGATTGCAAACCCTTTTGAGAGGTCGCTAGTGTTATCCTTCAGCTTGAATCCTAAGACGATTGCTATCACCACTTGAGAAAGGAACATTTGGACACAAGCTTCAAGTAAGAGCAGTCGACGACCAATTTTGTCCACCGAGTAGATGGATACCAAGGTAGAGAGGACATTAACAGCTCCTGTTATCACAGCTGAGTATAGGGATGCATCACCACCAAATCCAAGAGATCTGAATAGCACTGGAGCATAAAACATGATTGCGTTGATGCCAGTGAATTGCTGGAAGATCTGTTGCAAACACACAAAGAAAAGAAAACATTAATTTACAATATTGGAATGTCATATAAATGTTTATATACCAAGAGATTGAATTGAGAAATTTGTATAATATATACTAGTCTCATGCATGACTTATGAAAGAGTTCTGATAGTTTTAAGTAGTTTGATCAATTTGGATAAAATATAGGGTACGTTAAGAGTTTTTTTTTTTTTTTTTTTCAATTTAACTATACTTCAACTCCTCAAATCATATTATGTTATGCCAGTTTGTCTTACAATCATATCTGTGAATATACTTTTATGTGCTTAATGTATGTTTTTGGGAAAATCACTTAGAACTAAACAGTAAGGGATATATATATATATATATATATATATATATTCAGATTAAATTGTGAGAAGGACACTGACTGACCTGCAACAAAATTGCTATGACAAGTGGAGGACGATACTTCCTCAACAAAATATCTTTGACTGGTGCCTTCACTGCTTTGGCCACACGACTTGCCTCAACAAGCTCCATGTACTCTGGTTCGACATTTTCGATGCCACGGATCCTCCTAAGCACAGATTTTCCTTCATCCAAGTGACCACGCTCAATCAGACTATTAGGAGTGTCAGTCACAATGAGAGATCCTATGGTCAGCATAGATGCTGGAATGCCACCCAGACCAAAAGATAGCCTCCAACCCCATCCCCCTGTGATCCTGTTATTGCACAAAAACATTGATTCTATCTCAAAAGATAAAGATTGTCTTTTAAAGAAGTTAACAAGAATGGTGATACTATAGTTCATACAAATTTTACGATGTAGGGCTTACAAACTATGTGCTTTCTTTTAAAATACAAACACAAAGCAGAAAAGAAAAATGTATAGTAATGAATATGATTCATGTCACATCAATCATATATAATAAATAAAATTATAAAAAAAAAATTTATAACAAAATTATGAATTTTTTCTATTATATTTAATAAGGTATCACATCAGTTTATAAAGTATATATTATTAAATTCATTGTAACTTTCATTACTCAAATAAAAGGTTATTTATAAACTTTATTTATTATGTAGTTAATTTAGTACAAACCATATCCATTGGAATGTTAATTTGTAACAAAGAGTGATATCATAGGTATAGGGAAAATACAAATTTTACTATAAAAACCTTATAAACCAATTTTTTGTAGATTTTTTTGTATATTAAAAAAAATAATGGACATTTATTTATTATATTATTAAAATGGCACCAATCACATTTTTTTATATTAGCATTCAAAATATTTAGTAGTACAATTTTGATAATAATTTAGTATTTTCCAATAAGAAAACTAATCAATTAACAGTACCATAGATAATTAAGGTTTGCAAAAAGAATAGAAGAAATAGAGGACTTACTTGGCAGTGCCATAGTTGATGATATTTGCAAAAAGAATGCCAATGGTGACATTCAGCTGGAACAATATGTTAAGAGCTCCTCGAATTCTAGTTGGTGCAATCTCCGAAAGGAAGACTGGCACAGCCTGTTATGTAATTGATATTTCAAATGATCAAACAAGAAAGAAGAAGAAGGAAAAAAAAGATTTCTATGATTATGACATTTTGGTTTATGGGGGTGAAAATTTAAAATACCTGATTAGCAAAACCAACACCACAACCAAGAAGGAGCCTTCCAATAATGAGCATGGCAAGGTTTACTGCTGCTGCGTTTAGGACAGTTCCGAGTAAGAAGAAAACCCCAGCAATCAACATGGTTAGCCTTCGGCCTAGCCTTCTGGTCGTGACGGACGCGAAGAAAGTCGCTATTAAAGCAGCGATGTAAAGAGATGAAGTGAACAATTGAAGGCCTTGATTATCGTATTTGCAGTAGTTGCTTTCGAGTCCGGTTTGCTGGGTCTTTCTGTATACCACAGGGAAGAACTTTTCCAAGAAAGATGGCATCGAAGTAACACCCCCTGCATGCATAAAAACAATTCAGACAACGGTAAGAGGTTTTGTTATAATGCACTAAATGGTAATGTATTATGCATGCATGAATTTATTTTCTGCTGGCCCAAGTGGAAGGGAATAAAAGATTCAAAATTAGTAATAAATGTTTCATGGTACATAAATAATTTACCAAAAAAAAAAAAATATGTTTATAAATTGTTAAATTAAATGATTAAAGAATAAAGTTTAACTACAAAATTAGTTGTAATTTAAGGTTACAACTTTATTCAATATTATTAATATTATTACATATTTTGAAAATCTAACCGTTGGATTATGTAATTTTTATACTCTTAATACAGATGTCAAACTTCATGCCAATTAGATATTATTTACAATATGATCAACAGAGAATCCATAAAAATGAGAGATCAGGTGAATTAAACATGTACCTGAAATACCAACATCAAAACCAAACATTAGGCCTCCGGTGGAAGCTAGAATACATGAGATGATAACAAGAGGCGTAATCCTTGCCTCAAACGTGGTGGTGCTAGCCGCCGGTGCAAACCCTCCTGCCATGATCAACGATTGATCAAAAGCAAAAGCAAGCTAACAGGCAAAAGCTCTTAACAATCGGCTTCCAATGGCACGGGGTTCGGAGACAAGCACCACCACAGCCAAGTCGAAGATTTGGCAGAAGGAAAGCCTAAAATGACCTTTCAACGTTAATTATTTTGTCTATGGGCGGTTTTATAGTGACAATGAGGAACGAGTTCCCTAACGTCTGTACATAATCCAACTTTAGGTGCTCCAGCTCCTACAAAAAATGCAGTTCGCTAAAGTTGGATTAGTCTACATGCATTCTGATCCTTACAGCTGCATACAAATCATACCAAGCTAAAAATAACAACAACAAAAAATATATGCGGTCTAGGAAACAGAGTTTTTTTTTTTTTTTTTTTGGTTGTTGTTGAAGGAAAATCGCAATAGAATAGATTTGTGTTCTACTTTATACTCTATTAATGAAAGTATGTCATATTTCTTATTTGTTTATAGTTTAAACTTTGATAATTGTATTAGGAAAGTAAAAATAATACATGATAAGTTAAATATGATTGGAGGAGTAAAAAGTAGAAGAAAAAAAAAATACGGCAGAGGTTTTATATTCCTATATTACAGTTTACAGGTACAAAAAAAGTATGAGTATTAATAGATTGAGATTAAGTGATCAGGCTGTTGTAGCATGTTCAACTGCTCTCAATGATAAGAAGGAGAGCAATTGTGTCATGTTTTTAGAGCTTATCTCTCATTCTTATCTGATTTTATCCTTAATTTTTTTAATATAGTTATAATATACTGATAAATCTTCAACTTGAACTTTTTTCCTTTTAGACTCCCAAACACATTGTGCGTGAAAAGATGTCAATTAGGTTATAAGACTCTTGACAAAACTTTCAATTTAACTATTAAAATTAATGTGAAATAAACTTGGAGAAAGGGCACTAGGGTCATGGTTTTTCGGTTTGATTTTAATTTACTTGATTTACTTTCCGTAAAAATTACAAGTTTTTTGTATTTAAAATTGTATAATATATGAGTTTTTAGATTGAATATAAAATAGTATTAGATTGGCAAAGAACATGGTATGTATGTAAAAATTATAGAGAACGTGTAATTTAACGGTAAAAATTAAAAAAAAAATTAATTCAATAAAAAGTTATTAGGTAGTGTAATCTCTCTCTCTCTCAAATGATTACTTTATTTTAGAAGATTAAAAAAAAAAAAAAACTAACTGTGGGGCCCGAAATCTGAGGTCCCAGCCCACTTTGTATTAAAAGCCCAAAGTCCAGGCCGAGGAACCCTACTGCTAAGAACGCGCAATGAAAGCTCCTTGAAGGTCCAAGGATGTGGCCGAGGACGACTTTACGCCCAACATCTCACAAAAAAGCCTGAAGAAAAGGACAAATTCAGTACAAGAGCAGCACAAGGGAGAAGGCTGCCAACGCCTTAATGTGGAGCCCATCACCTGACAAACCCATACTCATACCATGCTGTCGAGCTTTTCCCAACCACTCTAATGTGAGGATTGACAAGACGAGTAACCACCCCGAACAAGGAGAAACGGACATGTAGGTGAAGAATGGGAAGGAAATACTAGTATAAAAGGGAAGCTCGTTGCATTGACAAAAGGGGGGGTTCTTCCCAGGAACCAGAGAAAAGAGGAAGGACCCATAAAAAAAAAGAATGGCGAAGAGGAAACGCTCCTCGGACTTGAGATAAACCTTTCAAACCCCATCCGTGTAAGGCTTAGCCCTACAGGCCAAATCCACCTTCGAGTGGGCTTCCATGAAAATCCTGACTGAACCGTTGCCCAACGACCAAGGTCCAGCCTTTCCAAACCCACTCTCTACAAAACATATTGTTCGGGCCCTTTACACACGAGCCCAATGTCATCCTTGGGTCGTTAAAAATCGTGTCCCTACAATTGGCGCCGTCTGTGGGAAGGCTTGCGCGTTGGCGCAGGTGGCGGTGGAGTCAACTCTCTAGCAAGCAGAAATTCCTGGGGTTTCCTCCGTCTCCAGCGACATACAGTTGTTGCTCCGACATAAATTTCTGCTAGGGGCTACGCCTTGCAGTGCCAAGGGCGCGGGCATCTCTAGGGGCTTCCGGCCTCAAGCCAACTCTCCCCGCCCTAGTATAGGGGCTTATGGTCGAAAAATAAACAAGTACTTAAACAAAAACTCACAAGTTTTGGACAGAACCAAGGCCTTGCATGGTCCTCGGACTCAAGCCTATGGGGAAACCAAGTACATAAAAGAAATCTCACAAGTTTTGGACAGAACCAAGGCCTTGCATAGTCCTCGGACTCAAGCCTATGGGGAAACCAAGTACATAAAAGAAATCTCACAAGTTTTGGACAGAACCAAGGCCTTGCATGGTCCTCGGACTCAACCCTATGGGGAAACCAAGTACATAAAAGAAATCTCACAAGTTTTGGACAGAACCAAGGCCTTGCATGGTCCTCGGACTCAAGCCTATGGGGAAACCAAGTACATAAAAGAAATCTTACAAGTTTTGGAAAGAACCAAGGCCTTGCATGGTCCTCGGACTCAAGCCTATGGGAAAACCAAGTACAAAAAAGAAAAATTACAAGTTTTGGACAAAACCAAGGCCTTGCATGGTCCTCGGACTCAAGCCCATGGGGAAACCAAGTACTTAAAAGAAAATTTACGTTACACGAACCTTAGAATATATCCGAGGAGAACTACCCATTAACAGTTGGGTTAGTCCCTATACTGAACGGATTCCCCAGTCTACCCTCGGATCCTCAGTACCAAACGGATTGATGCAACATAGAGCAATATGCTACCAAAAACACGATTGAAGTCCCTCACTGCTCGGCTACCCTCTCGAATGAATTATTTAGAAGTTTATCGTTCTCGGACGTTTGTCTAGCATGCATCGCACAGCGCTCGGCCATTATCCCGGTTAGTTCCAAGAGTTTAATTTATTGAGGATTACCATTGTTATACTTAATAATGTCAGTAAGTTTAAACCAGTAGGAATTTGTTTTAAGGCATTTTTCTGCTCCAAGTATCATTAAAGGCAAACGTATATTTAATATTCATTCACAAAGTAATTGCTGCCGAGAGAAAAAATATTTAGAAAGAAATAAACTCATCTTTTATTAAGACAAAGAAATAGTACAGTGTACAATGAAAAGCTGAAATAAGCTTATACTAAAGCTAACTACGTAAGTAAAAAGAAAAAACACAAGAGAATGAAGATAAAGCTGAAGAAGAAGCACAGAGGAGAGGTTGGCTGCTGTTCCGAGGAGTTGTGTAAGAAAACCATTCCTCAATACTTTTACATGCCCATAACTCAGACAGTCAAAGAACCCAACGTGGGGCCTGCACCGTCGAAGAAAAGGTGCAGAGAGCACCTGGCTTCGGGCTAGCGCCGCTGAAGAAAAGGTGCAGGGAACCCAACTTGAGGCCCGCACCGTTGAAGAAAAGGTGCAGGGAGCCAGAAGTTGAGGAGCCCCCGCGAAAATTTGCCTGCGACAAGGCAGACGGCGCTGATGGCGGAAATTCATTCTTCTGACATACCAAAAATCTGGCATGACCAGAACCTGCTTCGGATTTTGACTAAAAGAGGGAGGAATACCATCTTCCCCCTGTCAAAACGGGGGACTGGCTTGAATCTATGTCATCCTTATCTGTACCATATCACCTTGAGGATTCGGTGTCTCTGAAGCGTGCGGAGACCTTTCATCCCCATCCACGCCTCAAACATCTTGTTTTGAGGCAGAGTGGCACTAGAAATGGAGATCGTGAATATGAAAGAAGAAGTATGACCCTGAAAGGAACAGGAAAGTTCATGTGCAGGTGGAGTGACCCCCTACCCTATTTATACACAGAAGCAAACCGGTGGCATTTAATTCATGCAAATTTCCAAAGAATGCTACGAACAAAGCAGACTCGGCTCAATTTCCAACCTCATCCTCAACCGTAGGATCTGAAGATCCTCGTGAAGGCGCGCCTCGAGTACCGAAATGTCAAAGGACCCCGCGTGAGCAAAAAATAAAGGAATGGTCCTTATCTTGACACGCCTCCCATGTAAATGAAAAAATACAAATAATAATGGAGTACTGGATTTGAGCGAGCCATAATGTGGGCCTAATGTCACCAAAACCCTCCTCCCCAACTAAAAAGTCGGGCAGCAGGATTTTGAGGGGCTATTGTGGGGTCCGAAATCTGAGGTCCCAGCTCACTTTGTATTAAAAGCCCAAAACCCAGGCCGATGAGCCCTACTGCTAAGAATGCGCAATGAAAGCTCCTTGAAGGTCCAAGGATGTGGCCGAGGACGACTTTACGCCCAACATCTCACAAAAAAGCTTGAAGAAAAGGACAAATTCAGTACAAGAGCAGCACAAGGGAGAAGGCTGCCAACGCCTTAATGTGGAGCCCATCACCTGACAAACCCATACTCATACCATGCTGTCGAGCTTTTCCCAACCACTCTGATGTGAGGATTGACAAGACGAGTAACCACCCCGAACAAGGAGAAACGGACACGTAGGTGAAGAATGGGAAGGAAATACTAGTATAAAAGGGAAGCTCGTTGCATTGACAAAGGGGGGGTTCTTCCCAGGAACCAGAGAAAAGAGGGAGGACCCATAAAAAAAAAAGAATGGCGAAGAGGAAACGCTCCTCGGACTAAGTCCGAGGAGATAAACCTTTCAAACCCCATCCATGTAAGGCTTAGCCCTACAGGCCAAATCCACCTTCGAGTGGGCTTCCATGAAAATCCTGACTGAACCGTTGCCCAACGACCAAGATCCAGCCTTTCCAAACCCACTCTCTACAAAACATATTGTTCGGGCCCTTTACACACGAGCCCAATGTCATCCTTGGGTCGTTAAAAATCGTGTCCCTACACTAACTAACTAACCGCTACACACTCACACGCACATACTTTAATTACACTGTCTCACCAAGTTCAAAAAAAATTATTAGATATGCCTAGATGGACATAATAATATCCTTCTTTTTGAGTGGAAATGTATGCTTTCATCAAAACTGTACCATTTTTAACAAAGTTGTATTAAAGAGTTTGAGCCTTTAAGAAGCCGATTTATTTAGTAGATCCTTGATCACCATCATATTATATTATTAGTCACTAACCTGTAAAATGTGTAGAAAAGTTATCAAAACTATTTTTATATAATATTTATTTGATTAATAACTAAAAGGTCAAATATTAAATTTGTAGAAAATACTTTTTCTAATTTAATTATAATTTATTTAAAGAAGATAAAACCTAATTTGGTCAAAATTTGTTTAGTATTGAGTTGATTTATCCACACGCAAAAATATAGGGAATTTTTTATTAGTTCAAACTAACATTTTTAGCACTAATTGTAACTTTAAAAACTAAATTAAAAATATAATTATTATAATAAGGATTTTGAAAATGTGAGCTTTCAAAAACTTACATGGAAACATTAAAAGAAGTCAACAAAATTCCAAGCAAGTGTATCCTAATAAAACAAAAAGTCCGGTTAACGGATGCCCTTAATTAGAGTATTTGTTAATGAACTATTTTGAGAAAAAATTTATACCACTTTTATAGAAAATATAAAATTAAAAAAAAAATCGAAAAAATTAGATACTTTTTTTTCCCATAAAAAATTTCTAAAATATTTGTTAAACTAATGCCCTTAAAGAATCCATTAACTTTTTTTTTCCTAAAACAAATATTGGGAGATTGATAACTAAGTTCCCAACTTGCTCCTCTCACATCCCCACTTCCAATGGTCACTTATTATAAGGGGGAAAATCTCACTCTTCTGAGAAATTAGTCTTTTTATTGGCAACCAATTGCGTACGCATTTGGCTCCTGAGAGTCAATTAGCACTTCAGCTCAGGAAAATTTTGAGTTTTTTTTTTTTTTTTTTTTTTCAATTTGCATTTCTGATTTTCCCATAGCCCCTTTTGAGATAAATGATAAAGATTGAATCTCCGAAATCATGACTGGTAAGGCTTACAAACACTTTTAAAAATTCAATAAATAGGGGAAAGCACCATAGAACAGAGGATGGAAATTTCTACCCATCAGAATATTACTTGGTATACTTTTTGTCATAATAATCATCAATTCTCATTTTACCATCCATAAAAGTCATCCATTATATATAAAACACTCTTTATAACCACCTCAAGTTCCAACCATTAACAAAACTTCAAGATTTTCTGTCTATAAATTAAGAGTCCGAATTTGGTAAGGATGGAGTATAAAACTCATGTTTTACATCATCCAATAAGTGATTATCATATTAGCATTTTACTTAAATTTCAATACATCCTACCACACCTAATAACATCTCAATAAATTCCCAATTTGGTTGAATTTATGTATGGGTACTAGAATTAATTGGATGTGCTTGTACTTATTCTTAAATATGTGATAAGATGATGTGGCATATTGGAATTGGAAGGGTAAAACATGAATTTTACATCACTTCCTTACATAATTTAATCTCATAAATTAATACCCCTCTTGAATCACTTAAAGGTATGTTTTTCTAATTACAATTGTCACTTTTAGAAAGTTTTCTTTTGAATATTCTCCCAGATCAGATGCTATTTGAACCATTGGAGCGCTTACAAGTTACTACCAATCCCACTGGTTGTTTCTCAACCTAAAAAATAGGTATTTTCTTCCTTGCAAGGCTTACATAGAGCTCTGTTGGTTTCAACAAAAATGTTTTTTTTTTTTTAAACTTATTTATTTAAAAGTCATTTTCTAGAAAACTAACTCATTTTTCCATGTTTAGTTGACTTTGAAAATGAGATAGAAAACATTTATGGTGTAGACTTTATTTGTGATGGTTTTATTGAGTATCAAAAACTTAGGGTCTGTTTGGTAGTGTAACTAGAACAACAGTTTTCAGTATTTAAACAACATTACACGTATTTTTACATACTTTTTTACCCACACGTATTTTCAAAAAATACAACGTTATTAGAACAATATTACCAAACACCACCTTACTCTTGTAAAGTGGAAAATGTAATTTTTTCCTTTCAGTCATTGTGTAATTGTAGCCATTACTGGCATCACCAAATAAATCAATGTAATAAGTGTATTAGCAGCATTAGATAGTGATTGTAATGCCCACATTGCTGGGTGCTTTGGGCTTTTTTCTATGATTATGGGAGAAGACCTCATGGGTTACTGTAACATCAACTCCTGCGTAGGAGATGGGCTCACCACAAACCATTGCAGTCCAAAATGGCCTTTTTTTTCATACAGTGGCCCATATACTGGTTTTTGAATTTTGATTTGACCTCACTTTCTTCATGCAGCCCACTATGGATTTTTTAAATAACAAATAATAATAAAGAAAATTATAAAGAAGTAGTATTATAGTCTCTGCTCATAAAACACTCTGAAAATCTAACGTAACAATGGTGTAGTAAATGGGACTTGGAATATCTAGATTACTACACTCCTTCAAATCTATTGAAGAGACAGTCCACTATCAACTTGACCACAAAAACTTGGCAACCCTTCATAAATTTATACAAACCTTCATGGATGATTTTAGTGATCCACGATGCATTTCTCCTTGTTTTATTCCATCCCTCAATTTAAACTATGATGTAATATTTAATATTTTTTGCTAGGATATATAGATTAGAAAGGACTAACTTATAACTCAATCTTTGAATATATATATATATATATATATTAAGTAACATTATGAATACTAAAAAATATTGATCAGCCTATTTTTTATTTTATTTACTTATGAATAGATAGATAGTAGTGGAGGAAGATGTGAGATTCGAACCACAAATATGAAACATTACAAAAAATGTTATTACGATTAAGCTATCACTTAACCTCTATTTTTATTTTTTTGAATAGGACTAAAACTACTTATACATATTTTTTGATGATTTGACAAAATCCAAAATAGGATTGTAGGTTAATGGAATTTTGTATTAAACATTGAGTATAGAATCATTTTTTATTGATAAAGCATTCATTTATGAATCCCTCAAAACAATTTCACAATTTACCTATCACCTCACACATAAATTATTTTTAAAAAATTAAATGGTAGATTGTGGTGAAGTTATTAGACCCACATGTGAGGTGGTAGGTGGTAGCAAAATTGAAGTATGTTATGAAATTGTTATGAACCTAGCTTATTGTTTATTTATTAAAATAAGGGGCAAGCTTTTCTTTCTTTCTTTCTTATTTTGCTAAACCAAAGGCAAGTATTTAATTAGATTATTATAGTATTTTATTATCATTGAATATGCAAAATGCTTAATTACTACCAACTTTGCTAAAAAAATGTTGATAAATGTTATTAGTGCCACGAGAACAGGTGAACAACACAATAAATTATTTTTATTTTTATTTTTATATTTTAAACTTAAAGATCATTTAGTAAAATTTATAATATTATTAACATCAATTGATTGAGTTTTCCCATTAGCTTGAATTTACAAACAAAAAACTATGTTCTTTAATGTGTCATGTAAGTAACCCAGCTTTTCAACTCAAGTCGTGCAATAATTTTTTTATCAAAAAAAAAAGTCGTGCAATAGTTTGTACAATACTACAATTTAATAAAACCTTAGCAATGTTGGAGGTAAAAGTATATTGAAAACTTATAACAACCCCTCCCTCCCTACCCCGTCTTTTTTATGAATCAAGCAAGATATTAATTAATTTATGTTCCGAGTTTTCTGACATCAAATAGAAGCTAAGAGTCCTATAGGCTATAGCTCAATTTGTTCATATTTCCTAATATTTTCAATTGAAATATTCAAGATTCAAATCTTTCATTTCTAATTAATAAATTATTTAAAATATATCAAATAGTAATAATTAAAGAGAATGTTGTTATGACAATGCAAGTCCTAAATGATGGGAAAAGTCATTTAAATTTGTTTTACCATGTTAGAGTTATAACTGATTAGTCACATTAAATATATGGAAAAAAAAAAAAAAAAAAAAAAAAAAAACCCTACTCCTAATGAGTTTAATATCCTAAACTGTCTCAAACAGCTTCTCACTCCCTATATCTTCTGTCTATATCATCAAAAAAAATAATAATTAAAAAAAAATGCCTCAAACAGAATATATTTAATAATCTAAATTATCAAACAATTTTCATTTTTTTTCATAAATGATTATAGATTCAGTTAAATTACACACTAGATTCCTCAGTTTCGTTGAATTTTGGCACATTTAATCTATACCTATCAGGTAGAAATTATTAAAATTTACATAGTTGGTAACTTGGGAAATTAGATGGATTTTTAATAGAACACAACGAACTTAATTAATTTTAAATTCATTTACTTCGCATTGTATTTAGGTTGAGATAAGTAGAAAAAAAAAAAAAAAAAAAAAGATTTAGGCAAGTAAATCCGTAAGCATCTCTTTTTTATCCTAATCACTTTTAAAAGTTGTTAACTTAGAAAGTGATGCATTTTTCCATAGATCAAAATACACAAGATTTAAACTGTGACCATATTCATGTTATTATGTATGTTTACAAATATATGTGTTGATAAATATAATTTATTTTCTACATGTGTGTATAAATAAATAAATAAAATAAAAAATAAAACATTTGACTTTTGTAAACCTATTAATATTGTGCCATATAAACTTTTGATACCTCATAAGAGCATTAGTATTGGTGGTGCTAAAAAATCATATTGCTATTTTTAGCACTACCTATACTAAAAAGCGGGAAACCCAAAAAAAAAAAAAAAAAAAAAAAAGGCTGTTAAGTTATAGTGCATAGCCAAAAATGGCTGTGTATTGTAGTTAAGATGGTAAAAAAAAAATTTATTAAAATTTATTTTATTTTATTGTGTTGGTGGTGGTGGTTGTTGTTGTTTAATGTAGTAAATATATTATTTTATTGTGTTGAATGCTAAAATAAAACCACTAATGTTGGGCGTTTTGTAAAATATGATAGTAAAATAGATAAAATAGCTTTTTGTAGTGTCAAATTACTAAATTTTTGGCACCATCTATGCTAATGTTCTAATTTTATATTTCATTATTATAATATATATTTTTAGTTAAACTTAAATTATTTTCTACATTTAAACATATTTCTCCTTCATTACTTCCCCTTTGTGCATAAGGCCTTTCAACATTGTTGCAAAAAGCTGAAGTGGAGGGGCATATTCATGGAGCCTCTACTTGCAAATTGAGTCAAATATTAGAGAAGATAAAACATACTTTAACGATATTTTTTTTTAGTATTTTATTATTTTTTCTAAAACATATATTTGGGATAATATAACATTATAACCAACTCATACATAATTATTATTGTTAGAACAATTTTAGAAGTTTAACCTACAGTTTGTGCCTTTGTGGTTACATGGTGTCGTGGTTTAAGCTATTTTTATATGGTCATTAATTGTTTTCTCGTATATTATCTTCTTCTTTTTCAAATAAATATTCCCCCTTTTTTTTTCCTTCGAATCCATGCATGTCATAATTCGATAACCTAATACTAATAGGAAAAGAATTCTTTCTAAACTAATTGTTGAATCGCATGCGCTTATTATATTGTCCAAGTTTGCTAACTTTTTCCATACTAGTAATAATAAAATAATATTTCTTTGGAAGTTGTGGGGCCCAATAATCTATGAGCCAGGCCCATTTGCTCGTGGAAAGTCCGAAGGCCCAAGTCGAGGAGAGCTATGGCCCAAGCCGAGGAGAGCTATGGCCCAAGCCCGATAACATAAAGCACAAGACTGTTTTGGAATACAGCCGAGGACAGTTCAGTTCTCGGCAGATCCAAAATCCCACCGGAATAAAGGGGTAAAACTGGTATAGGACTAAACTTGAAAAGAGACCTAAAATATCTTGGGAAAGTTACCCTTATGACCCTTCCCAGCTAAGACTCTGCACCTAGCAGAGCCGTATTCTTCAGCCTTATCAATCATCTCCAACAATTCTGGGATTAGACTGATGGGACAAATATCAGTCTTGTAAAGGTTGACCCTACACGTGGACGAAGGACAGTTAACGCAGACGAGTATAAAAGAAGAAAGTAAGTAAATCTAAGGGGAGGCCCCATTCCACCTCCAAAAAACAAAGACTCCATGGGGGAAAACATCAGGAGAACACCTGCATATCACAGAAAAACCCACTGTCGGGTAACCGGGGTAAGACCTTAATGACCCTCAGATCAAGTCCGAGGAGTCTAACCCCATAGGATGCGACCCTGCAGAGCTTAAATATTCAAACCCAACTCCTCTTGCTATATGAATTCCTCTAAAATCAAGACAGGAGCATCGCCCCGTGACCAACGGCTAGTTTTTCAAGTCCACTCTTTACAAATCATATTGTGAGGGATCTTTCATGCGCGAGCCCAACATCCTTATTGGGCCGCCAAAGAATCGTGTCCTTACAATTGGCGCCGTCTGTGGGAAAGGCTTGCGCGTTGGCGCGGGTGGCGGTGGAGTCGACTCTCTAGCAAGCAGAGGTTCGTGAGGTTTCCTACGTCTCCGGCAACACACAGCGGTTGCTTCCGACATAAACTTCTGCTAGGGGCTACGCCTTGCATTGCCAACGGCGCGGGCAGCTCTAGGGGCTTTTGGCCACAAACCAACTCTCCCCGCCCTGGTCTAGGGGCTTACGTTCGAAACATAAACGAATGTAAAAGAAAAAATTACAAGTTTTGGACAGAACCAAGGCCTTGCATGGTCCTTCGGACTCAAGCCTATGGGGAAACCAAGTACAAAAAAGAAATCTTACAAGTTTTGGACAGAACCAAGGCCTTGCATGGTCCTCGGACTCAAGCCTATGGGGAAACCAAGTACAAAAAAGAAATCTTACAAGTTTTGGACAGAACCAAGGCCTTGCATGGTCCTCGGACTCAAGCCTATGGGGAAACCAAGTACAAAAAAGAAATCTTACAAGTTTTGGACAGAACCAAGGCCTTGCATGGTCCTCGGACTCAAGCCTATGGGGAAACCAAGTACAAAAAAAGAAATCTTACAAGTTTTGGACAGAACCAAGGCCTTGCATGGTCCTCGGACTCAAGCCTATGGGGAAACCAAGTACAAAAAAAGAAATCTTACAAGTTTTGGACAGAACCAAGGCCTTGCATGGTCCTCGGACTCAAGCCTATGGGGAAACCAAGTACAAAAAAAGAAATCTTACAAGTTTTGGACAGAACCAAGGCCTTGCATGGTCCTCGGACTCAAGCCTATGGGGAAACCAAGTACAAAAAAGAAATCTTACAAGTTTTGGACAGAACCAAGGCCTTGCATGGTCCTCGGACTCAAGCCTATGGGGAAACCAAGTACAAAAAAAGAAATCTTACAAGTTTTGGACAGAACCAAGGCCTTGCATGGTCCTCGGACTCAAGCCTATGGGGAAACCAAGTACAAAAAAGAAATCTTACAAGTTTTGGACAGAACCAAGGCCTTGCATGGTCCTCGGACTCAAGCCTATGGGGGGAAAAAAAAAAAAATATTACAAGTTTTGGACAGAACCAAGGCCTTGCATGGTCCTCGGACTCAAGCCTATGGGGAAACCAAGTACAAAAAAAAAAAAATCTTACAAGTTTTGGACAGAACCAAGGCCTTACATGGTCCTCGGACTCAAGCCTATGGGGAAACCAAGTACAAAAAAGAAAATCCACAAGTTTTGGACAGAACCAAGGCCTTCCATGGTCCTCGGACTCAAGCCTATGGGGAAACCAAGTACAAAAAAGAAAATCCAGAAGTTTTGGACAGAACCAAGGCCTTGCATGGTCCTCAGACTCAAGCCTATGGGGAAACCAAGTACATAAAAGAAAATCCACAAGTTTTTGACAGAACCAAGGCCTCGCGTGGTTCTCGGACTCAAGCCTATGGGGAAACCAAGTACATAAAAGAAAAACTGTTACTTGAACATTAAAATCCATCCGAGGAGAACTCCCCGTTAACAGTTGGGTTGATCCCTAAAACTGCACGGATCCCCCAGTCTACCCTTGGATCCCCAACACCAAAGGGATTGATGTGATATAGTGCAATATATTACCCAAAAACACAATCAAAGTCCCTCGCTACTCAGCCACCCTCTCGGACGAATTATTTCGAGTTTATCGTTCTCGGACATTGGTCTAGCATGCATCGCGCAGCACTCAGCGGTTATCCCGGTTAGTTCCAAGAGTTTAATTTATTAAGGCTTACCCTTGTTATACTTGATAATATTTGTGAGTTTAAACTGGTAGGAATCTGCGTTAAGGCATTTTTCTGCCCGGAATATCATTAAGGGCAAGCTTACATTTAATATTCATGCACAAAGTAGTTGTTGCAGAGAAGAAAAGTATGTATAAAGAAATAAACTTATCTTTTATTAAGACAAAGGAACAGTACAGTGTACAATGAAAAGCTGAAACAAGCTTACATTAAAGCTAACTACGAAAGTAAAAAAAAATACAAGAGAGTGAAGATAAAACCGAGGAGGTAGTACAGAGGAGAGGTTGGCTACTGCTTCGAGACCTTATTCCTCCTCAATGCTTTTGCACGCCCATAACTCAGGCAGCAAAAAAACCCAACTTGAGCCTCACACCTCTGAAGGGAAGATGCGGGGAGCCGGAAGCTGAGGAGCCTTCACCAAAAGTTTGCCTGCGACAAGGCAGAGGCGCTGGTGGCGGAGAATCTTTCTTCTGACACACCAAAATTCTGGCATGAACAGAACCTGCTTCGGATTTTGACTAAAAGAGGGAGAAACACCCTTTCCCCTCTATCTAACTGGAATATTCTCTTGAATTTATGACTCCTTTGCCCGTACATCACTCTTTTGAGTCTCAGGAGGACACGGCGCCTCTGTGGCGGAGAGAGTTCCTTTTCCCCAACCCTCGCCTCAAACATGATGTGCTAAGGGAGGAAACTGAAGGATTTGTGCGTAGGTAAAGCAACTTTCTCTCTTATTTATTTAAAAAGATGAGGTGGTGGCATTTAATTCACGCAGCGTCCCAAGGAACGCTGCAGACAAAATGTCTTTGGCTCGATTTCCAACGTCGTCTGCAACCCTGAGGTTAAAGGAGTCTCGAGAAGGCGCACCTCGAACACTGGGACGCCAAAAAGTACCGCGTGATCAAAGACTACGGAAATACCTCTTAATTTGTGGGCCCAGTAAATTCGTGGTCCAGGCCCGTTCAGCATATGGGCCCAGGGACAGAACCCAGGCCTTGCATGGTCCTCGGACTCAAGCCTAAAAAAAAAAAAAAAAAAAAAAAATCAAATCACAAGTTTTGGACAAAACCAAGGCCTTGCATGGTCCTCGGACTCAAGCCTATGGGGAAACCAAGTACAAAAAAGAAAAAATCACAAGTTTTGGACAGAACCAAGGCCTTGCATGATCCTCGGACTCAAGCCTATGGGGAAACCGAGTAAAAAAAAAAGAAATTACAAGTTTTATACAAAACCAAGGCCTTGCATAGTCCTCGGACTCAAGCCTATGGGGAAACCAACTGCTCGGATGGGAAAGTCCCCGGCTCAGATACTGTAAAATGTTAAGGCCGATAAAAGTGTTAGGATGATGGTGGGACACTCCACTATTCGGTAGCCTGAGGGGGCTGTTCATTTTGGCGGATGATATGTCTTTGAATGATTACTTCCTACACCGCATAGAGCATCCAATTCTAATCGCAGCATTGTTTCGGGCAAGTATCGTTATTCACAGGTATGCATTGCTATGTCAAGCAACTCTGTTAAAGTTATGGTGACATCTTTTTATCAAGCGAGTATTTTGGCCTTATTTATCATCGATTCAAATGCTATATTATTGTGCCGAACAGCGTTTGCAAATTTAAAAAAAGCATAGAGACAGAACATGCGAAATAAAATAACAACAATTTTTATTAATACGAAAAATTATTACAACGTACAAAGAGGGGCTCAAACAAGCCTATACAAAACGTGAACAGCCTAAGCAACGATAACATCCGCAGTACAGATAAGTAAACAGTCAGGCGTCTTTTAAACTCGTCTTCAAAGTCTCTCCAATCTCTGCCTCAATACTGCTCATATTACGATAAGAACCTTCTTTGGAAAAAGATGAAGGAGAAGGAAATAGTAAGGAAGAAATCAATGAAGAAGATGGAGGAGATGAATGAGGAAGATGGAGGACATGAGTAAAGAAGGAGGAGAAGAAGAGAGAAGAGATGAAAAGAAAGAAAATGAGCAAAAGAGGGAGAAGAGAAAGTACCAGAATGGATCTGGTGCTGGGAAGACTAAGAAAGGGAAGCGGAGAGGGCCACCAGTGAACGAAGAGAGGAAGAAGCAGAGACACTTAGTCCCTGCCTCGGTCCTGACTCCTAACACGCTGGGGCCATATTAGGTGAGCTCATAAGAGAGCGGTTGGTTATGATGATGGGAATTCTCGACTCAGTCACGCCGAAAGTTGGACGTGATGAGTCCCTGCTTCGGATTTTGGCTGAAGGGAAGGTGAGACGAATCTTAAGTCTCCGCCACCCTTGCCCTGACCGAGCCATTTCGAGTTTTATTAGAACACGGTGCTTTGAGGAGGGGTATGGTTCCTTCATCACTCGTTATGGTAAACGTATTCTGATTGGGTGTATAACAATTGGGTTAAGTGAACGCTAAGGAAGGATGAGGGTTTCAGATCTCAGAAAGATGGAGGGGTGTCTGCACAAAAGTGATGGCTTCCTACTTGCCTTCTTATAGGAAGGGCAAAACGGAAGGTATTAAATTCATTCAGGTTTCCAAAAGAATCTGAAAAATAAAGATGTGTCTGTTCCACTTCCCCACCTCATCAGATGAGCCGTCGGACGTAAATAAGTCTCGTAAAGGGAATGTCATTAAAGGCGCGTCTTGGACAGCCAAACGGCAGGAGCGAGTCACGAGCAAATTAAAGAGAGCGCCTTGTAAGCCGATATATCTTCTGGGCAGGTGGAGAAACCGTCAGCATTAATGGAGGGCTATATTAAAGGAGCAGTAATAAAGGCTCGGCATTGCCAAAACCCCATTTTCCAACCGGGAGGTTGGACAGCCGGGTTTTGAGGGGTTATTGTGGGGCCCAATAATCTATGGGCCAGGCCCATTTGCTCGTGGAGAGTTCGAAGGCCCAAGCCGAGGAGAGCTATGGCCCAAGTCGAGGAGAGCTATGACCCAAGCCCGATAATATAGAGCACAAGACTGTTTTGGAATACAGCCGATGACAGTTCAGTCCTCGGCAGATCCAAAATCCCACCGGAATAAAGGGGTAAAACTGGTATAGGACTAAACTTGAAAAGAGATCTAAAATATCTTGAGAAAGTTACCCTTATGACCCTTCCCAGCTAAGACTCTGCACCTAGCAGAGCCGTATTCTTCAGCCTTATCAATCATCCCCAACAATTCTGGGATTAGACTGATGGGACAAATATCAGTCTTGTAAAGGTTGACCCTACACGTGGACGAAGGACAATTAACGCAGACGAGTATAAAAGAAGAAAGTAAGTAAATCTAAAGGGAGGCCCCATTCCACCTCCAAAAAACAAAGACTCCATGGGGGAAAACATCAGGAGAACACCTGCACATCACAGAAAAACCCACTGTCGGGTAACCGGGGTAAGACCTTAATGACCCTCAGATCAAGTCCGAGGAGTCCAACCTCATAGGGTGCGACCCTGCAGAGCTTAAATATTCAAACCCAACTCCTCTTGCTATATGAATTCCTCTAAAATCAAGACAGGAGCATCGTCCCGTGACCAACGGCTAGTTTTTCAAGTCCACTCTCTACAAATCATATTGTGAGGGATCTTTCATGCGCGAGCCCAACATCCTTATTGGGCCGCCAAAGAATCGTGTCCTTACAGAAGTAAATCGGTACGCGGATGCTCGGGCGAGATTAGGCAATTCTAGGGTTGATGCCTTTATTTTGTTTTCAAGTCCACCACCTATATGGTGGATCAACAATGTACCCTTGATAAAGAGGGAATTTCTTGTAACAAACTTATTTAGCTATCCTTATTTACCAAAACAGAAATAATAATAATAATTATAGAGTCTTGATTTGTGGCCCAAACCCAAAGTATATGTGATCTCGACCCAATGAGTCCAATACAATAAATTTGTAAATAATGGGTCAAAGAACTAGACCTTAATGAATTGAACAACAACTAATATGGAATTAAATGACAATCAAGTACAAATAAGAGGTATTGATATTAATAGACTTTCAGTCCGAGGAGGTCATAATTATATGTATTGATCAAAGTTGGATACAAAGACAATTTAGATTGCTACAATGTTCTCTCTCTATTTTTCCGATCCCCTCTCCATGAAGAGTCTTTTACCTTATATATCCTCCTTTGAACTACCTTCATCCTACACCTATTGATCATCAGAGCCCTTACTTGAGTATCTATCCCATCAAACACCTCCTCTGGTTTTCTGTGAGTTGTAATAGCCAAGGTAGTACGGTTCAGAGGTCTTCTCCACATAAATGCGGCCAAAAAAAGTAGTTGCACTACATTTAATGCGATAGTGGCAGCTTTTCCTTAGATATTTTTAGGTTTCCTTCCTTTTAGTATGTTCATGAAGCATATCTCTATCGTTGGAGCTTCTTGGAGGATTATGCTAACAGATGGATTACATATTATGAATTACATTCATCATATCCAAGGAGGAATTCGTCCTTGGACAACCTCTCACTCGCTCCCCATCTTTGAGACTTTAATTAGGAACGTTTAACAACTATTTGCTCTTCCTCGGACTTATCAACGTCCTCAGACAAAATCCAAGACCCAATATACTATTTTGGGCCCTTGCCCGTACAATAATAATCTTTCTTTTTTTTTTAATTTTTTTCTTTTTGCTTTTACTCAATCACATTATTTTATGATTTCCCGCAAATAAAAGATAATCATTTGCTCTCGTATGAATTTTCCTGCTTAAAATATTGAAGGTAATATGATGATATCATTGAAAGAGTGTGGCCTCATCATTGCAATATTCAGTTTTTTTCTAATATTCTATTAACCGGCCTACATTATTAAGTTAGTTTATCTTTAATTTTACGTGCACTTAACCAAATTTACTTGCATATGAAGCTAACTTGACCATTCAATCTTTAATTTTCAAATTTCATATTGAAGTGAAGTTTTCAATCAGTTCATGTCAACTTCAGAAACGTAATGGTTTTCATTTTGTGCATTTCCCTTTCTTTTCCTTTTTTTTTTTGTGGTTTAATGTGTATATTTTTTGTTCTTATATGTCTTGGTGAAGAAAATGATAAATGATTTCGAAAGACGTTCAGTTAAACCAAACAGCTAGGCATAATTTAGGATTATTATTCACAAGGTCAATTCAATACAGTTGGGTTGCTATCTAAATATTATACAATTTTAAGCCCTAATTGAAGATTTAAATTTATAATAAAATGTAAATCTCATGACTTTTCGTTAATTCTTCTAATGTTACCACATAAAATTGTAAAAGCTCACATTTTATCATGTTGTTAACTTATTATATATTTTTATTCTTTTTATTTATTTATAAAGCAACCCAACATAAAACAAATTCTAATTAAATTATGAAAGTTATGTTCTATTAAAAATTGATTTAAATTTTATTTATTAATATTTACTAATTAAACATTTATCATATATAAATATTTTTTTGTCAAATGTTCCCATGCATTGTACAAATTGGCGACTAATTATATATAAATAAAAAAAATAACTTTGATTTTTTGTTAACTTCTTCTGTTATTGTCATGACTCACGTAAACTTTTGAAACCACATATTTTTAATTTGGTTTTCAGAGTTACAAATAATCCTAAAATAACTTATTTTAACCCAATACTAATTAATTAAATACGCATCATATATAATTTCTTATCAAACTTTCTTATGCATGTATTGCACATCCTTAGTGACTAGTATAATATATTAAAACGAAAACTTAATAAATTAGTCAAATTATATTTTAATTGCATTCTACTTTTGTGTCGTGCATCATTCTACTTGTAATTTGTAAGGACATGATTCGTGGCGGACCGTAACAGTGTCGGGTTCGCACGTAAAAAGGCCCCTAACAATATCATTTGTTGAGCGTGGGTTTGGAAGGTTAGGCCCAGGTTGACAGGCGGTGGGTTTTTCGCGGTGTTCGTACAAGTTTAAGTTTTCCTTCACCCCTGGAGTCTTTCTCCTGGAGGTGGGCTGGGAGGCTCGGGTTTTTGGCCATTTTTCCCAACCCCCTCTTTAGGTTACTTGTTTTTCCTTTTATATTCGCCTGCATTCATTGTCCTTCGTCCATGTATAGGGTCAACCTTTCCAAGATTGATACTTGTCCCATCAGCCCATATTCAAAGTCGTTGGGGATGGTTGTAAAAGCCAAAGAATGCGGCTCTGTCAGGTTCTGAGCATTGAATGGCAGTAAGGGCAGCTTTCCCTGGATATTTTAGATCTTTCTTCCCAGTTTCAGTCCTATATCGTTTTTACCCTTCTTTCAGGGGGGACTTTGGGTCTGCCGAGGACTGAGCTATCCTCGGCGGTATCCATAGGCCATTTTGTCGAGCTTGGGCCATAGCCCTCCTCGGCTTGGGCCTTCGGATTCTCCCCGGGTAGATGGGCCTGGCCCATAAATCATTTGGGCCCCACAATAGCCCCTCAAAACCCGGCTGTCCAACCTCTTGGTTGGAAAGGGGGGTTTTGGTGATGCCGAACCTCTTCCTACGGCCCAATCAATTTGGCCTATTAATAATGCTGGCGGCTCTTCATCTGTCCAAGAAATGCGCCGGTCTATGAGACAGTTTTTGATTTCGCGCTTGATGCGCTCTTATCGTTTGGGTATCCCAAAACGTGCTTTTAATGACCACTATTTACGAGACTACTTTAATTCGGCGGTTTGTTTTGATGGGGTGGGAGAAACGGAACCGGCATGTTTGTGTTGGCAGATTCCTTTGGAGATCTGAACCTATTAAATGTCTCCCGCTCCACCCTCTGTATAAGAAGGAAGGGAGGAGGTTATTGTTTTTGTAAAGAATTCCTTCTCATCCTTCTGAGATTTGAAATACTTGGCCTCCCCTAGGGTTCATTTTACCCACTGGTTCACAAACTAAATCGTGATACACTTTATCATAACAACGAGTGATGCAGGAGCCAAACCCCTCCCATAAACGCCATGTTCCAATAAAGCTCATTATGGCTCGATCGGGACAGGGATGGCGAAGACTCAAAATCAACCTCACCCTTCTTTCAGTCAAAATCCGAAGCAGGGACTTGTCACGTCAAACTTTCGGCGTGACTGAGTCGAGAACACCCATCATCAGTACCAACCGCTCTCCTATGAGCATACCTAGTATGGCTCCAGTGTGTTGGGAGTCAGGATCGAGGCAGGGACTAAGTGTCTCTACTTCTTCCTCTCTTCCTTCACTGGTGCTATCCTCCGTCTCCCTTTCTTAGTCTTCCCAGCACCAGTTCCATCCTGGTGCTTTCATTTCTCCCTCTTTTACTCCTTTTTCTTTCTTTTCATCTCTTCTCTCTTCTTCTCCTCCTTCTTTACTCATGTCTTCCATCTTCTTCATTCATCTCCTCCATCTTCTTCATTGATTTCTTCCTTACTATTTCCTTCTCCTTCATTTTTTTTTCAAAGAAGGTTCTTATCGTAATATGAGCAGTATTGAGGCAGAGATTGGAGAGACTTTGAAGACGAGTTTAAAAGACGCCTGACAGTTTACTTATCTGTACTACGGGTGTAATTGTTGCTTAGGCAGTTCTCATTTTGTATAGGCTCGTTTGAGCCCCTCTTTGTACGTTGTAACAATTTTTCGTATTAATAAAAATTGTTGTTATTTTATCTCGCATGTTTTGTCTCTATGCCTTTTCTTTTCTTTTCTTTTTTTAAATTTACAAACGCTGCTCGGCACAATAATATAGCATCTAAATCAATGACGACTAAGACCAAAATACTTGATAATAAAAAGATGTCGCCATAACTTTAATAGAAACGCTTGGCACAATAAGGCCGACCAGTGAAAAGTAATACTTACCCCATGCTAGCCGAGGAGTAAAACGAAGGTTTGATGCCGTGTGAGGAATAACCATTTGAAGATATCTCACCCACCAAATGAACAGCCTTCTTATACGACTAAATGCTGGGGCGTTTCACCTCCTTCCTCACAACTTTATTGGTCTTAACCTTTTAATGGTGTTTAAGCCGTGGATGAAGTGACCTAACATTTTTATCAAGTAACCCATCTCACAAAATTCAAATCTTTCCTTGTCCAAGTATTTGGTTTCCCCATTGGCCTGGGTCCGAGGACCATACAAGGCCTTGGTTCTGTCCAAAACTTGTGATTTTTTCGTTTTCGTACTTGGTTTCCCCATAGGCTTGAGTCTGAGGACCATGCAAGGTCTTGGTTCTGTCCAAAACTTGTGATTTTTTCGTTTTTGTACTTGGTTTCCCCATAGGCTTGAGTCCGAGGACCATGCAAGGCCTTGGTTCTGTCCAAAACTTGTGATTTTTTCGTTTTTGTACTTGGTTTCCCATAGGCTTGAGTCCGAGGACCATACAAGGCCTTGGTTCTGTCCCTGGGCCCATATGCTGAACGGGCCTGGGCCGCGAATTTACTGGGCCCACAAATTAAGAGGTATTTCCATAATCTTTGATCAAGCGGTACTTTTTGGCGTCCCAGTGTTCGAGGTGCGCCTTCTCGAGACTCCTTTAACCTCAGGGTTGCAGACGACGTTGGAAATCGAGCCAGAGACGCTTTGTCTGTAGCGTTCCTTGGGACGCTGCGTGAATTAAATGCCACCGGTTTACTTCTGGGTATAAATGGGATAGGGGGTCACTTCACTTGCACATGTACTCTCCTATTCCCTTCAGAACCATATTTCTTCCATATCCGCGATCTCTCTTTCTAGTGCCACTGCCTCAAAGCAAGATGTTTGAGGCGTGGATGGGGATGAAAGGTCTCCGCACGCTTCAGAGGCACCGAATCCTCAAGGTGATATGGTATGGACAAGGATGGCACAGATTCAAGCCAGTCCTCCGTCTTGACAGGAGGAAGATGGTATTCCTCCTTCTTTTAGCCAAAATCTGAAGCAGGTTCTGGTCATGCCAGATTTTTGGTATGTCAGAAAAAGGAATTTCCGCCATCAGCGCCGTCTGCCTTGTAGCAGGCAAATTTTTGCGGGGGCTCCCCAACTTCCGGCTCCCTGCACCTTTTCTGTAGATGGTGTTAGCCTGAGGTCAGGTTCCCTGCACATTTTCTTCATCGGTGCAGGCCTCAAGTTGGGTTCTTTTGCTGCCTGAGTTATGGGCGTGCAAAAGTATTGAGGAGGAATAAGGTCTCGAGACAGTAGCCAACTTCTCCTCTGTGCTACCTCCTCGGCTTTATCTTCGCTCTCTTGTATTTTTCGTTACTTACGTAGTTAGCTTCAATGTAGGCTTTGTTTCAGTTTTTCATTGTACACTGTACTGTTCCTTTGTCTTAATAAAATACGTATCTATTTCTCTATACATATCTTTCTTCCCCGTAACCACTACTTTATGCATGAATATTAAATACAAGCTTGCCCTTAATGATATTCTAGGCAGAAAAATGCCTTAACACAGATTCCTACTAGTTTAAACTTACAAATATTATCGAGCACAACAAGGTTAATCATCAATAAATTAAACTCTTGGAACTAACCGGGATAACCGCTGAGTGCTGCGCGATGCATGCTAGAGCGATGTCCGAGAACGATAAACTCTAAGTCATTCGTCCGATAGGGTAGCCGAGTAGCGAGGGGCTTTGGTTGTGCTTTTGGGTAATATGTTGCACCGTATCGCATCAACCCCTTTGATACTGGGGATCAGAGGGTAGATTGAGGAATCCGCGCAATCAAGGTATTAACCCATCTATTAACGCGGAGTTCTCTTCGGATGGATTTCAAGATTTATGTGCCATAGTTTTTTTTTTTAGATAGTTGGTTCCTCATCCAGGTAGTTGGTTTCCCCATAGGCTTGAGTCCGAGGACTATGCAATGCCTTGGTTCTGTCCAAAACCTAGTTTTCCTCATCCAGGTAGTTGGTTTCCCCATAGGCTTGAGTCCGTGGACCATGCAATGCCTTGGTTCTGTCCAAAACCTAGTTTTCCTCATGTAGTTTCCCCAAGGCTTGAGTCCGTGGACCATGCAAGTCTAGTCCATTGAGTCCCATAGTTTTCCTCATCCAAGTAGTTGGTTTCCCCATAGGCTTGAGTCCGAGGACCATGCAATGCCTTGGTTCTGTCCAAAACCTAGTTTTCCTCATCCAGGTAGTTGGTTTCCCCATAGGCTTGAGTCCGTGGACCATGCAATGCCTTGGTTCTGTCCAAAACCTAGTTTTCCTCATCCAGGTAGTTGGTTTCCCCATAGGCTTGAGTCCGTGGACCATGCAATGCCTTGGTTCTGTCCAAAACCTAGTTTTCTCTTTGTGTGGGATCTTGGCTTTATGGGAGTTAGCTCCTCAACCAAGCCCCTAGAGTTTATCCATACGATTAACGCTATCAAGTGCCTAGTCTGCTCTTTACGGGGGACCTTGGCTCTAAGGGAGTTAGCTCCTCAGCCAAGCCCCTAGTCAAGAAACGTAGCCCCTAGCAGAACTTTGTACTAGAACTCTATAACCAACGGTTAGAAATAACGAAGAAACTCTATCGACCCACATCCTATACCAACATGCAAGCCTTTCCCACAGACGGCGCCAATTGTAAGGACGCGATTCGTGGTGGACCGTAACAGTGTCGGGTTCGCACGTAAAAAGGCCCCTAACAATATCATTTGTAGAGCGTGGGTTTGGAAGGCTAGGCCCAGGTTGACAAGCGGTGGGTTTTTCGCGGTGTTCGTACAAGTTTAAGTTTTCCTTCACCCCTGGAGTCTTTCTCCTGGAGGTGGGCTGGGAGGCTCTGGTTTTTGGCCATTTTTCCCAACCCCCTCTTTAGGTTACTTGTTTTTCCTTTTATATTCGCCTGCGTTCATTGTCCTTCGTCCACGTATAGGGTCAACCTTTCCAAGATTGATACTTGTCCCATCAGCCCATATTCAAAGTCGTTGGGGGTGGTTGTAAAAGCCAAAGAATGCGGCTCTGTCAGGTTCTGAGCATTGAATGGCAGTAAGGGCAGCTTTCCCTGGATATTTTAGATCTTTCTTCCCAGTTTCAGTCCTATACCGTTTTTACCCTTCTTTCAGGGGGGGACTTTGGGTCTGCCGAGGACTGAGCTATCCTCGGCGGTATCCATAGGCCATTTTGTCGAGCTTGGGCCATAGCCCTCCTCGGCTTGGGCTTTCGGATTCTCCCCGGGTAGATGGGCCTGGCCCATAAATCATTTGGGCCCCACATAATTCAATTGCTATAATTCTATGCTAAGTTTCGTTTTTATTTAAAATTATTTCTAGCCCATTTAAATCTTTTGTTCTTTTTTTGTTGATAATTCTATAATTAAAGGATAAGGGATTTTTTTAAGAAGGTAATGGATAAGGGATTTGAACACTAAATGTCTCTTTTCGAAACACCATTTAAAATTATTTCAAGCCCATCCATAACTACTTATTGCTCATATTTAAAGCTCATTTAAAACTACTTCTAAACTTATATTCACTTTTGAGACTAATCTAAATTTTCTTACCAAATTTATTATTAATTAATGTATAAATTACTGTAAGGACCCAATTTGATCCATGACCCAAAAGAGATTTGGACAATGGTCCAATATGCCCACAACAATAGATTTGTTAGAGAGTAGGTTGAATAACAAACGTTCAATGAGCTAAATGTTAATCACAATGGGATAGATAGTAAAGAAAATGATTAAGACAAGCAATTTTGAAAGGAAAAACACTCCTCAGTCAAGCCCAAGGAAGGTATATTTTGATATATATGTGTTTCTTTTTGACTTATGCAAATGTTTTTGGAAGGATACAATTTGGTTCCTAAGCCTAAAAAGTAAAAATATCTAGGCCTAAAGAGCTCAATACAATGAATTTGTAAAGAATGAATCAGAAAATTAGGCTCTAATGAGTTGGGTAACAATTATAATGGATCCAGATCACAATAAAGTAAAGACTGACTAGTTTTATCTAAAGAAAATTGTCATCGGCACAATCCAAGGAGATTAGCTCTTTTATATATTTCTTAAATTTGGTTACAAGCATAATTCTTGTTGTTACAGTGTTTTTCTCTTAATTTACCGATCCCCTTCCCTTAGAGTTTTCTTTCTATTTTATATTATCTTCCTCCTTTCATCTCTACCCTCCACATATAGATTAGATTGTTGATGTTAATTCTTGTCCCATCAGCACCTTCTTGAAATATTTGGGAAGTAGCTGTAAGACTGAAAATTACTATTTAGGTATCACTTCCTCATTAATGTGGCAAGAGAGTTAGCTACAGAGTATTCAATGCGATGGTAGCAGCTTTCTTTTAGATATTTTATGGCTTCCTTCTGTCCTATTCTTCTATGATGCTTATCCTTACCAATAAAATCTCTCGAAACGTTGCCCTGGATGGCAAACCATACCCTCGTACCTCGACTTTGCTCAGCCGAGGATGCATTCATCCTCAGACCACCTTCTTGGAATCTTATGACCAAAACTCACCTCTTCATTCACTAACACGAACTCCCGTGACAATGTTTACCCATCCTCGAACTACTTAATACCCTCGGATTGAGCCTCCGGCCCAACATATACATAGGTACCTACTACTGGGCCTATCACCCCTAAAGTTTTAGTTCTTGGCTACCCAACTCCCCCTCCTCCCTTTCTCTTTCTTTTCCTTTTATACTTAACCACAGATCATCTTAGTCTTACACTTGGAGGGCTAAGATTGTACTCCTAGGACTTTTGTCTCATTCGGAACATACTAATAAGTTTTACCCTGCAATATTAGCTGTGCCATAACTGTTCATGGTCATTTCTTCATTAATGCGGTCAGAGGGGTAATTGTTTTGTGTTTAATGCAGAGGGAATGACTTCTACATCCTTCTTTCTTCATCCTTCTCGTATTTTGTGCCAAGCCTGCTTTCTTTCATTCTTAATGTTTTAACTTTATGTGTTTCACATAGCTAGTGCTCGTCCTTGAGGTTCGAGGTGCATCCTCGTTCTCACAATTACAATGAAAATTTTTAACAAGTTCTAAAATTTTGATTTTTGTTTCAAATTGCCTTCTTCTTCTTTTTTTAAGTAGTGCTATAGATACAAATTATTTTATAATATTTTTACAAACTGTTGATGTCACCAACTTCTTACTGGTTTTCATCTAAACTCACCATTAACATTACTTTTTCATTTATCAATAATCACTTACCACATCAGCAGTTTATAAACTTTTTTGTAAGAAAGTTTGTATCTCTAGCATTACTTTTTTTTTTTTTTCCCTTGAAATAGTTCAATTAATAATGAATATTTGTAAACTTTACCAAATAATTTTTTTAAGAGGTGACAAAAATTCAGAAACGAACATCTGTTGCAATCACTTTGGGTACAAAATATTTTATATATATACTATAATAAATTATCAATTTGTTCCATATAAAATGTGGTAGTCAAAATTAGATTTATTTTAATTTTTTTTTTCGGGATCGACAAGTCTTTGTAGCAAGTTTTCAGTTGCTTTGTTCATGCAAGTTACTTGCAGTTGGTGACATCATAGCATAACAAATTCCAACTTTGAGATTAGCTGGCTTCACAAAACAATTTTCTTTACTATTGTAAAACAAAATTAATATTATAATATTAAAAAAAAAATTTCTAAAAATAATAATAAAAATGAAATGTGACTGTTTGCCACTTGACAAAGAAAGAGGCCAATGACCCCCGCCTTTTTAAACTTCAATACAATTTCTTTGAAATTTTATTTATTTTCAATAAATTTCAATTTCATTCAACAAAGGCAAAGTTGATATCATATGATAACAATTCTGACATCACCGATTTCACACTATACCTTGCATTTTCCCACGTGGGGCCATGCCCACGTGGCATATCACATACCCCATCCCCTCTCTTTGTAATTTGTCAAAATAAAAATAATATGTTAATTCTTTTGTCGATAGCTTAGGCTTGGATCTTGTGGACTTTAATACAAAGATAATTGTGTTTTTTCTTCCATTTTTTTAGTAAGCATGAGAGAACTTGTCGTGTGCCACTATCACACAAATTAGTTTTATTTTTATTTTTTTTTAAAGGGATAAAATATTGTTCAAATGGCCATGTTAGTTCAAAATAATCCAATTTCCAATAGAATAAACAAACCTGCTACCAAAAAAAAACTAACATATAATACTATATTTTAAAAACCCAATGGCTTTAAAGAAATGATTCATGTATTTTAGCAAACAAAATCAAGGATAGGTCCCTTTTCTATTGTATACAAAAGATAAGGGCATGATGAAGAGTAGGAAACTTTGTTTATTGTAAAGAAAAGGATTTTAACATTGTGGGGTTAAAAAGGAACTGTATGATACTACACGCTTTGTCCCACTTTGTGGACCTTCTTTCTTATACAAAATTTCTTTTTCCTCCAAACTCATAAAGATTCCACTCTCAAACAATATTGCAACACAACATTGGTCGATTTGAAGGTTTGGGCCTTGTCAAATTCTCATCCATTAGACCCCTCCATACCAAAAAAAAGAAAAGCAAAAAGAAATTTTTTTCTGGGTATGGAGGCCATGTGAATTGCTTACCAACTTCTCAATACTTGGTCATTGTGACTTGTGAGTTCTTTTAACTTTCTCAAAATATAAAATAAGGAGTAGCAGCCAAAAAAAAAAAAAAACATATAAAATAAATAGAATTGGAGAGAAGAAAAAAAAAGGGGGGAATACTATGTAGCAACTAGTCCTTCTTAGCTGTCTGCAAATATAGGTCTAGCAATATATATAATAATTATTAACTAAGTAATGGATCTTCTTTTAGATTAGTTTTTTCGGTCCAACAACAATAAAGAAGTCAATTAAGTTTACAACCAAAAAATGGTCTAGGGTTTGGCAGTGATTGTACATTTTAATATACTTTGCTGAGTATACTCACCATAGTTATGGCACATAACGCACCAAGTGAAGCACAAGTCACACAACATTGGTATTCAAAGGATTAAGTATGTGGGATCCAATTAGCTTAAATAATAAAATTTATTATTTTTAAAAAAATGATAAAGTTTCTAATAGTCAAATAAAAGATTTAGGTTCGAACCCGACTATGGAAAAAATCAATTGATATTTTAACAATAACTACAAATACAAACATTAGGCTTATCAACAACTACTACCATTATCAAGCTGGTATTTTGGCAAATACTATTCTATTGTTTATTTATAAACTCTCAAACAAAGTGCTAAGATACATTATCAACCATATTATGGTTGAATAACTCTCACCATAAATTTTATTTAAAGAAAAAAAAAGGTGATATCCTAATTGTATGGATCTTTGATAATCCTAAATCAATACAGATCTTTGCTAATCCTAAATCAATACTGTAATAGATTGATTTGGATCATATAACTTATTATATTTATAGGTAACTATTGTTGTGAATAATCATTTTAGGGTAGCTAAGACAAGCCAAAGAAGGCATTTGGGATTCAAGTTTGAGGCTATGTGGATGAGGCATGCTGAGATAGAGGAAGCTATAGAGAAAAAAAATAGTAAATTTGCAAAGGCATTATATCAATTCAGAATGGAATTCGGTTATCTATCATTTAATTATTATTATTTTAACATGATAAATACTAATTACAAATAGGAAACAATGAATTTAATCGCTTGACTATTATTCTAGGAAATATTGAATTTAATAATTTGATCATTATTCTATAATTTTGTCTCACATGTGGGTCCGAACTCTCCCTAATAAGTGGAGCCCAACATGAGAAAATTTTAACTATTAAATTTTATTTAAAGAAAAAAAAAAAGGTGATATCCTAATAGTATGGATCTTTGCTAATTTTAAATCAATAATGTAATAGATCGATTTGAATCATATAACTTATTATATATAGGTAACTTTGTAAACTATTATATATAGGTAACTATTGTTGTGAATAATCATTTTAGGATATCTAAGACAAGCCAAAGAAGGCAACTGGGATTGAAGTTTGAGGCTATGTGGATGAGACATGCTGGGATAGAGGAAACTACAGAGAAAAAAAATAGTAAATTTGCAAAGGCATTATGACAATTAACAATGGAATTCGGTAATCTATCATTTAATTATTATTATTATTATTATTATTATTATTATTATTATTATTTTAACATGATAAATTACTAATTGCAGATAGGAAAAAATGAATTTAATTGTTTGACCATTATTTCAAGAAATATTAAATTTAATAATTTGATTATTATTCTATAATTTTGTCTCACGTGTGGGTCCAAACTCTCCCTAGTAAGTGGAACTCAACATGTGAAAATTTTAACTATTAAACAGTAGATAAAGCAAAGATAAGATTTAAACTCAGAATCATATGCTCCAATACCATAATAAATTACTAAATATTCTAAAAAGTTTAAGTTAATAGAAAACAATGGATTTAATACTTAAATATTATTCTAACATGATCAAACAAGCTTTGAGAAAGTCTAATGTCAACTCAAAATGAAGAAATGACTCACTAAAAAAAGGTTTCTGAGCGAATGGGAGTGTGACAAACAAATGAAAAGGGAAAGCAAGATATTGTTAATAATTAAGAATCAACTATACTTCTTCCTAACCTTAGCGTATTGATCATCTGCTAGTTATGGTGGTTAAAGAAGTCATAGTTGATATGAATGCAGAGCTTTTGTAGGAGTTCAGAGATAAAGAGGTTGCTCAGGCTATCATCCAAATGCGACCCACAAAAATCGAAGGTGCTTGATGATTTGTCTACCATTTTCTATAAACTTTTTAGCATATTGTAGGGTGTGATATTATTGACTGAGAATTATCTTTCTGAACAGAGTACATGACAATCAATTTGTGCAATGTGATTTATAAAACAATTTCAAAATTATGGGTCAATAGATTAGATAAACTTTTTAAAATGATCTTTGAGATTCAAATTACTTCTATCCCAAAAGACTAATAACAAATAATATTATGGCAGCTTGAGAGGTAGTGAATAATATGAATTGGAAATAAATTGAAAAAGGTAAGCATATGAATTTTGAGATATTTATGAAATGTCTAACAACTATGACATATATTGTTATAACAAATTGAGAACAAAAGATCGAGATTACTCTTATAAGGAGACTTCGCCAAGGTGACACCCTTTTCTCGTATGAGTTCTTGCTATGTGTAGTGGCAAATTCATGTTTATTATTAAATTAAAAAAGACATGGCTGTTGTTTTAGTGCTAAGCAATGTTATGTACATAAAATGTTTGCAAGTTTTTTTTTAGAAATTGTTAAGGGGTCAAGTTTTGATTAGAACAACACCACTTTCGTATTGAGTCATGAGCTAATTATTCACAACGTTTTTTTTTTTTTTTTTTTGAGAGACACAACGTTTTATTTTGGTACAACTTATTTATTATATTAGATCTTTGAAATGATTTTTTCTGAATAGAGTAAAACTATAGCCATCAACTATTTTATAACATGTTTACATACTGGTGATGTGATCAACTTCTTATTAGTTTTCATTTAGACCCATCATTAATATCATTTTTTTCATTTATTAATAACTACTCATCACACTAGCAGTTTGTAAAATTTTTTATAAAAAAATTTGTATCTCTAGCATTAATCTTCTAAAAAAGCATCAACTCCAAAAAAAAATTGAGGTTTAAAATCCCTACTTAGAAAAAAATAAAATAAAAAGTAGTTTCAAAATATGATACCAAATGGTGAGATGTACATAAAAAGCAATCAGAACATGCCACATAAACAATTAATTTTTTTTTTTTATCTCTCTTTCTATTCATATATATTGTATGTATGTATTTTGTGAAAAGAAAATGCGACTAGATTTATTGTTTCTGATCAAAGTTTGCATTGCCCCTGCCCCAACAAAGTCGACAGAATTTCTGAACATTTTGAGTTGAAAAACGTTAAAATAAAATTTGAAACATTATTTAATTAGTGCTCATTTATTTACAATATCATGTCAATAGAATATTAATTTTATTTTAATAATCAATATAATAGGTTACCGTAGTATAATAATGCATATTCCTCAAAAAGAAGATGTGTAAATATAAAATTCATTGTTCATAAAAAAAATATATATATAAAATTCATTAAACTTAATACTTTAAAATACGTACGGGTTTCAGAATTGTTTTTACTCCCATTAAAGTAATAATAATACAGATTGAACTCTATTTACTTTAAAAGTTTTTTTTTTTTTTTTTACTTTTATTTTATATAATAAAAAAAATTAAATAGGTCTCTAGACGGCTAAAGCTAGAGCTAGAGCTAGAGTATACGGTCGTAAAGAAAGCCACGGAGGCAAGTGATGACGTAGCAACTGATTGTACACGTGTCATTTCACGAAGATTTCATGATAGTGAGGCAAATTTTTTTGTTTTAAATTTTTATTTTTTATTTTTTATAAAAAGCTTTTTGACACTGATTTGCGATTTGCGAGGGAACGAAAAAAACTCATCGCAAGCGACAAAAGGAGGAGAAAAGGATCCATTATGGTGGGTCAACTATTTTTGTGTGGGCCTCGTCTGACGTGGACACAGCAGTCTCCCAAAATCTATTACTTTATCAACTAAAGAGATAAAACGACTAGCCCGTGCTAATAATTTATCACCAACCCCACTTTTTTTTTTTTTTTTTTCTCCTACTTATTTTGTTTAAAAGTTAGTATCAAATTTCAATTTGCCTTCCTATAAATCTTTCAAGTCTTGAAGACAATTGTGTAATAGTGTCGTGTTCCGGCAATCGAACGTAATGACAACTGAGATATAAATCTTTCAAGTCTTGAAGACAATTGTGTAATAGTGTCGTGTTCCGACAATCGAACGTGATGACAACTGAGATAGTTCATCGTCCGTAAACTCTTACAGTCACTAGACACTTTTAGAGATTAAATTAGGCATTTCAATGCTAGAGGAGACTTTTTCAAAATGTATTTGGACGACCGTGAGGACCATGTTTAGTGATTTGCAACATTATTCATTGGCTCGTTCTTTTCTCTATGATCCTTCCTCCACACATGAGGATAGGGTTGAACTTTATGATTACATTTTATTATTAAATTAAAATGTTAATTAGTTTTTGATATAAATAAGGTGAGAATCTTATATATCTTTATCTTATTATAAATTATTAATTGTGCGAATCGGAACAAGTTGAAGTAATTGTGTTTTTTCCACTTTCTATTTTCTTATGGAGACATGAAATTGATAAGGTTATTAGCGGACACGTGAAGCAATAGTATCGCCTGTCTCAGTTCAACTTTTTAAATAGCAATGTTAGTTTAGATTTCCCTATCTATAGCAAAAGATATTTACTGGCTTGTGAGGAAGTGGGAAGGGTAGCGAATAAACAAGATACAAGGCGAAGAATAAGCAAGTGACTAATAACACGTGTCCATTGCACAATCTGACACGTAGAGAAAATGACATTGCCACGCTGTACACACTTCAAAAAAGTCAGTGTACCCGAAAAACACACAAAAATGTGAACTCCGCCATAAGCGCGTGGAGTAAAAGCCGGAAAAAAAATAAAAAGAGACTGTTTACTTGCTTTTTTGGTTACACACCTTTTAAACAATTTTTTTTATTTTTTTTAACTGCGCTGTAAAATTTGACCGAGCGAGTAGGTTTTTTTTAAAAATATTTTTATAAAAATAAAGTGTGGGACCCAGGACACGTCACCATCCGTTGCCACATATCACGAACGTGACAATAGGCCAACGCGAGGAAATAATTTCTAGATCGGCAGCTAAAAGTGGGACCCACAGTTCTCGGAAGTTCCGTGACCGTGACTCGAGTTCACCCCGCTTAGAGCCCAATATCAGCCGTTGGATCAGATCAAAAATACGGCCAAGATCTCTTGGCTCGGTGATCGACACGCCCAAGCCTCGTTGGGTTCGGGTGCCAGGTCAGACTTGCTTGTTTGTTGGGAATCTAGCCTCGGGGTTTGTTTAATTGAAAGCCAATCGCCACGTCAGATCAAATCCAACGGTGGATAAAGTTCATATTACTGGTAATGAGAAGATCTCGTGCACTGGATGGCAATTTGGGGTTACTTTCCAGGTGGGTCCCCCACTTGTCAATTTTTTTAGGAAATATATTTATAATTCTCGGATTATCGTCACCCTTAATAATATAATAAATTGTAAAATACAAACGTGGAACCAAAATAATGAATTTTGACCGGTTGGAACGATATTTTCTGCGGTCACCTAGATTCCTTGTGATCGTCATGTTGCTTTTACCAAGGTCTCTGCAACCGGTAATAGCCGGTCACGACATCATTTATTAATATTTTAAAACCACTGTTCCAACTCCTCTGAAGGAATATAATAAGTAAATTTAAAAAATTTAATACTCGATTATTATATATTGTTATATAGGAGAGTAGTAAACACCAAATCGGTAGTGAAGTAAAACATTAGAAGCTTGCTGGGGAAGAAATAAAGATGACACGTGGCGGTAAGGTTAAGCGCCTCCCTAGGAACAACGGATTGGACGATCCAGATCTTGCCATGTTGGTTTTAGCCACTTAGAACCGCTGGATATGTCTCCTTTTGAACGGCCCAGATTGGTGCAATTACTGCCAGTTTCGAATCGTGGCCGTCCACTAGGCTTGGGAGTGGGTTTGGCTGAGAGTGAAATAGCGAAATGATGATGAGATGCGAGCACAAAAAGGGGCACAGAGAGAGAAGGAGAGAGAGAGAAAGCGAAGAGAAGGCAACGCAGAGTGAGAAGCTCTGAGAGAGAGAGAGAGAGACGAAAGCTGAGATCTTTTTTTTTTCTTTTTTTTTTTTTTTCGTTTTCTGCTAATAGAGAGCTTCGTTGAAGATCTTTGAATCTACTGAATCGGTTTTTTTATAACCGTAAACAGCGATTTCCGTTGACGGAGAAACCATTTTCCGGCGAATTATGGTCGGTTTCTTGTGATGAGAGACGAGATTAATATTGTAGATATAGCTGATTCGGTAGAAGAACAACGAAGCAAAGATGGATAGGAACAGAGAAGCGAGGAGAGCAACCATGGCGGCGACAAACGGTTTAACTAGACGGAGACATAGAAGTGGTAGTCTCAGAGACTCCCCAGGTTTGTAAATTTCTCTTAGATCTAACAAAGCTTCTCATCGAATCGGCTATTTTTGATAACCTATATTCATTATCTTTGAATTTTATTATTTTTTTTCTCAGAGGAAGATGGTCCGGTAGAGTTACAAGAAACAGCGAGGCTAAGAGATCGAGGAGGTAGCGGAAAGAAAGATCGCGATCGTGATCGGGACCGGGACAGAGACCGAGAGCGTGATCGAGATGGAGATCGGTTGAGTCGGAGCAAGAGGAGGCGAGGAGATAGGTTATTGCACGGTAACAATAGAGAAGATGGCGGTGACGAGAGCTCTGAAGAGAGTGTAAATGACGAAGAAGAAGACGAAGACGACGAAGTCGTAATAGGTGGAGGAAACGGCGGTGGTGTAGCCTCTTCTGTTAGAATGCTTCCGCCGAATCCATCACCTTTATCATCTTCAACAAACTCGTTATCTAATCACCGGAAGAGCTTTCCTCCGCCGGCCAAAGTTTTTAGAGCAGCGCCGACGTGGAAAGCTCCCGATGAAATGATTGGCGTGTCGGTGCCCCGAAAAGCTCGCTCTGGTAGAATCCTCAAGAAGAGTCAAAATAGGCCTTATTTTTAGGATTTTATTTTTGGTTGATTTTCTGGATTTTCCTATTCTTATTGTTTGTTTGTTTGTTTCAGCGTCAACGAAGAGGTCACATGAATCTTGGGCTGGTGGAAGTGGAGGCGGAGGAGGAGTTGTTGGTGGAGAGCAAATTCACCGGCAAGCTTCGACATCGCCGGTGAGACACACCGGCCTCGTGTCGATGGCGGCAGCGTCGCCAGCTCCGGCCTCTCCGTCTTCTCCCAATGCTTCGGTTCGGAAGAAGATGGTGAGTCCTGAACTCCTAACGTCCAATCTTTTCTTTGATTCTCTGTGTTTCCTTTTTGGTTTTGTGTTTTACTGACGGGGATTTCTGCCGTTGTAGAAGCCTAATGGACCGAAACTGCGGCCGCCGAAATCGACGACGAAGTCGTCATCTTCAGCAGCTCAGGATGAGATCGAGATAGAGATTGCAGAGGTGTTGTATGGGATGTTGAGACAGCCACAAGGACTTTCAAAACAAGATAGCTTTACCAATGATTCCAGAGAAGCCAATAAATCATCCACTGATGCTAAATCCAGAGTCTCTTCGCCGATCTCCAACTCAACCTCAACACTACCTCACTCTTCTTCTCTTTTACCTCAAAATTCTAGCTCCTCAGTCACTCCTATATCCACCGTTGGTGCGTAGTTTAAGCCTTTACAGCTCTGTTATTGCATTTCATATTCATTTGGGTGTGATTGACTGATGAAAATTGGTGTTTGATTGGAAGCAACGGCGCCGAAGAGGAAAAAGCCAAGACCGGTGAAGTACGATGATGAAAACTCGACGATTTTCACGGGCCGGAACAGTCCCATTTCGGCTACAACTAAGGCAGAGATGGATCAGTCAGCGAAAATGGAAACGTTGGAGAAGAACACGGGATCTGCAGCCGAAAATGGAGGAGTTTCGTACGAATTGGGAAGCTCTCAAGTTGTACAACCACCATCGTTGGAGGTAGCACAGCCAGAGTCTTCGATGATGATTAAGCCAGAGAGTAATGTTTTATCAGATTCGAAAGCTTTGACTAACGAATCGGAGAATAAAGATGTTGGTGTGAGTAAAGAGGAGCCTCAGTCGCCCAAGAAGGAAGCTCCTGTAGTCAGATTGGATGACAATCGTGACGATGCGAAAGCGAATAAAGCGTGAGCATCAATAATTATTGTTCTTTTTTTTTTTTTTCTCTGTTTATTTTTATTTATTTATTTTGAGAAGTGTTGGGGCTGATTTATTCGTGGTTGCTATGAAGGAATTTAACTACAACTGAGGTGGAGAGTCACAAAGAAGAAAAGTTCCAGATAGATCTGATGGTGAGGATCTTGTTTTTCCAAGACAGAAATTTCAATTTTTTTTAAAAAAATTTAATTAAATTAAAATTAAAAATTTTAATATATTTTTTGGTTGGATGGGTTTTGCAGGCTCCTCCTCCGTTAAGATCGTCACCAGAAAGGGATGGTGATACTGAATTTGTGGCCGTAGATCCTAAGGCTATGGTCACAGATGTTGAAATGGTGAGTGGTGTGGGCCACCCATGCCTGTCTGTCTGTCTCTTTTATGACCTTTGAAAGTTTGCTCAGCGATAATTTAATATATCTTCTGTGCTATTCCCCCCCACTTATATCTGCAGGAAATTAAGCCTCAGGTAAAGGAAGATGAAAAGGTTGTGAAAACAATAGGCAAGGAAGAGACAGTCAATGTTGAAAGCGAGAAGCCTAAAATTGTAGCAGTAGAAGAAGCTGAATCACACAAGCCAGTTGTTGCTCCTAAGGAGAGGAACATCGATCTTCAGCTTGACTTGGAAAAGACTGATAGAGATAGCGGCAACGCTAGTGTAAGCGGCAACAACAAGTCACACTTTCACCATAATGTTCAGAAGCAGCAGCAGTCACAGCACACTCACAATGAAAAAATTGGTAAGTTCAACTCTTTTTAGTATTTTATTATTATTTATTTTTGGGTTGGTTTCTTATGGAGAACAACCTGTTTTTTATTTTATATATTTTTTTGCCCAATTGGGTTTTTCTAATTTTGTGATTTTTGGTATTTTTTATTTCTCAGCCCAAACGAGCTCTCTACCTCTACCAATGTCTGTACCTGGGTGGCCAGGTGGACTTCCTCCCATGGGGTACGATCGGATTAATTTGTTATGTGTTCCTTGCTCTTTCGGTTATTAGCAGTATATGAGTGCTTTTGATAAAATCTTCTCTGGGGAAATGACACTCTTCTCATCAGCAGATATATGGCACCATTACAAGGAGTTGTATCCATGGATGGGAGCACCGTATCTCCTGCACCTATCCAAGTATGTCATTTTTTGTACTGTTTTCTCCTGCCGTGTTAAAATTTGTTGAGAACCAATTATGTTTTTGGCTAATGAAATTTTCCAACTTGTGCAGCCTCCAAATTTGCTTTTTACGCAACCTAGGCCTAAGAGATGTGCAACGCACTGCTACATTGCTCGGAATATACTGTATCACCAGCAAATTGCGAGAATGAATCCTTTCTGGCCTGCAGCGGCTGGTTCTGCATCCATATATGGGGCTAAGCCCGGAAATCTCAATGTGGTTCCGTCAGCTGAATTGCATGGAAACATTGCCGGTAGAGTGGTGAACCCTACCCAGGACAAGGGTCAGAGTCTTGCTATGTTTCCAGCTCATTCTGGGGGAAAGGATAATAAAGGTTCTCAAGCAGCCAACATTGTGGATGCTTCACAGAGAAAGCAGATTTTGCTTCAGCAAACAGTGCCCCAAGGAGCACCTAATAATATCATGGTATGATTTCCTTTTTCCAAAATTTGTTTTTATTGTGATTTTTCTTCTTGTTTTCTTTGGTGGATGGTTTTTGAATTTTGGGGCTCGTGTATTCAATTTCAGGGCCCTGCTTTCATTTTCCCTCTGAGCCAGCAACAAGCAGTTGCAGCTGCTTCTGTCCGATCTGGTTCTGTAAAGCCTCCTGCTGCCGGGAGTGCTGCTTCATCAAGTACATCAAATTCTGCTGCAGTGAGTGCAGCAGCAACGGCGGCAGCAGCAGCAGCAGCCCCAGCAATGAGCTTCAACTACGCAAATATGACTGGGAATGAAACTCAGTATTTGGCAATTTTGCCGAATAGTCCATATCCGTTCCCAATTCCAGGTCATGTTGGTGCACCAGCTTATAGAGCAACCCATGGTCAGGCAATGCCATTCTTCAATTCCTTCTATCCTTCTCAAATGATCCATCATTCACAGATTCATCAGCAACAGCAGCAACCACCTGCTCAATCACAACAAAGCCAACAACAAGGTCATCAGAATGCAAGTATTTCCAGTGGTTCCTCGTCTTCTCAGAAGCACTTGCAGAATCAGCAGCAGAGGCAACATGGCAATGGAGTTAATGTTAGTAGTGGAAATTTGCAAGGGTTTCCTGCGCCCAAAAACCAGCCTTCACAGTCACTACAGCGGCAGCAGCAGCAGCAACAGCAGAATCAGCAGGTCCCTCATCAGGCACGCCAACTTGAGTCTGAAATGGATGGGGAAGATAGTCCCTCAACTGCTGATAGCCGTGTTTCTCGGGCAAATATGAGTTTTTATGCTCCCCCTAATTTTCCAATGCCAATGCACCCATCTAACTTCGCTGTGATGACTCCTGCAGCAATGGGTGGTGCCAGTGGCACCAATAATGCAAGTGGTAGTCATAATGAAAAGAAACAGCAGCAGCAGTCACATCAGCAGGGCTCAAAGGCTGGAGTGGAGCCTCAAGCTTTTGCCATGTCTTTTCCTTCCATTAATGGTACTAATACCGGGCCTAGCATTGACATCTCAACCATTCCACAGAATCATCATTTTCTTCAAAATTATCAGTATATTGCTGCCCCGGCGCAGAAGAGGAATTACCGTGTTTCTGAAGAAGGGAAAACTGGAGGTGATTCTTCTAATGTTGAAGAAGAAAGAAAAGCCATGCCAGGAAAGGGTCAGTCAATAGTTGGACAGTCTATTGCTTTCTCCTCTAGGCCAGATTTGCCTGATACATCCGTTACCACAATAACGGGCAGTACTGTTGTTGATAGCTCTGCAAGAACTCTTAATCTTGGGTCTGCTACTGCACGGGCTTCTGGTTCTGTTATGCCTACTTCCATTAGCAGTGTTACTGCTTCTCAGCAGTTAATGAATCAGCGGAATCCACAGCAGCAGCAAATGATTCTGATGCAGAAGCAGAATCAAATTGTACAGAATCAAATTGCGCAGAATCAAGCAGCAGCAGCAGCTCGGAGCAAAACTCAAGCAACGAGTAATGGTAGTGTTTACTCGGATCACCTTCCTTCATCGTCTTCTATGGGCACAAAGTTTGCTAATGCTCTCTCTTCTTTCCCCCAAAACCTTGTTCAAACCAGCTGCAGCCCAGCTCAATCTCCTCAGTGGAAGAATTCTTTAAGGACAACCACTTCCCAAGTTCCTTCTCCGTCTCTGTCCTCTTCAACCTCCTCATCCCTTAAAAACCATCCTCAACAGCAAGGTAGGACCCAACAAAGCCATGGGCAGATATCATTTGCGGCTAATACGAAATCATCAACAGCACAAGGGCAACAACCTCCCAGTAGCAACCAGTCTCCATCGCCACCAATTATGGTTGGCTCGCCCACAACTTCTATGTCAAAGAGTGCTGGTGGAAGCCCAAGGACAACTGCCTCCACTTCCACTGCTAACAAAGCTGGCCAAGCTTCTACATTGTCATCCCAGCAGGGCAAGAACTCACCTTCGGTGCCTAGCCGGAAGTCATCCCCGGTTGGGGGAAGGAATGTTGCATCAATCCTTGGAAACCCCCATATCACCTCTAATTCGAGCACTTCAACTAAATCTCAATTGCCACAGCAACAGCAGCAGCAGCTGCTGCCCCAGCAGTTATCAAAGCAATCGATCCCGATCCAAACCCAGATCCAAACCCACCAGATGTACTTAAATGGTTATTTTCAACAAGCCCAAGTAGCACAGTCAACTAATAACGCTTCCTCTGCATCAACTGCAAGTGGGTATTTTCATCAAAGAAACCGCCGTGAACAGCAGCAGCAGCAGCAGCCAAATGTGTCATCGGGTACATCCTCAACTGGGATGTTGTCGTTGTGCCCTCCAGTCACACTTGCTAACACCAGCACTTCTGATCCTGCCAAGGTAGTTGCGGCTAATAGCAACATGAAAGGTGGTATATCCTCACACATTCTCCAAGTTAGCCCATATGGTGTTGCACAATCCTCTGGGAACCCGCATCAGCTTTTGCCTGCTGGCTTCCCCTACGTTCATGCTGTTCCCACCTCAGTTCAGGTGAAGCCGGCAGAGCAGAAACAACCTGCTGGTGAGTGAAAATACCATTTCCCTTGGTGCTTTACATTGCAAATCACCCCCATATGGGGAAAACAAGGAAAAATAAATATGAAAAAAGTTCAATGAGGCTAGTTTGTATAAGGAAGCTGTTTCTTGCCTAGAACTTGACAATTTACATACCTTCTGGCAGCCTGAGAAGAAATGCAAGATGCTTACATTCGAGGAATCACGCCGCAGAGAAGGCATTAGGGACTCGAACCCACAATTTTGGGAACTTAGTTGAGCTGAGTGGGATAAATTGTCCTTTGTGGAATGTGCTTGGGAATGTGTATTCATCTGTATACGCTTGTGTTCATACTCTGACTGGGTTCTTCATGGATTCTAATTTAAAATTTGATTGATTTTGATGGGGTTGTGGATGGATGGGGGGCAATGCAAGGGAAAAGAAAGTGAAAGTTATAAAAAAAAAGAAAAAAAAGAAAAAAAAAGAAAATTGATGTTTTGTAGGGCAAGGGAGTAAAAAAAATGGTGTAGAAGGCTGAAGAGGAAGTTCCAAGTCTTCAAAGACCAAACTTCTCTTCTTTTTGGGGGCTGTAATGCAGGTTCTTTGCTTAGGTTTCTCTTTCCCTTTGTTTTGGGTTATTAGTTTTTAAGGAAAGGGCAGTAAGTAAAACTGTTATCTTTTTGACATATATATGCAATGGAGGGTATATATGTATATCCAATTTTTTTATTTAAAATTGCGGGTCAATCTTTATTGCCTTGCGTGGTGATGGTGCTACTATATATTATCTTACTAGTCTTTATTGTGCTGATGATGATGATGATGGTGATGATGATGATGCTATTTTTTTTCTTTAATACGCGTGTGCGTGTGAGTGAGTGTGTGTCTCTGATCATTTTTATTTTTTGACTTTACTCAGTAAATGATCCAATCCTTGTCCATTTTTGGAAAAAAAAAAAAAAAAAAACAGTTAAAGAATGGAAAGAAGATGCGTGTGAGTGAGTGTGTGTCTCTGATCATTTTTATTTTTTGACTTTACTCAGTAAATGATCCAATCCTTGTCCATTTTTGGAAAAAAAAAAAAAAAAAAACAGTTAAAGAATGGAAAGAAGATGCTGAGAGATTTGTGAGTTTAGTGTTGTGACCTTGGGTGCTCTCTGGCTAGTGATAAAAGAGATATGCGCAGAGAAAAAAAGTTGAGGTGGGTGCATGGTAAAGCCTAAGGAATTTCATATATTTTGGACTCTTGCTTGGTTTTATATATGGGAGAGAGTTGGCGTGGGCCATAATTTTTCTCTCTCCCCAGTCCTCACTATATTTATCGATACTGATTTGCCAAATAGTTAATACCACGAATGCTTAGTTCTCTCTCGTTCTTTTCAGACTTTGACAAAAAGTAGGTTAGGTTATAGAAAGGGTGCGTCTCTTTTCTTTGTTGTCAGTATCTTACACGTCGCTCATTCCTATTTTGCCCAAACTTTATCTTATCTTATGATTATATGTGTTTCGATATTATAATATTATTATGATAATTACTCTATCTATTGATTAGATTTAAATAATATCTATGCTTTTGATTTCACATGATTTAACATTCAGATTCCAATTTTGCCCCTACCTTCCTTATAGTGTGGTCCCACCCATTTGGGAAGATCAGGCTTTGGGCCCTATCTTTCTTTCTAAAACACAGAGCAGTTGGGACCTTCCAGAACTCTATTCAAAGTAGGACATGTAGTTCTGAGAGGCTTCTGACAACTTTGCCTGTATTGTGAATTTATGTTATGTGAGGATGACTTTTTAAGCTTTATCCTTGACTACACACGTGTTCCCACCACCTCTTTTTATATTCTTTCCAATTTTTGAAGACCAAAAAAAAAAAAAAACCCAACCCTATTCCACCTCACTTCATTTAAAAGAAAAAGTTCCATATTATATTTACACAAAAATGGAACCCACCAACCTTTCATTTTTTTTAAAAATATACTTAAATAAAATGTAATTTGTGAAGTGTTTGCCAATTATTTATTGTCAAAAATTTAATGGTGTGGGCCAAATAAACAAAATGGACCCAGAGAGAGAGAGAAGGGTGTGATTCTTTTTGAAGTTCTACCCCATCTCACCCAAAAGAAGGGAAATAGGATGTACCTTACTGCATTTTGAAGTTGCTGGAATAAAGAGGAGGTTAGAATAATTGAACGGTTCCATGTTACAAATCTTTCACTTGATTTCTCTTCTCTCTCTCTCTCTCTCTTTTGATGATCAGAAAGACAAAAGTATTTTCTTTCTTTTTTTATAAAAGGGACCCCACAAAAGGAATCAATCAACCATGCCGCACTAACCTATATTCAGCAAATTCAAATTTGGAGGATTAGGTTATCACTCACCTAAAGTCGGGTTATCACTTCCCTACTGTCTCCACAACCAAGTCCCCACTCCCCAATAGGTCCTTCCCTCAATTTTCGACTTAATTATTTTTTTTTTTGGACCTAAAAGGACAACCCTAGAAGCGAAAATTGAGAAATTCTTTATTAATGTGCTAAGTTTTGATTACATCAACGTCATTTTTATGGGTAATTATTGGATATTTTCGGAATACCAAAAATGTGTACTATTCTCTCTCATAAAACTGTAAGTTCCAGATTTATAGTAAGACTGACAACTTATGTGAGAGGGAAAAATACATATTTATGATACTCTCAGAGTATTCAATAATTTTCTCATTTTTATATATCAAAACTCATCATAATACGTCATAACAATTATGATGAAAAAAAACTTATCAAAATTTTATTGCAACCTAATTTCAAAGTGAAGATCTAGTATAAATGTATAATAATGGAAATACATGGAAGGTCAAGACACGTACAGTGGTAAGATGGTTTTTGGGTTTCATTGTTGTTTATGGGATATTTAATAATACACACTATCTTAAACCAATCATTTGTTAGGAGAGAGATAATGAATGCAACATGATACCGATACAATATTGAATGCAACATAGCCAATATAAGAATGATGAGATATAGGAACCGTGAGCAAGAAATTTCGAGGAAAATGTAGAAGAAAACTAGTGAAAAAAAAAAAAAAAAGTCAAAAACAATGAAATGAAAGTAATTGTGGAAAATTAAAGCAGGCATCAATGGAGGATAGAATGAAATAAAGTTGTTTTAGATTGGTCTAATTCATGTTGAATTGAATGTACTAAAACAGTTTGAGTCACGATAACTAAAAGGAAATGATGACCTTTATAGTGTCAGCAAAAGAAATGAAAACATTTATGAAAAGTTTGAGATGGCATCACTTTGAGAATTAATAAACAGATAATGATAGGAGTAATTTTACAGTATTTTGGTAGTAATATATTCTCCTATAGGATAATAATTTGTTTCTCTAATTGAATTTATAGTAGTATCTTTCAGTTATGTGAGAGAAGAGAATATTACTTCTTGAGTATTGACTAATGTTCTCTCAATTAGATAATTTACTCATATTGTAAAGAACAAATAAATTTTAGTAACACAAAATTTATCACAATAACTAAATTTCATGTTGAAATTAATTTATGATAAAAGTAGTGTTAATGATACCAAGAGCTTTGTAATTTAACTAGTGATGATGAATTGATCGTCAGTTGATTACGATCGTCCAGATGGAAGCCGTTCCTCGCCAAATCAATCCCCTGCAATCCGTGGACGAACGAAAGGAAGTAGTTTGCCGGCGTTGTGCTTGCAAAAAGGTCTCCGATGCCAAAGTCAGAAAGATTGACAAAGGAGAGCAATGAGAGTATTATACTAGAGTGTTTTTCTTACCCCACCCCTTTTGGGGTTCATTCTTTATATATGTGTGCTTGCAAGTCATTCCTTCTAGCCGTTGGTGGAGTCTTGATGGAGGCTTTAATCTAGCCTTGTAACGTCCATGCTGGGTGTTAATGATGAGCTGCCATTCCCAACGGTCTGAAGGTTGGTTAATGTCTTCGTAACCGATCCGCGAGGAGTGGGAACGAGTGTTCAGGTCTTTGGGGGACGACCTTCTCTTTCTGGACGATTTTAGTAAGGTCGTCCCTATCTTGCATCGTATGGACGATTTCCATTTTGGTCGGGCGTATCAACTAGCACTTCGTAGTATTTTAAATTGAGACGTCAACTGTTTAAATCTCCTCTCTCTCCTCTCCTAGCTATCGAACCATCAAAAAGAGAAAATGAAAAATTATCTTAATAGTAATTTTATATGAAATTAATATTGTATCAATTATAACTTGTCATCATATTAAATTTTTTTGCTAAATTTGTCATCATATTAAATTAGAAAATAAGTTGGGAAAATAATTATATCCCTATCCGTAAAAGAATCTAATCTTTAGTATACATACCACAGTTAAAAAAGGGTAAATAGATTATTAGTTGTGGTAGTGGAAAAGGCAAGACTGACTTAGAGCACCCACACTAAATGTGGGATATGTGCCAAATGCTAAATATTTGGCACATATCCCACACCAAACCCAATTTTAGCCCATTTAGGAGATGTGGTAATTTTTTTTTTTTTGCAACATTAAACAGTACCGTGGCAAATTTGCCACGGTACGGGAAAGATGTGGTATATTGTTTGTTGTTTGTTTATTGTGTTGATGTGTAGTAAATATTATTTTAATGTGTAGTAAATATTATTTTAATGTATAGAATTGAATTATAAAACATCTGATAAATGGGATGTTGTAAAATGATGTGGTAAAATAATAAAGTAGGCATTTGATGTGGTAAAATGACATAATTTTTGGAACATCTGCTACGGATGCTCTAAGATTTAGGGGTTATTAGTATTTAGCTTCCCAAAAAGAAAGAAAAAGTATAATGTGAAGAAGAAAAGGGTAAACTAGAAAAAGGAATATATCATATATGCTAATCTTAAAAGAAAATGCCTTTTAGGGAGATAACTTGAGATTATCATTTGTGTTTGGTTGCAATAAATCTGATTTGGCATTTTAATTCTAATATAGTACTTGAAAAACTTTCTGACTTTTTGAATTTTACCTAAAAACAAAATTAGTATAAAATGGCAAAATTAAACAAATATCATATATGCCAATTTGAAACGAAGAATTTTTTTTTTTTTTTTTTTTTTATAATTTTGTTGAAATAGTTATATAGTTTAGTGGCAAGTTGAGCAGAAATAAAATGAAGAAAAAAGATGTGGGCAACACTAGCTAGGAAGCATAATTATGGTACCTGACCTAATTGGAGGGCCCAGGTTTTTTTTGATATTTAGGTAAGACCAGATCGGTGGCATTGTTCCCGGTGGACATTGTGGTAGATTCATCAATGATGTAATTGGATAAGCAAACAAGAGTGTAAAGCCTTGTCAACAATGATGCAACAATTTTGTGTGAAAAGGAAAGGTTATGTTAGGAACGCAACTGTCAATTGCTGTTTTTGTTTTTGTTTTTGCTTTTGCTTTATTTCTTTATTTCTTTTTAACCTTTTATTATTATTATTATTATATTGCTTCAGCAAGGTCAATTCGTTTAAGTAGTAACCAGAGAAACTTCCTAAAATTTATTTGGGTAGGTAGGAGAGAAACTACCATTGCAATTAATTTAGTATTTAATGGTAAATTATTTCATCTATATGTAACTTCCAAATTTAAGAGGATGTTTATTATATAACTTAAGAAGATGCTATATAAAGTGGTTCTTTAAAATTCTTAAAACGTCACTGCGTAGTCTTAGTGTAATGGTCACTTTACTACCAAAAGTACAAAATTTTTGTGAGATAAAAGAGTAAGGGTTGGAGTTTAAGTCTACAGGAAAAGAACTTTATACATATATACACTTAGATTAAGTTAAAGTAGAATTTTTATTCTATACTTAAAAAAAAAAAAAAAAACTCTTGTTGAAAGACAATGCTTAACTCTAACAAGACCCTATATAACATGCTCGATACTATTTGATTTATTCAACAAGGACTTCTTTTAAAAAAAAAAAAAAAAAAAAAACAGTAGATATATAATTTCAATAGAAAAGTGAGATCCTCACGTATACATTGAGCTATGGAGGGAGGGATGCCTCTAAAGATAGGCTATTACTAGCATGAAATGCAAACGATTTGGCACCTAGTCAACCCTCGTCCATCAACCTTCACTTTCCATTGGAAAAGCCTAGGGGTCAATTGTGTGGGGATCATGCTCTCAGAACTATTGTTTAACCTTAAATCGGTTGCCATGCCCTCTACGGTAGAGTTGCCATTTCTGTTCAATTGATGACGAGTCTCATTCTCCACCATCTGACTTGAGTGGGTCGAGTTCCAAATTGATTCCAAAACTGGTTCAACCTGACTTGTGGACACCCTTAAGTAGGACACGGCCCATAGTTCTATAGGGATATGATATTTTGACAGTGTCCTTATAATGTCCCCTTGCGAATAATAGAGGACTCCCTATGAAAAGGTATGAATGAAAAAAAAAAAAAAAAAAAATAGCAACTTTGTTCTTTTGAGTACCTTTGATCAATCTCCTGAGTGTAGTGAGTAGGTGTTCTATTTCTTGTCGTTCATTGGTGTCCAGAGTGACCCCTTGAGAAAGCTGGAAATCAAAATAGCAACTTTCGCAAGAATCCATTTTTTCTTCGACAAGAAAAACTGGTTTTGCATTTCAATTCTACCATACTCAGACCTCGCATGCACTAAGTAGACCCAGAAAGGTTCATCTACCTTCATATTCCTTTAGGAGTACCAAATGTTTCTCAAAAGTTTTAAGGACTCCGACGGAGGACTCGTACCAATTCATCCCTATTTTGGTATGCAAATAAAAAGAGATTCGCTACTAATACCATTTACTGCTAAAAACTGATAATATTATAATAAAATAATTTTTAAATGTACACCGTAAAACTTAATTTTAAAGTTTAATTTGCTAAGTTCTGTAAACAGTGCACGTACGGGAACCACACAAAAAACTGAAAACGCCAGCACAGACGCGTTTGTGTTTGTATCCAAACTATGAGGCTGTTGGGATTTAGCGTTTTCTGTTAAATCCAAGCTGCGTTTTCTGAAATTTTTTTTTTACTTTAGCCGCACATTTTGACTAAATCAACTGTAAACAGTGCATTCGTGCACGGTTCACGGTCCATAAATTTCACTTTTCAGTAACTTTTTCATTAAAAATAGGTCCCATGATACTATTTACATATTTAAAAATTATTTTGCTACAGTATTTTTAGTTTCAGTAAAAATAAGCTCAATCCAAACGGAGTCTATTATATAACACTACATGGCCTCTGTATTGCCTTTCTTCTCTGCGGATAGCTTCTCAACCAAAACTCCTAGCTAGTTCTTTAGAGTAGCTAGAGCCTAGAGGCCAGAGGGTATCCTCACCTTTGTATGGACAAGACAAAAGCTCGTACTGGTTGTCAGATTATTCAACAAATTAATCATACATAGGCTCAGCCAAAAAAAAGTTCATTAGTTGCCCATATAATAAAAACGAAAAATGCGAGCACTGAGAATTGTCCTTCAGGTTGGTGAGAGGGTCACTTTCCTCATTAAATTGTCTGAAAACAAAATCCAGTAACATCTTGTCATTATTTTAATACTATAAATGATGTAACCACAATAATTTAACAACAAAATTTAGGTAATAAGTTATTTTTACACATAATATTATTATAAAAATACTCGATTTATAATATATTATTATAAAAATATTGTTGATACCATATTGGTTAAAATTAGGAAAACTTTGGATCAGCTTAGAAATTGAACAGTGATTTGACCAAAACGAAGAGGGAAAAAAAATGTGGATGGTGCTGTTGCTTAAGTCTTGACAGCACTTCACTAAGTTGAATTCAATTTGAACTAAAATCATTAATCAATGGGCCCACAAAAAATAATAAATAAATCATTGATCAAAGATAGAAAGAGACGCAACCCTCCAACTAATCTCGTTATAATAATAAATAAAATAAAATAAAAATTTAATGGATTGGCCATGTTTAATGGAATTAAAGTCCAAATCTACACATAATTAATAATAGTAATGCACTTTAACTTTGGTGTTTATTTTCGATCTGAATTGGACACGTGGAAAATACTGTTTGGGTTCAAGTCATGTGGTCAACAAAAAAATGTTTCCAAGATTGTTAAGAATACATTTTTTTTATTCTCTCTTCCATAGACAAAAGTTATAATTTCTAATTAAAAAAAATTCTTTACCAGAAAGAAAATGTTTTTAATATAATATATATATATATATATATATTATCATAGTCCACCCAATTCAAACAAACTTTTGCTCAATTCTTTATGGCTGGGCTGGGCTGGGCTTGAAATCCGGACCTAAGGAAACATGTATCGGATCTGCCACAGCCCATTTGCATTTAACCCGGTTCAGTGTCAATAACTCAATATTACATAACAATGATATCTTCTTACAAAAGAATAGAAGTCTATAAGTGATAATATATTAAATAGAAAATCAATTAAATATATTTTTAATTGTATTCCATTTTGATATCAAGCCTTTTAAGATTTTAAAATGCATTCAAAATTTTATGTCAAGGATTATTCTAATTACATTCTAATTTTATGTCAAGTGTCTTTACAAGTCAATTCTTGCATTTAAACCTAAAAAAAGAATATAAAGATCCAATTAGAATTTATTAGGTTTCTATATATATATTTTTTTATGTTTCTATATAATAAATCCCTTTTTTTTTTGAGAGAGAGAGAGTAATAAATCCTCTTTCCATGGTTGTGGTACATTTGATAGACTGTAATGATAAGTACATAGGAATATGTATTACAAGAAATATAAGATACTTTAATATAATATAATATTTATTACTATTCATTTGTTTGGTGACAACATAATAATAAAACCCTGAAGACAATGGAATGAAAGTATTTTAAACCAAACTTAAGATATATTTTAGGAAATATCTTACTCATATAATTATGTTTCTTGAAAAATAATATTTTTTAATTTGAAAGAGAGATTAGTTATTTTATTATGATTTTTTATTTTCATAATTTTTATGTGCATATGGAAAGTTTGTTTATTTGAAAATATATTAATTTTAGAAATTAATACACCTACTAAGGAATAACTATTACAATCCTTTTAGAGATAAATAGTTATTCCTCATTTTAAAGAATAACTATTCATAAGAAACAATCATTCCCTATAATAAAAACATAACTAAATTGCTATATAGTTAAACCATAGAAATAACTATTACATTACAGTGTCTATTACAGTTTACCAAACGTACCTTTAATATTTCACTAATTGCAATATGCCATTTTTTTTAAACTTGTAGCAAGTTGTGATTAATAGAGTTTAAACTATAAAGTGAAACATTAAGAATGGAACTGATGATTTTAAATCACATAAAAATATGATTATCTTTAATTGTATTTCTTGCATTTGTATTGGGTTATAATCTAGTGTATTATTATTATATTTTTTAATAAAGTTTTAACCTATGACGTCCGTTTCTAATGATAACTTTTTATCATCAGATTAGGACACCAATCGGTTTTTGGTGTAAGTGGGGATTGAAGTCCAAATCTCTTATTTAACTATCAAAGACTTTATCAGTTGAGCTAACTGGAACCCGCTCTATCTAGTTTATTATAGTTTCTTAAAATAAAAAAAATGTTTATCATAAAATACCTTTGTGCTTATGCATTTTGTCGTGCAGCTTGTTCCCCTGGGATGTGAATCCAGTGATTGCTGCCATATTAAAAAAGAAAAGAAAAGAAAAAAGAAGAGGTAAGAATTGAAAATGATTTAATGCAATGGTGATGGTTCTATCACCATCCTTAATCCTTGCAAGTGGCTATATTATATTTTTGGTAATGGTGCTCTTGCGATACAGATGGAAGTATCATATCTGGGTTTTTTTTTTTTCGGCTAAGACCATATGACCATATCTGCTAATCTATCTATCCCTTTATAAAATCTACTTGATGATCTTACTTGTATATCATATATCATAGAGTAGAAATTAAAAATGGACATTTTTGGATAATGATGTTATCAACAAACTTTTGGTTCTTCCTCAATTTCCGAATACTTTTTTTGTTAGTTAAGTAAATTGCATATTTGCAAGTAACTGTGGACCCAAAAATTAAAAATCCAACTTCACTCATGAAATCCTCCTCAGTTGGTATAGTTAAAGTTCAAAGAGAAACCTCTTTAGGTGCAAGTGGAACATTATAGTCTACTTGTATGTTTAAGGGGAAGGAGAGAGGAGTAGAAGGAAGAAAGTGTGAATAGTTTAATTCACTTTTTTTTTGGATTTTTTTTTTTAAAGGGAGGGGGAAAAGGGATTGATGGGATTTGGATGGCATTAAGATAAGTTTGTTTGTTTTTAATAAGATTTTTCTTTATTAATTGATCTTACAAACTTGAATATATGTTTCTGGTTGATTTCAAGGACAACCCAGCCTCCGCAAGAAAAGGGGTGAAGATTAGGAATGGTTAAGAGCAAAGAAGCATTACATTTCACATAATCCCCTGCCTAACCTTACAATCTTCTCTTATACTCTTATGCCCATCTCTAATTGACAAGTAACAGCCTAACTGCCTAACTACCTAATGCCAATGCATCAACACATGCTTCCTACAATTAGCACATGCTTATTACAATCGAGTACCCTTCCAACCAATCACATGTCTAAATACAATCTCAGCACATGCCAGCTATACAACTTGGTGCAGACCTGATGCAGCTAACTTCTTAACCATTTTTCTTTTTCTTTTTTTTTTTTTTTTTTTGATAATTTGATAGTTACAGGAGTGGAGAATTTGAACCATAAATATCTCATTTGAAAACACCAAAATTGTCAACTAATTGAGCTACACTCTTGGCTCCCTAAGATAAGTTTTTATTCCCCCAAATTGGGGCAATCTAGAGGAGAAAGATTGATGTAGTTGCACGATTTTCCTGGCCCAAACCCTATTGATCAGGCCTTGGCCCAAGGCGCAACCCACAATAAAAATTTGTAGAGGATGGGTCAAAGAACTTAGCTTCAGTGAGCTTATTCGGTCTGATGCATGGACAATATTGTTGCAGGAACAAGAACACAATGATGGATATCTAACAGAAGATTCTATTTCTTCAGTTCCGAATACATTTCTCCGTCCCCCCTCTTTGAGGAACTCCACTACATTATATAGCTCTCTCATTCTTATCTGAACCTTACACTTGTTGATCATCTAAGCCTCCACTTGAGCACCTGTCCCATCAGACACCCCTATCACTCCCTTGTGAGTTGCAGTGGCCAAGGTAGTACTGTTCAGGAGTCTTTTCCTCATTAATGCGGCCAAGAGGGTGGTTGTGGCACATTTAATGTGGTGGTGGCAGTTTTCCATGAGATATTTTGGGTTTTATTCTTTTTATATGCTGGGAGGATGAACTGCAATGGTTGGGGCGAGATCTTTGACCGGACTTCGTAATGTCCGAGGAGGAGTTACTCCTCGGACAGCTTTCTTTTACCACAATTGGGCTTGAATAATGCTTTATCTGTGACTTTTCCTAGGACAGGATGCTTCTCGGACGGGCCTGTGGTTTAGACTAGCCCATTATTTTGGGCCGGGCCCCACAATAGCCCCTCAAAACTCCGGTTTTTGTCTCCTTCCGAGGAGAAAAGCGGGGTTTTGATGTTAGTGAGAGGATAGAAGTAAGGAGGGCTTGGGGCGCGTGTGCGGACAGTTACTTTGGACACGCTACAATTTACGAGGCGCGACCATTTACTTCTGGAGGCTTTATGTCCCCCTCATCCAACGGTGTGGCGTGGATCGAACGGCCATCGTTTTTTCTCGAATTTTTAGGCAGGAGCGATCTTTTCTCTCTCCTCCCGGCTATATAAGGTGTCAGAGGGGTTCAGTTTTTCTTTTTATCTGCATCCCATAAACCCCAGAGGATTCCAGAGAACTCCATCGAACTCCAGAGATCTACGAATACTTGTGTCCGCTAAGCCACCGTAGCCGTTTTTCGTGAGGCGTCTCCTCCAAGAGAGATTTCCAGGCATCCCATTGAGCGTTTTGTGAAGGTATCAGTAAATTTCGTTCATTTCGCCGTTTCGATTCCCTCCTCGGACTTTACTTTTCTTCTCGGTCTTTATTTTCATTCCTCCAGTTCAGCTCAGATGGGTAGATTCGAAAAATTAGTAAAAACTCCGGCCGCTATGGAGGCCTTTAGGGCAAAATACCGCATCCCCCCGAGGGTGGGGCTGCAGTACTGTCCTCTCGAAGGAGTATTGACAGATAGAGGCGAGGGAGAAGTTGTTATCCCCATGATTGCTTTCATAGAGGGAGGGATGACACTTCCCATGCGTAGGATTACTAGGGAATATCTGTTCAACCATAGGTAGACGCCGCATCAGTGTGCCCCGAACATGTTCAAGATACTAGGCTGCGTAGATGTCCTAGACGAGCGGATGAATCTAGGCCTTACCTGGCACGATGTGGCTTATCTGTACGAGTGTCACCATATTGAGAACGGAGGGTATTATCTTAAATCCCAATCCGAGGTCATTAGGTTGATCTCTTGTCTCCCAATATCCAATAAGACCGTGAAGAACGATTTCCTTATTGCTTCGGGGGAGTGGTTCGATGGTATCCATTGTCCAACTCGGGAAGGAACCCCAGGTGCGGCGTCTTTAGGGCCAATCCTTTTCGGGAAAGGGTTTAGTATTGGGGGGTTGTTTTTCTCGCTTTCTTTACAATTGGAAAATTTCATGAATTAATCCCACTTTTCTTGGGCATTTGCAGATAAAGTTCACGTCGCTCCTCGGATAAACCTCGTGAATGTGCCGGCGTTGAACTACCTTCTAAGGTCGGAGATCTACGTTACTGAGGACGGACAGTTGCGTGCGGCCCATCTGGTTCTGGGCTATCAACCTCTGAGCCGTTCTTTCCAAGCTATCGGTCACGCCATAAGGGCTGGCAGTCCGAGGTTGGCTAGGATTGACGTGTCTAAGACCGGGTTCCTAGCTCAACGTGATCTACCACCAGTCGTGCTACCCAGCGTTCGAGATCCCTACCTAGCAGAGCAACTACCTCCGCCAAACGAGCCCGGCGTTGCTGTTCCGGTTGAAGGGGAAACTGAATCATCTCGTCTTTCCCTTGAGGAAGAGATAGACGAGTTTTATTTTGAGGAGGAGGTTCAGCAAACCCCCTTGGTTGAGCTTTCTGATCCTGAAGGAGAGTAGGACCAACACTCCGCAGTTGGTGTTCCCTTAATCATCACCTGCTCGGACGACACCTCGAACGAAGAGATAGAGCCCATGGCCGGGAAGGGAAAAACTTTAAGGGAGTTGATGGCCTCCCGAGGGAAAGGTCAGTCATCAAAAGGTCAGTCATCAAAGGGACCAACTCAATCACAGGCCCAGACCCTTCCTCCTGTGGTCCCTCAGGACCCCTCGGACCTCGGCCTTAAGGTTAATCCGGACCTGAAGAAGAAAAGGCCGGTTGACACTCCTGAGGAGGGTGAGGTGGTTGCCCAGCCGACTAAGCAGCAAAAAACCACCCGGGCACCAAGGAGCAGAAGGGGTAACTCCGCGGAAAGCCAGGATGAGGAGAACCTTGCTGAGGTGCGCACTACCCCGCGTACATGGAGCCCCAAGTTAGAGCTAGATGGAGTTGCCATCCCCTACAATTCGTCAGTCCGAGAGTATAACCGAGGCCGAGCAGGGTACGTGGCTGATGCCTTGGAGCAACCCCTACTCCTTCCTCGGGATATGGAGGCCTATAGGCGGTTTTCTCAGCCCGAGATTTTCCTATCCCTCAAAAGGGATCTCGCGATGGTAAGTAGTCCTTTTACTATTTTATTAATTTATTTACCCTGTTAAATTTTAAACCAATCTTATTTCGTTCGCAGATTACTCAGCAGGTATTTGTGGCTGAGGAATTTTGTCGTGATAATCGAAGTTGGGCTGAGGCTGAGACCCAGTCTCGGACGGAGATGGAGAAAACCTTGGGGTCCCTCAAGCACGATCATCTTGAGCTCACAGAGAAGTTCAAGGAGTCAGAGAAACGGTGCAAGAGTGCAGAAGCCGGTTTGAAAAGTGCTGAGACCTAGGTGGAGGATCAACGCAAAGAGCTGTACTCGACCCAGATCAACCTTGTCACTGAGAAGCAAACAGTGCTGGATCTCAAGATTGCCCTGCAAAAAGTCGAGGATGAGCTGCAGCGGGTCAAAGAGGAGGCTCAGCTGATCCGAGAGGCTGCAGAGGCTGAAAAAAGTGCTGCTCGCCAGCTCGGGGTCCAAGAAACGGAGGCCAGGCTATCCGAGGAGATCCCTGAGGTGTGCAGGGACTACTGCAGCATCTCATGGGCTCATGCCCTTGATGCTGCAGGAATTCCTGCAGATTCGGCGCTGAGACTGCCCGAGAACATCTTCTATCCTCAGGAGATCCGAGAGAATCCTGAGGGCGCCCAAGCGGCTTCGGAGCAGGATCTGGCGGTGCCTGATACCGTCCCTGTGCGTGATAAAGCGAAGGATCCTGCCACGGACCCTACCATCGAGGCTCCTCCTCCTCAGCCAGAGCAGAAAGAAGATCCTCCTGCCAAGGCTTAGCTTTTAGGCTTTTAATTTTTGTATTCCCTTTTTTTTTTTTTTTTTTTTTGAATGAGAGTCGTCCTGTTTTTGCACTCTTTTGTAAGGACCTCTCTTTGTATTGTCCTTGGAATATTAATATAGAATGTTTGCTTTGCTTTCTATGGATGTATGCTAGTACCGCTTCCTTTTTTTTTTTTTTTTTTTTAAACATTTGCGACATAAATAAATGTACACGGTCAAGATAAAAAGGATGCTGGGCAGCGAATTTGAATGAGAGTTGCAATGGTGCTAGACTGTGCACACGCCTTAAAATGATTTCCCTTAAGTAATAATTTCCCCTAAGTCTGTGGTCCGAGGAGCCATGCAGGACTTAGGTTCCGTTTAAAACTTGTATAAATTGTCATGAGTAATAATTTCCCCTATGTCTGTGGTCCAAGGGGCCATGCAGGACTTAGGTTATGTTTAAAACTATGAATAGTTGCCATAAGTAATAATTTCCCCTAAGTCTGTGATCCGAGGAGCCATGCAGGACTTAGGTTCTGTTTAAAACTTGTAGAAATTGTCATGAGTAATAATTTCCCCTAAGTCTGTGGTCCGAGAAGCCATGCAGGACTTAGGTTCTGTTTAAAACTATGAATAGTTGTCATGAGTAATAATTTCCCCTAAGTCTGTGGTCCGAGGAGCCATGCAGGACTTAGGTTCTGTTTAAAACTATGAATAGTTGTCATAAGTAATAATTTCCCCTAAGTCTGTGGTCCGAGGAGCCATGCAGGACTTAGGTTCTGTTTAAAACTATGAATAGTTGTCATGAGTAATAATTTCCCCTAAGTCTGTGGTCCGAGGAGCCATGCAGGACTTAGGTTCTGTTTAAAACTATGAATAGTTGCCATAAGTAATAATTTCCCCTAAGTCTGTGGTCCGAGGAGCCATGCAGGACTTAGGTTCTGTTTAAAACTATGAATAGTTGCCATAAGTAATAATTTCCCCTAAGTTTGTGGTCCGAGGAGCCATGCAGGACTTAGGTTCTATTTAAAACTTGTAGAAATTGTCATGAGTAATAATTTCCCCTAAGTCTGTGGTCCGAGGAGCCAGGCAGGACTCAGGTTCTGTTTAAAACTATGAATAGTTGTCATGAGTAATAATTTCCCCTAAGTCTGTGGTCCGAGGAGCCATGCATGACTTAGGCTCTGTTTAAAACTATGAATAGTTGCCATAAGTAATAATTTCCCCTAAGTCTGTGGTCCGAGGAGCCATACAGGACTTAGGTTCTGTTTAAAACTTGTAGAAATTGTCATGAGTAATAATTTACCCTAAGTCTGTGGTTCGAGGAGCCATGCAGGACTTAGGTTCTGTTTAAAACTATGAATAGTTGTCATGAGTAATAATTTCCCCTAAGTCTGTGGTCCGAGGAGCCATGCAGGACTTAGGTTCTATTTAAAACTATGAATAGTTGCCATAAGTAATAATTTCCCCTAAGTCTGTGGTCTGAGGAGCCATGCAGGACTTAGGTTCTGTTTAAAACTATGAATAGTTGCCATAAGTAATAATTTCCCCTAAGTCTGTGGTCCGAGGAGCCATGCAGGACTTAGGTTCTGTTTAAAACTATGAATAGTTGTCATGAGTAATAATTTCCCCTAAGTCTGTGGTCCTCTGATAGCCAGAAACGAGGAGCATTCCTACGTATCTTCTCGGCTTCTAATTTTTCTTCCGGTAAGATGTCATTTTGGAGGAAGTACTTTATGGGGTCCATCCAGCTGGGACTCTTTCTGATCTGATGGACTTGGGCCGGATTCCTTCTGATGGGACTTGCCTGGACTAGATCTTCAACAAGGATCATTCGTGGCAGATTATGCGCTGAGGACGTGGCGAAAGTGGCCAGCGAGTCTGCATGGGTGTTTGCACTTCTGGAAATGTGCGTCAGATTGAAGGACTCAAAACTCGTTTGTAGGCGCTTGACTTGTCCTAGATACTCTTGCATCCTAGCATCTCTGGCTTCCAGCTCACCCATCACTTGTCCGACGACCAACCTGAAGTCCGAGAATGCTTCTATTACTTTTCCGCCCAATTTTTGAACCATCGTCATCCTTTGAAGTAAGGCTTCATATTCGGCTTCATTGTTCGTAGCCGAGAACCCGAGCCTCAGTGATTTTTCAATGGCGGCACCGTCCGGTGATATTAAAACTATCCCAACTCTAGATCCTCTCTGGTTGGCCGCGCCATCCACGTAGACCTTCCAATGCAGGGTTCCCCCTGTTGAAATTGCACCAACCGATTTTCCATCCATGTCTTTCTTCTCGGTTACTGTTTCTATAGAGGGTTCAGCAAACTCCGCTACCAAGTCTGCGAGGACCTGACCTTTGATGGAGGATCTGGGCATATATTTAATATCAAAGGCCCCCAAAAGTGCGCTCCACATGGCGATCCTTCCTGTGTAGTCAGTGCTTCGAAGCACTGCTCGAAGGGGAAGCTGAGTAAGAACAATGACCGTATGCGCCTGAAAGTAATGAGGAAGCTTCCGGGTGGCATGTACTATTGCCAGAATTGCCTTTTCTAAAGGTAGGTATCGCACCTCGGCCTTATGTAATGATTTGCTCACATAGTAAACCGGTCGCTACACCCCATTATCGTCCCGTATTAGTACCAGGCTTACAGTATGGGGAGCTACAGCAACATACGCAAACAGCACCTCATCTGCCTCAGGGTTGGACATGATGGGTGGTCGTGACAGGTATTCCTTAAGTTGCTGGAAAGCCTGAACGCAATCCTCCGACCATTCAAACCCTTTTTTATTTTATCAGGAGGTAAAAAGGTTGACATCGATCCGCCGATCGCGATATGAACCGGTTTAATGACGCAATCATGCCTGTGAGCTTCTGCACTTCCTTTGGGTTCCGAGGAGCCTGTAGGCTGTTAATTGCTTTGATTTGGTCGGGACTTACTTCTATTCCCCTGTGGGTTACCATGTACCCTAAGAATTTCCCAGACCCGACCCCGAATGAACATTTGGAAGCATTCAGCCGCAACTGATGCTCCCTTAAGATAGCGAAGATTATTCCGAGGTCTTTCACGTGCTCGGACACCCTTTTACTCTTCACAACCATGTCGTCTATGTAAACTTCAATGATCTTGCCCAGCTGTGGCTCGAACATTCGGGTCATCATCCTTTAGTAGGTTGAGCCTGCGTTCTTCAGCCCAAACGGCATCACCTTATAGTGATAATTTCAGATGGGCGTCATGAAAGCCGTCTTCTTTTGGTCCTCTAGCGCAAGGGGTATCTGATGATAGCCCTGGAAGGCGTCCAGGAAGCTTATTCGAGGGTGTCCCACGGTTGCATCCACCAATCGGTCGATTCGGGGTAGGGGGAATGGGTCCTTTGGGCACGCCTTGTTCAGGTCCGTGAAGTCCACGCAGACCCTCCACTTCCCTGTCTTCTTCCTTACCACCACCGTGTTTGCCAATCATTCGGGGTAAAAGACCTCCTTAATAGCCCCTGTTTTTTTCAGTTTTGCCACTTCGTCTCTTACGGCGCTAGCATGTTCTTTTGAAGGGCGTCGGGGTGGCTGCTTCTTCGGAGTGGAAGAGGGGTTGACGTTCAGGTAGTGACAAATAAGGCTAGGATCAACTCCCGGGGCATCGTAGGCGTCCCATGCAAACACATCGACATTTTCTCTGAGAAATCTGATCAGTTCCTCTTTTTCTTGAGAAGGCAACTTAGAGCCGACCTGAAAAAATTTCTCCAGGTCGTTGTTGACAACGATCTTATCTAAACTTTCACACCGTATCTCCTCGGCTAGCCCATCGCCTTACTTTGCCGAGGTGGCTGGTTGCTATAAGCTCTCTGGGGCCGATGTAAAATGGCGGCCACCATACACTTCCTGGCCACGGCCTGATCTCCTTAAATCTCTTCTTCTTGTCCTCTGGATGGGTATTTTACTTTCTGGTGAAGTGTGGAGGATATGGCTTCTAGGGCGTGGATCCATGGCCTGGCAACTATTACGGTGTAGGGTGAGTAAGCGTCGACCATGATAAAATTCACCTCCACCACCTCCGACCCAGTCTGTATGGGTAGTCGGATCTGCCCCTTTGGCGTAACGATCCTCCCTTCGAAACTGAGAATGGGGGAATCATAAGCTGCCAAATCTTCCGGCTTCAAGTTCAGCCCCTTGTATAGATCAGGGTACATTATCTCTACCGCACTTCCCGAGTCTACTAACACCCTTTTTACATCGAAGCCCCCAATTCTTAACGTAACCACCAAGGCATCGTCGTGAGGTTGAATAGTTCCTCTCTTATCCTCGTCCGAGAATCCCAGTATCAAAAAGCTTCCCATTTTTGACCTTTTGGGTTCCCTTTGCCTGTCCTCGGAGGGGAGCCGATCAACAGCCAGTACCCTGGGGAGGGGTGGCCTAGTTCTCCCTAGTGCGGCGAGGATGACATGTATCGTTCCGATGGGGGGTCTTAAGGACGCATCCTTTCGAGACTCTTGTACTGCTTGACCGGGATGGCCGCTCGAGGGGTGTAGCAGGTGACGCAACTTCCCTTCTCGGACCAACTGATCTAAGTGATTCCATAGATTCCTGCAATCCTCAGTGGTATGCCCATGGTCCTGATGATAGTGGCAGTACAGGTTCTGGTTACGTTTGGAAGGGTCTCCAGCCATCTTTCCCGGCCACCTGAAATAGGGCTCGTTCCTTACTTTCTCCAGCACCTGTTGTACTGGCTCCCTGAATATGGCATTCATTGTCTGTGGGTTGCTCTGTCTAGCCTGTCGCGAAAAATCTCTCCTTGGCTGGCTAGGGTTATACCGTTTCGACCTAAAATCACTTACTTTAGGGGGGATGACCTTCTCCTTTCCCCTTCCTTGCAGCTGATCTTCCTCCACCCTTTTGTACTTGTCGATCCTATCCATCAACTGATGAACGTCGGCAACTGGTTTACCAGTGAGGGATTTCCTTAAGCCATGCTCGGTGGGGAGACTGCTTTTGAACGTGCTAATAGCAACATCATCATGGTTGTCATCTAAGTCGTTATACACCTCCCAATATCTATCTGAGTAGGCTTTTAGGGTTTCTCCTTCGTGCATGGATAAGGACAACAGCGAACTGAGGGGTCGAGGGACTCTGGTGTTTGTGATAAAGCGCGAGCAGAAAGCCTGAGTGAGCTGCTTGTAGGAGCTTATGGAATTTGTCTTCAGGCTATTGAACCACCTCATCGCCATTGATCCCAAGCTGGATGGGAAGATTTTGCACACTAGGGCTTCATTTTGTGAGTAGATCGCCATTTTTTGGTTAAACTGACTCACATGCTCTACCGGGTCTGCTCGGCCGTTATAGATGGCGAACACCGGTTGGTTGAAGCGTCTGGGCAGCTTAACCCCTTCGATTCTATACGTGAAGGGTGACCTTGAAACCTGGTCCAGTGCCTTCTTCATAGCATCGTTCCCCGAACCCTTGCTGGAAGGGCTCTCATACTTCCGTACAGGGCGTGGCTCCCTTTCGTAGGAAAAGGTTTCACTTGGGGGGTCCTTGACCTCCGTCGGTAACTCGCATCCTCCGCATTAGAAGACTCGCCTGAGTCAGAGGGAGATCGTTTTCGCTGCAGACGTCGTAACTTCCTTTTCAGGTCATCTATCTATCGCTGCATGGCCTGGTGACTATTTCGCCTCTGGGACATGTGACTACCTATCTGAGTGTGACTCTGGCTCGTCCGGATAATATGCACACTTCCCTCACGATTTCCCCTGCCGCCTGGGTTTGCGGGGTTATTTTGCCTCTGGGACTCGGCGGGTTGTGTCTGTTGGGAGTTAGCCTGGTGAGGATTCTCTTGGTGTGGACCTAGTTCTGCCATGCTCGACCGTTAGGCTAGCTGATGCCCTAGTTCTTCCCATAGACGGCGCCAATTGTAGGTGCACGATTTTCCTGGCGCAAACCCTATTGATCAAGCCTTGGCCCAAGGCACAACCCACAATAAAAATTTGTAGAGGATGGGTCAAAGAACTTAGCCTCAGTGAGCTTATTCGGTCTGATGCATGGACAATATTGTTGCAGGAACAAGAACACAAGGATGGATATCTAACAGAAGATTCTATTTCTTCAGTACCGAATACATTTCTCCGTCCCCCCTCTTTGAGGGACTCCACTACATTATATAGCTCTCTCATTCTTATCTGAACTTTACACTTGTTGATCATCTAAGCCTCCACTTGAGCACCTGTCCCATCAGACACCCCTATCACTCCCTTGTGAGTTGCAGTGGTCAAGGTAGTACTGTTCAGGGGTCTTTTCCCCATTAATGCGGCCAAGAGGGTGGTTGTGGCACATTTAATGTGGTGGTGGCAGCTTTCCATGAGATATTTTGGGTTTTATTCTTTTTATATGCTGAGAGGATGAACTGCAATGGTTGGGGCGGGATCTTTAACCAGACTTCGTAATGTCCGAGGAGGAGTTACTCCTCGGACAGCTTTCTTTTACCGCAATTGGGCTTGAATAATGCTTTATCTGTGACTTCTCCTCGGACAGGATGCTTCTCGGACGGGCCTGTGGTTTAGACTAGCCCATTATTTTGGGCCGGGCCCCACAATTGACTTGTGTTAAAAAAAATTAAAAATAAAAATTGTCAATTTTACTATAATGATATCAATTTATATATGTTTTTTAAAATTGAACAAAAGAGGGGTATAATTTTCAAAATATATAGTGTTTTACAATTTCCTCTCATTGTCAAAAACTCATATCCCATTTTGTCGCTTGACTTATAATGGGACATAGTAGGGTTGTTGAAAAAACAAGTCGATTCTTGTGAACTTAAATTTTTTGTTATAATTATTTTATGGATTTTTGTTAAAGGAAAATCTAGTTCCAACTTTATCATTGTTAAATTCGTTGCTGTTGCTATTTTGTCTAATCAATTCCAAAGAAATTCTTGGTTCATGGTTGAAATGGATTTTTGGGTTTGAGAATTTGAGGGAGAAAGTTTTGGAGGGATTTGAAGAGGTTCAAAAGGGTCCATTTAGTTTGTTGCTTGCTAGTCGCCACTTTTTGTGTGGCCATTATTGCTCGTTTTGTTGGGGGTGGAGGGTGGGGGGGGGGGGGGATGGAAAAACAAAGAAATAATTGATGAATAAAGTCTTAGAGGCGAGGCATAACTTGACATTGTCCTTACATAACATTTCCCCACACAAGTGCTACAATAAGGTTACTATAAATTTGTTTCTAGGATACAACTAAGCCAAGAATTCTACAAGTAGTAAACTTGGAGAATTCTTGCAAATTTATGAAAAAAAATGATGTGTAACTGATAAAAACTATATATGAAATCATTATTTATAGACAAGGGGTTATAACATTTCAAAAGGCACCGTAAATGGGTAACTATGGTTGATTTAAGTATAAAGAACCATTATAAAGTTGTTGTAGACAAGAAAATCGCATAAAATTCTATGTAGAAACCATTTTTCTCTATCCAATACAAAGTTACCAATTGACACTTTTGTCGAGGAAATAAACACCTTGGAGAGCTTCATTGAGTAATTAATATAACATATAGAGACACACTTTAACCCAAAAGGCCTAAGCCCAATAGGTATGTGCTCAATTATGTTAATATTAACCACTCATTCTTCTCATCTTTATTCAATGTCGGACTTCACTCATACGTGTAACCCAATAATCTCCCTCTCACATGTGAGTCTGCCTCTCTATGGGTTTCAAGACCTCTCTGTGGGCCATGAACAAATCCTACTCACTCCCCCTTGCCTAATGGGCTTTTTCCTTCACTAGTGCATCATCCATGGGCTTTCATGTGTCAATCTCGCACCTCATCGTTGTCTAGCACCATTGGTAATAATACTCCTTTGTTGGGCCTTTTCCAAGATCGTTTGTGTGGGCTTTATGGGCTTGCTTGGTGTAATATACCGTCCCGGCTCTAACTGCGAAAGGAACCCGCCCTGCTCCATTTTCGAAAGGGCTTCAAGTACACACACCCTGTTCCTGCTCCAACTGCGAAAGGAATCTCAATAAGCTTGCTACACTTGCTCCACACCACCATGGGCTCTGATACCACTTGTCGGGGAAATAAACACCTTGAGGAGTTTTCTTGAGTAATTAATATAACATATAGAAACACACTTTAACCTAAAAAACCTAAACCCAAAAAGGGCCTAAACCCAATTTGTATGTGCTTAATTATGCTATATTAACCACTCATTTTTCTCATCTTTATTCAATGTGAGACTTCACTCACACCTGTAATCCAACAACTTTCTTATAGAAATAAAAGTAAATTTACTCTCAAAGTAAATTCTCTATATTTTCTTTACTTTCCCAAATAAATTTACTCCGTATATTACAATCTGCATTGTATATGCCTCTCTCTCTCTCTCTCTCTCTCTCTCTCTCTCTCTCTCTCTCTCTCTATATATATATATATATAGCAATTTTGATGAAAATTGGCCACTCTTCATCTAACAAATTGCCACCCATTGAATTCGACTAGTGTGATCTCTAATTCGAAAAACATTTGACGATTGAAAATTTGATGCATATTAGTCAACATAAGATATTGAGGGCGTTTGGCTATCGTGTTTTCCTGCGTCTACGTTTCTGTTCTGCGTTTTCTTTGTTTTTTTTTTTTTTTTTCTTTTCTTTTGCCCGCATATGTTGACTTTGGTGCACAAAAATTACTGTTTTGCACTGTAGCAGTACTGTTTATGTACTGTAGCAACACTGTTCACACATTAAAAAATATTAAAAATGGGTCCCACGGTACTTTTCACACATTTAAAAATTATTTTGCTACAGTGTTTTCAGTTTTCAGTTTTCAGTTTCAGCAACAATAAGCTCAATCCAAACGGACCCATTAAACTTTGAACTCGATTGTATTCGAGTTGTGTGAAGAATTGGCTCAATTCGAGCATGACCGATCCACGAGTACCGTCAGAACATACAATGAGTGGACACCCACCATTTTGTAAAAATATTGCACTTGTATGTGTGTGTATCAAAATAAATAAGTCCCAAAATTTGAGAAATAGACTTATAAACATTTATTTTTCTTTTCTTTTTCTTTTTTTTGATGAGAAAACATTTATTTTTCTAGCGGACTATGTCATGAAAGGTACGAATAATTATAAAGTCAGTACTTTAGGAGTAGAGCAAAGTGAGATTGTGAATCTTATTAAATTATTGGATTCTTTTTTCTTTTTCTTTTTTTTAAAGGGGGAATATCTGATTGTTATGCTCAAGAAATACTTGATAATTTGAACCAAGAAACTTGAAACTCCAATCCCTTTGAAGAGGGATGGATGGATGGAGTCATTCGACCAACTAAATGATTTACAATAAACAAATACATTTTCCCATCAAAAAAAAAAAAAAACATTTTATTCTATTCGTTTGGAATATAACCCTTTGGTTTCACATCCAGAGTAAGATTTCAAGCAGGGCTTCAAGTTGGTCGAAGGGATAATTGTATAACTGTAGAATTGTCTTTTTGGTAGCTGGCTAGCACTTACAATGAAGTCTTAAGGAGATTGATTTATGTCAAGAATCAAGATATAAATATAGAAAGGAAAGGGTTAGATGGAGAATCGAGAAAGTCTGAGTTTTGATAGGATTGTTTGAGCGAATATCAATGTCAAAGGCACACCAAATCAACCAATGGGGTAGATTTCAATATTTCATATACCAAACAAACAGTGCATTTCTTTCTTTAAAAATGAAAAAGAAATAGGAAAAACAAGTGCCAATAGGAGATTAAATTTTATAAAGGCCATATACTTTTATAATGTTCAGTCTTGATCAAAATACCTTGAGTAACATCTATGAAACTATGCCACATTCCTATTGGATCCAACATAATCTTTTCTATGATTTTATGATAGTGATATCTAATAGCAAGAAACGTTTAACAACTCTAGGTCAAGTAGCACCCTGGTCCCCCCATCGTTTTTAAGAGTTGGAAAATTAATAAAATTCACAATAAATACAATGTCAATGGCTATTCCTAAAACCAAAATTGTTTTAGATTCTCTGGGAATAGCCAAAGTCCTCAAGGAATAGTTTATTTATTTAGTTATTTAATGAATACAACAAAATTTGAAATCCAAGATATTTGCCCCCATGGTAATTGCTCCTTACTATTACTCCAAGAGTAATGATTTTTTTTTTTTTTGGTGTACTAATGTAGGTGGAATTGAACCCAAATTTTACTGGTTGAACTTATTTTATGAAGTTGAATGCAGTGGACATGATTTCCATGTAGCACAGAATTGTGATTGTAAGTTTTGTACTGCTACTAAACTTTATAGTGACATGACACATTGTTGTAGAAGAAACAATTTTGTACACCAAAATGCACCATATCTTCCTCTCACAAGTGGTTCTATGTGCAGGACTGATATGTAAATCCCATCTCTGTCAAAGAAATATGCATTAATACATTATTTGAAAAATATCATGTTTTTCTTGCAATGACTAAAAGAGACAAAAAATTTATGCTGTAAAAAAAAAAAAAAAATTATTTGGTAAAATATAGAAATTCATCTATAATAGGTAAAGTATTGATATGACAACTCCATGCAAAATGATAATGTGGCAGCTCTATCATGGTAGACTAGAGATTGGCCAAGACTAAAAGAGCCTAGTGTAATCGAGTTTACTTTGGCGAGAAAACGATAGAAAATCTACTAATTCCTTATATGGAAAGGTATTCGAAACCCAATCGACTTTCGAGATTTATGAAATCTATCACCATTCTCACATAATATTATTTATAACGGAAAATGCATGCGTTACGTTTTGATTTTGAAACGGAGCAATCTATTTTCCTCGAACAATCATGAAATGAATGTGATTAATGAGGGAAGTTATGAACAATCTTGACTTGAGCTCCTTCATGAGAATTCTCCTACGCATCTTTGTTGACTTAAGTATTGAGAGTCCCCCATTGGCCAACTCCCGATAAGCCTTAGGTCAAACTTATAATCAATTACACCATCAACCTATATCTTTAATTAGAAGTTACTAGCACTCCTTTTCACTATTTTAAAAGAATATATATATAAACTTCAAACTAAAATGTATGTGAAAGGGGAAAAATTTTGGAGAGAGAATCTAGAAAGAAAAATAGAAAGAGTCACAAGTGAAAGTCACAATCGGTTTGGTCGGGAGCCCAAAAATTGAGACCCAAAACAGAGTCTGGCTTTGGACCTTAAATACTTGATAATCAGAGTCGGCCAGGACAGACAAACTGTACCAATGGGTAATTAAAAAAAAAAAAAAAAAAAAAAAAGGTGTGTAGGTGTAGGGCCCAAGTTTTTTGTTTTAACCGTGTCCAAAAAGCAGACAACCAAAAAAAAAAAAAAGTTTTTTTACTCAAAAACAAGATCACAGCCAGAAATCTTGGGGGAATGTGGGACCCACCCCTAATATTAGTCAGTTGTTGTGTCAGCCTTTTCAAAATTCCACAAAGTCCTTTTTATATTTACATTAACGAAAACAGCAACATGTGTGTTTATGTGCAACGTGTTGTTCACATATCACACACAGAGTTCCTTACTTCCTTCACTCTTTCTCACATAGAAATAATAAATTCCCCATCTATTCTGATCTACGAGGCCCCCATTATATATACATTCATTATCTGTATCCAATTCAATGTTAGCGCCGCCCCACCATTTAAGGGGTGGGACCCTACTGTTTCTGGGACACTACTTTCTTAGATTTTGCTTCCTGTGTGAGGGGTCCACAACCACGTCCGTTTAATTAGAAGTGAGTTTACTTACCCGTGACAGTTCTGTCAGTTTACCACAACTTGACTGACCGACCATGTTTGGCATAATGGCATGGGCCCTGCCCTGAATGGGTCCACTCCGTACGGGGAAGCTCTAAAACCTTTTAGAGCATTGTAACTACTTTTTTTTTTTTCCATTTTTTAGAATTATTTTTGATGTTCACACTTTTTTTTTTTTGAGATCAATGTTCACTTTGAATTAAAATACTAATCGATTTTTAATATATTAATTATCTATTTTTTTAAAAAAAATTATTAAAAATTATCAAAATAATTAATTACTTTTTTCGTTTTTTTATAAAAAGTGAAACCCTTTTTAATATAGGTGAAATATGAGCTTTAAAGGTGTGTTTAGATATTGTTTATTTTATTGAAATTGAAAAATTATTATTGAAAATACTGTAAATAAAGGTAAAAGTTAATTGAAATAGTACAGTGAGACCAATGAATAGTATTAAAAAGTATTGTGAAACTCATGAATAATAATAAAAATAAACTAAATAGTGAAATAATTTTAATTTTTTATTTTTACCCAAACGCATGCTAAATATCCCAATTTTTTTTTTTTTAAAGTAAACTTCAAATCTTGTATTCTAAAACAAAAGATTGAGGACAAACAACTTTACCTATTGACACTTAAAGCTAATTGAAACCTAAAGCACCATTTAGGAATAGTTGTTCTTTGAATGAAAATTAAATAAACTTGTACCAAGTATTGTTTCTGTGGGTACCTGCCCCCCATTAATCGGTGTTTGTCTGTTTTGGGGAGCCAGACTCTCACGGTTTTGTCACGAAGGGGTGGGAGCTAAGGATTTTTGCCATGAAGTGATTGACACCTAGGCTCACCCGAGTCCCACATCGCCTAAGTAACCCTTCCACTCATGGTTTATAAGCTTCTGGAGCGACCATGAGTGTACCACTACTTAGGCATGACAAAACCGTGAGGGCCTGGCTTCCTAAAGCGGACAAACACCAATTAATGGGGGGCAGGTACCCACATTAAAAGGAATTAACGTTCACTTTATCCAGCCCTAGTTCTGTAACCCGCTCTCTACAAATTCATTGTCCAGGGTCTTTTGGGCCAGAACCACTTACTTATTGGGCCTGGGCCCCAAAAATGCCCCTACAGTTTCCTAAGCTGAATTGAACAACATTGTAAAATATAATGGAAAAGAATACTATGACTCTAAAATTCAATTGATTTTTAATAGGGTTCAGTTAACGTATATTCTTAGGACATATATTAATTATTTTTACATTTTTTTTAGTTTATAAAAAGTTACTTAAAATAATTTACTAATGTATATCTTAAAAGTATATATATATATATATATATATATATATATATATTTTTAGAGAGTTTTTAACCTATGACGTCCGTTCCTGATAATAGTTTTATATCATCAAATCAAGACACCAATTAGTTTTAAGTGTAGGCGGGGATTGAATCTCAGATCTCTTATACAATTATTAGAGATTTTACTAGTTGAGTTAACTGGAACCCACAAAAATATATATTAATAAAACCCTTTTTAATATAGGTGAAATTCAAGATCTAAATATCTTATTCTAAAATGCAATGATGGAATTCGAACTTCAAATTTTTTATCTTAAAACAAAAGATAGAGGACAAACAACTTTTATCTTTAACGATTTGAACTAATTGGAAGTCAAACTCACGTTCAAACTTCAAAGTCCATACACAAAATCAGGTCCTTCATTTACGTGATGAAGGACGGTGATGTGATTGGTTTTATATACTTTGTCTTTTGGGATTTTCTTTTTCTCCAAAGGGTGACCCAAGTAATTAATAACATTGCCACATTGGAATGTCACAGGAGGGGTAAAAGCCCAAGATTACAAATTTCTCACGTTAATATTTTGCCTCGCTTTTGCTAAATCACGTTTTTCTTAACCTTTTTTGCTCTAGCTTTATAAAAATAATCTTTACAAGTTAAATGTATCTCGTGGGTTTGGGTACATGCATTCTCCCCTTTATAGCATAGGAGCATCATTTTGCTTCACAATGTGATATTGTAGGTTGTGAAAGGGATGTTGCATATATTAGATATATAGAATGATAAACTTCTCTTGTATGAGAGTTTTGTTCGGCCGCTCTTGATTCCAGACAAAAAACTAAAAACTTGAGAGTGAAGGAAATGAAACTAAATTCTATTCTAGAAAAGAATCAATGGGGTTTGTCAAAGATATTGTTATATTAGAGAAAAGAAAATAGCATAATTTTAGAGTGATGGACCCACAGGGGGGCCAAGGGGGGGTGAGCCCCCCTGGCCCAAAGGAAAAAAAAGGAAAAAAAAAATTTTGGGCCACCATAGCCGAAAGAATATTTTTTTAATGATTATATATATATATATATATATATATTTTAAGAGTTGAGCTTCACTCTTCCAAAAACTTAAAATTCCTCTTTTTTAATTAGCCTAACTTAACTAGCAACTATCCAACTCAAAAATATAACATAAAAAAAATTTTAAAATAAAAAAAATTAAAAAAAAAATCTCAGTCAACTCAATATTAGAATACTAGTATTAGGTATTCTAAATGGTAAATATTTAGTATTTAGAACACCAAATACCCAAAACACTACTTTACGAGACATTTTAAATACTATATTAAAGTAGCAAAAGTAAGTTTTGATCTGTGAAAAAAAAAATATATATATATATATATATATATTTTTTGCAACAGTTGATGCGTTTAAGAAACAATATTATTATTATTATTTATTTATTTATTTTGTCTTTGTTGGTAAATGATTGCATAATTTGCATCCTAATGTATTAAGAAACAATGATTTTGTGTATTGATCTTGGTTGATAGTTTATTAGTATTACATGGATATCTATTTGGATTTTTTCTTCTTCTTATACTTCGGCCTCCCCTATCTTGAAATTCTAGATCCACCCCTGTTTTAGAATTTTTATAGATATCTCTTTTTTTTTTCTTGGGGATGAAACTAAATGCACTTGATAACTCATCCTCCTCCTTAGGTTAGAGCATTTGTATCAGCTCGTGCAAAATTTTTTCTATTTTAGTATAAGAACTTACTATTTTATTTTTTTTACTCACTTTTCATAACACTCTATATCAGATTATCTATTTTACAATATAATTCATTAAATTTAAAATATCAATTTTCTTGATTTTTTTAATTATTATCATTTTTTCATACATGACAATCATGATTCATTCATTTCCTTCAATCTTAGGATATGTATAGAAAAAAAAAAAAAAAAAAAAACTAAATGCAAAATAAATAGTACCAATGTAAATGTATACGATTACAATAGCAACCGTGTATTTTTACACAACTTTACATGATCTAATATGGGTGAATTTTGGACTTAGTTGGCTAAAACATAGTCATTTTTTTTATTATACAAGTACTCATGAGAGTGTTCTTAGTTGCAGTAACATGGGGTGGGTTCCAGTCAGCTCAACTGGTAAAGTTTCTGATGGTTGTATAAGAGATCTAGGGTTCAATCCCTGCCTACACCAAAAACTGATTGGTGTCTTGATCTGATAATAAAAGAGTTATCATCAAGTGCGAACACCATAGGTTGAAACTCTCTTTCTTTCTTTTTTTTTCTTTTTTTTTTTTTTAGTTGCAGTAACATGGGGATCAGTTGTTGTCCCCAACGGTCCAACCATGAAGAGAATCCTTTTCGAGAAATTCCATTTCAAGGTTAAGATTTTTTTTTTTTTTTTTCTTTTTCATTCTGGATCTAACCGACTACAAAACTTTTTAGGACGAGTAGCCAGACTAAGATATGCAGCCTAGTACATGCCTTAAGAGATTGGCAATGTCTTCAAAAGTAATTCTTGAGCAGCTAAAATGGAAATATGAGAAACCATTGTAGATAGTGTGAAACTTCGGCATATTCTTGAAATTTTTAACATTTTGCTTGAAATTCTGCTGACATATTTAGGCAAAAGTCTTAAATCTTAAACTATACGTGGGTTGGGTTATACAACCTTTGTAAAGTGTTTCAATGTAGCCATGACTATCAAGAAATCTATGCATTATTTTCTGTCTAGGACACAAAACCTTGGATCCAGCACTAGATGTAGTGCTTCCTGACTAATTCAACCAGTGAACACCCTCAACATTATTTACATGACTAGTGGACATCCATCAACTCATATGAGATATGACTAATTTTTTTTGAATTTCTAATAGATTATTAAAAGTTTAGTTTATTTTAAAACCACCTTCTCATAGTATTTGGTACTAGGTATTTTATTTAATCTGTTGCCACCTCTCTCTGTCTGTTGAGATTAGAGTCAAAACATTTCTTGAGAGGGCATTTTTTTTAATAAATTATTTAAATGAAAGTCATTAGGGGCTTTGACTGTCTGAAGTGACTCAAAACCAATACATGCCAAAAAGGGTTATATTCAAATGATATACATAAGATTCTGACCTTGTGGTTTTATTTCTTTAATATAAATTTATGACAAGGGTATAATACCCTCTACGTTATATTTAAATGAATTTTTTAAAATAGAATAAAATAAAGGTTGTTAATTCTTAGGCCAAAGCCTACCAGAAACTTGATTTTCCATATAGAAGCTGCCCCAGTAGAAGCTTATCTTTTGCATCCACAGAATATTTAATAAGCGAGGCTAAGATCAGTATCAAACCCCAAATCTTTTAGGTCTTTATAGCCAGTTTGACACAAACTTCCAAGCACCATGCTGACTGGACAGTTTCTCATATTACTGGTGGAACTTTTTATATAATCATATTCATCATAAATAAGTAATTCATACCATTATAAGGCTGATGATTAAGTTAGTCTAATCATAATTGTGATTCTCAATCTAAAAAGAATATTAAGATATAAACTCATTGCTAGATGCCCATCATGCATCCACTATCAACCTGTTTAGTGGAGAATCCTTGACTAAACATGATGTCTAGGATCACTAAAAACAATTTTTATTATCAAGGTAACGTTATACTCTGACTCACTTATAATGTCCTTTCTAATACAAAGATGGAAAATAAAACTATCATCTTATTAAGAAAGAGGGTTTTAAAGAATATCAACGCATTCATGGCTGCATTTGGATTCCTTACAATAGCATTTTCATACTCTACCATGTCAATAATATACCATTATAAGGGACAAGTTGGTTTCTCATGAAGCAGTTGTATGTAATCGTTTTCTCATAGCATGTATTCCTCTGAGGGTAGGCTTCATGCTTATTCTAGACATGATAATTTAATAGCATAAGATAATTTTCCATAAGAGATAATTGGCTAGTTTGATCCAAAGCAAAAACCATTTTGCGATCTTTCAATGACATTTTCTAGGGTGTTCGTGGTTCTAGGGGAATCAAGATATAACATACATGATGATCATAACACCACAGAGAGAGAGAGAGAGAGAGAGAGAGAGATCATATACTTGAGTTTTTTTTTTTTTGGATTATTTCAATGTGTTAAAAGCTAAAAGATTAATGAGCTTATAATCTGTTTTCAGTGCAAAAGAATAGCAAGATTCCAGTTTCCGACTTAAACAATAGTTAACAATGGGTTATAAACACCACCCAAAATAATGCTTTCCCCAGCACTAGCGGCTAAATAAACCCGCAATTTCTCCTGTATTCCACCGTGTTAATAATTCTATACAAGCTTCTAACAGGGACTACTAATGCAGAGAGTTTTGGGTGACATCAATGGTAGCTTTTGCTGAAAATTCCATCACTTGTAAGAGAGTACAACTGTTACTTCATTGAGCAGTACAGGCTCATTTTGAATGTGCTTTTGTAGATGACTGCTTTGCTAGCTCTATTTCATGTTGTTTCTTCAGATAGCTTTGAGCGGTTGAATTCACAATCTTGACAAAAAAGTTCATGAGCATGAGCCAGACAACAGTATTCCATAGTGTGGCAACTGAGAAATCCCACTTCTTCACCTGGGAAGGTTTAGAAGAAAATTAGCAATGCGATGCTCTACAGTGCAGACCATGCCAAAATTAAGATAAATAACTTGTTCACATGATGTAATACCTTCATATTTGAGGTCGCAGGAGCAGATGCTATTAGATACTTATCTCTCATTGCATTGAGCTTGGCAATAACATTAGGCAAGACAGAAGCAAAACCAGGTATAAAGCTCAGTATCCATATCAACTCATTTTCTATCCAGTTAAGGAGTTGATTATTGCAAACTGAGATGATGAAAATTGTCTGCAGGGGGCAAAAAAGAAATCAAACAAAGAGCCAATAGGAATCCAAAACAAATTACGGCTTATGAGATTAACCCCTCTAGCTGGCTTTGTAGAGGCTGCTAAAGTTTTGTACTCATCATTTTCCCCTGTTGCAGTCCATTCACATAAATAGATTTTTTTCCCCCAATTTTAAATGGTAGTCTGTTTGACTATAATGTTATAATTGATATGAAAAACATACTTGGTAAGGAAGAAATAAACAAGTTACAAACTAGAACAACTAAGAATGATATCTGAAGAAAGTGAGAATTCTTGAACCTGTATGTGAGTTTTAATAATTGCCTTTCCAATCAATGTTGCAAGAAAAAATTCCCAAAATGGAATCCCGAATTGTCCACACATAATGCCAGCAAGGTCAAATAGAGGATTTGGAACCTGAAAAATACTTGAGTTAACTGACAGCTTACATGATAGAAAACAATAATTTTGCTTTCAAAGAATGAACATCACATAAAAATTACCAGAGAACCTGAATTCTCAGAATCAAACATGAGAACCAACAAAAATAAGCAAATAGCAAACGTGATATTATAAAATAACAAGAAAATACAGTTTCCAAGGAAATGTGGAAGCAAGTCAAATTCATATACAAAATTTCAGAAATTACCAGCATGGACACATACAGTACAGATTCTGGCTTTAGAGATATCAAGGGGTTTACATATTTAAATTCACAAGGGATCTTCACTAAGGGATCTTCAAATGTGTGTGTGTGTGTGTGTGTGTGTGTGTGTGTATTCTTTTCATGATTCTTTAAGGGATCTTCACTAAGACAGAAAGAGGTAATTCAATTCCCAAGTCATTTAGAATTAGGTTTCCGAAGTCAATTAGAATTAGGGTTTAGTTTTAGTAGTTATAACTTATAAGTATGCTATGCACTGGAGAAGATTACAGTTTCATTGTTTAATAAAACTTCTCGGAATTTTTCCTTCCAATTGTCTAGTGCTGACTCCAACCAACCCTAGGTGCTGACTCCATGAGGTTTTGTTCTCTCTTACTTGGTGCAGATTCCAAACTAGCCTAGGTGCTAACTTCTAGTTTATCTATCCTTTATTTCTATGTTCTTTAATTCTATTGATGCATCGTTTTGGTTTTATCCTGCATCGCTAATACAGTAAAGTGATCAAGAGAAACAATCAATAACTTTTGCTCAAGTGGAGTGTCAGAGAACATGTATACAAATACAGTGTCAAAAAGATTCAAACAAGCATATTTTATTAAAGAGTAATCAAGTGATAAAATCAGAGTAGGTCCAAACTAACCGAAGCAAGCACTAAAATTGTAAAGAAGTTCAAGTGTTGGGAATGTGATAAAAGCCAGTGCTTGATTTGATTTAGGCGAGTAGCAATGAATCCTTTTCCTTCAGATGAGGGGGCATCCAATTTGCTTGACTCGCTCGCTGCATCCAATTGCTTACCAGACTCGCTTGCTGCGTAAAGTGGCAGATGAGTATAGGAGCAGAATGAAATCATTAATCAGAAGAATAAAGTAAGACTATCAATGCCAGTCCTTAACAAAATAAAGGGTGGAAACATGCCAAATCAAAGTAACTTGAAAGCATCTAATTCAGGTAAAAGATCTATAATTGGTATTCACTAATACCCACTACTTGAAAATCAGCAAGGATCCATAAAAGGTCCAGCTGAACATTGATCATGCATATTCAAGCTCTCACCAAATTAATTTCTTTAAAATATAATAATTTCCAATTGAGCTGCATAAATATCCAGATAAAACATGTCTTTTTTTATTGCCGAGTTACACACACACCCAATAGTTCTAAAACTCATGTCCTCACCCTCCACAACCTTGCTCTTACAAAAGGAAAATGTGCCATTTGAGCTAGAGCTCATAGGCTCTAGAGGAAACATGCATTACAAACTACAAAGCAGCCAACATCAGAACTTTATATAGGATGCTTCAAAGAGTTGCTGATAAGGTAAAATAATTACATTACAGAAACACACAATTACCTCTTTTTGCAATTGGTAGTGACAACCATATGGATTATCTAATATAAAATACATATTCATAAGCTATCACCCTCCATATGGGGTATATTTCCAACTCTAACCATATGTCATCAATTAGAGTTGGCAACAAGCAAGCTTAAATTAAACTTCATAGCATGGAATAAGATCATCCATATTGTACATTACATAGACCCTAGTACACATGTTGAGTTTGCCCCTACCATCAAATGCATTAGACTTCCAGATGTTATGAACCAGCATAAAGCATACTTGTTGAAGTAATTCAGGTTCTTCACCCAAATTTTGGGACTAAATGAATTGCATCCATATTGTATATTTGTTCATTTCTCCATAATGGGACAAATGCAAGTTGTTGACATTGTTCAATTCCTTATCATATACCTTGGGCAAATGATTTATGTCCTAAATGAAAACTTCAGTCATCTTTAAAAATTTAACATCACAAAAGAAACATTTTAAGAAAGGGTCATGGAAAATATATGTGTTGAGCACTTTTTTCTCAAGTTTCAGTTCATTATCAATATTCAAATCATTTGAGCTACAACTCACTTCCTGAAATGAGGTCCTACCCACAAAAACTAAAACTAGTCCCGGAAGTATTACTTAAATAGGAAATATAAAAGAAAAACTATAGTCCTCATACCTGCCCTTGAGATGAAGTACGGAGGAAGCTCTCCAATAGCAGTCCCAACACCCCAAAGAATAGCCTCAAGCTGAACCTGAGGCAATATGCTGCTAAGCGGAACCCGCAAACCATCTAATAACTGGAACAATGGGGGCCCAAATTCAGAGCAATCCTTATCAAGCCATGATGGACCTCTTTCCAACTGAATTGTATCATACGGAGCACTTTTTAAATCCACTCGGCCACACTGCATTGCTTTTATCGTGAAAAAAGCGATGTGGGGGCCCAGATAAAGGACAAAAGTATGCAAACCAGATCCTGAAGAAAAACAAGTGGAATAAAGGTTGATTTTACAATACCAGTGCTGATATAGTACACAAACTATGCTGGTTTGGTTGAACATTCAAAATAGAGATGTTTGAATAAACAAAAGTGCTTTTTATCAGAATATACTATCTACATGCTTCAAACAAATATAAAAGAGAAACTTATTATTTTCCTAGCCCAAAACATCATAGCCATATCAAACCAAAAAAAAAACAAAATCAGTTATTTACATGAGCACAAAAAACACTGATCCAGCCACTAAAATGAATTATCTATATGCACAAAAAAATTACTTACCAAGACCAATTGAAGATGCAACTCCAAGAGCCACCCACCATAGTCCAAACCGGAAATATCTCGAAATCTCCTCAACATGCTGCAGAAACATTGCATGAACACCATTTTATCCAAGAGTCAAAAAAATAAGAGAAATGTCAGAAATTAAATAAAAACTCAAAAATTCAAAATCAAAGGCTAAAATAAAATTGGCACAGACTTATCATCCTAATAATAGGAAAGTAAAGAGCTTTAAGCTTATAACAGTTTGTCCACAACCTCCTGAACAACCAAACATTAATGAAAATGGCACAAGGAAATTGATTTCCAATAAAAAGTTATGATTATTTTTTAGAGAATGACATTGTACACATTTAATACAACTTAGTTTTCAGCTTTTTGAAAATTTGGTGTTTAATTGTACCTAGAAGAAAGTAAGGTTTTAAGAGGTTTGTACTTTGAAAAATTGCAGTTTCAAACCGCTGAAATAAACAAATTCATTATATGCACAGAACTCTAGGGTGCTAACGAGTCATTTGAACTAATTACACATGCAGGATGGAGTTGGGAAGTCAACATTTGCATCATAACATGGAACAGTACAGCTTTTTTCTTTGAACTCTTTAATTTATTTGCTTATGTACAACTTTATAAAAGCCTCACTTTTTCTAGGTTCAATTGTGATTTTGCCCTCTTTCAGCAAATAAGCAAAGAGCTAATTCAAATGCACACGACTGACAGAAATATGAGTATTAAAAATTCTGAACTACAATTACAGAGATTCTGCAGTCCATACATAACATTAACTTGCTTCTGAAAATTGAAGCCACAATGAGAATTCACAAAGCAAAATACCTTCTCATGAGGACCATCAATTGTTACAACAAGAATTCCAATAGCAATTGCCACGGTGCTTAAAAGCATTAGCCATCCTCCTTTTGCCAACAAATACGATATTGAGCGCTTAATATATTGAATAACAGCCAATACAAAGAACTTCAAAGTTCTGACAGGTTGCGTTGTTATCGTCAAATTCTCAGATTCCTGTTGATGCCTCTTGTGGAGTTCTGCAAAAAGCAGCAATTCTATCAGTTAATAGGATTCGACAGGACCCTCAAACCCCAGAAACAGGTAATCATTCTACTCACTTTTTATTACCATTGAAGCAAAAGCATTATAAACACCGCTACTCGTCTCACAGGAAAGAAAAAAAAAAATCATACTGACTTTGTAAAAGCAGTTCTAGAACAAGAACAACAACAAAAAGCATTATTCAACTGCATAATTACAATTTTAAACGCTTCAAATTTGGATTACCAAGTGCAAAGTAATTATTTGGATTTTCATAGATTTGAAACTTATGGTGTCTGCTCCATGATAATTGCTAATTACCATAAGCCCAAGATGCTACAGGGTTTCTTTTATGTGTAAGGGGGATTTTCAATCCCACGTTCCTTATTCGACAACAAAAGACTTTACTCAATCGAGCTAACCGGAACCCACGAACACAAAGTAATTATACAACATTTAGATTGCCAAGATTGAAACTTCAGTTCAGAAAACAGCCTCTATGAAACAATTCCTTCTATAAAGACTTCATCAAACAGTTCCTAACACAACCCAATTACATGTTCCACACTTGGAAAACCCATTGAAACGTGGATTAGGAAGCAATTACAGAACCCAAAAAAGAATTCACAAAAGGGTTTATAAATTCTGAAACATTTCAAGTAAGCAAACGATATTAGTCCAATTTCACACTTTTTGATTCAACAATCAGCTCAAACTTCTGGGTTTCTTCGAATTTAAATTTAAAATTAAATAAATACCCAAAAAAAAAAAAAACATACAGATCCAAAAACAAGAATCCTAGGTTTTTACTCCGAACCCTCAAGAAACTAAAACGAAAAACCAATGTTTCATATTAAAAGCCGAAACTTTACGAAAACCCACATATGAATAATAACAAAAAACAAAGAAAAAAAAAAAAAAAACTTGCCTGAGATCGCCACGTCAGCAGGTTGAGAGGAAGAGGGAGAAGATGAAGAAGGAGGAGGAGGATTTGATTTTTTGCGAGACCCCATTACTAGCACATACGGGACTCGCAGGAATCCACAAGCTCCAACAACATTGTGGTGGGTGTGACTGCAGAGAATGGAGGACAAGGATCAACAGGAAAATATATTTCTTGTAGTTTGTTTTCTGGGATGAATTTTTTTTTTTTTATATTATTATTATTTATTAAAATAAAAAAATAAAAAAATTGTGGTGGGTGTGAGCTTTTTTTGTGATTGGTTGCAGAGAATGGAGGACAAGGATCAACAGGAAAATATATTTCTTGTAGTTTGTTTTCTGGGATTTGGAATTTTTTGGGGTTTGGTTTGGTTTGAATAAAAGCTTGAGAGATCTATAAAAAAACACAAGGATAAGGAGCGAAATAAACACAGAGAGAGGGAAGAGTTACTTAGGAGATTGGAGGAGTTTGCGTGAAGATGAAATTCTGTAGCTTCTCTCTCTCTCTCTCTCTCTCTCTCTCTCTCTCTCTGCGTGTGTTTGTCTGTCGATGGAGTCTCTCCACTCTCTCCTCCTTCACAAAGCTACCCAATTGGAAATGGAATTTGGAATTTGGAATTGGGAGTTAATTTATTCTAAAAAAAGGTAAATATATTCAACTAAAATGTCAAAAAATTTTAAAATTTTGATAACGGGTGGGTGGGTTTAGTTAAGAGAGTAGTAAATTTGCATTTTTAGAAAGGGTGAAAAAAACGAAATCGCAGTAATACCACCAAAGTTTTTTGGGTAATTATATTTATAGCTACCATTTATTGTTCCCAAAACTTTTTAAGCATTGCCAACAATTTTGTAACTACCATTTATCGTTGGAATTTTTTTTTTTTTTTTTTTTTTTTTTTTTTTTGTGTTTTCAAGTAAAGTTCCAATTTAGTAAGAATGAGGTGTAAAATTCATATTTTATACTATCTAATAAAAGATTGTCATATCAATGTTTTATTTAAAACTCAATATATCATTCCACACATAATAATATCAAATGAATTCACAATTAAGTTGAATTTTCAAATGGATGTTAGAATTAATGGTGTGTGTTTATGCATATTTCTAAAATAGATTGAATAAAATTAATTTAAACTAAAATAGTTTGCAAGACTTTAGAAGATCTCAATTACTATATGTTCGACGACAAGGAAATAAACCAACTCATATCTTGACACAACACGTCAAACAAATTGATAATTCTGTAATTTGAATAGAGGAAACTCCATCTTTTATTGAGTCCTTCGTGATTCAGAATGCTTTGTATCTCTTCTCTTTTTAATAAAGTTAACAAATTTATATATATATATATATATATATATAAAATAGTTTAACAAGATGTGTATGTATATATAATATTTAATAATGACATAGAAAAATGTTGGGTTTTGAAGGCTTATGTGAAAAAATTGGAAAACGATGAAAAAAAAATCAAAATCTTTCATTTTTTATTAATAATAATAATATATTTGAGCTTTAAAAAACGTATATAATAGAGTAAGAAAGAGTTTGCCAAAAATTTGAGAAATTATTATTTATATCGGGACCACATCTGACGAATGAGATGATGCTATCTATACAAATGTATATGTGAGCTTTCTAATCAACACAAGGAATAAAAAATAAAACTTACTATATGATGTCACATTTGCATAAATAACAACATTTTATTGGTTGAGAAGTCAGGGAGGACCACGTTACCAGTCTACTTGGTGGACCTAATAATTTCTCTAAAAATTCAAAGGTTCAATTTATTTTTCATATAAATAGAATGAATTTAAGATGGAATTTAAAATTTTTAATTGAATTTGGTGGATAGAATTATTTATTAGGGATTTTGAGTTTGGAAAAAAAAAATTTCCATCCAATCCATTGACATTCCTATATTCCTACATGCTTCCCCTAACTTAGATTAATATTGTTTTTCAAATAACCTAAAGCTTATTTTCTTAGAGGCATTACCAGAACTTGGATTCAAACTCTGTAACAATTTACTGTAGCAAGAAGCAAGTCTTCATTACAAATTTATAATTATTTTTAATATTAGTTTGATGTTGAGAGTAGATTTTTATTTTTAATGTGTGTGTTTTCTTTCCAGATTTGATCTACTAATCCATTTGATTTTTTATTTTATGAAAACATAATTTCATTATAATTTGATGGTGAAATGGATGCTAAAATTTAAAATAAACTATAATAATAATAATAATAAAAAGGTATTCATTTGGTGAGGAAAAAAAAAAAAAAAAACAGAGAAGAAAGGTAGTCACTTGACATAATGTAAACATATACACTTCATGCAAAACAATGTATAAGACATGATGTGTGTATGCATGTTTTACAACTTATTACCAAATTTGTTATATATGTAGGCTAACAAATATCTGTCTCTGTGGAATTGGAACTTAGGAAAGACATACTTGTAATCTACCAATGAAATTTTTTATTTTTTTGTAAGAGTAGAATATTTTTTGTAGTTTTTTGCATTGGTTATGATTTTTTTATTTTATTTTAATATTGTTATATATATAAATAGAATGAATTTTCAATCTTATAAGTAAATTGTGTCTTAGCACTTACTACGTAGTAAAGTGAACAAAGCTAGTAATGGATCTTGAATTCAATCCTTATCAGTAGTAGTAGGAACTAGGAAGATACAAAAATATGGTTAGAGAAGATATAATAAATAATAATGCCATTTTTTTTCCTGGTAAGTATCAAATTTTGTTTTCATAGGTGAGAAATCATGTATTTATTATTATTCACATAGTAATTATAAGACGAAGACATTGCTTGTACGATATGTGGAAACATTGGCATGCTTTTAAAAGCAAGAGCTCATATATAGATGCCTTTTATGTGATCCCATTAGGAAGAGAATATGCTTCCAACGTCCAGAACAAGCAAGATGTCTCTTCCAAGAGAGAATAGCCTAATAGGTTCCTTGTTGTTTCTCAAAAAAAAATAGGTTCCTTGTTCGCTATTCTTATTCTTATCGGTTTTTTCAAGTCCACAAAAACAATCTTTCGAGGGAAAAGATTAGGACTTTAAAATTAGTCCATCCAAATCAAGTATTAAAAATTAAAAATTAATTTCTAAATTTTTTTAAAATATAAATCAATTTCGAGTTCATTGAATTATATTAAATGTCTAAGTTTGGTTTAAACGATCTCAAATTTATTTACAAGATACTTGATTAATTTATTTTTTCACCATATATATATATATATATATTGTTTACTCTTTCACAATGTATACTAATACTTAATAATTAAATAAATTATTTGAGTTAAATGATTTGCATATATGAACTTAAAAAAAAAAATCACATCTTTACTAAAAAAAATGAGATATTTATATTGTCAACAAATTACAAATATAATTTTATATGCTATGAATTTATTTGCAAACTTATAGAATTCAATTTCAAATTTATATAAGCATATATATTTTTATACATGTATATAGATAAATAAATAAAAAATTATAATTTATATACCTAGAAGCCTTGTAGCTCATCTAACACTTTCTAATGTTTTCAACAAAGATGTCTAGAGTTTAAATCTCCATTCTCTCAACTATTCTATTATCCCAAAAAAAAAAAAAAAAAAAATTCTTAACTTGTTTGCATTGACTTTTATAGTACACCCAAAACAAACTACTACAACAACATTAATAAATAGAGGGGTAATGCATACCTTTGGTATGAACACACCCCAAGTATGAATATATTGAAATCCCAAATAATTGGCGAAGTTCAAACTAAAATTGACAAGTCAACGTGCAAGTCAAGTTACAAAAAACATGGAAAATGTATAGAGATCGATTATGATTGATTCACTTGTCAAAAACAATGGACATAATTGCATGTCTTTATCAATGAGTTGTATTTTGTAAGTCATACATGAAGCAATATCACATGCTAGCTAAGACAGTCAAACATGAAGCAATCCCACATTCCCATAGACTTTTATTTCGCATCTCTCTATATAATACAGGACAAATTACCCTTTGAAATTGTCGTGTTTCATGGTCTCTCTAATACTTTATTGGCCTAATTATATTATCTTAAAGCTAAACACAATGACATCAAGCTCATGCACCCTTTATCATCTCTGATGTCAGCCATTCAGTATTATATTATTTCATCAAAAAGGTTACACATGTTATCCAATATTTTTTGTTGTTTCAAAGTGAGAAAAATATTATAAGTTTGCAACATGTAGATTAAAATATATACTGTAATTTATTGAAGACCTGGTTTGCAAGTCTGACCAGTTCAATTTATAGATATTTTCATTACCGTTATTAAAATAATTAAAGCAAGTTCGGTCTTATCACGTGAAGGATTAGTGACTAATCAAGCACCAGGAAATATTTTATTGATGTACAAAAGCTACATGAATAAACAAAGGCCTCAATTTTAAGCATTTTCTTCTCTAAAGCCTGGTAACTTCAACCCCATAAAGCATTGCTTTGGCATCTCAATTAGATAAGTAGATTTTACTCTTAAGGTTCCAATTGGACTTAATTTCTGTACATAGTGGGGGAATCTTTTGTTGAAAGTTGTTGGAACGTGAGTTGTGTCATTCCACTTTAAAACTAATTGGTGGTCTGTTTTTTGGAGTGGTTGTAAAGAGTTGAATTGTGATCCCCCAACAATCTCTCTCCCACAATGACACTCCCCCTAGCAATCCCTCCCTTACAATGACATTCCCGTAACTCGAACCCATTACTTTGGCTTTGATATTATTTATCGAACCGTGAGTTGTGTCATTTCACCTAAAAACCAATTAGTGATAAATAAGACACACTAAAATCTTTTATGGCATTTGATATCACGTCCTGCGAGCTTATTTTTAAAGTGATTGTAGGGAGTTGAATTGTGATCCCAACTAAAGTGAATGTTAGATATGGTGGTATAAAATTCAATCTATTTATTTTAAATGCATGGATAGGATTTTAGAATTTTATGGATGAAATTATCCTAAAAACTTTATAAAATCTTAATTCTTATATAGCAAATCAATCCATGAGTTGTCTTGCTCATTGTTCATGTATCTTCCACAAGATTCAAATGTGTGAAATAATTTATATGATAAATTAACTACAAATTTGGGGACCTTTTTCTTGGATGGCAATCACAATTGTTATAAGAAAATTTTGTAGATTATGCAAGTCGATTGTTAATTTTCTTAATTTCTATTCTTCATGGGCCTGCGGCATATTGTGTAAACACATATTCTCTGTAACCAAGGTTGTCAAAATCGGGATCTTATGTAGGATCGTAGGAGGTAGGTGGGATCGTGGATAGTAAGATCCTACATATTTTCAGATTTAAAGCAAAAAATATATTGATAATGACTTTGTATGTTAAATAATCATATAAGATTTGAATTCATTTATAAAAAATTAAGATTTGCATCATATGATGTAATTTGCATGTCATACATCGCTACGTCTATACTAACAAAACAAATATATTTAAGTTTTGACCTAATGTATCTAAAAAGTTCAATAAATGTCTAATTAGCAACTAAATACCAAAATATTTATCAACACATATGGAAAATATTTTTCAAGTTTAAAATCCAAAATAAGTTAGAAAATGGAAACTGGCTAACTACAATATGAAATCCAAAAGCAAGATGAATATTATGGTGAAATTAACATTTAATTATTCTCATTCTAAGGCTCGTATAACCACCGTCCTAAATTATCTATGTAGACATTGTATATTTGCATACTAGAATTGTAAAAGATATTAAGATACAACTTCACACTCAACTATTCAATTTATACCACTTAGAAGCAATTACAGAGCATGCTAAAAAAAAATCAATCAATCAATATATAAATACAAGCATAACAGATAAAATTATATATAAAAAACATTTTTGTAATATTAGAACACAAATTAGTATATTGATCAAATAAATTTAATAACATTATAGCTTAAAAGGCAGCGAAACCAATATCAAATTCTTCATTTAGAAATGATGAAACATTTCTTCATTTTGAATACAAGTGAACTAGAAACTAGAAAACATTTACTTAGGTTAACATAATTTTATTAAAAGAAAGTAAAAAGTCATACAATCACAACATGGAAAAATAAAAACCCTTAAAGATTTATCAAAACAAAAAATTTATCCCATTAAAAAAAAAAAAAACTAAAAAATTATGTTTTGGTAGGATTGGTGCATGGGATCAATAGGATCCATCCTACTTACGATCGTAGTGCGATCCTAAATGTTTTGGTGAGGTGAGATCGTAAAATCGTGCAATCTTATGATCTAAATCGCGATTTCGACAACCACGTCTATAACACTGTTCATTTGCTTTGTATCTTAGATGTTTTATTGTCAATTGTTGGTAATGGGTTTACAATTGCAATCATTTATTAAAAGGAAATTTGGCGTGCGTCTTTTATGCATGCATTGGCTATTGGTAAGGTTAAAACTATTTTGTTTAAAATTTTTTAAAGGATCTGATTGTTTGTTTGGGGTAAAATTGGTTGAATTGACTTAATTTTATTTTTTAGTTTTGCTATTGGTAATTTTTATTGTTAGGCTAATTTTTTTGGGCTTGTTAATTTATTTATTTTAGATTTATACATTTGTTATGGCCATTAAAAAGATTAATAATATTGTTAAGGGGAACTAAGTGTAATTTTATTGAAGCAAATTGTTAAAATTAGTATATTAGTAAAAAAAAAGTATTGTATTGTAGATTGGTATTGTTTTTATTTTGTGAATGAAAGTATATCCGATTCTAAGTTCTTAGACGCTAGAGCTTAGGGCTTCGCCCCTAGACTCGGCTCTGTAGTATTTGTGTTTCCTTTCTCTTAGAGAAAGAAGTGGTTTCTTCCTTATAGTAACACTGTTACTAGTAGGGCTTAGGGGTCTTCCTTTTGTGGGGTGGGGAAATAGGTTAGATTAGGGATGGAGGAGTTAACTTGCAGATGTGATAACTTGTCGCTATTAGCGAGGGAAGGACATAAAGTGATCTTGTCTAAGAAATGTCATGGGTTGGAGCATGTATTGGCAGTTAAGTTCTACACTAAGTGAGCTCTAAACATGGAGGTGGTGGCTCGCACCTTCCGTCCTCTTTGGAGAACAAAAGAGAGTTTCCATATTATGAATACAGGGAATAATATTTTGCTTTTTGACTTTAATTTGGAAGTTGATGCCAAAAGATCATTCTTGGTGAACCATGGTCTTACGATAGGCATTTAGTAATCTTTTAGCGTTTTGATGGCAGCAAGGCTCTAAAAGACATTTAATTAAAGTTCTGCTACTTTTGGATTCAAATACATGACATTCCATACAAGTTTATGTTGGAGGAGACCGCAAAGGAAATTGGCGAGACAATAGGGCCTCTCATTAATCCACGCGATGCTTCTAAATGGAAGGAAGGGACGTTCTTACACGTCAGAGTGAGGATTGATACCACTCGTCCTCTCCGTCACGGAAGGAGAGTTACCTTTGAGGAGGGACTAGAACGGTGGGTCTCCTTTCAGTATGAAAGACTCCCCAACATTTGTTTTTGGTGTGGAATGTTCTTGATGATAAGGAGTGCAACATCTAGTTAAAAAGTAAAGGCTCTCTCACTGTGGATCAACAACAATAGTTTGGGCACTAAATTAGAGCAAATCCATTTGGCTCGAGTAGAAGATAGACCATTGAAGTGAAAGGTTTTGATTCAAGTAATATAGAGAAACGCACATCACAATTAGGACCATGAAGGGAGGTGGAGCAACAAAGGAGTAGTGGCCTTGAATATCCTTCACTAACTTATGATGGAGGAAGGAACGGTGGTGGAATGGAAAACCTAGTCAGTGATGGAGGCGGCGAAAAACATTGACCAAACCCAAACAGCTTCACAAGTAGAGTCCGTGATTAGGGGGATTTCAAATGCAAACAATAAGACAACAGATTTTGAGGTGGTTATTGAGGAGATAGATAAGGACCTATTAGACATGCAACCAAGCTCAAATCCCACTGTTGCGGAGATAGTGCGTGAGATTAAAGGAAGATCTTTAGAGGAGAATAAACATGGGAATCCAGCATACATGGGGGAGGATTTTGAGGAACATTTAAATGCTCAGATAACTCAGGTTTTAGGGAGTCAGAATAAGGATGCTGAATTGATGGGATTCACGATAAGATGGAAGGCAACTGACAAAATTGGAAAGGGCGCCAGATCAAGGAAAGGCAGACCTTCAAAAGTTTTGGGTAAGAAAGGAAAGAAGGTTATTGGGCCCGTAGCACAAAAGGAAATTAAAAAGGGTCAGTGGTCTAGATTGACTAATAGGCTTAAAATAGATGTAATGGAGGAAGTCCAGAATATGAGGGATGGCCCAAAACGTAAGACAAGTGAGAAAATGGACCAAGGGGAAGTAAACATAGATAGGAAGAAAAAACTGAAGGTGGAGAAGGAAAAAAAAAAGGTTAAGTGCGCTGTTTGCTACACATTTAGGATTGGCGGAGGTTGCTAAGCAACACCACTGGGAGCAATGAGTCTCCTTAGCTAGAACTGTTGAGGGCTTAGGAACCCTCAGACAGTAAATACCTTAGAAAAGGCTATTAGGATAGAAGATCCCACTATAGTTTTCTTGATGGAAACAAAGTCAGACGTGGAATGGATGAAAATAGTATGTAATCAGTGTGGTTTTAAGAAAAGTTTTGTAGTCCCTCATGTGGACCTTAGTGGTGGATTGGCTTTGTTTTGGAAGAGTGATATCAAAATTGAGATTCATAAATCCTCCTTGTCTCATATTGATGAGTTGTAGAGAGGGGGTGACAGATTTGGTCCTTGGCACCTTACGAGCTTTTATGGAAACTCAAATACTTCTTTGCGAATAAATTCATGGAATTTACTTAAGGAATTAAGCACTGTTACTCAGCTACCTTAGACGGGATGTGTGTGATTTCAATGAGATAACTTGCTCTATGGAAAAGGAATGAGGAGCACCAAGGCCCAACCATAAGATGGCCCGGTTTAATAATGCTATTAACTTTTATGGCTTAAGAGAAGTGGGCTTTGTTGGGTCTAAGTTCACGTGGTTGTATCAGAAGAGGGATGAGACCTAAATACGTGAAAGACTAGATAGGGCTCTAGCGACCTAAGAGTGGTTCTTGTTGTTCCCTGCGGCAAGGTTGTTCCATAAGTCCTCTGTATCTGATCACAGTCCACTGCTCTTACATTTTCTGAACAAACCTGAGAAGGGGAAGAAAAAGAAGCTGTTCCGTTTCGAGTCTATGTGGTTCGGTGATGCGAAATGTGAGCAGGTGGTCTCAGAGGCATAGAGTGAAGGTCTGTCTTCTACTTCAAATTTCTCGATTGTGTGGTGTCTGGAATAGTGTAGAACGAAGCTGGAAGCTTGGAATAAGACCGAATTTGGGCATGTAGGGGTGAAAATTGCCCAACTACAGAAACATCTAGAACTAGGTTGCATCGACATGCCATTTTTGGCGTTGTGTCGGTGTCCGACACGTGTCGGACACCGGAATGGGGACGACGCGCCAGATTCTGGTGTCCGGCGGTGTCCCTTTTTTTTCTGCTTCTCCAACACGGCACCAACGTGGCTTCGACATAGCGCCGACATGGTTTCGATGCATCCGACACACCAGCAGTAAAAAAAAAAAAAAATCACAGATTTTGACAGGTGGGCTTACCAATACCGTTGATTCTGTAATAACCCTAAAATAATAAAGTATGTTTAGAGTCTGAAAATTGAAAGTTGAAACCACACATCTCAACTCTCAAGTTCCTCTCAACAGTCAACCCACCCTCCCTCTGTCGCTGCTGCTACCCTCTGTCCCTCGTCGGAGTTAGATCAGGCCGATCGGCGAGCTCTGACATCGACGCCGTGCCCTCTGTCCCTTCCGATCTCTATCTCTCTCAGTGCGGACAATAGGTCCGATTCTCTTCTCTGTTCTATTTTTTTTTCTTTTCTTTCAGATGTTAATTTTGGTGAATGGGTGGGTGTACTATTACTCACTTATTTATAACACGTTTTGTTTTGTTTTTTTTTTTTTTTTTAACTGCTACTGTGGCCTGTGGGTGCCTTCTGTCGTGCCCTTTGTCCTTTATATATATATATATATATATTAGTTATAACTTATAATTTATAAATTTGTTTTTGTGTGTCTTGCTATAGTTTTATTTATTTATTGAAGTTAAATATTGTAGGTGATTTTACTAAAATGAATACTGAAAATGAAAGTGAGAAATCATCAGCTGAGACAGCTGCTGCTCCTCTATGGAAATATGTTACTAGGTTAGAAAAGGCAAGTGTTGGTGGTGGGAATGTTTCTTTCAAATGTAACTATTGTGAAAAAACTTTCAAGGGGTCTTATTCAAGGGTGAAGGCACACTTGTTAAAACTGCCTAAGTTTGGAATACAAGCATGTGCCAAGGTTGGAGATGAGTATCAGAATGAAATGCAGAAATTAGAAGATGCGTTTGAGGAATCTTCGCGTAGATTGAAGAAGCCTAAGCTAGTGTCTTTATCAACTGATTCTCCTACTAGTCCTAATTTGGGTAGTAGGGAGAGTAGTACAGCTACAAGTCATCCATTTTTTCCAAAAAAAAAAGGGGTTGGGAATTCTCCTTTGGAGAGGGCTTTTAACAATCAATGTCGAGAGCAATTAGATTCTCTTATTGCTAGGACATTTTATTCTACTGGTTTACCCTTTCACTTTGCTAAGAACCCGTATTGGATTGAGATGATCAAGTTTGTAGCTAATAATAATTTAGTGAGCTATATTCCTCTGGGTTACAATAAATTAAGAACAACTCTGTTGCAAAAAGAGAGGGCACATATTGAGAAGTTGTTGAGGTCAATTAAAGACACTTGGGAAAGAAAAGGGTTTGAGCAATGTAAGTGATGGGTGGACAGATGTACAAAAAAGGCCACTTATCAATTTTATGGCTACATCACAGAAAGGGCCAATTTTTATTAAATCCATTGATGGTACCAAAGAGTACAAAGACAAGTACTTCATTGCTAACTTGTTTCTAAAGGTCATTGGTGAGGTTGGGCATCAACATATTGTCCAAATTATTACTGATAATGCGTCTGTTATGAAGGCTGTAGGATCTATTGTTGAAGCTCAATATCCTCATATATTTTGGTCACCTTGTGTTGTGCATACTCTCAATTTGGCTTTGAAGAATATATGTGCACCTAAGTACTCTTTGCAGAATGAGGTTGCATATAATGAATGTAACTGGATTGCACAAGTTTCAGATGAGGCAACTTTCATTTGTATTTTCATCACAAATCATTCTATGAGATTAGCAATTTTTAATTCATATTCCCCTTTGAAGTTACTTGTTGTTGCTGAAACACGATTTGCTTCAATAATCATCATGCTTAAAAGATTGTTTCAAGTAAAAAAAAATCTTCGAAATATGGTCGTTTAGTGAGGAATGGATGTCATATAGAGAAGATGATGTAGGAAAAGCTCAAACTATGAGGGATTATGTTTTGAATGATTTGTGGTGAGACAAGGTTGCATATATTCTGAGATTCACAGAACCTATTTATGAGATGCTTCGAGTGGCTGACATGGATGCACCTATTCTCCATAAGGTGTATGAAATGTGGGATTCCATGATAGAAAATGTGAAGAAAGAAATATACCAGCATGAAGGCAAGAAAGACTATGAGGAGTCTCCATTCTATGATGTAGTACATAATATACTCATTGAACGGTGGACTAAAAATTACACACCACTTCATTGCCTAGCCCACTCCTTGAATTCAAAGTAATTTTTCTATCTCTTTAATCTTTTCGTTTATATTCTTTAGGCATTTCCAAACAAATAAACTAAACTCATTAGTTGTACTTATTTATTTGCTTTTAACTAGGTATTATACTAGTAAATGGATTGAGGAAGTCAGAAGTTGTGTTGCGCCACATAAGGATGCTGAAATTTCAGTGGAGAGAAACAAGTGCCTCAAAAGGATCTTTCCTGATCCTGATGATAGGCAGAATGTTAATGTGGAGTTTGGTTTGTTTTCAGCATTTAAGACTTATGATGAGGATAACATGGAGGATAGGTAGAACTACGATCCAACGTTTTGGTGGTCAACTTATGGGTCAACTTTACCACTGCTTCAAACTTTAACTCTAAAGCTTCTTGAACAACCTTGCTCATCATCATGTGTTGAGAGGAATTGGAGTACATATGGCTTCATCCATTGTATGAGGAGGAATAGAATTACTTCTAAACGTGCTGAAGATTTAGTGTTTGTTCATTCTAATCTTCGACTTCTTTCAAGGAGGAGGCCCGAGTACACTACAGGAGAATCTAAGAAGTGGAACATTGGTGGAAATAATTGGGATGAACCATTTGGAGGACTTGGGTTGCTTGAGATTGCTTATCTCACACTAGATGAGCTAGAGATGGAGAAAGTATTGTTGAGAATAATGACTATGTTAATGACGATGATGTTGTTGTTCTGTGATAATCTTGAAAGTTTAAAACTTGTTATCCTTTTATGTTTTTAGTTTGATGTTGAACTTGTTATCCTTTTATGGTTTGTACTCTAAACATTTTATGTGTATTATTGTACTACTTTGGGTGTTAGTTTACTTATTTGTAGTTCTTACATAATTTGAATTCTAGACATAAATGTATTTTATGTCTAAAAATATTAAAAAATGTGCCTAAATATAAAATTTAATTAATTATTTAATCGCCGTGTCGCCGCTTGTCGCCGCCGTGTCGTGTCCTTATTTTTCAAAAATTGTTGTATCCCCATGTCCGTGCAACTTAGATCTAGAATGGTTGGAGTTGCAATCATCTTCCCCTGATGTGAACAAAAAACTCAAAGATACACGAGTGGAGCTCAATTGTTGGCTTGAGAAATAAAATGAAATGTGGAAGCAAAGGTCTTGGTTGAACTGGTTTCAAGATGGAGACCGAAACACACAGTTTTTTCATGCTAAAGCTTTTACTCGTTTTCAAAAGAATTTGATTAAAGGGGTGTTTGATTGTAAGAAGTTTGGCAGGAAGATCGAAAGGAAATAGAGAGGGTGTTTGTGGACTATTATACCGATTTATTCACTTCCTCAAATCCCTCAAATATTAAGGATATTGTGAATACCATTCAACCCAAGGTCATGGATGCTATGAATGGCAGACTGATTAAGGAGTTCCAAGCCGAGGAGGTGCAGAGAGCATTCAAGCAGATGTACCCACTAAAAGCCCTGGGCCCCGATGGTATGTCTTCCCTTTTCTTTCAACATTTTTGGTCTATGGTGGGTAATATAGTCACTAAAACAGTACTAGATTTCTTGAATTTTGGTATTTCCCTTCCAAAGTTTAATGAAACCCACATTGTTATGATTCCTAAAACAACAAATCCTACTAGAGTGACTGAGTTTAGACCAATTAGTTTATGTAATGTGATTTATAAATTGGCATCTAAAACTTTGACAAATAGGCTTAAGAAATTTATGCCTTCTATCATTAGTGAGTCTCAAAGTGCTTTTGTGAATGGGAGGTTAATCATCGACAATGTTTTAGTTGCCTTTGAAAGAATGCACCACATTAATCAAAGAAAATGGGGAATGAAATGAGAGATGGCGTTGAAACTTGACATGAGTAAGCCGTACGATAGGGTGGAGTGGAAATGTTTGAAAAAATTATGAAGAAGTTGGGTTTTCATCCAAGATGGAAAGGCTTAATGATGCAGTGCTTTTCATCAGTCACTTATGCCATCAGAATCAAAGGCAAGCCGAGTGAACCTTTTACCCCTTTGCGAGGCCTCCGTTAAGGTGACCCTCTTTCTCCCTACTTATTCTTGCTGTGTGTTGAAAGCTTGTCAACCTTGATTAAAAATGTGGTGTCTGAGGGAAAGATAGAGGGTGTTTCTATTTGTCGGGGTGGACCTAGTATCTCTCACTTATTTTTTGTAGATGATAGTATTTTCTTTTGCAAAACTACCATTGAGGAGTGTGATGCTCTACAACAAGTTTTGAACACCTATGAACAAGCATTGGGTTTGCAACTCAACCGAGCAAAAACCTCACTCCTTTTTATTTTTATTTTTTATTTTTTTTTCTCAATCTTAACACATTTGAAAGCATTCAAGAAGGGGTTAAATCGAAATTTGGGGCTCAGGTGATTAAACAACATGAGAAATATTTGGGTTTCCCATTGCTGGTTGGAAGAAATAAGAAGAACACATTCAGAGAAATAAAGGAAAAGTTGGCAAAAAAGTTAGCTGTGTGGAAGGAAAGGCTTTTGTCTAAGGCCGGAAAGGAAGTACTGATAAAAGTTGTTCCACAGGACATTCCTACTTATTCAATGAGTTGCTTCAAAATACCCGACTCTCTATGTGATGAGATGACTAGCTTAATCAGGAATTTTGGTGGGGACAATGTAGAGAGGAGCATAAAATGGCTTGGATTAGCTGGAATAAGTTGTGTGCCCCTAAATCATGTGGGGGTATAGGGTTTAAACAACTAAAATAGTTTAATCTGGCGTTATTGCCGAAACAAGGGTGGAGGTTGCAGTTGGGTCGTGGATTCTCTAGTGTACAGAGTTTTCAAGGCTAGATACTTTCCTAATTGTGACTTTGTTCAAGCCGGGATAGGGACTAATCCTTTCTTTGCTTGGAGGAGTATTATGGTTGCCCAAGATGTAGTAAAAAATGGTATTAGATGGCAGGTGGGTAATGGGTGTAGTATTCAGATTTGGAAAGATAAGTGGCTGCCTACTCTGCCTTCACACAGAGTTGTTTCCCCGCCCTCTATCCTACCACCTGATGCCACAGTAGCCTCTCTGATTGATGCTAAAGAAGGAGTATGGAAGAAGGAGGTTGTCTAAAACCTTTTTCTTCCTTATGAAGCCGAGGGGATACAAGGAATAGCATTGAGCTCCAATTTGTTAAAGGATAGACAGGTTTGGGCCATAACAGCAAATGGACATTTCAGTGTGAAAAGTGCTTACAAGTTGGCTATAGAGATGAACTTAGGGGCTGCTTATGGGGCGGTTTCTGATGATAGTAATTTCAGAAAGTTTTGGAAGTATATTTGGAAGGTAAATGTTCCCTATAAAATCTTCCATTTTACATGGAGAGCATGTAAGAACATTTTGACTACTAAAGATAATTTAGTGAGAAGGAAGGTCTTATCTGATGGTTGCTGTGACGAGTGTAAAGTTGAGGTGGAATCATCGGGTCATTTGTTTGGGCTTGCCCAAACACTCGAGACATTTGGGCATTGGCAAATTTGACACCTTTGAATCCGAATCTCCATTTCAATTCTTTCTTGGACCTACTGTGGTATGTAGTCATGATAGCTAAATGGGAACAAGACATGATAGAGAAGATCATCATGATTTCATGGATGCTGTGGACTAATAGGAATGATGTTAGGAATGGTGGGGTGAAGAAATCTGGGAAGGCAGTAATTCATGGTGCATTAAATTATTTAGGGGAGTATCAGTCCAGTCAAGCTGTCAAGATTATGCAAACAACGAAATGCCCTGCCTCATGGACTCCTCCACCTCCAACTTCTTATAAGATCAACGTGGATGGAGCTATCTTTGTAGCTAATAAATCGGTAGGTGTAGGCATTCTGATCCGAGATGAATACGGTAGGCTAGTTGGGGTTGGTAGTAAAAAGCTAAGGTTGTGTTTGGTTCAATGTAAATTGAATTCCAAGTGTAAAATGAATGCAGGGGAAAGTTAATTCTTGTAACGAAAATAAAATCCGGGTATTTGGTTGTGCAATGGAAAATAGTTCGGAAAACGATTTTCGGTGTTTGGTAACATTCTAAAAATGCTATTTTCCTACAAATTTTTCATATTTTCTCAGCATCTAAACAAATTTTATTACAGAAAATTTCAATATATACACTTAAAGAAACAAAAATCTGCTCAAACACAAGTCATTAAACTAAAAAATTTAGTCAAACTGATAGAGGAAGGAAGAGAAAGTGATCGAAAACTGAGGGAAAGAGAGAGATCGGTCATGGGTCATGGGCGACGAGATCGAGACGACGAGATCGGTCATGGGCGATGAGATTGAGACGACGAGATTGGCGGCAACGAGATCAAGACGACAAGATCAGTCATGGGTGATGAGATCGAGAATGATGGCGCCGATGAGCTTTGGGTCAAGAATGAGATCGGTTTTGGGTGGATCGGTCTTTTGTGGTGACAATCTAGATGGCGGTGTCGGTGCTGGGGTGCGATCTTGGTGGGACGATCTCGGCAACGCGAACTCGACAGTGCAATCTCACCGGTGCGTCTGAGGTTGGGGCGTGATCTAGTTCACTATCTTCTCTCTCTCTCTCTCTCTCTCTCTCTCTCTCTCTCTTTGCGCGTCTGTGAGCTTGGAAATGATTTGAAGGTAAAATAGAAGCTGCATTCATTTTTCGAGTCAAAGGCCTTATTTTACGGTCAAAGTAAATGATTTTCCGGAAAACTCTATTTTCCATGCACAACCAAACACACGGAAATGTGTAAAAGGATTTCCTGAAATTGTTTGAAGCCAAAACAAACGCAGCCTAAGATTCCCCCTTGGTGCTATTAAAGCCAAAGCAAAGGCCATAGAATTTGGACTACAGTTTGCCAAAGATATGTTCATCTAGGACTTTGTGCTTGAATCTGATTCTTAAATCCTCTTTAATGCTCTGAAGGAAATGTCTCCACCTCCCACGGCAATGGCTACTCTAGTGTATGGCTCACTGTCTGTATCATATAAGTTTAGGAAGGTAGTTTTCTCAAATGTAGGGAGACAAGGCAATAGGCCGCTCACATATTAGCCAAACATGCTTTTAGCATTGTTGATTTCTCTATATGGATCGAGGAGACTCATTGTTTTCTTGAACAAGCCCTTCTCCATGATGTTATTGTTTGTTTGAAGTATTAATGAAGTATGAAAGTTTCCCATCAAAAAAAAAGAAAAAAAAGTATATCTGTTTACCCAAAAAAAAAAAACTATAAAACGGGAGCATCATGCCATCAACGTCAAAAAACATATTCGGATACAAGAATATGCCAAAAGGATATATATTATTACACTTAATTAAATTTTGATACCATTTTATTCTAGAATTTAATTCCTATATATGCTCATACCACCAAAATGTGGACTGACGCTATTACAAAACAAAAGACTACTCTCATATTGATATAGTTTGACGAGAGACTATCTTGAATTCGAACCCTCTATTGGTTTGAATTTAATTTTCATTCACTTAAGAGAGTTTTTCATGTGTTGACTGGGTATTAAAGTAGAACAATCTTCAAATGATTGGACCTTTGATGGATTTCTTAGCATAATTTGTAAAATATGTGTGCTATTTCTTAAGGGGTACGTAGCACACACAGTTCCCATGAAGAAAGTATCATCACTAGTTTGAATCTCTCATTTTCTCTTATCCTATGTTGCAAGACAAAATTGGCCTTTGCCTTTTTTAAAAAAACAATCTGGCATTTTGCTCCATTTCCCAAACTAATTAGAGAAATGCCCATTTTTTGAAACTCAACTTTCTCAAAATCAAGTTAAAAAAAAAAAAAAAAAAATTCCTGGAGGCCTATAGTTGCATTTTAAGGAGCCTATAGTAACGTTTTAAGGACTTATAGTGGCTTTTTGTAACTCGATCTTTATGAACTCGAGTTCAATGCAAGTTTTTCCTTTTTTTTTACCTATAACTCGAGTTCATGGAGCTCGAGTTACAAAATGCCACTATAGGCTCTTTAAAACGTCACTATAAGCTCCTTAAAACGCTACTATAGGGCTTAACTCGATTTTGAGAAAGTTGAGTTTCAAAAGAGGGGCATTTCCCTAATTAGTTTGGGAAAATGGGCAAAATGCTGGATTGCTTTTTTAAAAAGGGAAAAAGCCAATTTTTTCCCTATGCTACATGATACAATATGTTTTAAACTTTTTTAATAATGTGTAAGAAAAGGTATTTTGAAAAATACAAGTTTTTTAATAATTAAATAAATTTAAAATTTTTATTAAATACAATTGTAGAAAAATGACCCAATTGAAATAAATTAAAAATACTCTTATTGACACTATAATTATTTATTCTTCCAAGTTATAATACTATATATAACAATACAATAACCAAAATCAAGACTTTTTACTTCCATGTTTTATTATTTAGATTTAAATGTCAAATAATTTAATATTTTTATTTATAGTATTGAATTTTTTTTCTTTGATCTCTTAAGAATGTTATAATTTTAAAAAATAGATCTTGATTTCATATAAATGTGTGTAAATATATATAAATATATATGTACACACACTGACACACACATGCGTATATATGATTTAAAAAAAAATTTAAACCATTCTAATTATAATAATGTGAGACTAAGGGTGCGTTTGGATACCGCTGAAAACTGAAAACTGAAACTGAAAACTGAAAAACACTGTAGCGAAATAATTTTTAAATGTGTGAATAGTATCGTGGGACCCATTTTTAATGAAAAAGTTGCTGAAAAGTGAAATTTATGGGTCCGTGAACAGTACACGATGTGCTGTGATTGGTCCAAAAAAATTTGAAAAGTCAAAGTTTGCGGCTACTGTTCATTGAACAGTGCATGAACAGTAATCGCGTGAAAAAAAAAAAAAAAAAAAAAAAAAATAGAAAAACGCAAACGCGGATTGGGCAAAAAACGCCCAATCCAAACGCAACCTAAAAAAAAAAAAAAAAAATATTGTCACTTATAAAAATATACTAACTATATTCAATACTTAATTAATTAGTTGGTTTTGACCTAATTCCATAGGAATATCGTCAATATGAAAACAAAGGATTTAGTTTTAGCACATCAAATTCCACCTATCTAAATAGATTAATTAGAGAGTAGTTAATGGAAGAGACACTTTAACTCCTAACGAGACACTTAAAAGCAAGCATTGCAAGTCCAGGAATAAAAAGCAAATCTTTGGGTGGTGAGGGTCACAATCTCACAAACGACACTTGCTAGTTGGTTTTCTTGTTTATTCTTCGGTTTTACTAATTAGCGGAGGCTATGTGACAACTCGGTTGAGATCGATGGGTCTTGTTCTGACTACAGTCCAAGGGCTTGTGCGTAGATTTGTTTTTTTCCTTTCAATTTGAGCATCTTTTATTGTTATGCCCGACCGTTTGTTGGGCTTGCTAAAGTTTATGAGGAGGACGTTTATTGCCTCTCCTATCTCTTTCACATTGTACACATTGATATTTCTTGAATAAAACTCTTACTATTGTTTCTTCTTAAAAAAGAAGAAGAAGGGATTAATGATAATAGTTGAACTAATCAACATGTGCATGCAATTTTTTTTCTTTTGGTTACCCAAGATGCAAACAGTGACAGCTCTAAGAAGTTTTTTGAGGGTGGTCATTAAGAAATTTAAATTATATAAATTCTAATAAAAAAAAGCACTTCATATATTGAAAAAATACACACACATGCAAACACATAAAATCTTACAATTTCTTTCTATGAATTTTCTTATTTTGAAATCATTACATGATAGTTTTATTATCAATATTGCAAACTACATCTTTTTAAAAGTTTAGTTAAAAAAAAATTTCTTGGACTTTATTTATTTATTTGTAAGGACCTAATATATTATATTAAGGAGACCAAAGTTTAAGGTCAAAGTTTAGTTACAAACTTAGTTGTAGCCTAAAACTACAACCCTCACTAAATAAATTAATATTGCTACATATTTTGAAAATTTAACAGTTAAATGGCATGTTTTCTATATTCTTAAAACATGTGTCAAATTTCATGCCAATCAGACATTTTTTTATGTATAATTTTAAAATAAAAAAATTCGAAATTTAAACATTTTATTGATGACATAACTATTGATATTTTATCTTCTTGAAATTTTGTAAGGATGGAAGATATAATAAGAAAATGTAATAAAATGGTGGATTCATTAAAATTCACATCTAATAAAAAAATATTGATTGGAGTTGTAGCCTTAGTCTTCAACCAAGCTTATTGCCAAATTTTGTGTAAAGTTTAATTATGTTGGGTCTAAAAAAAATTTAGGATGGTCACAAAGTTTTTTTAAAGATAAAAAAATCATAATAATTATTATATTTTCCTGGTGTGACCACCCTGGACTCTATGTAGAGCTGCCCCTAGATGTAGTGATCCTTTTGGTCCATAGGCTAAACTAGAAGAGGTAGGGTTCGTCATGTCTGAATCCCCCAAATTAGGTGTAAATAGGATTTGATCATAATTCTCTTATTCTATAATGTAGTTAGATGTATTATATATATATATATATATATATTATTTTAATAAATTTCAACTGGGGGAGAGAGGATTTACTGATTAGTGTAATTCGATGTCATCAACTGCAGGATTAGACCACCTAATTGTTTTATTATTATTATGGCCATAATTGTTTACCTAGTAAGTAACTAATTATATAAATAAATCTAAGACAGGCCTTCAAAATTGAGGCCCGAAGCAGCCAAACCTCTTTATTCGACGAGTAAGGCCCTTTAATCAGAAAGAAAAAGTTTCGTATAAGGCCCAAAAAATAATAAAGCAGAGAAAATAGGCAGGTTAATGGCCCTGGGCAACTTGGAAGTGGACTATGTTTAATTGTAAAGTCATTGCCTCCTGAATATAGTTTGAAAAGAACGTTCTTCTTAAAACTCTCTTCTAAAACCTAATGCATTTTTAATTAACAAAAAATTTATTTTCACTATATTTAATTTTTTGGAAACAGGAATTTTTCTGAAAAATTACTATATTATGCAAATTTTACTAATTAATTATTGGACTAAGTTTAGATTCAAATAAGTTTGGAGGAATCTCCTTTAATTTATTACGTAGCGATTTATAAAACTATCTATGTGTATTATTTAAACAAGTCACATGATTTCTTAAAAAAATTATGTGATTAAATTATACATAGATAGTAAAGATAGCTTTAAACTACACTTTTTTCCAATTTACACTGCTTTAACTTTTAAAAATTAAAAGTAAATATGGATAGTAAAATACCAAAAGATCAAATTCTAATGATTTGGACACCTATTTATTTTCTACGTTGTGTTACTAGTTTACTACCCAAGCAGAGCATAAATGCACATAAAATCCAAAATTTCCTCTGTTATATGTGGTATATATTAATTAAACAACAATTACTTCAATTTATTTTATATATAAAAAAAAAAAAATTTGAGAGAGGAAATTGATGAAAAATATCCAGAGGAGAATCGAAGTTGGTTATTCTTGAGGATTGTGGAATATTATCTTTCTCTAACATAAAAAATTCTAGAGATTTGTAAACTTATCTTATATTTAATGTTTTTAATAAATTGACCCCACAAAAAATGGGCAAGCAACCAATAAAACCAAGTATTTTCCCCTCAACAACACGCAACAAACATGTTATGTTACAATTAAAGTAATATAGGACAGTATCATAAAAATAATCAAAGCATATATTCATACATTTTTTTAATCATTCAAAAGGTTGTTTATTACACACACATTGGTAAAAGTAAAACACATAGGCATCACATAAAAAAGGCACCTTTCAAATCCAAGCTAATAAGAAAAGCATCACGAGCTCAACACTTCACCAGTCACCACCCACTAAAGCCTCCAAAGGGCAAAGGCTACTTCACCTTGAGTACGAGGATATATTCCTGAAATCACAAACCGTGGCCCTAGTTCTCGTCGTAGTAATTGTTAGGGTGAAAGTGTTTATAAATGCGTGTTGGCAAACTGTATTTTGACGTGTCCGAATATAACTTGAATCACTTCACTTGTAAGTTTTGACAGGGCGAATTAAAAGTGATGCTAGGGACATAGTCCCTCCGGCCACATGGACCTGGTCACATCTAAATCCACACACTACTTTTATATCAATTTCTGATTAGACTTCAACACTTTCATATAGTCCTTAGTACATGTGTAAATTTGAGTGTGAAAAAAGGGTGTGTCCCTAACATTATTCAAAAATTTATTCCCAAATTTTATGTCTTGTGATAACATGTCATATGTTATACATATTTGAAGATCACATTTGAACTTTGAAGATGTATAAAGTGATATAGGATACAATTTACTATTTAATTATTATAATTTATTATTTTTAGTATTTTTATTTAAAAAAAAGTTATTTTAGTTTTAGGTTATTTATTTCTTTATTTTTAGGGGCTTTTAATGCTTTTTAAGTCAAATTTGGTTCCTGTTATAGTTAGGTATCAATTAAGAATTATTTTACATTATATTTTCTTGTCAGTCAAGTTTTACGAAGTCCTTAAATAAGCCCCTAAGTCTGTATACATTTTTTGAACAATAATTCAATCAATAAAATTCAGACTTTTGTTTTTTTTAATTTTCTGGTGGATTCCAGACCATTTCTCCGCATGAATTCAAGGAACCATCGTAGATTCGAGGTTATTTAAAGAAGCAAACGTGTTTTGTTTCTTGTTTTCTAGAAGTAGACGTGTTCTGCTTTTTGATGCTTCCGCATCCCGTTTCAGTTGGTATCAGAGCCTTGACTTATCCTGGTCTGGTGGCTGATGTATGAGATGGTAGCAATTCTGGTGATAGAAACTTAGCAAGTACTACATGACGTACAGTTAGCACTCACAAATATTTTTGCTAAGATGTTGTTGTTGGAGCATGGAAACAATAGGGATACTTGTTGTGGAGACATAACTCACGGGCAATCTATTGGTAAGCAAATTTCATATAGACCTTATAGAAGAATTGCAAGTTTTAATGGTCATTTTTATAAAGAAGATTTTCTTGATTGGTTACTTGATCTAGAGGATTTATTTGACTGTGAGAATATTTATTATGAGAGAAAAGTTGGACTTGCTTTGTATAAACTTAGTGAGTATGCCTTACGTTGGTGGGAACGAGTACAATTTGATAGAATCCAACAAGGTAAGGACAAAATTCATTCATGGCCAAAGATGAAAAAGATGCTTGCTATCAAATTTTATCCTTTGGATTTTGAAGAAATCTTGTCATATACAATACAAGATTATTATTGGCCAAGAAGTTTACACTTGAATTATTTTAAAGAGCCATATATCCCACTACTAAGAGAAGAATTACATGTTGAAAAAAATACTTTTCTTGAAGAATATGTAGAAGTCAGAGAAGAAAATATAAAGATTTTTGAGAAAATTAGTAAACACCTTTTTATAGAAGAAAAATCTGAAATCAAGATTGTGGAAGAGATTAATGAAGACCCTATTATAGAGAAAGATCTTGATGTTGAGATAGTAGAGACCATTAAAGAAGAAATTATAGAGGGAGTTGTCAACAATCTCAATGAAGTCAAGTTAGATGATTGCAACGTTCAAGCTCCTATTGTTTTGGTGGGAGATATCGAAACAAAGTTTATTGATTTTATTGGGGTTGATAGATTTGATTCAATTGACAGCTCTTATTTGGTAAATCTCTACAATTAAATGAAGACAAATGAAAAAGAAATTAAAGTTGATTTGTTTATTCCATTGATGAGTTGCAAGTATGGAAAGAAGATCAAGGGGCTCAAGCATTCGAAGTATTTGTTTATTTGGAACAGAAGATTTTAGATTTCAAATGTGAGCTCAAGGACGAGTTTGTTTCAAGTGGATGAGTCTAATGTAAGACACAATTTACTATTTAATTATTGTAATTTATTATTTTTGGTATTTTTATGTAAAAAAAACGTTATTTTAGGTTTAGGTTATTTATTTCCTTATTTTTAGGTGTTTTTAATATTTTTTAAGTCAAATTTGGTTTCTGTTATGGTTAGGTATCAAGTAAGAGTTATTTTACATTATATTTTATTGTCTGGCAAGCTTTACGGAGCTCTTAAATTGACCCCTAAGTTTGTACAAGTTTTTTGAATAATAATTCAAACTATAAAATTCAAACTTGTTTTTTTATTTTTTGGTGGATTCTAGAATTTTTCTCCTTGTAAATTCAAAAAATTCTCATAGATTCAAGGCTATTTTAAAAAAACAAACGTATTTTATTTCTTGTTTTTTAAAGGTAGACATGTTCTAGTTTTTTATAATTCCACATCCTGCGCCATAAAGACTGTTAAATTTGCAACTGCAGCCTTTACTGCAACTTGACTGATTGAGCCAAAGCTCAATATACATTCCTGATGCCTCAATACCACTCAAACCAATCGAGTATTGGGAATCCAAATTTTCAAATTTAGGTCCACGATGACTCATGCGTTGGGACTTGTGCCCTAATTAAGTAGTCCAAAACATAGATAAGGTTCTCTTAGGTCATCATAAACACAGAGAAATTGTTGCGACTTATGTGTGCCTAGGGTGTTGTACTGAGCGAAGTCTTTGACACCGCTATTAAAGATCTTATGGCGTTTTAAAGTGTCCTTGCAACATAAATACAACAAACAATCAAGCTATTCTTGTGGTGAGTTAGCCATGGGTTGGACATTTATGCATTTAAGAGATTCATAAGTGTAGAAGAGTTCAACTGAAGTTTAAACTACATGTGGTCACGTTAATAAATCTTACTATAGCTGACAATAAAAGAATTTGGTATATAATTGTTTTATTATACTTTTATTATATCATTGTGAATTCTTTCGTTGGGTGGTTATCAATAAACTCCCAAAGAGTTTTTCCTATCAGAAATTTCTCTTCATAACTATATATATTGTCTGTATTCTTTAGATTCCGCTTCTTATACTATTTGCGATATGGTTGTGTGTTTAATTCACTAAATTGGAAGTCATTGCAGAACTGTTAAATTAATCAAGTTGGCTAATTGTGTTTACTGAGGCGCATGTAAATTCACTTTCAGTTACCTTCATATGTTTGGCCCTTTGTTTACCAACCCTTTGAAATACACAAAGTCAGAAATAATAATGAAGAAATTAGAAATATGCATAAAATAAAAGAAAGAGAAATCCTTTCATGAGATAATAAAATTTTAAATATAGAATATAGAATATTACTATAATAAATTTAAGAGATTTTGAAACATTTAAAGTGTGTCTTGTAGCACTACCAGAAAAGTGTTTTAAAGTCTTAAAACCCTCTATCAGCATAAATAGCCAGACTTTGGCAATTTCGCTAATGAGCTTTAAGGCTTAAGCTTTTAAAATTTTTTCTACAATTCATACTTTATAAATCCAAACATTAAACATACTTTCCACTATAATTTTTCAAACACTCAAAAAATTAAAGAGCTTTTCAATTAAAAATCTAGATAGAAAAAACTGTACAAATATTAAAACCCTAGTCCACTTTTCTTAAAGATTTAACTCGTAACGTTTGTTCTTGATAATTTTTCATTATCATTAGGACAATATATCAATTGATTTTTGTGTAAACGAGATTTAAATTGAACTTCCTTACTCAAGGACAATATACCTTACTAGTTTTTTTTTTTGAGAAAGTTACTAGTTAATGCAACTAAAACCCACTTTATCACATTTCAGATAATACTGATATTATGATTTATCATTTTCATTAATGGTGACATTATGTATCAAGTTATTATACTATGAAAATGTCATTTTGTGGCTTTGTGGGTGGGGCAACCCCCGAGAACACTTGAGATTTTTGTGTTGGTTGAAAGTTCTTAATTTGTACAAAAGAAATTTTCCTTTCCCCTTCCCTTTCTTTCACTCCTTTTGGCCTATGGTAGGAAACACCCCTATATATCTTTTAGTCTTTGTACATTAATGCTAAGGACCCCATCGGCCTTGGTCCCAAAGAATTTGAAAATTATGTAACAGTTCAGAGTGGACAATATATCAAATCAGGCATAGAAAAGATAGCACTATTTCATATATAATAAATTGCGTTTCAACTTTCAACTTTGTTCAGTAGATTGTGAATGTGATGCCTGAACCAATAGACCAAAAATTTCTGTGCAATATATCAAATTAGTGAGATGGTCGTCTCAAATTTTTTTTTTTATGCTTAGTTCAACAATCACTGTCCTGTCTGTCCATACACTCCCATGCACTTATTTTAGAGCACATTGCCCCCACACTGAACTCACTTTATTATCTTGATAATTATCAAAGTAATATTGCATTGCATGGTGTGTTTCACACGGGATAGGGTTTTAAATTATTAGCATAGCCAATGGGGCCAAAGGTTGAAACATGATCGAGTACCGAACGAGAATTTCATGTCCCATTGTCCCATTGTCCCATTTGTTTTTTTTTTGGTACTCTTCCCAGTTTCACTCTATTTCTGAGGGCTACAGAAATTGAATAGGCATTAGGCATATAGTAAAAAAGAAAAGAAAAGAAAAAAAGAGAGTAGGTACTTTTTCTGTGCTAGCTGGGTTCTTAAGTTAAATTAATAATTTGACATTTGTGCATGTCGTTATGCATGTAAAATCGTGCATTGGGTATTCACGTGCATCTTTAAAAATGAATAAATAAAATTAGGCATGCAATCTACTTTTTTTTTTGACTAGGGCATGCAATCTACTTTTTACCATGAAAGAGACGTTAAAATTAAATTATAAGCTTTCCCTGCAGTGTACTAGTGTTATCCCTTGCTATTTCCTTGTAAAATTAACAAATATGTTTTATTAAAAGAAATTAACATTTTGCTTTCCTTTCATCTTTAAGACATGAGGGAGATTATCGAGTTTCAAGTAGTTTAATTGGTAAAGTTTTTAATGGTTGAATAAGAGATTTGAAGTTCAATCCTTACCTACACCAAAAACTAATTGACGTCTTGGTTTGATCATAAAAAATTATCATCAGGAGTAGGGGTGTCAATGTTTGACCCAACTTGCGAATACGACACCAACCTGACATTGGTTTTTGCAGGTTAGGATTGGGTCTTAGGTGGTTAATTTGGGTTATAAATGGGTTGACCTAAACGCGATACGTTAAGAAACATGTTATAAGCGGGTCAACCCGCGTGACTCGCAATAGACATTTTTGACATGTCAATTTATTCGTATCAACCCAAAATGATACATTTAACACAACCAGTTTAACTCATATAACAAATAAATAGTCATTTTATTTTAAATTTTTCAAATAACTTTTATACCTATATTTTAAATTTAAAAAGAAAAGTGAGTAATTACAAAAATTTACAAAGGATATAATTAGAAATTGAAATGGGTTGAAGACTTGAAGTGTATGCACTACTTTTGGAATGTAAAATTTTTTTTTAAAAAAAAAATTTCTAGATGGATGTTATATTTAGTATTAAGCAGGTTAAAATAGATTGTGTCACATTTGCGTCAACCCTACACAACCCGTTTATTAAGTGTGTCAAGTGGGTTGAGTCATGTCAACCTGTCTTATTAACAGGTCAGGTTAGAGTTGAATGATCATGACACAATTATTAAATAGGTCGGATTCGAGTTGAGCCATTTAGTCGAATACTCATACCTTGACACAACACGAATCCGACCAGTTAACTTGAATTGACACCTCTAATCAAGAATGGATGTTATAGGTTGAAACTTTTTTTTTTCTCTCTCTCAAAAAAAAGAAAAAAAAGAAGACTTGAGGGAGATTAAGTAATCATTATGGTTTTGAACAAGTAAGAAATGTCTTCCGTTTCATATAACGAAGCCAACTCTTTTTTTTTTTTTTTGAGAAAAACCAGTCCAACTCTTAATTAGTATATATAGTAACCGTTTGGATTATGCGTTTTGCGCGTCTGCGTTTAGTGTTTTGGGTTTTTTTTTTTAGCCCATTAACAGTAAAATCACATGAATTTAGTGCAGAGACAAAAATCACTGTTCACGTATTTAAAAATATTAAAAATAGGTTTCACGGTATTATTCACACATTTAAAAATTATTTTGCTACAGTGTTTTCAGTTTTCAGTTTCAGCAAAAATAAGTTCAATCCAAACGGACCCATAATTGACAAACTTCTTTTTAAATTTGATTTGATTTTTTTTCAAATTTGGAAATATAGTCCTATCCTAAACTAGTTTCAGATTTAGTTCGTTAATCATATGTGAATTCCAAAAAAAAAGAAAAAGTTTACAAATTTTCTTATACACATGCATACTTTCACAAAACAAAAACTGCTTTTTTAAATTTGGTTTTTTCACATTCATGTTCTCATGAGTCGCAAAATTCATTTTAAAATTTTTATTTTTTTCTTTCAAAATTTCCAGAAATATATTTTACCTCCAATATTTATGAGAAAATTCAGTTTTTTTCATTGTTATTTTTTAATATATTAAATGTTGGCTTTGACGATGAAATTTGGATTATATACTATACTAATACGTACGCATGTGCTAAAATAGTTAAAAATTAATTATGATAAATAATATTTTAGGTAAACAGAATTTAAAAAATTGCATGCTGATGACTAGTTATAATTTAAGTCCAAACAAATTGAATATAAAATGAAATGTTTTGATTTGATTTTTATTTTATTTCAGGTTTATGTTGTAACAAAATCGAACTAGATAGATGAGTTTACCAACAATCCCTTTATTTTAGTCGATTTGGCACTCATATTTAGACTGGTCCGTGTGTCTCCACTTGCACAATGTGGAGCACAAGGCAAAATCATTTAAGGGGGTCCTTTCCTTCCCATGTGTTTTGGCACTGCCCCTCTGTGTCATTAACTTATTGTATTTGTCTATTATTTTTTTTCGTTTTCCTGAGCATAGGTTTCGGATTTTATTTATAATCTTCTTTTCTTGGAGTTGAGGTGCTAGCAGAGATCTCTTCATTCAAATCCTGATTTCAAACATTAATGCCCTTCCCTCTGATTTCATATCGTCCTGTCTCATTGTCTCCGCTGATCATCTCTTTTAAATTTTTTCTAAAATAGTTTATTAATAAATGTCTTAAAAGTACCCATTAATCAAATCATTTTTAAAAATATACTTTTTAATTCTAATTGTTTAATGAGCGTTCACATTTAATTTTTTTTTTTTTTTGGCTGCAACATTAATTTATCATCATTCGTCTTTTGGTTATACCGTTCAGTGTTCACAGTTATTTTTTAAAACCACTTCTCTAAAATATATATATATATATATATATATATATATATATTAAGGCCATGCATCTGTTATATTTGCGGAACTTCCTATTTTTGAAACATTTACGTGGGAGGTTGGACCCTAGCTCACAGGCCCAGTAAAAGATGTGATTTAAAAAAAAAAAAACTAGATTAGACACTAACGTGGCCCATCTTGACATTAATATGGCAATGTGTGATTAATTAGGTGAAAAGCATGCTGTGCGTGTTGGTGTAACCTTAACCTAACCTTTTACTTTGATATTAAACACCCCCCCCCCCCCCTCCCCACCAAAAAAAAAACCCCTAACCTTTTACTTTTTGTAGAGGTTTCGATTTAGAATAATAAACCCAGCTTTGATTATTATGGTCTATTACTCAATTAATTTAAGCATCCTTCGGTTATATTGCCTTATTGAGGTTTGAGACTTTAAGTATCATGAATATGATAAAGTACTGGTTATCCATTTTCCTTTTTAGATGCATTATACTAAAACTTTCATACCTGCTAAAGCATAGAATATATCTAAGAATTTTTTTTTTCTAATCTTCCTTTTCTTTCTTCTTTTTCCTTTGTAATAGCTAGGGAGGAAGGTCTTCGGTGTGCTTTTATATTGCCTTTTCTTTCTTTCGGTTGGAGCGGTTGAAGCCTTAGGGAATAATATATTGTGCTCACATTTATATATTGTAATTCCATTTTCTCATATCTTTTCCTCTTTCCTTTGATTCCTTGCATGGCAAAGAAGTAAAGAAGAGTATCATAAACTCAGAGATGAGAATATTTGATCAATTAGGATAATTTCATTGTAAATAAACTGATAAAAATTGACTTAGAAAAACAAAAAATCAAAAAGGTACCTGAAATTTGACATGGCAATTAATAGAAAAATGGTAAATAAAATTTAGCTTTATTTTTTATTCTTAATTTTTATACTATATGCATTCCACAATATATTAATCATGCAAAACCAAAATCCACTATACCAGACCAAGCCCAAAAAAACAAGTTGCAAAAGGCCAACTAATCAAAGATTTGACTTGAGTCACTTGACCCTTACTTTCGATTCTTAGTGACATATATTACTTTATCAAGTCGTGTATCATGCATGGTATAGTTTAAATACTTTTCAATTTCAAAGCTCTTGTTTTTGTTGCCATTAACTAATCAAATGAAAAATCAAGTGGACCATCCTGATGAGTTTGTCCCCGTAATTATCCTCATCATACTTGCTAGCATTTTTTGTCGTAATTAGCCTATAGCCTGGGATTTTAATTACTAGCTTACATAATAAGACTTCATTACTCATCACACCTGACCCAACTCATTGTGATTATATTTGATTCATTTGAAGGTTAAATATCAAGACGCATGACAGCTTGTTGTTAGGTAAAGATTGATTACCAGTTAAAATTACATTAAGTGATACACATATCTCTTCTATTTCTTTGTCCTTTCCAATTTATAAGAAAGGGATTTGAGTAAAGCAAAAAATAGATATGAAAATGACATAAAGTGAAAGACCCAATCCTTGTTTCTCCAGTGTGTGACTGTGTGTCAAAATTGGAAGATTAGTTTTCGTATATCTAGAAGTTGTGGTCTTTACTTTTTACTATTTAGATGCTTCCCTATCGACCTAATATTATTAAGTTAAAGTGGAATTTGCCCTTTTTTACGTAAAAGTTATCATCCACTTCTTTCATATATTATCTTCTTGTAATCTTGTTACAATACCTTAGCACATAATCTTGATGAAGTTTAAGGCATCATAGAATAAAAGAGGGAAACATTTTGTTTTTCCTTCTTAATAGTAAAAGAGCTACACTTTTGGTGTTCATTGCGTGTGTGGAATTCAGTTTTGTTTTGCATTGTTGTTTTCTTTTTTTGGTAGTGAACAATTGTCAATCTCAGAATGAAAGAAAGGTCAGTAGTTATGGCTGAAATGAATGCTTGAATATACTTACCTTAAAAGTTATATTTTACTTGAACTGATTAAGACAATTTCCATATATATATTTATATACTACGGCTTGATTGATAAGAGCACGGGTATCTTAGATTAAGAGAAGCGTATCTAACTATTTTTTTTAAGAAACAAGCTAATTGTTAAATACACACACTTAATTAGATTTCTTCACCAAGTTCAAACACATTACTTAACCCAAAATACCACTACAAAAGCATATCTAACTATCTATTAATCGTTTGTGTACGTGTGTCATGTCTCACCACATCATAAAAGGAACATTGCCACCCCAAAAAGTATGCAACTCTCAATCGTTTGTTTAGAAGAAAAGTATCCAACATTTGAGTTTCATGCATTGAATAAAAAAAAATTGTGTTTAATTATCTAAAAACAACTGGGGGAAAAAAAAATACTAACCCCATATGTAGTTTTCGCGTTAAACACAAAACATGTTTTGTATTGTCTTATGTCTAAGCTGCTAATAATGTAGCACCAAACTTCTTAAGAATTGGAGTGTAGTATCAAACATTCCTTGTGATAGTATTTTACGTGAAAATAAAATGAAAAAAAGTGTCATCATATGAATAACTCAATTTATGTTTTCATTACTCTTTTACGAGTTACACAAAAATAATAGTCAAGGGACGTTGGATGTTACCCTAAAAACTTCATGGAATTCAGTGTTTTTAAAGGAAACCACAAACAGTTGGTGACATATATTGAAGTATTGCTGTATTGGTAATCTTAATTCCAAATTATTATTAAAAAAAAAAAAAAATGCTAACGGACATTGCAAATTAAACAGATAAATCCAAATGCTTCATGACAAGAAATAAAAACCACTCAATGAGGGAAGGTGGCGGTGAGTTATGCCTGTACTCCATACAATATATATTTCAATTATATATACACGGATAGTAATTCTAATCCAGAGGATTATACGTAATTATTCTAGTAAATGAATTGTAGGCTTTGCTTTGAATGTTGGCTTTATTTACAAAATTATTAAGCATTCTCGTAGTACAACGATATGGTACTAGTTTCTTACATAAATGATAGATGTTATCATGAATTTAATTAATAAGACTTAATATTAATAAGATTTATACTGTTATGTGAATTAAAGAAATTGTATCACATTATTGTACTCTAAAAATACTAAATAATTACCTACTCGCTTCATATCTAGTTTGATTGTTATAGGACTGTCAAGGACTAAAACTCGCTTGGCAAATGAGTTTTTAGTACAAAATCGAAAAGAATGCTTTACATTCCAAGTGAGATGCATGCCCAACAAGTCCTATATATGAAACATACATGTTTAATATATATATATATATATATATATAAAAGACAAAGTAATATATTAAACTAGCAGTGTTTGTGAGTTCGCTTTCCACATCTTGCTTCTTATTTTTTTTGGAGTTCCCCTATGTTTTTATATTTTGATCTACAGTGTAGGATATTAAAAAAAATTGCAACTATCACGTTTTTAATTAAAATAGTCTACTTTTGAGCTTTATTTAATCAATTATCTTTATATATATCCTTTTGATAATATGTATTTTTCAATTAACGAAAAAGTTTTGTCTCATCTCTTATCATGATATTGCTGATAAAATTCTAAAATTTGTTTGATTTTATATGTTTGTGGTTGTGGAGAATCTGGAGGTCACACTGGCACTTTTATGAATTATGGTTGGGTCTATTTTTTCTCGTCTTTTAGGGCACCTTCTATTAATTCCTGGGGTGGGGTAAAGGGCAAGGGTATATCAATTGTGAAAGCTGGTACTCTTTTGTTTGAAAGAATCTAACTACGATGTGCCCTGATTTGTGGGCCGTAGAGTTTCATTCACCAATGCACTACGAAATTGGGTTAACTATTTAATTTATCTTCATTTAATGAAATTACATGTATTTTCATAAAAAAAAAAGGGGTTAACTATTCAATTGGATGCTTCTAAAAAATAAAAAATAAAAAAAAAAAACCAAAAAACAAAAGCCAGCTATTCAATTGTGCCAGCTGGTACTTTTTTGTTTGAAAGAATCCAACTACCATGTGCCCTGATTTGTGTGCCGTAGAGTTTCATTCACCAATGCACTACGAAATTGGGTTAACTATTTAATTTATCTTCATTTAATGAAATTACATGTATTTTCATAAAAGAAGGGGTTAACTATTCAATTGGATGCTTCTAAAAAATAAAAAATAAATAAAAACCAAAAAAAAAAAAGCAAGCTATTCGATTAGATAAGGGATACTGCTCACCCAAATACAAGGGCAACATCAATAAAATAAATTTAAAAAAAAAAAAAAGAGGGAAACATTGTTATTTCAATAGGGTAACTATTCTTTATTTTAAGAAAAAAGATAAAAGTATTACTAATATAATAATAGGATAACTATTTTTTTTTTTTTTTGGGGTAGAAAATAAGGTAACTATTTTTTTTTTTTTTTATGGGAAATAGGGTAACTATTGGTATCAACACCAATTAAATAATAAATAATTTTTTAAATTATATTTTTTAGCTGTTTATAAATTTTACATATCAGCTAGTAAGATGTGGTGTAACTCAATTTTATCACTAAATTATTAGTTGTGTCAAATTTATTTATTGAAAAATTTATAATACTTAATGTAGGGATGAAGGGCCCATATATAGGTATTGGGCCATGGGCCGTGCCCAAGGATGTCATATAACCCTAGGATAGGTAAATACTAACGAAGGCATACAGATTTATGGGTCGTGGAAGAAGTCTGGTCATAAGGAGCTGGGGATGTTGTCTGAGGAGAAAAACCTCCTTGGCAAAGCAGAGTAGAGGTCAAATGGTCTGACCATCCATCAAGAACAGAGCAATGGACAATCTTGCTTGAAAGGATAAATATTAGAAAGGGATGAGACAAAAGAGAGTTGGGAAATATTTGAGAAGAAAACTGTTTCCACTATATTGAATGCTCTGCATCTAACCTCTTGGCCGCATTAATGTGGAGGTGATATCTAAACAGTAACTTTCAGGCTTACAGCTACCTCCAAAAATTTCAGGAAGGTGCTGATGAGACAAGTATCAAAGAGATTAGCAATCAAGCCTACACATGGAAGGCTGAGATGAGAGAAAAGGGGGATATAAAAGAGAAGAACCCCATTACAAAGGGGATTATCAGAAAATCTAAGAAAAAAATCACTGTATACTCAATAACTGTAATTTTGCATAAGTCTGACAGAAATATATAAGAACAGACCATCCTCAGACTTGACCCAGGAGAACTTTTCTTACTCAAAATTGTTTGTTTTATTTTTTCCAGTAATAACTAACCTACCAAGATCATTACCCTTTTAACTCATTGAAAGTTCATCTTCAAACCCACTCTCTAACAAATTCATTATTTTGGGCTCTTTGGGCCATTAACCTACAATTTGGGCTTTGGGAGCAAAACTTGTCCTTTCACTTAATATGACTTTTGTTATGTGAAGAACAAGGGTTAATTAATGTGATAGTTTTGGAGGTGACATGTTAGGTATATGGACATAAATTTTTATTTATTTTTTTACAACCATTAATGTAGTATTAATGTAGTATGTTATGATTAGCATAATAAAAATTGTGTCAATAACTGATGTAGTGTAGGTGCCCAATTTGTTACAGTCTCAAGGCAGTGTTGGGCTTGTACGAAAAGAGGCCCTCACAATATCATTTGTAAAGAGTGGGCTTCAAAGGTATGGCCTTGGGCATAGATGATCTGCTTGGTAGTCATTCTTCTGGGAAATACTGCCTGGGCTGGTTTTATTTCCCTAGCTAAACCCCTTTTTACTTTTCTCTTTTTTTCGCCAGAGTTCTTCCCCCCCCCCCCCCCAGAGCTTTATTTTCTTCTCCTTTTATACTGGTGTTCCTTCCCCCTTTTTTGCGTCCACGTGTTGGTTTTACCTTTGGGGTGTAGGCCTGTCCAGTCGACCCCTACCTAGAGTGGTTGAGAGTTGCTGGAAAGGCGCATGGGCATGGGCACGGGCCTGTCAGACGTCTAATTCCATATCACTGTGTTGGCTGATTTTTCCCTGGCCCTGCCCCTACACTCATTTTGCTCCTTTATTTGGGCATTTAGTGAAATACCGAGGAGGAGGTCGTCCTCAGCAATGGTTCTCCTCGGCTTGGGCCGCGGACCTTAAGGTAAACTGGGCCTGGGCCCGGGCTACATTTTCTTTGACCCCACAATAGCCCCTCAAAAGCCTGCTGCCCGACTTTTAGTTGGGAATGAGGGTTTTGGTAATGTTGGGCCTACATTATAGCCTACTCTGATTCTACGCTCCATTAATGTTTGCAATTTCCCTCTTACACGGTGACGTGTCAAACTAAAAGGCATTCCCTCACCTACTCACGCGGGGTCCTTTGACACCCCTGCGCTCGAGGCGCTCCTTCACGAGGATCTTCAAATCCTACGGTCAAGAATGGCGTTGGAACTTGAGCCCACCGTTCCCTATCTGTAGCCTTCTTTGGAACTCTGCGTACATTAAATACCTCCTCCTTTCCCTTTAAATAAGTAAGACAGTAGGTCACTCCTCTTACATACAAACCCATCAATCTTCTTCACCACCGTAACCCTTCAGCCATAATCACAGTCTCCATACTTAGCGTTCCCCACCTTTAGTGCAATATGCTTAAGGCACGTGTAGGGGTGAAGAAACTACCCCCTCTGCAGAGGCGCCGGACTCCTCCAAGGCTCAAGGTGATGTGGTCTGGACAAGGTAGACACAGACTCAAAATGATCTTCCATTTTGGTAAGATGGGGATGATATCTCCCTCTCTTTTAGCCAAAATTCGAAGCAGGTACTGGCCGCGTCAGATTCTTGACGCGTCAGAAGTAGGGTTTTCCACCATCAGCGCCGTCTGCTTTGTCGCAAACGTGGTTCTACGGGGGCTCCTCCACCGCCGGCTCTCTGCACTGTTTCTTCAGATGGTGTTAGCCTGAGATCAGGTTCCCTGCACCTTTTCTTCACCGGTGCAGGCCCCAAGTTGATTTCTTTGGCTGCCTGAGTTATGGGCATGTAAAAGTGTCGAGGAATAGTTTCCTTAGACAACATCTTGGAACATCAGCCAATCTCTCATCTGCACTTTTCTTCGGCTTTTTCTTCATTCTATTGTATCTTTTCTTTTCACTTGTGTAGTTAGCTTTAGTATAAGCTTATTCCAGTTTTCATTGTACACTGTACTGTTTCTTTGTCTTAATAAAAGATGAGTTTATTTCTTTCTAAGTATTTTTCCTTTCGGCAGCAATTACTTTGCAAATGAATATTAGATATACGCTTGCCTTTGATGATACTTGGAGCAGAAAAATGCCTTAAAACAAACTCCTACTAGTTTAAACTTACTGACTTTATCAAGTATAACAATGGTAATTCTCAATAAATTAAACTCTTGGAACTAACCGGGATAACGGCTAAGCGCTGCGCAATGCCTGCTAGACAAATGTCCGAGAATGATAAATTCTAAATAATCCATCTGAGAGAGTAACCGAGCAGTGAGGGACCTTAATTGTGTTTTTGGTAGCATATTGCACTATATTGCATCGATCCCTTTGGTACTGAGGGTCCGATGGTAGACTGGGGAATCCATTCAGTGTAGGGATTAACCCAATTGTTAATGGGGAGTTCTCCTCGGATAGATTCTAAGGCCCATGTAACGTAGTTTTGCTTCTAAGTAGTTGGTTTCCCCAGAGGCTTGGGTCCGAGGACCATGCAAGGCCTTGGTTCTGTCCAAAACTTGTAGTTTGCTTCTAAGTAGTTGGTTTCTCCAGAGGCTTGGGTCCGAGGACCATGCAAGGCCTTGGTTCTGTCCAAAACTTGTAGTTTGCTTCTAAGTAGTTGGTTTCCCCAGAGGCTTGGGTCCGAGGACCATGCAAGACCTTGATTCTGTTCAAAACTTGTAGTTTGCTTCTAAGTAGTTGGTTTCCCCAGAGGCTTGGGTCCGAGGACCATGCAAGGCCTTGGTTCTGTCCAAAACTTGTAGTTTTTGCTTTTCTCATCTGTGGGGCCTTGACTTTAAGGGAATGAAATCCTCGGCCGAGCCCCTTGAACCATCTACGTGGCTGACGCTATAAGTGTAGCCCCTAGTCAAGGATCATGGACCCTATCGAAGCTTTACGCTAGAGCACTGTAAGTGGCTGGTAGAAATGACACGGGTATTGTCTCAAACCATCATCTATGCCAAAACACAAACCTTCCCACAGACGGCGCCAATTGTAGGGGCACAATTTGTAACAACTCCAAGATAAAATTGGACTCGTAAGTAAAAAGGCCTCCCACAATATCATTTGTAGAGAGTGGGCTTGAAAGGTATGACCTGGGCATAAGTGAGTGGTTTTAGTCATAGTTCCTACGGGAAACACTACATGGGCGGGCTTGGCCTTACTCGCCAAACTCCTTTGTGGCCAGCTCCCCCTTTATCTTTGTTTGTTTCACCTTTTATACTGGTGTTCCATTCCCTTTTTTGTGTCCACGTGTTGATTTCTACTTTTTGGGTGCAGGCCTGTCCAATCGACCCATACCTAGAGTGGTTGGGAATTGCTGGAAAGGCGTATGGGCATGGGCATGGGCATGGGTTTGTCAGACGCCGAATTCCGTATTACTGTGTTGGCTGCTTTTTCCCTGGCCCTGCCCGCTACACTCGGCCTGTTCCTTTCTTTGGGCATTTAATGAAGTGCCGAGGAGGAGGTCATCCTCGGCAATGGCCCTCCTCGGCTTGGGCTGCGGTCCTTAAGATAAACTGGGCCTGGGCCGAGGCTACACTTTCTTTGGCCCCACATGTAGTATTACTATAATTAAAACAAGTCATATATATAGTTGTAAAGAATATTATGCTCATAGCGTTACTTCATTATAAAATGAAGTCTTCCATTAGAAAGCATTTCCATTTTGCCACGGCATCATTCCTTGCACATATTTACCTCTCTCTTGGGTGAGGAGGAATATGCAATTACTATTAATAATGGGACTGATAAATGTGTTACTTGTAGCATGCTTATCTATAAGATAAACCACAATACTTTTATTAAAAATCAAAAAGGCAAATGGGTCCTCCATCTCCTGCCCCAACTATCTAATTTTTTAAAAAATAAATGTGTTTGGATACCGCTTATTTTGCCAAAACTAAAAAATTATTACTGAAAGTATTGCAGATAAAGTAAAAGTTAATTGAAATAATACAGTGAGACCATGAATAGTATCAAAAAAATGCAGTGGAGCTCATGAATAATAACAAAAATAAGTTGAATAGTGAAATAATTTTTATTTTTCATCCTAACCCAAATGCGCAAAAAAAGAAAAGGCAAATGGATGTTTGGTTTCTCAAGGACAATTTGAGTACAATAAAAGTATTAAATTATGGATTTTTTTTTCTTTTTTTGCTTGAACTAAGTTTCTCCTCTTAAAATAGTTATACAATATCACTAAACTACAAAAAAATTTAGTTATGGACTTATAGATTTGAAATATACTTTATGACACGGCACTCATCAATCATGATTCTTTGGTTGCATCTGATTGCTTGTCTCCCTTGCGAAAACTACAATCTTTGTTTTGTTATACGAAAGGGATTAATTAATTACTAATTTGCTTTCTTTCATTTTCTCTCTCTTTTTTTTTTTTTTTTTTTTCCTCTCAACTTTGGTAACTAAGGAAGGACGGGTAAATAATTAGATTGAGTGTCAATTTGGGTAACCTTTTTTTGTCAGTTTATTTTATTATTTAGTTTATTTTTGTTACTATTTTATAGGCTCACTGCACTTTTTAGTACTATTTATAGATCATACTGTACTATTTTAGCTAACTTTTACCTTTATCTACCGTACTTTCAGCAAAAAAATTTCAATTTCAGTAAAATAAAGGTGTGTTTGGATACCGCTTATTTTGCTGAAATTGAAAAATTATTACTGAAAGTACTATAGATAAAGGTAAAAATTAGTTGAAATAGTACAGTGAGGCCTATAAATAGTAGCAAAAATAAGCTAAATAGTGAAATAATTTTAATTTTTAATCTTAACCCAAACGCACACCAAGTGGATCCCAAACATACCTTGAAGCTTTAAAAATTAAAAAAATTCAAACGTGAAGGTGTAGCCTTTATATATAGTAAAATAGCATGTGATATCTCTTTAGAGCACTTGCAGCAGTGGAGTTAAATAGCTATATTGCTATTTTAGATGTGCCAAATCACAAAAAAACCCCATGCAGCAGTGGAGCAATAGCTAAATTTTTTAGCTAATTTGCTACAGTGCACATTTATAGATAGATGTGCACTGTAGCTTGAAGCTAAAAAAAAAAAAAAAAAATTATTCACCGGCTTCTTATTTTTATTCATTCTCTCATTCACTCCAGTCTCAATCACTCTCTCCTCATTCACTCAAAGTCTCTCCATTCACTGAAGCTCAAATCTCTCCATTCACTAAAGCTTAAGTCTCAAGCTCACTCTGACCGCCATCGGCCTGAACATCGTCAACATCACCGCCATCCACCATCCACCATCCGCCTCCCAAGCCGCCGCTCAGCTCAGACTCGATTGTCAACGTCTGTTTCAATGCTGTCCCAAGCAGCCGATAGCCCAGACCAACCGCCGATCAACTCTTTCAGCTTCAAACCCACCGCCATTCGCCTCAGACCCACGTTGCCAATCGAAGTGCTTACTCACTGATGTTGTGCTTGGTGATTTTTTATATTGTCTGTGATTGGTGATTTTGTTTGGTCTGGGTTGAGAAAAAGATTGGAGATTTGGTTTTTTTTTTTTTTGCTGTGGACTGGTGGTGGTGGTGGTGGTGGTTGTGGCTGTGGCTGATGGTAGAGGTGGTTATGGTTGGTGTTGTGGATTTTTTTTTGGAGTGAGATATATTATTTTATTGTAATGGTTATATTATATTATTTTGATGTTTATATTATTTTATTGTGTTATAAGCTAAAATAGATCAATTACTGTAGTATGTGTGTAGCTAAAATAGATAAAATAACTTTTGGTGTAGCTAAAAAGCTAAATTTTTAGCTCCATTGCTGTGGATGCTCTTATATTCACTAATAAATAGATATGGGAACGAGAAAGTTATCTATTGGATACTATCACCGAATTTTCATAAAATGTAAAAAGTATGGTTGATTTGAAATTATGAAGAACTATTTGACACCAAAACACCAAAACAACTGTTCCACCGATAAGTAAATCCAATTATTTTTGTAGGGGCAGGCTTTGGTGCTTAAGTCCAAAGAATGAATAGATTAAGGCCTAAAGAGCCCAATACAATAAATTTGTAGAGAGTAGGCTAAAAAGGTAGGCTTCAACGAAATGGACGACAGCCTTAATGGGCTAAAGAGGATAAGAGAGCAAGGAAAAACAGTGAATAGACAAATATAATGCACAAAAATTCTTCCTCGGCAATGTCCGAGGAGAGTAGCTCTTGAATATATTTCTCTTAGATTTGATTACAGTTATTGTTCTTAATACTATGGTGTTTTCTCTGCCAATCCCCTGCCCTTTGGAAGGTCTCTCACATTATATAGCTCCCTTCAGGCAATCTTATCCCTCTATTTGTTGATTGCCTAGTCCACCACTTGAGTGCTTGTCCCATCAAACACCTTCCCAAATCCCTTGTGAGTTGCGGTGGCTAAGACAACACTATTCAGGAGTTTTCTCCACATAAATGCAGCCAGAAGATTTGGTGGGATGCATTGAATGTGGGGGTAGCCACCATCCTTCCAGTCATGTCAAGGCTAACCCCCTTTCTGAAACTTTTTCTCAACAGAAAGACCTTCTCTGGCAATGTGCCACTGACGTGGTCTTACTGTCCGAGCATGTGGCCTCTTTGGCACGATAATGGGCTCCTTAGCCATGGATACGACACGTGGCATAGGTACCTTACATGAATTCTTGTGCCCCACAATTTTCATCCACATTTTCTTGTGAGTTGTGACTGTTCATCTTCTTTGAGTAGCTACTAGTTAAGTTGGGTAATGATATGAGCAAAGTCAAGTTTATACTGCATTAGGCTCAAGACAAATATTAAAATCCCATTGATTACTATAATTTTACACAAGGATGATTCTTGTGACTCATTTAATTCACCCCAATAGATTGTTATTCAACAATTAGAAAATTCTAAGTTTTCTACCTGCATACTCTTTCAATTAAACTTAAAACATAACCTAATCTCATTTATGTTCACAAATGCAACTTGCTTTAAAATGTCTTTCTCATTTGATGGAGTTGGTGTATAGGATGACACTTCCCATATTACAAGTTACTGCGAAATATAAACTATTGGCGATGAAATATTTGTAAAGTATTAATACTCATTATTATTTTAATCAAATAGAAATCCCCTACAAAGTTATATTGTGTTTTTTTTTTTTTTGGCTGAATAGTATATTTTGAGTGTTTTTTATAAATTATTTTATGTACCCATTCGTCCATTAATTATATATATATATATATATATATATAGACAATTTGGAGGAGTTAAATATGAGGAGATTATTGCCAAGAGTTTGTAACTCAACTAATTGATACTTTTTGGCATTTCCAATAGAGACATTCATAATTCAAACTCCTCTATTTCCCAAGTCCCAACTATTGAATTTTCGAAAAAAAAAAAAAAGAGAAAGAGATGATTATTAAGTTGATGTCTCAACAAATAAATTTCACCCGTACAAGTTCGAACAATCAAAGAATTCGAATGTATAGGCTAAATTTGAATTTTTATGAGTGTAACCAAAATAAATATTTTACTCAATTAACAAAAATGTGGATCTACCGATCTCTATTCAAGAAAATCATTTTCATGTTAATTAGATATTAGGATGGTTATTTTGAGACCTTTGATTTATATAAGAATATTCTTCTTGGATGGATTTATTTAACAAATACGCTTATAGACCCAATTTTCCTCTCTTCTTATTCTCAAATTATCCTTACAAAAAAAATGAAAACCTTAAATATAGCATGATGCATAACTACTTGGGACCAAATATATGCTTGAAATTCAAGGGATAATGCATGAATGACACAAATATAAAGTTTAACTATAAAATTGATAGTAACATAAGACTATAACCTTATTCAATATTTTTTTATTGAAGGTAAATTTTGACAAATCTACTATTAGATTACATTTTCTTCTTATATCCTCCATACTTGCAAAATTTCTAGAAAATTAAAGATAGAGATGTCATCAATAAATTATTTAAATTGCAATTTTTTGTTATTTAAAGTTATGCATAAAATATAATCTTATAGATAATATAGTAAATAATACTATTTAATTGTCACAAAATTTGACATTTGTATTAAAAACGTAAAGAACATGCAATTTAACAGTCAGATTTTCAAAATATATAATTAATGTCAATGATATTGAGTAATATTGTAATCTTAGATTACAACTAATTTTGTAGCTAAAATTTGTCCTAACATAAATTAAATAATTATTATAGGCAAAAGGTCCAAGTAAATAACCATGTGTATTTTAGAGAGAGAAAGGAGGCCATCCACCATATTTGTCTTCTCCAAGCTATATTCACATATCTTAGTATTCCTTCACTGGTAGATGATTATTAGACGTAGATTTCAAAGTCTATTCTCATAATTAATATATTTTAGATGGCCATAACTACATGTAGTTAAACAAAGAGAAAGGAGGCCATGTACCATCTATATTTGTCTTTCTTCCAACTTTATTCGTATATACTAATGCAGTGGTATAAGTCTAACTGCTAAGATGAATCAATGGCCACATAAAAAATCGAAAGGGCATGTGTGAAAGAGACCATACCAATTGGCACGTAGATATAAAAAATTATTGTTTGCTAACAAAATAGACTAAAAAACTTTTTTTTTATTGTTTTTTTTTTTTGGTATTGTATTCCAAAAGTAAATACCAAATGTGGTTGTGAATGCCGAATCAGGTCCTTTAATTATTCATTAATAAAAAGATAAAGATTGAAATTCGTTTTGGGACCCCACCATACAGTTGGCACCATCACTATTTGAAGCCCCGCATAGCTGGAGCTAGAGCTACATTGTATTCATACAGAATTATAGTTTTAGACCCAAAGTCTTTCTCAGGTCAAGAACTCAAGTAAAAAAAAGGAAAAAAAAGACAAAAAACGTACTGCTTATATAATTATATTCCAGCTAACCTGACTAGAGCAGTGCAGGTTCTCCTATAGTCGATCTCTCCAAAGATTCTGTCTCTCTCATTTCTCATTTCTCATTTCTTATTTCCTATTTCCAATATCAAAGAGGAGTGTCTTCTTCAAGCTAACAGTCCTTCTTTGATGGCTTCTTGTTCCAGTTCAGAGATGGTAAAGAAAATAATAGAAATATTTTGTGGCAAGACCAAGAAGAAGAATATTCACAATCACAAGGTGGGAGAGAGAAAGAAAGTAAAAGGGACTGTTGTTTTAATGAAGAAGAACGTGTTGGACTTCAAAGATATCAAAGCTTCGTTTGTTGATCGGATTCATGAGTTGTTGGGCAAGGGTGTGTCCATGCAACTCATCAGCTCTGTTCATCCTGACCCAGGTTACCGTCTTTCTCTCTTTCTCTAACTCTTTCTCTGTTTAACTTAATTATTAAGTTATATGAGTGTGACTTTGTCATGTTAGTCCTTCGATGCAGCCAAAAGCATTACCTTCAAATCAAACACCAAATGCCTTCTTTTTTAAGCATTCTTCTATTTTGTTTTCTAGCACAGACATTGTAATTTTATTTCTTACCAGTCATCAAAGTTTAAACTAATGAAAGTTTGAATTTTGTTAATATCAGAGATGGCATAGGTAGAAGTTATAAGTTATAAAAAAAAAATGATTATCAGGATATATATTATGGCTTTACATATGATAGGACTAAAGGCCAAAAAAGATTAATATAACTAAAATAAAATATTTTATTAAAAAGAATCATTTAGTCCAATTCAATCACTTGGGTTCAGAGCTCAGTCTAGCTGTAAGTAAACTCAGTTCAATTAATTGGGATCTAAGCTCAGTTTAGCATAGTTAAATTTCAATCAAGTAGCTTTTTGAACAACTTCCTAGCATTGTCTTTGATGATCTTGATAAGTAAAATTCAATGATAAAACAGCTGTGAAGATTAATAGTGCTAAGAAACTAAAAATCTTGTTACATGTGTGTTTAGCAAATGTATTGCAAGGGAAGCTTGGAAAGGTGGCGCATTTGGAGAAATGGGTTACAACAATCACTCCATTAACAGCAGTTGAAACTGTATTCACCATTTCATTTGACTGGGATGAGTCCATGGGTGTTCCTGGGGCCATCATTGTAAGAAACCACCATCACAGCCAGTTTTACCTTAGGACAGTCACCTTAGAAGATGTTCCTGGGCATGGTCGTGTGCATTTCGTTTGCAATTCTTGGGTTTACCCTGCACATCGTTACAAATACAACCGCGTATTCTTCTCAAACAAGGTAATTTGGTTTTGATTTCTTAAAGCAATAAGTTTAGCTAGGTACACAACCTTTTTCATAACTACTGACATAGCTCGTTACAATTGTTTCACAATTGGTGTCAGTAGTGGACCTAGATAAAAATGATATTGGTCCAACCACAACAAACCATGTGGGCAATTTTGAAAAAGTTGTTAGAAAATATTGTGTCCTAAAAATTACTCATTATTATGTGGAACAAAGTTTGCTCCATTATAAATCTAAACTGTGATCTTTGTGCTATCATTAATTCATTACAAATACAATCGTACATTCTTCCAAAACATGATGCTTAGACCTAATGAGTAACCTTTGTAGCATCATACGTAGCCCACTAGGTAGTGCTTTCTATCATGATTTTTCCTTTCTACCGAAGTTGGAAGCTTATCAGTCTGCTTCCATTTTGGTTTGCCAAAATTACCGTTCCATTTCTCTTTCTCCATGTAGACCGGCTGGTATTTTCAGTCCTTGTTAATGTGTAGGATTCAGGTTCTGTTGAGCACATTATGATTTTTGGTAATGTAGCTATGTTAAAATCTAAACAGGACTCAAAAGTTAACTTCATACAAAATGGTTACTGGCTGCTTGATTGACATGGTGGACCAAATAAATAGGGAAATAAGCTTTTAACATTAGTTTTCATTCCTATGACAACACTATGATCCTGTTTCAATGAAGTAACAGACTTTTTATTTATGTACTAGACCTACCTTCCATGTCAAACACCTGAGCTGTTACGCAAGTATAGGGAAGAAGAACTAGCAAATCTGCGTGGAAATGGAACAGGGGAGCTTAAGGAGTGGGACAGAGTCTATGACTATGCTTACTACAATGATTTGGGAAGTCCAGATAAAGGTAAAGATTATGCACGCCCTGTTCTTGGTGGAACAAAGGAGTACCCATATCCCCGAAGAGGAAGAACTGGACGTAAACCAACAAAAAAAGGTTAGTACTCTCAATTCTATTCAATTTTTCAGTTTCCAAATGCTGTGACTAGTATAAACTGGAGGTTTGAGCTCCTTCAATGACTTTAGAATTTTGAGTGACATAAAGTTGTTATGATAGGATGATTTTTAGGTGTCCTAGAAGAATTGATTTTGATAATTTTGTGTCAGCAACCTAATGTTCTCATTGTAACAGATCCCAATAGTGAGAGCAGATTGCCACTTATAAGTCTAGACATTTATGTTCCAAGAGATGAGCGGTTTGGCCACTTGAAGTTCTCAGATTTTCTTGCCTATGCACTGAAGTCCCTTGTACAGATATTGCTCCCAGAGCTTTCATCTTTATGTGACAAAACCATTAACGAGTTTGACAGTTTCCACGATGTAATTAAGCTCTATGAAGGGGGGCTTAAGCTACCGAATGGACATACAGTCAGTAAAATTAGGGAACGCATTCCTTGGGAGCTGTTGAAGGAACTCATTCGTAATGATGGTGAGCGATTCCTCAAGTTCCCAATGCCTGATGTGATCAAAGGTATGCCTAACTTTTCTCTGTTTCGACATTAGATCCTTTAAAATCTTAGATACCCAAAACTTCACAAATTTTAAACTATTTAACTACAAGTATAAAGCTTTTAATGGTATAATTGTAGAGGACAAGTCTGCTTGGAGGACTGATGAAGAGTTTGGACGAGAAATGCTTGCTGGAGTCAACCCTGTTATCATCAGCCGCCTCCAAGTAAATAGAAATTTGTTGGTTAAGTTGTTAAATGATGTTAAATGGTTTTTTGCTTCAACATTTTTCTGGAATGTTGTCTGCAGGAATTCCCCCCAACCAGCAATCTAGACCCTAAAGAATATGGGAATCAAAACAGTGCAATAACAGAAGAACACATAGAGAAGAATCTGAATGGGCTGACTGTAGATCAAGTATTGATCATTCTTCATGTTTTTGACTATATCTACATCATACAACCAATATGACATCCAAAATATGTTACTATACTCTGTTCTACACTGATAACCAATTTCTATTTTCTTGTTCTAGGCAATTAGAAACAACAGGCTATTTATATTAGATCATCATGATGCACTAATGCCATACCTGATGAGAATAAACTCCACCACCACAAAGACTTATGCCACCAGAACGCTCCTTTTACTGCAAGATAATGGGACACTGAAGCCGTTGGCAATTGAGTTAAGCTTGCCGCATCCACAAGGGGAACGCCATGGTGCTGTCAGTAAAGTTTTCACTCCAGCAGAAGAAGGTGTTGAAGGTTCGGTGTGGCAGCTGGCCAAAGCCTATGCTGCTGTTAATGATTCTGGCTACCACCAGCTTATTAGCCACTGGTATGATGCCTAAGAAAATTACTGCATGATAACAAAAGGTAGAAACTTGACTGTGATCTAGTAAGGATATCTAAATGCTTCTGACTATTTGCAGGTTGAACACCCATGCTGTAATAGAGCCATTTGTAATTGCAACAAATAGACAGCTGAGTGTGCTTCATCCGATACATAAGCTTTTGCATCCCCATTTCCGGGACACAATGAATATAAATGCCTTGGCTCGGCAGATCCTCATCAATGCTGGTGGGGTGCTTGAGCGAACAGTCTTCCCAGCAAAATACGCCATGGAGATGTCTGCTGTTTTATATAAGAACTGGGTCTTCACTGAACAGGCATTACCTAATGAACTGCTCAAAAGGTGTGCAAAGCTCTGTCTTTTTAATGATTTCTATAGTTTTAATATTTATCAGAACAAATTTTGATCCACTTTTGAATCTTTTGATTCATTTTAGAGGAATGGCAGTTCCAGACTCACGCTGCCGCCATGGCCTCAGACTTCTGATAGAGGATTATCCCTATGCTGTTGACGGGCTAGAGATCTGGTCAGCAATTGAGAATTGGGTTAGTGAATATTGTTTTTTCTACTATCCAACTGATGATATGGTCCGAAATGATTCTGAACTCCAATCATGGTGGATGGAGATCCGCAATGAGGGGCATGGTGACAAGAAAGATGAGCCATGGTGGCCTGAGATGAAGACACGAGCTGAGCTTATCCAAGCATGCACCATTATCATATGGGTGGCTTCTGCCCTTCATGCAGCTGTGAATTTTGGGCAATACCCTTATGCTGGCTATCTTCCTAATCGCCCAACTGTAAGCCGCCGCTTCATGCCTGAGCCAGGCACCCCTGAGTATGCGGAACTTGAGTCAAAACCTGAAGTAGCCTTCCTGAAAACTATAACAGCACAGTTTCAAACCCTCCTTGGTGTATCACTGATAGAAATTTTGTCCCGGCATTCAACTGATGAGATTTATCTTGGGCAGAGAGATACTCCCGAGTGGACTTCAGATGCTGAACCACTCGCAGCATTTGAGAAATTTGGAAATAAGCTGAGAGAAATTGAAATAATAATTAATGAAATGAACAATGACCAGAGATGGAGGAACAGGGTTGGGCCAGTCAATGTACCTTATACCTTGCTCTATCCTAACACCTCCGATACTACTAGAGAGGGCGGGCTCACTGGCAAGGGTATTCCCAACAGCGTCTCCATCTGAATTTTTTGGTTTGGTAGCAGCATTTTACTTTTTTGTAAGTTGTGTTAAAGTGAAAGATTGTGAGATAGGTTTTTGTATCCACATTTTTCCTCTTGATGAAGGCAAGTAGTTGTGCATTATCTACAGACAATAACAATGATGAATAGTGTGCCTATTGTTCTTATGTTGTGAAATCTGTGTAAATTTGCAGATTTTATCCCCAAATATCTATTGTACCACAATAATTGTTACATTTAAATTTAAAGGCTAAAATTGCTCCACCACTATAGGTAAGTTTTAACACCTGAAGAGTACCAACCATTACACAGAAACAAGCAAAAGTTGAGACACCACAGCATGTAAAGACCATATCCATTGGACCAAATTATATAATAGAGATGCCTACTAAAGGCACTAGGATTGGACGGTTGAGATGCAAAAAAACCTGCTATTGCAGTTGAAAACTTGATACAATCTCCATTGCATAACACAGCTCAACTAAATGAATCTGCTTGTCATAGGATGTGTGCCATTTAGAAACTGAAGGTAACCAGTCACCGTGTCTACATATGTTATAACGACTTTTGTATGCTAAAACATTTCATAAATCAAAGTTTTATCCATGCACCCTATCATAACCCCAACCATTAAATGCGATATTGTCGGTAGCTCCAGCTCTATTTGTCAATCCCACAACTCCCTCCACCAAGCTTCACAAAGAACTGTATTGACAAGAAAATGCCTTTGCTAATAGAACCTTGATGTATATCGCAAGCAAATTTAATGCTTAGAGCCTTAGACTACAATTTTGTGTTAAGTCACAAAAGGGATAAACAAGAAGAAAGTAATATTAAAAACTTCTCATTTACTTTTCTTGTATATGTGACGCAGGGGAAAACCAAAATGGATGCAACAACAAAATAGAACATAAAAATCAAAGGACAGATAACCTAGGCATTGCCATGTACAATTGCTTGAAGTTGAACAAACTTAGGAGTCAAAATCTACGGTTGGCTGAAATCAGCACCAAAGCATTGTGAAAATTCTAAGAACATTTTATGAATTTGAAGAAAAAAAAAACCTTGACTCTAAGAAATTAATAACATAGTAATAACATAATTTACTAAGACCTAAAATAAATTATAAATGACCAATAAAAATATAATTAATTTCCAAAATTAAAGTAAATATTTCTTTGCACTTCTGGCAACATTAAGTAAACTGCATTTTTTTTCATCATAGCATAGAGAATCTATCTAAAGAAGAGCCATTTGGACTCCTTTAGCCGGCAAAACCTATGGGCAACCAACATAACACATGACCTTCACTTTGTTTCTTCAAATCAAATGGTTCTTTATTAAATCTTAAAAAAAAAGAAAAAAAAGAAGCTGTATTGATCAATATGCTGCATGTAATGGCGATTCAGAACCAAAGAGCAAAGGCAGTATAGATCCAATATATGGCACATCTAGCACAGCCCATATACAGAACAAAGCAGATTTAAACTCATAATTCAATATTCATACATTTAAGTGCAGAGAGAGAGAGAGAGAGAGAGAGAGAAAGAGAGAGAGAGGTTCAATATGAAAACGAAGGACTTAACCTTTATGGCTTCATGCGATGAGATTTGGAGACATGGGAGCTGGTTAATCACTTGTGGCAATTTGGCAAAGGCTACCAATCACGTTCACAACATCATCAACAATAAGCTGAAAGAAAGCTTCTATCTGTCAATTTTGGCTAGTTTTTTCTCACTCTATTTCTGTGATTGTCTCTTCTCTTATTCGATGCATGTATGACACCACACCTTTAAAAGGAAGATGTCCAAACTGCCGTCAAAATGCACTGTTGACACATGGTTGGTTTTCACATAAAACGATATGTCTGAATAGTTGCTTCGCACTATCTTTTTCGTAACCATACATAGTTCAGTGTCATTAGCTACTGACACCCAATAAAATTTTTTAGAAAATGTTAACAAATTCCATTTAGTGTGCATTTGACTTTATCTTAAAAAGCCAACTTATTTTACTATTCCAGTTAACTTTTATTTTTATTTACAATAGTTTCAGTAAAAAATTTTCACTTTTAGCAAAATAAGCAGATCCCAAACAGACCCTTAGTCATTTTAGGAAAATTTTAAATGAAAAAAGTAGTTAATATTTTGATAATTTTTTTTAGTTTTTTTTTTTTTTTAAAGTGGTGTAAAATATTTTAAAAATAGTTTACTAACAATTGTAAGGACAAAATTTAGCTACAAAATTGGTTGTAGTTTAAGACTACAAACTCACTTAATAAAACAAATATTACAACAGATTTTGAAAATCTAATCGTTGAATTACATGTTCTTTACGCCCTTAATACATATGTTAAATTTTGTGTCGATCGAATATCATTTACTATATGATATATAAGTTTATATTTTGTGCATAATTTTAAATTATAAAAACTCTTAATTTAAAAAATTTATTGATGACATAACTATCGATCTTTAGTTTTCTTGAAATTTTGCAAGCATAGAAGATATAAGAAGAAGATGTAATTCAATGATGGATTTGTCAAAATTCATGTCCAATGAAAAGATATTAAGTAAATTTATAGTCTAAAACTACAATTAATTTTGTAAGTAATCTCTGTCCTTGTTTTAAAGCATCTGTTAATATGATTCATAAAAGTAAATTTATCTTTTAAGTCAAGTTGGCTAATTTAGTCTCTCTAAAAAAAAAAAAAAAAAGGGTTGGCTAATTCGGCCGGGACCTTCATGATGGGCTGAAATTTGGGTCCATTCCAAGTGGGCCCAGATTACTGCCCAATATTTGCACCCTAAACCCAAAGGATGCCAAGATGTTGGATACAACTTCAAGGTCAACTGGAGAGCACGCGAACCCGTTTAAGGTCAACTTCACTGCTAAGCAAGTGTATGACTAGTGAGGTGTGGTGTGTTCTCTTTATAATATTTAGTTACAAAATTAGTTGCAGCCTAAAATTACAACCTTAATTAATATCTTTTTATTAGAAGTGAATTTTAACAAATCCACTATTGGATTACATATTTTTCTTATATCCTCAATACTTGTAAAATTTCGATTAACACAAAATTTGACATATGTATTAAGAACGTAAATAATATGTAATTTAATGGTTAGATTTTCAAAATATGTAGTATTGTAATTCAATGTTTATTTTCAAAATATGAAGTATTGTTTATTTTACATGAGCGTAAAGAATACGTAAACCAATAGTTGTGTTCCCTTCTTACCGTTGTTAGCGCCACCCTAGTCGTAAAGGAATTCCTAGAACCAAACTGTAAGACCCATTTGAGCCAGAGAGGGCGTGTAGGGCATGAGAGGTATAAGGTTGGTAAGGGTATGTGTTACGAAATGCAACGGTTGTGAGAAAAAACATGATAACTGAGTGTTGAATTTAGGATAGTATGGATAGGTTGTGGAGATCCAACTCTTCTGTCAGCTCCATGACTAGTTGTCCTCCTGATATTGTAAATGAAGAAGATCACACTATTGATGATAATGAGTTGATCCCTGATTTTCGTAATTGGAATATTCCTAAAGTTGATACTAAAACTGTTTATAAAACTAGTTTTGTTGAGAGTGCTTTTTTATTCTGCTTACAAAGCTAGAACTGTTGAACAAATATACTCTATTTCAAAAGTTCATGAAAAATGCTTCTTGTTTTCTAAAAGAGATATTAATGAATTCCTTACTGCTAAAAAATTCAGCTATTTGCATATTGGTATGGTTCAAGTTGCTATTAAACCACTCACCCGAAAGGATATTAATGCTTCTGTTCTTATGTGTTTAAGAGATACTAGATTTAAGATCTTCAAAGATAGCATTCTTGGTATGATTACTGCTTCTATGTATGATGGTCCTGTTTATTTTAACTCTTATCCTGATCTTACTCTTACTTTGGATGATTCTAATATTGTTAAAACTTTAACATTGAATATTGCTTCATCTGGTTATCATATGGAAGAAGGTAGTAAGCCTTTTGCTTTAATTTATCACATTTATTATAGACTGTTGGGTATTCAAATAAATCCTGGTGCTAAGATTCCTAGAGACCCTTCGGGTAAAACCATGTTAATTCAATGTTCAACCCCTGATGCTAAAGTTCAAGTCCCAAAAATGATTCAATGGCAAGATGTTAAGCTTCCTAATGATTGGTTATTGGAACAAGAATCCCCTCCTGCTAAACCTGTTTTTGATGAGCTAGATCTCACTCATATTCAACAATATCTTGATGGTACTGTTAAAATAAGTTTTCAAAACAATCCACCTTTAAGGATCAACGAAGGAAGACATTCTTTTGCTAGATCTGAAAGTATTTCAAAAAGAGATCAAGAGATTAATGATTTTTTGAAAAAGAATTTGGAAAAAACCCTCTGATTTAAAGCTAAAAGGTATTTCAAGTGATAAATCTCAAATTAGCTATGTTTACTATTCTACTAAACCTGAAACTTCCTTTCCATTTAGTAGAACTGCTAATGAAGAAGAAGATGACACTAAATCTGTTTGTCCATCTGATTCTGATTTTCCTCCTAGTGACAATCCTGTTTACCAAAATCAATTAAGAGTTTTGACTATTTTGGATGAAAGCTTTGAAGTTGATTTGGTTTCTTTGTATGATGAATTTATGCTTGCAAAAAACAGAAACAAAAGAAAATATTTCCAAAATAATTTTGCTCAATTTGAAAAAGATCGTGTTAAGAGAAAATTGTTAGAAAAGATGAATCAATTGAAAAAACATATTTTGTTTTTTGATTTTCTTGAAAACCATTATGTTTCAAAAGATGAAGTTTCAATATAACATTTAAATGTGATAAGAAAATCAAATTAAATTAAAGCAAATAAAACCATTGTCAAGTCTACTCATCCTCCTCTTGAAACAATTTTGATAACTACTAAGAAGGATGAAGTCAAGGCCTCTCCTTTCAAAATTGCTGATGATTAAACTCCCATTGTTAGTCTTATTGAACAAAACAATTTTACTAATGAATCTTTGCATATTATTGGTCAACAGCTTGACCGTATTGAAGAAAAAATTGTTGAAAAAACTGTTTCTTTTGAAAAATCTGTTTCTGTTAAAATTAAGAAACCTTTGATTGATTTACCTAGTCAAAGAAAAAAGTTATGTTTAAAACTTCTCAGTCCAAGACTCTTGAAATTGTTGAAAAAATGCTTTCTGATTTAAAAGTTAAAACTGAGGGTACTTCTACAAGTACTTTGGCTGCTCGGACTATTTCAAAAAATGAAATTGTTTCTGATACAGATTCTGATACTGTATCTACTGTTTTTGCAAAAAAGATTTTTGATGATGATTTACCAGAAATTAAAAGATTTGTTGGAAACTCCAAACCCATGTCTTTTACAAAAAACTGGTATTCAAAACCCACTCCTCCTGATATGCAGTTTGAAGAAAGATCTTTTCAAACACAGTTTTCTGTTTCTGCTGATAAGCTTTATGAATGGAATATTGATGGATTGTCTGAACAAGAAATCATCAATAAAATGAGTCATATGTCTATGGTTGGTATAGCTTATCAAAATAACCATGATCTTGATCAACCTGAAATTGTTAATTTACTTGTTACTGGTTTTTCTGGTACTCTTCGTGGATGGTGGGATTCATACATCACTGAAGAATCCAGAGAGTCTATTAAACATGCTATTAAAAAGAATGATGAAGGTTTGCCTATTTTTGATGAAAGTATTGGTCATTGTATTCCTGATGGTGTTAATACCCTGATCTATACTATTCTCAAACATTTTGTTGGTACTCCATCCAATATTTCGTCTCATATTTTTGATTATTTAAATAATTTGAGTTGTCCTACTATGTCTGATTACAGATGGTATCAAGATGTTTTTACTTCCAGAGTAATGCTCCGGAAAGATTGCCATAAGCCTTAATGGAAAGAAAAGTTTATTGACGGTTTGCCTCCTATCTTTGCTCATAAGGTAAAACAAGAGTTAATGGGCAAAAATGATTTTATTGATTATGATAATTTAACCTATGGTGATATTTTTAGTACTATTAAAAAACTTGGTATCAATATGTGTAATGATGAAAAATTGATAAAACACCAATTAAAGAACAAAAGAAAAGCTAAATATGAAATGGTTAATTTCTGTGAACAAAATGGTTTGCCTCCTATTGCTCCTTTTAGGAAAAAAAAGTAAAAAACATGATAAAAGCCATAAAAAAAATATAAAAAATACAGGAACAACTTTGTTAAACCTAATGATTTCTATGCTAAGAAGAAAAATGTTCCTAAAAGATATGATAAACAAAAATTTGGTAAAGGTAAATGTTTTAACTATGGTAAACCTGGACACTTTAGTAAAGACTGTAAGGAAAAACCTGGTAAGTGGAAAAACAAGTTCAAAATGTTAAATATTGATGATAAAGAGCAAGAAGAATTATTCAGAGTTCTTGAATCAAACAACTCGTCTGATTCTTTGTAAGATGATTTTTCTTCTTCATTTGATTCTTGCTATAAATCTGCTGATGATTCTTCTGATTCTCCTAATATTAAAATTGGTTGTAGAGATTCTTGTTGCAATGTTGTTAAAACTGTTAATACTCTCACTAAGAGTGAAGAAGATGAAAAATTAATAATTCAACTGATAAATCAAATTCAAAATCCTGAATTACAAAAAGAATATTCGGATAAGTTTAAGAAAAAATTTGATAAAAGATGAACTGGTAAAAAACTAAAATCAACTATAAGCTTTGAAGAAACCTTGGAGAGATTTAATAAAAAGAAATCCAAAGAATTAACTGTTAATGATCTCTAACATGAAATTAATATTGTTAAACAAGAGATAAATGAATTAAAACATGAATTTAAAAGCAATAAAAGTGATAACAATAATCTCAAGCAAGAATTAATAATGTTAAAAATTGATAAAAATCTTAATAAATCTGACAATGAACAAGATAAACAAGATGAGCACAAAGATGGAGATGAATCTAGTCAACAGGCTCTTCTTTCTAATAAAGGTATTGTTGATAATTCTCAACTTAGTCTTGTTAATAAATTGCTTCCTCTAAAATGGTTTACAAAAGTTAAAATTGTTGTTTCTCATGATTATCATTTCACTGTTATTGCTATAATTAATTCTGGTGCAGATATGAACTGTATCCAAAAAGGATTTATTCCTTCAAAATATTTTGAAAAATCAATTGAAAGATTGGTTTCTGCTAATGGTTCCCAAATGAAGATAAAATATGAATTGAATAATGCTCATGTTTGTCATGATAATGCCTGTTTCAAGATTCCTTCTGTTCTTGTTAAAAACATGACTGATAAAGTAATTCTTAGTCTGCCATTTATAAATGCTTTGTATCCTTTTCTTGTTGAACATGATGGAATTGCTACTAATCCTTTTGGTCAGAAAGTAAAATTCAAATTTGCTTCAAAGTTTGAAATTGATGCTGATGCTTTAACTATGATTCATGCTAAAATCAAATATCTCAATTTCCTTTAGCAAGAGGTAAAATACAAGAAAATTGCTGAACAAATTTCTAATAAATTGTTGCAATCCAAAATTGATAATTTTCAGAAAATGTTGATTGATGATGTTTGCTCTGATGTTCCTAATGCTTTTTGGCATAGGAAGAAGCGTATTGTTGACTTGCCTTATGTTAAAGATTTTGATGAGAAAAACATCCCCACTAAAGCTCATCCTATTCAGATGAATGCTGAAACTGTTGAATTTTGCAAGAAAGAAATCCATGATCTGTTAGAGAAAAAGTTGATTAGGAATAGTAAGTCTCCTTGGTCTTGTTCTGCTTTTTATGTCCAGAAAAATGCTGAGATTGAAAGAGGAACCCCTCGATTGGTAATTAACTACAAACCCTTAAATAAGGTTTTGGAGTGGATTAGATATCCTATTTCCAATAAAAATGACCTTGTTTATAGGTTGAGTGAAGCTGTAGTGTTTTCCAAGTTTGACATGAAATCTGGGTTCTGGCAAATCTAGATTAGTGAGAATGATAGATACAAAACAACTTTTACCACTCCTTTTGGACATTATGAGTGGAATGTTATGCCATTTGATCTTAAGAATGCCCCAAGTGAGTTTCAAAACATCATGAATGATATTTTTAACTCCTTTAGTCATTTCACCATTGTTTATATTGATGATGTTCTTATTTACTCTAGTTCTATTGATGAACACTGGAAACATTTGCATTCATTTCTGGATACTATCAAAAGAAATGGTCTTGTTGTCTCTGCTAAGAAAATCAAATTGTTTCAAACAAAAGTTCGTTTCCTTGGCTATGACATCTCTAAAGGACAAATTCGTCCCATTGATAGAGCCATTCAATTTGCTGAAAAGTTTCCTGATGTTATCACTAATAAAACTAAGCTCCAAAAATTTCTTGGGTCATTAAATTATGTTGCTGATTTCTACAAGGATATGAGAAAACAATGTAAACCCTTGTTTGACCGATTAAAAAGTAATCCCCCTCCTTGGTCTGATATTCAAACTTCCCTTGTTAAACAAATCAAATCCCATGTTAAGACATTGCCTTGTCTTGGTATTCCTATTGTTGGTGCTTTCAAAATTGTTGAAACCGATACCTCTAACATTGGTTATGGTGGTATTCTGAAACAAAGAGTTTCTCCTGGGTCACCTGAACAAATTGTTCGTTTCTATTCTAGGATTTGGAATAATGCACAGTTAAACTATAGTACTATTAAAAAAGAGATTTTATTTATAATACTATGTATTTCAAAATTTCAAAGTGATTTGTTAAATCAAAGGTTTTTGTTACGTATTGATTGCAAAAGTGCTAAATATGTTATTGAAAAAAATGTTGAAAATATTGCTTCAAAACATATTTTTGCTAGATGGCAAGCTATTTTAAGTGTTTTCGATTTTAATATTGACTATATTAAAGGATCTCAAAATTCCATCCCTGATTTCCTTATCCGTGAATTTCTGCAGTGTCATAATGGCAAGTAGAAGGTCGAAAGATAAGACACCTACCACTACAGGTCAAATTGTTAAAAAATAACCTGTTTCTCCTTTGGAGATTGCTAACTGATACACCCCTCTAGGTACTATCCCCAGACCTAATTATTCTTCTGTCTTAGCCACACCTTATGATCCTTATGCTATGACCATTGTTAACCAACCTATTAAAACTATTTACCCCAAAGCTTCCAATGCTTCACAGTATTTTAAAAAACAATCTGTTCAAAACCTGTTTTCCATTGAGCCTAATAGGGCTTCCATTACTGATCCCTTTTCACTTGCTACTAGCTACTTTCCCCCACAATTTCATTGGATCCCTGAGCATGGTGAGAAAACTATGCAATATTATTCTGATATCTTACGCCATGAAAATTCAATCACTATTAAAGCCATAACTGATAAGACCAACACTACTAAGATAATCTATCATAGTGTTTTTCTGAATCATTTTATTTCTGAAGCAATGTGGGGCCCCAACCTTGCTGCCACAAGAAGACTACCAAAATCTCCTATTCCCTATTCATATCATGATTATATTACTGTCTGGTTCAGATTCATGCTCCACCAAAATGAAAATATGTCTCATTCATGGTTTGTTAATTTTGATAAAGATTTCAATTCTGAATTCCCCCTATGGTTCATCTGCTGGTGGTCCCAGTTTGGTTCAAGTGTTGAAATATTCCCTGCACCCTTGAAGGATTCTTTCCAAAATTTTACACTAAGGTTTAGAATTGATGCTCATGGAGCTAAGTTCACTCCCCTGCTCCATTTTATTAAGAAATATAAGGTTCCTTGGATTCTAAAATGGCAGTATGCTAAGGAAGGTGATGTTCTCACTCGATGCTGGTTTGTTAAGTGGTGGGATAAGTTTCCCCACACCCAATCCATCATTAATAATGTTACCAGAGATTTCCCGTCCCCAAGTGCTTCCCCAACATCAAGAATCACTACCCTAGTGCAAAAGGCTGAACTGGCTGATGCACCTGCTTCCTCCTCTGCTAAAAATGTTAAACCACCTGTTAAGCCCAGGAAGAAGAGTTCTCCTTTGGATGAAATCCGTAAGGACCCTGATGCTTTATATGCCCTCATTCAGATGATTGCAAAAGAAAAAGAAGCTGCTGATTCAGAAGATGAACGGTCCTCTGCAGCCTCTGTTACAAAAGACCCTTATTACCCCTATAATCAGGAGTGGTTTGGTCATGATAAAGAAGACGCTGATGATTTAGCAAAAGATTGATTGATGGTTGATTCCCCTATTTGTCTAGCCTGCACAACGGCCAAAATGCTACATTGTTTACTTATGGGTAAAACTCCACTATTGTTTTCCACCTTTGATGATGATGTTCTGAAAAGAAGATTCTCCATGTTTCCCGAAACTTTTGGTCACTTTCACTATTGTTTTCCACCTCTAATGATGATGTTTGAAAAGAAGATTCTCCATGTTTCCCGAAACTTTTACTGTTCATTGTTCACTTTTACTATTCATAGTACAAAATTTTCTTCTCTTAGAATTTCTTCCCTTAGAAGCCTTCTTGGAGAGAAAGTTCCTTGCTCCTATTACGTTGTTCCTACTATCACCATTTCCTGACAAAACCTTGTAACTAGGACTAGTTTAAGTTTTGTAATTGTTAACTTGTACTGTTGAGATCCTGTATTCACTATTACTGTAAGTGTTTATTCTACTTTCAATAACAAGTATTTTCAGTTTTCTGTTCATTATTCTACTTGTTGCTACCGCCACCTTGGACGGATTACCGCCATAATGGACGGTTTTAAATTACTTTCATTTACTTTGAAGTATTTTGTTATATACTGCTTGGCTGGTTCTACAGCCTTATTATTGTTCTAACTGATTTATTTACATTATTTTCACTATATTATACTGTGCTTTCGCTCCATCTTGGTGTCCTTCCCCCTTTATAGTATATATATATATGCTACATCAAACATAAATATATTGAATTGTTGTTTTTCTATTAAACTAAGCCTTTTAATATATCACTACTAGATCTTTACCATGAGAAGGTGACAAAGTTGTCAAAATCACAATTTAAATTGCAGACTTGTACAATCTTACAATCCCACTTACCCAAACTGATCAGGATTGGTGCAAGATCATTTGGGTTCTAGGATCACGTGTACGATCAAACCGTAAGATTTTACAATTTTACATTATCCTACTTAAAACCCAATTTTCTTTGGATTGCCTGACGCCTAGTTAGCCTAACAAAAAACGACACAATAGGCCCTTTTAGCCTAACAAAAAACGACACAATAGGCCCTTTTACGTATAGAAGTGTCAAAACTACTCATTCGTGAAATGAAAAATTAGAAATACCCTAATTGAAAAAAAAAAAAAATCAATGAAAATATTAGGTTATGTTTGGTAACAATTTTTGTTTTCTATTTTTAAAAACTTTTTTTTGAGATTATAAAGAAAAAAAAATTTTCTTGTATTTTTGAAATCAAAAATATGTTTGGTTAATTGAAATTAAAAAGATAGTTTTTTGAAGAAAAAAAATAGAAAATACAAAAATATATTGTTACTAGGATTTGAACTTTAATGCTAACTCATTAAATGAAACTAATTCATTAAATTAAATACGCATTTTTATTGATTTTTGAAAATTAGAAACTAAAAACAGCTTTTTGTATGTTTTAAGTTTCCTTCACAAATTGAGTTTTGATGACAGTTTTTGTTTTCTACCTATTTTAAGTTGCCAAACAAGTTTTTTAGTCACAAAAACAGAAAATTGTTTTTGAAAACAGAAAATAAGAGCAAAAGTCAATTACCAAATGTAAGGACACGATTCGTAACGAACCGTAACAGTGTTGGGTTCGCACATAAAAAGGCCCAAACAATATCATTTGTAGAGCGTGGGTTTGAAAGGCTAGGTCTTGGTCACCAGGCGGTGGGTTTTCCGTGGTGTTCATACATGGTTAAGTTTTCTTCACCCCTGGAATCTTACTCCTGGAGGTGAGCTGGGAGGCTCTGGTTTTTGGCCATTTTTCCCAGCCCCTTGATTGGTGCACCTACTTTTTTATTATATAGTCCGTCTTGGTTGATCCTAACCCTCCATTTGTTGGTCAGGCAGGTGCTTATTTCTGTGTCCATCCCATCACCCGTCCCCTCTTACTTTCTATTAGTTGCTAGGATCGAAGTTTACACCGTCCAAACGTCTTTTCTCATTAATCGGCTCTGGGCATTGGCAGGTGCATTTACTGAGGAGGGGACGCATTTTCCTTGATCCAATTTTACACCTTGCTTCCTTGTGGGCCCCATTCCACTCACATCCCCTTCAGGGGGCTGTTTGGGGATAGCCTTCACTAAGACGTTGATTTTCCCATCGAAGTTCTGGAGTGCCGAGGACAGGGTAGCTTCTCAGCCGTTCCCCTTAACACCCCGGCCATCGATCATTCGTCCTCGGCAAGAGACCTCCTTGGCACGGGCCCTGGGCCCAGATAGAGTTTGGGCCGGATTGTAAACTTCCCGGACCCACAATAGCCCCTCAAAATCCTGCTATCCGTCTTTTCGGACGGATAAGAGGGTTTTGATGACATCAGAGATCCGCCAATACCTGTCAATCATTGTCACCTATCGGTTCCCGAGGCTTTTCACCTGCCCAAGGCACGTTCCTAGAGCCCCTGGAAGGCGAAACGTGGCCTCATTAAATACGGGCGGCTTTGTGCTTCCCACGTTCAACGGTGTGATGGAAATCGAACGGTGGTGATCTCCTGGCCTCTTTGGGCGGGAAAAGGTGTACAATTACCCTAGAAAGTATAAAAGATTTTTTGGAGATGGATCCGTCTCTTCAGTTCTGCATTTAAGAGTTTTAGTGCGTGTATCCTGGGTTCATCTGAACTTCCGCCCAAATTCAAGTCTATCTCAAGCACATAAAGCCTATCCAAAGCGTAATTCTTCTCTTATGTAAGTTCCCTACCTCCATTAACTCGTGCTTTTTCTTTTCTGAGTTTATTTCTCTTTGGCTCCCTTTCCTTCCCGTCGCGGGTCAGGTTTGTTTTAGTAAATCACAAAGATGACTAAATTGAGATTAAGGAAGTTAGTCGATACTGAAGAGGCGATGAATAAGTTCATCGTTGATTATAGGATTCCCCCTAACGTAAGTCTGGAGCACTGTAAGATGGGGGAATGGCACTATAAGAGGGGAACGAGTGCGGTGGTAATTCCCGTCCTTGCCTTTGTTGAGGGAGGTATGAGAATCCCTATGGGGCCAGTGACGAGGGGTTATCTCAGACATTTCCGTTTAGCCCCCACCCAATGTGCCGGCAATGTTTTTAGGATTCTGGGGTGCGTGGACGTTTTAAATGAGAAGATGGGGTTAAGACTGACCCATCATGACGTGAATTGGTGCTATAACCTTCAAAAATTGAAAGAGAAAACCTACTGTATGAGGTCGAGGGACGAAAGGGTTCGGTTGATTCAGTGCCTCCCTGACTCCAACAAGGGACTGAACAAGGATTTCCTTATCGTCTCTGGGGAATGGCACGATGGCGATCCATGCCCCGTAGTAGAAGGAGAACTAGGTGGGGTACTGGGAATGGAAGGGGGATAACCCTTTACGCCATTCTAATCTAATGTTGTTTGATAACTAACCATGCATATGTGTTTGTTTTTTTTTTGTAGATGAACACGCCTACACACGACATTTTTACTTAGTCAATCGGGCGGACTTGGAGACCGTTTTACAAGCGGCGGTTTTTGTGAATGACAGAGATGGCCAAGTCCGAGTAGCTCACAAAATACTAGGGTACCCTCCTGTTCAGAAGTCATTTGGGGACGCAAGGCACGTGATCAGTGCCCGCCATCCTTGGCTTCCAAAAATTACCGTAGTTGAGACGGGATTTTTAATCTCCCAGGAGCCAACTATCCCCGAGAACATCCCGCAGGTGGGTTCCTCTTCGTCTCATCAAGCAGCAGAGGACGAAGGTGAGCCAGATCAACCTGAGGAAGGGTTCGGGGTATTTGACCTAGCCTACCAATCCGAGGACCCTCCTGGTGACATAGGTGACCCAGCCTTGTCCGAGGCGGAATTGTCGTCAGTAGGCACCTTTTCTCAAGCCGAGATGGGACTCAAGAGAATACCTTTGACCCCCCTTCTCTAACTCCTCGAGGGCCAACCCGGGAAGGATACACAGGAAACACCACAACCCGATGCTCCTCCTCCACCACCTCGGCCCCTTACTATCCAAACCAGGTCATCCTCCACCAAGTCTCAGCCACAATCCACCCGCCCTGAAGTTCCCACTTCCTCCCAACCAGCTCGGCCTCCTCGACCTGAAGGCGCTGATTCCAAGAGAAAGAGGAGCCCCAAGGGCAAGGACGTCATGGACGAGGGAAAATCCCAACCTTCTAAGGAGAAGGTTGAGGCTCCGCGCACAAAACAACTGAAGATTGGACACCAAGGCAAGGGCAAAGAAACTGAAGTCCAACCTTCTCAAGGCAAGGGAAAGGGGATTGAGTCCCAGTCCCTATTGAGTGCCTGGCTTCCTGCCCCAATGCTTCACGGGGGTCCACTACTGGAGACGGCCTCTTTGAGGGACCTTGGAGACGGTGAGGTTGGCTACGTGGCGGATGCATTAGGGAGAACCATGTTACTCCCTAATGACATGGATGAACTGAGGAGAATGAGGATGCAGGAGGTTTTTCTCAGCATTAAGAGGTACTTGAGCATGGTAAGATTTCTTGAAACCTAACACTTTATTAACTCTTGCCACTGGTTTGTCACTGACTACACGCTCATCTTTCTTGACAGGGTCTCCAGGCAACCTATAGGATGGAGGAAGAAGTGCATGACAGGAGTAAGGCGGCCGAGAACGAACGCAAGAAGCGCATAACGACCTCGAAGACTCTCGAAGTTTCTGAGGATGAACTTGCCAAAGTCAAGGCTGACTTAACAATAACTACCCGCGAGAGGGATAACGTCTCGACGGGCCTAGCTAGCGCCCAAAAACAGGCCAAGGACCAAACCAAGCGTGCACTTGAAGCCGAGGACTAGTTGCGAATAGCCAAAAACCTGATCGAGGATTTAAATAAGCAGCTGGCCGTGGCTGTGCATGAAAAAGGAGTGGCAGAATATGCCCGTGATGAAGCCGTAAGGGCAAAGCAGGAAGCCGAGTTTGCCAGGAATGAGGCAGAGGCTGCCAAGAATACGGCCGAGGATGACGGTTACAACATGGGAGTAGCCGAAACCCAGGCCACCCTTAAGGCGCAGATTCCTGGAGTGTGCAGGTTTTATTGCTCCCAGGTTTGGGAAGAAGCATTGAAGCAAGCTGGGGTGGATGCTTCATCTGATTTGTGGAAGGTGGAGAGCATATTCTACCTGGCGGCCATCCGCGAGGCCACTTCTACCAACTCCGCGGCTACGGATGATCAACCCGAGGAAGAGGTCACTCCGTTGGAGGACTTACAGGCCAGCGGTTCCTCTAGCAAGGCGCCCAAAGAGGGAGCACTTTAGGATGTGATAGTGATATCCCAGCATACGGACCCTGAGGCACCTAAAGAGGTTACTGAGCCTGTGGTTAGCATTCAGGTGTCTAGTACAGAAGAGCCAGCCACACCTGCCCAGCCGCCACAGGCCATTCCCTTTGCTGTGATCCTTCAGAGTACCAGTGCTGACCCTGTTCAACCTTCCCCAGCAGGGACCATCCTTCCGGGCATCGAAGCTGATCCCGTTCCTTCCTCTTAGGACGTGACGGACGAAAAAGCAGAAAAGTAGAGGTCCTGGCTAGGCTTTTGTATTCGTTTCTATTTTAACGATTAACTCGTTTCTTTTTATTTCAAAAACTTCCTAATTTATTGGTTATTTGCAAGCATTTGAACATGTATATATGAAATCTTGTTTTTCCTTTTTCCTTCTGGTTACATCATTATCTGCCGTCGTTGATACGCAATATTGTTTATGAATTCTGCGCTGATTCATTTTAACATGTACGAATATCTATGCATGCAATACATTCATCATCATGTTCCCCAATCCCTAATTTACTTGCACCCGCAGAGGCTTTAGACTCATTTCTAACCCTCGTTTAACGAAGGTATAGGCACCATTTTCAATGTCACGCATAGTAGCTAGGTCTTACTTAGTGCCCAATTTTCTCATCCAAGTAGTAGTTGGTTTCCCCATAGGTTTGAGTCTGAGGACCATGCAATGCCTTGATTCTGTCCAAAACCTAGTTTTCCTCATCCAAGTAGTTGGTTTCCCCATAGGCTTGGGTCCGAGGACCATGCAATGCCTTGGTTCTGTCCAAAACCTAGTTTTCCTCATCCAAGTAGTTGGTTTCCCCATAGGCTTGAGTCTGAGGACCATGCAATGCCTTGGTTCTGTCCAAAACCTAGTTTTCCTCATCCAAGTAGTTGGTTTCCCCATAGGCTTGAGTCCGAGGACCATGCAATGCCTTGGTTCTGTCCAAAACCTAGTTTTCCTCATCCAAGTAGTTGGTTTCTCCATAGGCTTGAGTCCGAGGACCATGCAATGCCTTGGTTCTGTCCAAAACCTAGTTTTTTGGCGTGGGACCTTGGCTTTAGGGGAGTTAGCTTGGCTTTAGGGGAGTTATTTCCTCAGCCAAGCCCCTAGAGTTATCTAAGCGATTGACGCTAACAAACGTAGCCCCTAGTTAAGAATCATAGCCCCTAGCAGATCTTTACACTAAAACTCTATAACCAGTTGTTAAAAATGGTAAAGGAACTCTCTCAACCTACCGTCTATGCCAACACACAAGCCTTTCCCACAGACAGCGCCAATTGTAAGGACACGATTCGTAACGAACCGTAACAGTGTTAGGTTCGCACATAAAAAGGCCCAAACAATATCATTTGTAGAGCGTGGGTTTGAAAGGTTAGGCCTTGGTCACCAGGCGGTGGGTTTTCCGTGGTGTTCATACATGGTTAAGTTTTCTTCACCCCTGGAATCTTACTCCTGGAGGTGGGCTGGGAGGCTCTGGTTTTTGGCCATTTTTCCCAGCCCTTTGATTGGTGCACCTACCTTTTTATTATATAGTCCGTCTTGGTTAATCCTAGCCCTCCACTTGTTGGTTAGGCAGGTGCTTATTTCTGTGTCCATCCCATCACCCGTCCCCTCTTACTTTCTATTAGTTGCTAGGATCGAAGTTTACACCGTCCAAACGTCTTTTCTGATTAATCGGCTCTGGGCATTGGCAGGTGCATTTACTGAGGAGGGGACGCATTTTCCTTGATCCAATTTTACACCCTGCTTCCCTGTGGGCCCCATTCCACTCACATCCCCTTCAGGGGGCTGTTTGGGGATAGCCTTCACTAAGACGTTGATTTTCCCATCGAAGTTCTGGAGTGTCGATGACAGGGTAGCTTCTCAGCCGTTCCCCTTAACACCCCGGCCATCGATCATTCGTCCTCAGCAAGAGACCTCCTCAGCACGGGCCCTGGGCCCAGATAGAGTTTGGGCCGGATTGTAAACTTCCCGGACCCACACCAAATATACCCTAGTGTTCATAATCTCTCTCTCTCTCTCCATACTATCCAAATCCCTAAATGAATAAACCCCAAATCAAAGCCTACATTGTGGTCGTGACTATGTAGCTCGTCATCATTCAGTAAATTGTAAACACATATCAAAAACTGCCCTGGACATGGGTGTTGCCTTGGATATGTATAATTGAGATCTTTAAAGTGTTATTAATAAAAAAAAAAAAAAAAATCACACTCACATGTACAAAAGTAATGACTTCAACGCTATATTTCAGTCTTCACTTCTCTCTCTTTTTTTTTTTTTTTTTTTTCTTTTCATTTTTTTAGAGTATTGGGTCTCATCGCACTGTTAACTATTTTAGTAATTGATAAATGGAAATTTTTGATATTAAAAAAGAATAAATATAAAAGCTTTTATACATGTGGAATGAGGCTACCGGCTAGTATTATATTCTTATAATCAAGGATGGTGCTAAAGCTTATTCAGGGGTTCAAATGAACCCCCTGACTTCAAAAAAAAAAAAAAAAAAAAAAAAAAAAAAAAAAAAAAAAAAAAAAAAAAAAAAAAAGAGAAGAAGAGTTATATATATAAAATATATTTCTTTTGTTAGTTTAATATTTTAATTTATTCTTAAAAATATTTTTTTACCCACCTTAACTTAAATTTTGCACACCTTATTACCAGTATTTTCGACTCTAAAATAAAGAGTAAGACCCGTTTGGTAATGTTGTTCTAGTAACGTGTTTGTATTTTTTGGAAACACGTGTAAATGAAAAAGTGTGTAGAAATACGTGTAATGTTATTTAAAACATTAAAAAAATATTATTTAAAATATACTACTAAACAACCCCTAAGTGTTTGTGAATTGTAATTGTAACTCTTTTTTATGATATTGATTGTGTACATTACTTTTTGTTACACAATCAATATTATAAAAAAAGACTGCATTGTCCTTAATCTCATTCTCTGGGACTTCTCCACTTGCTCATTGGCCGAATGGCCTCTCCTTTAATTTATTTCTTCATCTTTTCCTTGTTTTATTCCTTTCACACTCTTGACATCAATTCACAATAAATGCAACCTACTTGCCTTAACTTTGTTTCAGTTAATTAAATATGTGTTTTCATTGATTTTTGAAAATTAGAAACTGAAAATAGTACTTTGCATGTTTTCAGTTTCCTTTACAAAATGAGTTTTGAGAACAGTTTTTGTTTTCTACCTATTTTGAGTTGCCAAACAAGTTTTTTAGTCACAAAAATAGAAAATTGTTTTTGAAAACAGAAAATAAGAGCAGAAACCAGTTACCAAATATACCCTAGTGTTCATAATCTCTCTCTCTCCATACTATCCAAATCCCTAAATGAATAAACCCCAAATCAAAGCCTACATCGTGGTCGTGACTATGTAGCTCGTCATCATTCAGTAAATTGTAAGCACATATCAAAAACTGCCCTGGACATGGGTGTTTCCATGGATATGTATAATTGAAATCTTTAAAGTGCTATTAATAAAAAAATAATCACACTCACATGTACAAAGTAATGACTTCAATGCTATATTTCAGTCTTCACTTCTCTCTCTCTCTCTCTCTCTCTCTCTCTCTCTCTCTCTCTCTCTCTCTCTCTCTTTTTATTTCTTTTTTTTAGAGTATTGGGTCCCATCACACTATTAATTATTTCAGCAATTGGCAAATGGAAATTTATGATATTAAAAAAGAATAAATAAAAAAGCTTTTATACACATGGAATGAGGCTACCGGCTAGTATTATATTCTTATAATCAGGGGCGGCGCTATAGCATATTTAGGGGGTTCAAATGAAACCCCTTGACTTCAAAAAAAGAAGAAGAAGAAGTATGTATATAAATTTTTTTTTGCTAGTTTAATACTTTAATTTATTCTTAAAAATATTTTTTTACCCACCCCGACTTAAATTTTGCACACCTTTATTACCAGTATTTTCGACTCTAAAATAAAGAGTAAGGCCCATTTGGTAATGTTGTTCTAGTAACGTTTTTTGTATTTTTTTGAAATACGTGTAAGTGAAAAAGTGTGTGAAAATACGTGTAATATTGTTTAAACAGTAAAAAATATTATTTAAAATACACAACTAAATAGCCCCCAAGTGTTTGTGAATAGTAACTGTAATTCTTTTTTATGATATTGATTGTGTACATTACTTTTTGTTACACAATCAATATTATAAAAAAGACTACACTGTCCTTAATCTCATTCTTTGGGACTTCTCCACTTGCTCATGGGCTGAATGGCCTCTCCTTTAATTTATTTCTTCATCTTTTCCTTGTTTTCTTCCTTTCACACTCTTGACATCAATTCACAAAATATGCAACATACTTGCCTTGACTTTGTTTCAGCTAATTAAATACGTGTTTTTATTGATTTTTGAAAATTAGAAACTGAAAACAGCCTTTTGCATGTTTTTAGTTTCCTTTACAAATTGAGTTTTGAAAACAAATTTTGTTTTCTACCTATTTTGAGTTGCTAAACAAGTTTTTTAGTCACAAAAAATAGAAAATTGTTTTTGAAAATAGAAAATAAGAGCAAAAACCATTTAGCAAATATACCCTAGTGTTCATAATCTCTCTCTCTCTCTCTCTCTCTCTCTCTCTCTCTCTCTCTCTCTCTCTCTCCCCCCGTACTATCCAAATCCCTAAATGAATAAACCCCAAATCAAAGCCTATATCGTGGTCGTGACTATGTAGCTCGTCATCATTCAGTAAATTGTAAGCACATATCAAAAACTGCCCTGGACATGGGTGTTGCCTTGGATATGTATAATTGAAATCTTTAAAGTGTTATTAATAAAAAAATAATCACACTTACATGTACAAAGCAATGACTTCAACGCTATATTTTAGTCTCCAGTTCTCTCTTTTTTTTTTTTTTTTAGAGTATTGGGTCTCATCACACTGTTAACTATTTCAGTAATTGGCAAATGGAAATTTATGATATTAAAAAAGAATAAATAAAAAAGCTTTTATACACGCGGAAAAGAAAAAAAGAAAAGAAAAAAAAAAGAAAAGAAAATTGGGAGAGCCAATGTGCAAATGCATATGGGTATTTTCATCTATTAAACAGCTCTATTTTCTCTCTTTAGTTTTCTCTTCATTTTGAAGAGAAAACTTTTTAGTGGGTCCAGAGAGAAAAAACACCCAAACCTTACCATTTATTTTCCTTTCTCTTCACCTAACCAAATATACTCTAAAATAGTTTTTCTTCCCATTTTTACCTCAAACTTTTTCACCCACCCTATTTTACCTTCAAATAAACACACTCTAATTCCGAATAGCCTTAATGCATCAGCCCCTTCATCTTCTCTTTTTTCTCCTCAGCGTGTCCAACACGCCCAAGCCAACCAACCCCAATAAATCCAAAGCCAACTAACCTAATAACTCATGCAACTTTTGTACGTGACGAAGAAAAGTTCAGAGACATGAAAGGCAAGCTCATTAAATGAGCACGTGTATCACAAGTGGACTGGTCGACCCATGGTGCAGTGCATCCATGACCCAACACCAATGGCAAGGCCGAAGGGAATTAGTAGATTGAGAGGGAAATGTCCAATGGCAAGACTGAAGAGAACTCGCATATTGAAAGGAAAATGTCCACTGGCAAGACCGAAGAGAATTCGCAGATTGAGAAGATGGGTGAGACTGAGAGCAAGAAAGTAAAAGGGACTGAGAGCAGGAAAGTAAAAGGGAGTGTTGTTTTAATGAAGAAGAACTACGTGTTGTGCTGCAAGAATATCATAGCCTCGTTTATTGATCGGATTTATGAGTTGTTGGGCAAACGTGTGTCCATGCAACTCATCAGTTCTGTTCATCCTGATCCAGGTTACTCTCTTTCTCTAATAACTATTTCTATATCTTGCTTGAGTTATATCAGTGGACTCTGTCATGTACGTACGTTAGTACTTTTTTTTTTTTTTTTTGGTTGAGAAACGTTCGTTAGTCCTTAGATGAAGCCAAAATCACTACTGTAAGGTTGAATTTATTCAACCATCTAATTGGCTTTATTCCGTGCCAAATTTGCTTGTAATTTAGCATTTAGTAACCCTGTATTTAGGTGGGTTTGATGTAAGGGTAGTGAGTGAGATAGAGTGAAGATTGCTCAAGAGTGTGCAAGAAAACAGAGACTCGTGGCTGGGACTCGCGGGTGACTCGCGGCTGCAAGCCGCCAGACGCAGCACACGTGCCAAGCATGCTGGAAGATGAACAGTCATGCTAGCTAGAGCACTACAGGACAAAACAGGACAACTGGCCATACGGTTAACTCGCGACTGGATCTCGCGACTTGGTCAAGCGCGAGCCACCCCTATTTTGTTAAACCGACGTTTCACATTTCCTCTCCACTCCAGTATAAATACCCCTTTACCCCACGATTGGAAAGAGAAGCTTCCAGAGAGAATTTTGAGAGAGAAACCCTAAAGAAAAACAAGATTGTTTCACCCACAATCTATACCTTAGAGTCTCTTCAAATTCCTCAACTCTCTTCCTCTCCATTGTCAAATCCTTGAGAGGCATTATACCAAACCTGGTTCTCACCATCATCATCACTGTGAGACAGTTGTTTGGATTTCTGGGAAGCAGTTAGGAAGGAACCAGTCTTCATTGGTTGATGCTATGGTCTAGTAGCGGAATCCGGGAAGCTAGAAAAGAAAAAGGTTCGGCGCAACCTCGTTGGAGCAAGAAGCTTGGAGGGCTTAGGTTCACTGGGTAGATTAGGCTTGGAGGGTCTATTGCTGTCCTTGTATCCCAACTGTATTTTCTAGTGGATTGTTTACCACTTGGAGGGCGGCGGAGAGGTTTTACGCCGAGAGCTTCGGTTTCCTCTTCGATAACACATCGCGTGTTGTCTTTGTGTTTGCATCTTCCTTCCTCTCTATCTTTGCCTTTTTATTATCTGCTGTGGATTTTAATTTGTTATGGTTTAGATAGTATTTAATCAATTTCATATTATAGCATATGTTAAGTTTCCGCACACTAGTTGTTTGACATATTGCTTGAATTGGTTAAGTTGTAATTTGGGGGCCTAAACGTTCAAAGTAGACATGGCAAAACGGGCGGGTCGGGTCGGGTTCGGGTCGGGTCAATCGGGTCACGGGTCAAACGGGTCACGGGTCAAAAACGGGTCATTTTAAGCGGGTTGAAATCGGGTTCGGGTCAATCGGGTTGCGGGTCGGGTCGGTTGGGTCGGGTGACCCGTATTTTTCAGATGAAATTTTTTATATTTATTTTTTTTATTTTTTTTTTTTTATAAAGAAAACAATATGTATTTGCCATTTGGATAGTTATGCAACTTATTACTTAATGTAAAATGCATTATTTGCATTCACTACTTATATCAAATAAACTCAGTTAAACTTTTAATATTTATTCAATAATTTTAAATTATAAAATCCTAACATTGCTATCTAAAACAAAACAACACAAGATAAGTAAAACAAATATACAAGTTTTATTTTTACATAATATCAACATTCCAAAAAAAAAAAAATTACAAATGACTTATTGGATAACTCATTTGATAAAGATAAAAACATATAAGAAAGTACAATTTTAAAAATTAATTTTATAATCTATTATCAATTGTGGTTGACACTCTATTTCAATTTGAGATATACATTAAAGTTTGATTGCTTACTTATTTATACCTAGTCTCTTTTATGAAGATCATATCATTGTTAAGAAGCACACACTCTAGGAAATATCATAATTTATTTTGAAAAGCCGTTTATTTTGAACATAAATTGTTAAAAAATAGATCTAAACATTCATAATTTATGCTAATTTGATACTTTGGCTTTACTATTTTCACACTCGTGAATGTGTCTCACACATATCTACAATTTTAAATCTGTTTTTAACTTTACTGTAACCAGATTATCTTGGCATGTACTTTGCTATTTGATATCTAAAAATCTTTACTCATTACAGAATGCTCAACCATTTATTTTTCAATTAATTTGCATGCAGTTATGTAAATGCATCAATTGTTTCCTTAAAACTCACAATAAACAATTAAACCAATATTGTCTTAATTTCACTTTTTTTTTACCAAAAAAAAAAAGTTTTAAAAAAATGGTTCGGGTTCGGGTCGGGTCGCGGGTCGGGTCGGGTTGACCCGCACAAAACACGGGTCGGGTCACGGGTCAACCCGTTTTTGCTTCGGGTCAAAAAAATCGGGTTCGGGTCGGGTCGGGTCGGGTCAGAAAATTCTGACCCGTTTTGCCATGTCTAGTTCAAAGGTGTTTTTACACGTTTTTGAACTTTCAACTACTTTCAAATCAAACATCAAAATTTTAGGTGTATTAAACTACTAATTTAAAATAGCTCTAATCTATAAATGTTTATTAAGATAAGTAATGTTATATTGTTTTCTTTGTAAAATAATGAAAATTTTGGTCTCTCTATAAATAAAAAACTACTATATCTTTTTTACTTTCTTTTTTTAATTTTTTTTAAAATTTTTATACTCTTATCATGAGCCAATTTTTCAGTGATACAATATAATGGGATTAAGTTTTTTCAATCATGATAGTTGGAAAGAAAAAGAGAAAAGTAGAGTTTTCCTAACATTTAAAATAAAATTTCACCTTGTATCCCCTTTATTGTAATTTTGCCTTTAAAATGACATGTTAAATCATGAGCTGTGCAAAATTTATTGCAACGCTTCAATTATCATATGCTAACTTGTAACTTCATGCAGTGCATTAATACATTTTCAAATATGCAATTAGATGCATTTTATAATTCCTACAAAAGCTAAATATGGTCATTATTATATTTTGTTAACTCTTAAAAAAGGATTGGAAGAATATTTTTTTAGTAGAAAATGCAATTTGTTCATGTTTGATTGTGTATTTTATTTTTTTTTAAAAATGTTATTTTACTTCTTAACTCAATTTTTGTTATCGTGATGAAATAATTTTATTTCACGTGTGCATTTTTTAAATAAGAAGTGAACAATTAACTTCTAGAACATAATATAATTTTTCAATGAAATTTATTTTTTGAACTAATAATATATAAGTTTTTGTAAGAAAATCTAGGTTTTAAATAGATTGGAAGTAATTTCAAATGGGACTTAAATAGAATGAGCTAGAAGTAGTTTTAGATTAGGTAATCTTAAATGGAGTTAAAATAGTTTTAAATAGGTTGGAAATATTATACATTCAAAATTTTACTAATGAGATGGAATGACACCTAGCACAAATTGATGCTCATTTAAAATATAGAGACACTTGGAATCAAATTACTTGTTGACATCTCAAATTTGAAATCACATAGCTCTAGCTCTAGATATAATATGCGGTAGTAATTTACTAGTATTACTATTTAGTTTTTTTATTTTAATATTTTATTATTGAATTATCTTCCTCAGTTTAGATTCAAATTAATAATCCCTATTCCAAAGGATAAGATTCTTTAAAAAAGAAAAGAAAAATTTCTAGTTTTATTAAAATAAATAAATTCTAAAACTAAAATTATTATTGAAACTAGTGTCACATTTAATATAAAACTAAAAAAATCTTAAACTACTGCAATTAGTGATAAATACTTGCACCAAAATTAAGAAATTGATTTGACACATGATATATAATTAGACTTCCAATTTTCGAATTTAATGAAATTTTCTCTGAGTTTTAACTTTAAATACTATATATACTAGCTAGCTTATAATCCTATATATATGCATGGCCACATTTAAAAATATATACTTAGATACATAGTGTTTTTTTTTTAAAGATATATAGTTTGATTCCTACATAAGTTAAATATAATTGATGATCATTCTTATATTTTGATAACTCTTAAAAAAAAAAATTGTAAGAATATCTACGAAATAATTCTCATTGGTTGTGCTATTATTTTAATAAAAAAGTTAAAAGACTTCTCAATTATTGCAATGAGTAGTAAATACCAAATACCTTCACCAAAATTAAGAAATTCCTATAAAATTATTATATTTTTTTTAAAAATTCTCTTTAACATGGTATTACATTTAATATAAAAATTAACTAACTTCACGAGTTTTGAAATGAGTAGTAAATACTTTCAATTGACACATGTCACAAAATTAGAGCTCAATTGAAATCTAATTTAGAAATGTAATTAGGTTTTCTTTCAACTTTGAATACACACACTAGTGTGTAGCCTTGTGCATATGCATGGGTACAATTAAAAACAATTACAATTATACATTTTTTATAGAAGCGATTCAAATTATACATAGTATTAGCTTACACATTTTTTAAGCAATACATTTCTAAAATATGTAATGGTTTCTCATATTATATATATATATATATATATATATATATATATGATGTAGAATTTAATCTGATTTAGACTCTTCGATTTTTTCATCAAATAATTTACTTGTCACGGAAATTAAAAAAAATAAATGGACACATGGTGAAAAATTGGACTTCAATTGAAATTCAATTTAGAATCTAATTGGATTTTGGACTCTTCCATTTTTACACTCTATAATTCACTTGACACAAAATTTAAAATTCAATGGGACATGTGGCGCCGCAAAATTGAGAATTCAAATAAAACCTAATTGAATATTCTCTGAACTTTGGTTATATATATAGTTTTACACAGGACTAAAGGCCAACAAAGATAATAATAACTAAAATAAACCATTTTATTAATTAAAACGAGTCATTTAGTCCAGTACAATCATTTGGGTTCAAAGCTCAGTCTAGTTGTAAGTAAACTCAGTTCAATTAATTGGGATCAAAGCGAAGTTTAGCATAGCTAAATTTCAATCAAGTAACTTTTGAACAACTTCCTAGCGTTGTCTCTTTGATCTTGATAAGTATATAAGATTGCAATGATAAAACAGTTGTGAAGATTAATAGAGCTAAGAAACTAAAAATTTTGTTGCATGTGTGTTTAGAAAATGTATTGCAAGGGAAGCTTGGAGAGGTGGCGCATTTGGAGAAATGGAGAATCACTCCATTAGCAGCAGTAGAAACTGTATTCACTATTTCATATGTCTGGGATGAGTCCATGGGTGTTCCTGAGGCCTTCATTGTAAGAAACCATCATCACAGCCAGTTTTACCTTAAGACAGTCACCTTAGAAGATGTTCCTTGGCATGGTCGTGTGCATTTCGTTTGTAATTCTTGGGTTTACCCTGCTCATCATTACAGATACAATCGTGTATTCTTCTCAAACAAGGTAATATGAATTTGATTTCTTAATTCAATTAGTCTAGGTACGCAACATTTTTGTCATGATTGATGTATAATAAAAGTGATGTTAAAAGTAGACCTAAGTGAAAGTGGTATTCGTATTATTTTAATCACAACAAACCATGTCAATAATTGTATCACTTTCACTACAAATACAATCATTCATTCTTCTCAAAAATGATGCTTAAACCTAGGAAATGCTTTCTATCATGATTGTTTTTACCTATAAAAATGGAAGCTTATCATTCTGCTTTCACTTTGATTTGCCAAAATTACTATTCCACTGTTTGTCAGTTGTCACTTTCTCCATCTAGATCCGCTGGTTTCTTCAGACCTTGTTAATGCGTAGGGTTCAGGTTCTGTTGTGCACATTATGAGTTTTGGTAATTTAGCTATGTTAAATTATAAAGATAAACAGGACTTGAAAGTTAATTTCATACAAAATGGTTACTGGCTGCTTGACCGACATGGTGAACCAAATAAATAGGGAAATCAGCTTTGGAAGGATGTAACATTAGTTTTCATTTCTAGAACAGGACTATGATCATTTTTCAATGAAGTAACAAACTTTTTATTATGTGCTAGACCTACCTTCCATGTCAAACACCTGAGCTGTTACACAAGTATAGGGAAAAAGAACTGGAAAAGCTGCGTGGAGATGAATCGGGGGAGCTTAAGGAGTGGGACAGAGTCTATGACTATGCTTACTACAATGATTTGGGTAGTCCAGATAAAGGTAAAGATCATGCACGCCCTGTTCTTGGTGGAACAAAGGAGTACCCATATCCCCGAAGAGGGAGAACTGGACGAAAACCAACAAAAGAAGGTCAGCATTCTAAATTCTATTCGATTTTTCAGTTTCAAATTCCAACTTCTGTGACTAGTAAACAGAGGCGGTTTGAGCTCCTTCAATTACTAAGAATTTTGAGTAACATAGAATGATTTTTGGGTATCCTAGAAAAATTGATTTTGATAATTTTTAGTCAGCAACTTAATATTCTGGTTGTAACAGATCCCTGTAGTGAGAGCAGATTGCCACTTTTAAGTCTAGACATTTATGTTCCAAGAGATGAGCAGTTTGGCCTCTTGAAGTTCTCAGATTTTCTTGCCTATGCTCTGAAGTCCCTAGTACAAATATTGCTCCCAAAGCTTACATCTTTATGTGACAAAAACTTTAACTAGTTTGACAGCTTCCAAGACGTACTTAAGCTCTATGAAGGTGGGATTAAGTTACCAAATGAAGAAACAACCAGTAAAATTAGGGAACACATTCCTTGTGAGCTGTTGAGGGAACTCATTCGTAATGATGGTGAGCGATTCCTCAAGTTCCCAGTGCCTGATGTGATCAAAGGTATTTAATGGTATTCCTCAAGTTGTGTTTCACTTGACATTAGATGCTTCAAAATCTTCAATATCCAAAACTTTATTGTAATTTTTAAACTATTTAACTACAAATATAAAGCTTTTAATGGTATAATTGTAGGGGACAAGTCTGCTTGGAGGACTGATGAAGAGTTTGGACGAGAAATGCTTGCTGGAGTCAACCCTGTTGTCATCCGTCGCCTCCAAGTAAAATATAATTTGTTAGTGATGATAAATAATGTAAATGGTTTTTTTGCTTCAACATTTTACTGGAATGGTGTCTGCAGGAATTCCCTCCAACCAGCAATCTAGACCCTGGAGAATATGGGAATCAAAACAGTACAATAACAGAAGAACACATAGAGAAGAATCTGAATGGGCTGCCTGTGGATGAAGTATTGATCATTCTTCACGTTTCTGACAATATCTACATTATACAACCAATATGACATCCAAAATATCTTACTATACTTTTTTCTACATTTATAAGACGATAACCAATCTCTATTTTCTTGTTCTAGGCAATTAGAAACAACAGGTTGTTTATTTTAGATCATCATGATATATTAATGCCATACCTGAAGAGAATAAACTCGACTACCACAAAGACTTATGCCACCAGAACGCTCCTTTTACTGCAAGATAATGGGACATTGAAGCCATTGGCAATTGAGTTAAGCTCGCCTCATCCACAAGGGGAACGTCATGGTGCCGTCAGTAAAGTTTTCACTCCAGCAGAAGAAGGTGTTGATGGTTTGGTGTGGCAGCTGGCCAAAGCTTATGCTGCTATTAATGATTCTGGCTACCACCAGCTTATTAGCCACTGGTATGAGGCCTTAGAAAAATACTGCGTGATAGAAAAAGCAAGAAACTTGACTGTGATCTAGTAATAATACATAAACTCTGCTGACTATTTGCAGGTTGAACACCCATGCTGTAATAGAGCCGTTTGTGATTGCAACAAATAGACAACTGAGTGTGCTTCACCTAGTACATAAGCTTTTGCATCCCCATTTCCGGGACACAATGCATATAAATGCCTTGGCTCGGCAGATCCTCATCAATGCTGGTGGGGTGCTTGAGAGAACAGTCTTCCCAGCAAAATACGCCATGGAATTGTCTTCTTTTGTATATAAGAATTGGGTATTCACAGAACAGGCATTACCTAAAGATCTGCTCAAAAGGTGTGCAAAGCTTTGTCAAATAATGATCTCTATAGTTTTAATTTTTATCAGAACGAATTTTGATCCACTTTTTGCCTCATTTTAGAGGAATCGCAGTTGAAGACTCATCCTGCCGGCATGGCCTCAGACTTCTGATTCAGGATTATCCCTATGCTGTTGATGGGCTAGAGATCTGGTCAGCAATTGAGGAATGGGTTAATGAATATTGTTCTTTCTACTATCCAACTGATGATGTGGTCCAAAATGATCCTGAACTCCAATCATGGTGGATGGAGATCCGCAATAAGGGGCATGGTGACAAGAAAGATGAGCCATGGTGGCCTGAGATGAAGACACGAACTGAGCTTATCCAAGCATGCACCATTATCATATGGGTGGCTTCTGCCCTTCATGCAGCTGTGAATTTTGGGCAATACCCTTATGCTGGCTATCTTCCTAATCGCCAAACTGTAAGCCGCCGCTTCATGCTTGAGCCAGGCACCCCTGAGTATGCTGAACTTGAGTCAAACCCTGAATTAGCCTACCTGAAAACTATAACAGCAGTGTCAAACCCTCCTTGGTGTATCACTGATAGAAATTTTGTCCCGGCATTCAACTGATGAGATTTATCCTGGGCAAAGAGATCCTGAGTGGACTTCAGATGCTGAACAAGAAGCAGCATTTAAGAGATTTGGAAATAAGCTGGAAGAAATTGGAAACAGAATTAACGAAATGAACAGTGACCACAGATGGAGGAACAGGGTTGGCCCAGTCAAGGTGCCTTATACCTTGCTCTATCCTATCACCTCCGATTATTCTAGAGAGGTCGAGCTCACTGGCAAGGGTATCCCCAACAGTGTCTCCATCTGAATTTTTTGGTTTGGTAGCAGCAATTTTTTATTTTTATTTTTTATTTTAAAGTTGTGTTGAAGTAAAAGATTGTGAGAGTGGTTTTTGTATCCTATCTGGTATTGAAATTTGGAGAAATATTTTACGACTAATAATCTAGTCAAGTGGAATATATGTGTTTTGGAGTGGCGTTGTATGTGCAGATGTAATGGAAAATCAGCGGACCATCTTCTACATTGTTCTATTGCTACCGAACTACATGGTGTTGGGGTTGTTTGAAGTTTACCAGGTAATGCAGAATGGTTGTTGATCTATTAGCTTCTTGGCAATTTTGTCCCCATTTGTATTCATTCTGTATACTTGGGTGAGTCTTTTGGTTTTAATAAAATTTATTAATTATAAAAAATTGTTAGAAATTTGTGTAAATGTGCAGAAATTATCCCCAATTATCTACATATTGTACCATAATAATTGTTGCGCTTAAATTCGTAGGGTAAAATTGCTTCACCATTATAGATTAGTTTTAACGCGAGGAGAGGTCCAACCATTACACACAAGCAAGCAAAAGTTAAGACAATACACCATCTACAGAGACCATACCAATGAGATCAAATTATATAATAGAGATGCCTACCAAAAGTCTAAAACCTAAGAGGATTGGATGGTGGAGATGCAAAAGACCTACTATTGCAATTGAAAACTTGATACAATCTCCATTGCGCAGCACAGCTCGACTAAATCTTCTTGTCTTAGGATCTGTGTCATTAAGCAACTAAAGATAACCAGCCAATATGTTATAAACACAATTTTTGTATACTAAAACACTTATAAATCAAAGTCTTATGATACACACACCATATTAGAAGTTAGAACAACTTCAGCATTAAGCACGATATGTTCGGTGGCTCTGGCCTATGTGTCAACCCCAAAACTTCCTCCATGAAACTTCAAAAATAACAGTGCTGAAAACTAAATGCTTCTGCTATAGAACCTTCACTTGTATCACAAGTTTTTGATTTTTGGGTACAAAAGTAGTGCCTAGAGCCCTAGACTATTGTTTTTGGTAAGCCACACAAGAAAATAGTTTTATCACAAACTTCTCGTTTACTTTCTTGCTTATGTTGCATGGTACATAACCAAAACGGATGCAACAACAGAATTGAAGAACATGGATAGATAACTTAGGAGTTAGCACCTAGACTTGCTTGAAATCAACACTAAGCAAGAGAGAAATTAAGAAAATGCTAACCTAGTTAACTACTAAAACCTAAAATAAAATGCAATATATAAAACAATAAAAATACATTCGAATTCCAAAATTAGATAAAATAAATATTTCTATGTGCTTCTTGCAATCCTACAAGAATGCAACTTTTACTTTTTCTTGGCATTCCATTACATTCACAATCTAACAATTCTCCTCTTACGAAGCCTTTCCTGAATCAAACATCAAAGGTATATGACACACTGGTGCTGATCTGGAGCAGAAAAAAAAAATGCCCTTAAGTGGGCGAGGTGATGGTGAGAGGTGGAATAGAGAGAGAGATGGAGAAGAGGGTGAGAGAGATGGAGCACAAAAGAAAAGAGAGAGAGAAGAGAGATTGAGGAGGCGGAAGAGAGAAGAGGGGCACGAGAAAGAGAGAGACAAATAAAATAATCAAATAAAATATCATTATATTTGTAGGTCTATCGGCTTCACAACCAGCATTACAACAAAGTTTTGGGCTTTAAGGGACGGTTTATTGCAGGCTGATCAGATGGAGTGCAGAATCTTGTGATTGAATTAGATGCTAAGGTGGTTGTTGAGCTAGTGTAGTCTTACTCTCCCTCTAATGCTTTTTATTCCTCCTTGTTGGCTGATTGTAGGTCATTTCTGGGCAAGTTTCAGCACTACAGGGTGCAGCACGCATTCAGGGAAGCGAATAGAGTTGCTGATGCTATGGCTAAGTTAGGTGGAGTGATGCAAGACCATTTTATATTTTGGGATAATCCCCCATCTGATGTAATTTTAGCTTTTGTGTATTTTGATACTATTGGGGAAACTGTATGTAGGCTTGTTACCTCTAATTTAGCCATTTTGGCTTAGTTGTTTAATAATATTTCCTGTTAACCAAAAAAAAAAAAGTTGCCAAAGATGGCAGTTCACTATAGTTGAGTGTTAAAAACTTTAAAGTTTAACACATTTGACGTTGTGGGAATTTTAGTGTTTTTGGTGTCAAAATAACTTTTTAATATTTTTAATACCTTTGGTATGAATGCTCTAACAATCACACAATTTCTTCAAATAATTTGGGATATTATTATTATCTAAAATACAGTTGTTAATATGTATATTGTTGTCTAGCCCAACGGGCTTAGGCGGCCTAGTGTCCTATATTACTTCATTCTATATATTCTTTGCCCTACACTCCTATTGCTTTGTACTCTACACATACATGCCCGTATGAAAAAAGACGTTAGAAGAATATAGAGATTATTCTCCCATACATCTCTCTCTCTCTCTAAATTATTTTATCAACAGGAGTTGTATTGTTCTGTTGCATGTAATGGCATAACCTATTCAAAACTAACAACAGTACAGAATAGTTCATAAAAAAAAAAAAAAAAAACAACAGTACAGAATATAGATCTAATATTTGAAACGTTTTTCACAGAACAGAATAAAGCAGACGTAGGTTCATAATTCAATATTCAGAGAGAGAGAGAGGTTCAATACAAAAATGGAATACTTTACCTTTTTTGCAATGAGATTTGATTTGGAGGCATGGAAACCGTTGAAGCACTCGTGGCAAGGGCGACCGATCACATTCATAATATCACGAACACTAGTTGAAAGCTCTCTCAGACAAATTAGGGGAGTGGGAGGACTTCTCTAAACAATAAACATCTCTATGTGGTCAGGGGCGGAGCTAGAAATTTTTGTTTGGGGAGCCAAGTTACGACATTAATATATTTATCAATACAACCCTCATATACATATATATATATATATATATATATACAGACACATTTTTTTATTATATACACACATATATACATGCTTTTTTATTTGATAAGTTATATATATACACTCACCCAACCAAAAAAAAAAAAAAAAGAATTTAGTATTTTCGATCAAAGTTATGTTTGATGACGATCCTTATAAAATAAAATTCATCTTTTCCATTTTCATAGTGAAAACATGTTTGATGCCAAACTTTATCAAATATTTAACAGATGTAAAAACATATTTTACAATAAAAAATAGAATTGTGAAAAATAAAGTTATATTTCTATAACTATTAAACTAATTTTTTTTTTAAGAGCATCATTAGACTAATTCAAATATTTGGGGGGGCCAACTCTTATTTTTATAGACTAAACTTTGAAAATATTAAAATAATTATATATATAATTTAAAAATTTTCAATTTGGGGGGGGGGGGGGGGGGCCATAGCTTCGCCCCTGCATGTGGCTCTGTCGCTTTTCTCATTCGATGCATGTGACAATGACATTTGTAAAGGACAGTTCTTCAAAGCGCTTATGGGGATTGAGATTTGAGAAATCTCACAATTTTATTTTATTCTACTAATTTTTCATTTTTTAACTTTCTCTCTTACTTTTTTTAAAAAAAAAAAAACTTTACTTTTATTATTTTTATTTTTAGAAAATTATTCAAGGATTAATCTTGATCCTTCAAAAGAATTGTACGCAGAGACGGACTCAGAATTTTAAGCTAGCGGGAGCCAAAGTATAAAGAAAAAAAAAACTTCAAATAGACATTCATATAGTATTAAAAAATTATGAATATATAAAATCATTATTTCTAAATACATTAAAATGCAATTATTTACCAACAAAGACAAAAATAAAAATAAAATAATGTTTTTTTTTTTTAATACTAGGCTGATTAGGATTTTTTTTTGGTTGAAGTTAGAGCATTCATAGTGGTGATGTTAAAAATTTTAACTTGCAGTACCTCAAAAATCTACTTTATCTATTTTACCACTTCACTTTACAATACACTCAATATCAAATGTTCTATTTTTTTTTTAATCACTTCATTTAAAATAATATATAAAAAAACTCATTAAAATAATAAGGAAGAGAGAGAATTTGAGTTTTCTAATTGAAGGAAGAGATATAATCTTAATAAAATATTGTATTTTATTTTTAATGACTTACTACAATCAACTGGTATTTGTATGAGTTTATTGTAATTGCAAAATATTTTAGCTTTAACTTCTTTAATAATACAAGATATTTTTATTCTTTGGTGGTAAAAAAGTTTTTTTTTTTTTTTTTTTTTTTTTTTTTTGTTGTTGTTGTTGCTAAAATACAATCACCATTGTGAATATTTTTATTGTTTTTATTGAATTTTTGGGTTGGATAATTGCTATTTGAGTTAGGCTAGCTAGACTGATTGGGGAGAAGGAAGCCTAACTACAAAAATGAAATATAAAATGACTAAAAATATATATATTTTGGACCCAGAGGGGGCCCAGGCCCCCTTGGGTCCCCACTTGGGTCCATCCTTAACTGCATGCATATGCAGTTCGAATCTTAATTTGTTGACACATTACTAATTTCCCTAGAAATAGATTATGCCTATAATTGAACCAAGCTGTTCATAAATGACTCGAACTTAACTTGATAAAAATCTTATTCATGTTTGTTTGTTTATGAACAAGTCGAGTTTGTGCCTTAGTTTTAGGCTTGTTTAGTAACTGATTCAAGGCCCCCCCCCCCCCCCCCCCGGGGCCCAAAAAAAAAAAAAATTGAACAAGCTCATAAAAAAGGGCTCGATAAAAAACAAGTCAAGCATAAACTCATTTATGGGATTGGTAATAAGCTTGATATTAGCTTAAAAAATAAACTTATGTCTTACTAATTCTTTAATTAATTAGGATTTGGTACCACTTGTGTAAACCAAATGAGCTTCATAATATGATTAATATGCTTGATAATGTACCTTTGTTGGATCTTGATTAAAAGCTTGATATTGAGCTCTAGTTTGAGCTTAAAATTGAGTTGCAGCTTAGCTAGACTAACAAATTACTTTTGAATGTTTTGATAAGCTCGAGTTCAAACATTGGTTGTTGGCTTAGTTCAAACTCAAGCCAAGCTTGAACATTTTATTTTCATTGTTGAGACAAATTTGAACATTCACTACTTGACAAAGTTCAGCTCGTTTATAACTCTAAGAAAGACATGTCTCAATATGGTTATAATTAGCGTTATAAACGAGCTTAGAGAGTCTCTTAATCCTTTTGCCTACCCATAGCAGGATCAGCTTGGAGTTTAGGATTTTTAAGTTTTAGCTATCTAACAAAAATATGGGATAACATAAAAGTAAAGACAAAGAGCAAGTCGGGCTGAGTATGATTTAAACCGGGCTTGAGAATTATCTTTAGGGCCGGGCTCGGCTAAATAATTAAGCCATGAATTTCCGAATGGGCTAGAATTTGGATCCAGTTGAAATGGTCCCCTTTTTGTCTTCTGCTAGGCAAAAGACATTGACCAAAGCAAAAACAAATTAAAAGAAGCTGAGGGGTGAGTGAGTAAGAAATTTTGAATACGAATCAAAATCACACATCCTAATTGGTCCAAGCCATATCCCCTTATCCACACTCACATATCCACCACTCATCCAAAATCCTACAAACTCTCCAAACTATTACATTCTCAACCTCATTGAATATCCCACAAGACCATAAGCCATTACAAAGCTAAGAGTAAGACCAACCAAATTTCCTATCTCTAAACCCTCCATGGCTATGGCAACTCAAGCTTCCCTCTTCACCCCACCTTTCTCTGCCTCAAAATCATCAACCTTGTCCTTCACTACTCCTAAGACGCTCAAATTCTCAGCCCCAAAGCGCACAACAATTAAGGCAAGTACAGATGCACCCACAAAGAAAGAGGCACCAGTGGGGTTCACACCACCACAATTGGACCCAAGCACCCCATCACCAATCTTTGGAGGCAGCACTGGAGGGTTGTTACGTAAAGCCCAAGTCGAAGAATTCTATGTGATCACATGGGAATCTGGAAAGGAACAAGTTTTTGAGATGCCAACAGGTGGTGCAGCCATAATGAGGCAAGGTCCTAACTTGCTCAAATTGGCTAGGAAAGAGCAGTGCTTGGCTCTTGGGTCAAGGTTGAGGTCTAAGTACAAGATCAACTACCAGTTTTACAGGGTGTTCCCTAATGGAGAGGTCCAATATTTGCACCCCAAGGATGGAGTCTACCCTGAAAAGGTGAACCCAGGTCGCCAAGGAGTTGGGCTGAACTTAAGGTCAATTGGTAAGAACGTGAACCCAATTGAGGTCAAGTTCACTGGCAAGCAAGTGTATGACTTGTGAGGTGTAGCTTTATTTTGATGTTTTTGTGATGTATTTATGTTTCTATGTGACTATTGTTGATGTTTGTACGTTTATTTTGTTTTTCAGTTTGCTACATCAAAGACAAATATATATTGAATTGTTGTTTGTCTAAGCCTAATATACCAACACTAGATTTTAACCGTAAGAACGTGACATAAGGATGGAGATGATTGTAAATAGAACATAATGAGATTTTCTGACAACAATATTATTAATATAAGCTCAAATTGTCCACTTTAGTTTAGAATGCCAAAAATAAAAATTTTAAGAAATAAAATAAAATAAGAAGAAGAAGAAGATATAAGGGCTGAACTATGTATGGATCACTACTCTGTCCCAACGAAGTTCTTTACTTTTCTTTTTTCTTTCTTTTTTGGGAGGGGTTAGACAAAGTCTTGGATTTATCACAAATAACTTAATAAGATCAAGCATAAAACAAAATAATAAAAAATTACCCAGAATCTTGTAATTTATGACATTGCTGAGTTTTCTTCATGTAGAGATCTTGATTTCAAGTCTCCTCCTCCTCCTCCTCTGTTGATATGCGCCAAAAATATTGAGGAAAATTTAAACTCTAGAGCTTAGTACAAATGAACGATAATCTCTACAGAGCCACAAAATCAAGTAATGTTACTTGATTCGTTTCATTATTCTATTTTACCTGCATTTTTTCACTTATATCGTACGAAATATAAAATATTAGGACAATCATGAATTATAGTGGCTAATTTTCATGGCATTATAATTTTATCAATTTTGTTGTCAATAACCATGTTTAAGATGATGGTTGAGGGGGAGGAGGGGCTGTAGGCTGAGCAAGTACTGGAAAAGGATGTGGAAGATCTCTTGGTGGGGTTGTCGTCAGCTGTAGATGGAGAGATTGAGACAGGGGGCGACGGTTGTGGGTAAATGAGATAAAAATGGAAAGGGTATTTTGATATTAGGCAAAACTACATAGTAAATTTCTAAAGTTTACCTATCGAGTACCATTGATCTTTAAAATTTAAAAAATGAGTATTATTGGTCTCTTTTTTGCCTATTTGTCTATACTGAAACAATGATATATCTCTTTTTAATGACATGGCAACTGTTTTTAGTATTAAAAAATTACTTGTAAGCAAATACACCACTCTCAGGTTAGCCATTGTCTCCGACGCCACCTCTGGCTCAAGCTAGCACTTGGTCCCCCTCCTCGGCTCACCTCCCCATGCGCTCCTCCTCGTTGTGGTCACCTCTTGCAACCTCATATGATTATCTCTAAGTCTCATCAAACAAACTCAATCATTTCTTCAAATGGTACCCCAGATTCCAATCTCAAATCAATATTAGACGAAAATTTGCCCAAGATCTAAGCTTGAATTACAAAACCCATTTTCAATAACCCCAACTACAACAAAATAGATGGTGGAAACCAAGAGGTGGGACTGTTAGAGAACACATTTAAGCTCATGAAACCACAAAACCAAGAGGTGGGTCTTGTTCTAATTTTTTCTTTTTGGGCTGACTTGGTCTTGCTCCTAATTGATGGTGGTGAGTTTAGCATATTGAAAAATAGCAATATTAATAGACATTATAGAACAAGATCAGAAGGAATAGGATATGATTGGGTGTGTGGCTTTTATTTTTGGGGCCAAACAAGAAATGTGCTGTAAGCAAAATTGCGGTTGTGAGGATTGGGTTCAAACGCTGCTAGTGTAGGTGACAAGGAGGACAAGTTGGGGTGAGGAGCCAAGGATGAGGGAGACCAAAGTATTGGCCGGATCTAGTAGTGGCACTGGAGACTATGGCGGACTTGAGGCTGTGGCAGTCTTGAGGAGAGAACTTGACATGAGGTGAGTGGTGTGTTTGCTGACACGTAATTTTTTAGTACTAAAAATAGTTGCCATGTCATTAAAAAAAAAAAAGACATTATTGTTCCGTTAGACATATAGGAAAAAAAAAAAAAAAAACTAATAGAAGGTAACAGGTGTTGGGGAAAATGTTTCTCGTCGCCCCTATCCTACCATTCCTTCAAGTCAAGGAAAACCCAAGTGAATCTAACTAGATTGTCATCCTACTTTTTCAAGCAAATCTAACTAAATTTCACCCGTTTTTTTTTTTAGAGAGAGTTTCGAGATTGTCATCCTATTTTTTCAAGCGAATCTAACTGGATTATTATTCTACTTTTTCTTAAGAAAGTTTTAACTTATGATGTATGTTTCTGATGATAGTTCTTTATCATCGATCAAGACACCAATTGATTTTTGGTGTAGGTGAGGATTGAACCTTAGATCTCTTATTCAACCATCAGAGACTTTACCAGTTGAGCTAACTGAAACTCACAAATTGTCATCCTACTTAAATTGACTATTAATAAATAAGATACATTTTTTGTTTGGCTTTTATGATGAGTCTTATCCCATGATTTAGGTTTCAAATTTTCTGGAATCCCACAATCTTTGCAAAAAAAGCATATTGTTTTCAATGAAAAAAGAAAAAGAAAAAGAAAATACATATTTTTATACCAAACCATTTAGGATCTTTCTAAAGTTCTTATAATAACTACCAGTGTTATTAATTCCGTACCAGACCACCGATTAAACTAAAATAACAGTGTTTTTTTTAGAGAGTTTTCAACCAATGACATCCGCTTCTGATGGTCGTTTTTTATCACCAGACTAAGACACCAATTAGTTTTTGATGTAAGCCGGGATTGAACTCCAGATCTTTTATTTAACCATAAAAGACTTTACCAATTGAGTTAATTAGAACCCACAAAATAAATGTGTTCTCTTACATTAGACTAAATGATATGAAGTGTTTTACCAGTTATATAGTCCATCATATCGACCCATAGAAAACTATAAAGACCAAGTTATAATTTGTCTGACCTCAACTTGAAATGGAAAATCAACTTGGTGACAAAAACTATCAAACTTCTGATACAGATAAAGCCACTTTTTGGGGGCGTTTTTGGTTTATTGCTCAAACCTAACTACTAGCTTAGTCTTTACACGTAGTCCCTCCCTGTGCAGAAGTGAATTGTCACTGCATTTCCTACTAAACAATGATATTTTTATCTATTTTGGTATAATCTTGGATTTAACAATGAAAATAAAATTTTTATTAGCTAATTTTACTTTATTTTAGTTCATTTTTGTAATTAAATATACTTAATTAATTATTAATAAACCTATAATCTAACCATTAGACCACTTGTTGAACAAATGAATTAGTGAACTAATCTTTTAGCTGGGTCATTCTCCAATATGATTTTGATAATCACGACAACTACCTCATGAAATTTCCAAAATCTTATTCACCAATTTTGAAATAAGTGAATTGAAATTATTAGTAGTTAAACAAGTATTGATTCATTTGATTGTCATGATGTAAGTTATTTTTTAAGAGTTCGGTTAATGTATGTCCTTAGGGCATATAATAACAATCTATTTTAAGAAAATTTTCATCGAAAATCGAAAAAACTGTCAAACTTTTTTGACAGCTTTTTTAATTTCCAATAATTTTTTTTGAAATGACTTACTAACATATACCCTAAGGGCATGCGTTAGTAAAACCCATTTTATAATGAATAGATAGGATTTTAGTATCTCTATAATATTCTATTAAAAAAACACTAATCCTACCTAAGCCTTCCTAATACTATCTCTTAAAATAATTTAAAAAACGACAAAGTTCATGACCTTATCACTGCATATATTGATACAAAGGTAAAGTTAAACATATCAATTATTTTGACTAATGATACTTAAGGATGTGACTGTCCAATTCCTTAATTAATCAAACAAAAGTTAACTATGAATAAGATAGTAATTTTTGAGTGATTAAAATAATATTAATTTAGTTTTTTTTGGTGTTTCAACGTATGACGTCTACTCTTGATGATAGTTCTTTATCATCAAACTAAAACATCAATTAATTTTTGGTGTAGGCGAAAATTAAATCTCAAATCTTTTCTTCAACTATAAAAATTTTTATCAATTGAACTAATCGAAACTAAGATATTAATTTAGATATCGAAAGGAATATTAATGTTTCCACCGTTCCACAACCACCGTTAATTACAAAATGAATAAATTATAACGTGTATCACATCCAGCAATCTTATCAAGGCAATAATGCATTTCTTCAAACTGAATTTTAAATTTATTAGATGACAAAGTTGTTGGTGCACATCTTTTTCTGATACCCTTTTGGGCAACATCAAAGATAAGGATGCCAAAATATTGTTTATTAACACGTCAAGCTAAGCCAATGCCTTTATGAATATAATAAAAATTAAAAATATATTAAGAGTTTTGTACCCTAATTGCTACTTCTTTTTTTTTTTTTTTTGATAAGTACCCTAGTTGCTACTTTTAAGATAACTGAAGGGGCACTAACTCTTGCACAAAGTAAAAATATTTAAAAGTCTAGAAGAGAAAGTATTTAAACTGCAGAGTTTTTTTTTTGGTCAGCTAAACTGCAGAGTTAACTCATTATAATTAGTTTACCAAAAAAAAAAAAAAAACTCATTATAATTATTTCATAAAAAAATAGGACAACAAAAACGTTAGAGATTCAAATCTGTTCTCTCCTAACTATTAAATTAATTTTTATTTTTGGTTAAAAAAAAGTAATTGTTCATAAAGCTGCACGAAACTAACTAAACGCCATTCGTTTTTGGAGATTCAAATAAAAAATTGTTCATTTTTCTTTCGGTTACGCACTTAGCATTGTTGGCACTTTCACAAAATAATAATAATAATAATAATGGTAAGTAGAAAGCTTTATTGTAGAATTACAACCATATACTTGGGTTGGGTTAATATAGTTCATTATATGGACAAACCCATTTTCATACATACGAACACATGCACATTTATGTACTACATGATTTAGATGACAATGTACAATTGTACACAATGGAGCCCAGCCAGAGGTCTTGATCGAGATTCAATTAAGCAACAACGGCTGTGATCGCCAGAATGGACTCGATTTCGCTTTTGGAACGGCTGATCCTTTGATCACCACCATCCATTCCGTGGACCCATATTTCCGGAATTACTTGAGCCAGGTTGTTGACATTCTCCAATGCATAATCGGCTTCTTTGCTTTTCACTGTCTTCCCGACCTAAACCAAATATAAAAAAAAAAAAAATGTACAATAATGAGAATTGCATTTTCTATAGTATACAAAGATTATTGTAATAGATTATATGGGTTATGACGTGTCATCATTGTGTTCACGTTGTGGGATACACATAGATTAACGAAATCTTTATATTATTTGTAAATTTTCAAGGAGTAGACTTCCTAGTCACCACCATTTAAACTACCCTATATAGTTCTTCCCAAAATAAAATTCTTTTATAAAAAAACCCCTATATTTAGGTGTAAAACTTTGCTTTTTCTTGATAGGCCAACGATAATTTTTGTCGTTTGGCAAAGCAATAATGGGAAACAACTTTTCATTCACATAATTTTTAACAATTTATTTAGGTGATAACTTCCAATTAATTAGAACTAATCCGACTAATTGGTATGGTGAATCAATGACATGATACTAATAGGTGTTCAAGTCTTTAATGAGATTGGTTAAGCATATGACCTGATCAGATCCAATCAAATTTGATAAGTTCTTTGTAATCCATTTAACTTGAAAATCTTCTTTAAAACTGTGTGTGTTATAAAAATGATTATGAAGAAAATTGTAAAGAGAAAATCTATAAAGTATAAACACGACAAAATTTTATAACATTTTGCTATAAACGAATTATTTATACTTCTATTTTTATTAAACTTAATTTTCTTTTATAATTCATCATGTAGGTATAATTCTCCATTTTAGAATATTAACTCCATAAATATATTGCTATGATGATTTAGGAGATGTTTGGTATACCTATTTAAATACATATTTTCAGTTTTTAAATAACATTACACGTATTTTTATATACTTTTTCATCTACACGTATTTCCACATATATTTTCAAACACATCTACTAAACACTCCCTTACAAATTTTATCATTGAAATTTTATCATAAGATGACATTGAGCTCTATCAAACCTACGCCAGTCAAGTTTCAATCTAAGTTTAATAAATTTGATTGGAGTCACATCAGTATTAGCTCATGAAATCACTTTGATTATACGCATTATTGTTGATAAGTACTGTCTGAAAATTCTTAATCAAAATAGGTAATGTGTGTGTCATTCAACTTAACAATTTTCTTGGACTTTACAAAGAAGACAATATGTGAGACACGCTAGAGTGTGTCAGCGCATGCTAACAACCTGCTGTCAGTTTGGAAGTACTTATTTAACTTTGTTTTGAAATTATTGTAAATAAAACTAAAAAATAATTAAAATAATATAGTAGAATTTATAAATAATATAAAAAAATGTAATAAGATTTATAAATAGTAATAAAAATAAATTAAATAAAAAAAAATTTTGAATTTTTAAGTTAATGTTAAACGAACACTAATCAACAAAGATAAGAAACTACCAGAACAGTTCGGAGACCCAAAGCTTTCCCAGCAGCGACGTTCTTCACGTTGTCATCGAGAAACAACTGCACAGAAAAACAAAGAAAACGACGCGTTTTCATTTTTTAATAAACAATTTCTAAACGAAAATGAAAACACCTATATGAGAAATTATAATCTGTTTCGCGGGCATACCGTTCTACGAGGATCAACGTCTGCAACGTCAAGCGCGATTTTCATGGCGTCCATCGACGGCTTGAGAAGCACGGGGAACTCATCGGGTCGGGTCGAATTTGGCAGGTTCGGGTTCATGGTCTCGAAACATAGTATTTGCTCAAAGCAATCCTTTAAACCAAGCCGATCCAACACCTTAATCGCGTGGGTCCTGTCCGAATTCGTGAAAATCTGAAGCAAATTCAAACATAACTTAGTACTAGTAATATGATTCGGTCAAACATTTTATTTGGGACTTCGAGACAATTGTAGTCAAGGTTTTGGGCTCACGATTTTTCTTTGAGTAATGCTACGCAAGAGGTTGCGTAGCTGAGAATCTGGCTTGATCAAATCGTACGGTAATCTTCCGTGTACGAAACTGTGATGAAAAAGAAACAAACGAAAATGAACAAAATTTAATTAGAAAGTTTCTATTTTAATTAAGGGAAGCATTTGATTTGATGGTATAGTATTAGTGTGTTTTAAAAAGGGAAAATTAGGGGGATAATGCTCTGCTCTCACCTGTGATAATCATCGGCATCGATGTCATAGCCTAATGCCTGTGACAAATTTAGTCAAATACAGAAATTAATTAGTTGGGTCTTCATGTTAATTATTATTTTTAATTACAAAATGTTCATGTTTTTGGAGAGTTTGATAAAGAATGAATTCATACCCTCAAACCAGCAAGGGAGCTGCCGTATTTTTTGAAAAGCTCAACACGGATAGTTGAGGCCCTGCTTTCTGGGAATCCACATTTCTCAACAAGAAAATCTGCAAGAAGCAACCAAAGATATATATAAAAATTTGACTTTTAATAGTGTTAATTACTTAATTTGGTAAAAAATTTCAGTTTCTTTCACACACCATCGATGTTTTTCCTGAGTGATTCGGAAATTCCAACTTTGGTAGAGTACAAAGTGTCATCCAAATCTGTGTTCAACAAACAAAGCCAACACAATCAGAGCCCATTTCAAAGAGGGAAAAAAAATATGAGAGACAAAAAAGTAAAGAGGGAGATGAAATAAGTTACCAAAGATAAGGCAGTTAAAAGGAGAAACAGAATCAAGAAGGGATTTGCTGCAGGAATCCATGGCTAAGCTGAAATCGGAATTGGAAATGAAAGCAAAATTGAGAGCTTAAAAGCAAAGCAGAGCAGCGCAAAGCAAAAATTATATCGAGCAAAAGAGCGACAACAACAACAGAGGGGTGCTTGTGCTTTTGATTTGAGAAGGGTGGGACTATATTTATAGGGATAGGTGCACACGCTTCGACATGAGGAAAAGGTTTACACGTGGACGGTTGGATAGAGATGTGCTGACTCAGACGTTTGTGTTTGGATTGGGAACCGAGTAGGATGTGGGCCCCACGCTCCAGAGACGAAAACAGGTGCGAAATTGCGAAATCCTTTTTTTTTATTGGACGATAATACCCCTGCCTGGTCTAATTATTGGGACAGGTGTTCCACTTTTATCCAATCTTGTTGGAGCTTCGGAGTTGGGATTTTACAAGATTGAGGAAGTGACATAAGAATCAATTTTGTTACACGTACCGTAAAATTTGGAAAATACTGATCATACAACGTGAGAAACGAGCATGAGTGAACCACTTGGCACTTGGGTAACAGTAACAAAGCTTGGTGGAACCGAGCTAATTATGGCGTTGAATCTAATGTTTATGTTTTTTTTTATTTATTTTTTATTTTTTTTATTTTTTTGTGTGTTAGCGTTGAATCTAATGTTCAATAGTAATAATGTTATCACAACCCACTTGAATTTTACAGTGTCCGTTACCATAACTCATTTTTATAAACTCTTTCACAAATCATTTGAATCTTGTATACGCTGTAATTAATTAATATTTTTAATTTAATAATAAAAAAATAATTATTATGAAATGAACCTAGTATATTTAATTCTTATCTTATCCATAACAAAAAAAACAATTGGGTAATTTTTAATCTTAACAAAGATTTTGAAACCCGGACCATTCAATGAACCATAAAAGAAGATGTTCAAGGTTTTTGAGGTTGAACCGAGGTCGAACCGTGATGATGTCATAATTAATTTAATAATTATTTAAAATATAAATAAATATATTAAATTAGTAAAAATTGAAAATTTATCTAAAAATAAAGAGAAATAATTATATACATATATATATATTTATATATATATTTAAAAATTTTGTTAGAACTCTTAGGTTATGACAAAGCTCATTTGAGTACCCCATAATTTTTATTTTTATTTTATGAGACCTAATAAAATGATAAAGAGATAAATTAATGTCTGCCCATGGCTAAGCCCATTTGACAACCCAAACAATTTTTTTTTTATGCCCAAGCCCATTAGAATAGTCCACCATTTATGAATTAAGAAAAAGAAAAAAAAAAACTATAGGATAAATACGAAAACTAGAGCCTAGAACTAGAAGTTTTTGACAGTTGTTTCACTTGTTAAAAAGAAGAAGTGGTTGACAGTAAAGCAAATGTTGGTGGTTGACAGTAAAGCAACAGGCAGTAAAGCAACAGCTAAAAAGAGGACTTCATTTACCAAAAACAGAAGAAGACTTCGGAAGGAGAAATGAAGAAACAACATTGTGAAAAACACTGAGAGAGAGAGAGAGAGAGAGAGAGAGTGCGAGTGAAACAGAGAAGAAGAATAGGAAGATGGCGGTGTGATCTCAAGTCTGATAGCATCTCACGGTGGTTGAAGCTTCAGCCTTCAACAATGGTTGTAAGCGTGTAAATACTCTAAAGGGAGCTGCGTGATGTACTCTGAAGGAAGTAGAATTTAAAACTTGTTTTTCTGTGTTTTTTTTTTTTTTTTTTAAAGGTTCAGATTCAAAGGGAAGTAGGGAACCGTGAGAAGCGATCTGATCACGGTTCTCGAAATCGTGTAGTTGGACCATGGTTTGAATGGTTTCCTGCTTTTTTGGCATAGACCGGTTCTTGAGACTAAAAGAACCGTGTTTGTGAGAGGTTCACAATTAATCCGGTCAGACCATACGATCCGGTTCGGATTTAAAAACCTTGATCTTAACTATAACATTATAATAATGTTTACCATGATTAATGTTTTATAAAGCTTACTTTAATGTTATTGATGTTTTAGGGAAAATTATTCAATAATTCGGTGGGAGGAATAAAGAATACATGAAAATAGTAGGTGTCACTATAAATTCATTTAGTGAGGTCCCCATAATGTGAAAAGAGAGAACAATGCTATAGAAGTATTGAATAATCACTTGGTGTTTAAGGGTTAAGTCATGACTTCAAATAAATAACTTCTTAATGTTCATAAAAAAAAAAAAATAACTTCTTAAGTATAATTTTATACACAGATGGAATTTTTTATTTTTTATAATAAAATTTCCTTTCATATTTCTCTTATATGATGTAAATAGAAAATTGGTATGGGTTGGGGCATATAGAGAAAATTGGTCTGGCTACAACACATATACTATGAAGCAAATGGATGCCTTGATATTAATTAATTTTGGCTAAGAGCAACCGCATCAGTCCATCTAAAAATTTTCGTCTATTTTGGCCTTAAAATCTACTTTTTCTATTTTACACAGTCACATTGCAAAAATACCAACATCAAATTATATATTTTACACTTTCTTTTAATATAATATTAATTCTTCCTTTATTTTTTTACTATTATTTCTGTCCTTTTTTTTCCCTTTGTTTTCTCACCAAACAAACACAATCTAACCCAAATCAAACGCACGACAAACCTCTACAGACACAAATTACAACAAATTCAAGCCAAGATACCACTAAGCAAACCACTACCAAAATCAATAAATCGGCAAAATCAATCCACCAAAATTAGCAAACCACCGAGCAAACCCAGTCACTCACACTTTTGGCAAAGTTCTGAATCTTGGTGGGCATGGTAGCAGAAAATAGAAGAGCACCAAAGAGGAAAATGAGCTAATCTATTATGAGTTTTCAGTTGAGAGAGAAGATAATGGGTAGGAAACAAAGAAGAGCCACCAATTGGAGTGGTGGTGGCGGCTAATAGGTGATGAGCAAGGACTGTAAATTAAGGAGAAGAAATAAAGAAAGAAAAGAAAAAGAGAAACAGAATAGCCATAGACGGAGAGAAAAGAAAAAGAAGGAAGCAAGTAACAAAATGGAATAGAAAGAAAGAGAGAGAAATTAATTAAATATTGATGCACAAGTGAACATTAATCGTGTATCTTTATATGGTTACTTTAACTTTTTGGAAATTTTGCACAATTTTAGAAGAGGTGATACGGATGATTTTTAAGGTAAAATGTGTAAAATTGTGCACTTTTTGTATTTTAGAAGAGTTGATGTGAGTGCAAAAGTTTCCTTCTATTTTACAATAAAAATTTATTTTTTTATTTTACACGATCAATTTGCAAAAAAATTCGCATCAAAGTATCTATAATACACTCTTTTTATTAAAATAATACTTTTTCACTTTTTTTTTTTTTATTTCCCTTACCCATACATGGCCCCACCATCTTACCTCACTTCTCTGAAACACTCTTGCTCTTTCTTTTTCTCCTTCTTCTTTCTACTTACTTCTTTCTTCTTCTACGTTTTTCTTATTTGGCATCTTCTTTCTTTCTTTCTTCTTCTTCTTTTTCTTTTGCTATTCTTTCTTTCTTCTTCTTCTTCTTCTTCTTCATTCCTAAAAAAATTTCTTTCTCTTTCTCCCCCTTTCTTTCTCTATCAAATCAGTGCTCTCTTCAAATTTGAAAAAATCTCTCTACCAAGCTTCCATGGCTTAATACACTCACACTCTCTCTCTCATGGCGGTAGCAAGCTTGGGTTTTGGGTTGATTTGTATTTTGCCAAATGGGTTTTCTGTTGTGTTTTGTTTTGAGTTGATTTTAAGTTGGGTTTGTGATGATTTTCATTAATTTTAGGTTGATTGTGTTTGGATTAAATTGATGTTGTAATGGGTTGGTTATGGTGGTGGTGGCGGTGATTGGTTAGTTGTGATGGTCAGCTTCTTCTTCTTCTTGGCATTGAAGAGTGGGTGAGAGAGAATCTAACAAGGCAAGGGAGAGCAGAGAGAAAAAAATATAAAATAATAGATAGAAGAGTTATAGTAACCGTGCATATATGCACAATTATTGTAGCAATTGTGCATAAATGCAAAATTTTACACCCACTGATGTTGGTGTTTTTATTTCTCAAAATGTGTAAAATGGTCAACTTTTTCTATTTTGCAAGACTTTACAAATACTAATGCTAATGCTCTAAGAGTGGAAAAGACCCATATAGAAAGAATAAGAGAATATACTTTGTGCCCTTCTTTTGTACATGCATGATGCAACAAGCGTTGTTGCTAGATAATATGGGCTGGGGCATTGATAGAAATTGCCCCACTTTTGTAAATACCTTTGATCTATGACTTTGTAATATACTCTTAATCATATCCTTGTTTATCTAAAAAGAAAAAAAAATGGTATGTAGAAATTCTATTTTAGATTATTTTGTGTTTTTACTTTTAAAAAACCAATAAAAATGATTTGTTTTTGTGAAAATTATTATATTTAAAAAAAAAACACACACATTTATCTTTCTAAATGAATGAACAGATTCATTATAAGGTGTAGAGGTGTACATCAAACTTACCAACCTATCGAAATAGATCCAACTCTAATTCTCATATTGATTTTCGTGGATTGAGTTGGGTTGAAATCTTATTTTGAATCTTTGGTCAGGTTAGGTTTGGGTTGGTAGTTTTTTCAACCCACCTGTCCCATCCTAATCACCATGTAAATGAATTTAGATTTTACCATTATTTTATTTGTTTTAGTTTGCCGTATTTTGAGAATTGTTTAGACAGATTTGGAAATTTTGAATGTAGCTCAAGTATATTATATGAATTGTAATTATTTATTGAGAAGATTGTTTAGATAATTGATGAAAGTTAATTTTTTACGATACATAAAACCAAAGAACCAAAGGCAGAACTAAGAATTTTTGCTTAAGGAGCCAAGTTATATGGTACAGATAAATTAGTTAGTCATACTTCATAAATGTATTAGATACAAAATTATCAACTTTTATCTAATCTACTATTTCATGGTGAAATTAACTTTTATTTTCATCATATATAAGTTATGAAGCTGTCTGCCAATGTAAATAGACATTATATATATATATATATATTATAGTCATATATCTATACTACTATTTAAGGGGTTTCCCCTGTTTGGATTCCTTATTTTTTAGTTCAAAAATGCCTCTATACCTATATGTTTAAATAGAGATAAAACTACAGGACAATCTGGTAAAAATGCAACTCTAACTCCCACTAAAACATTGCCTAAAAAATAGGACAACTTTCCTATTCATTTTCAAATTACTTTATCCACTTATAAATTAGATTTTCAAAATAAAAATTATATATATATAATAGTTAGGATCACTAACTATTAAAAAAAAAAAAAAAAACCACATCGCACTTCTAAATTCAAATACATTCCCAAGCAGTTACCTGAACTCAAATCTTATCCACTAACCAGCGGTTTCACTCCATATTCCAGACTTAAAACCACGATGATTTTGCCTTTTACAACTCTTAAATCTGTTTTTGTGGTTCTACGGAATTTCACTACTAGGTAAGAGGGATACTCTACTTATTTCTCCAATTTCATTTTTTTTTTTTTTTTTCCTTTTGGGTATTTATGTTTCTAATGACAATTGTTTTTTTGCAAAAATAATCCGGGTTAATTACTGATGTATTGCGTCTTGATCGATGTGATTCTCAACCATTTTTTTATTTAATTATTTTACTTAATCTCAGGTAATCGGGTTAGATGAATATTTCTGCCCATTGTTTTCAGGTCTTAGTACTTGGGGTGTTAGGCAATGGTTGCTTACTTAATCTCAGGTAATCGGATTAGATGAATATTTCTGCCCATGAACTAATACAATTGTTTTCAGGTCTTAGTACTTGGGGTGTTAGGCAATGGTTGCACTTGAAGATATTATGGTTCTTGGAGAGCCTGTAAAAATTGTGGAAGAGTCAAACATGAAACAATTACAGATCTCAAGGAAAAATTAGGAAAACCGCATAAAGGAATTAGATAACTATTTATTGGAGAGTGATGATTGAGAGTGAGTTTGATTTCGTTACCCATTATCTTGCACTTCAGATAAACATCATAAAAAATAACTTTAATGTCTTTGTTTTATTAACTCTTTTTTTTTTTTTTTTTTTGGTAGTGTGTGTATGTGTATGATTGTATCTCAAGTTGAGGAACACGAAAAGAAGGCTATCTTAGCCCTTTATTAGTTGGATAAAATGTTGTAATTTAAATTTTCATCCAACCAATCAAAAAAAATAAATAAATAATAGAAAGAGGATTATTATTATTTTTCTTTCTTTCTTATATCTATAATTCTGAGGATTTGGATAGTAATAAAGTAAAATACATAATCGAAAAAGGTATTTTTGTACTTTTTATTTTTGTTTTTTCAAATACCATTAAACCAAAGGATAGTGACTCCAAAAAAAAAAAAAAAAACCTTATGATGGTGCTTATTTATATCTTGAGCTTTTGATTTCATAAATTTTATCATTGATAAATATTAGATTTTGAATTCAAAAATCTATCTACACAAAGTCATAATAGCCTCTAAGTTTCATCACACCTCTAAGTATTTTGTGATTGAAAAATATAATAATCCTAAATTATAATAAATGCTCTAAATTAATTCTTATCCAAAAAGTAGAAGAGCCTCTAAGCACGCGCGTGAGCGTGTGCTTAGAGGCTAGTATATATATATATATATATATATATATTAAAGTGAGACTATTGCACCAAGACTATTGAGTAGTTCATGCCTGGAATGTAGAGTACTCAGTAGTTGAGTGCTGGGAAATGGAAATTACTAGAAAGTTGAATGAAAAAGAAGGTAGTAAAAAAAAAAAATATATATATATATATATATAGATATAAAATAAAAAGGAAGAAGTGTTGATTTGCTACTGGCTAACGTGTTTTGAAAAGAAATTTGAGGCTTGAAGGGGACATGAACAAGTGGGGGCCAATCGATTTCCTTTTGCGGGGTGGTGTTAGCTCATTAAAAAAAAAAAAAAGGCATTGAATCACATTTGAGTAAAATAGAACAGAATGCGAAAACGTGGCAAAAGCTCCGAGTAGCTTAGAAACAACGAGAGTTTTATGGCATGTGAAAGGCGTGGTAGTTTTAAAAAAAATATATATCATTTACCAAAGCACGGACATATATATAATTAAGGTAAATGAGAGGCTAAGGGCTAAGTTGTCCTTGGTCACCAGTCAACACTAATTAATGTATTTATATAAAAAAAAACTAATTAATGTAAGATTCCAGGACTCTTTCACAAAACGTCCCTTAAATTTTCATGCAAAAATTCTAGGAGTTTAGGACAAAAAATAAAAACCCCACAAGTTTAGGTATAATTATCCATGTGAAAAATTATGAGTAGTAAAAAAAAATGATAAATTCATGTAAAAGTGACAAGTATCTAATAACAATCTATTATATAAGATAGTTGTGGTAATAATTATGATTTTTTATGTGATACATTTTTTTAATACAAGATATATAAAAATTCTACTCTAATCTAATTTAAGTGTATATGTGTCCATTCTAAAAAAAAAAAGTGTATATGTGTGTGAAGTTTTTTCGAAATTTAAATCCCAACCTTTGTTCCTCACATCTCACAAGCACTTATGATGCAGCGTAGGCGAGTAAAAGCAGAATCTGTAACACACAATTACTATAACTCTTCCACGAAACCTAAGTTCCACAAGAACACTAGGCTAGTAGGCAAAATAATAGATAAAACATCTCTAACAAACTTTTATTAATCAACTCATAACAACAATAATCAACCCTTCTATAAAGAGTATTTATAGGAATAAAATTTCTTCTACTCCTTTTAGGAAAAGAAATAATAAACCTACTACTACTTGAGAAAGGAAAAACAATTTAACTAGGAAAAGAAAAACAATTAAAATCCTAATTCAACAAGGAAAAAGAAAACAACATAAAATATTAAAATATTTTATTCTTCCTTAACCAATCTGCATCATTCTCTCAGGGTTGGGGAAAACTCGTCCTCGAGTTTTGTGGCAGTTTTCCACGATCAATTGGAACCCCGAATAATCCTCTCCATCCTATTCGTCTGTGCAAGACAAGACGAATCAATACGCTACTTATCAATCTTTTCTCACTCATAATAAATCTTGATGTACGAATTTTTATTCTTGACCTCTTTTGCCACGGTAGGATATAAGAAGTAGATACTAAAAAAGAATCCATGCACATATCCATAAACTTCATATTTCCTTCTTGACAAAGATTACTTAGAATCACTCGTTCACGCCTCTTGTTGACCTCTATCAATTCTTGTTCAATAAAATCCTCCCAAAAGGGATCAATAAGCTTTTGTTTTTGAATGTCGAAAGTCTCATCAACGATGTGAGTTATGGACTCATCTCGTATGTATATTACTTTATTTTTATCAAGCTCAATCTTTTCTCCTTGACTAAAATCTTCAGGATAGTCATCATAAATTGGTGGAGAATCCCAATCTACTAGACAAACTCTTTCAATACATTCATCATCCTCTTTGATATCGCAGTCCTCCTGCTCGATATCAAGATCCTCCTCCTCCACCACGAAACATGGATTTGGATGGTAGTTTTGAGGTTGACTTCCAACTGCTAAGGCGATGAGCTGCTTTGAAAGTGCATCAAACCACGCCTCTATTCGTTGAAAGAATGCCTTTAATTCCGCGTCGCGTGCAACCTCATCGCATTCATACACGTCATCTATGGCAACAGGTCTTCCCCCACATGCTCCTCTTTGTGCCATGGTAGGAATCTAACCTGGCTCTGATACCAACTGATGCAGCGTAGGCGTGTAGAAGCAGAATCTGTAACACACAATTACTACAACTCTTCCACGAAACCTAAGTTCCACAAGAACACTAGGCTAGTAGGCAAAATAATAGAGAAAACATCTCTAACAAACTTTTATTAATCAACTCATAACAACAATAATCAACCCTTCTATAAAGAGTATTTATAGGAATATAATTTCTCCTACTCCTTTTAGGAAAAAAAAAAAATAAACCTACTACTACTTGAGAAAGGAAAAACAATTTAACTAGGAAAAGAAAAACAATTAAAATCCTAATTCAACAAGGAAAAAGAAAACAACATAAAATATTAAAATATTTTATTCTTCCTTAACCAATCTGCATCATTTTGTGGAGTGACTATAATGCCAAAGATACGTGATGATAGACTTTTTATGTGATATTAGAATTACTTATAAAGGAAAAAAATGTTAGGAAATTTAGACCCCGATTGATATAATTAACAAGTTTTAAATCTAAATTGTTAATTAGATTTATTATGAATAAAACTTGTTAAAACAAACAAACTTCAATATCATGTCAATAATGAATGCAGCGGAAAAGTAAATAAGACAAGATATGATGATCTAGGAAAATCAATGAAACAAACTAGTTTCACAGTAAAAAACCTGAGGGGAAACCTTCCCGAAAAGTAATCCACTATAGTAAAGAGAAATTTCAGATCTAGTACAAAACCTTTGTCCCTAGACTCTACAATCCCCGTAGATGAACTCACAACAGAAACCTTCTACCATTTCAGAACCTCTGAACTCTTCAATATATGAACGCCACCCTTTGATGCACGAACCCAGTACATGACTAACCAATTGCACGAATCCTAATACGCGACTTAATCACCAACTAGAGAAAGTTATTGGCTGCAAAGTTCTTCAGTTCATCCCAACGATGAAGATCAAGAAGATGCTTGGTCACAAAACCTTACGGTGCATAAACACAACAACTTCTTCAAGAACGATGAACTAGAGCAAATTTTGTCTCCGGTCACAATTTGCTTGAACAAATTTTGCTCAACACTTGTGCAACTTGTGAACACTTTGACGACCCTTAAAATAATCATTTTATATGTATAGGGTTGTGAGAAAAGAAAACTCAAACACATAAAACCGGATTGGAGTCAAAACAGAATTGAAATTCTGTTTTTCATAAAGCTCAACAGATACTTGTCTGTTGAGATGTTGTCGAGTAGTTGTCGAGCAACGGGGGTGGAATAGCTTTTTAAGCTCGATGGATAGTTAGCTGTTGAGTTTTAGTGACAGACACTTCTTCAGCTTGTTTCTTGGACAGACTTGCATATCTTCAACACTTGATCTTGAAACACAGTTTCCTGAAGTATTAAATACATCCTAGATCTACTCAAATACAAGTAAAATGCGTTTTGTCAAAGGATTAGCCAATTACATAAAATAGTGGCAAATGTTCTTAACAAGTGAATTACATATGTCCTAATAATCTCCCCTTTTGGTAATCTGTGACAAAACCACAACAAACAAATGAGATATGAGAGAAGTTATAAATCACTTAACTCATATTCACTTGTTACACAAATACAAATGTACACAAATACATACTGTTTTTGTATTTTTTTAATTTTTCTCTTTTTATTTTGAAAAACAAACAAAATAAAGATTAAAAAACCAAACAAAAACAGACAAACAACATGAAAGCATGAAAAAAAGATGCAGATGCATGAAGGCATGATAGAAAGATGCAGATGCATGAAAGCATGATTCCAAAAGCAGATAAGAAATTAAGTAAAGAGAGTCCTACTTTAGATAGAAAGAATTAAAGTAGAGGACAAACAGAAAAGACAATTAAGTCTTAGGCTCCTTTCTTACCCACACGGTATGAGTCTTTGGCCATGAAGATGAAAATGCACGTGTCCTAGTATGTCTACTAAAGGACATAGAAGAATTAAAATTTTCCTGAAATTGAGTTAAAAAGCTCAAAGCTTTTAATAACTTTCCAAATAAAGGTGTAGGTCTTTGAGAGGAAACTTGTAACCGTTTGAACAATTGCTTTTGAGGATATAACTTAAAGCAATTAGGACGAATGTGTCCAGAAACACCACAATGGTGACAAACATGAGGTCTAACAAAAAATTTAGAATTAGCCAAATCAGTTTTAGATTTCATACCTTTATTACCTTTCTCAGATTGGAGCACAAAGACAGTCTTTGATCTAGAAGCCGTGGAAGAGGAGGGGCAGAAGGAAACAGCATATCCTAAGCCAGTCTTATCAGAACTAGGCTTCTAAGCACTCAATACCTCATCAAGTTTTGCACTAAACATCCTTTCTATTTGAGTTCTAGCTTGACTAAGCTCTACCTCAAGATTCTTAACATTCTCTTCTAATGAGGCGTTCTCCACAACAAGAGTCTCAACTAACCTTATAGTCTCATCTAGTTTGACTAATAGATCAACTTTTTCATTTTTTACCTCATTAAGCTCTTTTCTATAAAGATGAGATGTCTTTTCAGATTTTATAAATTCAGTGCATAGCTTATCATAGGCTTCCTGAAGGGTCATCTTCTTGGGTACTTCATCATCAGAAGAATCCTCACTGTCACTAGCACTCTCCACAATCATCTTATCGGTTGAGGCAGCAAAAGCCATAAGGTGACCACATTCATCCACATACTCATCAGAAGAGTCATTCTCAGTATCACTCCAGGTAGCAACCAACCCTTTATCTTTTGAATTCTTGATCTTTTCCTTCATAAGGTAATTTGGACACTCTTATCCTTATATGACCAAAACCAGGGTAATTAATTTCCTCCTGTTCCATGCCAAACATGATTGATTACTTCATTTTTTTTTTTTTTTTTCTTTTTGAGGGAAAAGATAGTGAGGTTGATTACTTTAATTAATTATGACAAGGTTTGAGAATTTATTTTTTTTGGGCATCAATTTGAGAATTGTTATACAACACCATTTGGCTACTGGATATGTTGATGGGTTTTGGGCCTTGTAGCGCCGACACTGTGCATATTGCAAGTCTTGCAAGATCTACTACTTTTCAATTTTTCATAAATATATATGGGATGCTAATAGCATCTGTGCATTAAAATGAACAGTATCAAAAAAAGATTCTACATTTCTACTCAGCTTTTCTAGTTCATTATTGGCTGTGAGAGAAAGAATGGCATCTATATTTGGGCCCTTTAGTCTGGCTCAGCCCAATGAAACATTAATGTCATAGGATGTGGTTTTATTTTAATGGGCTCGAGCCTTGCAAAGTTTAGGCATAGGCCCAAATAGTGGGATTTTAATTTAACTCTTTTTTTTGGGAATAAAGGAATTTATTGAGAAGAATACACTCTAAAGACTTAATTACACTATGAACGTGAGTTCTAATATACTTCAATTATAAAGTTTTTTATGGTCAAATTAATAAAGTACCTTATATCAAAACTTACCTACACAAAAGAAATTTATAGGTTCCTTGGCAATGATGATAAAAAACAATTCACAATAAAAAGTACACCATGACTTTATATCTTACCATATCTAAATAAATAAAAAAGGGGACTAAAATCCAAATAACACCGGTTTATTTCAGGTCAATTGTAATTTTCATTTATAAACTTTCATATTAAATATGTTCACCCCTAAGTTTCACAATTATTGCCAAAGTTGACCCTTCTAGCTATAAATTACTGTTATCTATCAAAAAACCTATCTTATTAAAAAAAACTATAAACATTTTTCTAAATAAAATATAATTTTTTTAATAAAAAAAAAGTAAAATCATCCACGGATGACTTAGAAGCCACTATAAACCATCAAATGTTGTGTTTTTGGTTTTCAATATATGTTTAGAAAAAACATATTGCACAATATGTTGTTGTTAAACATATGTTGAATGAATTTTAAAATGATAGAATGATATTTGATGTTTTGCTAAACATATATTGCACAAACATGAGATTTAATGTTTTCAATGATAGAATGAATTTTAAGATGATGGAAGTTCGTTCCATTTGATGTATTTTTTTAATATTATCAGAGATGTATTGATATTCATTTGTAACAAAAAAAAGAAATTTATGTATAAGATTTTTATAAATTCAAATCTTTTGTAACAAATTGAATAAAAATACATCTTCGATAAAAAAAAAAATACACCAACTAGAATCAGCCGACATCATGTGAAAATATACTCTATCATTGAAAATAACAAATGTCTTGTATTTGGTTTCCAACATATGTTTTGCAACATATTTTTCTTAGACCTACTAGTCCACCATTTTAAGGTGTCATGAACTTATTTGATCATTATCATTCTTCTTCTTCTTCTTCTTCTTCTTCTTCTTCTTCTTCTCCTCTCTCTGTCTCTCTCTCTCTCTCTCTCTCTGTCTCTCTCTCATGTTTAGGATGAACTTGCTTTAGAGTTTTTTTTAGTTGTTCTCTAGTTTCTATTTTGGCCCACATAATTTGGGAGTATAGAATCAAAGAGAGAGACAAATCAATTATAAAATGTATTTAAACCACAATTGTTAGGGACAAACTCGTTGCAGAGTTTGTATATTAATATTTGCACTATCTTCACACTTTAATTTCTATTTGATCTCGCATAATTGGGGAGGTATTGATGAGAATGCAAATTGTCATATTTTCCTCCCTTAATGTTTAGTCTTTTATACTTATTTGGTGCATAAATGTACTCATTATTCTTATATTTTGATTTAGGATGCAAATGGAGGCATTAAGTGCAAAACGTTGCTAATTGGGCGATTTTGGACAGTTTTTGTAAGGTTGAATTTATTCAACCATCTAATTGGCTTTATTCCGTGCCAAATTTGCTTGTAATTCAGCATTTAGTAACCCTGTATTTAGGTGGGTTTGATGTAAGGGTAGTGAGTGAGATAGAGTGAAGATTGCTAAAGAGTGTGCAAGAAAACAGAGACTCGCGGCTGGGACTCGCGGGTGACTCGCTGCTGCAAGCCGCCAGAAGCAGTACACGTGCCAAGCATGCTGGAAGATGAACAGTCATGCTAGCTGGAGCACTACAGGACAAAACAGGACAACTGGCCATACGGTTATCTCGCGACTGGATCTCGCGACTTGGTCAAGCCGCGAGGTCAAGCCGCGAGCCACCCCTGTTTTGTAAAACCTGACATTTCACATTCCTCTCCCACTCTAGTATAAATACCCCTTTTACCCACGATTGAAAGAGAGCTTCCAGAGAGAATTTTGAGAGAGAAACCCTAAAGAAAAACAAGATTGATTCACCCACAATCTATACCTTAGAGTCTCTTCAAATTCCTCAACTCTCTTCCTCTCCATTGTCAAATCCTTGAGAGGCATTATACCAAACCTGGTTCTCACCATCATCATCACTGTGAGACAGTTGTTTGGATTTCTGGGAAGCAGTTAGGAAGGAACTAATCTTCATTGGTTGATGCTATGGTCTAGTAGCGGAATCCGGGAAGCTAGAAAAGAAAAAGGTTCGGCGCAACCTCGTTGGAGCAAGAAGCTTGGAGGGCTTAGGTGCACTGGGTAGATTAGGCTTGGAGGGTCTATTGCTGTCCTTGTATACCAACTGTATTTTCTAGTGGATTGCTTACCGCTTGGAGGGCGGCGGAGAGGTTTTACGCCGAGGGCTTCGGTTTCCTCTTCGATAACACATCGCGTGTTGTCTTTGTGTTTGCATCTTCCTTCCTCTCTATCTTTGCCTTTTAATTATCTGCTGTGGATTTTAATTTGTTATGGCTTAGATAGTATTTAATCAATTTCATATTATAGCATATGTTAAGTTTCCGCACACTAGTTGTTTGACATATTGCTTGAATTGATTAAGTTGTATTTTGGGGGTCTAAACGTTCAAAGGTGTTTTTACACGTTTTTGAACTTTCAGTTTTGACATCACTTTATAATCTGGGCATAACTCTCTCATCAGAGCTCCAATTGAGATGATTCAAGAATGCCAAGAGAAAGCTCTATAACTTTCATGTTTTGAGTTTTGAGGAATACTGGCTGCATCAAGGTCAAAAGCGGGCTTGAATTTTCTACACTTGCACTGCTGATGTTCTAGAATGTTCCTTTGTCTAAAATACTAATACTTGATGCGGTTTATTTTCAAAAGCTTCCAGATTTTTAATATTTTCCTTAATTAGTCCGATTTGGATATTATTATTTAGAATATTTTTAGGAGATTTTGTAGGTTTGGGAAAGGGGGAATTAAAATGTAAAGAGGGGAGGAGAAATCAGATTGGACACACACGCCTCTCTCTCCCCTCTGCTCTAACTTCTCCTTTGAGTTTTTATCATGGCCCTACTTGGCTAAACTTTTATACTTGGTCAAAGGAAACTAAAGTCTCGAAATCAATAAAACTGTGAGATCTAATTTGTTTTCATTTTTCAATTTATGCTTTGAATATCGGATGTTCTTTTGTGCCTATTTTCATGATTGTCTCGTTTAATTACTAGGGGGCCTACTAGTTTATTATTCATTGCAATCTACTGCTAGGTTAGATATCAAATCCGTAATTGTTTGACCTCTCTAATTTGTGAAGCAATCAAGATTTAATGATTTGTTGCGTTAGAAATTATTAGATCTTAGAAAGAACATTCGACTAAATTAAATGCAACCACTTGTGCTTGTGTTGTTTAGTTTTGGTGATTTCTCAAATTCTTAAGGCTACTGCTAGATTAAACCTTTAGTACTTGTCTTGAGTTGTTTAGGAGTTTGGGTTAATTAGAGTGCTTGTTTTCTAATTAACTGTGACTAAGGAGAAATAGGAAAATAATTCCAACGGTGAATATTCAAAGTGTAAATTGATATATGCTTGCGTCGATGATCAGTTATAATATTCTAATGGTGGATGTTGACTTAGACCAAGGTTTGTTCTTTTGATTGATTTCGATATTTTAATTTGAATTGTTCCTTAGTTGTTTTTCTTAAAATTGTTTCTGTTATACTCAAAACTGCCCCCCCCTTCCTTGTTCACGTAGCATAAAACTAGACTAGACACTCTTCGTGGGAATGATCCTTACTCACACCACTACATGTATTTTTAAGAGTATAGGTATTATTTTTGGTTGCTTGCGATAGCACACCAGGTATACAGTTGATGGGAGAGACAAAACAATGATAAAATATATTCTAAGACATTGGAAGCTGATTCCATTTAATGTTTTTTCTTACTATTTTTTATTATTGAAGATGTATTGTGGTTCAATTATTAAAAAAGATAAAGAAATTTATGTCTAAGTTTGTTACAAATTGAAAAAAACTTTTATACATAAATTTCTTTCTTTTGTTACAAATTGAATAACAATACATCTCCAATTAAAAAAAAAAAAAAAAAAACCCAACAAGAATTAGCTTCCATCCTCTTAAAATATACTCTATCATTAAAAACATCAAATGTCACATTTTTTGGTATCCAACATATGTTTAGCAACATATTTCTCTTAAACCTACTATAGTCCACCACTTTAAGGTGCCAAGGACTTATATTTTTGAAATTAATATTATGGCTTGTTTCTACGAAAAAGAATAAAGAAAAAGTGAGCTAGCATTTGAACACACTCTACTTTCAAAACATACATGTTTGGGACTAGATTGCTTTTTAGTTTCCTTTTTAGTCTTTATCTAATTTTTATTTTGGTCTGCGTAATTTGGGGGTATACTGTCGAAAGGAGAGACAAATCAACAATAGAATGTATTCTAAGATGTTGGAAGATGATTCCATTTGATGTATTTATTTATTTATGGGAGACGTAATGTTATTCAATCTATAACAAAATGAATAAATTAATTTATAAGAATAACAATATATCTCTAATAAAAAAAATCAAATGGAATAATTTTCCATCATTTTAAAATTCATTCTATCATTGAAATCGTCAAATGCTACATTTTTGGTTTCCAACATATGTTTAGCGACATATTGCAATATGTTGCTCAACATATGTTGGAAACCAAAAATGCAGCATTTGATGTTTTCAATGATAGAATGAATTTTAAGATGATGGAAGTTGATTCCATTTGATGTGTGTGTGTGTGGATGTATTGTTATTTAATTTGTAACTATTGAAATATGAGGGAAAAAAAAGAGAGAAGAAGAATGGGAATGATCAGATAAGTCCTTACCACCATAAAGTGTTGGAGTAGCAAGTTTGAAAAAAAAAAAGGAATATAATACTCTTTCGTAACAAGTTGCGAAATAGATGTTTAAGACCAGTGAAAAAGGAATATAATACTTTTTTTGAGAAGGAAGTTCTTTTTGAATTAGGTAATGAATATAAAATTAATTTATAAACATATGTTTATTTTATAAATGATAAACATTTTGTTTTATAATAGGGAAACTTTAATGGATGCCTTAAGAGTATCGTTTTAGGAAATATTTTTAGAACTTTTTATTTGAAAAGGAAAAATAAACAATTAATTTTCTGATAGCTTAATATATTTCCCATGAAAGTTTTTTTTTAGAAAGATATTTTCTATGAAAGTAGTATCAAAACTTTCATTAAATAGTTTATCAACAAATGCTTTGAGAATTGGACCTTTTACAATATGTTTATACATATCTATTATCTTTATAGACTTGGAGTTTTAATAAATTGTGATCCATTTTCATGTAAAGCTAACAAACTAGTTACGAAAAACTAGTAAGGATTGAAATGGTGGCTTGGTCCATAGTAGTTAGTTGTTTAGAGCACTTTCTTAAAGACAAAATTTAGTTACAAAATTGGTTGTAGTCTAAGACTATAACTTTACTCAATATCTTTTTATTGGAGTTGAATTTTGATAAATCCTCCATTGGAATACATTTTCTTCTTATATGCTTCATGCTTGTAATATTTCTTGAAATTAAAGATCAATACTTATATCATCAATAAATTGTTTAATTTGCAAGTTTTTGTAGTTTAAAGTTATGTATAATCTTCTTAAAAAAAAAGTTATGCATAAAATATAAGCTTATTGATTATATAGTAAATAATATCTGATTAACACAAAATTTGATATGTGTATTAAGAGTGTAAAGAACATGTAATTCAACAGTTAGATTTTCAAAATATGTAGTAATGTTTATTTTATTGAGTAGGGTAGCTAAACTTGGTCATTTTCTTAATACCTATATCTATTTTTAAGTTTTTTGATCATGTGACACATTACATAGATTTCATCCTCTCTCTCTCTCTCTTTAATATTTTAATATTTTATTTTCATTTAATTATGGGAAAAGTTAAGGGATGATTCCTTAAGTACATTTCCTAAAAAACTTAAACTTTTGGGACAATCCGTAATTTAACATGGTATCAAAGCATGAGATCCTGAATTCAATCCCTGATTTTACTCTATGTCCCATTTAAAATGTTAAATTCTCACTTGTTAGGCTCCCACTTATAAAGGGAAAGTTTAGGGTCACAAGTGAGGGGGAGTGTTAGACTTATGGTGAAGTGATTAAATTCACAATTTTCTAAAAAGTTTAAGTTTTTGGGACAATCAGTAATTTAACAGGCTTCATGTTATTACTCTCCTTTCTAAAGATGAATTTTCTAGGAATTTATGGTACTGAACACCGGTTTAAATTGTTGCTAGCTGAGCTTTGTTGTTTGTAAATGGTAAGCAACCCTTCCCTTTATTTCTCTCATACTCGGCAAAAAAAAAAAAAAGAAAAAAGAAGAAGAAAAGAACTCCTCCGGTCCTTCTCCATCTGAAGATTCTAAAAGACAACAAAAATCACCGTCATGTTTCTATTAAAAAAAAAAAAAAAAAATCATCATTATGATGCTACTACTAACTCCAACAAACAAAGCTTGGTAGTCCGAAACTTTCCTAACGTACCAAAAATCAACAACGACGTGGAAAGAAGAAGCTCACTAAGCTACGACTCTTGCTCAAATTTCTTTCCAGAATCGAATTCAACCACTCTAGCTATTTCCCTCATCTGTCAGTGTGAGGAAGGAAAAGTTTGAATGAGTTGGGTGTTAGGAGTGTTTGCATTCTTTTGTATTTTTGTACATGTATATAAAATGATTGGAATGGCCACATCGGTCAGCAAAGAATTTTTTTTTAAAAATCCTTTAAGGAATCAAGGGTATTTATGTTGTTAAATATTGAAAGGAAGTCAATAGATTATAATTAGTTTCCTGTGAGATAAATCACATACAAAGTTGAGGATGGAGGGTGACCCTAAGAATTAAATCACATTAAAATTATCTTTCTAAACTATTAGTCAAGTTACAATTAAGACTTAATGTTATCAACTATATGTGTGTGTTTGGATTGCACGTTTCTAGCGTGCAATCCAGCGTTTGCGTTTTTGACTGGGTCTCACGGTACTGTTTATGACTCAGCCAAAAATGCGTATACTAATGTAATTTTAGGTCCCACGACACTATTCATACCTTTAAAAATTGCATACCAATGCATTTTTAGGTCCTACGGTACTATTCATATATTTAAAAATTATTTTGCTATAGTATTTTCAGTAATATGTTTTTAGTTTTCAACAAATAAGTGGCATCCAAACACACCCTATAGCCCAATTAAACTTAACAACACTCAATGTGGGACATTTGATACCCGTATAAAACATTTATTTAATCCAATCCACACAATCTTGCGTGTCACGAAAACAATAAACCGTAGTTTGCTTTTAAATGTTGCTTCACACAGACCGAGTGCTTATTTTTATGTTCGTGGTCACACAAAGACAACTTATGGCAATGTATTTAATTAGTTTTCAAAATCATTCAACCACGTGAATTTGTTTTCTTGCTAGTTAGAACAAAGATGGATGCAGTGGTTAGTGATTCACTCTTATTATTAGTTGCATGTATTTTTCCTTTGTTTTATTTAAAATGATCCTCCATCCTGGTTATTTATTTATTTATTTTCATAATCTGTGCAAACTAGACTAAATAGTTAAATAAAACTTTTAAACTAGTGAAGGTTAACCAAGGTAATTTCCTCATGTTCCACGCTAAACATGATTGATTACTTCAAAATTTTTTTTTTTTTTCTTTTTTTGAGAGAAAAGATAGTGAGATTGAATACTTTAATTAATTATGATAAGGTTTGAGAATTGTGATACGACACCATTCGACTACTGGATATGTTGATGGGTTTTGGGCCTTGTAGCGCCGACACTGTGCATATTTCAAGTCTTGCAAGGTCTACTACTTTTCATAAATATTTATGGGATGCTGGAAGCATCTGTTTATTAAAATTAACAGTATGAATAAAAGATTCTACTCAGCTTTTCTAGTCGATTATTGGCTTGTTGAGAGAAAGAATAGCATCTATATTGGGCCCCTTTAGTATGGTTCAGCCCAATGAAACACTAATTTCATAGGACATGGTTTTATTTTAATGGGCCTGAGCCTTACAACGTTTAGGCATAGGCCCAAATAATGGGATTTTATTTTTTAGTTTTTTGGAATAAAGGAATTTATTGAGAGGAAAAGCAAATCCCACTGGGACCAACTCCCTTCTATACAGTCTAAAGACCCTTTTTTTTTTTTTTTTTGATTGAGAAGATTACATCGTAAAGACTTAATTATACCATGTGAGACTCCACTTATAAAGTTTCTTATGGTCAAATAATTAAATTACCTTATATCAAAATTTACCTACACAAAAAGGACTTTATAGGTTCCTTGGCAGTGATGATAAAGAACAATTCACAATAAAAAGTACACTATAATTTTATGGGCAAGACTTAGGTACAATACGTAGGTGTTATTTCTTAGGTTTCCCTCTTAAGATTTTGCCATGTGGATTTTTTCTCATAAGATAAAAATGTATTTTTTAATTAAGTAGCCACATGGCTGAATCTTAAGAGAGGAACCTAAGGAACAGTACTTAAGATATTGTACCTAAGTTTTGTTCTAATTTTAAATATAAAAAAAGGGACAAAAATCCAAATAACACCAATTCAGTTTGGGTCAATTGTCATTTTCATTTATAAACTTTCATAATAATTATTTTCACCTGTAAGGTTCACAATTATTGTCAAGTTGAGCCTTTGGTCTATAAACTATAGTTATTTATTTATTTTTTTTTTAAAAACCCTCTTATTACAAAAGAAATGTGGGAGCCAGTTAATTAATAATTATTAAAGCTGTGTTAACTGGGCCTGTGGCCCATCTGAGGACGTTAAACTATCCAAGGAGGCCTACATAAGGTTATGAGGGGAACCAAATGAAAAAGATGAGTAGATATCATATGAGATGGGTCGAGTATTCTTCCGAGGACGAAATCCTTCTTGGCAATGTGTGTCCGAGGATGACCTAAACTCCATATTGTCACAAACACACTTCGAAGTCGCATTACTACTAAAGGTGGGACATGGGGCCAAGGGTAAGAAAGAAAAGATAAACAAATATCTTTAACAACTGATACCTCCGCATTAATTGCCTCTCAACCAACTCTCTGGCCGCATTAATGTGGAGGTGATGCTTGAACAGTGATGAAGCAGCTTTACAGCTGCTGGTTGAAGGTTCCAGGAAGTGTTGGATGGGATAGGAAAAGATCCTCCGAATCCAACCTACACGTGTGTGGTGAAGATGACACCAAGAGGGCAGTAGATAACATGGAAGAATGCATTGAAAGAAAGGATCGGAAGTTCTAAACAAGTAATGCTTAGAAGAAAATCTTATGAAATAAAGAACTTAGCTTATTTCAAGGAGAAATTGATCGTAATATTTGTATTAATCCATTGAAAAACGTTAAGTTTAATTGTTTTTCTTCTGAAGTTAATCTAGTTCTTCTATATCCACACTCTACAAATTTATTGTTTGGGCCCTTAGCGTTCGAACCCAATACAAGTTTGGGATCGTTATAAATTGAGTCTCTACAAGAAAATTTTAACATTTTACTAATTAAAATATAATTTAAAAAAAAAAGAAGTAAAATCGTCCACAACTGACTCACAAGCCACTAAAAAACCATCAAATGTCGCATTTTAGGTTTCCAACATATTGCAGAATATGTTGTTTCTAAACATACATTGAATGAATTTGAAGATGATGGAATGACATTTGATGCTTTTCTTAACATATATTGCACAAACATGACATTTGATGTTTTCAATGATAGAATGAATTTTAAGATGATAGAAGCTGGATCCATTTGATGTATTTTTTTTTATCAGAATTGTATTGATATTCATTTGTGACCAAAATAAGAAATTTATGTATAAGAGTTTTACAAATTAAATGAAACTTCTTTTGTAATAAATTGAATAACAATACAACTTTGATAAAAAAAAAAAAATACAACAACTGGAATTAGCCTCCATCGTCTTAAAATATATTTTATCATTGAAAACAACAAATGTCTTCTTCTTCTTCTTCTTCTTCTCTCTGTCTCTCATGTTTTGGATGAACTTGCTTTCAAGTTTCTTTTTTAGTATTTCTCTAATTTCTATTTTGGTCCACATAATTTGGGGGTATATAGTCAAAAAGAGAGACAAATCAATGAACCATCTGAAGTGTATGTGTAATGAAAAACTGAAGGGGAAGGGAGTTTTTTTGTAATAGCGACAGTCGGCGGGTAATGCAGATTTGGAAAATTTTCATAAGGGAGTGATTAGTCTATTGCAACAAAATTATTACAAGTTATTGCAACAAATAACATATTGATGCAATAAATTAATACTTTTATTCCTTATTGCAACAAAAAAAGGTTCACAAAGTAAATTAGTTCATATTGGCACTAAAGTTCCTTTTTGTTGCAATATAGGTTTTTTCTTGTAGTGATAAGTTATTATAAATATTTTTAAGTTTATGATTAATGTAGCATTAAATTCATATAAAATTCTCCTATTTATCTCTTTCTTTCTTAAATTAAAAAAAATATATATTAGACAATTTTTTTTAAGGTGATTAGGACATGGGTTTAAGAGTTCTTTTTGAATTGGGTAATGAATAAAAATTAAATTTATAAACATATGTCTACTTTATAAATGATTAAAATCTTGTTTTATAATATGTTTCTTCTTCACAAATTAGGAGTTTTAATCAGTTAGGCAAAACTATATTTAGTTGGCTTAGTTCATAATATCTATTTTTTGTTAAGAGTACTTTCTTCATACATATATTTTTTATGATTTTTTTTAATTTTTTTATTTAATATCATGCTTACATGGGATTCATCATCCCTTTTTTAATTTTTATCTTCATTTAATTATTTAAGTACATCATCATATATATCTGGTCCTAAAATCTATATTTATATATATAATAATATCTAAAATCTGAAAGGTAGCATTTATTGTTATTATACTCCTATTAGACCACATTATTCTAACGTTTTAGTCAACTTCGATCTGTTCGGTATTTTAGTCCATTCAATCCACTTTTGCCCATTCGATAAACTTTAGTGATGCTTTAGGATAAGAGGTTTTTATAGAAAAAATTGCAACTTCATTAATAAGTATGGCACATTCTTAGCGTAATAATGGTAGATTTTTTTTATATTTATTTATATAATTACATTTTTCTTATATTATTAAAGTTTTGTATTTTTTTTCTCTAATATAAGTGATGAACTGGAATTCATCCCGGTTGGGTCCATATGGGCAAGCCATATTCACTCATGAGCTTGAGCAAAGTTGGTGAAACATGCTTGAAGAAAAATATGTTGAATCTTGATCAATTTAGTTGTTCTTTTTTGAAAATTTAAACACTTTTATGTTTAAGATGAATTATGAAGTCAAAAGATTGAATTGAATTTTAGGCAAAGTCAAAGAATGCAATTTATAATTTAACCTAAAAAGAATTTACATGTTGACTCAAGTAAATAAAATCAAGCTCCTATTTGTTAACCAATCTCTTATTTACACAGTTATCTACGACTTTTTATTTACATAGTTACACTGTTAAACAATCTTAAGTCATTGCTCAATATGTTGCTAAACATATACCGTAAACAAAAAAGCAACATTTGATGTTTTCATTGATAGAATGTATTTTAATTAAGATGATGGAAGCTAATTCCATTTTATGAATCTTTATTTTTTATTTTTATTGGAATTGTATTTCTATTCAATCTATAAACTATTTAAATATAAGGGGAAAAATAAAGAGAGAATAAGGGAACGATCGGATAATTCTTTACCACCTTAAAGAGGTGGACTAGCATGTTTGAGAAAAAGGAAGGCGAAAATACACTTTTGGCCTAAAAACATGTCATTTGTTGTTTTTTAAAGATAAGGACTCATATATCTGCCTTACGACATCTATAACTAAAGATGTAGTGTCCAATCCAAGGGAAGTTCCCAAAGCGGTTTATATGAATTTAACGGAACATCACACCTTAAAAGTTGTACTCTTATATCTTTATAGACGAGGTTGATCTTCATGTGTTTTGTTTGGTTTTGGTAGGCTAGGAATATTGGCACTATTGTTAAAATTACTGTTGATGCGGTTGTAATTTTGTCTGCTATTGGTTGCTGAAAATCGGAGTTAATCTCTAATGTTAGGGTTGTTGACCATGAAAAGAAGAGATATTTGAACTAAAAAAAAAAAAAATTTATTAGATGATTTTTATGGTGATTAAGATATGGGTTTTAAGAGTTTTTTTTTTTAATTTTATTTTTTTATTTTTTATTTTTTTATTTTTAGAAGGAAGTTTTTTTGAATTTGGTAATGAATATAAAATAAATTTATAAACATATGTTTATTTTATAAATGATAACCATCTTGTTTTATAATAAGGAAACGTTAATGGATGCCTTAAGGGAATTGTTTTAGGAAATATTTTTAGGACTTTTTATTTGAAAAGGAAAAAATAAACAATTAAGTTTTTGATAGTTTTATATGTTTCTCATGAAAGTAGTATCAAAACTGTCATTAAATAGTTATCAACAAATGCCCTGAGAACTGGACCTTTTATAATATGTTTATACATATCTCTCTTCTTTACAGACTTGGAATAAATTGTGCTCTATTTTCATGTAAAGCTAACAAATTTTTATTTTTAGAGAAACTATAAAGCTAACAAACTAGTTACAAAAAAACTGCTAAAGATTGAGATGGTGGCTTGGTCCAAAATATTTAGTTGTTTAGAGCACTTTCTTAATACTTTTTATTTGTTTTTAATTTTTTTTTATCATGTGACACGATACATAGATTTCATCATCTCTTTTTATTTTTATTTTTATATTTTTATATTTTATTTTCATTTAATTATGGAAAAAGTTAACGGATGATTCCCTAAGGACATTGGTTTAGAAAATATTTTTGGAAACTTTTTATCAAAAAAGATAAAAATGATTAATTTTTCTGACAATTTTTTATATTTCCTATAAAAGTTATATCAAAACATTCCTTAAGTAGTCCATTAACTTCTTAGGGCACCCAAACCCTTTAATTATTTAACTACCGACAGCTTTGTTCGAAATTATTTCTTGCAGTGTAGGCACAATCATCCTCTATTTATAGCAAACAACATTGAAATCAATTTTGAACCATTCTGTGTAAGCCAAAGAATTGCAAAAGAATGAAAAATTGAGCTTGACCGTATGATTCCAAATCCAAACAATAAAATGGAAAGATTGATAGATTATACAATCATCCTTTGATACGTGTTAGATTTCCAATGCTATTATTAAGTCAAATATTTTCATTTGCCAGTTCGGTTCCTCTAGACATTCAGTTTGTGCTTGAAGGCAATTTAATCATTAGTTGAATAAAAGTATTTGATCGGATTCTCTAGAAAAAGAAGAAGAAGAAAGATTATACATTATTTATTTCTTTTTGGATTAATTAATGTGAATGTGATTTGAAATTATCAAATTGTACTGCGAATATCTTTGACGGTGGTGGTTGAACTGGAATTCAACTTGGTCTGGTCCATATGGGACAAACCATATTTACTCATGAGCTTGGCCAAAGTTGGTGAAACATGCTAGTAGAAAAATATGTTGAATGTTGATCACTTCAGTTGTTTTTTTAATTTTTTTTTTTAAATTAAACACTTTATATATGCTTAATATTAATTATGAAGTTAAGAGATTGAATTAAATTTTAGAAAAATCAAAGTGCCGTAATTTGTAATTCAGCCTAAAATTTTTTTACGTTGATTCAACTCTCGAGTAAAATAAAAGTAAGCTCCCATTTGTCAACCAATCTCTTATTACGTGATTACTACGGCTTTGTATTCAACTTTGAGGCAATAGTAGTTAGTATCCCTTTCTAATAGGTGGTTTCTGGCTATCTATATGTATTAAGAGGATTTAGAAAATTAATTATTTTATTTTTACTTACAAAAATACCTCTAATTTAATTAACTTATCCTTATTCTCAAAAAATAAAAAATAGGGTTAAAACCATAAATTGACAAAAATTAATAACAAAAAAGTGAAAAATAAAAACTCTCCACAATCCCCACTTTTTCCTAAAAAAACCATCCCACCTTTTTTTTTTTTTAAAAAAAAACCACCCAAATTCTGTTAAAAAAAAAAAAAAAAAAACCTACCCCACCGTCTTAAAAAAAAACCCACCCACGGTTTCCTAAAAAAAAATAAAAATAAAAACTGTCCCATATCACATCCAAAAAAAAAAAAAAAAAAAAAACTAAACATATTTTAATGTTATTTTGTTGTTTATTTTTTAAAACTAGCCTTATCAAAACTTTTAGTCATAAGTGAAACTTTTGTGGAAAAATAAGTGCAAAACTCAAGTAATAAGTGAAAAGTTATAACACTAATCCAAAAAAAAAAAAAAAAAACCCTCATTGTACATGCGAAGATAGTTGTTCTGTCATTGCTCCATTGCAAATAGAACTTTTAGTTATAGAACTTTGGTAGTAGAGTTTTTGTGGAATATAACTTTAATTTAAAAGTACTTTAGTGTTTTGATTTTAGCGAATTAGAATGAATAATTTATTAAAATTTTGAATTTATAAAGTATGAAAGACCCTATAAGCCTAACTTCCGTTTGTCCATTACTTGAAAAAAGAAAAAAATGGTTTGCCCATTGCGGTTTTGAACTTTTAGTCATTATTTTCTTAGTCGACTGTATGTTGGCATGTCCTAATTATGTGGCCAAGGGTCAAGTTGCTTTCATGGGACTACTCTAATTATGTGGCCAGGGGTCAAGATGAATTTTCTAGGAATTTCTGGTACCGACTACCAAGCACCGGTTTTGGTTATATAAGATAGCAGTTTTGACCAAGTCCCAAACCAGCTGCTCTAGCTGAGCTTTGATGATTGTAAGCAAACCACTCGGTTAAATACTTCAAATACGTAGGAATCATTTGGAAAGGCATATAATCCATCCACCATGAAAAAATGAAAATATTGTTTATTCAAGGAGCCAACGGGTTGGAGGGAACTCTGTGTTCTCGATAGATTATACTAATTCTGCTATTATACATGGTATTAGATTAGTTTCCTACGAGGTAATTTACCGACAAAGTAGAGGATGGAAGATATCCTGTCCCGAAAGGGTTAGTCACATCTGAACCATATTTCAAAAGTATTAGTCAAGTTTGCTCATCACTATTATCTATATGGCCCAATTTCAACCTTAGTAACACTCAATGCAAGACTCTATATTACCCCTTATTGCATATTTATCCAATCCAATCCACATGATCCTGGTATCACAAAAATCCCATCCACATGATCCCGATATCACAAAAACTGTCAACCGCCCTTCGCTTTTAATGTTGATTCCACATATAGTGTGCTTATTTTATGTTTTTGGTGGTCATACAAAAATGAGCTTATGCCATTGTGATTAGTTTTCAATCATTCAATCAAGTGAATTTGTTTTCTTGATAGTTAGAACAAAGTTGGGAGCAGTGGCTAATGATTCCCTCTTATTATTAGTTGCATGTAGTTTATTCTCTTTTTTCTGTAAATGATACTCCATCCTGGTTATTCTTTTTCATAATCTGTGCAAACTAGTCAAATAAAAGTTTCAAACTAGTGAAGGTTAACAAAGGTTGTTTTTGGCCAGAGTAAGTCATTTAAGCATTCATTTATAACAAAGCACTGGTTTATCAAAGCGACTTCCTATAGTCTTATAAAGTAGTTGGCTCTTGAGTTTCAGCTTTAACATACAAGTTACTCCCTTATGAAGAGAGAAACACAAAGACCATCCATGACCATTATATCATACCTTTCAAGTAAGTACGCATACAAAAAAAAGAAAAAAAAAAAAAGGAAAATTGGAAATATAGATAATACACCCAAGATTGTGTTCCAGTACTTGCAGTCTTATATTTCTGTGTTCTTTGCTAGGGGCTCCCTTCTATTCCATTTCTCATCCATGATTGTTCTTATAGGCACTACCATGACCATATATAAACCTTGCTGTTCCCTCTGTGTACACATGAGTCTCGTTATCCAGCCTGCCAAATAAATATTCTCAAATTAGTTTCTGCTTAAATAATCAGAAAATGAAATTACATATAAGTGCATTCAAAGGTGAACACAATCAGGCTTACGAATTTCGAACTGCTTTGCTCAAGGTAGATGCCGATGAAAATGTTTTCCCATCAAGATATCTGTTCTCTCCCTTGATCTTGTGTTTCATCCTAAGGTCTAACTCATCAGCATTCAGCACAAAGGGAGAATCAGAAGCCTGCCAATTTCAACAACTCTTAGTCCACCAAATTAATTTCAATTTTAGCAATATATATTATGAGAATATGAGGCACCTAGTTGTATTATAATGTTGTATAATACAATATGTTATAAAGAATTTTATCTGCTGGCTTGTGTAAGATTCTGAAAATTTCTAAAAAGCAGACGAAAGAAGGCATTGGTTTGTCATACCATAACCCATCCCCAAGTATCAGCAAAAGAAGGAATATGAGCTGAGTACGGCACAACATCTGCACGCGAAAAGAAGTCAGTGAGCCATGTGATAATTTCTGTTCTTGTTTAAAGGGGATGGCTATTAGAAAGCTTGAAAAAGCAACATATCATTGTTTTTCCAGGTTACTTACATTTGAAAACCTGTCTTAAAGTGTTGTAAATGCAAGAGAATACTTCTGTATGGCTGAATATTCCAGCTGGTCCTGCCTACATAGATTACAATACATAAACTGGTTAATTTTTTCAACGATGCAACAGATATTCACAATTTATTGAGGTGTCAGACTATGATTAGTGCAACATCATTTTCGCGACCACCGTTGCCTCACTTTTATTATACATTAATCACAACATGCTACCTCAATGGTTATAAAAATGTGGTGTCATTAGACTTTTTGTAATTTTCTTTCCCTCCCTCCATACGCACTCACACATACACACCTGTGTGACAAATATGCCACCCTGATTCAGTCTAGGTTTGACAGTAAACTCATAGAAGGATTTGGTGTAGAGTTTATAACATGGGCCTCCCTCAATTGGGTCAGCCAGGTCGCCTATGATCACATCATAAGCCTCTTCTCTGCTTTCTAGCTCAGCCCTGTAGAAATCCATGACAATTTATACTGGTTGTAATAACAGTAATAATGGTAATAACGATAAGGACATCTATGTGTTGTAATTAAGTAGAGAATGGGGACCTTGCATCATTGATGATGAGATCAAGTCTTGGATCACAGAAAGCTTCCCTGTTTACAATTAAGTAAGACTTGCAAAAATCAACCACTTCCTGCACCAGGGAAGAAGTAATTGCTGAGCCACCATTCCTTGTTGGGTATAAATTGTAATAAGAAATTTCCATTCAATCATATATTTTGCGGCTCTAAAGTATTACTTTTGTCACATACATGTAATAGAAGGTCAGATAAATGTTAGACATTTCCCTTTAATTAGATATTTTGCGGCTCTAAAGTATTGCTTTTGTCACATACATATAATTAAAGGTCAGATATATGTTAGAAATTGGTAACCATTGCTGCTTTCACTAATCTTATTCTTGTCTTTTGTGTGAAGAGACAAGACAAAATAAAGGATCTTTTGCAAGTGCAGCACAAAGATGAAAAAAACCATTGCTTGTTCACATATCACAGTAAAAAGTGTAAAACAAATATGATGACAATAGTCATTTTCATTAGAAAGTACTTCAAGAAAAAGAAGAAAAAAAAATCCTAAAGAAAGAGAGAGAAGAAAAAACAAAAAGTACATACGACCTCGTGAAACCAAAAAGTCTTAGAAGGAAATATTGAGTTAAAACACATAATACACACACAAATATATAAATTAAAAACTTTGGAAGTTTTACCTCATCAATGTCACACATAATAACCTTCTCTACAGTCTTATGTCTAAGAATTTCTCTTGCTGTGGAACCTTCACCTCCTCCCATAATAAAAATGGTCCTTGGACTATACAATCAAAAATATAAGTCAGATTAAAATGTAGCCTCAACATACTATCCAATACTACATAAAACAAGAGGAATAAAAAGTAAAAACAAATAATAAGAGGAAAAGGTACTTTGAATGATGAAGAAGTGCTGGATGAACCAGAGATTCATGGTAGATGAATTCATCAGTCTCAGCACTTTGAAGCTTTCCATCAATTACTAGAGCCTATACATGTAAAAACAATGTTTAGCACAATAAAAAATTACACTAAGAATTGCTACAAATGAAATGTTTCATTGTCTTTTCAACTAAGAATTTTTTTTTTCGATATACCTTTCCAAAGGGCTTTGTGTCCAACAGCGCAATGTCCTGGTACTGAGTAGCTCCTGTATGCAATATACTACATAAAAGGAAAAAAAAATTATGAATTATAAACATAATTAACAAAAGCCATTACAAGACTATTTCTTTTTTTAATTAATGTTGTCTAGCTTTTTCATGACCATGGTGTTGAATTGAAAAACTTGTCGCCTTTTTAACAATTGTCTTTTTGAAAGGATTATTATAACAGTTCCCACTTCCTTGTGTCAAAGAAATAATAATTACTTCAAAATCTAGAATATAACCCTAGCAGACAACTTGGGCATTGTCGATCTTGTTGTCCCTTACCCACATGAAAGGTTAAAAAAGGGAAAGGAAATCAAACTTTGCCACAAAATCCGCCACCGAGTCCGATTTTTATTATCATTAAAATTCGGCGGCTTAGACCTTAAAGAAAATAAAAATAAAAATGAACTCTTTTGTTATTTTGGTAAGTAACAAAAAAAATAAGAACTCTTAAAAGTAGGAAATGTGACAGTTAATAACAGGAAAAATATGGAGTGTGGATTCTTAAATTTTTGGAAGAAAATTCTCTATCTGACTCAATTTTCCAACTTTAGTTTTTAGTTTTTTTTTTTTCTTTAAAGAAAAAAAGAAAAAGAAAGAATGTGTGATATCTTACTATTTGATGGAGTATGAAGTGAAATAGTTAGAGTGGAACAGCTAGAAGATTTTTATTCAGTAACTCTGTTTAGTCTTAAGATAAATAAATTGACCAGAATAAATTACACCACTGTGACTAGATAATAAAATAAGCTTTTATGGGATATATATATACCTATTGAGAGCAAAGGACCATCTCAAATTCTCTTCAATCTCTTCCTCATACCAACAGCTCTTCCTATAACCATTTAATGGAAGTTCTTTTCCATGAACTCCATTCCCATTTGAAATACCATTGGAGCAAGAAATATCACCCATTTTCCTATATGGCTCAAAGAACCTTGACACAAAGTGAGAGAGAGGGAGAGAGAAAGAGAGAGAGAGAGGGAGAGAGAGGGAGAGCTAAGTGATGAGGAGAATAGAGGGCTTGGTACAGAATATAAATGGGAGGGCAGTAGGGAAAGAAATGAAAAGGACTATGATTTGTGCTATGGATGAGTAGAGATATTTATCGAAGTGGGTGTGCTCGAGAGTGTAAAAGAAACACAATATCCTCATGGATTTTCGGGACAGAGTGCGTGGTTTCTAAGGTTGATTTCTTCGCGTGGTTGTATCCATATTGTCTTCAATCTCTTTTATCCAAAATATTCATTATATTGGACATACGTGATGATCTTTGCCATGTGCATGCGCAGCCATGAGTATGATAAAACGAACGAAGTGATTTTTACGTGTATGATGTGGCAAGGGCTAAAGATTGTGTAAAAAGTAAAAACTTAGCTAAAAGAAAAATAATTTGTAGCTAGGGACCAATGTACTATTGAATTAATTGAACCTTTGTGAATATTACAATGGGAGCATTTGACACGTGGCATGTTAATTTGATGGCATACATAGATAAAGCTAGCGTGGATGATGATGACCATTGTAGGTAAAAAAGAAGAAGAAGTAATGTTAGGGATATTACAAATTTTATTATTTATAATTGATGTTTTGGCTTAATGATAAAGAATAATTATTATGGAGCAAATATCATAAATTAAAATTTTATCTTATCTATATATATAAAAAAAATCTAACTAAAAAATTTATTTATTATATGTTATTGATGTGGTACCGATCATATTTATTGTCATGTCGGTTTGCAAATTTTTTAGATTAAAATTAATAGTACCTTTAAGTGGTTTGCAAATTTTATATACTAAATTTACCATACCTTTAAGAATAGTGAAATCTTCTATCTCACTTTTATTGTTCTAATTTATGTTCAACCTATTGTAGTATATCATATGTTTGATATATATATATATATATATATATATTTTTTTTTTTTTACTTTGAATATTTTGTAAGGAAAGAATAAGAAAGATATATGCAAAGTTGTTATTGGGGGAATATAAAGTGAAACACTCAAAATGGGACAAATGATATTTATTCATACCTTTAACATTTTTTATAATTGGATTCTAGTTAGCTTAACTAGTAAAATCTATAATGGTTGAATAAGAGATCTGGAGTTCAGTTTCTGCCTACACCAAAAATCGACTGATATCTTAGTTTGATGATAAAGAGCTATTAGTAAAAACAGACGTTATATATTGAAATTCTCTATAAAAAAAAAAAATCATAATAATTAAAAAAAAAAAAAAAGAATTCCTTATACCACTCTCATTGTTTTATTTTATATTCTATCAATTGCAATTCGTATCTTATAAAGTTCTAAAGTATCAAAAGTTTAAAATAGAAAAAAATTTAGATACACCACATCATCCGGTAGTTGTAGAGCGCATAAAGCAGAGCATGGGATATGAATTTTTATTTAGTTAATTAGAGTGGTAGAAAAGGTTAAAGGATGATGATTGATAGGCTGACAATTACCGAAAATTTTGGTTATTATTCTTTTCTTCAGGAATGTGTGCAAATCTTGGTTGGAGAGAGAGAAGACGAAGAAGTGAAGAGCGTGCAGTGGAAATCATCATCATATTCTCTTTGTTGCCTCAAAAGATTGAGGAAGAGCGTGCTATGCCAGGCGCACTCATAATCACCATCACAAACCAAAGGCATCAATATCCTCTCTAAGTCTCTATCCCCACCATGCCCTGAAAAAAAATCCAGGAGAAAAAAAAACACCACTAAGACTGTAGAGTTCACCATTTTGATCATGCTTATTCCACGTGTCACGACATGTTCACATCTTGTAAATCCACTTTGTGGGTCTAGTGGGACCCCAAATGTCACGTTTCAAACAATATGATGTAATTTTGGCATCAGCATGATGTGCATATTTTGGACCATTGGTAGACAAGGAGGGTTCATTAGAGAATTCGAGTGGGTGTGTTTGTTCTTGAATCTTTTTCTTCATGCACGCCAACTATGAATACAAAGAAAAAAAAATCAATCCTTTGTAGGGTTTCAGGGGTTATCATGAATTGGAAAGTTATCATGTTACCGAAGGGTCTTAAAGCCAATCCTCTTTCATTTGCTTCACTGTTCTGTTCCCCCTTCTTCTTTTACTTCCCTCTGTTCCCCTCTTCATGACCTGTAGAAATCATTACAAATGGCAATGTTTTAGCCACCATCTGATATAACATAACATAAAATATGATTGGTATGTTCCACTACTTGATGCTTTTTTAAAGCTATTTGTATCTGTCTGTTTGGATTAACCTTCTTTTTTTTTTTTTTTTTCTTTTTTTTCTTTTTCCTTTCTCCTAGTTTATTTGTTTATGTATAATTTTTAATATATATATATATATATATATTTGAAGTACATTGATAATTTTTTACCTTTTAGCAAATAAATAATTAAACTTTTGAGTTTTGAATAAAAAGCTAATGCAAATCCAGGCTTAGATTTTGTAGATGTATACTGACACATATTAATTTTCTCTTGTCCTCCTTTATTTTGTTACAACCTTCATAGTTTCTCATTTTATTTGAAACAAATTAATCCAACTGATAGTTCCTTTTGCATTCTATGCACAAAATAAACCTGTTTGCTCGCACTAATAAACACCATGTTTTCAATTTTATCTTGGGGAAGTTTCACAAACTTTGTTCAGTTTGTGAACATAAAGCCAGACTTGAAAGAAGTTTGAGGCTTTTCTTCAAATACGAATGTATAAGTTAACTTGGGAAATTTTGCAACCTATACCTAAGATTATTAATTTGTTATTGTTATTATTATTTTAAAATTTAAGAGTATATACCTAAGATTCATTACAAAATCAAACTTACACCGGCTGTATACCTAACTTCACATGCAACTACACATCTTTAACTTTAAGAATATTTAGACCTAACTTTCCTTTCTGATAAATCCGAATTTATTCAACCTAAAAAGGTATAAGCATAAAGAAAGTGCATAGCCACTGTCAGCCAATGAGACTATTAGTCAATGGTAGGGTGAGTAAAAATCCTTTTCCTCAATGTGGGTACCCCACTCCATGCTTCACTGACCGCAATCTCTTACATATTTATGTTTATTCTTATAAAGCATAAATAAATAGAATATACGATAATATTGTAATGGATAGAGTATAAAGTGAAACTGTTTCACCAATTACAATCTCTTACATATTTATGTTTATTCTTATAAAGCATAAATAAATAGAATATATTGCAATATTGTTTTTTTTTTTTTATTTTATACAAGATAGAATTTTTACTCTCATCTAATCTAAGTGTATATGTGTGTAAAACTTCCTCTTGGAGACTTAAACCCTGACCCTTGCCCCTCACATCTCACAAACACTTATACTTGTAGAATGACCATCGCATCAAGGGTATAAAGTGAAACTCTCTCTCTCTCACGCATATGTGGTGAATCCCTTATAGAAATTTGGAAAAAAATAAATGGAATACATGCGGTAGAAAATGGTTTGTGGAGCATGAAATTCAGTATTTAGAGAGAGAGTCAGAAGATTTGGAATCCTAGTTTTAATTATACACACCTAACTAATTCACACTTTCTTAGCCAAAAAAAAAAAAAAAAAGCGATCATGACAGACAAACTATCTATCCTAATAGTTTTTAAAATGACAGATTTAAATTGATGGGGGTTCCAATCTTGCTAATTTAAAATGATGATAGTAAATTACTAAATTGTAATGGTAGAAATAATGATTTGTTAATGGTGGTGGTATGGAGTTTTGATGTTTAAATTTTAATAGTAGTGGTGGAGGCAACACTGGGTTATTGGGAGCAGAAGTGACAGTAGTGACGGTGGTAACACCACCAGCAACGAGTCAGGTTGATATGGCTTCAGCTATTATGGTGACAACAATGGTGGTGACATGATGAAGGGTAAGGCTGATGAATGTATATATGAAAATGATAATGTTTGTACAATTTGTCAAATGCCAAATTAATTATCATCAATGGGATTTAATTCATCAGGAAGTTTGAAATTTCACAGGAAATTTTGAGATATCTCTTTTGTTTACCCAAATGAAACTAGTATTGACAATCCTCAAATTACAACTTTTAAGTAAGATCTCGTGTCAAAACTTCTCATCTAAAACATACCTTTGTTATCATACCTAAATACCTAATGTCTATAGCTAGTTGCATAATTTATAATCCAAACGCATCAAATTCATTCTCAAAACTAATATTTGTTGATAGTATAACAGTTGCAGCCAAATTTACACCTAACTTAGACTACCTTATATGGTACACGTCAAAGCTTCATCTAACTGATAGACTCACAATCCAAAACACTGAATAATGCAAGATATGCTTATAAATGCATTTATCAAAAAAAATTGACGAATCAAAAGTTATGTAAAAAGAATAAACTAATATTTATAGTAGTTTTCAAGGTCGTGGCCCCTTTTATTGCACATACATTTGATGAATATGAGGAAAAGGTATTTGGTATCATTGGGATATATTAAACCACCTATTACACAAGAATGGATAGTGTGAGCTAGACTTTCTCTTATGTGGGAGGAGTGTGATATTGGCATTAGATTGGTAAAGGCAAAATATGCATTGTGGAACCTCAAGGGTTTTCTTATTAGGGAGTTAGGGACATTAAAAACAAATCCCATGTATAAGGTTTAGGTCCAGTGCCTAACCCTAGCTATTGTGTTATCATATAATACTCAAATCCACTGTCATAATACTAGGTCTTGTCTTGTCATCCCCTTGGCTTGCAATTCAAGGTGGTATTCTGTGTTTCGGTTGCATGTAGGTAAACTCACAAAATATGGGAAACTTTTTCTAGCAACTCTTACCCATGAACTTTGCATCATCACATGACATTGTTTCTTCTAAATTTATCAATGCCAAATTTCAATTTATTCAACATGTGCTAATTTATTAGAAGTCGATCTTATAGTTTTTTGGTATTGTTTGCTCTTCTTCTATATAAAGAGAATCACGGTACGAATTTCTTTCCCTACTTAAAATATTAATTGAACTATAAAAAAATTACATGTACGCTAATTGAAACGAATTATACATTCAAGCATTATTTATCCATAAAATTTTAATATGTTTACTAGAAAAAGAGAAGTGGGCTAAGCACAAAATTCTTTTAGAAGGATCCCCCTACAAAATATAAGGCCCAGTATGTGGGGTCCAAGTTCTTTGTACTCTTTTTAGGGGTGTCCAACTACCACCCAACAAAACCGATCCGACCTAATCTAATCCGAGACACCTTAGGTTAGTAGATTGGAATTTTATTACGAGTCTCGAGATTTGATAGTTTTTCAATCCTATCTAATCAATTTTGACTCAATATCTATATAAATATATTTTATTAGCCTTATTTAATTTTGTTAGTTTAATTTATTTTGTTGTTTTGGGAATTATTTTTATTGAGTTCAAAACTTTGGAATATAATTGAAACATTTTCTGTGAATTGTAATCATTTATTAAAAAAAGTGTTGAAATTAAGAATTGATGAAAGTCCAAGTTTTTATAAGGGATGAAACATAAACCCAATCTACACATATGATGGGTTGACAATTTTTCAATCCAACAAGGTTAGGTTGGTTTGAAAAAACCCAATCTCTTGCACATTTCTTACTCTTTTTGTTTAACAATCTAGACTAGGCTTTGATTGGACTTTGGGCCATGCACTTTTCTCTTACTACAGTGGCAAGTTTATTCTTTTCCTTTTCTTTTGTGTTTAATTACTTGTGATCAGATCATGCATAATAGCAATGCAATCGGCATACTTCTTCGGGACGCAATCTTATATACGTTTTTGGTATTGCTTCATCGACAATTCAAAGCACTGTGAATAATGCATTAAGCTAAGACAAAGCAACACTAAAATTCACATTGGATAAGTGCGAATTACATAGACGGAGTCAGTGTGTCATATTAACAGGCAAAGGAATACACATAACCAGTAGAAGACTTTAGGAAGCTATTGAAAGAGTGAGAAAAAAGGACTATGAAAGCAAGAGACTATATCAGTGTTTTCATCGGTGACGGGTGCTGAAGACATTTCATCAAAATTGGCTTTAAGTTTTCCCCATGCATGCATGTATTTCGTGACTCAATGTAGAATGCCATTTGGAGAAGAGTATTACTAGTGGTATAGTATATGAGATTTGTCTCTTCATCTAAAAAAAACCACATAAAACACCATAACTTTCACCACAATTGTTAACAAATGCTCCATTTGTTTCAATTTTCAACTAGAAAAGAAAATCTGGTAAATATGTTTTTTGCATTTTTTGTAGTACATAACTATATATGACGTGGCAGAGCTAGAACACAGGTTATAGTATACAATCCCAATAGTGTGGGAACTATCTTCCACCCACTATAATGAAAAATGTGTTTTAAAGAGCAAAGAGCATTTTCTAAAAGCTTAGGAACTAAATAGATCACTAGAAATTAATTTGGCACCACAAAAAATTTCCCAATTGTAACTTCTTTCTTTTCCCATCCGTTCTCTTTCTCCATAAACTGATAATTGATAGGCTTTAACCAAATTGTCTGTGACCAATATTGACTAATTGTTGTGGTTTTTTCAAATGACTTTTTTTCCCCCTTAAACCAATTGCTTTCCTATTAATTTTTTAGTACTATTTATTTCACATATACTACCACAATCACAGTTACACACTCACAAAAAACAAGGAAAAACGTGATTTTAAGTCACTATTTTGAAGTAAAAGGAAGTAAGTTTGTGTTTTAAAAAGGCTTGCCCTATGTAGACAGTTTACAAAAATTTTGGGGTATAGAAAGTAACACAAACGCTATCAAATAAAATAACTAAGAGACTCTATGGACTTTTTCTCTAAAAAAAAAAAAAAGAGACTCTATGGACATGTACACTCACACTCTAGAACATGCACACCTGTGCCTGTAGTGCGCAATGTTGTGACATGCACATGTGGTAGTTGGACACGTGGTATTTGTGCGTGTGATCAAAATCTGAATGTGAGATATATTTTTTAAATGAAAATAAAATAAAATTTACAGAATGATAACTTGCAGAAATTATTTTCTAATAAAAAATAATTAACGTTTAAAAGATAACTATTTTTTGAAGGATTATGAATCAATCTAAAGAGTCATGATCTTCTGAGTGGTGCAAATTCAAATGAAGAGTCTAGATATTTCAATTGAAACTCTTCATTTTATATATAAATAAAGGGCCTAGAGCAGATTCAAATAATTTTTGTTCTCATTACTATGGTCAAATACACAATTTTGCAGGAAATTCTTTGCGAAGAAAACTTTAAAATTGCTATCTAGAGTTGGCGACTTTTTTGTAGCCTAAAGATGAATTACCAATAACCTGGCAACAAATTCTTTTGAGTTGGAGACAATTATCACCTTAAAAATTTTGTTCTAGACACACCTCAAAGTCGTATTGGTTTTGTCTTTTTATATCATTGGTTTTTACTCATTTTCCTCAATATTGGGGTTGGACCCACTCACTTTTTCATTAAAATAAATAAATAAATAAAAGAGACAGAGAGGAGAGGGTAGAAAGTCATCACTGATACGCTGCAAAATTTTCTCTACAGCCATAGCTGTCGGCATGCCATATTATTTTATACGTGCTTACAATCATGAGCAAAACAACATGATTTGTGCAGTTATTGTAGTATTAAATTTTACACAATTAATGTATTAAGTCAGACCAAGCGGTGGCTAAATTTTACATTGGAAAAGTGCGAATTAGATAAACTAGGGCAGTTTCAAGCGCATGATTAAGTTAACAGGCAATATTGTAGTCACGGAGTCAATGTGCCTTATTAACAGGCAAAGGAAGATGCATAACTCAGTAAAGGACTTTGGGAAGTTATTCACGAATGAGAGAAAAAAAAAAAAATGGCTTCAAGTTTGTCCCCATGTACTTACAGGTTGCACTAAGTGGTATAGTTATTAGTTACAGTTAAGGGAGTTCTTACCTCGACCTTGACGTGGATAATGAAGACAACTCCTTTGTCAAGGCCAATTTTGAAACAAAGCGACTGAAGAACAATAACTCACTCACCAGGGAAGAGGTTATTGGATGGTTGTGATAAGAGACTTTACCAATTATGTTAATTAGAACAATTTAACTATTTGTAGCCCAAGATGCAATTTAATAATTTTAATTCCATTCTATTAAATCTAATTTTGAGTACAAATTAGTTATTGATTATAATGGATAGTATCATAATTCTTTTTTTTGGATGCAGGAATAGGAAGATTGAAAACAAGGACATTGAATTATGGCACACCATTGGATATCATCATATCCCATGGCAAGTAGATTTTCCGGTGATGCCAATGCTTAACCTCGGATTTGAGCTTCGACCAATCAATTTCTTTGAGAGCAATCCGGTGCTTTAAGCCCCCTATTGTGCAGGATTGCATGCATTGGCATATTATTATTAGATTCCTGTTGAATTAATTTATTACCATATTATTATTATTATTATTATTATTATTATTATGCTCATCCCTAACCAATGTAAGAACTAAGAAGGTCATGTGGCCATTATATCTCCATCGAAGACACAAGGATATGAATAATAGGTCTAACAAGGGTAAAACATAGAGTGGTTTAGCAAAAAAAAAGGGTAAAACATAGAGTGAGGCCACTAAGTGCAGTAGTCCTTGAATTCTCTTGTAACTTTATTTTACAAATAGTACATTTTTATATATACTGATTGGAGGAGCAATAATATGGTTTTTTTTTTCCCCTTTTTACTTAAAAGGTTTTCTACCTAAAAAATCTTAGTGTTCTCTATTAATATTTTCTACTCTATGCTTTGTCACCGGTTGACATTTTTATCACTCAAATATTGTGATAAATGCCAAAAGTCTTATAACTGAATTGTTATCTCTCTATATACAAAATGTTGAGGGATTTAATTAGGAGAAAAAGAATTTGAGCTGCAAACTTAGTAGTATATTGTAATTATCTCTAAAAAAAAATATTGTGACAAATCAATGAATCATTTAGTTTTCCCTTATCCATCAAGTCAAATACACACCATGGGATATCATCATCGTGTCCCCAGACTCAGTGCCCTCACAAGATTTTCAGGTGATGATGCCAATGCCAACACTGAATTTGAACTTCGAGACTGACCACTTAATATATTTCTTTGAGGGGTAGAGGACAGAAGCACGGGGTGCTACAACAATATCTGGCCACACTACCTCTTAGCTTTTGTAGTCAAACTCATCTTATGAAAGCAAATGCTGGACCACTGGATTCTTGGGAGATCCTTTTTTTTTTTTTTTTTTTTTGAGAAAGGGGAGATCCTTTCTATAGCCTGGTTAATTTGAAGTCCATATGAAGAGTAAGAAAAGTAGACACATCCGTTTTTAAAGCTTATAAAATTTGTAATATCTTTAATTCTTTATTACGTATCATCCTAAAAATTAAGTAAAATTTAGAATTTTTATCTTCAATTTTTAGGTTATAGTAAAATTTTTATTATGTATTAAAAAAAAAAAAATTTATTCTTTCACCATTCTTTTAAGTATATACATCCTAAAGGCGAGGACATCATATATATGTCCAATAAGGAAAAAAAAATAATTTAGAGAAATTTTACAGTATCATTTGGGCCCACTATTGAGCATTGACATAATGTTTTTACACAATAACTTATCGTTTAATTTTTTTTTTTGAAAAATTTAAAAGATCGTAGATGTAGCATTTGTTTTTATTTATTTATGTTTCTAATCTATTAACAAGTTCTAGGTTTGAATGGCTAGTTAGAAGGAACCGGTAGGAAACCAAAAGCAATGTTTTCAAATATAGCTAGGGCATTCACATTAACGTATTAAAATTTTTAGCATTTAACGATTCAAAAATCACTTTATTTATTTTGACAAATCATTTTGCAATTCACTCATTATCAATAATGATCCTATTTTAACCTACAATACAATAAAATAATATAAATATCGTAATAATCCACATTCACAACCATCACAGCAACAGCCACGACAACCATTGCCACAGCCATAGCCACTAACCCCACCACCTACAACCACAACCCCTAACCACCATAATCCTTACAAATTGCAACCCACCACACCCAAAACAAAATAACCACCCCCAAAACCTCCATCACCACCACCCATTGAGACTACAACCTGCAAAAGCCCCACCTTCAACCGAAAACCCACCTTCAAACGAAAACCCATTCAACCAAAAACTCACCTTCAGTCAAAAACCCCTTCTACCGAAGACCCACCTTCAACTGCCCCACCTTCAATTGAAAACCCACTAAAAAAAACCCACCTTCAACAGAAAACCCTTCCACCAAAAACCCACCTTCAACCAAAAACCCACCTTCGACCGAAAACTTTTCTTCGCCGACACCCAGTTACAGCTCAACCGAAACCCACCTCCGCACACCCAGCCCAGCTGTTGAAACCCAACCATAACCCTCCAAAACCTCTCTCACAAATCCATACTGGCGACGAAAGGAGAGATTGAGACGACGAGAAACCCGAGCCATGTGAGAGGGGAGAGATGACCGAGGAGTAGGCTGTGGCTTGTGGATGTGAAGGAGAGTGGAGAGAGAGGAGAGAGAGGGAAATGAAAAAAAATAGAAGTGAATAAAAAATTTATAGGAACTAGCTACAGTGATTTGCTATAATAACAAATCACTGCAAAGAGCCGCTCTAAAAATTTCTTTTAAGGTGGTTATTAAAAAAATTTAATAAGAAGATAACTTGAATATTTGATACAATTATGAGTCAAGTTGTTAAGGAGAGTAAAATTGTTGCAATTATAAAGTCAAAAATAAAGAATATAACAATCGTCACCATCACTTACCATCAAGAAGAACTCACAACCATAGTATTTTTTTTGGTATTATTTTTTAAAGAAAAATGAAATTAGAGATTATTTTTATTGAATAGGTTAAATGAGCCATAAATTTGAATAATTAGAGATTTTTATCTTTTTGTTTTATAATAAGCTTTTTGTTGAATAATTTGTTTACTTGTTGTTGTTTGGTTTATTTTTGTTATTATTTGGGCTAATATTTATTGTTGTTATTTAAGTTTATTTATTTATTTATTTTTTATAAAAGTGATTAAGGATTATGTTTTAGGGGTCATTCTACGGTACCAACCTATTTTTTTAGTGGGTACTGTACACACCTAAATCTTAGCCATGTATTTTTATTGTTTTAATCCTAACCATTTATTTAAGTTAAGCAATAAACCTATTACCAGCCGAATGGGTAGTGTATAAATACAAAACCAAAAAGAAAAGAAAGAAACAGAGAACGAACAATTGGTTTTTAAAAATAATAATAAAAAGAAAAGAAAAGAAAAAAAGAATGAAAGAGGGTCAAGAAGATGAACGAGAGACCAGGCAAGCAATTTTCCATTGCACCATCCACCACCTTCAGATCATCTGCCACTATCATTGTTGATCATTTTTTTAGTATTTGAAAAGATGTTTATTTATTTATTTGCTGTGGTTTTTCGAATTGATTTCTTAGCTTCTTTGTGCTGATTTAAATTGATTTTAATTCTGATTCAGATTTCGCTTTTTTGTTTGGTTTTGATAATTTTTTTTTTTTTTTTCGATTTGAGTTCTAGGGTTCCGGAAAAAAATTACTATGAGAGACCACGCCCTCGGCCTGTTTTTATAGGATGTTAGGCCAAACCCACGTGAATGGGTGGAGTCGTGTTATTGCCTCTCAAAATAGAGGTTCGACTAGTTATATTTTTCTCTTTAAATTAAGGGTTTTACAATAGAGTCACCACTTATTTAATTATTGGAATAAATAAGAAAACCAAAAATTGAAAAATTTCTCATTTTATTAATCTGTAATTAAAATTACATTGATCATAGGAAAATTACATGGCTTTGGTCCTAGATACAATTTAAGATAAAGTATATGGCTTTGGTCCTAAGGTTGCAAGCGTTACTGTTTCTTCTCCGTGGAAGTACTTAATGCAAAATACATCCACCATGTCATCCCAAGTTGGGATCGATCTTAGTTTTAGGCTGATGTACCATGTGTATGCCTGGTCACATAGCAACTTGGAAAATTCTCGAAGACATAAGTCTTCGTCTGCGGTGTAAGGGCCAAGGATATCAATAAACTTGCTCACGTGTTTGACTGCACTTCCCTTCTTGCCATCGTATTATGCAAAGGCCCTCAGCTTATACCTCTCGGGGTATGGTTTGCTGAGTACTCTTAGTGGGTAAGGAGGCCTTCATGCGTAGAAACTCTCCTTAGGTGCTCTGGCTCTCTCTTGTTCTAGGAGAGTCGCTACTTCGGCCATAGTAATGAAACGTTGTTTTGCATTCTGTGGGACACCTTTTGTTGGTGTCTCTTCTTTGTCTGCCGCATGTTCTAGGTCATGCTGGCTTCCTTTCTCCTTTGTTTTGTCTGTTTTTAGCTGACAGATTTCTTCCATCATTTGTTGCTGTGAGTGTTGCAGGGACTGCAAAACTTTGATGAAGATGTTGGCATTGTCAGTAGGGATTCTTGGCTGTGACTGAGGTCCAGCCCTTACTCCATTGTCACCTTCTGCTTGGTTAGGCTGCTGTTGGTGAGACGTCGTTGGCCTGGACTCTGCTTGTGAGGGCATGACACTCATATTTCGTGTTGTTCTGGACTTTGGAGGCATTTGTTTGCGAGGGCTTCTGTCCCTATCTGCTTCTCAACTCCCCAATGTAGTTGCTAATTTAATGTAGTGGGCCTTTTTGATTAAGGTGGGTTGGGCTGCCTCTTGTGGTATGGGGCCCGAGTGTTCTGAGTGTGGGAGTTGAGACCGGTCCAATTGGAACTTAACTTGGTCCGACTTGTGCACAAACTATACCTCGTTTGCCAAGAACACGCTTACGGCGGGCAGAACTATTTCAAGTGAGTTGCGACAGGCAAATATGATAATAGTAATAAAAACAAATTCTTTGAGATCTTTATTAAGGTGAACAGATAAACCTCATTTTTAAGAAAAAGATAACTATAGTTTTAACAACAATAGTTTTATAAGAAAAGTGAAAGGGAATTAGTGGAAGGTATGTGAACTTGCTGAGAGAGTAAATAAATTAGATTGAGTCTGATCCGTAGGACCGAAACCAGAAAGGAAGAACACCTCTTCTCAAAGTGAATAATCTTAGGGAGATCCTATCGTAGAAATTAATCACTTTGAGGGAAGTGGACCTGAGTAGTTGGCACCTAAGAACACCTTTCGTTTTTGGCAGGAGACAGGATTTTGAGAGGGAGAGAGGGAAATGAACCTATTGGTGCATGCCTGTCGTTCTCACTCTCTATCTTTTTCTCTCCTTCCTTTCTAATATTCCTTTTTTTTCTTAATCCTTGTTTTCTATTTCCTAGTTTTTAAGTTTTCAAAATACTGTAGTACTTACTATTGTTGTTGTGTTGTTTTCCTCCCTCTTACTATACACGGCGAGGGCCCCTTTATAGTGCCTGCCTTAACTAGATTTTACTATTTTAGTCCTTAACCACCTTTGTCTGGTCTAGGTGTACCTGCCGTGGCACCTTTTCTTGCTAAGATATGGGTACCTTCTCTCTCCCTATCCCTCATGGCATACACCTAGTGGTTCCAGCTCAGCCTTGCCTATTTGGGTGGTGTGTCATCCCAACAGGACACTTCTCCCAAAAGAGCCCTAGCAGAAACCCCAAAATAGGTTTTCCCCTCTCCCTACCACCAAAACATACCCTCTTACCTCTGACCCATGACTTCACCGTGTCCTGTATTGGCTAGGTACAGGTTGGTGAGGTCTAGGCCTTGCGCGTGCCTCTCTTCCATATATGTCCAAAATCTGCCTGCTACTCATGCGTCTGCCGTGGTTGGTCTGCACAGTTTGCCTTTTGTTCTTGACCATTTTTTAGCTTTCCTTTCCTTTATGGCTTGCCTTATTTGGGGTTGGTCCTTGCTTGATAGTGGGCTTTTCTTTTTTCCTTAGCCCACCCTTCTTCCTGCTACTGTCTCCTATCATATCACTTTATCATTCCTACTGCGGAGCTTGTTTTGTTTTAATCTGGCTGGACCCTTTCGGGCCTATCATTTATTCTTCCCCTAATGGCCCAGCAAGACCATTGGTTCTTTGTTTTACATTACTAGTGGGCTCCTGTGTCCCATCCGTTCTCCCTTGGGCGTCCTGGGCCCGTTTGCTTTCCTTGGGGTTCCTCGGCCCTTTTCTTAATTTCGCATCACCATGGGTTTTTACTTAATTTTTTGGGCTTCTCCAGCCCAATTACGTTATTCCTCATCCTTGGGGTTCATGGGCTTGCCATCAACCCCCTACTTTCTTTATTTTCATTACTTTGGTTCTACCGCAGCCCATTCTCACTTTTCCACATCATATACTGCCCATGGTTTGCTTTTTCTCTCTTTCCGGGCTCCTTTAAGCCCATTTTCCTCTTTAAGACTCATTTCTTTGTCTCTTGGGCCTGTGATCCATTATTCCTGCCGCTTGGGCTTAATGGGTTTTCCATCCGTTTTTCCAACTCCTTTCTGTCCGTGTTGCTGGGCTTCTCCCTTCTACTTGGGCTTCCGAAATAGCCATCAACAAAACTGTAGCAACCTGAGGTTAGTTCTTTTTCTTCTTCCTTTATTTGGTGGATATATGATGGCTTGTGGGAGATTTGCTTTTGGTTGTTGCATTTGGGAGTTTTGAATAACATTTGATGATTTGTTCTAAAAATGCACACCATGTGTTTGATGTTTTGTTCTATAAGCTTTGTAGTAGCTTAGTGGAGCTAGTGTGCCTATCCTATGCAATTTTAACTAACTAATTTACCTAATCATGGAGTAAAAGATTGAAAAATTTTCAATCAAATTTTGATGCAAATAATAGATAGGAGATTGATAATGTTATTTGGATAGTATCTTGTTGAAGTGGCATAGCATCTTTTTCTTTCCATTTTTCTCTCCTACTCAAAACTTACATTTAATATGAAGTTAAATCATTTTGTAGGGGTAGGATGAAGAATTGGCTCATACAATTGAAGTCCATGTAACAAGACCAAGCTCTAAAACAGAGTTGAAACATTGATATGCACTCACAATCATTTACATTATTACTCAACTTTCAGATAATAAGAAACCTCTCAAAGTTTCATTATATGATTATATCCTTTTTTTTAGCATGTTGTTGTTTACTAGATTTTTTTTTGTTTATTTAATAAACTTATTATATATGATTTTGAATTTGCTGATATTGTCAGGTTGAGCTAGATGAGCCAAAGTTCTTGAATAATAATAGTTATATAAATAGATATCTAAGACTCTATGCAAAGAGATTTTCCCTTATGAACACCCCCTTTGTTTTTCAAGCTCTAATAGTTATATCATGTAAATGCAGATATTTTTTTTGCCAGTGGAGTTGCATAAGGGATAATAAGAAATTCCTACAAGTTAGAAGTTGCCCTATTAAGAACCTAAGAATGAATGATCCAGAAATGCATATGCTTTTGATTGTCTCTTTTTCAAGTGTTGCCATGATGGTATTCAAATATAGATGTGAATAAGATACATTGTAGTGGATTTCTTTTTAAATGAATTTTTTCCTTTAAAAATGGATTTTTTTTTTGTAGTTTGTCTGATTCTTTTAGATACTTTGCAACAAGAGACCAGCTTGTAGTTCATGAAAGTGAGCTATATATCAATTCAAGTTATAAATATTATGAGATGAAAATTACCATATTTAGATCCAAGTGCAAGTAGGTGGTCTGATTTCTTTGGATCACCTGTGACATATACAAATAGAATTAGTGAATTTTGTTATTTCATATATGAATTTATGGAAAAGTGATTTCTTACTAAACAAATTGTGGCATATACATATGGAATATTTCCCTTGTCAATATATTAGTGGTATACTTCTTGATTTTAACTAACCTAGTAATTATAATAGATTTAATATATTTAGAAACCCCCACCTCATTGTGTTTAATACGTGTAAGTACTCTATTAACTTGTTGGAACAACTCATAAAGCCTAGTTTGCCTATCCAAAAATCTATTCAAGAAGGCATTCATAGCTTCACAATGTTGTGTAGTCTTGTTCCTAGAAAAAAAATGACTTCTCATGTAAGATAATCTTTTGCATGAATGTGCATGATTGTCCATAATATCTAGATTGATTATGATCGTCCTCTCCATTGATAATGATTAGAACGGAACAATAAAAATTATTTTTAGTAATATAATAAATTCATATTTTGCAAGTCCAAGTTGTTACTAATAACAAATTATTAGTTGGCTATGATGACAGATTTTTACTCATTATCTTGTCAATTAGGTTATCAATGGCTTTTTCACTACCTCGTGTATTTATTAAAAATGTTACTAAAAATGTAGAAGGTTTAAGAAAAATAATAATTGGAAAAATATTTTATGATCTTAAATACAAATTCAAATTTAGGTATCCAAACAATGGAATTTCAAATCCTTCATTGTATAAGAAGACCCAAACAAGGAATTTTAAAATCAATAGATTTCAAATTAAGGCATTTTAAATTCATTGGTTCAAAATAATCCAAATCCAAATGTTGCCATCCAAATGAATTTCAAATATATCGGTCATTTTTTAGGTTCAAAAGGTAATCTAGTCAGTTTTTTAGGTTTTAGGGGGGTTTTGGAAATTTTTTAGGTTTCAAGAGCATTACGGTCATTTTTTAGATTTTAAGGGGTTTTTTTTTTTGTGGTCATTTTTAGGTTTTAGGGTCATTCAATCATTTTTTAGATCCTAAGGGTATTTTGATCATCTTTTAGGTTCTAAGAGAATTCCCGTAATTTTAGAGGGTTTCGGGGGTATTTGGGCCATTTTATAAGTTTCGAGGGTATTTCAGTCATTTTTAAGGTTTCTAGTCATTTCGGTCATTTGTGGCAAAAATACTATCATATGTGATGTTGGTACTACTTAATGTGATCATGGAACCATCAAATGTGAGAAAAAAAAAGGGAATTATTGAATGTGACAAAAGTATGGTCACATGTGATATTGGTATTGCCCAAAGTGACGATGAAATTATTAAATGTGAGTAAAATTTAAAGTACCACCAAATATGAGAAAAGTACGGTCAAATAAGATGCTAGTATTGCTTAATGTGATAATGGAACCATTAAATGTGAGGAAAAAAATAAAATAAAAGAACCACCAAATGTGACAAAAGCACAATCACATGACATGTTGGTACTACACAACTTAAGGATGGTACAATCAATGTGAGAAAAAATACAAGTATAACCGAATGTGGCAAAAGTGCTATTAAATGTGATGTTAGTATTGTCAAATGTGACAATAGAACTATTAAATGTGAGAAAAAAAATAAGGAAACTATCGAATATGACAAAAGTACAGTCACAAGTCATGTTGGTACTATCCAATGTGACAATGGAATTGTCAAATGTGAGGAAAAAATTAAAGTACCACCGAATGTAAGAAAGGTATGATCAAATATGATGTTAGTACTGCTAAATGTGAGAATAAAACCATCATATGTGAGAAAACATATAGGAACCATCGAATGTGACAAAAATGCAGTCACATGTGATGTTGATACGACATAATATGAGGATGGTACCATCAAATGTGAGAAAAAAAATAAGAGAACCACCAAATGTGACAAAAGTACAGTTATAAGAGATATTAGTAGTACACAATGTGAGGATGATACCATTAAATGTGAAAAAAAATAAGGGAACTACTAAATGTGACAAAAGTACAGTCACATATGATGTTAGTACTACACAATGTGAGGATGGTATCATTAAATGTGAGAAAAAATAATGGAACTACCAAATGTGACAAAAGTACAGTCATATGTGATGTTGGTACTACATAATATGAGGACGGTACCATTAAATGTGAGAAAAAAAATAAGGGAACCATCGAATGTGACAAAAGTACAGTCACATGTGATGTTGGTACCATCAAATGTGAGGGAAAAAAAAAAAGAGAATTACCGAATGCGACAAAAGTACGGTTACATGTGATATTTGGTATTCCACAATGTAAGGACAGTACCATCAAATGTGAAAAATAATTAGGGAACCACCGAATGTGACAAAAGCACAGTTACATGTGATATTGGTACTACATAATGTGAGGACAGCATCATCAAATGTGAGAAAAAAATAAGGGATCCATCAAATGTGACAAAAGTATAGTCACATGTGATGTTAGTACTGCACAATGCGAGGATGATACCATCAAATGTGAAAAACAAATTAGGGAACCACTGAATGTGACAAAAGTACAGTTACATGTGATGTTGGTACTGCACAATGTGAGGACGGTACTATTAAATGTGAGAAAAAAATAAGAGAACCACTGAATAGGACAAAAGTACAGTCACATATGATATTGATACTCTATAATGTGAGGATAGTACCATTAAATGTGAGAAACAAATTAGGAAACCACCGAATGTGATAAAAATACAGTTACATGTGATGTTGGTACCACACAATGTGAGGACGGTACCATCAAATGTGAGAAAAAAAATAAAGGATCCACCAAATGTGACAAAAGTACAGTCATATGTGATGCTGGTACTGTACAATGTGAGAATGGTATCATCAAATGTGAGAAACAAATAAATAAACCACTAAATATGACAAAAATATAGTCACATGTGATATTGGTACTGCACAATGTGAGGATAGTACTATCAAATGTGAGAAAAAAATAATGGAATTACCAAACGTAACAAAAGTACAGTTACATATGATGTTGGTACTGTACAATGTGAGGATGGTACCATCACATATGATGTTGTTAGGTTCTAAAGACTTAGGATCTTATGTATTTAGAACTCTAATGTGTATTGTTGGAAAATTATGATCAAAACAAGATGTTTAGCTGTGTTTAGACTTGCTCAAAATTGGTTCATTTATGTAAAGTTGGATTTAAGTTGATGCAGATTTATTAAAGCATTTCGGCCTAGTTCGATTGATCGAAACTTAGGCTCAATCAATCGAAATTCAGGCAAAATGTGTTTTCTGCAGAATTCCAATTCAGCCTTAGTTTATTTAAAACGTTTAGGGTTTTGTATTTTTTTCCTAGGTATATAAAGCAAACCCTAGCCACGTTTTAGTGTTGCTCATATTGCGGTTTGTGTAAATCTCTGGTGAGATCTGTGAGGAGCTTTCCTTTACACAAGCTTAGGATTATCAAGAAGGAGATTTGTTCAAGAACTTGATGATCATTCAGTTGCTGCCATAAGAACTTAAAGAAACATAAGCGGGTGTGCTTGTACTTGCTGGAGAATCCAAGAAAGAAGAAGTCCGTGGTCTTGAAGCTTGCATGTGGTCGTGTCAGTAAATTTCCACTAGTGGGTAGCAATAGGATGTTAGTGGTCTAAGTCCTGTTGAATAACTTCGATTCTTTCATAGTTGATTCAGGTTTACCTTGAGGATAGCTAAGTTAAATCCTTCCCAAGTTTTTATCGGTTTGGTTTCCTGGGTGATCATATCATTGTGTTATTTATCTTTTCGTTTCTTTGCATGATATAATTGTTTAATTGTGATAACCTGGATTTGGAATTTGGACTAAGTAACAACTTGGCTAATTACCTAGGTTAATCCAATTTTATTTTTAAGGGGTCTAAAAACTATTAAGTGCTATCAGAGCGGGTTGCTCTCTTGTTGTTGATCTTTTGATCACTAAGCTAATCCTTGACCCCTGTTGTCATGGAATACAGACATTCTCTTGTTATTCGTCCTCACTTTGATGGGAATAACTATGCTTATTGGAAAGTATGGATGAAAGTATTCTTGAAATCAATTGATGAGAGAGTCTGGAATTCTGTCAAATACGGATGGGAAAAGCCCACTACTCATGTTAGTGAGTGGCAAACTTCTCAAAAAGAAGCAGCCGTGTTCAATAGCAAAGTTATGAATGCTATCTTTAACACTGTTTCTATGGAAGAATTTAAGAGAATCTCTAATGTTGAAGTTGCTCATACTGCTTGGAATATCCTCCAAACTGTGCATGAAGGTACAAAGGCTGTCAAAATCAACAAATTGCAGCAGTTAACTTCTAAATTTGAAAGCAATAGAATGTCCGATGATGAATCTTTTGATGAATTCTATACTAAACTTAATGATATTGTTAATTCTGTATATAACTTGGGTGAAATCTATGATCAACCTAAAATTATTAGGAAGATTCTTAGATCTTTGACTAAAGATTTTAGACCCAAGGTGACTGCCATCACTTAGAGCAAGGATGTGGACTCCATCCCTATTGATGAACTTGTAGGATCTCTTCAATCTTATGAGTTGGACCTACCTAAGACTAACAAATCCAAATCAATGGCTCTTAAGTCAGTTGATGATGTTAATGTTGGTGGATTTGATGATGAGCTCTTTGCTACAAAGATTGCTTACCTTGCCAAGAACTTTAGGAATTTCCTTAGAAACAACAATACAAGAGCAAGAGATAAGAACACTGCTGAACCTAGAAACTTTAGGAAGAATGATCCCACTAAGGTTAGCAACACTGATAAACCTAGAGAAAAAGTAGGTCAATCTTCTAATAATTCTATAGGTCCTTAATGTTTTGGATATCAAGGGTATGGTCACATGAAATCTGAATGTCCTACTTACTTGAAGTCTAAGAGTAAGGCTATGGTTGTAACCCTTAGTGATGGTGAAGTTTTTGATGATGAGTCTGGTTGTGACGAGGATGGAAACTTCATTGCTTTCACTACTACTGCTGCAGTCAATGAAAGTGTATCTGCTGAAGAGAACCCTTCTGATGGGAATTCTTTGAGGACGTAGATCTTTAAGTAGCTTACAATAAACTTTGCAAAGTTGCTACAAATGATACTATGAATGTTGAATTAGGTTTGAAGAAAATTACATCTCTTGAGCTTGATAAGAAAAATTTGCTTGTTAAACTGTTTGATGCTACTGAATTTTTGAATAATGTGAAGACTGAGAACATGCTTTTACTTGATAATGTTAAGAATTTGGAACATGAGCTTTCTGTTGCTAGAGAACAATCTAATAGGTCTGCTAGTTCTAAACTTGATCATATGCTGAGTGTTCAAAAGTCTCCTTCTGACAAAAATGGGTTAGGTTTTGTAGAAAGTATCAATGTGTCTGCACCCAATCCACTAACTTTGTTCCTTCATCTTCTTCTGAACCCCCTATGAGTGAGGTTGTCAAACCCTTAGAAGTTACACCTCCTAGGAAGATTAGGGTTGAACTGAAAGAGTCTAAACCTAAGCAGCCTTCCCTTTCTAAGGACAAGTCACATGATAAGCCTACATGGGTTTGTCATTTTTATGGAAAATCTGGACACATTCGTCCAAACTGTTACAAGCTGCAAGCTGCTAAGAGAGTAAACAAACCAAAAGTACTTGTGTCTTAAGCACAAGATCCTATGGTACTCATTGGTGAATTGGTAAATGCTTTAAACCTTTATTCCAATCTTGGAGTTGGTAATCATTCCCATGTGAATAAGAACTTCAATGCTCATGGTACATCTAAAAAGTTTTGGATGCAAAATGCTCAATCTAATTGAGTCATTCTGACATGGTCCTTATGCTTCATTGCTATTCTTTGTGACCATTGTTCTTTTGTTTTTGTTTTCTCTGTTTCTAGGATTTGAATTGCATAACATTCATGCATTTCATTCTAAGTTATTTTTTGTTTATCTTTTTCAATTTTTTTTTTTAAAAAAAAGGAAGAAAAAGGAAGCAAATTGTGTTTTGCACTATTTTCTTGTTTTTTTTAAAAAAGGTTGGTCAATTTATTTTCACATAACATGTCTTTTGTATCTTGTTTAGCTTTGATGAACTTACTTATTGCACCTTACTAGTTAAAGTTTTGTAGTGCATGTTGTGTGGGAAAGATGTTTATGGTTTTGATCACTTTGTCTTGATCTTGAAGTCACATGTCTTTGACTGTCGGACTTGAACTTTTAAACAAAGGAATAAATAACCATCTCACCACTGTTCACTAGCCAATCAAGAACACCTTAGTGCATATCGTAAGATTTTGTGCTCAAGAAAGTGTAGCATATGCACAAAAAGATCATAAGGTGTAGCCTTGGTTTAAATGCTAAAATTGGTATGTACATTATTGGACTTAAAACTAAATCAAATAATTACTAAAATTGGTGTGTACATTATCCCGGCTATTTTAATGAGTTTCTGAATAATTTAAAATTTGTGTGTACAATATGAGGCAAAATTAAGAAACTTACATGATTGCAAGCTTATGATCTAGGAGATGTGGGACTTATATGATGTAACTCTTTTGGTAATAGTCTCTTTCAAATTCTATGTGATGAATTTTGTAGACTTTGTGTTTTATTGCTATACACATATCACTTCACATGTATCTCAAACCTTTGCTAGTTGTACACACTACATAAGTTACTCTTTGCTAAACATTGTACATGTTATTGTGTGTGTCTTTGGTCTGACCAACCAAATTTGCAAATACTTTGAGTTTTTATGCAAAACAGATTTGATGCTTGAGAATTTATGGAAAACGTTTGATGATCTTAATTTTGGGAAAACTGGGTTTAAAACTTTGTTTTTGAAATACATTGCATCACATACTCATGCATTTTGTTCATCAATTTCAATGCTTTGAGATGTTTCTAAAATGTGTCTTTGTTATTTTCAAAACTGTGTTTTTTTTTTCTCAAAAATTTTGTGAGCCTCTGTTTGTTTCGATTGATCCAATCTGTTTTTTGATCAATCGAAATTGTTTTAAAATTGTTTAAAGAAGCCTTCTGTCTGTTTCGATTGATCCAAACTGATTTTAGATCAATCGAAATTGTTTTGAAATTGTTTTAAAATTTTTAAAGAAGCCTCTGTTTGTTTCGATCAATCGAAACTGATTTTCGATCAATCGAAAATCGTGAATCAAGTTTTTTAATAATCAGAGTTTGACGTTTTCAAACTTACTTTTCAAAAGGGTTTCCAAACTTTTTCTCTCTCTCCAAATTGGACAAGGCTTGCCCACAATTTTTTGTCGTTTTCCTCCCAATTTTTTTGCAAGGTTTCCCTCTCTATAAGCCGGTAAGTCCTTTTTGCCCTTCCTTTTGCATTTTATTTCCTGTTTTCATGCATTTTTCATGCATTTCATTGGGTATTTTCGAAACTTTTCAATTTGGGATTTTTGTTGATTCAAGCCTCTTTTTCTGAAATTGATTATTGGGTTTTGTTCTTATGATGTTATATTCATGATCTATGATGGTTAATTTGATCAATTTGATGTTTTGTGAGAAATTGAAAATTCTAGGGCTTGTATTTATCTGAATTTGGGGATTTTGTTTAAATTGATTTCAATTGATGAAATTGGCTTGTTGAATTGATGTAATTGATCATTATTTTATATAATCTATCTTGTGTAATGATCAATTGGTCAATTTTTTACAAATTGAACAAGTGGTTTTTCAAATTTTTAGGGTTTTTGTTAGAAACTCTATGCTCAAGCCAATTTTGTGAACTTGAATTTAATTTGAACTTAATTGCACTACATTAGAACATGCATCATGACATTTAAACTGTTCATGCATCATATAGATCTCTGTTCTATTTTGTTTTTTGTGCTAACTTGCAGTCTGCCCTTGGTTTTTGTTTTTTCTTACTTTGTGTCTTTGTCCTTATCCTAACACCATGCCTAGGAAGACTAGAGCCCATAGGAACCCCTCCACTTCCTCTAAGTCTCCCTTTAGGAGTGAGTTGTTTAGGAATGACAAAAGCAGAGAGGTTTATGAGAAACTGAACTGTAAGCGTAAGATTTAGGCTGAGCGTTCTGTTGTGATAGATGAGGTAGATCTTGCCATTAGGGCAAACCTTAAGAGTCGAGGTTGGCTGTCCTTGTTAGAGATAGATCATCCACCCCCGACCGCCCTGATTAGAGAGTTCTTCTCGAATCTCTCTTGCCACGTCTATGATTCCAACACCTTTGTTAGGAGTTGGATACGAGGTGTTAAGTTTACCATTACCCCTTGGATAGTGGCTAATGCTCTTGGGGTTCTGGTCGTTAGGGAGCCTGTCTATCCCTATGAGGAGTCTCCACCCTTAGATGACGTTATGTCATACATCACTGGGTTTTCTATCCAATGGGGTTTTGATCCTCCGATCATGTCTGCTGAGCTTATTGAGACTGCTTATCTTTTCTTTAGGATAGCGTGTTATTCTTTGTGACCTATTTCTCATCTCCACACCATCCTTCTTGAGCGATGTGTGTTTTTGTACGCTTTTATTTCTGGTGCGTTTATCAACTTTCCACATCTGTTTCTTCGTTCTTTGAATGAAGTTCATAGGAGTTCTGCTGTAGCGCATGCTCTTATCCATCCTATTTTCATTCATAGGACTTTGTTGTTTCTTGGTCTAGCTGATTTCCCTGCCGATGAGCCCGTTCATGTCATAGCTCCCATAGGTGCCACCTTTCTTAGGCAGAGGGCTGTTCACTTGAGATTTGGTTCTACGCGTCCTAGAGGTGCGTCATCTGGTGTTGTTCCCCCTCCTCCCTCTTCTACAGGTGCTGATACGGCTGAGGCATCTGGTGCTGCTGCTGCTGATGCTGATGTTCCTCCACCGACTACTTCGGATGATTCAGACATTTGACGTACGTTGGATCATGTCTTGACCGTTCAGGCGGCTCATGGACAGATTTTGGTGGACGTGCTCGATGAGATCCGTGCTTTGCGTGCAGAGTTGGCACAGTTTTGACGATCCTCACCGCCACCTCCTTTTGATGATGGATTTTAATTGCCCTTTGGCATTCTATCACAAAAAGGGGGAGTACATATTTTGAGCACTTGTAGAGTTTTTGTTTTCAGGGGGAGAGCATTTTTTTTTTTTTTTTTTTTTTATTGGAGCTTGTGGAGATTAGATTGTATCTAAGTGCTTCACTTTGTATTTACCTTTTTAGCTCGTTTTTGTTTTGTTTGGGCTATTCGTGTTGGGGGAGATACTTTTATTGTTTTATGTGTTTCTTGTTTCAACTGCTTATTGATTTATATTTATGAGTTATTCATTGATATATGTCTTTATTGTGTGTTGGTTGAAATCAAGATTTTATTTTGTTTACTTGTATTTTCCACACATGCGGTTATGCATTTTGTTTGAGTGTTTTAGGAAATATACAGGTTGATTCAATTGAGCTATTGTCTACACTTGCAACTGATGGATAGTAGTTAGGATTGGATTTGTTTTGATGAGCATTTTTATGTAAAGGACTTTTCTTTGTAAACTTTGAGCTTTTAGTTGTGTTTTGTCATGGATTACCAAATGGGGAGTTTGTTAGGTTCTAAAGAATTAGGATCTTATGTATTTAGAACTCTAATGTGTATTGTTGGCAAACCATGATCAAAATAAGATGTTTAGTTGTGTTTAGACTTGCTTAAAGTTGGTTTATTTATGTAAAGTTGGATTTAAGTTGATGCAGATTTATTAAAGCATTTCGGCCTGGTTCGATAGATTGAAGTTTAGGCTCGATCAATCGAAATGTGATTCTACACAATGTGATGTTAATTAGGATCTTATCATATGTGACTATATTTCTGCAGAAAACGGGGAACCATTGAATGTGACAAAAATATAGTCACATATGATATTAGTACTACATAATGTGAGAATGATACTATCAAATGTAATGTTTTGGTAACCTCGTAAAACAGGTTGCCTAGTAGTAGGTACCGTACCTCTAAAAAAAAAGGAGGTACAGTAATATTGGGCCCAAATTATAACTAGTAATAGCTTACCATATTGTATTTATTATGAATTTATTATAAAAATGTTGTGAATGTAGTATTATACTTTTTTTTTAATCCAAATTTTTGTAATTCTAATGTTAAAGTATTCAATATTTTTATTAAAGTAGTCATAATAAGTTAATTTGGTATATAATACATTTTTAGTAAGCGTATATATACAATTTTTTTTTTTTCTTGCAAGCCTTGCATGTGAAGCTGTCAGTGATCAGTATAGCTAGGTGTCAAATTTTTATAGATATAACACCATTGCTGTAATGGGTTTTTCACATTTTCTATGTGAATTCTCTTAGCCTCTTGGTACCTATCAGACTCGATCATTCTTGTCATATGTCAATCCAATTGAGTGAGAATGACAAATGCTCACATTAATTAAAAGGCCATTCACAACTTTTCCGTATTTATCTATGTGATGTCTCTTTCTGTTACCCTTCAGGGGAATTCAGTATATCGATCAAGGACACATGTGAATTTAAGTGGGGTTTGTTTTTCAGATAAATGTGTTTTATTTTTTTGTGGTTATCGCTGCAGCACTACTAGATTCCGCTGTATTTTATCAGTCTTCTATGTTAGTCCTTTCGTTTGTGACAACATGGTGGTCCTATGGTCCCTAATTTGATAAAAGATCTCTCTAGATATCTTTTCTGCTACTCTGTACTGTGCCGCTCGACTCCTTACGTTCATCACAAAAGCTGGAATCCCAAAAAATAAAAAAATCTGTCCTAGGCTTGGTTAGAAAATTTTTAGTAAGACTTGTAGGTTTATAGCTTTCATACGCTTTTCTTATTGTTTGATAAATATAATAGAATTTCAATTTAATCAAACTCTCGACCTGGTGGATCGATCGAGATCTTTTTAGCTTTTTTTTTTTTTTTAATTTGTCCCTCGACAGATCCTCGACAGCTGCATCTGTCGATGTCTATTATGCTCGACACCTGTCTCGCCACCTTTCGATCGATTGCGATTCCCTTGCATGCATTTATTTTTCTTTGTTTTGCATTTTTTTTTTTCCTTTGTGTCCATAGCATTTTGTTTTTCTTTTTCTTGTAGGTCTATGGTTCCTTGTTCTCCTTATTCCCTCTATGTCAATTTTCTGCTTGTCTCCATCATGTCTTTTGGCTTTTTATGCTCTTTGACAATCGTGTCAAAAAGGGGGAGAAATTTGAGAATTGAATGTCTTTCCTTAGGGGGAGTAATAGATTTAGGGGGAGAACTTCATGTTAAAGGGAAGAATGTTTTTGTTGTAACTAACGTAGGGGAGAGTTAGTTTGATACACATTGATATTGATATATTTTTCTTTGTGTTGTGTATCTTTTGGTTTTGTAACCATTTACATACATCATGTGTTGATTCTATATTTGATGATGATGTATGTGTTTCACTCTTTATCTCATACGTATTGTTTATTTTCTCTCTTTATATACATGTTTCTTGTTTATTTAACTTGTCATTATTTTCCACATGGTACCTTGATGTGTTTTGTTTAGTGCCTTTCAATAAAGACAAGTTAAAGCCAAATCAAGATTCTGAACCTTCTTCTTGCAGCAACTTCCAAGGTTCAGATCTTTTAGAGTAGGCTTATTTATTTTGTAATCTTGAGTAGAATGTATTCTAGGATATTCAATGTACTCTTGTGGTTTGTCACGGATTGCCAAATAGGGAGATTGTTGGGGACATATTTTTATGTAATTGGCATATCTTTTGACAAAATGCACTTTACTTGTATTTGGGTAAATCTAAGTAGGTTCAAGATGATCATTACAAGTGGTTAAATTGAAGACATGAAGACTACTTAAAAGCTATTCAAGAAAAGTGTAATTTGCAGGTCTTGATACCTGCTCGATAGAATCTCAATATGTCGAGATTCATCAAAGCTCGACAGATTCCTCGATCGATTGAGCTTACGGATTTTCAGATTATAGCCAGCAATATTTTTATTCTAAAAGGCTATTTGTTTATGGGTTTGTATAATCCTTATTGGATTAGGAAAACTCAAGGTTTGTGTAAACCTATTTGGAATAGAAGAGCCCATTAAGCTCCTATTTAAAGGAGGTGGGAAAAAGAAAAACCTAACCCTAGAGAGTTTCATAAGGTTTTCTTTTTGAAATCCTAGCCTCCTTCTACAGAAGAAAGAGTTCTTGCTGTGTTTCTTGTACACCTTTGGGTTCTGTAACCAAGCAAAGTCTCTTGCACCAACATTGAAGACCTTATTGGTGTTTCCATGTGAAGCTGCTGCAAATCAACTACAACAATCAAAGGGTTGCTATGGAGTTAGTCATGTACTGAGATTCGTGCAAAGGAGTAAGTCACGTATTGGAATCCGCGCAATTGGTTAGTCACGTACTTGGGAGTCGTGCATCGAAAGGGGAACTGTCACTACAGAACAAGTCCAATTGGGTATTGGGGTAAAGGTTCAACTGTAGGTTGGTAAGGTACTTGGATTCCTTTATTTGTAACCGCTTGTTGTGATAATAGTGGAGTTTCGGGATTGATGACCTGAAAATCACCCGGTAAGGTTTTTGCCGTTAGGTTTTCCCCATTTGTAAACAAATCACCGTGTTATTTATTTTCCCCTGCATATTTAGTTTATTGGTGATTTGTTTGTGTTACCACGCGTTTGCATGATAAATTGATTAATTAATAACTTGGCTAATTAATTAATTAATTTCTATCACAAAGGATCATTCAGTTTGTGGCCTATCAAATTAAAATACCATTTCAAACTGTTTATAGTAGTTTTTTCAATGGCAAACCTAATTAGGTGATCTTCTTAGAAGAACTAATCAAATCAACCGTTTTTTTTTTAAATTTTTTAATTTTTTATTGTGGTTCTCAAACCCGGCCAAGGAAAATTCCACTGTTTTATTATAGACTTGTTATACACAAACAAAATTAAAGATAAGGTAATAAAAGTTAATACATTACGGCACAGAGAATTAACATTGTTCAGAAAAACTTTTTGTGCATCTAAATAATATGAAGGTATTTTTTTTTTTTTCCCATTATCATTAGATCAAGGAAAAAATTTGCGCACATAGAAGTTTAGAAGCCTCTTTCATAGCAAATCCAAACGAATAAAATTTGCAGCTTTGTTCTTTTTCCTTGGATTTTGGTTGGACTGAAACTGAAAGTGATGAGTTTCCTTCATTCACAGAAACTCGTCATGTTGATACTTTCAGAATTTTCCATGCACGCCCATTATTATCTATAATTCAATGGGGCTGAAAGTTCGTTTCCTTCCATATTCACAAAAGCTCCTCCAACTGCCATTTCTATCATTCTCAAGTAAAGAAAGGTCAAGTATTAAAACCAACATCCATGTAGTTTAGAGTAGATAACTTAAGGTTATATTAGGGAAACCAATTCTTGTAGTGCACCCAATAAGTGGAAGTCACTAAATTATGTTACTATAAAGTGTGTATATATATATATATATATATATATTTTATGAAAGATTATCTTCATCATTCCTTTTTTATTATTGTTTTTCAATTATATTTTCATCATTTCTCTGAAAAATGTCCCTTTAGGTATTCAGAAAAGAAAACCAATCCGTTAAACAAAGCTATCATTACTATAAGAAGAAGAAAATGGGGAAAGACAAAAACTTCCAGCTTAGGCTTTTTTTTTTTTTTTTTTTTTTTTTTTTTTTTTTTTTAAAAAAAAAAAAAAAAAAAAAAAAAACACACATACATAAGGGAGAAGAAAAGAAGTTCTAACATAAAGGCATACCACAATTTCATTCAAAACCATGGTAACCTTTTAAGGTATGATGAGGAAATTTATACTATATACTATACTCTTTTAAGTAGTGTAAGACAATTACTCATTTTTTTTTGACTGAATTAGCTATTAAGTGATGTGTTAACCAAATTATAAGTATTTTGAAAAGCCTAGCAGCTATGTGGAATCTAATACTATATATAAAAGCAAAAGTTTTTTCCTGTAATTAAGGCAGTACTGCCATATAGGAAAAAAAGTCCACCTGAAACTCTGTCACGTTTACATATTAAAAGTGAAAACTCAAAAAGTCATGGTGTTTCACGCGTCTAAATACTCAAAACCAAATTCAACACCGATTTGGTATTAACCGTTTACTTAACACAATTTCACCAAGTATAAGAGATGAAAATAAAAAATAAAAATGATTCAAAAACCGAAACTGAGACAATCCGTTAAAGAGAAAGGCATAAAAAAAAAAAAAAAAAAATCTGTCCTCCAACTGCGCTGTAGTACATCCACCCTCTGCCCCAATCAGACCGTACCTCCATTGATATAGTCAGGGGCGGAGGGAGGGGGGGGGGGGCGAGAGGGGGCAGGTGCCCCCTCTGAACTTTCAAATTTTTTTTCTTATAATATTATATTGACCTAAAATGTCTTATTTGCCCCCCCCTGACACAAAAGACAAAAAAAAAAAAAAAAAAAAATCAATTCAAGACACCTTTTCTCAGTAGACTTGTCCACCTACTACAATTCTAATATATAAAACCAATGAGTCCCACTTAATAATGATTTAAAAAAAAAAAAATCTCTACATTGAATAGGATAAGAGCCTGAACACACTACACAGTAATTTGATAAACTTTTAAAAACAAAAACATACAACTATAATATAAAACAATGGATCCCACTTGGTAATGATTAAAAAAAAGATGTTTCATATTTATCAGTTTACTCATTAGTGATTTTGACATTGATCTTACTAATTACAATAGCTACTGTTGAAATAGCTTTTTCGACAATGAACATAATTAAAAATTGATTACGTAATCAAATAGGAGATTAATAGATGAATAATTACTTAGTCACATATATTGAGAAAAATATATTCAAGACTATTGAGTGTGAAAAAATCATGTAGCGGTTTCAAAATATGAAAAATTATCGAGGGCAATTAAGTAAAATAAGCTAGGAGTAAAAAAATAAATTAAAGTTTACATTTTATGTTAGATTCTATATGACAATTACATTATAATATAGTAGTTTATTTATTTTATTATTAATATTGATTAATTTTTTACTTTCAATCTTATCTTTTAATCTTGCCCCTCCTGACCTAAATTTCTGGCTCCGCCACTGGATATAGTCTTGTGCATTTTATGTGTATTTCTTATGCACTTGTTAGTTTAGCGGCAAACGTAATGTAGTTCTCATCATTGTTTAGACTAGAGTATATGTTACTAATTTAAGTGTGGAATCGATGGCTTAGGGCAATGGGCAAGGATAGGGAGTTCAGTATATTTATTAAGGTCAAATTTTTATTTTACCACCAAATTGTAGATATTCCCAAAATTCTAGGGGCCGTATGGAATTCAAGAAGGGAATCATAAGTGAAGAAAAGTACTCGAATGGTAAGAGTTATGTCGGTTGTTTTGTAAATAGGAAGGAAGAAAAAAAGAAGAATAATGTTAACATGTTAGGAATATTATAAATTTTATTAAATATTAAAGGCATCTTACAAATTGATGTATGTGTTTTATTATTATTATTTTTTAAAAGAATTGATGTGTTAACTTTTATATATACATATATATATATATATATATAAAATATAATATAAAATTAATTACAAAATTTTATTTATTTACTATGTTGTTGATTTATGATCAATCATTTTAATCTTCATGTCAATTTGCAAAGTTATTTTAAAAAAAAAAGTAAAATCAATAATAATTTTAGAATTTTTCAAATTTGAATAAATAGATGAGAAAATTAATAGCGGGTAGTCATAGGAACATGGCTTATAAGTTAATTCAATATACCCCATTTTTCTTCTACCCCCCTCCCAAGCCCCAATTTTTATATATTTCTTTTATGGGAAATGTGAACTGGTGTCATCACTCATGAGACACCCTTTAAGAATGTTTTATTAAAAAAAAAAAAAAATTGCATGAATTCATGGAAGAATGTTGAAAATTTAGCTAAAGTAATGACAGAGCTTGAAAAGATGATTTTGCAAAATGCTCTTAACCAATATTTTGCTCAAAATTTGATTTCCCACCCTCTCACATTATACATTTTCCATCAAGTCTCACTTTACCAATATTCTACTCTTCACTTTCTATCAGACTCTTCCCCCCCCCCCCCCTCTCCCTCAATTTTTTTTTTTTTTGCCAATATTAAATAAAAGAAGAGGTGAAGAAAAGTTCAATGAAGGATTAAGGAATTATTAAACAATTTACAATTATTTTATTTTGTTAGGTTCTAAATGTTTAGAACAATTGGCAAATCGTGAACACAAACTTGTTTAGATATAGATCTTAGAGTCTATAGGTATTATTAGACAATGCTCTAGGTCAAGATTCAAGAACATACAAGTTGCAAGAAGAAGATTTCATAATCTGTCTAGTTCGATCGATCGAGCATTATTAGACAATGCTCTAGGTCAAGATTCAAGAACATACAAGTTGCAAGAAGAAGATTTCATAATCTGTCTAGTTCGATCGATCGAGCATTATTAGACAATGCTCTAGGTCAAGATTCAAGAACATACAAGTTGCAAGAAGAAGATTTCATAATCTGTCTAGTTCGATTCGAGCATTATTAGACAATGCTCTAGGTCAAGATTCAAGAACATACAAGTTGCAAGAAGAAGATTTCATAATCTGTCTAGTTCGATCGATCGAAAGACAGGCTCGATCGATCGAAAATCGTATCTGCAGAATTTTAATTAAGCCCAAACAGCAGTTCAAGCCCATTTAGGATTAGGGTTTCTAATCTACTTCTCCTAGTATATAAAGGAAATCCTAAGCATGTTTTTATGTGGCTTTTCAGAGAAAAGAGTGCGCCTCTTTTGTATTTAGGGTTTTGTTCCTAAAAAGCTCTCTTATGTCTTCTACCGGTACTATTCCTTGAAGAATCTCAAGATCCGGTATTGTAGAAGTTGCTGCCTTCTCTTGTCAACAAAGGTGTTGATGATCTAAACATTCAAGGGTGGTGTTGGAGTCACAAACAGGAGAGTTTGTGTTGCTAAACCTTTGAGTGGGATCTCAAAGTCACAAACGGGGGTGTTTGTGTTTTGCAAAGGCCAAAGAAAGAAGGAGTCCGTGGATTCGGAGCTTGCACATGTTCGTGTCAGTAAGTTTCTACTGGTTGGTAGCAATAAGAAGTCGAGCGTGGGGGCTTGTAAGTCTTATTGTATGAACTTCGATTCTTTCTAGTGGATTTGCTTTTTACCTTGAGGATAGTTAGGTTAAATCCTCCCCAGGTTTTTTACCGGTTTGGTTTTCCTGGGTTATCATATTGTTGTGTTATTTTTTTTCCGCTGCTATACATTGATATGATATATTTGTATTAACCTAGATCTGTTAATTTGACTAAGTAATCACTTGGCTAATTACCTAAGTTAATTTGTTTGTGGTTTTAAGGGGTCTAAAAACTGACATATTTTATTCATATTTATTTTTAAATATATTAAAATATGATATTAATTTTTATTTTTAATACATGTTGCAATATTATAACATCAATGGAATTTGTTCTAAGAAATGTTTTGACTATAATACAGCGTTAATTTTTAGTTTTTTCACCACTAAATGTTACATTTTCACTTGACAATATTAGGCCATTTTACTAAAATGCTTCTTCAATACTGACACTAATGAATTTCGATGTGTCTCCAGCATTATTCGTGTTTATTTTTTTGAAACCAAAATTTTGAATTAAAATTATTTTCTATTTTACTAAAAATTTAATATTGTTCATTATTTTTTATTATTCAATATTAATATATAAATATATATATATATATATGTGGGTCCGAGAGTTCTGCAGTCCGGCCCAAACTCTATCTGGGCCCAGGGCCCATGCCGAGGAGGTACCTTGCCGAAGACGAATGATCAGTGGCCGAGGTAGCAAGGGGAACGGCTGAGAACTTACCCTGTCCTCGGTATTCCATAGCTTCAACGGGAAGACCAACACCCTGGTGTAGGTAATCCCCACACAGCCCCCTCAAGGGGATGTGAACGGAATGGGGCCCATAGGGAAGCAGGGTGCGAACTCGGACCAAGGAAAGTGCGTCCCACCCCCTTCAGTAAATGCACCTGCCAATACTCAGAGCTGGTTAATGAGAAAAGACGTTTGGGCGGTGCAAACGTCAATCCATGCAACTAATAGAAAGTTAGACGGGACGGTTGATGGGATGGATGCAGAAATAAGCTCCTGCCTGACCTACAAGTGGAGGGTCAGGATCAGCCAAGACGGACTATATAATAAAAAGGAAGGTGCACCAATAGAAGGGTTGGGAAAAATGGCCAAAAACCAGAGCCTCCCAGCCCACCTCCAGGAGAAAGACTCCAGGGGTGAAGGAAAACCGAAACTTGTATGAATACCACGAAAAGCCCACCGTCTCTCGACCAAGGCCTAGCCTTCCAAACCCATGCTCTACAAATGATGTTGTTAGGGGTTTTTTCACGTGCGAACCCGACATTGTTATGGTCCGCCACGAGTCGCGTCCTTACAATTGGCGCCGTCTGTGGGGAAGGCTTGTGTGTTGGTATAGGAAGTGGGTCGATAGAGTTTCTTCGTTATATCTAACCGTTGGTTATAGAGTTCTAGTACAAAGTTCTGTTACGGACTACGTTTCTTGACTAGGGGCTTGGTTGAGGAGCTAAATCCCTTAAATCCAAGGTCCCCCGTAAAGAGAAAACTAGGCACGTGGTAACGTTAACCGTATGGATAAACTCTAGGGGCTTGGCTGAGGAGCTAACTCCCCTAAAGCCAAGACCCCGCACAAAGAGAAAACTAGGTTTTGGACAGAACCAAGGCATTGCATGGTCTACGGACTCAAGCCTCTGGGGAAACCAACTACCTGGATGTGGAAAACTAGGTTTTGGACAGAACCAAGGCATTGCATGGTCTACGGACTCAAGCCTCTGGGGAAACCAACTACCTGGATGTGGAAAACTAGGTTTTGGACAGAACCAAGGCATTGCATGGTCCACCGGACTCAAGCCTCTGGGGAAACCAACTACCTGGATGTGGAAAACTAGGTTTTGGACAGAACCAAGGCATTGCATGGTCCACCGGACTCAAGCCTCTGGGGAAACCAACTACCTGGATGTGGAAAACTAGGTTTTGGACAGAACCAAGGCATTGCATGGTCCTCGGACTCAAGCCTCTGGGGAAACCAACTACCTGGATGTGGAAAACTAGGTTTTGGACAGAACCAAGGCATTGCATGGTCCACCGGACTCAAGCCTCTGGGGAAACCAACTACCTGGATGTGGAAAACAAGGTTTTGGATAGAACCAAGGCATTGCATGGTCCTCGGACTCAAGCCTACGGGGAAACCAACTACCTGGATGTGGAAAACTAGGTTTTTGGACAAAACCAAGGCATTGCATGGTCCTCGGACTCAAGCCTACGGGGAAACCAACTACCTGGATGTGGAAAACTAGGTTTTTGGACAGAACCAAGGCATTGCATGGTCCTCGGACTCAAGCTTACGGGGAAACCAACTACCTGGATGTGGAAAACTAGGTTTTGGACAGAACCAAGGCATTGCATGGTCCTCGAACTCAAGTCTATGGGGAAACTAACTACTTGGATGAGGAAAACCAGGCACTAAGCGGGTTTTAGCTATTATGCGTGACGTTAAAAATGGTGCTTATATCTTCGTAAGACGAAGATTAGGAATAAATCTAAGGCCTTTGTGGGCGTAAGTAAATTAGGGTTCGGGGAACATGATGATGAATGTATTGCATGCATAGCTATTTGTACATGTTAAAATAAATCAGCGCAGAGTTCATAAGCAAATAGTGCGCATCAACGAAGGCGGTTAACGATGTAGTCAGAAGGAAAAAGGAAAAGCAAGATTTCATATATACATGTTCAAATGCTTGTAAACCATCAATAAATTAGGAAGTTTGTGAAAGGAAAAGAAACAAGTTAATCGTTCAAATAGAAACGAATACAAAAAGCCCAACGAAGGCTTCTACTTTTCTGTTTTTTTGTCGGTGACATTTTGGGAGATGGGAGCAGATTCAGCTTCGGTGCCTGGAAGGATGGTCCCTTCTGGGGAAGGCTGAACAGGCCCAGTACTGGTACTCTGGGGAACCATAGCAAGGGAAGTGGCCTGTGGCGGCTCTGCAAGTATGGTGGGTTCCTCTGTATTAGGCACCTGAATGCCAACCACGGGCTCGGCAACCTCTTTAGGTGCCTCAGAATCTGTGTGCTGGGATATCACTGTCACATCCTGAAGTTCTCCTTCTTTGGGCGCCTTGCTAGAAGAACCGCTGGCCTGCAAGTCTTCCAACGGGGTGATCTCTTCCTCGGGTTGATCATGAGTAGCCGCGGGGCTGGTCGAAGTGGCCTCGCGGATGGCTGCCGGGTAGAATATGCTCTCCGCCTTCCACAAATCAGATGAGGCATCCACCCCAGCTCGCTTCAATGCTTCCTCCCAAACCTGGGAGCAATAAAACCTACACACACCAGGGATCTGCGCCTTAAGGGTGGCCTGGGTCTCGGCTACTCCCATGTTGTAACCATCGTCCTCGGCCGTATTCTTGGCAGCTTCTGCCTCATTCCTGGCAAACTCGGCCTCCTGCTTTGCCCTTACGGCTTCGTCACGGGCATATTCTGCCACTCCTTTCTCATGCAGAGCCGTGGTCAGCTGCTTATTTAAATCCTCAATCAGAGTTCTGGCTATTTGCAGCTGGTCCTCGGCTTCAATTGCGCGCTTGGTTTGGTCCTTGGCCTGTTTTTGGGCACTAGCAAGGCCCGCCGAGACGTTATCCCTCTCGCGAGTGGTCATTGTTAAGTCATTCTTGACTTTGGCAAGTTCCTTTTCAGAAGCTTCGAGAGTTTTTGAGGCCGTTATGCGCCTCTTGCGTTCGTTCTCGGCCACCTTACTCCTGTCATGCACTTCTTCCTCCATCCTATAGGTTGCCTGGAGAGCCTGTCAAGAAAGATGAACGTGTAGTGAGTGACAAACTGGTGACGAGAATTAGTAAAGTGTTAGGTTTCAAGAAATCTTACCATGCCCAAGTATCTCTTAGTACTGAGAAAAACCTCCTGCATCCTCATTCTCTTCAGCTCTTCCATGTCATTAGGGAGTAGCATGGTTCTCCCTAATGCATCTACCACGTATCCACCCTCGCTGTCTCCAAGGTCCCTCAGAGAGGCAGTTTCCAGTAATGGACCCCCGTAAAGCATTGGGGCAGGAAGCCAGGCGCTCGGAAGGGATTGGGAATCAATTCCTTTTCCTTTGCCTTGAGAGGTTTGAACTGCGGGTCCTTTGCCTCTGCCTTGGGGTCCGATCTTCGGTTGTTTTGTGGGCGGAGTCTCATCCTTCTCCTTAGGAGGTTGGGATTTTCCCTCGTCCACGATGTCCTTGCCCTTGGGGCTCCTCTTTCTCTTGGAATCAGCACCTTCGGGTCGAGGAGACCGAGCTGGTTAGGAGGAGGTGGGAGGTTCGTAACGGGTGGATTGTGGTTGGGACTTGATGGAGGATGACCTGGTTTGAATTGTAAGGGGCCGAGCTGGTGGGGGAGGAGCATTGGGTTGTGGTGCCTCCTGGGTATCCTTCCCTGGTTGATCCTCGAGGACTTGGAGAAGGGGGGTTAAAGGTATTCTTTTGACTCCCATCTCGGCTTGAGAAGAGGTGCCTATTAATGATAATTCCGCCTCGGACAAGGCTGGGTCACCTAGGTCACCAGGAGGGTCCTCGGATTGGTAGACTAAGTCAAATACCCCGAACCCTTCCTCCGGCTGATCTGGCTCACCTTCGTCCTCTGCTGCTTGATGAGATGAAGAGGGGCCCGCCAGGGGGATGTTCTTGGGGACAGCTGGCTCCTACGAGATCAAAAATCCCTTCTCTACCACGGTAATTTTTGGAAGCCAAGGACGGCGGGCACTGATCACGTGCTTCGCGTCCCCGAACGACTTCTGATTCGGAGGGTACCCTAGTATTTTGTGAGCTGCACGGACTTGGCCATCACTGTCATTCACAAAAACTGCCGCTTGTAAAACAGTCTCCAAATCTGCCCGATTGACTAAATGAAAATGCCGTTTATAGGCGCGTTCATCTACAAAAGCAACAAACATATATGCATAGTTAGTTATCGAAGGAAGTTAGGTTAGAATGGTTTAAAGGGTTATCCCTCTTCCATTCCTAATACCCCACCTGGTTCTCCTTCTACTACGGGGCATGGATCGCCATCATGCCACTCCCCAGAGACGATAAGAAAATCCTTGTTCAGTCCCTTGTTGGAATCAAGGAGGCACTGGATCAACCGAATCCTATCATCCCTCGACCTCATGTAGTAGGTCTTTCCTTTCAATTTTTGGAGGTTATAGCACTAGTTTACATCATGGTGGGTCAGTCTTAAACCCATCTTCTCGTTTAAAGCGTCCACACAACCCAAAATCCTAAGAACGTTGCCGGCGCACTGGGTAGGGGCTAAACGGAAATGCCTGAGGTAACCCCTTGTCACTGGTCCCATAGGGATTCTCATACCTCCCTCTACAAAGGCGAGGACGGGAATTACAACCGCGCCCGTTCCCCTCTTAATGTGCCATTCCCCCATCTTACAGTGTTCCAGACTTACGTTGGGGGGAATCCTATAATCAACGATGAACTTATTCATCGCCTCTTCAGTATCGACCAATTTCCTCAATCTCAATTTAGCCGCCTTCGCCATTTACTAAAACAAACCTAACCCGCGACGGAAAAGAAAGGGAGCCAAAGAGAAATAAATCCAGAAAAGAAAAAACGTGAGTTAATAGAGGTAGGGAACTTACATAAAAAGAGAATTACGCTTCGGATGGGCTATATGTGCTTGAGATAGACTTGAATTTGGGCGGAAGTTCGGATGAACCCTGGATACACGCACTAAAACTCTTAAGTACAGAACTGGAGAGACGGATCCATCTCCAAAAAATCTTTTATACTTTCTAGGGTAAACTGCACCCCCTTTTTCCCGCCCAAAGAGGCCAGGAGATCACCGCCGTTCGATTTCCATCACACCGTTGAACGTGGGAAGCACCAAGCCGCCCGTATTTAATGAGGCCACGTTTCGCCTTCCAACGGCTCTAGGAACGTGCCTTGGGCAGGTGAAAAACCTCGGGAATCGCTAGATGACAAGGATTGATAGGCATTGGCAGATCCATGATGTCATCAAAACCCTCCTATCCGTCCGAGGGGACGGATAGCAAGATTTTGAGGGGCTATTGTGAGTCCGAGAGTTCTGCAGTCCGGCCCAAACTCTATCTGGGCCCAGGGCCCGTGCCGAGGAGGTACCTTGCCGAAGACGAATGATCAGTGGCCGAGGTAGCAAGGGGAACGGCTGAGAACTTACCCTGTCCTCGGCATTCCATAGTTTCAACGGGAAGACCAACACCCTGGTGTAGGTAATCCCCACACAGCCCCCTTAAGGGGATGTGAACGGAATGGGGCCCATAGGGAAGCAGGGTGCGAACTCGGACCAAGGAAAGTGCGTCCCACCCCCTTTAGTAAATGCACCTGCCAATACCCAGAGCTGGTTAATGAGAAAAGACGTTTGGGCGGTGCAAATGTCGATCCATGCAACTAATAGAAAGTTAGACTGGACGGTTGATGGGATGGATGCAGAAATAAACTCCTGCCTGACCTACAAGTGGAGGTTCAGGATCAGCCAAGACGGACTATATAATAAAAAGGAAGGTGCACCAATAGAGGGGTTGGGAAAAATGGCCAAAAACCAGAGCCTCCCAGCCTACCTCCAGGAGAAAGACTCTAGGGGTGAAGGAAAACCGAAACTTGTATGAATACCACGAAAAGCCCACCGCCTCTCGACTAAGGCCTAGCCTTCCAAACCCACGCTCTACAAATGATGTTGTTAGGGGCCTTTTCACGTGCGAACCCGACACTGTTACGGTTCGCCACGAGTCGCGTCCTTACAATATATATATATAAATCCAAACTATTTTTAATATCCCACCAAAAAAGAGAGAGAGAAACATGATCGGTACGTGGTACAGGACGCGTGGCTTTTAGAAGAAGATGAAGAATTTGATTTGAGTTCGAGAGAAATGGGACAAGGTATATTGGCCTTGTTGAAAAAAATTAACTTCTCATGAACAATTTTCTTACACTTTTTTTGAAGTTTGACAAAATTACATTAATTGTTATGGCACCAGTTAATTGGACCCATGCAAAAAATATATCTAAAATATAATGGAAGCTGACTTACTTGACCTACCTTTAATCAAAGTGACAGATCCACTTTTCATTTTTCATTTTTATTTTTTTACGGCCTTTACCTCAATTGTGTGTGTGTGTGTTTTTTAAAGGCCTACGTATCAAAGAATATAAATTCTTTGTCCCACCCCTACCTTTAATATTCCATTTTATATTATTTCAATATATAACAACTTTTATGTAATCATTTTTTACTTTTAGAAGTTATTAAAAAAATAAATAAATATAAAACATATGACGTTTCAAAATTGATAAAATATAAAAGTGAAATATAAAAAATAGGAAAAATAGTATTTATTTCTATGATTAGAGATTAAAACTTGATAGAACAAAAATGTATTGACTTTTTGCAAATTAATTAATTAAGTTCAATTACATACAATAGCATAGTAGTACAAACAAATCACCAATTACATTAAATGTAGTAGAAAATAAATTTGACACAGGTGATTTGTTTATAAATGGGGAAAACCACCGAGGCAAAATCTCATCGAGTGATTTTAAGGTCACCACTCCCAAGAATCCACTCTTATCAATCACAAGCGATTACAAGTATAAAGAATCTTATCAAACCCTTTGGCCTATCTTGAAATACCAATATATAGTTGAACCTTTACTCCAGTACCCAATTGGACTTGCATTGTAGTGGCAATAATTCCATTCAATGCACGAATTTCAGTACGTAACTAACTAATAATGCGTAGATCCCAGTATGTGACTAACTTTACCAACTTGAAGAAGATGTTGGTTGCAAAGTTCTTCACTTCATTAACAATGACGATTAGGAAGCTTTTTGGACACAAAACCCTTGACGTAAAGACGCAGTAGCTTTTTCAGAGAGAATGATGAACTAGGGCACTGTTTGCATGCGCAACAGCCTTTAAAATAATTCTTATATATGTTTAGAGTTGTGAGAAAAGAAACCCTATACAAATATTTCAGTATGGGCCAAAAATCAGATTTGGAATTTATGATTTCGTAAGTCTCGATAGAAATAGCTTGTGTCGAGCTTCAACATTAATCTCGATAGAAAAGATTCTGTCGAGACTTCTGTCAAACTTTAATGAACAACTCTTCTTCACTTATTTCTTGGTAAGATCTTCATGGTTTTAATACTTGACTTGAAAAACATGTTTCTTGAAGTCTTAAACCCATCCTAGATCTATCTAATTACAAGTAAAATGCATTTTGTCAAAAAATTAGTCAATTATATAAAATATGTCCCTAACAAAACCCCATATCTCTTTTGTGGTTTAGGGTGGTATTATATACATTGGGTGCATGCAAGGGCTAACCCTATGGTATAAGCGAATGAGACGATTGCCAAAGGCTCTCAAGTAGAAAAAAAGCCCTCAAATTTTAACCAATAAAATTATTTCTTTTATTGTAATAGTATTAATTAAACTTAAATATTAGTCCAATGAAAACACGAGAGAGAGAGAGAGAGAGAGAGAGAGAGAGAGAGAGAGAGAGAGAGAGAGAGAGATGCTACGGCCACAAAATTTTTCACAACAAATTCTAAGTGTCAAGTTGTTACTGACTGTTATTGGTGGATAAAAAAGTAATTTCAGTTATGGGTTCAAATTAGAACTACTAACAACATAATACCTAACAATTGCGTACCCTTGGCGTGATAGTCACTTTACAAGTATGAAGTTCTTGTGGGGTGGGAGGAGTGAAAATGCTAGGGTTCATGTCCCTAGGAAGAAAGTTTCACACATACACATATATACATGTAGATTAAACTAGAGAGTTTTTACCCAAAAAAAGATATTAAACTAGAGTAAATTTTTTATCTCATATAAATAAACAAAAAACAACTCAACACCTAGGATTTGTTGTGAAAATATTATGAATGTAATATTTCTAAAAAAAATAGCAATACACAAAATATTTCACAACAACTGAGCTGGAAAACTTTTGCTATGACAAACTTTTACTAGTTTATATCTAGATTTACTACTAACATTACATTTGTTTTTACTACTATAAATCTATTATATCAACAAGTGTAAAAGTTTTGCCAAGTTTTTTGTGTCTATAAGACTTTTCAAAAAAAAAAAAATGATTAATTAGCAATTTTGCATTTAAAAATATCTAAAACAAGCGAATAAAGTTTAAGCAATACTAAAATATATATTTTTTAAAATCATATTTAAATATATAAACAATCTCAAATCAGCCCTTAAATACATCAAGATTCCCATCAGTGCATGTATCCACCCTGTCACGGAGAAATTATTGGGACCTCCTGGAGGACCACTGATGTGGTCCTCCCAAGCCCCAACTCCCAATAAGAAAATGCCACGAGGTTATTTTTAAAACTCAGCTCCACATCATCACTTCCCATTAACTTAACTATTGTTAGCAAAACCAAACTAAAGTTAAAACTCAGCTCCACTTACCTATAGCCGGAAACCCAAAATCAATTAGCCAAAATCAAACCTTGTGAACCCAAAATCAATTAGCCACTTCTCACCTAATTTCTGAAACCCAAGAAAGATTAGGTTTAAAATACCTGATACTAAATTTGAAACAAACTACTTACCATTATACAGTAAAAAGATTTGTAAAATTATATCAGAATTTTATCTATTTAAATTCTAAATAGATTTTCTCTTCCTGGGAATCTTTTCTTCAAAATTTTTTTTTTCCTGCTAGTGACTCTAATTTTTATTCTAAGATCTCTATTCGTTCCTCTAGTTGCTTTTTCAAATCTAAGATCATATCTAGTGTAGCTTATAGAGACATTATTTGAGTCCTTTAATTTCTGCTAGTGAGAATCTGTCTTCTAGTTTGTAATCTTGGGTTCTTCCTTCATACTTTTGTTGTTTAACTAGGAAATCTATCAATCCTTGAAGGTTTTCTATAATCTTAGATCTGTTTTTAGACTGATCAAATCTGTTAACTATAGCTATCTTAAAGTTCTTAAGACTTATTTCTAAAGCATGTGAATCTGAGTTATCTCTTCTTTTATTATATCTTCTATTGTTTCCAGTTTTAGATCTATATAGTTTAGGGCTATTTGAGGTTTCTTTTATCTTGTTAACTACCTCTTTAAGTTCTAAAATCTGATGTTCTACAGACGAGATCTCTTTAGATATATCCTCCATGATCTATATAGTGTATGTTGGGACACGTGTGGTTAGAAGAAGAGGCAGAAGAAGCAACAGCAGGGAGATAGGATCGTTGTTGTTGTTGCCGCCGGTGATGGTTTCTGAGGACATTTCCCGGTTCCGCTACATGAATCTGACGGGCCACCCATTTGGGCTCCGCATCTCCAGCATAATCACAGTGTATCGACTGGGTTTGCCCAATATCTTCTCTAGAGAAATATTGGGAAAATAGAGTTAGAGGGAGAGAGTAAGAAAAAGGCAGATACGGTTAAGCATTTGAGAAAATTTTTGAGCATGTTTAGTTGATTTTGGGTTAAATTTGGCTGTGGGTAAATGGAGCTAACAAAGTGTTTGAGAAAAGTTTTAACCTTAGTTTGGTTTTGCTAACAATAATTAAGTTAATGGGAAGTGATGATGTGGAGTTGAATTTAAAATAATAGCCACATGGCATTTTCTTATTGGGTGTTGGGACCTGGGAGGACCACATCAAAGGTCCTCCAAGAGGTCCCAGTAATTTCTCCCTATCACGACAAGTGTGGAATTCGGCTTCGGTTCCCATTGATAGGCTGGTGCATAGGGACTAATGGAATATGCAGATTTTCTCTATTAGTTGTCTTTTCTATCAAATTTAGTGGCTATGATTTACGTGTTTTGTCGTATAGCTGATGTACCATGCAAACCAATTATTATAAACTCCACCCAAAAGTCTAAACTATATCTCACACAACAAAAATAAAGCTTTGTTTTGGTAACATTGAATATTACTTATTTTACTAAAAATTGAAAATAATATAATAAAATAATTTTTAAATGTGTAAATACTACTGTAAAACACAATTTTTTTTTAATAAAATACTTGTAGATTTCATAAATAGTACATAGAACCTAATAAAAAAAACATAATTTTGCTTTCTCTTCCTACACGGGACTCACAATACACGTGAAACACTCCTCTAAAAAAAAAAAAAAAAAATGTGAAATACAGATGCAATGCTTTTCAACACCATCCAATCGAAGGCTCAATTATTATAAACTCCCCCACTCAAAAGTTTAAACTATATCTCTCAGACACACACACAACAACAAAAAAGAAGAAGAAGAAGCTCTGTTTCAGTAACTCTAATGGCTTCAACCTTCACTGTATTTTTTTCACTTCTCTTCCTCCTCTCTATCCCAAGCATTCTCTCTCACCCCTTGGACCCTCTCACCCCCTTAGAAATAAAACAAGTAACCAAAATTATCAAAGGGTCTAGGGCGGTCTCGTTGGCAAACCTTACCTTTCAATATGTAGGCTTAGATGAGCCAAGCAAATCAACCATTCTTTCATGGCTTTCAAACCCCACCAAGGAACCCCCACCTCGTCAAGCTTTTGTTATTGCACGAGCTTATGAAAAATCCTACGAATTTGTCGTAAGTTTATCCAATGGTTCAATCATTTCGCAGCACATTTATAATGGCACTGGCTTACCTTTACTGAACCTTGAAGAACAGTCTGCTGCAAATGACTTAGCATTTAAATACCCACCATTTATCAAGTCCATCAAAAAGAGAGGGCTAGACATAAAGGATGTGGTTCCTTCAGTTTTCACGGTGGGATGGTATGGAGAGAAAAGCATGAGTGGGAGGGTTGTTAAGGTACTCTTTTTCTACAAAGGCGGCACGCCTAATGTTTGGGTTAGACCTATTGAGGGTATTGCTGTACTTGTGGACCTTGATAAGATGGTGATTGCGAAATACTCTGATAGTGAAGTGGTACCAATACCAAAAGCTGAGGGTACTGAATATCGAGGTTCAAAAATGAGGCCACCATTTGCAGCTGAAACAAAGCCTATCACTGTTGTCCAGCCTCATGGTCCCAGCTTCAAGATCAACGGTCACACCATAAGGTAAACAATGAGGCCACACAAATTGTATAACTTTTGTCAATCAGCTAAATTGTCGAAGTTTGGATTGAGTTATAATAAAAATAATTTCAGTGCTAATCTTATGTGAAAGAGTCGTTACACTAATAATAACCTGTCATCTTAATAAGTTATGAAAATTGTTGTGTATAATGTTGTGAGCCAAATAAAGAATAAAACATTTTAATTGTTGTTTATTAATTAAAACTAAGCGTTTCAAAATATATTTTTTTGAATATTGGGTTTCAGTTTTTATAAAACATGATCCTCTTTATTTCAAATGGAATGAAGAATATCAATTACATAGTTTAAGAATCTAATTATGTTCTAAATCTAATAGTGTACGGTGTGTCAAGTTATTCAAAATTTTATATAATGTGGCACTGTATACATATTTGATGTTGCAATATTTAGTCTAAATCATAAAATGCATCCTTTTAAATGGAAATGATTTTAATATAGTTTTTATGTGGTATACACAGTTGGGCAGACTGGAATTTACACCTTGCCTTTGATGTCCGAGCTGGTCTTGTTATATCTCTAGCCACAATTTTTGATTCCATTGAAGATAAACATCGCCAAGTCTTATATAAAGGCCATGTTTCTGAGCTATTTGTGCCCTACATGGATCCCACAGAGGAATGGTACTACAGAACATTTTTGGATGCTGGAGAATTTGGGCTTGGGTTGAGTGCTATATCTCTTCAACAACATACAGATTGCCCAGCCAATGCAATTTTCATGGATGGGTACCATGCCAATCAGGATGGAGAGCCAGTAAAACTTTCAAATGCGTTTTGTGTATTTGAGCGATATGCAGGCGATATAGCTTGGCGTCACACAGAGAGTGCGATTTCAGGGGAAGTGGTATGTGATTTTCAAACCTCCAAAGTCTAAACCCTTCCTTCCTTCCCAAACCCCCCCCCCCCCCCCCCCCACCTCTTTTTTATGTGACAATATTGTGAATACTAAAAAGAATGGGTTATGAACAATAAAAAAATTTATCAAATTTACCTCAAGCATTCAATCATACAACACCCTCATTAGTTTCACAACCAATCCATCATTCTCATGATCACATTAAGTTTCCACAGCAAAAACCCAAACCTTTAAGCTCGAGGCAGAGTACATTGCTAACAAAATTGACTAATTTAGTGACTTGAACTAAAATATTGTGATTTGAACCGACCAAGACTCCCTATCTCCCAATCCATTCTACCTCTTTGATTGCAAAAAAGTCATATTCTCTTAAATTACTAGCTCTTCCATTGCTAAGAAATTGACTAATTTAGTGACTTGAACTAAAATATTGTGATTTGAACCGACCAAGACTCCCTATCTCCCAATCCATTCTACCTCTTTGATTGCAAAAAAGTCATATTCTCTTAAATTACTAGCTCTTCCATTGCTAAGAAATTGACTAATTTAGTGACTTGATCTAAAATATTGTGATTTGAACCTACCAAGACTCCCAATCTCCCAATCCATCCTACCTCTTTGATTGCAAACAAGTCATATTCTCTTAAATCACTTGCTCTTCCATTGTATAATATAGGAGAGAGAGAGAGAGAGAGAGAGAGAGAGAGAGAGAGAGAGAGAGAGAGAGAGAGAGAGAGAGAGAGAGAGAGAGAGTACAATAATAGAAGAGGGTACTTGGAGCTGGGGTGGATGAAGTGAGACAAAAAAGAATCCGTTTAGATAGGGTTGGCTTAATATATTTTGGAGCATAAGGCGACAATTTTAAGAGAAGTATTTTTATATCTAAATATTAATTAAATAATACTTATTTAAATTTTAATATAATTTTTAATTTAAAATCTAATTTTCTTTTTGATTTACAAATTTACTGATTAAGTTTTTATATTCAAACTCTACTAATATATATTTTTAAATTAATCGATAATTTAGCTAATCCACATAATATGTTTTTTTAATATGGTCTAGGATCTTATCAATATACATGAAAAACTTATTTTTAAAGATGCAATTGTGACATGCATATATTGTTAGAACATTAAATCTAATTTATTAAAACATAGCTTCACTTAACCTTTATTAGAATCTGCATCAATTTCAGCCTTAACAAGTAAAGATGGATTATCTAAAAAACAAATTAATACAAAAATGTTTCACTTCAATTGTATATAAATCATAAAATACAAAGAATAGAGAAAACTGATTTACCTTAAATATAACTTTTGATCGATGATAAATTAGAAGTAAAGGGACAAAGAGTAGATTTGTCAAGAGATACTTTCAGAGAAAAAGAGCAAAAGAGTAGATTTGTCAAGAGATACTTTCAGAGAAAAAGAGAAGAAAGGATAATATGGGGTTTTTCCAGTTTTTTTAAGACCACTTTTTCAAAAAAATTATAAAAAATCTCTCTCTCTCTCTCTCTCTCTCTCTCTCTCTCTCTCTCTCTATATATATATATATATATATATACGAAACATATTTCAATTATCTGAGTTGCCATAATATAAAAAATTATGATATTTAGAATTATGAGGCCCTTTCACATTTGGGGACTTAAGGCAATTGTTTCACTTGCTTATATAGTTGAGCTATCACTAGGTTTAGGGAGAAGAAAAAGGTAAAGAGTGGTTCCAATTGTAAATGAAGAAGAAAAAATGAAATGAAATAGAGTCATTAGCAATTAATGGCAGAGCCAAGATTCAAGCCAAAAAAGACAATTATTATTATTATTATGTGCTAAAATATACAACAAACAAAAGTATATACACATGGGTGTCGACAGGGGGGCTAGAAATCAAGCAGAATAGAGCAAAGAAGAGAAATAGGGTTATGAATGTCAAAGCTAGGATTTCTGTTTTTTTTTTTTTATAAATATATATATATATATATATATATATAGTTTAAAATCGGTTAAATTTGTAACCCACAATGACACAAAAATAAAAGTGTAGATGTGTGTGAGAGCATATGGTACGTGAGCACATATACATGCAATATAACACAATAAATTCAACAATAAATATATAAATTGCTAGGAAATTAAATTAAACTATTTACAAACAAAATTTCACAAAAAATAATTGCATTAAAAAACCATTTTTTAAGGGAGTAGCAATGCTTTTTGGTTATATATATATATATATATATATATATATGATTGAAAGTACGGCTCCTTAATTACCTTTCAGTTTCATTTTACCCTTACTTGCCTTTGTTTTGAATGTTAAAGTAAGAAAATTATATAAGATTTTTACTAAGTATATTTCCTGAAAAGTGTTTGAAACATAAAAGAGATTATAATAAAAAAACATTTCTGTGAAATATATCAGCAAAAAAATACATATAAGAGAATCCACTATATCCATAAAATAAAATAAAATAAAGAAGAAGAAGAAATAAAAACATTTATGATAACAAATTTTTTGTTCAAATGTTTTTCAAAATTTAGAATTGTGTATATATGTGTGTGCACGCACACACACGTGTGTATTCAAAAATTTGATTTGGCCTCCCAAAATGACCTTCCAAAGAAAAATGAACAAATATTAGCTAACTGAATTAGTATCCCTAAAAAATACAATTGGCTAAGATTGTCCAAAAAAGAAGAATTTTTTTCAAACAAAAAAAATCTATTTTTTTTAATTAGTTGTTCATTTTGTCAGTCATTTTCTTTATGTAGAAAAGGATCATAAATGTTTTTATTTATTAGAAAAATCAATATTTAAAAAAATCAATATATATATATTTTTTGATGATTTTTTTTTTGAAGCTGATTTTTTTTTTAATGATTTTATATACATAATATATCAGACTTATAGGTAACTCTAATATTAGAAAACTAATAATCTCTCTCTCTCTCTCTCTCTCTCACATAATTTTGTATGCATATGTTTTGAGTTTAACTGACCAGTTTATCAATCTCAAATTTGGCCTTCCAAGCAAAATTTCTAACTTCATCTTTGGTCACAACTCACAAGGATTTGAACCCCTCTTCTTTTTATTATTATTGTTATTATTATTATTTTTAATTACAAATTTGCCACATTGTTTGCATTTTTGATTGTTAACAATTGAAAACACAATTTTTTTCCTACATTTTTTCCATTTGCACAAGGATTTTTTTAGTCATAATTTAAAATTAAAAATAGAAAACACCCAACCAAAAAATATTTCTAAGTAATTGTAACAGACTGTTTTATATTTTCTGTTTTTGAAAAAAAAAAAAAAGTTTTATCAAATGCAACCAATCAGGCTCATTAATCATTTATAAATGACATTTTTCGTTAGTTGGAATTATTTGTTTTCACTAGTTGCATATACATCTGATTTTTGTTGTTTGATTTTTGATTTATTATTATTATTATTATTTTTTTGTGGCTTCACAGATAACAGAGGTTAGACCTGGGGTGAGCCTAGTTGTTAGGACGGTTTCGACCATTGGCAACTATGACTATATCATGGACTGGGAGTTCAAGAAAAGCGGCAGTATTAAATTTGGGGTATGGAAATTAAATAACCAAACCATCTTTTTATAATATTATCCTTATTTTTTTTTTAATATTAAATTTATCGTTATTGTTTCAGTTGGTTTCATTCGAAATTGCAATGATCCATTTCATAGTTATAATATTATTTTTGAAATCTAACTGTGTATAGAGTGCTATGTCATTTAAATATGTCTCTAGATATACCTTTCAAAATGCTTTATTTCAATGGAGATATCATTTTCGATCAAGTGGTACCTAAAAAGTCTTTATGAGGCTGTTAATCATTATTACTAACAACTATATATGTCGTATGCACTCTATTTAATTAGGTGGGTTTATCGGGTATTTTGGAAGCAAAAGCTTCAACATACACTCACAAAAAACAAGTCAAGGAAGACAACTATGGTACATTGGTAACGAAAAACACTATTGCAATAAACCATGACCACTACATCACCTCTTATCTTGATCTTGACATTGATGGTGAAAAGAATTCATTTGTCAAAGGCAAGATGAAAACAATGAGAACAAATGGTAGCACACCTAGAAAGAGTTACTGGAACATGATTCGAGAGCTAGTAAAAACTGAATTAGATGCAAGAATTTGGACTGACAAACCAATTGAATTGTTGATAGTGAACCCTAATAAGTTTACTAAAATGGGAAATCAAGTTGGCTATCGATTGGTTCCTGGTTCGACTGCTAATCCACTTCTACTAGAGGATGATTACCCGCAGATCCGTGGTGCATTTTCGAATTACAATGTATGGGTTACGCTGTATAATAGGTCAGAAAGATGGGCTGGTGGGTTATATGCTGATCGAAGCCATGGAGATCATACCTTATTTACTTGGACAAACAGGTAATATTGCATGGTTTTTATAATGGTAAAAATTCTCTCACACTCTTTTTTTACACATCCCTACGCACAATTTTCAGAACTGTGTGTGCTTGATATAAAAATTTTTGAAACGAGAAAAGGGTGATATTCATGATTGAAACGAGGAAAGTGGATGTGTATGAAAGATGTTAAATAAGTTTTGGGCAAATTATTGCCCTTTTTTTAAAGTCAAAATATAGTGTTGGTCTTAGGGGCACACCAAAATACCTAATACTGCTTTTTCCTTTTGTCTTTTTTGTTAATAAATATATTTTATACGTAAAACTTCATTAAAAAGAATGTATTTTTATTTATAAATTTTTTAATGTTTAAAAGTTATAAAGAAAAAATGATAAAATAAAATTAAAAAAAAAATTAATCGAAGAGAAAAATAGTTAAAAAATGTAAGGAGCTTAAATGTTTAATGTAATCAGCAAGAGTGTATTTTTCAAATTCGTTATGTATCAATTAATAATGAACTCCACAATTTGTCTTTGAGTTATATTATAAAATTTTTCCCGTACAATTGATCACCATATGATTTTAAAATGTTATAATATAATCATTTTATGAGTTAATTAAAAGCAGAAATAAGTTATACTTGAAATTTATGTAATTACTAGAAATTATTACATGAGAAATATAAGTGCCATAAGACTTATTCATATATATAACAAGGCCTTAATAAGTAAAGAAAATATAATAGACATGCTATCTTCTTACAAGTTTTTGAACATTAAGATACCACTTAGTATTAAAATGAGTAATATGTCTCATAAAAAAGAGATTAATATGCTATTGTCTAGTTCGATTTTAAGTATTATATATGTAATGCGTGTTCAAAATATGTCTATCTAAGTATTTTTCAAGCGTATTAAAACACATGTATATTGGTTATAAATTTGTTACTCTAAAGTTAAATCTTGACTCTGCCACTTGTAGATCCTCAAACTTTAGCGCAAGAGGGATTTAAATTATTCACTTAAATTTAAAGTATTCACTTAAGTTAAATCTTGACTCTGCCACTTTTAGTTTGTTAGGAACAAAAGGAGATCACTTTAAACTTACATGATCGTTTGGTTGCTAAAAAACTTAAAGTGATTGATTTTAGTTCTTAACAAACTTAAAAAGATCACTTTTAGTATTTATTGAGCAATGACATGATGGTCTCTAGATCAATTTGACCATGTCATCTAAGTGACAAAAAATAAACACCTCAAACTTTTAAGACTAAAATTGTGCTAAATTTTAAGGATAATAGCATATTTAACTCTTTTTTTATTAGGTACTGTATCCTTCTATTCTTTAGCTAAAACAACAAATTCACTTTGACTCAAAGAAATTATGTTGGTGGAAGATATATAAAAGAAAATTAAAAGAAGGAAAAAAGAAAGTCTTAGATAGTGAGGATGGGAATGGGTAGAGTTGGCATGACGTGTAAAAGCCATGCCTATGTTTATATTAATATTCAAAATAAATATATACTTATTCAGCAAAAAAAAATTATAATCAAATACTTGAAATTTGGGTGTGGGTGAAACTTCATTAAGCTAATTAGGTATTTAAAACATACATATTGACTTGAATTAATTGGGAGGTAATATAGAAGTAATTATTAGGAGTTCCCATAGTATGGTGATCGGGTGTTTACTCTCACATTCATGGTGGATTCCACTACTTAATTCATGGTGTGATTCATTATGAATTTAAGAGGAAATAGTATACTACGTTATCCTTTTCAAGGAGCAACCGGTAATTTTCTAATATTATCGTCAACCCTAATAACTAACTTGGAAGTTTTGTCACATGCAATTTCCTGTAATAAAGCAGGTAGCAACGAAGAAAATCAAACTGGTTGATTTGGTTCATTTTGCAGGAATAGGGATATTGACGACAAGGACATAGTGTTATGGCACACAATAGGCTTCCACCATAGCCCTTCCCAAGATGAATTTCCAGTGATGCCGACTTTGAATGGTGGGTTTGAGCTCCGTCCTTCAAACTTCTTTGAAAGCAACCCAATCTTGAATATAAGGCCTCCTAAGCCTGTGGACTTACCCAGATGCAATGCCACCACTCCTTAGAGGAGGAAAAAAAAATTGGAATAACTAGTATCTTCAGTAGAAGTTCTAGATAATTGTTATTTGTGTTATTAGATATTCTAAATAATTGTCAACTCTTTTGTTGTTTTTAGAATAAGAATTTGAAAAACTATTAGAACTTTTAAAATGGTGGAATTTAAATTTGTGGGAATTTCAATCTTATCAATTAAGCTTTTATTAATTTTATGGGTATATCTAAGAGTTAAGAATTTGAAGTATTGTTTCTCAAAAAAAGAAAAAAAAAATTGAAGTATTCAATTAGTTACAACAAGTATGGTAACAAGGATGATAATGCATTGGTGACATTGAAAATATGGTATCATGGTATTGGTGGTGGTGATATAGTGTAATCAGAGATAATAGTTTGTTGTTGGTGGTAGACGCAGTGATAATGGTAATAGTCTTAGCAATAATGTTGTTAGCATTATGTTATTATGTTTAATTTGGTGGTGTTGGTGGAGTTGATGGCAGCAATGGGTGACAAGCGGTGGTTATGGTGGTGGTGATAGCCACTTGTGTTAATTGGGCTCTCTCTCTCTCTCTCTCTCTCTCTCTCTCTCTCTCTCTCTCTCATTTTCTTCCTTTGAGACAATTTGATTTGGGTTTTCATGTGAGACTATTTGATTGGTAAAGAAAAAAAGTCTAAATAGAGTTATCAATCTTATTCTTTAATTCTTCTAAAAAAATTCTTATTCTTTAATTATATATACTTTCAATTTCAAAATATTCGAACTGAGCTAAGGGGCTTGTAGTTCAGTGGCAATTAGGCATTGTTAGTGCTCCTTTATGAGTAGAATTAGAGCTCAAATATCCATACTCCCATTATTGAAACTATTAAATTATCTTTTAAAAAAAAATGTAACCAAAATTAAATTGTGCTCTCTATCCCCCTTTTTTTATGATGCTCACAAAAAGGAGGAGTGATAGTGTAGAAACTTTTGTTAGGAGAACAGCATAATTCTTTGATGTATCTAACTTAAAGGTCCGTTTGATAAGGAGGATGGAAAAGTGGGAGGATAGAAAAAATTTTAGTTTCCTTCATCTATGTTTGGTTGGGAAGGTGAAAAAGTGAAGGGATATAATTTTTTTTTGTTTGGTTGAGAAGAAAAGTGAGAGAATAGAAAATGTAATCTATATAAATTAACTCAAATACCCTTATTAAAAAAATTATCTAGTTAAAAAAAACAAACAATAAAAAAAATCATACCTCTCAACAATTTTCTCTCCTTTTTTTTTTTTTTTATAAATTTTTTTAATTTTTTAATTTTTATTTTATCCTCTCTATTTCATCTCTAACCAAACACACCTAAAGGAAGCTAATTTGAGATTAGTTTGGGTTTTATTGACTTAGTTACTAATTGATGTGGCTATTATAAATTTGTTTATGTACTTTCGGTTTTTTAATCGTGTTTTTTATATCAATCATGGTTTAATGATTGTATTCTTCTTTGATATCCATGTTTGTTTACACAATACTCTGCTTATTGAATGTATGCTTGCAATTGTGCTATTTCCACATGACAAGCGTATTGTGTTTTGTTTCGTATTTCACGAAACATAGTTTTAGAGTTTATCGCGTCAGTCAACCTATTCCATCCATTGGCTTATTGGGGCCCATTGATTTTAAATTTTTAATAAGTGTTAGTGAGTCATTGATGTATTTGTAATTTTGAGTCATTTTTTGTAATTTCGGGATTTTATATTTGTGTTGGCTTTTGTCACGTATTGCCAAAGCAGGAAATTGTTTGATTAAATAGGTTGAGTATTAGGAAACCATGACAAAGTATAGTTTTGATGAGCTGTTTTGAGTATTTTCAATTTCAAGATGAAGATCCAAGATCAGCTCAATTAAAGAACGTGCCTAGAAGCTCGACACAGGTCAATTGATCAAGTTGTGATTTATCGAGAATACTAATTCCCTTTAAAATCTTTTTAAGTCAGCTAATTAGGAGGTTTTCAGGCCTAGTTGAAAAGCTATATAAAGCAAGGATGTCAATATCGTACCGGAGGCCGTACCGGTTTGGCCACCGGTACGATATATTTCGGATATCGGTTAATACCGGTGTACTATTTCAAGTTTACTGCTATTTTATATATTTAATATATGTATATATACACACACACACATACACACACAAAATCTCTATTTACCATAAAACAATACCTCAAAAATTCATGTTTACCATAAAACATTATTTCAATTAAGAACAAATGATTCATAGTTTTAAACTTTAACATCAACTAAAAAAAAAAAAAAATGGTGTTTCTTCGGTACAGCCAGATTTCGCCGGTATGGCCAGTATTTTTTCCGATACGAAACAGGGGGGTCGAGAATACCGGATTGCTGGTCGGTACAGTATATTCCGGCCGTATCGGCCGGTACGGTACGGAATGAATAACCTTGGTATAAAGGCACACTACTATTGTCGACTAAAGCAGAGGAGAGAAGGTTTTGTGCTGCACAAGTCTAAAACTTTGTTCTCTCATATTGCTTCATACTAGAGATATAGAAGGCATATCTGAAGGCGATATCTTAGAGATTGGGATTGCTTGTTGAAGCTGCAAAACATCCAAATTGTTGTTGTGAAGAAATTTTTGGGGAGTCCTCTAAGTCATCAGTTGTGTGTGTGTATTTAAAAAAAATATTATTTTGAGTTTAAATATAGGACTAATTACTTTTTGTTTTAGTTTTCCTGTGAATACCAATTTGCATTAGAGCAAAGATATAGGATATGAGACATAGTTTTAATTGATGCGAAAAAAAAAAAAAAGAAAAAAAAAAGAAAAGAAAAAAAAAGAGCTAAAACCAAAGCAATGAAAATCGTAGTTGCCCTAGAATTTTCTATATGTGCCATGTTTCAGTTGGTATTTGTGCTTTGGGCCAGTAAAAGGAGAAATTATATGGTCTTCATGGTGGATAAGTGACGTGGGTTACCATTCCATTAAAAGATTTTCACCTATTTAAAATTGCTAAGTTAGAAATTTTTTAAAATAGAAATTGATTACTAACTCAGCAATTTTAAATAAATGAGAGTTTTTTAATGGAATAGTGGACAAATGACGTGGTCTACCAGATGACTGTATAATTTCTCTAGTAAAAGAAAGAAAAAAAATAAAAGAGAACTCCTCAAACCTCATTGCACTCACCTTTAAGTTCTTCATTGGCATATTAGTTCTCTCCTTTTTCGTTGGCTTCTACCCAAAGCAATAGCTCTTCTTTGCAACTCTATGTTTTTCTTTCTTTTGGATCTTTTCGATTTCAGTTCTTTTATGGACACACACTTTGATACAACTTACACATTTGTTCATGTGTGATTGAATTACATCATTTAAACATACGTGTCCACCACTGATATATATTTAAAAGTAATTCAATCACTGCTTATAACATGTTTAAGTTGAATCACATGTGTGTGATCTAGACTTTTAATTTCTGTTTTTCTGGATGTTAGGTTCTAAAGTTTAGGATTTTATGTATTTAGAACTCTAATTTGTATTGTTGGCAAACCATGATCAAAACAATGTGTTTAGAAGTGTTTAAATCTAGCTCAAAGTTGTGCGTCTATGTAAAGTTGGAATCGAGTTAAAGCAGGAAAGGATTGTGCCTTTCGGCCTGGGTCGATCGATCGAAAGATAGGCTCGATTGATCGAAGCTCAAGCAGAATGTTTTTCTGCAGATTTTTCCAACTCAACCCTAAGTGTTTTAAAACATTTTTAGGGTTTCTTATTTGTCCTAAGTATAAAAGGCAAACCCTAGCCACGTTTTAGTGTTGCTCATATTTGCGGTTTGTGTAAATCTCTTGTGAGATCTAGAGGAGCTTTCCTTTACACAAACTTAGGGTTTTCAAGGAGAAGATTTATCTACGCCTTGATGATCAATTCAGTTGCTTCCATTTGAAGCTTAAAGAAAACACAAGCGGGTGTGCTTGTAGCTGGTGGTGAATCCAAGAAAGAAGGAGTCCGTGGATTCGGAGCTTGCACGTGGTCGTGTCAATAAGTTCTACTGGTTGGTAGCAATAAGAAGTCGAGCGTGGGGGCTTGTAGGTCTTATTGTATGAACTTCGATTCTTTCAAGATAGTGTATTCAAGTTTACCTTGAGGATAGCTATGTCAAATCCTCCCCAGGTTTTTATCGGTTTGGTTTCCTGGGTGATCATATCTTGTGTTATTTATTTTCCGCTGCTTTGCATGATTTGATCTTTTATATTGTGATAACCTATACTTATTTAATTGGATTAAGTAACAACTTGGCTAATTACCTAGGTTTAATCAATTGTTTAAGGGGTCTAAAAACTATCAAGTAGTATTAGAGTGGGTAACTCTTTTGTTGTTGATCCTTTAATCACTGAGCTGATCCTTAACCCCTGTTGTCATGGAACACAGACACTCTCTAGTTATTCCTCCTCACTTTGATGGGAATAATTATGCTTACTGGAAAGTAAGGATGAAAGCATTGCATATTCTATTTTCTTCAGAACAATTTCAGGATTTTTTGCATAATCTATTCTTACAAGGGGGCTGAGTGTAATATCTGTTGCTTTTTCTGTGATGTATGTCCATGGCTGTATTTCTGTTGCTGCATATTTTGTTTCTTGCAAAACAGGTTCTGGATTTTTTGCATAATCTGTGTTTACAGGGGTAATTGTAATATCTATTGCTGTTTCTGTGTTGTATGTCCATGGACTATTTCTGTTGTTGCATATTTTGTTTTTTGTAGATCTGGTTCAGGATTTTCTGCATAATCTGTGCTTATAGGGGGTAATTGTAATATCTGTTGTTGTTTCTACATTGAATGTCCATGGGCTGTATTTATTTTCCTCTACAAGAAAATGAAAGGTATGATAGCATAAATTTTCCTCTTTATTTCATTGTTTAATGAAATCTCTTTTCCATTTGCAATTGCTTTGATTTAGAACAACAATTTCCTTAACAACAACACAAATAAGACTATAGGTGCAAACATTTTATGGGAAAAGAAAATCTTTAAAAAAGAGATTTTAAGAACTTAACTGGAACTTAAAATAAATGGGTACATTCAAGGTTTTACTTTTAAGGTAGAAAACGTTAGAGGAACTGTTGTCAGGAGAAAGGAAGGAATTGAACAAATGGGAAGTAAAACCTAACTTCAAAACATAGATTTATGACAAAGAAAAAAAAATTCAAAAACAAAAACAAAAACAAAATGAAGATTATCAAATTAACACAGTCATAGACTATTATTTTCAAATTAATCATATGGGCCAACATCAAAATGAAGATTATCTTTTATGTGACTAAGTGGTGAAGGTGAGGGAAGAGTACCAAAAATTAAAATGAAAACTTACTAGGAAATGAAATAGGAGCCAGTTGGCGGCATTTAAGGGCCTTGACAACCCTTCTCTTTAACTTACAGTTTTTTTTTTTTTTTTTTTGCTAAAATTTAGTTGACTATAGATTTAATTTTTAATGCTTTTGCTAAATGTTTTCTAACTGCAGGTTTTTTTTTGATAGGATATAACTGCAGATTGGTCATGAATAAACGTGCCATTTTATTGGGTTTAGGCTGATATATAATCTGTTAGGAATTGACATAAACAAAGAAAAATCTGCCACCATCAGAGAGATAGGCTGTGTACCCATAACCGGTTAAGTTATTGTCAGGAATACACCCATGTACATACATTACAGAAACAACAACAAATATTACACTTAGCCACCTGTAAGCACAGATTATGCAGAAAATCCTGAACTTGTTTTGCAGAAGCAGAATATGCAGCAGCAGAAATATAGCCACATCACAGAAACAGAAACAGATACATAGTTTTTTTTTGGGTCTGAATAGATGCATTGTTTTTCTTTGTGTGGCGTTTCAAGTTTGTTTCACGTGTGTTTGTTTTTTAAGTGGGTATTTTTCCTACATGGCCCATAACTAAATCTAAATCTAAACCAATCCAACCAAGAAATTCAAACCTAAATCATATTCAATCCTTGGATTTAAAAACGGAAAAAAAAAATTAACTTTACCGATTATGGAGTAATGGGTATGCGGCCTCTCTCTCTGTGCCTTCCAAACTATATCCCTGCGTGCATGTGGTTCCGACCAAAAAAAAAAAAAAAAACGATTGAAAAAGAAGAAAGAAATATCTGCGTAACATTCAATCCTATAGTTTTATACAATTTGAAATGGTAATTGAATAGGAAAAAAAAGGGGGGAAAAATGCCTACCCTCTACAAAACCCATATATTTTTCCATAGGGATAAAAGTTTTGCTGTTGGTGATGAATCAACAGTAAAACCGGTTTTCCAAATCAAAACGCTAGGGGAAAAAAAAAAAAAAACGATGAACGGAGATATTAGAAAACAGGGGAAGGCTTAGTGATTTCTGTAATCCAAAATAGGAAAAGAAATAGAAAATTTGAGAAAACAAACATTTTCATGGAGAACCCAAAAGCCCGAAACATAAAGGAATCAAAACCAATCAAACAAAAAAGCTCAATAAAAAGTAATATTTTATACCCAAATCTAAAAAAATGGAGGAAACGGACTGGAGCCAGTTTCGATTATCTAATGGTGGTAGATATGTAGCCTGACAGTGTTGATGCCCATAGATTCTCTGTATCCAACATTTTTTTTTTTTTTTTTTTTTTTTAAAGTATTGCCAGCCTTTTAATTGTATTTTGGCCAGTTATTTTTTAAAGTGAAATGTGTCTGAATTTTAAATAGACACTTTTCTTATTTGTCAGCACCTCCATAATTGTAGGAATTCACTTTCTCTCAGATTCTGCTATTATATATACTAATTTTTTAACCCGCACTATGTGTGGGAACCTTTTTATTTACATTTATTAGAAAAGAATTTTTTTTAATAATATTTAAATACACTTTTACCATGTACTAAACACCCAACACATATCTTCATTTACAAATCTAATTACAAACACCATAGGCAGATATCAAAAACTAATTTAACCCAAATCTAATACAAATACTCAAAACAAAATTTATTTTAAACCCATTAAAACCAAATCTAACTCAAATATCTAAATCTAAAACAATCCAACCAAGTGCATTTGAAAATGCTAATTCAACATCAGCTCATCTCATATCTCAGTTGTTCTTTTTGTTCTTGCTCCCTTCCAATCGATCAAATATCGTTTCCCCTTTTTATTTTCCACCTATCATGTTCCTTTTGTGAGGAATAAATATAGACCTTTGTAGATTCCATTCAACCCCAACATTTATATACTGCACAAAGTAAATGTATCTTAGAAGCTTGATAAGAAACTAAAAAAAAAAAAAAAAAATCATAAATACATATAAACCACAAATTTTCTCATTAATTTTAGACACATATTCTCCATACTCTATCCATTCAATAGATGGTTATGTATGAGAAGACAATGAACTTAAGACACTCATTTATGTTTTTTGTAGGTATACTATCTATCAAATACAATGAAAGGGAAAGCAAAATTAAACAAAAAACCAGTTCTAGAGAACAAACAACATTTATTATTAAGCATATAACATGGGGAAAAAAAATTAATTATGGAAAAATATGTAAAATCCTTTAATTATAGGTATAGAATCAAAGAATTATAAATAATTTCTATTAGTATGGTACTACAATTTTCACTTATTGCTTAAACCTACTACTATCATAATCTAATAATATAAACATGATATGATAAAACTTCTAAGATAACTCTATAAAATAGCTAAACAAAATCATAATATCATAAAAATTTTAGTAATAAGTTAGTCTCATTCCTCTTCAAAGATTTTTCTTATTCAAAGTTAGGATTCTAATCACACAATTCAATCCATTATATAATTCAGTCTTCGATATATGTTGGTTCAACCTCACCCACATAAATAGATTTCCTTCTATACATGTGTATGCACCAACATGTAATTGTTGAAATAGTCAACCACCATAAACCAAAGTATGTCTCTCATCTTCACATTCGCTATAACCTTTCTATCATCCATATTTAACTAAAGAGAAAAATTACATTAAATGTCAATTTATAAATTAAAAAAATACGTATAGTATGAAAATCTATTGAAACATGGTTTAGTCAAAATTAAAACTATACATATGTATTTGTTTTGTAGGAAAAAATGCTAGAGACCACAAACCATATATATAAAACTCGGTTTGGACTTAAATTTAGTAGTTATAGAAATATGACTAATAGAAACTCAAATTTCGCAAAACTAAGACTATATGTAATCTTAGAGGCAGGCTGAATTATAAAACTATACAAACACAAATAAGCCAAATTTGCTACAAAGCATAGCCTAAAAAAGAAAAAGAAAAAAGAGAACTCTAACAATCTATTTGGCTGCTGGGAAAAGGTGGGAAAAAAAATTAATGAAATCATAACAATTTTACAGGTCAATTTGCTTTGAGAATAAAATAGCACTAATGTGTTAATCGTGTTTTAGAATGAAAAAAAAGTTCTTTTCTTCATATTAAAAATTTTGCAGTAATTTTTTCTGCTTAAGTATTAGATTTATTCATGTGTGCCGTGATTAATACATGTGATATATTGTTTTTTATTGAATTAGAACTTGATTCATAAAAGGCCATGATTATCTTATCTTTGTCATGGTGCTGCATGTCCATATCATTGACTTGGATAAACATATTAATATATATATATATATATATATATATACACACGAATGGATGGATTCCAAAAACGTTAATCAAAACAAATCCAAACTACTAATCAACCAAAACTAAGTCATTCTCCGCAAGTTATTTGTCTGCTAGTGATTTCAATCAACATTCCTATTTAATTGTTCCTATTCCCAGAACAAACTAATTGGAAAAAAAAAAAAAAAAATCAAATTGACAAATTGACAGTCAAAATCAAATTAAAAAAAAAAAATGAAACTTCTTCAATCTCCGACTCGCTGTTTTTCTGTCCTCTAAATGGTATCTAAGAGTGTAGTTTAAGGGGAAAAAGAAAAAAAGGAAGACAGATATTGAATCAAAATCAATTCAATTAAATACCCAAACCTAATACTAAATCCACTCAAACGTTTAAAGCAATATTAAAAAAAAAAAAACAATTACCGATAAAGGTTTCTGCTCTTTCTGAATAACAAACTCTTGTTCTATCTTATTTCTCTGTTTTTGCCCTCTCCAAACCTAAATCATATATAACCTCAAATTTCAAAAAATCAAATCAAAATCTAATGTAACCTAAATATCTAAATTAAAATCAATCCAACCAAATTTCTCAAAACTAATTCATATTTCATACCCATACCTAGATCTAAGAAAAAAAAAAAAAAACCTTACCGGTGGTAGTTCTCTCAACATCTGTCTTCTTCTCATCTTTGAATCGCAAGGTTTATTTTTTCCTCCTCTCTATCTTTGTATTGTAAGCATTGGTATTAAGAAAATCAAAAGGAAGCGAAAGGAGAGAGTATCCGAAAGAGGAGAAACAGAAGTTAGAGCATTTTAGGGTTTGCGTTTTTTTTTTTTTTTTTAATAGACGGCTTGGTGTTTTTATAGATACACGTTTGATGAAAGGGTGTCTTCTAAACGGACCATACGGTTTTTTAAATGGAAAACTATATACGTGGCACCATTTTAAGAGGGCATTTTTCCTAACGTGACAGCACCTCCTTAAAGGCTTCTGCTATTATATATAGTATTAGATTAGATTACATTAGATTAGAGATATATATATATATATATATATATAGATGTCTTTGTTAGGGATATTACATGAACTATGAATTCTTTTATATATATTGTATTTTTTTTTTTTTTGTAAAAAGTCATTGACTATATTGCATGGACACGAGTATGGGTACGGGTATGAATATAGGAGTACGGCAATTTTTGCAAACAAGGATACGACACGACGAAAATATGATAATTAATTAATTAATTAATATTTATATTTAGGCATATTTTTAAAAATATTTTTAGACTTCAAATATGTTTATGTCTAGAATTTAAATTTAATAAATAAAAAAATTGTAGCAGGACACACAAAAATAAAAAACACTAAACCCATAATAAACAAGTAAACATTATAAGGCAGAGGCAAATTTCAAGGGGAAAAAAAACACGTATAAAATTAAAATCATAAAACCAAACAAAAAAAAAAAAAATACTAAGGGCATGTTTGGTAGACTGTAATAGGCGCTGTAATGTAATAGTTATTCCTATGATTTAGTTATTCTTTAGTTTGGTTATGTTTTTATTACAAGGAATAATCATTCCTTATGAATAGCTATTCTTCAAAATGAGGAATAACTATTCCTCTTTAAAAGGTTGTATTAGCTATTCCTTAGTAAGTGTAATAATTTCAAAACTTAATATATTTCCAAGTAAAAAAACTTTCCATATACATCTAATAATTATAAAAATAAAAAATCATAAAAAATAACACATATCTCTCTTAAATTTAAAAATAACAATTTTTAAGGACATATAATTGTATGAGTAAGAAATTTCCTAAAATAAATGTTAAGTTTCATTATAATGTTATAACTTACAACCAAACTAATGAATAGGTTTAGTTATTACATTACAACACATTTTATTCCTAGTAATAAAGATTACGATTCCTGTCGTAATCCCTATTCAGTGTACCAAACGTACCCTAAATCTATTATGTATAAGAACATGCGTGTAAACCCAAAGCCAAAGGGCCATGGCAAAAAAAAAAAGAAAAAAAGAAAAAGAAAAAGAAAGAAAGAATGACTGAAACGAAGGAGAGACAAGCGTGATACTTGAAGGAGAGAGAGAGAGAGAGAAAGAAACGGCAGAATGAGAGAGGCTTTGGGGTCATTGGAGAAGCTATGGTCATCACTAATCTATGCCCTACGTTGGTTGCCAACTCGCTGATCTCAACACAAATGCTGAGAAGAGGGTGGGAGTGTGTGTGTTGAGTGAGCTTCGGTCCCGGAATAGAGGCAAGCAAAATTTTGGGGCTTTAATCAATTAACAAGATCAACGATAAGTGGTTGTATAGATGTCAAAATCTTGAGCTTTTTATTTTTATTTTTTGAAAGATTTATCATGCCCACCGTGTTAGAGCTGTGTCAAAAAAAAAAAAGAAAAAAGAAAAGAAAAGGGGAAACTACATGAATGAAAACATGTCACTCATTTGGCACAAACTAGAGATACTACAAATTTTATACACAAGTTGTTACAAAACATAAATAGCAATTCCGACCTAATCCTTATTTAAAGGGTAGGACTAGGATTACATGTTCTTGAACCTGAAAAAAATTAACAAGCCTCAATTTTTCTTTGTGATTAGTGGGGCCAACTGGAAATTCCATCTAGGATTTGACGTTCGAGTTGGTCCGATAATTTCTCTAGCATCAATTTATGACTTGGAGAAGCAAAAATATCGCCGAGTTTTGTATAGGGGATTCATATCTGAGATGTTTGTGCCATACATGGACTCATCAGAGGAATGGTACTACAAAAGCTATTTTGATAGTGGTGAATATGGGTTTGGTCTATCTGCAGTGTCACTCAAGCCCTTTGCCGATTGTCCTGCCAATGCAGTATTTTTAGATGCATACTTTTCTACTAACGATGGTACACCAGTGAAGATATCTAATGCCTTTTGCATTTACGAAAATCATGTTGGAAATATAATGTGGCATCATACTGAATCGGATATTCCTAGGAAAGTTGTAAGTGATATTTTTTGTGATTGTTGTTATTGTTGTTGTATTGTTTGAACAAGTAGAGTTTACAGAAGTTAGGCCAGAGGTGAGCCTAGTGGTGAGGATGGTCACAATAGTGGGCAACTATGATTACATTATCGATTGGGAATTCAAGTCAAGTGGCTCCATTAAATTGGGGGTATTTTATCAACTTGAGAATTATTTTTTGAAAAATACTACAATCACCAATAAATCTCATAACAAATTTTACAGTTGTTGAGGTAGTAAATTTTTACAACTGACATTTTTTTTTTTTTTGGTACATTAATCATAATCTCTCACTGCAGCCATCGTGAAATTTATTGTGAGTTTAGACTTACTGTTGTTGTTGTTGTTGTTTTTTTTTTTTTTTTTTTTCAAACCCAAAAAAAATTTGTACTAAATGAGGTGTTAGTATAAATAACAAGCTCCTATGAATTAATAGTATGTCTTCCTACTCACAAACTTTAGTAAAATGGTAACATCAATACTAATTTTTTTGTCTCTTACTATGAGCCGTTCTCAAATTATCTTAATAGGTTGGAATATCAGGAGTTCTAGATGTGAAGGGTGTGACATATACTCACACAGATCAAATAAAGAAGAATGTGCATGGCACATTGTTAGCAAAGAACACTATTGGTGTGTACCGCGACCACTTCTTGACGTACTATCTTGACCTCGATGTGGATGGTGAAGCCAATTCCTTTGTCAAAAACAATTTGGAAACAATCAAAGTAACTAGCCATAGCTTGCCAAGAAAAGTTATTGGACAGTAGTGAGTGAAACTGCCAAAATTGAATCTGACGCCCGAATTCAATTTGGCTTGAAACAAGCTGAGCTAGTAGTTGTGAACCCTAATAAGAAAACTAATGTTGGGAACAATGTTGGTTATCGTCTAATTTTAGGATCAGTGGCACAACCACTCATGTCATACAGTGATTATTTACAAATTTGAGGAGCCTTCACTAATAATCATGTGTGGGTTACACTGTATAACAAGTCTGAAAAATGGGCAGGAGGACTTTATGTTGATCAGAGTCATGGAGACGATACCTTAGCAGTTTGGAGCCTCAGGTAGTATATGATGAATAAAAATCCTCTATCTGACTTTTAAAGTTTGCTAGCTAGAACTTTACAAGATAGTAGTTGTTGATTATGGTAATTGTGACCAATGTTTTCTAATGCACTTTTTTTTTTTTTTTTGGTATATGAATGCACAGGAATAGGAAAATTGAAAACAAGGACATAGTATTATGGTACACCATTGGATTTCATCATGTGCCTTGCCAGGAAGATTTTCCAGTGATGCCAACCTTTGGTGTTGGGTTTGAGCTTCAGCCAACCAATTTCTTTGATAACAATCCAGTCCTTAAAACAAGACCTCCATATATTGTACACTGGCCTAATTGCACCAACTAACTATGCGATTTTTACATTGTGGTGTAGTAAATAAAGGAGTTCAATAATGATAACCTTTGTCATTAATTATCTTTGTGGATTTTACATTATAGTATTTAATCAGTTTTAAGACTAACTTAATTATTATTAGGTTAATAATAAAAGCCTTAGGTTAAACAGATAATCATCTTTATCATGCAAGTGTGGAAATTTAAAGAAGACATAACTCAGGAAACCCGTGAAACAAAATAGTTTCACAAGAAAAACCTAAGGAAACTTAACCTTATCAATCCCAAGGTGAATAGATTTACTATCAAATAGAACTATAGAAGTTTATACACTGAATAACCCTATTCGTAAACTCAAATATAGTTACTAAACATATTGTTCTTTAAGTGAAGCTTCTACGACAAGTCGCTTCTCTCCTTCTCTACTCAGATCAATTGATATCTTTGATAGCAATCCGCTGCAACGTGAGCTTCCAATCAATGACTTCAATATCCCCTTCAAAATTTGAATCCATTACACTTGATATCTAGAGAGTAGCAATTTTAGATTTACTAGTTCAAATAGTTTTTGAGTAAACACTAGTAGTGACTTTAAGAGCAATTGGCACAAAATCTTTTAGATCTCAAAAGAGTAGCTCTAAAGTGTTAGAAAAATGTGCATTATGGTTTACTTATAAAGTAGACCAAGCAGGAGCAAAACCAAAATCACAAAGTGGGCTGGTGGGCAAATAAGATGATTATGCATATACACAGCTCAATCTGTCAAACTTAAGTTCCAATTAGTTGAAACTATTACGTTCATTTTAAAATAATAATAATAATAATTTGACTAATTATTTATATTTTTATGATAAAAATTATGTTTAATTTTAAATATATTTATATGTATGCATGTGTTACATGCTATTTTTTTAAAAATAATTTCACTAATTATTTATATTTTTATGATAAAAATTGTGTTTAATTTTAAATGCATACATACATTTGTATGGGTTACATGCCACTAATCATAAAATAGATAGATGAAGCATTTGATACCATTTGGGGTTAGTTTTTGTGTACAAGTTAATCCGAGGGAGTACTAGTAATCTATATATTACTAAAAGCTGAAGCGTAGCATTCAATGTTGCTACACTTAAGTTGAGCCACATCAGCTATCATGTCATTACCATTTTTTTTTTTCCTGAATTTGTCCTACAATTTAAAAATAGTTTTTATAAATTTAAAAATCCTAATAAAAAGAAAATAATTATCAACTCTATCTCTTTCATAGTTACAATTTTAGATGGCAACTATTTGTGTTCTACGGTTACAATTTGAAACAGCAACCCTTTGTGTTCCACAGTTACAATAAACGACAACCCTTCAGCTTCCTAACGTCAAACTTTGGCTTTCTAACTCCTTCATCTCTTCCTCTCCTCACACTATATTAATACTAAAAATCTATATCTATCCATATATAATATAAAACACCACTCCTTATTGCACCAGCCACGTTTACATTTAAAACACCTGAAAGCAAGTGACTTTTCATTAGTGGATTAAACGTTTGATTTAGTAACTTTGGTGTTTAGTAGCCTATGTTAATTTAAAGAAACAATGTTCTGATTCATTAGAACGTTCTGAATCTTGGGTAGTAGTTACAAACCTGTTTCATATTCCTAACCATAAAAAAACTATATATATATATATATATATAAATAAAATAAAATAAAATCTAACATTTTACATATATCTTTTTCTCTCTATACATTCCTCTCCATTTCTCTCTCTCACTCTCTTCTAAAAGCCTTTTTCTCTCTAGGCTTCCTCACGATGCCTCTTCAAGAACAAACCATCCTAGATCAATGGGAAAGTCCCTCTCCAGTTTCCGCACATCCAAGTGAGTGTTGCCTTAAAACTTCCCAATTCAATTTCTGATAGTGGTTTTTGCTATTATATTATTGCAATTTTAATGTGGTTTCCTTCCCTTTGTAAATTTGGATTTTTTTTTAAGGTTTCTGTGTAGGCACTGATTTGTGAGCCTTTGATTTATAGATAAATTCAAAATTCGAAAGGAAGTTTTAGATAATAATTTTTATTGGGTTCCATTAGGGATTTCAAGTGTATTTGAAAGTTTAGGGAAAACTAAGAAATAGGTATGATTTTTTTATGATTCATTTATGGTGGGTTTGTCCATTGTCATTAGAGTTTGGGAATTTCTCTGCAAATTTAAAAAATTTCATTGAGAATGAATTTGGGTCTAATTTAGAGGTGGCTTGATGTTCTTGAGAATAAATTTGGAAATGAACTGTGGGTATGTGAATGTAAGGTCATACCTTGGAGATTTTTACTGATTTGCTTGAGTATTGGTTGTGGGATTGACATTGAGCTTGGACTTGGTCCTAGCCATTTGGTATATAATTTTGAAAGACAATTTCAGGCTTTCTAAACTAGAGGGGTTGATGTAGTACAAAGATGAAGAGACAATAGAGTGTGCAACTGAATGGGCTATCTTAATTGATTCCCTTACTCCCTGTAGAAATATACTCCTAGGGATGGCCACAGCCTTCACTTGCAATGTTGAGGCTGAATTACTTGAAATAGAGATCATGTCTATTGATGAAATAGAGAAGCAGGAGCAAAGCAGAAAAAAGCACTATTATAACGGTTAGTCTTTTCTGTTGTTCACCATCACTGTTATATAAGCATATAAATCTTCTTGAAGCCAACATTTTATGGCTTTTCATGCTTAGCAATTCTTCTATTGATGTAAATAGTGAAGACCAACATCTTATTGCTTCTAATAGGAGGTATCAATATGTTTCTAATTTGTAGAAGGTATCAATATGTTTCTAATTTGTAGATTCCATTATTCTAAATATTCTTTAAGTACTGGAAATACTGCTTCCCTCTATTACAGCACCTCTAGATTAACCAAGTTCTATTTCTTGGTTATATCTGCTAGGTGTACGACAAAAGGCCTCTAAGAGCAACTGGTTTTACTTGACATTTTTGCACTTATGTTAGTTTACGAGCCTATACAGGAGTTGAGATTATAGTATAGATGAACTGTCATAAACTACTTGATGATGATCCACTATGTTCTGTATTTATGTTTATTTACTTTTATTGATCACAATAATCATAAATATCTTAGACATTGTACTTGAGGTGTGCATTTTTGCATTATGCAAACTGGGGATATGTTGTCTTGGTTTTGAATACTAGAAATATAATTATTTGGACTATCTAATGTGTTCATTCCCACACCTTTTGATTTATGTTTGGATTGTGAATTCTTGGTTTTATGCTACATTCTAATTTTAGAAATTTTCTTGAAATTAATAATTTTTAAGATTTTTTCTTGAATCTATGGGTTATTGGTTTATAAATCATGCCAGATGTCAAAACTCATGTACAAATTAGTCCTCAAATCTCAGTTGGTTACATCCTAAATGTAATTCCTCATTATTCAAGTTGGCTTGGGCTGCCTCTATATATATTTGGATTTAGAAAAATGCAAGGGTGTTTAGTGGCAAAGTATTATTAGAGGAGGCTATGATGTATCTGTTCAATTGTAAAGTGTTTAGCTTGTCATGGGTGTAATTTTTGGTTGGATTCAAGTTGTAGTAATTTTAATACTATTTTATCAAAAAGTTGTTCTCTTTCCAAGTTTCTGTTTTCTTTGTATGTTAAGTCATGTTTTTTACTACAACCATAAAATAAAGGACAACATGGTCCAACCGAGAAGGTTTCCGTTGTAGCTCTTTCTAAATAAATAAATAAAAACATATTTTCTCTTTTAATTTTTCCCCCACAAAATCTGAAATATCTATGATAAGAGAAGTTAGAGAATATATGTGATTGATGATAGTATTAACAACTATGTATGATATATGGTACCTCCAATGCATAACGGATGAATATTAAAACTTCATTTTCATGGGAGTATTGGTACATTTGCAATTCAATATTGTTGCTAACAATCTAATATCACTTTTCTTCTAATGCATGCATAAGTTTAGTTTCCATGTATAATATATTTTAGATTGTGTTTGGCAGGGAATGATGAAAAATTAGTTGTTTGCAAGGATCTTGGAGCTAATGTTTGCATCAATTACAAGATGAAGGATTTTGTTAAAAGGGTGAAGGAAGAAACTGGTGGAAAATGTATTTTCTCTAATATTGAAACCTCACTTTTCTTCAACTATAGATTAGTGAAACTAAAGAATATGATTATTATTTTGTTAAGTGGACATTTCCATAGGGAGGTCTTTGTTATTGTTTGTTATTGTCAAGGAAGTTAATAATTTATTTCCTTTTTCAAGGCATATAAGCTGCACTTTTGGGAGTATCTAGGCTACCATGGAAAAGAAAGAACACTGCTAAGAGCCTAAAAACAACTTTTTGTTGCTCTTTGGGGCCATGTTTAACTTTGCCTTGCAGTGAAAAATGAGACTACATCATACAAAAATACAATACCTCTGCAGAATGTACATCAATATAGACTTATAGAAATACGACCGTATACAGTAATGAAGATATATTTCCATCCATGAGAAGTGGAAGCATCCAAGCATAAACAAATTATTTTCTTATTTATTTGTATGTGAGTTTTTGTTGTTATATTATTGCAATTTTAATGTGGAAATTGTTATATGAACCTATGAAATAACCCTCAAGTTACTATTAACCTTGATTTATTTGTTCATATATACTCTAGAGATAATATATATAATATTATATCATGTTAATATGAAATTAATTGACATTTTTTGATTTATTAGTACTTAATAAAGAAAACAAATATGTATAATATATTAAAATAAAATTGCCAAACTTTCCTGTGCATAGCACGGGTTAGCGACTAGTGAAATATTAAAACAGGACCTTAAGCTTAAAACTTTAAAAGTAGATGGACGATATATTGACTTCCGTTTTGAGAGAGAGAGAGAGAGAGAGAGAGAGAGAGAGAGAGAGAGAGAACAGGGGACTTGTGGCAGAAAATGGTTGGTGGAGCGTCAAATTGAGTATCTAGCGTAAGACAAAAGATTTGGATTCTTACTAATATTTGTTGTTCATCCCAAAAATGCAAACTTTAAAAGCTGTATCTATAAAAATACAGACCTTAAAATCTGATATTTAATTTAATGTCCAAGTTACATTTTCCAAGCATCAATGTAAACCATTTCCCATTCAAACTGCATTGAGAACTTTTCAAACTGAATGAGTTTATGCAGAGTAAAAGAGGTAGTCGCTAGCCTGGTCACGATGAGGGATATTCAGAATAAGTTCGTGACAATTAACACAAAAACAAACCACACAAGTACAAAAATAACACAAGAACTTAACACTACAAACTAGTTTGCCCATTAAGCTTGCTATGGTTGAAATTGGTACTAAAATTCCCACTCATCTTGTCTCATTTTTATTCATACTACAAAAACAGGGGTACAAGGTTGGCTCATAATAAACCGGACCTAGAATACAAGAGAAAGCCAACAATCAACAAACTAATGCTTTCGATAGTTTGAAACATCATCATAAACCTGCGGTGGTATCCCAACTTCCACTGTTCCTTCCAGCATTTGTAACACTTTCTTCATAGAGGGCCTGAGAATCGGAACCAGATTAATGCACCATAATCCCACCAAGGCCATTCGCTCAAACCTCTTGAAATCGCTCAATGCTTCGGGTTCATGTCCCACCACCATCTCTAGCTTCCCAGAAATCACACAACTTAGAACCCAATTTGAAAGTAGTAGATCATCCTTTTCACTCTCCTCCTCAACCCGGTTTGAGTCTATGTGTCTTCTTCCGCAAATTATCTCTAGTAACATCACACCAAAACTGTAAACATCCACTTTGGCAGTAACAGGTCCCCTCTTAAGCCATTCTGGTGCCATATATCCTATAGTGCCTCTAACATTGGTGTCAGTTCTAGTTTGCTCTTTATTCAAAAGCTTGGATAGTCCAAAATCTGCTATCTTTGCACTATATTTGACATCAAGTAGCACATTCTCGGGCTTCATGTCACAATGTATGATCTGAGCCTCACATTCTTCATGCATGTAATGTAAGCCTCTAGCTATTTCAAGCGCCAATTCAGATCTCTGAAGCCAAGTTGGTTTCTCCCCCTCCTTGAACAGAAAAAGGGACAATGTTCCATTTGGCATTAGCTCATAAACTAAAAGTCTCTGATCGTTCTCAACGCAATATCCCAATAGTCTTACTAAATTCCTATGATGCGTACGACCAATTATTTTCAGCTCTGTTGTAAATTCCTTCTCACTTTTCTCAGTGCCTTTTGTTAGCTTCTTCACAGCAATATCAATCTTGGTATCCTCTGAAGTTAGACTACCACAGTAAACTGTTCCAGAAGCACCACGACCAAGGATCTTACTAAATCCATTTGTTGCTTCACGTAGCTCTTGCAATGTGAATTCTCGAAAGTTAATTCCAATGGTCTTTGCATTTGATGACTTCCATCTCTTCAATACATTTCGAAAGGGTGGATGGTAGTACAAGGCATGTGCTCCAAACAAGAAAGCAAAAGCAGCACTAATTATAAGGCCAATCACCAAAAGAAGCCGTGTATCAAAATTCTTCCTTTTCCTTGGAGGACTTGGCTCACTCTTCTTCTTATTAGGCACCTTGATAAATGCCACTCTGCCTTTGGAGGAAGCACTTTTTCTTGCATTTAACAAAGGCATCCTCTTCTTGATACAGGTTGAATTCATCCAGGAAGCAGCCAAGGTATAACAGTCATCCATAACAGCTTTCTGGCATCCCTCCACATCAACGTTTCTTACTTCACCCAGATCTCCATTGTTAATATCAGGAGAGAAATCAGCATCATCAATTACCTGTGAGAAATTGAAGACAGCATAAGAAAAATAAAACATACCTTCTGTCAATATTGAATTGTAGAGAATGGCAAAACTTTGGTTTTTAGCTGAGTACATTTGGTTACTTAATTAAATTCAAACACTAGTTATATTGACAATTAAACACAAACAGTGATATTTTTTTCCAAAAACAATTTTTTGTATTGCACTTAAGGAATTATACAAACAAATCCTATGGGAAAAAACTTATTGCAAATTAGTGTATTAGGACTTCTTTTAGTCTATAGCCTACAACTTAGAAAGCCTTGGATGGAACAAAGGTTTCTTCAAAAGACTAGTCTAGGGATGCCTCAAAATTTTTTCTTATTGACATTTTAAAATATCAATTAACTGTTTAAAAATAGACTCTTAATAGGATGGGTATTTATCTATCACAATGACTATTATATAAATAAATAAATCCAAATAATGGAAATAATCTTTATATTACCATTGTGCTAAAATTCCTCATTGAATGGTCTGCGCAATAATTCACCATGTTTTCCTGGTAGCATCCTTTTGATGCATCTCTTGGATCTACCTGCAGATAGCCCGGCAAGCAACTACAGCTCACTGTTTCATTATCTGGAGAAGTGCACATAGCATATATGCCGCATACAGAATTCACGAAGCAAGGGTCATCATTGGCTCTCCACACCCTTTTCCATCCACTGCCATTTCTTTTATGGTAAATATATTGTTGGAAATTGCCACCATCTTCAACTGTTACTCGATGATAGTAGTCTTCAACTGGGCTTGAAAGGTTCTTTGTTATAGAGTAAATTTCATCCTTAGTACCATTGACAAGGTACAAGGAAGCACTCTTATCAAAGACTAGGCTCACATTGGCTGCAAAGGTTTGTGTGGTCCAATAACCTGGGTCAGCAAAATGATAGGCAGAGAGCACCAAGTTTCCATCAAATTGCATTAACAGCATGAAATCCCCTGTAGAGTAAGTTGAATTTGAACTTCCTATTGCATTGGAATAGAGTGTTTGGCCTTGGTCTAGAACTTGACCCGGCAAGAGTGTGTTTGTTGGTGAATCAAAGCTCCGTCAAAGGATTCTTGAACTGTTATCTCTTAAGATAAAGTTACCATTATTTTGCATGATGCCTAAACTTGCAGCAGCTCCACTATATATTTGTAGAGTACTGCCATTAGCATATGTGAATACAAGCTCTCCGGCATTAGTCAGTTGGATTGTTGATCCTTGTTCTGCTGGGCTGTCACGGTTGGCTGACCAAACTAGTGTTTTCTCTGGAATTCTATCAAACCAAACCCCAACAAGGTAGAGGCCGTTTTGGAGAGCATAGAATCCAAATGCAAAATCACCTGAGACGGACAGCAAAGAACCATTGGATCCAGCAGTGATGCCAGGACCTATGCTCATGTTAGGAGATATCTGGCCATGTAAGCCATTGAAATTTGAAAATAGCATTAGAACACAAGGAACAATTATCCTTAAAGCCATTGTTGAGTGATGAGAGAATCCAAATATGATGAAATCATTTTATAGGGAGCTATATGTAAAATTCATTGGAACTTTTGGTTAATTTTAGCAAAGTTTTACAATAAGTCCAGTGAAACCATAAATACCACAACATTTTTCAGAATTGTCAGACTAAGAGATGGTTAAATAAACACGATATCAGTGATAGTAGCATGTGAATTTTTTTTACACTAATCACAATTTATCTAAATTATTATTAGGGTAAAATATCATTTCTGTCCCTAAACTTTCATAAAAGTTTGTTTTTTGTCTCTAAATTTTCAAAAGTTCATTTTTCATCCCTAAATTTTACAAAACATTTTAATTTTTATCCTTCCGTCTATGTCTATTAGTTTATGTCCTATGTGGCCTAACAGAGTGATGATGTGATATCTGACTTTGACCAAATTATTTTATTTATAAAATTATGAACACACGACAAAGAGTTATTGACACACATGGATTAAAATAAAATAAAAAATATAATAGGTCAAATTTGAATGTAAGAATTTATCAAGATTTAAAATAAAAATTCAAAACACCAAAAGTATCAAAATCCCTAATATAAGCCGACTATTCATCTCCTCCAATCTCTCGCTATCAGCACTAATTCAAGCTCTATTCTCCAGTAACCACCACCCACCTATGTCCTTGTTAGTTTCATTTCAATCCATCCAAACGTTCATCCTTTTTTGCAATGATAACAAGCACTAGAGAAACAAGAAGGAGAGTAGTGGAGAAAGAAGAAGGAGATGATGACAATGACAACAAAGTAGTGGGTTTCTTAGCAACCAATAAACAGTGGCTTTTATGAATTACAAAGACTTTCATCCTTGTCCATAAAAACATGCCCTCACTTGCACACCAGTCCACTCTACAAGAAGATCTAGTATTTTTCTCAAAAAAAAAAAAAAAAAAAAAAAAAAAAAAACCCATCCTCTATTCACGCCTAACAAAATATAACACCCTAAAGATCCAAAACTTAATCATAAAAAAACCTACAAAAAAAACCATCAAAACATCAAAAAATGAATGAAAGATCTGGGAAGTTTTGGTTGAACGTCATTAGAGATGGACAGCTTGAAATGTTTATTTTATTTATTTTTCTTTTAAAAGTTTTGGTGTTTTAAGTTTTTATTTTAAATCCTAATAAATTCTTAACATAAATATGAGCTAGACTTTATTTTTATTGTTTTAAAATGCCTCATTAGTTTGAAAGGATGCCATATCACAAAAATATTTAATCCATGTGTGCCAATAACTCTTTTCCATATGTCAATAATTTTATAAATAAAAGTATTTGGTCCAAGTCAAATATCACGTCATCATTCTGTTATGCCACATAGGACATAAATTAACAGTTATAGACGGAAGGATGAAAAGTAAAATGCTATTAAAAGTTTAGGGATGAAAAATGAACTTTTAAAAGTTCAGGGATGAAAAACAAACTTCTGTAAAAGTTAAGGGACGAAAATGATATTTTACCCTTATTATTATTATTTTGGATAATTCGATAATTGGTGAGAGGACTTGAAAGTTGAAGCGTCTTAATTGAAAATACCCAAAAATAATGTAGATTGAATTGAAACGTCTTAATTCAAAATTCCAAAAATTAATGTAGATTGAGATACAAGTTTTATCGTAAAGTTTTACAATAAATCCAATGAAACCATAAAATACCACAACAATTTTAATAATTGTCAAACTAAGAGATGGTTAAACAAACAAGATGTCAGTGATAGTACCATGTGAAGTTTTTTTACACTAATAACAATTTTTCTAAATTATTATTAGGGTAAAATATCATTTTCGTCCCTAAACTTTCATAAAAGTTTATTTTTTGTCCCTGAACTTTCAAAAGTTCATTATTCGTCCCTAAACTTTACAAAACATTTTAATTTTCATCCTTCCGCCTATGTCTGTTAATTTATGTCCTATGTGGCCTAACAGAGTAATGATGTGATATCTAACTTGGATCAAATTATTTTATTTATAAAATTATGAACACACGACAAAGAGTTATTGGCACGAATGGATTAAAATAAAATAAAAATATAATAGATCAGATTTGAATGTAAGAATTTATCAAGATTTAAAATAAAAATTCAAAACACCAAAAGTATCAAAATCCCTAATTTAAGCCGACTATTCATCTCCTCCAATCTCTCGCTGTTGGCAATAATTCAAGCTCTATTCTCTGGAAACCACCACCCACCCATGTCTTTATCAATTTCATTTCAATCCATCTAAATGTTCATCCTTTTTTGCAATGATGACAAGCACTAGAGAAACAAGAAGGAGAGTAGTGGAGAAAGAAGAAGGAGATGATGACAATGACAACAAAGTAGTGGGTTTCTAAGTAACCAATAAATAGTGGCTTTTACGACTTACAGAGACTTTCATCCTTGTCCATAAAAATATGCCCTCAATTGCACACTAGTCCACGCTACAAGAAGATCTAGTATTTTTCTTAAAAAATTCGAAGAAAAAAAACCCCCCTTCCTCTGTTCACGCCTAACAATATACAGCACCCTAAAGATCCAAAACTTAATCATACACAAAAAAAAAAAAAAAAATGGGGGGGGGGAACGTACAAAAAAAAAAAAACCATCAAAACATCAACAAAATAATGAAAGATCTGGGATGTTTTGGTTGAACGTCATTAGAGATGGACATCTTGAAATGTTTTCTTTTTTCTTTTTCTTTTTTTCTTTTAAATGTTTTGGTGTTTTAAGTTTTTATTTTAAATCCTAATAAATTCTTAACATAAATAGGAGCTAGACTTTATTTTTTATTGTTTTAAAATGCCTCATTAGTTTGAAAGGATGCCATATCACAAAAATATTTAACCCGTGTGTGCCAATAACTCTTTGCCATATGTCAATAATTTTATAAATAAAAGTATTTGGTCCAAGTCAGATATCACTTCATCATTCTGTTATGCCACATAGGACATAAATTAACAGTTATAGATGGAAGGATGAAAAGTAAAATGTTATGTAAAGTTTAGGGATGAAAAACGAACTTCTAAAAGTTCAGGGATGAAAAACAAACTTCTATAAAAGTTAAGGGATGAAAATGATATTTTACCCTTATTATTATTATTTTTGATAATTCAATAATTGGAGAGAGGACTTGAAAGTTGAAGCATCTTAATTGAAAATACCTAAAAATAATGTAGATTGAATTGAAACGTCTTAATTCAAAATTCCAAAAATTAATGTAGATTGAAATACAAGTTTTATCGTAAAGTTTTACAATAAATCCAGTGAAACCATAAATACCACAACATTTTAAATAATTTTCAAGCTAAGAGATGGTTAAATAAACAAGATGTCAATGATAGTGTTAGGTTCTAAAGACTTAGGATTTTATGTATTTAGAACTCAAAGGTGGTTCATTTATGTAAAGTTAGAATAAGCTGATGCAGGAACCATTTAAGCTTCTTGGCTTGGTTCGATCGATCGAAGCTTAGGCTCGATCAATCGAAAATTGGGTCAAAGGTGTTTTCTGTAGAATTCCAACTCAGCCCTAGTTGTGTTTTAAAATGTTTAGGGTTTTCTAATTTGCCTTAGGTATAAAAGGCAAACCCTAGCCACGTTTTAGTGTTTCTCATATTGTTGTTTGTGTAAATCTCTTGTGAGATCTGTGAGGAGCTTTCCTTTACACAAGCTTAGGATTATTAAGAATGAGATTTCTTCAAGAGCTTGATGATTGTTTAGTTGCTGCCATAAGAACTTAAAGAAAAACAAGCGGGTGTGCTTGTACTTGCTGGAGAATCCAAGAAAGAAGGAGTCCGTGGTTTCGGAGCTTGCACGTGGTCGTGTCAGTAAGTTTCTACTGGTGGGTAGCAATAGGATGTTAGTAGTCTAAGTCCTGTTGAACAATTTTGATTCTTTCATAGTGGATTCAGGTTTACCTTGAGGATAGCTAGGTTAAATCCTCCCCAAGTTCTTACCAGTTTGATTTCCTGGTTGATCATACCTCTGTGTTATTTATCTTTCCGCTGCTTTGCACGATATGATTGTGTTGATTGTGATAACCTAGATTTGTTAATTTGGACTAAGTAACAACTTGGCTAATTACCTAGGTTAATCCAATTATGTTTTTAAAGGGTCTAAAAACTAACAGATAGTACCATGTGAAGTTTTTTTACACTAATCACAATTTCTCTAAATTATTATTAGGGTGAAATATCATTTTCGTCCCTAAACTTTCATAAAAGTTTTTTTTTTTTGTCCCTGAACTTTCAAAAGTTCATTTTTCGTCCCTAAACTTTACAAAATGTATTAATTCTCATCCTTCCGTCTATGTCTATTAGTTTATGTCCTATGTAGCCTAACAGAGTGATGATGTGATATCTGACTTAGACCAAATTATTTTATTTATAAAATTATGAACACACGACAAGGAGTTATTGGCACACATAGATTAAAATAAAATAAAAAATATAATAGGTTAGATTTGAATGTAAGAATTTATCAAGATTTAAAATAAAAATTCAAAACACCAAAAGTATCAAAATCCCTAATTTAAGCCGACTATTCATCTCCTCCAATCTCTCGCTGTTAGCACTAATTCAAGCTCTATTCTCTGGAAACCACCACCCACCCATGTCCTTATTGGTTTCATTTCAATCCATCTAAACGTTCAACCTTTTTTGCAATGATGACAAGCACTAGAGAAACAAGAAGGAGAGCAGTGGAGAAAGAAGAAGGAGATGATGACAATGACAACAAAGTAGTGGGTTTCTTAGTAACCAATAAACAGTGGCTTTTACGAATTACAAAGACTTTCATCCTTGTCCATAAAAATCTGCCCTCACTTGCACACTAGTTCATGCTATAAGAAGATCTAGTATTTTTCTCAAAAAAAATCAAAGAAGAAAAAAAAAAAACCCTTTCCTCTGTTCATGCCTAACAATATATAACACCCTAAAGATCCAAAAAACGTACAAAAAAACCATCAAAACATCAAAAAATGAATGAAAGATCTAGGAAGTTTTGGTTGAACGTCATTAGAGATGGACAGCTTGAACTGTTTTTTTTTTTTTCTTTTCTTTTAAATGTTTTGGTGTTTTAAGTTTTTATTTTAAATCCTAATAAATTCTTAACATAAATACGAGCTAGAATTTATTTTTTATTGTTTTAAAATGCCTCATTAGTTTGAAAGGATGCCATATCACAAAATATTTAATCTTTGTGTGACAATAACTCTTTGCCATATGTCTATAATTTTTTAAATAAAAGTATTTGGTTCAAGTTAGATATCACATCATCATTCTGTTATGCCACATAGGACATAAATCAACGGTCATAGATGGAAGGATGAAAAGTAAAACGTTTTGTAAAGTTTAGGGACAGAAAACGAACTTCTAAAAGTTCAGGGATGGAAAACAAACTTCTATAAAAGTTTAGGGACGAAAATGATATTTTACCCTTATTCTTATTATTTTTTTAATAATTCGATAATTGGAGAGTGGACTTGAAAGTTGAAGCATCTTAATTGGAAGTACCCAAAAATAATGTAGATTGAATTGTAATGTCTTTATTGAAAATACCAAAAAATAATGTAAATTGAGATATAAGTTTGTTATGGTAAAATTTGTTGTGTTATCATTGTGGTAATTTGTATGAAAGAGTTAGATTCTAGATTCTTGACAGATAAAATTTATGATAAAACATTGCAAGTGGTTGACTTGAAGTGTGCACGTCTCCATATGTGGTAGAGCCGTTGATTGAAAATTTGCCAACCACATATCAAGTTTTGACTTTGAGTCTTTGAGGTGTGCCAAGCAAGCTAACATTGAAAGTTGTGGATCTCCAATGCCCACCATGATTCAATAATGGAATCTTGTTTTGTCGCTACTGTTAGGTTCTAAGACTTTAGAAATTAATGTATTAGAACTTCATTTTGTATTATGTTAGCAAACTATGATCAAAACATAGAGTTTAGGTTTAGGTTTACTCAAAGTATGTTTATTTGTAAAATTGGAATTGAGTGATTGTAGAATTTTTTGGACTAAATCTGCAAGGATCGATCAATCAAAAATTAGACTCGATCGATCGAATCTTGTGCAGATTTATTTTTCTACAGAATTTCTAATTCAGCCCAAGCCCATATGACGTGTAGGGTTTTATTTTTACTCCAAGTATAAAAGGAAAAACCCTAGCTACGTTTTAGAGGTCTTTAATGTGCTGTGTGTTGTATCTTTTGTGAGATCTAGAGGTGTTTACCTTCATACACACTTAGGGTTATCAAGATCAAGATTCATGTCAAGAACTTGGTGATTGCTTCAATTGCTGCATAAAGAACTTAAAGAAAATCTGAAACCATTGAGTGGAGTCTCAAAGTCACAAGTAGGAGAACTTGTGGTTCTAGTGGATCAAAGAAAGAAGTAGTCCGTGGACTCAGAACTGTCACGTGGTCGTGGTAATAAGTTTTCTACTCGAGGTAGAAATAGGATGTTAATGGTCTAAGTCTTATTGTACAAACTTCAATTCTTTCATAATGGGTCTGTTTTATCTTGAGGATAGTTAGGTTAAATTCTCCCCAAGTTTTTTACCGGTTTGGTTTTCCTGGATTATCATATCATGTGTTCTTTATATTTCCGTATTATTTACATGATATGATTCGAATGTGTTAACCTAGAATTGAATAATTTATCTAAGTAATCACTTGGCTAAACAACTAGGTTAAACAACTTGTGTTTTAAGGGGTCTAAAAACATGCAACTACGTTTCGTTATGATTAGAAAACTTTGGACTGTCCAAGAGTTGTTGGACTTACTAAATCTCAAGGCCAATGGTTCATTGCAATTGCAAGTCCTCTTTGGACTATCCTTGAGTTGGACTTGGTCCAAGAAATTCAATTAGTTGTAGGAAATCCAAGGCCAATATTTTCCGATGGGTAATTGCATTGGCAAGTGTTCTTGTTGGTGAGCTCGATTATCATCAGAAATAAGATACCAAAATGTTGTGCAGAATAGATGGAACTTCATTATGATTAGAAAGATAGTCATTTACTATCTCGTTGAATTGTTCACCTTTGAACTTTCGACGATTTGTTTGTCCTGGGAATTCAATTAGTAGTAGGAAATTCAAGGTCAATTTGCATTTGCATTTGCAAATGTTCTTGGTGGTGATTGGTGAGCACTCCACTATCATCGGGGATAAGATGCCAAAAGAGGCATACAGAATAAACAACAGAAAGATAGTCATTTACTGTCTCGTTGAATTGTTCAACATTGAACTTTCATGATTTATTGCTCTATGGAATCGATTATGGAAATATTGCACCTACTGAAAACTTGTTAAGGAACCAATTATGGAAATATCTTTGAAAGATTAGGTCCCATTATAATTTTAAAACTTTATATAAAATATACATTTTTTAGATGTGGCCCTCTAATTATTTAAATCCTATATTTTTAAATTAGATTGTAATTATTTGATTATTATATTGTCTGAATTGAAATTGATTATAATAACTATTAAATCATTAATTTGTTTTGAATAATTAATATTGGTGATCACAATTCAGCTCCCTATAACAAAACTAAAAACAAGACTGCGGGTGGGCAAAATGTTGAATGTTATAAAACACTTGATTTATGGTTTGACAAGTGGCACAACTCACTGTCCAACAAGTAGTATTAGAGCCAAGGTCAAGAGTTTAAGTCGTAGGAGCGTCGCCGTAAAGAGGGAATTGTTGGGCACAATTTAGTTGCCTATGACAGCTCTTAAAACAAACATATAGTATGTGATGTTGAATACCATAAATAACTTTAGTGTGTCTTCCTCATCACCAATTAGTTTTAAGGTGGAGTGATATAGCATACGGTGCAAAAAATAAATAAATCATCTGTTACAATGGGAAGGAGGAAAGTAGGACACCTTTCCAACCAAATTTGTTGGAATCGCGTGAAAATTGGTGACCAAGTGGCAATCATCGCAATGATCAAAACATGTCGCCTTTTTGGCCACAACCAACACTCCATTTCGGGCAAATTCCTTTGTTTAGATCCTCTATTAATTGTTTTTGCTATTTATAGTAATTTATATTCTCATTATAACTTTTACTTTAAAAGTTAGAATAATGTCTCATCTGGGACATCTCCTAGAGATCTTATTCTTAGGATATGATTTTATGATCTTCTCAATTATGCATTTTTATTTTTATTTTTTGGTAATTTTTCCTATTTTCTAGCTTAATTTCATGCCTAAAGCAAATTAAGCTTTTAGGTGTTTTCTAGCCGCCTTAATTAGGAATGCGTTTTGTAGACCCGGGGTTTCAACTTTCAAGTTAATAAAATTTTTCAGAGACTTTACTCCTTTATTTTTTTGGTGGATTCAAGGAGATCTCCTTTATTATCTTGAGACAAAGGTGTTTGGTTTCTTGTCGCTTTTCAACTAGCGGCAACAATAAAAGTTTCCTTTGTTTTCTCTGAGATTATAATGCATCCGACGCTTACTAAATCTCTAGACCTAGATCGATGCAGTGCAACATTCAACTTGAGAAAAGATGGCTTATACTCTCATCTGCGAGTGTAGATTCATGACAATTCACAATGATGGACAGAATTATCATTTTGAAAATGGAATAAACTGTGTCTACCAAATTGAAAAATATCAAATTTAATTAAATCAAATAAAAATAACCTAAAGATCAAAAGTGTAATTTTATCGCCTTTTCTTTTCCTTCTGGTCAGAGTTCGCACCACTGGAGAAAAATCATGACTCCACCACTTCTTGCATTTAATATAATTGCCAGCAAATGTCGTTCTAGTCAAAGTTCTGTTTTTTTTTGGATGAAAGCATGGCTTTGTACTCACAATATTAGATAATAAAGACATGGTGCTCTCTAAACAATCAGAGCTTCTTTAAGCAAAAGAGAATTTAGAAGTTTTATTAATCATGCTGCAAAATGAAGTAGTTCACAATCCAGCAAATCAAAACTAGAAACATAAACAGAAGACAATAAAAAATTAAAACATTTGCGCATCAATCAGAGGTGGAACATCAACTTCAACAGTTCCTTCTAACATCTGAACAACCTTCTTCATAGATGGACGTAGAGTTGGATTAGAACATGTGCACCATACTCCTACCAAAGCCATCCTCTCAAACCTCTTGTAATCACTCAAAAGTTCAGAATCATGAATCACAGTGGCTTCTAAGTTCGCAGCTCTGACACAGCTCAAAACCCAATCTGTTAGAATTGTGTACTCCACATCCTTTGATTCATCAGCTGGATGCAATTCCATGTGCTTTCTACAATAGATAATCTCAAGCAACATGACCCCAAGCTGTAAACATCCACCTTGGTAGTTACAGGTGCATTCTTGAGCCATTCTGGTGCGATATATCCCATTGTTCCTCTTACATTGGTGTTTGTTCGAGTTTGATCCTTCATCAGTAGCTTTGCTAGGCCAAAATCTGCTATCTTTGCAGTGAAATTGTTGTCAAGAAGAACATTCTGTGGCTTTATGTCACAATGGATGATCAGGGTATCACACTCTTCATGCAAATATAACAAACCTCTTGCAATCCCAAGAGCAATTTCAGCTCTACTTTCCCAGCTGGGTCTTTTCCCTTCCCCAAACAAGAAGTTAGATAAAGTCCCATTCTTCATTAGCTCATAAACCAAAAGCCGGTGACTTTGCTCGTTACAATAACCCAACAACCGCACAAGATTCCTGTGATGTGTCAAAACCAATTACTTGTACTTCTGTCAAGAATTCCTTTTCACCTCTTTCAATCACTTTGTCCAACTTTTTAACAGCAACCTCAACCGCTTCATCTTCTAAGGTTAAAACCCCACTGTAGACAGTACCAAATGCTCCTTGGCCTAGCATATTCTTGAATCCATTTGTTGCTTCTCGTAAATCTTGGAATGAATATGCCTTCAAGTTTAGCTCCACTGGCTTTCTTTTTGGAGGGGGCTGAAGTTGAACACGCATATAACGCTGAGCCAAAGGGTGATGATAAATAGCGATGGCTACAAATAGCACTGCAAATATTGAACATGACAGAAAGCTTGCTAGCAGAACAGCACTGGATGGGGACTCCTTTTTATCTTTGGGGTCCAAATCGTGATTCTTCACTGGAACTTTTATAAACACCACCATATTATTAGTGGTAGGGTTGCTTCTGCTATTCACCAAAGGCATTCTTTTCTTATAACAAACATTATTACCGCTGTTAAAAACAGCAGCCACACAAAAACAATCATCCATCACTTCCTTCTTGCAGTTATCCGCATCTGTTTGTTGAATTCTAGCTAAATCTGCAAATTCATGATTTGGGTTATCAGCATTATTGAGTGTTTGAATAGTGAAATTCGAAGCCGAAGAATTTGGTGCACAAAAATCCATCACTACATTTGGATAACACCCTTTGGAAGGAGTGTTTGGATCCAAAGGTGAATAACCAGGCAAGCATGTGCAATTGGCTATTTTATCATCTGGTGTAATGCAAAAGCCAAATACCCCACAAATATTATCCACAGTGCAAGGCTTAGTAATAGCCTCCCACACAACATCCCATTTGCTAGCTCCATTTCTTTTAAAAAAGGCTAACTGTTGGAAATTTCCTTTGTCATTGATAGTTGCTTTGTGGTAGTAATCTTCAATAGGAGTGGGCACTTTGCTTGTCATTTTGTATGCCATTGAATTTTTTTCTACATAAATAGCATACATGAAAGCTGTGGTCTTGCTGAAAACTAGGCTCACATTGCCATTGTTAACAGTAGCACTGTACCAGTAAGCCGGACCACTAAAACGAAACGCAGATAACAGAATATTCCCATCAAGTTGCTGAATCTCCAACTGATATTGACCAGTGGAGTAGTCAACTGTGCCATTGGCATTGGAGTGCAGCTTCTGGCCCATCACCAAAGTTTGGCCTAATAAAATGGTGTCTGTTGGGAAATCAAAACTCTGCCAAATGATTCCAGAGGAAGAGTTTCGCAATACAAAATTTCCATCATCTTTCATTGAAGCTGATTTTGTAGACGTGTGATTGCATATGAAAAGTTGAGTCCCATTTGTGTGTGTGAGTACAAGTTGACCATTGAGTAATAACTTGATGGTTGATCCTTTAACAGCTGGATCGTCACGATTTGCTGACCAAACCAGAGTTTTCTCTGAGATTTTATCAAACCAAATACCAACAAGGTACTGGTTGGTGACAAGAGGGTAGAACCCAAAAGCAAAATCACCATAGGGTGATTTCCATGAAGAATCGGATCCCGCAGTGATGCTAGAACCCAGGTTTGTTGTACTGTTCTGTATCTGAGCGCTTGAGCAAAGTAAGGCGAGAATGAATGAAAATGACCAAAGCAGAATTCTAGTAACAGCCATTGGTACTAAACAAGAGAGATCATGAGAAAGGATGTGAAAAGTTGGAAACTAGTGAAAATGCAAAAATTATGTGCATCCATTCTATATATGTGATTTCTACAATCTAGATGTGATTTCTACGTGATGCATGAGATCATTTCACAAATAGTCCTAAAAAATCACATTCTTGCATGTTACATTTAAGGAAAATACATGAATCTAATTTTTATGACACAAGGTTGTCGTGAAAATATGGTGAAATTTTATGTGCTCATAAACTTTCAAGCATTTTGGTTCACTTCGATTTAATTCCATCCACGTCAATCCATTCTGTCATTTTCATGGATCGGTACTTTTTTTAAAACTATATGTAAAGGAAGGGTGTAAATATTTTCTGCTTTGATTATTTTTTATTAAGATATTGAATTGATATGCAATTTTCCAATGTTCAATTTTAGATTTATGCAAAATAAAATTTGATTTTTTTTAGGTTATGTTATGCTAATTGATGGAGGGCTTAGGATGGCTTTGACCTCACAATATTGCTATAAATTTTCAAGTGAAATTTTATGTCCGAAATTGCTACATATTAATGAATTAAAAAAAAAAATACTCATGTGATTTTATATTAAACAACCATTGGTTTCTATATTTTCCATCATTGGAAATCATTCTGATTGATCTTTTTACTATTTATTTTCACGTTTTGTATGTAATTATAAATTGTTAAAATTGCAAATTAAATAATCCATCATTTGTTTGAGTACACCATATATTTCTGTAAATATTGGTGTACTTGCTTATTTTAGCAACAAATATTGAAAATGGTGCTAAGCAATGTAATATAATGTTTTTTTTTTTTTCAACAGATACAAACGAATAACAATTGCTTTTAATGTATAACATAGAATTGTTTAAAAAATTATGAAAATATATAATTTGTTCAGGTTGTGATGAATATCACCCAAAATCACCTATGATACTTTTTTTCAATTTACTGGTGAATATTTACAATAAAATTTACTAAATTTTTTTATTGGTTGATGCAATTACTAATTGGACAAAATTTACATAACTGGTTGTAGCATAACCTTACTCAATAAAATAAACATTACTACATATTTTGAAAATCTAACTGTTGAATTACATGTTCTTTACGCTCTTAATACATATGCCAAATTTTGTATTTATCGGATATTATTTACTATATGATCTATAAGCTTATATTTTATGAGTAATTTTAAACTACAAAAACTTGCAATTTAAACAATTTATTGATAATATAGCTATTGATCTTTAATTTTCTAGAAATTTTGCGAACATGGAGGATATTAAAAGAAGATATAATCCAATGGTAGATTTGTCAAAATTCACTTCCAATAAAAATATATTGATCAAGTAAAGTTGCAGCTTAAAGTTACAACCAATTGTGTAGCTAAATTTTGTTCTTACTAATTATTACTAGCTCTCTTTTTTCCTCTCTAACTTTTAGTTGCACCTTTTGCAGATTCAAGCATTTTGGAAGTGTTAGCGAAATGTTTTGTCATCTGAAAGTCGTGAAATTTGCAAAATTATGTTGATAGAAATGTTATTATTTTAAAAAAATTGTTATAGAACAAAAATTTAATATAGAAGACTATGATAAAGTTGAGTGGTTCTTTTTTAACCAATTTGGTTTCAAAATATTGAATAAGTAGACTATAGATTAACTTTTTACATTTTATGATATGGTCTAATTTACTTATTAATAAAAATTTCGCATATTGCATTAAAGTCATGTACATAACATATATGTAAAAAAAGAAAAGGAGCACTATAGGTAAAAACAATTTATAATAAAACATATATGTAAAAAAAGAGAAGGAGCACCATAGGTAAAAACAATTTTTAATAAAATTCAAATCCTTTGGTAATACTTTTTATATTTATAATGAATTACGCATAAAAAAATATTTTATGTGTCCAAAGACTAATATTTATAATTTTTAAAATAGAAAATTTCTGGTCCTATTCAGTCCACTTTAGTCTTATTCGATTCACCTTGGTCCATTCAGTCCACTTTGGTCATATTTAGTCCATTCTATCCACCTTGGTCCTATTCAGTCCATTTTGGTCCACTTCAGTCCTATTTGTCTCACATTGTTCCTATTTGGTCCTACTCGGTCCACATTTGACAACTTTGGTCCATTCCAATCCTATTTGGCCCACATTGATCCTATTTAGTCCTATTTAGTCCATTTGGACTTATTCGGTCCACTTCATTCCATTCAGTCCTATTTAGTCTACTTCAGTCCATTTTTCTACTTTAGTTTTATTCGGTCCTATTCAATCCACTTCTGTCCTTTTCGGTCCACTTTGGTCCTATTCCGTCTTATACGGTCCACTTTGGTCTTATTCGGTTCTATTCAATCAACTTCGGTCCTATTCAGTCCATTCCGTCCTATAAGGTCCACTTTGGTCTAATTCGGTCCTATTTGATCCTATTTGGTCCACTCTGGTTCTATTTGGTCCATTTGATCCTCTTCAGTCTTATTCGATACATTCTGTCCACTTTGACCTTATTCGGTCCTATTCAATCCACTTCATCCTATTCCGTCCAATTTGGTTCTACTCGGTCTTCATCGGTCCACTTTAGTCCATTCTATCTACTTAGTCTTATTTGGTCCACTTTGTCCTATATGGTCTATTTTGGTTCTATTCAATCCACTTGAGTCATTCGGTCTACTTTGGTCTATTTGGTCCATTAGATGCATTTAGTCCATTTTTTGACCTTACATAATAGGAGAAGATAGTTTTTTGTGTGTTGGGACCACCTATTCTAAATCCAAATTTATTTATAATATCTCTCTCTCTCTCTCTCTCTCTCTCTCTCTCTCTCTCTCAAACTTATAATGTCTAAAATCTTAAACATAGTATTTATTGTTGCTATGCTCCTATTAACCCACATTAACGTAGTATTTTGGTTTGGCTAAATTTAAGTGAAAATCTTTCTAAACATGAAGGCGATGAATATAAAAATGCAATCTTTAGGGTGGTTACTCACTTGTTTTAACATCATTATTTTTAAATGAATTGCATGAGATTAATTATACATTCAAGCAATATATATATATATGTGTGTGTGTGTGTGTGTGTGTGTATATAATTTTTATTTAACTATCCAGCATGATGCAAAGGATAGCGACTAATCATATATAAAGCAAAAATACAAGATCGCTATATATAATATTACTGTACACTCTGAAAGCAATTAATAATTACTCTAATGAGGGTAAGTCAATCTAAGTAATGAGAAATTAAATGTGAAACTATTGGGTCCACTACGGATTCAATCCCTCTTTAATCAGGATGGGTTTTCTCTTGTACCAATGGATGGAGTCATCCAACTAACATAATAATTATGGATTTGGAAATGGTCATTGCTCATAGCACCCGTTCAGACTTTAATGGGTATATTATTTATAATTTTTTTGATAGCATCTTAATCTACAGTGTTAATTTGCTTCATGATAATTGTTTTTTTATCATTAAAGCACATATTAACTGGTTTTTTATATATGCTGAGTTCAAGACCTAGATTTCTTACTAGACTATAAGAGATTTTACTAATTGAAGTAATTGAAACTCATATATTTTTATTTGGGTAAATTACAATTAGCATCCCTAAGGTTTGGGATAAAGATAAACAAGTCTAAGACATTTCAGAACTAACCGATTTGGTACTTGAACCATATGCTAAATACATCAATTTCATTTCTAAGAGCTTATGGTTTAGGGATCAATTTGGTTATTTTTGAAATATTTTGAACCTACTTGGTATTAGCTCAAACTTCAGGAGTACCAACAGTAATTTACCCATTTATTTTTTTATTGTTGGTAGCCAATTTATAAGAAGAGTATTTTTTTTTCATTTAAAAAAAGAAAAAAAAAGATTATATTTAAGAAGGAAGTTATGACAACTGTATAAAATTTATTGTAAATTGCAAAGTATACTCCTAAAATTTGGAGTTGCTTGAATTTTACACCTTAAAGTTTGAAAATTTTGATTTTACACCTTGAAATTTGATTATGTTAGCAAAAACACACCCTCGATTAATTTTGGGTGTTAAGTAACACGACATTGCGCTGACATATTTTTTTAGCCAAATCAGTCCTTAAACATAGAGAATAGCTGTCGTTTCACACAAATTTCAAAATTCTTATGATACAGTTTCTCAACTATTCCCAAACTCAAATCCCCACGAATGAGCTCAATGCCAAATCGCAGAGTAGAGACCCATCGTGAACCCATCCCCTCAAAACCATCGGTTGAGCAATTGACAAATTGTTTGTTTTAGTTATTGTTAAAAGAGTTTAACTATGTAGTAAACTACTTTTTGTCAAACTGTGCAATTTTCTCATGATGTAAAAAAGAGTTAGTGAAAAGGTTATTTTGTTTCCCAATTTTTTAAGGGATTAGATGCCTGTGGGGATCCCATTATGTTTGACGAAGCATTGAGAGAATTTCATCGTGTTCCAGTGGGCATTTGAAGTCTACTTTTCTTACATCTATATATACTATCTTTTATAGAGAGAGAACCACTTGTTGCACGACTTCTCAACTTCCAAGATAGAGGTTGAATGCTCTAGAGTGGATTTGCTATGAAATTGCTAGTGGTTTTGTGAGATCTGCTATCAGATTATGGGGTTCATGGGTTAGGGATTTGGGAATAGGTTCAATTTGGGTGAAATGGTGTCTTAAAAAATCTGGAATTTGTGTTTTGATTTTTGGACAAAATAACACTGTTTGGATATGCCAGCTATTCTCTATGTTTTAAGTGAAATAACAGTAGTTTAATGGTTGATTTGGCAGGAAAAAAAAAAAAAAAATACTTCATCTATCCCAGTTTATTTGTCCTCTATTCCATTTTGGGATGTCCCAAAATATCGTCCTGTTTCTAAAAATAAAAGTCATTAATTTACTAATATTCTTATTATACCCCTACTTTATTTTCAAAACTATTTGAAAAGAAAACTAACAAATATTTAAAAAATCAATCTAATTGGAGCACCTTTTTAGTTGCCTCATTAAGAATAACTCTTTAAATAAAAAAAATTTTAAAAACCGATAAATTTATTTAAAGGTAGTTTTGGAAACTTATACATTTGTATAAAGCAGACAAAACAATAAATAATGTTTTCTTAAAAAGTTTAACTTTTCAAATAGAACAAATAAATTGGAACAGAAGGAGTACAAGTCAATAGGATGACATGTCTTAGCACCCAAAACTAACCGAGGGTGTTTTTTGTCAACGGAATCAAACTTCATGATATAAAATCAAAATTTTCAAATTTTAGAGTATAAAATTCAAATAAACTCAAACTTTAGAGGCGTATTTTGCAACTTAGCCTAAAATTTATGTAGCAAAGGTTTTATTATTTATTATATATTGAGTTAGATATACATAAGGTGATAAGCTTTATAATATATTATATATGGAAACATTTACTCCATGAGTACATATGTATAGCTACATTTTTTTTATAATTATATAATTATCATTTGAATTTATATTTTCAAATGTGAAACTTAGCTTTCTTTCAAAAATTAAGTTGGTCTAGATGGTCCAGAAAAAAAAAAAATATATATATATATATATATAATAAAAAACCTTTGAGAAATTTAGATAAAAGGACTGAAAGAAAATTGAGAGACAAAAAATGATATGTTGTGTCATGTGTGTGCTCTTCTCTATTTGCCATCTTTCTAGGGCTTCCATCAGTAACGCCCTAGAACTTGGAATGTGGAAATCCTGTACTGACTCTAGTAGCCACTACAATGATAAGATGGTGTTTCAAGAAATCCCAAAGAGACTTTGGTAGCCTTTGCAAGGCCAAGAAGATATTCCAAGGCAATTGAGAACATGTGGAAGAGTCATAAAATAAGCCGAGAAAGATTTGGGTGTGAGTATCAAGATCTAATTTATTCACTAGCTAAGACAATTGTGATTACAAATAATAATGACCATGGAGCAAAAGGATATTGCTATAGTTTATACGCGGCAATATTGATGTGGCAATAAGGAATATAACTACCTCAATATTGATTTTAACCTCTAGGTATAATTTTTTTGACAAATAAAGGGTATTTTTTTTTTTTTTTTTTTGAGAGTGAAATAAAGGGTATTGTTAATACTTTCATAACAATGTAATAGTAAATTCATTAAAACTACTTATATGATGTAATAATTGTGATATATCACTTTTATAATGTGTTAATTTAATAAATTCAACAAATCACATTATTTATGTTATTATATATAAAAAGAGGATGAATAAAGAAAAAATAATAATAAGTGTGATGTGTTAGCTTTTATAAGATTTCATTTTTAGCCTTTACTCACATACTGCACACTCCTGTTGAAGAAGTTCCCCAACTTGCAAGTTGTGCACAAGTATAAGGTAGCAATCCGAGGCGCGGATGCTTTGGTTAGACTTGGCAGCTCTAGTGTCGACCCCGTTATTTTGTTTTCTCATCCACCGCCTGTGGTGGACCAACTATGTACCTTTGATAAAAAAAGGGACCTTTTGCATTAAAAAAAAAAAAGAAAAAAAAGACCTTTTGTAATAGACTTATTTAATTTCAATAAAAGCTATCCTCTTTTCAAATATATATATATATATATATATATATATATTTCTTATATAATAATGAAAGAAATTACTTCTTATATGTATTAGAGACACAATAGTAAATTCATACAAATTAACTTTTTCATCCACTCATTTTTCTTCTTAACCAAACAAAGTAAATTATATTTATTTTTCATCCTTCTACTTTTTCATCCTCTATACCAAACACACATGATAAAAACTAAAATATTTTTTATTCTTCCCTTTCCTATTTCCTATCATTTTCCATCGGTGAGGCTTTTAGTCCTTAAATTAAATGCCTATGTGGACATACCACAAGTGAGTAGCTGTCCACATGATTCAATTGAATATGTGGACACACCATTTGCAAGCTATGTCATTGGCTCCTTTTCTTATTCATCCAAGGTAGCAAGCCAACAACTACACATCTTCGTAATTAAAGTTCATAGGCTTCTCAATTTTGCATAACTGATTAATTTTTAGGGTGAAATGCAGTTAACACCTTGAGGTTTGGGCTAATGCCAGTAAGGTCTAAAAAATTTCAAAACTAACCAACTTAGTCCCTAGACCCAATTAGAACCTAAACTATTACTCATTATTCTTCTATATCTCACAATGATTATGGACATAGTTGGCTAGTTTTAAAAGTTTTGGACTTAACTGGCATTAGCCCAAGTCTTATAAGTGTTAATTGTATTTTACCCTAACTTTTATTAGTATTAGATTTTGTCTCATAACAGTTGCGGCTCTAGAAATTTTTATTTAAAATGGTCATTAAGAAACTTAAATCATACAAAATCTAATAAAAATAGAACTTGAATATATCGACATAACTACACACAAAAATGCATGAAATTTTATAGTTTCTTTTTACTAACAAACTGAAAAAGCAAAAATGAACTTATGAAAGATAAAATGGGAATTAAGAACGTTGACAGGAATGGAACTAGGATTCCCAGTTGGGGGGGGGGGGGGGGGAGCTTAATATAAGTTCATTAAATTTCATAATGTCCATGAACATCTTATTCCCATATTTGTGGACAAAATATATGATCATGTTGCAATGAACTACTTATTTCATCAATAGCAATTCTTCAAACTGTTGTTCGATAATTTTCAGAAAATAGTATATCAGTAATGATTTCTAATTTATTTTATTTTCTTTCAAAAAATCAAATATTGTAGTTGATTTTTCCATTATCTACAAATAATATAAAAAGTCATATAAATTATAACAATTTATTTTACATCTAGATAACATTCAAATAATTTCTTGACTTGAAAAGTCATGAGATTTTATCCATTGTAAAAATCTATGTTTATTTTATTTTTGATTGGAAATAATGAAGTAACTCAAAATTAATTAAATAAATAGTAGAATGAGTACTCTTCATGTGTTATTTAGACATACCTTACAAATTTGTTCACACACACACACACACACACACATATATATTGGACGAGTACACCTTTTATCATTAGTTACTTCTTTTGAACCAAAAGTTGACACATTTATACTCCATCTCGCACTATAGCAAATGCATGCCACACAAAACAACACAACTATTTTATTTTATTTATTTCGATGAAAACAATAGTCACAAGTTCACACACTAATACACTATCAGTTTCTAGCATTTATTAGATAAAATTTGGTAGAGGGTGTGCCTCACAACTTCACACAACACATCTGAGAGAGAGAGAGAGAGAGAGAGAGAGAGATAGAGAGAGAGAGAGAGAGAGAGAGAGAGAGAGATGGCACAATGAATGATACTTACTGCGACTGTTAAAGCCAAGGAAGCCAAGGAAAGCAAATCTACCGATGCCGCTGAGGAGAATTCACGGTCACAATATCTCTTGTGGTACTGTTTTCTAGGGGAAAAAAATTGAAATTAAACATTGTTTTTATCAAGTGGGTTGAATGAGTTAAGAATCTGAATGATTAAGGGTTTTATTTTTTGTTTTTAAATGAGCTTTTTGTAGAATATTTTGTTCATTTGTTGTTATTTGGCATAATATTCTTGTTGTTTGGGCTATATTTGTTATTATTTGGGCTGAATTTTTGTAATAGGGCACAACAAATTGTCACAATATTTTTCACGACAAATGAGGTGTTAAGTCCCTTATAAGCTAAATAAAATATTAGACTAAACTTAGCATAATTAAAAACAAGGATATTGTAAAATTATTGTGATATTTTGTTGTATCTATAGAATTTCTATAATTTTTATTGTTATTATTTGTGCTTTCTTTTCTTTTTCTTTTTCTTTTGTTTAAAGTGGTAATAATTAAGTTTGGAGGCCAAGATAATTTTTGTTAAATCAAAATTTCTGAGGTTTTCAAGCCAAAGAGTTCAATATTTTATTTGAGATGAGGGGAGAATAGAGAGAACCAAGAAAACAAAGAGAACCCAAAAGATGAGAGAGAGAGAGAGAACTAGAGAAATTAAAGGTAAAAAAAAATGATTATTTAATTAAAATGGAGTGTAAAATGGATAGGGGTTTGGCTTATCACTTTTTTAACTGGACATTTCTTTTTGTTTTAAATATATAATGACAAGTAATAGTGAGTTTTAATCTCCACATTTTATTTAGTTAATGAATAATGTGGCAATTTTTCATTAAAATAAAATGAAATTTCAGTTAAAAAAATACTAAAAAATAAGCCAAACTCAATGGATAGTCTAATGTAGTTGTTTTTGTAAAAGTAATTGTGTATATATATATATATATATATATTTATACTAAAATAAACAGAAAAATTTAGACAAAGAAAGATGCTACATCTAAAACATTTTTAAAACAAATCACATGTGGTTAGTTGTTATTGTTTCAAATTTGAACTTAACACTAAGATTATTTTTTTACCTCAACAATAACAACCAATAACAACCTATCACTTAGGATTTGTTGTAAAAAAGTTGTGAAATTATTGTGGACATATCATTTCTCATAGACAAATGATGTGAATGTGATTGCATTGCTCTGGTATTCCCACGTGTCCATGTTATAAGGCTTTTTACGGACTGATGTCACCTAGATGACATCATCTGATTGACATCACCTTAATGAATGTTGTCTTTTCATTTAAACATTCAACAACCACTACAAAAGAGTCAATGTGAATTCGCTGGTTCTGCTGTTGGATCTTGGATCTTTTTCCAATTCGTACGACGTAGCATTGAAACCAACGGCCAACTACACATTTTCATAGGGGTGTACAAAAAACCGACGAACCGAAAAAACCGCTTCAAACCGACCGAATCGGTGCAAAAATTTCGGTTCGGTTTCAGTTCGGTTCGGTTTCGGTTTTATTATATAAAAAATCGAAAATTTCGATTCGATTTTCGGTTGCAGATTTGAATGCACCAAACCAACCAAACCGAACCGAAATATATTATTATATTATATTTTATATTAAATATATAATATAAAGTTTGTAAACATGGGCTTGGCCTTGCCAATATTACTCAAGCCACTGCCCATTAGATAAGTTAAATTAACTAACTAAAATTAAACAATTTAAACTAATTAAGTTAAACAAAAACTAATTGAAAATAAAGAAAATAAAAACCCTACCTTTACCCTACCTACCCTACTTTCATTTACACGGCATCTCCCTCATCTCCCTCACGCCTCTATCTCCCTTTCTCACAGACTCACACAAAGCTTCCATCACTCCCTCTCACACACACCAGCCTCCATCAGTCGACATCTACCACCGGCCTCCACACTTCGGCCTCCACACGCCGGCACTCACAGCTACTCCACATCTCCCTCACGCCTCCATCTCCCTCACGCCTCACGCCTCCATCACTCTCTCTCACAGACTCACACAAAGCTTCCATCACTCCCTCTCACACACACACCAGCCTCCATCAGTCGACATCTGCCACCAGCCTCCACATTTCGGCCTCTACACGCTGGCATCCACAGCTACTCCACATACCCCACAACCCACACATATTCATTGTCACGCCTCACAGCCTCCACTCCACACAAATCTACCTCTGCTGCCGCCTCCACATGCCGGCCTTCACACGCTAGCCTCCCCACGTGGCTTGATCTTTTCATTCTCATGATGACCACCTCTCTTTTTAATTTCTTGATAACCCTCTCTCTTTTTTGTATTTTGGGTTTTGTTTAAAGTTTAATATTAAATCAATGCTATTTTCTATGAATTTGTGATTGTGATTTTGAGTTGTTATTTTCTTATTGAAAAATCGATAACCCCATGTGATGTTGAGTTGTTTTTTTTTCTTTTTGTGACTGTGAGTCTGTGATGTGGACTGAAACCGAAAACCGATTGAAACCGACGGTTTTTCAACTATTTCGGTCTGTTTCGGTTGGAATTTCACAAACCGAAAATTTCTGTTTCGGTTGGCCAGATAAAAAAAAATCGACTGAACCAAACCAATTACAGCCCTACATTTTCACAATTAACTTCGTCACCCTTCCAACCATACAAATTAATGGTCTGTTTAGATCGAGAAAGAAGAAGAGTAGACTAAAGTAAAGTAAATTTAGCTCAGAAAGCATCTTTGCATGTTACAAAAAGTCTTGCAAAATGTTTTAGTGATGAGTGTCAATTACTCCTTTTTTTTTTTTTTTTTGGGTAACTTACAAATTTTCACTTTAAACTACTTAATTTTACACTTAACCTCCTGAATTATTAAAATGCACCTTCTAAACTATTAAAATGCACAATTAGTTCTCAAATTTTAACTTCCCTCCAAATTTAGAGGGAGAGGAGAATAGAAGGTAGTAGAAGGGAGGAGAGTAGTGGGGAGAAAAGTAGAAGAGAATGGTTGTTCTTCACCTCGTTTGGATATTTTTAAAATTAAGTAAGGGGGAGAGAAATAATTAGTCTTTTCATAGTTTGCAATTTTATTAATATGGTAAGGGTAAATTTGGTAATTCATTTGGTCAAGTATTTTTATGCTTTACTCTCTCTCCAAATCTCTCCAATTTTTAGGGAAATTAAAAACGAGGAGTTAGAAGTAATTAGAACCCCTCCAAATCCCCCCCCCCCTCCTCCCTTAAAAAACATTCAAATAAGGTAATTTAACTTACTCTCCCCCTTTCTACTCCCCCTCCATCCAAACAAACTATTAGTATTAAGATGAAAGAATTAAGTATTAAAGACTAATTTACCTCTTTCTTTAGTGTTCCAAAGTTTTTGAATTAGAGTATTGATAGTGCGTTTTGATAGTTCAAAGAGTAAGGTGTAAAATGCACTATAATTTATGGTGGAAAAGTATAATTTCCTCCTCTTGTGGTTTTTTTTTTTTTTTTTGGCATATGGCCTTAGAACTTGTTTGTTAATATCTAGGAAATAATCCTTTTTGTTAAATATGCAATAACAATTTTCGTCAATTCCAGTTAGTTTAATTGGTAAAATCTTTGATGGTTGAATAAGAGATATAAAAGAAGAGCTCTCAAGATTGCAAGAGGATCTTGAGAACATGATGGAAGAGAAGTTACAATCTCTTGATTCAATGGAACTCAAAGAACAAATCAAGTTCCAAGAATCTACTGCTGTTGTTGCAAGTCAGGACGTTGATTTTTGTGTCAAAGTGGATGATATCCATGTACATTCTGCCCTTGAAGTTCAGTCTAAAGAACCAACAAAAAAGGTGATTATGATCTTCCAAGAATCAATTCTTGATGCACCAATGGAGACTTCCATTCAAGAATCTATGATTCAAGAATTGGCAATCCAAGTGTCAGTGATCCAAGAATCCAAGATGCAAGTGCCAATAATTTTAATAGTTCTAGAATCAAATAAGGTCTTGAGGATACAAGACCATTTCAAGATTCAAAGAACCAATGAAACCTTGAAGATTGAAGAACTGTTGAAGGCTTAAGAATTCGAGCAAAGTTTGAAGATTTACGAAGAAGAAACCTTCATGTGCACAGGACCACTTGTCAAAGAGAAATGCATGAATATGGTGATCAAAATGTTACTAAGGTATTGGTCCATTTGAAGATCTCCTTTAATGAAGGTGTCATTTCACAACACCACCTTGTGGGTAAGGTGTTTTCAAAAGGAGGGAAATGTTAGGAATATAAAATAATTGTTGTAATCTCTTTAGTTAGGTAGTTAGCTAATTGGTTGAGATTAGAATTAGGATGAGTTAGTTAGGATTTAAGTACATGTAGCTCATTTAACACATGACTTAATTCATAAAACATATGTGGAATTAACTAACCAATAATCTTGAGTCATGTGGGCCAATGACATTACAGCTAGTCTCTTATAAATACATGATTGTAATTCAACATTAAATATCATTGAAGAATAAACCAATATCTTAGTGCATTAATGCATTTTTCTCTCTTAATCTTTCTCTATGGAAGGTGATTATCTTGAATTAAATCAATTTTCCCACCATTCCCATCGATTCCCCTACAATTCCTATTTATCCCCATTAGGAACCACTGGGTTCCTATTCATTCCCGTCAAACTTTCACACACAATGTTAGTCTATAAATACCACCTTCTACTGTTTACTTCTCATCAATTTCAATCAAGCCTTCTCCTCCTCCTTTTCAATCTTTCATTTCAAAACTTTCAAATTCTTAAGTCATCATGGGTGATTTCACTTATGAGAATAACCTCGTCCCAAAGTTTCCATCTCAGGTCATTAGGAATGCTGAAATCATTGAAGGAAATGGAGGCCCTAGAACCATCAAGAAGACCATCTATGCCGAAGGTAATTAGCTTCATTTCTTGTCTCCAACATATCATTTGTTTACAAATTTAAAAAGTACTAAATCTATTACTTTGATCTTTCACTCTTAAAAATAGTAATTGTAACCCCAAGGTATTTAAAAGTAAAGCAGTTTTTACTTATTTTTGGCTATCACAGTATCATTTATAATGTACATATTGTATAGAAGAGGTAACATATTTTTTTTCCTATATTTTTCAGGCATCGGCCTAATGAACCATACAAAGCAGATTTCTGATGAATGTCTCATATAACCCCATCATCACTACGAGTGCAATTACAGCGTTGTTGGGGGTGATCCTAACAACGACACAGTTAGGAATGTCTCATATAATTCCAAAATAGTTACAACCCTTGATGGAGGATACAGCAGTAGCACCTCCAGCTACAGAAGTTACTCCTCAACCTCGACGGGCAAGCGTCAAGTCAATGCCGAAGGCACAGGACGCATCAAGGCTATTAAGAACCACCCTCATCCTCATGCCTACAACTAATCCCTTATATGCGTGTGTGTGGATTTATGTTTTTCCCTACAATAAGGACTGAAAACGTTGTGTTTCATTCTGTTTTATGTATTCCCCTAATGCCTTGGGTTTGCTAATAAATGAGCTAGCGGTTGTGATCCTCCGCTTTCTCAGTTTGTTGTGAATAACCGATGTATGCGTGGTGCATTCTGGAATATTTTATAAGAAATTATCTTATAGACGTTTTATAATATTTATTATGCGTTATTATAGTTAAAAATTCTTCTTTAATTATATTTCATGTCATTAGAAAAAGAAGAAATGAAAAAAAGGAGGAAGAAATGAAAATTATTAAAACTAAGATTATGAAATTAATAGATAAAAGTAGTACACAAAACAATTTACAGCCAGCAGCACAACCTTCATAGAGATCTTTATGAAACTTTTAAGAACAAAGTTTAATTACAAAATTTGTTGTAACTTAAGGCAACAATTTTACTTAATAAAATAAATATTACTACGTATTTTAAAAATCTAACCGATAAATTGCATATTCTTATACTCTTAATACACATATTAAATTTTGTATCAGTTGGATATTATGTACGGTATAATATATAAGCTTATATTTTATATATAATTTTAAACTATAAAAATTAGCAATTTAAACAATTTATTGATAACATAATTATTGATCTTTAATTTTCTAAAAATTTTGCAAGCATGAAGGATATAAGAAGAAGATGTAATCCAATGGTAGAATTCTCAAAATTCACCTCCAATAAGAAGATATTAAGTAAGGTTGTAATTTTAGACTACAACTAAAATTAAAACGTTATGTGAAGCGTAACAGTAGAATACATGTCTAATTTACAAACTTTCTTTTGACTTGTGAACATAACACAAAAAATATCCACGCTCCAATAGGTGTTATCAGTTGAGTGAATAGGGATGGCTTTAGGTGAGTGGCTCTGTCAAATTAGATGATGAAGTGAGTGTGTTTCTGGCTCTCAATTTTTTGGGTTTGGTGAAGGTTTATGAGTAAGTTCTATGTCAGAATTTTCTGAAGCTAAGTGATCATTCTTTGAATAGTGAAATTTTTTCCTTTATACATCTCGATCTAAACCTTTATTTTAACTAAATAAAAAGAACATTAAGCTCTCAAGTTCAAGATGAGCTAATGTGATGTGGATTTTAATCTCGAAATCATTGACAGAATTTCCAAAACACGTAAACTGATCAATTTGCTCTCGGACATTAATTTGCTAAAAAATGGGAGGTGTCCTAGTGTTCCCCCACATTAGTGGAACTCATTGGAACCAGGGGCGGCACTTAAGCAAATTCAAGGGTTCAAATGAACCCCCTGACTTCAAAATAAAAAGATATATATATATATATATATATATATTGTTAACTTGATACTTTATTTTATTTTATTTATTTATTTTTTTTGCACACTCTGACTTAATTTTGCACATCTTTATTACAAGTATTTTCGATTTTAAGAATAAAGAGTAAGGTTTTTTTTTGAGAAACCGAATAAAGAGTAAGTATTTGTAAATTGTAAGTGTAATTTTTTTTTTAATTATAAATATATATTATATGTGTGTGAGTGTGTTTAATATTAATTGCGTACATTACTTTTCGTTATAATATAACGTATTTGTGTAAATTATGATGTGTGTGAATGTTTGCTTGTACAATATAAATATAATATAACTTTATATAATTTAATAATTAAGAAATAGAGAGGGTTTTTTTTTTTAGATGTGTGTGTATTGTTATCATATTATAATAATTTTTTGTAATAAAGTAGTAAAATTCAAGAAAACAATTGCAAAGTTAATGATTGTTCAAGCATTACCACCACACACTCTTAGTGCAATGGTCACTCCACAAGTATAAATACTTGTAAGGTGTAGGGAGAAAGGGCCGAGGTTTAAGTCTCCAAGAGGGAGTTTTGCACACATATACACTTAAATTAGGCTGTATAATTTATGTATGAATAAGTGTGATTGTGTGCATTAATAATTAATATGAAGCCAATGAGTTGAAATTAGTCATTTAGTCTAAAATATTTTTATGAAAACAAAGTCAAATAGATAATAACAACTGTATAAAGATAAAAATATTAGATAAACTTAACAAAATAAAATGATCATAGACTCATAGCTACCCACATTAGCAATAGATATTCATAATGAACTATCATGTAACATTCAAAATTTGAAAACTTGTAAAATAAAATTTTAAAACTTCATGTATTATTATTATTATTATTTTGATAATTCAATATATTCAAGTTTTCTTTTTATTAAAATTTTGTAGTGACCCCCTAAACAAAATTCCTGGAGCCGCCACTAACTGGAACATTTTTTTTTTCTCTGAAAAAAACTCATTGGAACTTATAAAAGAAAGTGAACAATAATGGTGAAAAAAAAAGAGGAAAAAAAAAAAAGACAACTTATGTCATTCAAAATTTGAAAACTTGTAAAATAAAATTTTAAAACTTCATGTATTATTATTATTATTATTTCGATAATTCAATATATTCAAGTTTTCTTTTTATTAAAATTTTGTAGTAACCCCTCTAAACAAAATTCCTGGAGCCGCCACTGACTGGAACATTTTTTTTTTCTCTGAAAAAAACTCATTGGAACTTATAAAAGAAAGTGAACAATAATGGTGAAAAAAAAAAAGACAACTTATGTCATGAAGATAGATTAAATATTAATCACTCAAAATAGCTCATTGGATGGAAAGGAATTTAGAACCCACTTCATTGGCAAAATGAGAAGTTGTGATATATATATATAAAGAGGATTAGAAAGTTAATTATCACTATCTAAATTATCCAAAAATATTCCTAATCTAATTAGATAATCTTTATTCCTAAAAAATAAGGTTAAAATCGTAATTCGATAAAATTAAAAAACAAAAAAACTATTAGATAAATTTCCTATAACTTCCTATTAGAGTTTTTAAGTGGAGTTTGTGGTGTACCTTTATACTAGAACTCGTTTCTCTTTCCTTTGTGTGTATTTGTTTCTCAAAAACTCCCACTAGAGTCTTAGACATGCCCTGTTTGGTAGATTAGTTAAACAACATATTTTCAGTTTTTAAACAATATTACACATATTTCCACACACTTTTTCACCCACACGTATTTCAAAAAACTATAAACAACATTACTCAAACTCCTCTATCAAACGGGTCCTGAGTTTCTCACCTATTTCTAAAAGGCAAACAAACCTCCAATCCCGCATATTGCACTAGAGTCATGTACATAACATATATATATTAAAAAAAATAAAAAGATAAATTACTAATTACATTTGTAAAGTTTGAGAGTATTTGAATTTTATACATTGAAATTTCAAATTTTAAAATTTTACCCTCTCAAGTTTGAGAGTGTTTAGATTTTACACTTTAACATTTCAAAATTTGAATTTTACCCCCTAAAATTAGTTTGGAAATGTTTGAAATTTACACCTTAAAGTTCTAAAGATTAATTGGTTATAGAACCCGCTAATTGGAATGAACGCGCAAGCGAGGAAAAAGGCAGTGTTTCGGGCGAAATTGAACGCAAAAAAGAAAGAGAAGCGCATAGATTCTCCTCTCGGAAGGTTAGCACCAATCAGATATTTGAGTATTCGAATAATTTTTATATTATTCTTCTTTTTTTCTGAAACCAACATTGGAATTCTCATTATGACATTCGGGTCATTCTCTCAAATTGGAGCCAACATTGTTGTTGTTGTTGTTGTTGTTGTTTTTTTTTTTTTTTTTTTTTTTTTGAGTTTGTGACATCATTTTTGAAATCCGAATCTCATTGGGATGCCCACCAAGTTTCTCGTAAACATCATGAGGTGATTTTTTACTATCGACTTGTAAATATATCACAGGCTCTTGTTTATATGATCACTCATAAAAACATTAGATTACAAACAAATAACATGTATATACACAGGCTGATATGCTTAGATGTAGCTTCATTATGAATTATGATCTTCCATAATTTGCGGAGTGTTCGGCTCTAAGGTTTTTTCCCACCTTTTTGGTGTGGAAAGTGCAATGACGATGTTTGTGAGAGTTACTCTATGCTTATTTGGCCTGTATTCAGAAATTTCCATGTAAGAGAAGGGACCGTCTGATGTTGGTTTCCTATTCTTCCCTAGTTAAAGTGAATAAGAGGAAACCATATAACACTGTCTTTATGAATGGTGGAGGGTGCAATGCTTTATGATGTACTTGTAAAGATATTCGAAAGTGGCTAAGGTCTCCCTTATGGTTAATGTATGTTTTTCAGTTAGGATTTCAAATTATTTATTTATTTATTTTTAATAATTAATTTAGATTTTTACCAAAGACTCGATCCAACGCTGACAAGCCCCCACTGAGCCACTCTTTATCACTCTCTTATGAAATTTACTCTGAGTATATCACCTACTGCAATTAATTGTATCCAAGTCTCTCATAATTGGGGGAAATCTGGGCATTTTGATAAAAAAATTAGAACAGAAAAAGAATTCTTGGATATCAGTTTTGTTATTGACGTGAGCCTTTGGATTTTTTGTTATGTTTATCTTCCTAATTTTTCTGTTTATTTGCTGGTTTCTATTATCATGTTTTTATTGATTTAGTGGCAAATGCTCAAAAACTAAAAGGGTATTTTGGATTTTTGTAGTATTTGACATCAGCACCAAGATATAGGGTAAGAATACCAACATTGAGCTAGCCAATTGTAATTCAATTAGTTCAGTTTGAGTTCAAATCTTCTGTCTCATTCTTCCTATTCCACTATATACTCCACAAATAAAAACATGTTACATGTCCATCAATTTTATTAAGTACTAAATTTATGTCTTCTATTATTTCAATTACCTAAAATAAATAAATAAATAAATAACCCATCATATTTAGGTAACTAAAATAATAGAAGGCATAAATTTAGCACTTAATAAAATAGATGGACATGTGGCATGCTTTTATTTGTGGAGTATATAGTAAAGCAGAAAGAGTTGGATAGAAGATTTGGACTCAGTTTAGTATGGTTGGTTCTCTAGTTTTTGCTTTCTGTTTTGGGATTTCTCATTTTGAGCCAAGTTTTCAATTGTTGTATTGATTATATTTTATATGGCATATCTTTCTGGCCCCCCATATTTCTTTGGTTCTTAATGAGTATTTACTAATTGGATGCCTATGCTGAGACAGGCAATAAATACTATCAATGCTAATACAGCTGGGCTAACCTGGGTTAACAATGTGAAAGCTGAGCCCCATAAGGAGTTGATTAAACCTAAATCTGTACATTCTACAGAGTCACATTGCGTTAAAACTGAACGCTCAACAGATCTTCCCAAAAATCAGTCGTCATCAATGCTTCCTCCAAATTTTTTCTTTTAATCATAATAAATATCATTCGTCAGTATTGTTTTTATTTAGTTCAATCAAGTCCTTACGAAAGTCAAAAGGTTATAATCAAGTCCTTCTATTCAAATCTATTTTTTTTTTTTTTTTTTTTTGAGAAAGAGGATTAAATCATCAATAAATTAGACCCTAAGGTCAGAAATGTTAGAGATATATTAGCCCATTAGTATAGGCCCAACCCTAATTCTACTTTGCGTGCAAGCCAAGTCTCCTACTTGTACTAGAAGTCTATTAGTCTAGGGTTTAGTCTACTATATATACACATGTACAGATCCCGTGTTACAATAAATCATAACATATGTATATATAGGCGACTAAACCCTAGACTACTAGTACAAGTAAGATTAGGCTTGGGCCTATGCTAATGGGTTAATATATCTCTAACACCCCCTCTCAAACTCAAGATGAAAACTTGATGAAATTTTGAGATTTGATAAGGTTGAGAAGATCCCTTGAATGAAGTTTGGCTCTGTGACGGTACTTTGAGGAAGGCAATGGTCTTGCAGTGTTGATGCGACTTCTAACAATGGCTTGACTATACCGGAGAGTTTTGACAGTAGCAGTAGGAAGCCAAAGAAGATGAACGCAGCGAAAAAAAAACACCGAGGAAGACAAAGATTGCTCTTAAATATACTGTAAGGACAGAAAACCATGGCCACAAGAAGGTGGCTCTGATACCATGTTAAATATTAATTAGTAATATTAGCAACGTGATGTATTATACCATGTTGTGTATACTAGAGTGGATGCGGAAGAGAAAGCATAGAAGAGGAACACTGAGAACACGAGGGTTACGTGGTTTAGCCTTACGGCCTACATTCACGGAGGAATCCCTTAAGGGCTACACTCTTATATAATCAAGATGTAGCCCTTAAGGAATTCCTCCGTGGATGTAGGCCGTGCACGTGAGAATCTTCTTTGTTTACTAGAGATATTTTGTTTGATGCCAAGAACAAAGTTTAGCTCTGATACCATCAATAGAAGTCACACATGCTTGTCTACTGGATCTAGACTCCACAGCATCTCGCAGCCGCCATGGCTCCCTGCTGTGTCCAGATCCTCAAGCCCAAGCAATCCATGCCTCTCCCTATCAGATCTGCGCAAATCCAAGCCTCGCCTGACAAAGCCAACACCACAGACGTGCTCCACGGCATATCGCGACCAAAACCCAAGAGCCTGACCTCCAACGGCAGCCGCACGCGCCACCACGCGCGGACAATGGCTCCTGGAACTCTCATAAGCGCCGCCGCAGATTGTCGACTCCCAGGCTAGATCTCAGTCACACACGCCACCAAGAAGGCCTTGTCGTCCACCGATCTACTTGGCCTGAGAATATAGTGGTCATAAGACGCTGCATGCACCACCACGCACCACTTGGGTTTCTAGTTGCTCCTTCACGCGCCGGTGAACATTGCACGCTCCTGCCACGCGCCGATATTGCTGCTGATGTCATCTGACGTCATATGATGACGTCATTACTCCACGTCAGCAGCCACGCAAGCGTCCACGTCAGCCCTAGTCCACGTCAGCGACACGTCATAGGATGACGTCAGCTGATCTACTGCTCGACCCGAAAACCCGGAACCGACCCGGACCAGTATTCGTTGACTTTGACTCTGGACCCGTTGACTTTGACTTTGACTTTTTTGCGTTGACCTTTGATCAAAAGTCAAAATTTCCAAAAAGGCCTATCTTGCTCAGTTTTTCGCGTAGATTCCGATTTTAGGCTTCGTTTCTGCATTTGAGACTCCGAAATTGGCCAATTGGCATATTCTTCTTTGTGGTTTCTTCAAAGGCATTCTTCAAGGCATCTCCAAGTGATCTTCTAATGCTTATCCAACCTTAAGCCTTCATCGAGCTTCCGCCTTGAGTTTGAGGGAGGGTGTTAGAGATATATATTAAACAATGTGTATATATATTAAACATATATTAGCCCAATATAATAGGCTCAAGCCCAGTCCTACTTGTACTAGTAGTCTAGGGTTTAGTCGCCTATATATACACATGTTATGATTCATTGTAACACAGGATCTGTACATGTGTATATATAGTATACTAAACCCAGACTAATAGACTTCTAGTACAAGTAGGAGACTTGGCTTGCACGTAAAGTAGAATTAGGCTTGGGCCTATGCTAATGGGCTAATATATCTTTAACAGGAAAGAAGGTTTTTTTTTTACTCTGTTGATTTGAATAGCCAAAAAAGTCAGCAATTTCTGTCATGGTCTCTAAACAGATGGGGACGGAAGGAGTTAATTGGAATTTGATTTTTTAGCTTGGGGAAATTACACTTTCCATTCATGGTTTGGATCAAGTTTGAGTAGTCAAGCTGTGGTTTAATATGCTCAACTCACTTGAGGTCTAATTGTATTTGCTTTTGGTTTGGAAGTTTAATGTATTCAGATTTTAATGAGTTTGCTATTGTATTTTCTGGTACTTCTTTTAGTTCAATTTAGTGTTAAGAGTAATTAATTAGGCTTCTGTTATATGTCTAGCAATTTACTTTACTTTGGGATTACTTGCTCTAAATTTGATTGCTTGGATATGATCTTGGAATCAATTCAATTCACTTAGGCTTGATCACTTAGTTCGTTTTTGTTATTTATAAACAGGACCTTAAGCTTAAAAGTAGATGGAAAGGAGAGGGGGGTAGCCTGATATTGTGCTTTTACCCTAAGATAAAATATTTGGATACCTACTACTACTACTATTATTATTGTCATCATCCCAAAAAACATAAGAGGTGGAACATGGGATTAATTATTTGTATTGATTTAATGACCAATACAAAATAATTAATTGTTTCGGATGGAACGAGTCCAAATTGATTACTTTATTTTGTTGTGGCTATATTTACAGAGACATTTTTATTGGTATAATTTATATAAATAAATTGTACCAATAAAAACAGGCTCTATCAAAAGTAGCCTCCATATCTTTATCAAGGACAAAGAAGCATACATATATATAGAAAATGCGCACTACCAAATTATTTGAACTTTTTGACCTGAAAATCAACCTCACATCATGCCACTACTTTTTTGTTTTCTCTACCACCGACAAAAGCTAGTACTGGACTGTTTGTTTTGAGCCAGATTCATCTCTATCCTTCGCCCATAGTCTTTTCTTATTGTTTTCTTTTTCTTTTTTTCTTTTTTTTTTGAGAAACTTTTTATTATTTTCTTGTTACTATTCATTACTTAGCGCCGAAGGAAAGAAAGGGGGTGGACCCGTATGGTGATGACTGATGAATGGGAGATTATGGACCACTCGTCAAAGGATATCTTGAGAACAAATTTCCCATTTCACCCTTAAATTTCTTTTCTTCCATACCCACCCTATCACCATAAATCACTTTAATGCCATCACATGCTTTTAATATTAAAAAGACTTCTACAAAAATAATTAACAATCTTATTGAAAAAAACATAAAATTCATTTGAGATATTATTCACATGGTAAAATTGCTTAAAAAATTGTTTTGAATGTTACAGTAACTATTTCAAAAAAAATATTAATAAATGTTTTGAGAGCATTAGTTTAAGAAACATTTTTAAAAATTCTTTATGAATTTTTTTTTTAAAAAAAAGAAGTAATTGATTTTTTGACAACCTTTTATATTTTTCTTGAAAATAGTATTAAAACTTTCTTAACATTGTTTATTAACAAATGTTCTTAGAGCACTTCTTTACTGAACCCTTTTAATATTAAAAAAAGAAGAATATGTTTTTAAAGAATCCTATTAATGAGTATCCTACGACCACAAGTTAAAATTAATGAATGCTCAATTATGAGTTATAATGCACATTTTTCAAAAAATAAAATATGCATGTTAAATAATTTATTAATTTATATACACAAATTCATTATTTTTAAACCACGACCCTTAAGAGTCTGTTTAGTTGGATGATAAAAAATGGAGAGGAAATAGAAAAGTAGGAGAAAGATAGAAGAAATTTAGTTTTCTCCCATTTGTATTTAATTGGGAGGATGAAAAAATTGAAAGATAAAAAACTTATTTGTTTAATTGAGAAGAAAAATGAGATGATGAAAAATTAAAGTTATTATAAAATTACAATTATGTTCCCATTACATAAAACAATAAAGTAACACATTTTTTTTAAGCAAAAAAAATTGTGTATATACAAACAAAAAAGTAAAAAATTGTGAATGTACAAGTGGTCGAAGAAAAAAAAAAGAAGCCCATGGATGAAACCCATGTGCACAATACACATGAACATTTTCGTCAACTCAGCTCTAATTTTCTCTCTCCCTAATTTTCTCTCCTTTTTTAAGAAGTAAACTTTTTAGCAAGTTCGGAGAAAAAAACACCGGACCCACCATTTCTATTCCCTCTCACCCTCTTAACCAAATACCCCACCTCTTACCAACTCAAAGACTATCCAATTTCAATCAAGCCTTCCCCTCCTCCTTTTCAGTCTTTCATTTTTCATAACTTTCAAATTCCTAGGCCATCATGGTTACATTCATCGAAGGAAATGGACGCCCTGGAACCATCAAGAAGACCACCAAAGCCGTGAACCCTGGTGGAGGATCCATCAGGACAAGCAGCCACGTCAACAGAATCAGCAGCACCAACATCACCAACACCACCATCATCAACAGCAGCACCAAGAGCATCAACAGAAACAGCAGCAGCAACAGAAGCACCAACAGAAACAGCAGCACCAACATAATCAACAGCAGCAGCGTCAAAATCAGCAGCACCAACATCGTCAACAGCAGTAGCACCAGAATCAGCAGCACCAACAGAATCAACAACAACGGCAGTCACCACCACCACCACCACCACTCTAATACTACGGGCAACCGCGGGATCAAGGCCATAGGACACTGCAAGACTGTCGAGAAACACTCTCATCATCAAAGTAACAAAGTTGTTGTGATTCATGTTGATCAGAAGAAGAAGACTCAGCATTACAAGAAGAAGTAAACAGAGCAGATCAAGAAGCTACAAAAGAAGTAGGAATAACAAGCAACATGTCGTGTAGTGTTAGTGAGTAAATTTATGAAATTAGCTATGTGCCAAGTGCCTAGTGTTGTGTGTGTGTAAATTTATGCTTTTCCCTACTGTAAGGACTCAAATCGTTGGGTTTCATTCTGTTTTATGCATTCCTCTACTGTGTTAGTGCATTTTGGAACATTTTATAAGAAATTGTTTTATTATGTGTTATTAGCTATTATTAAAGTTAGAAATTCATCTTTAATTATATTACATGTTATTAAAAAAAGAAGAAACGAAAATAATTAAAATTAAGAATATGAAATAGGTAGAAGTAGTACACAAAACAATTTAAAGCCAGCAGCACAACATTCATAGGATCTCCTATGCAACTTTAATAACTTGAAACGTTATGTGAAGTGTAACAGGAGGACTCATGTCTGATTTACAATTTAAAACACAAAAATTTCCACGCTCCAATAGATGTTATCAATTGAGTGAATGGGGGTGACTTTAGGTGGGCAATCTTGTCAAGACTGGTGTTTTGGATGGTGAAGTCAATTTTCTGGGTTTGGGGAAGGTTTCCGACTTCTGACAAAGTTCTATGTTAGAATTTTCTACAAAGTGAAGCTAAAGTGATCATTTTTTGACTGGAGAAAAATTTTCTTTTATGCCATCTCGATCTAAACCCCTTGATTTTAACTCAATGAAAGGTATGTTAAGATCTGTTTGGATTGAACTTATTTTTGCTGAAATTGAAGACTGAAAACACGGTTATAAAATTATTTTAAAATGTGTGAATAGTATCATGGAACCTATTTTTAATATTTTTTTCCTGAATAAAGTGGCTGTGGGTTTCATGAACAGTACTGCTATAATGATAATTGTCCCCTGGCCTAAAGCAAAACGCGTGAAGTGAAAAAAAAAAAAAAACGAAAAAAGAAGAAGAACGAACGCAGACGCAGACGCAGCTTTCAGCTCAATCCAAACAGCACCTAAGCTCTCAAGTTCCATGAATGTGATGTGGATTTTAACCTCAAAATCATCCATATGTATATAAAAATAAAAGCTATAAAGCGAAACATTTATTATTGCTACGTTCTTATTAAGCTATATTAGAGGAGCATTTTGGTCCATTTGATCTATTTCGGTCAATTCGGACCAGTCCGGTTCTTTTTGGTTCATTCAATCAACTTCAATTTACTTTGGTCCATAGTCTATTTCGGTCCAATTCAATCCACTTCAGTACCCGCTTCAAGAGAAGAGGTTTGTGTAAAAAGATGCACTACTTCATTAACTCGTATGTCACCTTCTTAGCGTAATGTTGATAGGTTTTTGAAATAATTACATTTTTCTTATGTTATTATAGTCTTGATTTTTTTCTAATATAAGTAATTGATTTAATTATATTTACTTATTCTTTAAACCATTTAAGATGTATAGAGAATGAATCGTTTGTAGGGAATACTAGGAAAAAAAAAATTCCAACTGCACATTACATTATTAACAAGATATTTCACCTGATATAATAATTAAATGTAAAATACATTATGTTTCCTAGGAAAAAAAAAAAAAACTTACAAAATTTAAAACACTTTCAAATAACAAATATAGATAACTTAATTAAGAAAATCTAATATATTGTATTGACTATCCTTTGTTAGAAAATAATCACATCATTTTAAGAAGAATTTGAGACTAACATTTACAAGTTTCATCTACTATTTTTATTTTTCACTTAACAAAAAAAGAAAAAATCAAATCATCAAATTTTTTCATGCATCATGTAGGTCTGTATCTAGTTGACAGAATTTCCAAAGCATGTAAAATGATCATTTTGCTCTTGGACATTAATTTGCTAAAAACTGGGAGGTGTCCACATGTGCCCCCTCATTAGTGAACACTATGGGTGTGAAAAAATAAAAATAAAAAATAAAAACATATTTCGTGAAGAGAGATTAATTAATCTCTCAAAATTGGTTATAGGATGGAAAGGAATTTAGAATCCTATTCATTGTCAAAATGAGTGGTTTCAATGGAATATAAAATATGTGTTTGGCGAAATAATTAAATTATTAAAAGGACATGTGGCAGAATTGTGCAACGCCAAGTGGAAAATGAGTTTCACATGATTGCCAGGTTGAAAATAATTTAATTAGGGATTAAGGTCAAATGAATGACAAATGACATTAATCAAATGGAATTCACAAGCAATTACAAGGTAAGTTATCTCGAACAAGTAGTGACTATTTACTTGGAGTTGTTAAGCAATCAGACACAAAAATACATGCTAAGCAACCATGAGTAGAAAGGTAATTGTTGCCCCAGAGCAATTGAGAGAATTTGCCGAGCTTTGTTAACAATGAGAATTGGTAGTGTATAGACAACCAAGAAGTGACACGTGATAAAGGGAATTGGGCATAACCGTCAAGTTCTTAAGCATAAATAGGGGCCGATTCTACAAGAAAATGACACCATTCACAGATAAGAACACACCAAAAAACTGTTGAGATCATTTGTATTTAGATTCTTAGGAGATCAAGTAATTTTTTGGCAAATCAAGTAGTCCTTTAGGTTTGTAGAAAACTGTATACTTTTAAGTTCATTTCCTTTGTACTCATGATCATATTTAATCGAGTTTGATGTGGATTCCTGCTGTACTTCAAATCTATTTAGTATTAGAGTAATCAATTAGGCTTGAATCTATTATATTACCAGCAATTTAATTTACTTTGGGATGACTTGCTCTAAATTAGTTTGCTTCGATATGATTTACTTCAAGATGATTCACTTCGAATCAATTCAATTCACTTAGGCTTGATCACTTTCTTTGTTTTTGTTCTTTATAAACAGGACTTTAAGCTTAAAAGTAGATGGAAGGTGATTTAGGAGGGGGGTGGTCTATGGAGCAGAAAATGGTTGGGAAGCCTGACATTGTGCTTTTACCCTAAGATAAAATATTTGGATTCCTACTACTACTGCTACTATTATTGTCATCATCCCAAAAACACAAATTTGAAAGCTGTAACATATAGACCTTAACATCCTTTTTAAAAATAAAAATAAAAATTGACCAAGAAATTACCAAAATCTTATTTAAATTTTGTTATTAATCATTAATTTAATGTCTTACATATTTAAAGCATCAATGTAATTGTTAAACATTCCCCATTTAAACGGCATTGAAAATTTTCAAACTGAATGATTTTATGCAGAGTAAATGAGAGTTCAGATTGCCACCCCTTTCTCTAACCCAAATTTTCACCCATCTAATTCTCCATGCTCCATAGTCGTAATTCATCACCTTCTTAATGCTTTATAGATTGAGTTTTAACCTTGACTAAAAGGCAGATATTAGGTAATTTTGTCACTAGCCTGGTCATGGTGAGGGATATTCAGGAATCAGAATAAGTTCATGATAATTAATTCAAAGCCAAACCACACAAGAACTAAAATAACACACAGCACTTAACACTACATAATTTAGATAGTTTGTCCATTAAGCTTGCTATGGTTGAAAATGGTACTAAAATTCCCACTCACCCTCAGCTGCTTATTTCATGGTCTCGTCTCATTTTCATTCATACTACATAAACTAGTCTACAAAGCTGCCTCACATTAAGCTCAACCTAGAATACAAGTCATATGGAATAAATTCAAATTCGTTATAATGAGAAAGATCATCATTTACCATCCTGTGGTGGTAGAAGGTGACTCAAAACTATGCTTTGATGCCATTAATAGTGTGGAGGACTGCCATTGGAGCATCTCAAGCATTATCTCTAATGTACAGAGAGGTTAGGAAAAAAAATTTCGTCTTGCATATTGTTTACATGGGTAAGGAGAGACACCATGGCCTTGCAAAATGTGGTTTTAACGATCTCTGTTTTTTACTAATTTGTAATAATTCTTCGCTGACAAGAAAGATTCTGGGGTCATTTTGATTTTGTTCCTTAACATTTAAAAATTTTAATCTATTCCCCCAAGTTAGGGTTTGTTTTGATTGATAAGTCAAGTGACACTTGTGCTTGCCACATGTATTAGTTAATCCAATTAAATAATGTCATGTCTATTAGTTATGGCATATTATTACTTATATGATCTAAAAAATCTTTTAAAAATTAAAGCAATTCTCTAAATAATTTTTTTTAATTAACAAAATTAAAAATATAAAATAAGATAAAATGATCCATAACATTTTGTTGAGCATTTTTCTTGGCACCCAAATGGATACCAATCTCAATTGATTACCCAGATTTGTACAAAAAATTTCTCCCAATTGATAACCCATATCCACAAAAATCCTCAATCCATCACCAATCAAAAACTTCGATTAAATCAATTTACACCATACTAGCAGTGCAATACCAAGAATCCCCTTATACAAACCTAGAAAATCCCTTCTAAAGCCCAATTTACAGAATACTAATCGAGCCTTTCCATCAATTCCCTTTGAAGTTGAAGGATGAGAGAGCAATCATTTTTTTTTTCTCTCTCTCTCTCTTTCTGAACGACCAAATTAATTATAGAGATGGATGAAACTATCATTTTTAAAACAAAATCAAACTTGATCAACCAAAATTAAAAAAAAAAAAAAAAAAATTTAATTCTTAAACTTAGGGGATGAAAATGAAAATAATTATAAACTATATAGGTCAAAAGTGCAATTTTGTTTGTTTGTTTGTTATTTATTTATTTTATTTATTATATTCTTTCTAGTTAGAATCTACACCCACAGACCAAAGAAAAATCATAGCTCCACAACGGCTAACATCAATCATCAATCATCAAAATAAAAGCAGAGACCTCATGCAGGAAAGTATGAGGTCCTGCCATATGGCACTTTAATTTTACATTTAGCCTTTTTTTTTTACCTCTTTTTATTATGTTTTTTTTCCCCAGTTATCCAAAAGTTCACATTAATTAATTTTTACTATTACTTCATCCGTCCCACTTTTTTTGTCCTGTTTGAAAAGTTAAACTTTTTAAGAGAATATTATTTATTGTCTTGTCTACCTTTTAAAAATGTATAAGTTTTCAAAACTACCCTTAAAAAAATTTATCAAAAAATTGAATTAGTAAATTAATAGGGGTATAATAGGAACATTAGTAAATTAATGACTTTTTTTTTAGAAACAAGACAATATTTTGGGACATCTCAAAATGGAATAAAGGACAAAAAAAGTGGGACAGAGTGAGTATCTTATTAATCTCTCATTAATTGCCTGAACTTACACAATTACACCACATATTTCTCTCTCCTTCATGTCTTTTAGCATACCCACCGTTTTTGTATTAAAACAAAAGCAAAAATAAATAAATAAATAAGAACTAATAGTAATAACTAACCAGATGAAGCCCTGGAGAGGGATAGAGAGACACAAAAATGTTATGGATTGTTAAATGAAACGCATTGTTTCATTTTTACCAAAACAAAAGACTTGAGATTGACAAAATTAATAAGATTTTTTTTTTAAGAAGAACTAAAGAATAAGATTGATAACTCTATTTAGACTTCTTTTTTTTTTTTTTGACCAATTAAATAGTCTCACTTGAACACCAAAATTAAATAGTCTCAAAAGGAGAGAGACAGAGAGAGTCAACTCAATTAACACAAGTGGCTATCACCACCACCACCACTACCGCTTGTGACCCATTGCTACCATCAACCTCCACCAGCACCACCAAACATAATAGCATAATACTAACAATACTATTATCATTCTCACTGCCTCCACCACCAACAACCAACTATTATCTCTAATTACATTATTATTATGACCACTGCCAATACCAAGATACCATGTTTTCAATGTCACCAATGCATAATCATCCCTGTTACCATATTTGTTGTAACTAATTTAATACTTCAAATTCTTAACTCTCAGATATACCTAGAAAATTAATAAAAGCTTAATTGATAAGATTGAAATTCCCACAAATAGAAATTCCACCATTTTAAAAGTTCTAATAGTTTTTCAAATTCTTATTCTAAAAACAACACAAAAGTTGACAATTATTTAGAATATCTAATAACACAAATAACAATTAACTAGAACTTCTACCAAAGATAATAGTTATTCCAATTATTTTTTTTCCTTCTCTAAGGAGTGGTGACATTGCATGTGGGTAAGTCCACAGGCTTAGGACGCCTTGTATTCAAAATTGGGTTGCTTTCAAAGAAGTTTGAAGGACGGAGCTCAAACCCGCCATTCATAGTCGGCATCACTGGAAATTCATCTTGGGAAGGGCTATGGTGGAAGCCTATTGTGTGCCATAACACTATGTCCCAGTCTTCAATATCCCTATTCCTGCAAAAATGAGCCAAACCAACCAGTTTGATTTTCTTCATTGCTACCTGCTTTATTACAGGAAAAAATGCATGCAAAAAACTTCTATGTTAGTTATTAGGGCTAGCTGACAATAATATGAAAATTATTGAGTGCTTTCGGAACACAATGATGTAGTATTCTTTCTTCTCACATTCATAATGGATCACACCAAGTGAGATCTAACATAAATGTGAAAGGAGGAAACATCAAGTCACCATGGTATTTTATTGTATCATTAATTACTCCAATAATACCTCCCAATTAACCCAAGTCAATATGTATTTTATTGTATAAAAAAATGTATTTTATTAAATATGTATTTTATTAAATAACTAATTAGCTTATTGAAGTTTCACCACCCCCAAATTTTAAGTATTTATTTATGATTTTTTCCCTAAATAAGTATTTATTGATTTTGAATATTAATTTAAACTTAGGCATGGCTTTTTTACATGTGATGCCAACTCAACCCCATTCAGATCCTCACTATCTCAGACTTTCTATTTTCCTTCTTTTAATTTTCTTTTAAATATCTTCCAACAGCATAATTTCTTGGACTCGAAGTGAATTTGTGGTTTTAGCTAAATTAAATAAGGATACAGTACCTAATAAAATACTTTGTATGTGTTAAAATACTTAGTATTCCCAAAAGAAAAAAATAGTGGGTTAATCCCACATTAGAAAATAAGTGTGAGTTAAAAGAGGTTTAAAGCCTATATTATGTATCCAAGAGTTAGATCTTTTTAGATATACACCACTATCAGTTTTCTTGAAACCTTCTCCTCTCTCTGTGTATGTGTGTTAAAATACTTAGATGACATGGTCATTTTGATCTAAAATCCATCATGTCATTACTCTATAAATACTAAAAGTAATCATTTAAAGTTTGTTAGGGATTAAAATCAATCACTTAAAGTTTTTTAGCATCCTAACGATTACTTTAAATTTATTATGAACAAAAGACGATTTCCATAAACTTTAGTGATTAATTTAAATCCCTCTTATTCTAAAGTTTAAGGACCAACAAGTGGCAGAGTCAGGATTTAACTTTAGAGTGACAAATTTATAATCAATATACACGTGTTTTAATACACTTGCAGAAATACATAGATAAACATTTTGTGAACACGGATTATTATATAATACATAAGATCAATCTAGACAATAGCATATTACTTTATATATATATATATATATATTACTCATTTTAAAGATAATATCATATTACTCATTTTAATGTTAAGTGGTATGTTAATGTTCAGGAACTAGTAAAAAGATAACATGTCCATTATATTTTCTTTATTTGTTAGGGTTTTTTTTAATATATGAATAAGTCATGAGAGAATCTTTACTGTTAAAAAAAAAAAAAAAAACTAGAATTACCTGTTTGTCCAAGTAAATAAGGTATCGTCCCCATGGCTTTGACTAAAAATGATCTCTACATTTGTAATGGAGTATTTTTAATTTGGAGTATTTTGGAAGGTAAATCTAGTGACATATGGAGTATATTATTTTTAATTTTAATTTTTTTTTAAATTGAAATTTATTTAAATGACATAGTACTCTATACATTGTTAGATTTCGAAAATAAAATTATAACTGTGAACTGGATCATCACAATTTCGAATGAAACCAACCGAAACAATTATGATAATTTTTTTATTAAAAAAATAAGGATAATATTATAAACAGATGGTTTGGTTATTTAATTTCCATACCCCAAATTTAATACTGCCACTATTCTTGAACTCCCAGTCCATAATATAGTCATAGTTGCCAATGGTTGAAACCTTCCTAACAACTAGGCTCACCCCAGGTCTAACCTCTGTTATCTGTGAAGCCACCACACACACAAAAAAAAAAAAAAAAAAAAAAAAAAAAAAAAAAAAAAAAAAAAAATCAAATCAAATCAAATCAAATCAAACAACAAAAATCAGATGTATATACAACTAGTGAAAATAGATAATCCCAACTAACTAAAATGTTATTTATAAATGATTAATGAGCCTAATTGGTTGCATTTGTTAAAACTTTTTTTTTTCAAAAACAGAAAATATAAAATAGTCTGTTACAATTACTTACAAATATTGTTTGGATGGGTGTTTTCTATTTTTAATTTTAAATTATGACTAAAAAAATCCTTGTGTAGATAGAAAAAGGTAGGAAAAAATTGCTATTTTTAGTTGTTTTCAATCAAATAATGCAAACAATGTGGCAAATTTGTAATAACAAAAAGAGGGCTTCAAATTCTCGTAAGTTGTGACCAAAGATAAAGTTAGAAATTTTTGCTTGGAAGGCCAAACTCTGGGATTGATAAACTGGACAGTTAAACTCAAAACACATACATACAAAATTATATATGTGTACAAGAGAGAGAAAATTTATTATTTTTCTAATATTAGAGTTACCTATAAGTCTGATATATTATGTATATAAAATCTTCAAATTATATATGTGTGTGTGTGTGAGAGATCATCAAAAGTAGTCTATTGTGCTATGAGAATATTATAGAAAAAAAAAAAAAAAAAAAAAAAACCTAAAATGGAAAATAAATATTTATTTTTTAATAAATAAAAACATTTATGATCCGTCTCTACATAAATAAAATGACCATGACAAAATGAACAGTTAGATTAAGAAGGATAGATTTCTTTTGTATTTTTGAGGGATACTAATACAGTTAGCCAATATTTGATCATTTTGGGAGGTCAAATCAAATTTTTGAACACACACATGTAGGCGCGTGCACGCGCACACACATATACACAATTCTAAGTTTTGAAAAAGTTTTCATAAATTTCAATGACTCCTCCATTGGGAGTAGAGAAAGGGCGAAGGGCAGGGTGTTGCCCCCTTCTCCCTCAATAAAACTCAAAGTCTTCCCCCCCAACATTTAGAAAACATCTGAACAAAAAACTTGTTATCATAAATGTTTTTCTTCTTCTTCTTCTTCTTCTTTATTTTATTTTATGGATATAGTGGATTCTCTTATATGTATTTTTTTGTTGTTGATATATTTCACTAAAAAATTATTTGATTATAATCTATTTTATGTTTCGAACACTTTTGAGAAAATATATATATTTTTAAATCTTTTACTTTTCTTACTTTAATATTCAAAACAAAGGCAAGTAAAGGTAAAATGAAACTGAAAGATAAGGAGTAGTACTTTCAATCATAGAGAAAAGCATTGCTACTCCTTTAGGAAAAAAATAAATTTTTAATGCAATTGTTTTTTGTGAAAATTTGCTTGTAAATAGTTAAATTTAGTTTCCTAATTTTTACATTTATTGTGTTGTATATGTGCGCGCGTACTATATTCTGTCACACATATCTACACTTTTATTTTTGTGTCATTGAGGATTAGAAATTTAACCATTTTTTAAATAATAATGTGGGGGCCAGTTATCTAGAAGGTACTATTAAAACTGTACGAATTGGGCCTATGGACCAATCCGAGGATATTAACTAATCCGAGGATGGTCAAATAAGGTTATAATGTGAATGGTATAAGAAGAAGAAATAAGGATTGTATATGATAGTCCAAAATATGTCCGAGGAGAAAAGTCATCTCGGAAACAGAGATCCAAGGTCAGTAAGAATGTCTTATCATCCTGGCCATCCTTCAAGGTTGCATCACGATTAGAAGTCAGACATTAGATAAGGGATGAGTAAAGGGAGGCAACAAATATCTTCAAAAGCTGCTACGTCCACATTAAATGCATCCCAACTAACTCTCTGGCCGCATTAATGTGGAGGGGATACTTGAACAGTGGTCAAGCAATCTTACAGCTGCTAGTTGAAGATTCTGAGAGGTGTTGGATGGGATAAGAAGGAGTTCCTAGAAACTAACCTACACGTGTATGGTAGGGATGATAACCAAATTATAGTATATAGCATGGAGAAGTGGCCCAAAAGAAAAGGATCAAGAAATTTTTGTAATAATCCTTTGAATTCTTGTAACATTGATCATCAACTAGATATTATAATATAGTTCCTCGGACTGTGCCGAGGACAAATTTTTTCATTTCATTAGTGTTGATTCTCTTAAATAAACAACTATTATTATCTTTCTTACCAAATAAAACTAGTTCTTATACCCACGCTCTACAAATTCATTATTTGGGCTTATTGGGCTAAAACCTAATCCTATATTGGGTCCAATGCTAATTCTATCCTTACAAATAAAAAAACTGAAATTCTAGCTTTGACACTTTTCATAACCCTATTTCTCTTCTTTACCCTGCTCTTCTTAATTTCTAGCCCCCCCCCCCCCCCCCCCCCTTTCCCACACCCGTATGCATATACTTTTGTTTGTTGTATACTTTGGCACATATTTAAAATAATAATAATAGCCTTTGTTAGCTCGAATCTTGACTCCACCATTAATTGCTAATAACTCTATTTTTTTCTTTTCTTTTCTTTTTTCTTCTTCTTCATTTGCAATTGGCACCACTCTTTACCTTTTTCTTCTCCCTAAGCCTAGTGATAGCTCAACTATATAGGCAAGTGAGACAATTGCCTTAAGTCCCCAAATGTGAAAGGGCCCCATAATTCTACTTATAATATCATAATTTTATATATGGCAACTTAAATAAATAAAATATGTTTCATATATATATATATATATATATTTGACATTTTTTATAATTTTTTTAAAGTGGTCTTAAAAAAAAAACTAGAAGAAACCCCATATTATCCTTTTTGCTCTTTCGCTCTGAAAGTATCTCTTGACAAACCCACTCTGTCCCTTTACCCCTAAACTTATCATCGACCAAAAGTAATATTTAAGATAAATCAACTTTCTTTATTCTTTATATTTTATGTTTTATATACAACTGAAGTGAAACTTTTTTTGTATTAATTTGATTTTTAGTTAACCCATCTTTAATTGTTAAGACTGAAATTGTTGTAGATTCTAATAAAAGGTTAAGTGAAGCTATAAAAATGTTTTAATAAATTAGGTTTATTGTTCTAACAATATATGCATGTCGCAATTGCGTTTGTAAAAATTATTTTTTCATATATATATATATATATATATTGACAATATCCTATTTGAGATCAACTATATTACAAAAAAATATTATGTGGATTAGCCAAATTATCAAATTAAAAAAGAATTAGTAGAGTTTGAATATAAAAACTTAATTAGTAAATTTGTATCTCAAAAAGAAAATTTGATTTAAAAAAAAAAAATGATATTAGAAGTTAAATAAGTATTATTTAGTTAATATTTTGATATAAAAAGACTCCTCTTAAAATTTTCGCCTTATACTCCAAAATATATTGAGTCAGCCCTATCTAAACTAATCCTCTATCTTTGTCTCACCTCATCCACTCCAACTCCAAGAACCCTCCTCTATTATTGTACAAATACTCTCTTTCTCTCTCCCTCCAAATCTCTTCCCCTTCTTTATTATGCAATGGAAGAGCAATTCATTTAAGTATGACTTGTTTGCAATCAAAGAGGTAGGATGGATTGGGAGTTTTGGTAGATTCAAATCACAATATTTTAGGTCAAGTGACTAAATTAGTCAATTTCTTAGCAATGTACTCTGCCTCGAGCTTGAAGATTTGGGTTTTTGTTGTGAAACTTAATGTGATGATGAGAATGATGGGTTGGTTGTGAAACTGATGAGGGTGTTGTATGATTGAGTGCTTAAGGCCAATTTGATAATTGTTTCACTATTCACAACCCATTCTTTTCAGTATTCACAACATTGTCACATATAAAAGAGTGGGGGTGAGGGAGGAAGGAAGGGTTTAGACTTTGGCTTTTTGAAAATCACATACCACTTCCCTTGAAATTGCACTCTTTGTGTGACGCCAAGCTATGTCGCCTGCATATCACTCAAATACACAAAATGCATTTGAAACTTTTACGGGCTCTCCATCCTGATTGGCATAGTACCCATCCATGAAGATTGCGTTGGCTGGGCAATCTGTATAGTGTTGAAGAGATAAAGCACTCAAGCCAAGCCCAAATTCTCCAGCGTCCAAAAATGTTCTGTAGTACTATTCCTCTGTGGGATCCATGTAGGGCACAAATAGCTCAGAAACATGGCCTTTATATAGGACTTGGCAATGTTTATCTTCATTGGAATAAAAAATTGTGACTAGAGATATATAACAAGACCAGCTCAGATATCAAAGGCAAGGTGTAAATTTCAGTCTGCCCAACTGTATGTACCATATAAAAATTGTATTTAGATCATTTCCATTTAAGAGGATGCATTTTATGATATAGACTAAATTTTGCAAAATTAAAGATATATCCAGCTCCACATTATATAAAATTTTGAATAACTTGACACATCGTACACTATCAGATCTAGAACATAATTAAATTCGTAAACTATGTAATTGATATTCTTCATTCCACTTGAAATAAAAAGGATCTTGTTTTATAAAAATTGAAACTCAACATTTAAAATATATTTTTTGAAATCCTGAATTTTAATTAATAAACAACCATTAACATATTTTATTTTTTATCTGGCTAACAACATTATATACATAACAATTTGTTATAACTTATTAAGGTGACAAACTATAATTAATGTAATGAAACTTTCACATGAGATAAGCACTGACATCAATTTTATTATAATTCAATCAAAACTTGACAATTCAGCGATTGATAAAATTAAAGTTTTACAATTTGTGTGGCCTTATTGTTTACCTTATGGTGTGACCATTGATCTTGAAGCTGGGACCATGAGGCTGGACAACAGTGATAGGCTTTGTTTCAGCTGCAAATGGTGGCCTCATTTTCGAACCTCGATGTTCAGTACCCTCAGCTTTTGGTATTGGTACCACTTCACTATCAGAGTATTTCACAATCACCATCTTATCAAGGTCCACAAGTACAGCAATACCCTCAATAGGTCTAACCCAAACATTAGGCGAGCCTCCTTTCTAGAGTACCTTAACAACCCTCCCACTCATGCTTTTCTCTCCATACCATCCCACCGTGAAAACTGCAGGAACCACATCCTTTATATCTAGCCCTCTCTTTTTGATGGACTTGATAAATGGTGGGTATTTAAATGCTAAGTCATTTGCAGCAGACTGTTCTTCAAGGTTCAGTAAAGGGAAGCCAGTGCCATTATAAATGTGCTGCGAAATGATTGAACCATGGGATAAACTTACGACAAATTCGTAGGATTTTTCATAAGCTCGTGCAATAACAAAAGCTTGACGAGGTGGGGGTTCCTTGGTGGGGTTTGAAAGCCAAGAAAGAATGGTTGATTTGCTTGGCTCATCGAAGCCTACATATTGAAAGGTAAGGTTTGCCAACGAGCCCGCCCTAGCTCCTTTGATAATTTTGGTTACTTGTTTTATTTCTAAGGGGAAGAGAAGTGAAAACAATACAGTGAAGGTTGAACTTGAAACCATGGTTGTCAAAATCGCGATCCGGATCGTAAAATCGCACGATTTTATGATCCCACCTCACCAAAAAGTTTAAAATCGTAGCAGGATCGGAAAAATGGTAGGATCGTATGTAGGATCGTGTAGGATCGTGTAGGATCGCATAGGATCGTAGGATCGATGGGATCCTACTGATCTTACCGATCCTACCATTTGGATTGAATTTTTTTTTTTTTTTTTAAGTGGGATTCATTTGGGTAAGATAATCCACCTAAACCCACAAGCCCAACGGGTTATCAAAAGCCCAATAATGAATTGAAGTCCCAAATTTACCCTTATGTCAACATAGAATCTCAAAAAAAACCTATAGTACTTAAGTTTAACATTTTCAAAAACAAAATCTAAAATATTTAGATGATGAAATGGGATATGACAATGACAGTGATTAGATTAAAAGAACCTTAGAATGGGAATTCTCTTTTGGATTTCATATTTGTAATTAGCTAGTTTACCTTAGATTGAGAATTCTCTTTCGGATTACATATTGTAAATTTGTAATTAACTAGTTTTTATATGCTAACTAGCCTAACTTATTTTGGATTTGGAACTTAGAGTTTGGAAAACATTTTCCATATGTGTAGATAATATTTTGGTACTTAGTTGCTACTTAAACATGTACTGAATTTTTTAGATACATTATGTCAAAAATTAAATATATTTTGTTTTGTTAGAATGACATAAGAACGATATAGTACGTGCAAATTGCATTTTATGATGCAATTTTTTTTAATGGATGGATTCATATTTTAAGTGATTATATAACATACAAAGTCACTATCAATAGGTTTTTTGCTTAAAATCTGAAAATAGGTAAGATCTTACGATCCACGATCCTACCTACCTCCCACGATCCTACGTAGGATCCCGATTTTGACAACCTTGCTTGAAACCATGAGTGTCACTGAAACAGAGCTTTGTTTTTGTTTTGTGAGATGTAGTTTGGACTTTGGATTGGAGTTTATATAATAGGAGCGCATGTTCTGTCTGGATACCAATAATGGATCTCCACGTCAGCATTTTATAGAAAGTAAATATAATACCTTATTTAATCCCAAATTTTAGAGATAGCCAATATCGTGAGAATACTAGTATGGACTATTTTGGTTGCTCTTTTCAGTGGGGTTTCTCCCTGAAACTTCTTACTGTCTCGTAGCATTGTAGTTCCTTCTCCGAGGAGTTTTGTCCCTGGGAATAACACTGTTATTCTCAGGCTAGTTGGTTTATTCTTCTGGGTTTTTAGGGAAACACTCTACCCCCCCCCCCCCCATCTCTTCCCCTCCTTACTCTTAAAATGGACGATTTGTCAATCCGGTGGAAATCCCTATCTCTATCCGAAAAAGAAGGTTCAGGACTAGCGCTGAAATCCGATCAAGCCACTACAGAATTTTCCTTGGTGGCTCGATTCCTAACAAAGCGCCCGATCAACCTGGACGCCATAGCAAATACATTCAACCCCTTGTGGAGGACAAAAACAGGTTTCAGAATGAAATACATTGGAGACCATCTGGTACTTTTTTCCTTTGATTTCAAAGAAGATGTTGATAGAATCATAGCAGTAGAGCCGTGGAGCTTTGATAAACATCTCATGGTGGTTTCAAAATATGATAATGAGACAGCGATGGAAAGCTCGAACTTAACCACAGTGGCTTTTTGGATACAAATACATGACATTCCATTACGCTTCAGAAACAGAGGAGTGGCTGAGCAGATTTGCGAGCCCATTGGAACTGTTATGCAAATAGAGAATCCAAATGAATGGGATGGTGGTAGCTTCATCCGTGTTCGAGTAGCTTTAAACATTTCCCTACCCCTGTGCCATGGTCGTCTTATCACTTTGGACAACAACGAAGCTCATTAGGTCTCTTTTAGATATGAACGCCTACCAAATGTTTGTTATTGGTGCGGTTGCCTCACACACCCTGATAAGGATTGTGAAAAGTGGATAGAAAGTGAGGGTTCACTTAGCAAAGAATACCAACATTTTGGCCCTTGGTTAAGAGCAGCTCCCTTCACTGCTTCTAAGAAAGGCTTCCTCTCTGTCTCGGGCTTTTATGCCCAAAAGAAAGCCGGAAAATACGGCCAGAGCCACGCCGGAACTACACCCCACGCCCAGAATCCGCTAAATGCGAAGGCGTGTAATGACACCCAAAACTTACCGCCAAAAAATCAAGTCCAAAATTTGAACCCGGCCCCCGACAACTCTACAAAGGTGACAGCTCCCATTTCAGTCTTTTCGGAGCCTCCCTCTTTGGTCCCCCACTGAAGCCTACCCAAGCTACCTCGTTTGATCAATTAATTGACGAGATTGACAAAGATATTCAATATCTTGACGGGATGGCTCCTGAGCAGCAAAGTCTAAAGGACTCCCATCCGGATCAAATCATATCCCAACCAAATGGGCCAAACATCTCAAAAGCGGCACCCCCATCAAACAAACCCGTGGAAACTAATAAGGCAAGCCCACTTATTGATATCTCAAATAGCTCCCAGGCCCATGCAGGCTTAGACTCGGTTAGTGAAAGGAAATGGACCCGAATTCAACGGCCCAACTTCTTATCTAATGACGAGCTGCTAGAGAACTCGTTGGGCAAAAGAGAACCTTTACCAATCTCAGCAGACTCAACCCCTCAGAAACGCAGAGCAACCTCAAATGATGATATTCTTTCATCTCCTCCCCAAACGGCGGTGGCTGGTAGGCAGCCCCACCGAGCAAGATGAGTCTCCTTTTTTGGAACGTGCGTGGGCTTAGGAACCGGCGCACTGTTCGCGAGCTCGAGTGTTTTATTCGGGCACAAGATCCCTCCGCCCTCTTCCTAGCCGAGACGTGGGTGGGAGAAGCTAGGCTAATCAGTTTATGTTCAGAGTTGTGTTTCGATCATTACTGGGTCACTCTGCAAGTCAATCATCTAGGTTGCCTCGCTTTGTTTTGGAAAAACTCTCTAAAGATTGCAATTTCAACTTCATCGCCGAACCACATCGACGGCATGGTTGGCGAAGCTCAGGAAAGTAAGTTCCGTCTCACTTGCATATACGGCTTTGCTGACCCAACTAGAAAAAGTGACACTTGGGCTCTCCTGTGCCATCTCCGTGCAAGCTCCTCTGTGCCGTGGGTTTGCGTAGGGGATTTCAATGAAATCCTCTGGTCATATGAGAAATGCGATTTGGGTCCTAGAAGTGAGCCGCAAATGAAAGCTTTTCGTGATGTCTTGGATGAGCTCGGTTTGAAGGATTTGGGTTTTGTGGGGAAAAAATTCACTTGGAAAGGGCGTCGTCATGGTGGCTATGTGCTTGAGCGCCTGGACAGAGCAGTAGCAAACTCACAATGGCTCGCCAAAAACCCGGGTACCAAAGTTCAGCACCTCCACTCCAACTCGTCGGACCACCAAGCCATCCTTGTGAAGCCTGAAGGTATCACCCCTAATCCAAATCGTCCCTTTAAATTTGAACAAATGTGGCTTAAGGATAGAGGTTGTAGTGCCACAGTCAAGAGTGCCTGGGGTCCTCCTATTGTGGGGATTACAATGCCTGAGGTGGCTGGGAAGGTTAAAGTTTGTGGCTCGAAGCTCTCGGATTGGAGCAAAAACTCTTTTGGTAGTGTCAAGAAGAGGCTTGAGGAGAAGAAAAAACTCCTTGCAAAAGCTGAATTGGCCGCGGCTAAGGGGGGTGATTTTCTAGTTGTAAAGTCTCTCCAGAAGGAAGTAAACAACATTCTGGATACAGAAAATTTGATGTGGCAACAGCGTTCTCGCGCGCTTTTCCTGAATTGTGGTTACAGGAATACTGCTTACTTCCACAGTAAGGCTTCCCAGAGATACCGGAGGAATAGGATTTTGGGTTTGAAAAATGCCCAGAATATTTGGTGTACGGATGTGACTCAAATTAAAGTAATCGCAGTTGAGTATTACCAAGCTCTATTTTCCACCTCCTCTCCATCTGATTTTGTGGACGTCCTGGATAAAATTCAACCCTCAGTAACTGAAGAAATGAATGCAAAGCTTCTAAGGGACTTCAACAGGGAAAAAGTGGAAATAGCAGTAAACCAGATGAAAGCCATTTCAGCCCCAGGACCCGACGGTATGCCCCCTCTCTTTTTTCAATCTTTTTGGAATATTGTAAGTGATGATGTCTGTTCTGCTGTGTTAGATTGTTTGAAAAACTGTAAGATCCCAAAAGAAATAAACCTTACTCATATTGCATTAATTCCAAAAGCAAATTCCCCAGAAAGAATTTCGGAATTCCGTCCTATAAGTTTATGCAGTGTGATTTATAAGTTGGTATCCAAGGTGCTGGCCAATAGACTTAAGTGTTTACTGCCTGAAATTATTTCAGAAAACCAAAGTGCCTTTCAAGCAGGTAGGGTTATCACAGACAACATCTTGATGGCTTTCGAAACTCTGCACTACATGAAGCATCACCAGTCGGGCAAGTCGGGTTTCATGGCCTTGAAATTAGATATGAGCAAAACGTACGACCGGGTTGAATGGAAGTATCTGGAGTTAATTATGAAGGGAATGGGTTTCGCTGACAGGTGGGTGGCCTTAATGATGGAATGTATTTCAACAGTTAGCTACTCGATACTTATTAACGGTGAACCCTCTCAAATTGTCCACCCTACTAGAGGCATCAGACAGGGAGACCCGCTTTCCCCTTTCCTCTTCCTTTTCTGCACTGAAGGGCTCCATAGCCTTCTCCGCCACTCAGCAGAATCGGGCCAAATCAGGGGGGCGTCCATTTGTAAGAAGGGTCCTCGGCTAACTCACCTCTTTTTTGCCGACGACAGCATTCTTTTCTGTAGATCCTCTACTACTGAATGCCTCAAGATCCAAAACATTTTGGACAGCTATGAAAGAGCCTCTGGACAGCAGTTAAATAAATCGAAGACTTCTCTCTTTTTTAGCAAATCTACCCCAGCTGAAACCATTGATCAAATCACAAGATTAATGGGAGCACAAGAGGTCAAGCAATATGAGAAATACCTCGGTCTCCCTACCCTAGTGGGCAGAAACAAGAAAGCAAGTCTAAGGTTTATCAAGGAGCGGGTGTGGGCCAAACTTCAGGGGTGGAAAGAACAGCTCCTCTCCCAAGCGGGTCGAGAAGTATTGCTGAAGGCGGTGATTCAGGCTATCCCTACCTTTGCCATGAGTTGCTTTAAACTCCCCATCACCCTATGCAACGACATAGAACAGTTAATCCGCAAATTCTGGTGGGGTCATCATGGAAACCAAAGGAAGATTCATTGGTCTAAATGGAACACTCTCTGCTTTCCAAAAGACATGGGTGGCTTAGGTTTTAAGGATCTTCAGAAATTTAACGAAGTAATGTTGGCAAAGCAAGTGTGGCGTCTTTTGGAGGATAAGTCCACTCTCTTCCACAAGTTTTTCAAATCGAAGTTTTTCCCACGAGGCTCTATTTTCGATGCAAAGGAAGGCAGGGGTTCTTTTGCTTGGAAGAGTATCCTTAAAAGTCGAGAGCTTATAAAAAAAGGGACCCAATGGCGTGTGGGAAATGGCGAAAACATCCTAATATACGGTGACAATTGGCTTCCTGACCCTCAATATCCAAGAATACAATCTGCTCCTACTTTCTTCGGCGAAGATGCTAAGGTTTCTATTCTGATCGACAAAGAACGAAAGGGCTGGATAGAGGAGGCAATTGACAACAATTTCCTGGTACATGAAGCTAGACTGATCAAAGCAATCCCTCTGAGCCTCATTGAAGTAGTTGACAAACTTTGCTGGTATAGCAATTTAGATGGGTTGTATTCGGTGAAAGGGGGTTACAAACTTTTAATGAGCGAGGATCAAATCTCTAATGCTGTAGCTTCCCTGGGGTCCATGCCAAAGCGCTCGTGGAAGGGTCTTTGGAAACTAAACACCCCAAACAGAATAAAGACTCTGTTGTGGCGCGCCATTTCAAATGCCTTACCAACCCGGGCTAACCTGGTTAAAAGGAAAGTCCTCACAGACCCAGCTTGTCAGGCTTGCAGTTTAGCTCCTGAGTCATCTTTGCATGCCCTCTGGTCTTGTCCTAAGCTGACTGGTGTTTGGTCCGTGCATTTTAGCGTGCTGAGAAATGAAGCTAGTGGATGCATTTCCTTCCGGGAGGTCTTTCACTTGTGCTTGGAGAAGTCACACCCCTCTGATCTTTTTGCAATGATATCTTATCAAATCTGGTTCAGGCGTAATAAACTGAGATTAGGCGAAGTTGTGGCGGATCTGAAATTGGTAAACTCTATGGCTAGGGATGCCCTTCAAGAATTCCAACAAGCAAACACAGCTCCTCATAAGTCTCCCCCTGCCCACAGCATCCCCAAGTGGTTGCCTCCACCTTCGGATTGGGTCAAAGCAAACTTTGATGGGGCTATTTTCCAGGGCCGTGATGAAGCTAGCCTTGGTACCATCATCCGAAACAACTGTGGTCTAGTAATGGCTGCTCTAACACAAGTTATTCCTCTACCCACTTCTGTGGAGATAGTGGAAGTGTTGGCAGCAAGAAGGGCTCTGATCTTCGCCTTAGAACTCGGATTTGATCAGGTCATCCTTGAGGGCGATTCTGAAATTGCAATCCAAGCTATGAATTCTGATGACTACTCGGCAGCTCCCTTTGGGCATATAATTGCTGATATTAAGGCCCTTTCTTCCCGCTTTAGGTCCTTGGTCTTCTGCCATACTCGTAGATTGGGAAACAAAGTAGCCCATAGACTTGCTAGGGAAGCTTGTAATTTCTCTTCTCCTTTTTGTACTTGGATAGAAGAAGTTCTTGTAAGCTCTTATGCAGAATACTCTGCAGAAATTATAAATTCATAGTCCTCCCCTTCTATTGCTGGGAAGGTTTTCTCAAAAAAAAAAATAATCCCAAATTTTATTACACCTGTGTTACACGTGAGCTACTCCTACCAGTGAAAAAATGAATCAGCAGTCACGTCAACAGAATCAGCAGCACCAACAGAATCAACAGCAGCACCAAAAGAATCAACAACATCGGCAGGCACCACTCAACCACTACGGGTAACACTAACCGCGAGATCAAGGCCACAGGACACTTCAAGACTGTCGAGAAATACCCTCATCAAAGTAACAAAGTTGGTGTGACTGATGTTGATCAGAGGAAGAAGACTCAGCAGAACAAGAAGCTACAAAAGAAGAAGGAATAAAACACTAAACTACAAGTAGTAGATTTCACAAGCAACATCTCGTATAGTGTTAACGTATATAGTCATTAAATTAGCACGTGCCAAGTTGTGTGAGTGTGTGTAAATTTATGCTTTTCCCTACTTTTAAGGACTAAAATCGTTATGTTTCATTCTGTTTTATGCATTCCTCTACTCTGTGCAATGTGTTGTGCAATTTGGAATATCTTCTAAGAAATTATTTTATAAACCATTTATAATATTTATTATGTGTTATTAGTTATTATTAAATTTAGAAATTCATTTGTAATTACATTATATGTCATTAAAAAAAGAAGAAATGAAAATAATTAAAATTAAGTTGAAATTCAAAATCTAGATTAGATTCCTACATGATTCATGAGATCATTTCACAAATAGCCCTAAACAGTCGGATTTTCATATTAAGTTTTCAATTCTTTTAGTCAATCTTTTATCATTCACGTAAATTCTCAAATATAGGAACCTAATTTATATGACATGTTGATGATATATAAGAAAGAAAACCATATTTTCTTTTTTGTTATTTTTATGCGATGCCAAACTAAGTTAACATGGTGGAAATATCTGATGCAATGCATGAATGACATGATTTCGAGTGATTAATTTCAATCTTAAGTGAATCAACATTTAACTTGTATCCTAAACACACAAAATCTATGAGAATTAACCACATCAAATCCTAATCCAATGCACTAGAAATCATAGTGATAAGAGCAGTAAAAATCATCCTACATTGATGTCATGATATTTTCATATCACGTGAAAAATGAATTCATTAACATCCTAAAAACATTTTTAATGTGCGTAGGTCCATTAGGTTTTAGGTACACTTTAGGTTTCTTGTACTATGCGCATGTCTCTTATTCCTATATAAAAACATCTCATGTACAGTTTATTCTAGAAAAATACAATAAACAATACAATCATCATATTTCTAACCAGCATAAATCAATCGAACAAATCTAAATCCAAACAAATCATTTTTGGAATGAGGAAAACAGCACAAACTATCTAAGTTTAAAGGTTACTTAAATGCATGCACTCTCATTTTGCATGAGTTTGAGTGGTAGATTTTTCTACGTCGATGACTTGATTGTCCAAGCCTCACAATCACGAAAACCATCACCATAATGCTCCTATAATCTTCAGGTCCACGTACTCTCCCAATGACTTCCATGGAATAGTTGTGCTATTGTTATTATTGGATGTGCTGAAATGCTTTACTGCTGAGAATAGATGATATGCTAAAACAACTGGAATTTGTATTAATTGAGTGAAAAGGACAAAAGGGATGAATTTAGGTGAGTGATTTTAGGAAAGAGTGGTGTTTTGGATGATGAAATGAGTGTTTTTGGCTCTCAATTTCGTGGGTTCGGTGAAGGTTTATGAGTAGGTGCTCTGTGACTGCCTGAATATTCTGCAAAGTGATGGTGAGTTGGAAAATTAGGTGTGAACTCTGCCATGAATATAATAGAAGATAGCACTATGATGCCGTGCTCCGAAAACCCCTAATAATTAGCCAAGTAAGTTAGTAAGGTTTTTTTTTTTTTTTTTTTTTTTTTTTTTTTGGGAGTGAAACTTGTAAGATTATTCTTTGATGAGTGAAAATTATTCCTTTCTATAATCTCAATCGAAACCTTAATTTTAACTATAAAAAAATTATGAGCTAATGTGATATGATTTTTGAGTACTTATTAGATATTAGTTATTACCGTAACAAGGTTGTCATTTCTTTCACATTTATGAAAGATTTCTTGTTTTAAATTTATGATAAATCTACTATTAACATGAACATAAGAGGAATAAACATTTTGTCATTGTCTCCTCGAAATCACTTGAAAATTTCCAAAACACATGAAATGGTCATTTTGCCTCCACCACTTCTGCTCATAAATAGGAGGTGACAACATATGTCCCTCGTTAGTGGAACATATAAAAGAGAGTGAGCACTAATATTGAAAAAAAAAAAAAAAATAAGACGATGTGATTCATGAGTAGAGATTAGTAAATCACTTGTTAAGAAAAGAGTTGAGAAGTAGATTGTCAAGAATGAATCAGGTCTAAGCAAATCTAAAGAATCACAGAAGGGAGGTTTGAAGTCTGTGAAGCTGAAGAATAAGAAGAGCTTAAACGATAACAACAGAAAGAAGACCTGTAGCAGAACGACAGCGTTTTGGGTTAAACAATTAAATAGATTGCTTGTAGTTTTGAGAAGTTAAGAGCCCATTTGGTATATGTGTTTAAAAACTGAAAATTGTTGTTTGAAAATATTTGTGAAAATACGTGTGGGTGAAAAAGTATGTTGAAATGCGTGAAATGTTGTTTAAAAACTGAAAATAGTTATTTAAAAACACAAACCAAACACCCCCTAAGTGGTGCATATGAGTGTCACGTGAGACTAAGTGTACAGTTAGAAGTATGAACAGATGTCAGAAGGTTATTGGTTCCGTATTTGAAGGGAAATCAGTTGCTCTGTTTTTGGTATATAAACGCAAAGCTTGTACATTGTAGATACACTTATTCATTTTCTCTTTTTTTTCAATATAACGAAATTCTCTTTCTTTTTGTGTGTTCTCCTAGTTTTCTCTAGAATCATCTTCTAGTTTCCAAGTTTCCACATCACTCAAAACAAATTATGGGATGCAAAGGAATTTAGAAACCTCTTTAGTATCAAAATGAGAATTTCTAATAGAATTGAGAAAGCGTGAACAATATAGAGTAGATGAAAACCTTTACTATCAAAGGAGAAAGTTCAAAGAAATTGAATGATAAGGGGGTGTTTGGTGAGTGTTTCTAAACAACAATTTTCAATTTTTAAACAACATTTTATGCATTTTCACACACTTTTTCATCCACACGTATTTCCACAGAAGTTTTTAAACAACAATTTTCAGTTTTTAAACTCAAATACCAAACGGCCTCTAATTTTTCGACAATTGGACTCGTAATGAATTTTGCAAAAAATCAAAATTGAGTTTGGAAATTCACTCTTGAAGACTTAATTCTTGAATTTGTTAAATTCAATTTAGAGATCATTTTGTATTAATGGGCATGTTCAGCATTTTGTTTGCTTTTGGGCTTTCTTTTCTTTGACTTTGAAATTTTTTGGAGTTTTGGAAGAACCATTGGGTCCATAATAAGTCCAATTCTTGAAATGAATTTTTGGGCTTCTTTCTTTTGTTTGGTGGGCAGGGTATTGGCCTGGGTTATTAGATTAAAGTAGTATTCTACTATTCTTTCAGCTCTCTTCGAATTTATGTATTTTTCCTGATATTTTCATTTATTGGCTGTTGTTGTGATTAGTTCAAAATTTTAATTGCAATTTTCTTCCTTTCTTGGCTGTTGTTATGATTAGTTCTTGATGTGTTGGATTTTGAATTAGTTGTAATGATTGGCAAGCTTTGGTGATGGAAATGGTCTTCAATTCTTGTGCGTGGATTCTTTGCACACAATGTGTTTGTTGAAAGGAGTCAATGAGTGCAACTTCTGGTTCTATTGTGAATTAGATTATCGTTGTTACTTGAAAAATGCTTGGTGTGGTCTGGGAAAGTTGAATTGGAGGTTGAATGAAAATTTTGTGTGGGGTGGGAAATTTGAATTGATAATGGCATAAGTGACACCAATGGGCTAAGCAAGCAATGGCTATGGCTATGCCAAGGATGCCTTTTGGATATCATTTGTGACCTTGTTCAACGCTTGTGTTTGAATGAGTATGAGACTTGTATTGTGCCTTTTGGAATGATTTGGACCCAATGGACTTGACATGTGCGATATTAGTGCATCTTGGAACTTGTGATTTTCATTTTACGTAAGTATTTGTGGAAATGCCTCAATGAAGTGGCTTTTTAGTTATTTGGAGTGTTAATTTGTTTGCTTACAGTTGTGGTTTGTTTTAAGCTTGGCATTGAAGGTGTTTTTTAGCTGAGTGAAAATGAATGATGACATGTTTGTTTGACTTACCGCTTGAGACATGATTCATGCAATGGTGAATCAATGCCTTGTATGTGACCATGTTATTGTGAGCACATATGTTGTTTTCAGCCTTCTCAAGATATACATGTGCATCAAACATGTTAAACTTTGTAAACCATGAACATATATCATGCACGAGAGGCGTTTGCTTGAGATTTACAACCTTGCTGGGATGATGTTTTACCTTGGTACTCCTGTTGTATTCTGGGCTCTTGTTTTAAACTCTTATGTTGGTGGGCCAAAATCAACCCACCATTGAATGGAAGATACAAGAAGTGGACTCTAGTCATTTCTTGGATTCAATTTTGAAGGATGATGGGCATCCAACTATGCAGAAGTATAAATCCCTTATGATCTTGAGCACTCTTGGGCATTTTTGGGACACAAAGGAACACCTTGTACTTCCAGCATTTGGGTGAAGTGATCCTTATGATTGAAGTATTGACTGTCATTTAAAAATATCATGATTGGTGGGCTGTGCCTGAGGATGGGCTATGACATTGGAGTCAACAAGAAAGCCATTAAGTAAGCACTTGGAAATCTGCCACCCTCGGCGAAAGGTGATGGGGCACAGCTAACCTGGTTCTATACCCATTACTCACAACCAACTTCAACATTGGGAGTGACTCAATGTGTAAAAGCCTTAATGCTTTTCATGTTGGGGAGTGCACTTATTTCGAGCAAGGGGATATTGTGCTCTTGTCGTACCTTCCCTACTTTGAAGACATTGATAGGAATGGGGTGGAGTTCCATATGCCACTTTTCCACCAAATTTTGCAGTACTTCCATTGCACCTTCAAGAGCTCCGGAGGTTGTGAGAGTTGGTGCCTGTGTGAAGGGTAAGGCTTGTTGAGTTCAACTCTTTTTGAAATTCTTTCTACTTGGCAATCTCCCTACTGACTACTGAACCTGTTTTTGCAGTTTATGACCTATGGTTATTCTGGCTTTCAAACTTTAAAAGTGAAGGGTCCTCTTGAGAATGCCCTTCTGCAGGTTGCTAGATGGTCCATAACTAACCAAAATAGCAAAGACCAAGAAGAGATTGTCTATTCAAGAATTGAGGCACTTCATTAACAACATTATTATTGAAGTGATAAGCTCAACCCCTTTTTTTTTTTTCCTAATTTTATTGTGCTCACATTTGCTGCAAGTGCTTACAACAGTTCACCTTTAGATGAATTGGCATCCTTGGGCTCAGGTCCAACTTCCCCAGGATTTCACTATCTATCTTGATTTAAACAAGAAGGGGGTGTTGTCACCAAATCCCTAACACACAAATATAGGTACATGACTAACTCATTGGTCTAGCAGCTCTCAATTAAAGTTACTAAACTGCAAAATATAATAGAACTCCAAATAAATTAATTATCTAATAAATCTCTTACAACCCATAAAAATATCTACAACAGAAAAAGAAATTCCAAATATCATTTATCCAAAAGCTAAAACACTAAGTTAAACCTGGCAAAAAAAAAAAAAAAACACTAAGTTAAAACTTAATTTATTAGTTAAATCTTAATATGAAATCTATCAATGAAAATTTGAGTAATAGACCCCAGTATGCAATTATACACAACATATGACATGGGCTTTAAAGTCCAAGTCAATTGCAAACAAGATGGGCTAACGTATGGGCCCACTCACCCCCAGGTAAATATATCTCTTCTTATTTCATATTATCATCTCATATTTAATCATACTATATTAACTAGCATAGAAAGCAGGCTCATCGTAAGCTTGGCCTAAAATACATGTGGAACCCAAATACAAACAATCAACAAACTAGTAAGTTCAATTGTCTTAAACATAATCATTGACCTGTGGTGGGATCCCAACTTCCATTGTTCCTTCCAACATTTGTGTCACTTTCTTCATAGAGGGCCTGAGAATCGGATCAGGATGAATGCACCATAATCCCACCAAGGCCATTCGCTCAAACCTTTTGAAATCACTCAATACTTCTGGATCATGACCCACCACCATCTCTAACTTCCCTGAAATCACACAGCTTAAAACCCAATTTGAAAGAATTAGATCATCCTTTTCACTCTCCTCCTCAACCCGGCTTGGTTCTATGTGCCTTCTTCCACAAATTATTTCAAGTAAAATTACACCAAAACTGTAAACATCCACTTTGGAGGTTATAGGTGCCATCCTTAGCCATTCTGGTGCCATATATCCGATTGTTCCTCTAACATTAGTGTCAGTTCTAGTTTGTTGTTTGTCCAAAAGTTTAGATAGCCCAAAATCTGCTATCTTTGCAGTATAATTGACATCAAGTAGCACATTCTCAGGCTTGATGTCACAATGTATAATCTGAGCCTCACATTCTTCATGCAAGTAATGTAAGCCTCTTGCTATTTCAAGCGCCATATCTGACCTTTGAAGCCAAGTGGGTCTCTCTCCCTCCTTAAACAGAAATTGTGACAATGTTCCATTGGGCATTAGCTCATAAACTAAAAGTCTCTGATCATTCTCAACGCAAAATCCCAACAGTCTTACCAAATTCCTGTGATGCGTACGACCAATAACTTTGAGCTCTGTAGTGAATTCCTTCTCACTTTTCTCAGTGCCTTTCTTTAGCTCCTTAACTGCGATATCAATCTTCATATCCTCTAAAGTTAGACTTCCACTGTAAACTCTTCCAGAAGCACCTCGACCAAGGATATTAGTAAACCCATTTGTCGCTTTATGCAGCTCTTGGAATGTGAATTCTCGAAAGTTAATTCCAATGGTCTTTGCATTTGGTGGCTTCTTTCTCTTCAATACATTTCGAATTGCAGGATGATAGTACAAGGCAAGTGCTCCAAACAACAAAGCAAAAGCAGCACTAATTATAAGGCCAATCGCCAATAGAACCCGTGTATTAAAATTCTTCCTTTTTGTTGGAAGACCTGGCTCACTCTTCTTATTCGGTACCTTGATAAATGCCACACTACCTTTGGTGGAAGCACTTTTTCTTGCATTTAGCAGAGGCATCCTCTTCTTGAGACATCTAGAATCCACCCATGAAGCAGCCCAGGTATAACAGTCATCCATTACAGCCTTCTTGCATCCCTCCACATTTACATCTCTCACTTGACCCAAGTCTCCCTCATAGGCATCAGGTGGGAAATCAGCATCCTCAATTACCATCATGCTAAAGTTCCTCATTGAAAGGTCAGTGCAGTAATTCACTACGTTTTCCTGGTAGCATCCTTTAGACACATCACTTGGATCTAACGGGATATAGCCTGGTAAGCAACTACAGCTCACCGTTTCATTATCCGATGAAGTGCACATGCCGTTTATGCCACATATGGAAGTCACGAAGCAAGGGTCATTACCAGCTCTCCACACCCTTTTCCATCCACTGCCATTTCTTTTATGGTAAATATACTGTTGGAAATTGCCATGATATTCAACTGTTGCTCGGTGGTAGTAGTCTTCAACTGGGCTTGCAGTGCTCATTGTTATAGAGTAAATGACATCACTAATGCCATTGACAAGGTACATGGAAGCATTATGATCAAATTTTAGGCTCACATTGTCTGCAAAGGTTTGTGTGGTCCAATAACCAGGATCAGAGTAATGGTAGGCAGAGAGCACCAGATTTCCATCGGTCTGCATTTCCAGCTTGAATTCCCCAGTTGAGTAATTTGAAATTCCTTTTGCATTGGAATAGAGCATTTGGCCTTCAACTAGAAATTGCCCCTGTAAGAGTGTGTCAGTTGGTGAATCAAAGCTCTGCCAAAGGATTCTTGAACTGTTATCTCTCAAGACAAAGTCTCCATTGTTTTCCATGGTGCCTAAACTTGCTGCAGCTCCACTATATATTTGTAGATTACTACCATTAACATATGCGAGCACAAGCTCTCCAGCATTAGTCAGTTGGATCGATGACCCAGGTTCTACCGGGTGGTCACGGTTGGCTGACCACACTAGTGTTTTCTCTGGAATTCTGTCAAACCAGACCCCAACAAGGTAGAGACTGCTTTGGAGAGCATAGAATCCAAATGCAAAATCACCGGAGAGGGACCGCAAAGAAGCATTGGATCCAGCAGTGATGCTGGAACCTAAGCTTATGTTGGGAGAAATCTGGGCATGTAGGCCATAGAAATTCAAAAATAATATTAGAACACAAGGAATGATTATCCTTATAACCATTGTTAAGTGCTTTGAGAATCCAGATAAGGATATAAAAATCACTTTATAAGGAGCTTTCATAACAATTTTCTGACAGAGCTTTCTGGGGTATAAAACATGTTAATTTTTCACTGCTTTTCTTTTCCCTTTTTTTTAGGTTGTAGACATGGCCTTTTATAATTGGAGTAGCATTAATGTCACTTAGGTCCATCACTGACACAACTTTTATTATGCACTAATTACAACATATCATATCAGTAGGCAATTCATGATATGATATGTGTCCGTCACTTCTCATGTTTTACTAGGCAAGCACGTCACTCCCGTGGTTCCTAGAAGCATCTCACTTTGAATTTTCAAGCCGTCTACCCCACACCACCACTATTGATTTAAACTGCTGCTGATTATTTATCAAATATATATACACACACCCAAATACGCTGCTGATGACCCACCACAACTCTTATGATGCCATGAATTGTGCTCTACTGTGGCCACACTTCATAGATAAGGTGGGTTGTTTTTTCAAATGAAAAAGATGATTTGACTACTAACACAGTTAAAACCATGCCTGTCCAAAATTTTGACTGTACACTAGAATTTTGCCATGCCAAAACAACTCACTGGCTGCTCGGGTCATGTCCTACTAGCAAGACACTTCAAAGGTTTGATTTGAAAATTTGACTGCAATCAAATTGACAATAACAAATCTGAGACACTGCTTAACATATTATTTTTTTGTGAATATGTAAATAATGCATATGTACATTAGTTTGCATTTTCTCCAGCTTCTTCAAATCCTTCCTCTCTTAGTTGTTTCCCATTGATCTCTCTCATTTAGTAAAAATGTCTGTTACTAGAATTCTTCTTTGGATTTTTACATTCATTCTCTCTTCACTTTTTTCTTGCGCTCAGATGAATAACAATACAATTGACTTGGGTTCTAGCATCATTGCAGGATCCAATTCTTCATGGAAATCACCTTCTGGTGATTTTGCTTTTGGGTTCTACCCTCTTTTCACCGGCAAATACCTTGTTGGAATTTGGTTTGATAAGATCTCAGAGAAAACTCTGGTTTGGTCAGCAAATCGTGATGATCCAGCTGGCAAAGGATCCTCCATCAAGTTATCACTCACTGGCCAACTAGTGCTCACACACTCAAATGGGACTGAACTTTTCATATACAATGGCACATCTACAAATTCAGCTTCAATGACAGATGATGGCAATTTTGTATTGCAAAACCTTTCGTCGGGAAGTATCTGGGAGAGTTTCCATTTCCCCACGGACACTATTTTATTAGGACAAGCTTTGGTGATGGGCCAGAAGCTCTATTCCAATGCAAATGACACAGTTGACTACTCGACTGGCCGATATGCATTAGAGATTCAGGAAATGGATGGGAATGTTCTACTCTATGCTTTTCGTTTTAGTGATCCTGCTTACTGGTACACTGCTACTAAAGGCAATGTGAGCCTAGTTTTCAACCAGACCACAGCTTTCATGTTTGTTATTTCTGTGGAAGACAATTCAACCACATTTAATATGACGAGTACGGTGCCCACTCCTATTAGTGATTACTACCACCGAGCAACTATCAATGACAAAGGAAATTTCCAACAGCTAGCTTTCTATAAAGGAAATGGTGCCAGCCAATGGGATGTTGTATGGGAGGCAATTAGCCAGCCTTGCACTGTGTATGATATTTGTGGGGTTTTTGGCTTTTGCACTTCACCTGATAATAAAATAGTCAACTGCACATGTTTGCCTGGTTGTTCACCTTGGGATCCAAACATTCCTTCCAAAGGATGTTACCCCAATGTAGTGATGGATTTTTGTGCACCAAATTCTTTGGCTTCAGATTTCACTATTGAAAGACTTGATGATTCTGATTTCCCAAACTTTGATTTTGCAAATTTGGCGAAAATTGAACAAACAGATGAAGATGGTTGCAGGAAGGAAGTGATGGATGACTGTTTCTGTGTGGCTGGTGTTTTTAACGGCGCTACAAATGTTTGTTACAAGAAGAGAATGCCTTTGGTGAATGGAAGAAGAAGCAACCCTGCCACTAATAATATGGTGACATTTCTAAAAGTCCCTGTGAAAGAAAACAGTTGGAGCCGTAAGGATAAAAAGGAATCTCCATCCAGTGCTGTTCTGCTAGCAAGCTTTTTGTCATGCTCGGTACTTGCTGTGCTGTTTGCAGCCATTGCCATTTATCATCACCCTCTGGGTCAGCGTTATATACGTGTTCAGCCACCTCCAAAACGGAAGCCAATGGAGCTAAACTTGAAGGCATTTTCATTCCAAGATTTGCAAGGAGCAACAAATGGATTTGAGAATATATTAGGCCAAGGAGCATTTGGTACTGTTTACAGTGGGTTTCTAACCATAGAAGATGAAGAGGTTGAGGTAGCTGTTAAAAAGTTGGAGAAGGTGATTGAACGAGGTGAGAAGGAATTCCTGACAGAAGTACAAGTAATAGCTTTGACCCATCACAAGAATCTTGTGCGGTTATTGGGCTACTGTAATGAGCAAAATCACCGGCTTCTGGTTTATGAGCTAATGAAGAATGGGACTTTATCCAACTTCCTATTTGGGGAAGGGGAAAGACCCAGCTGGGAAAGTAGAGCTGAAATTGCTCTTGGGATTGCAAGAGGCTTGTTATATTTGCATGAAGAGTGTGATACCCAGATCATTCATTGTGACATAAAGCCACAAAATGTTCTTCTTGACAACAATTACACTGCTAAGATAGCAGATTTTGGCCTAGCAAAGCTACTGATGAAGGATCAAACTCGAACAAACACCAATGTAAGAGGAACTATGGGATATATAGCACCAGAATGGCTAAAAAATGCACCAGTAACGACCAAGGTGGATGTTTACAGCTTTGGGGTCATGTTGCTTGAGATTATCTTTTGTAGAAAGCATATGGAGTTGCATCCAGGTGATGAATCAATGGAGGTTGAGTACACAATTCTAACAGATTGGATTTTGAGCTGTCTGAGAGCTGGGAACTTAGAAACCACTGTAAGTCATGATTTTGAACTTTTGAGTGATTACAAAAGGTTTGAGAGGATGGTTATGGTTGGAGTATGGTGCATATGTTCTAATCCAACTCTACGGCCATCTATGAAGAAGGTTGTTCAGATGTTAGAAGGAACTGTTGAAGTTGATGTTCCCCCTCTGAATGATGCACAAATGTTTTAAGAGAAGTTTTACCACCCTCTGTTTATGTTTCCAGTTTCGATTTAGCTTGTGAACTACTTCAATTTGCAGCATGGTTTATACTTTTTTTATTTTTTATTTTTATGACCATGGTTTATACTTAATAAAACTTTCTTCTTCTTCTTCTTCTTTTTCGCTAAAAGAGCCTCTTATTATTTAGAGATCACCATGTTACTGTCAAACAAGCGTGCACATTGTATGTGTTAAGCCATGGCTTCCATTAGTTCCATAAAAGATCATTAGAAGGCAGAAGCAAAATCATTCTGGACAATACTTTAGAAAGCGAAAGCCAAATGAAATATATATAGGGTTTATTTGAAAACAGTTTATCCAACTTTTTACTGAAAGTGTGCTAAAGTATACTTGTATTTTGAAATTTTTTTAAAAAGTAAGAAAAAGTAGGAAAAAGTAAGGCTTTTTTAAAAACTGTACATAAAAGCTAAAAGTTAAATCTTAAAGCTAATGCCAAACTCGCCCATAAAGGATAACTTCTTCATTGTTTAGATGTTCAAGAGTTCCTCCTTGATGTACCATCGGGCCTCATAGTTTGGTTGATACCTTAGTCTCTCCCATTAAATTGAATGTAATACCTTAGTCTCTCCCATTAAATTGAATGTAATTTTCTTTTCTTTTTTCCCATAAAAAAGGAAGCTAGGAACACCAAAAAAAAAAAGCTTACAAATTTTGTCACAACTCATCATGTGGCTTTTTGTAAGTGGTAGAGGTGTGGACCTACCATTTTACCTTCACCGCTTACAGATCACCATGTGGCGAATTGTATTAAAAGTTGTGGACTTTTTTTTTGTGTCCCTATATTTTTCTAAAACTAACATCTTGGAGAAGAGAAACTTGTTATTGTAATATAGTGACACTGATTGCTCTCTTTTATGAGAAGAAAGAAGTAAGGTTTAAATCCTCTTTTATGTTATTGTAACTATTATTTAATTGTTTTGTGTGTCTATACATATCCAAAATGTCATGGCGTAAATGAAATTAATCAATGGCCTTGAATTTTCTACAACAATCCTATTCAAATTTCAAATTCCATGGACCACCAACCCATGAAAATCTCAAAGGTTATAATTAATCGGGTAGTAAATGATTTTTTTCTTATGACCTTTTAAGTGCAAAAAAGGATCGCCTGAAACGTGTCCCGTAAGAGTCTATGATAAAAAATAAGTGGGGCATTTCTGAGACAAAAATGCCATACCCTTCAACGCTAATTTATGACTAATATATCAAATCGTGTAAATTTGCCAAGATTTAAATGATAGATGCATGGAATCAACATTGTTGCTATGATAACAACAGCAACGATAACAACATGTCAGCCTATCTATCACACATTCATTGCATTGGCTTCTAACCACGCCATGCACAGTCTGCTGATAAAATATGAAATATGTTCAGAGTGAAATCCATTATTTTCTTTGGACCATGAATTCTAGGTATTGTTTGTCAGATTCATACAAAAGTCCATGGACCTATTTGCACTTTTGACTTTGGAGTTCTGATTAATGTACGTATCTGTAATTGGAAAGAAAAGGACCTCTTGACCGTTCTAAGTTGTTAATAGCCGGCACATGTGATTGGTATATGAGTGACAACATTTTTTACTATTATAAATAGGGGAATGCTAACGAGTGCCCTTAGAGTACAGGTTAAGAATCCAATTAAAGAAAATTTTTATGGGGAAAAAAAAAATAATTAATGTTTTGACAACTTTTTCATTTCTCATAAAAGTGATATTAAAACTTTCCTAGAATGAATTATTAACTAGTACCTTAAGGGTACTCGTTAACAATGGTAAAAACAAAATTATTTTATTTAAAACCTTTTTCAAGGCCAGTTGTTTATTTGAGTAAAATTGATTAATTGGACTTAATTTTTTTTTTTTTTTTTGGTGATTTTTGTTGTTACACAAATGTTTTTGGACTAGTATATGTTGTTTTAGAATTTAGATTTATGAATTTTTTTAATGACCTTTAAAATGAGGAAAATGCGAGAGGTATATTACTGATATAATGAGTGTTTATTGATAAATAAAAAAGTAATATAAATGATATGCCCAAATGTGAACCAATAAAAACTTGTGCATCAACAGTTTGTAAAAATATTGTAAATAAGTTTGTAACTGTAACGTTAATCTAAAAAGAATCAATTATAGTGTTAAGGGGGGCAAAATATAATTTTATAGAACAAAATTGCCAAAATTAATGCATATATATATTGTGGGGCCCGAAATCTGAGGTCCCAGCCCACTTTGTATTAGAAGCCCAAGCCCAGGCCAAGGAGCCTTACTGCTAAGGACGCGCAATGAAAGCTCCTCGAAGGTCCAAGGATGCGGCCGAGGACGACTTTACACCCAACATCTTACAGAAAGGCCTGAAGAAAAGGACAAATTCAGTACAAGATAAGCACAAGGGAGAAGGCTGCCAACGCCTTAATGTGGAGCCCATCGCCTGACAAACCCATACTGATATTATGCTGTCCAGCTTTTCCCAACCACTCTGATGTGAGGATTGACAAGACGAGTAACCACCCCGAACAAGGAGAAACGGACACATAGATGAAGAATGGGAAGGAAATACTAGTATAAAAGGGAAGCTCGTTGCATAAAAAAGAGGGGGCGCGGCCCAGGAATCAGAAAAAGAGGGGAGAATGAACTCATAAAAAAGGAGGATGGTGAGGATGAGACGCTCTTCGGACTAATTCCGAGGAGATAGATCTTAACACCGCATTCGTGTAAGGCTTAGCCACACAGGCCAAACCCACCTTCGTATGGGCTTCCATGAGAATCCCAACCGAACCGTCGCCCAGCAACCAAGGTCCAGCCTTTCCAAGCCCACTCTCTACAAATCGTATTGTTCGGACCCCTTTACATACGAGCCCATCCTTGGATCGTTAAAAATCGTGTCCCTACATATATATATATATATATATATTTATATCTTCTTCTTCTTTTCTTTTTTCTTTTTTAAATTTAGGGGGGCCATTGCCCCCATGGTCAATGTATGCCTCCACCCCTAACTAGGACTCTAAAAGTCCAAATAAGCAAGGCTAAAATTATGTTAATGTCTCATCTCTCCAAAATTGTTACAATTCAATTCAAATTTGTTATTGTAATGATAAATGTTGCGTCTTACGATAACAAATTTGAATTGAATTGTAACAATTTCGGAGAGATGAGACATTTAACATAATTTTAGCCTTGCCTATTTGGACTTTTAGAGTCCTAGTCAAGGATGGAGGCATACATTGACCATGGGACAATGGCCCCCTAAATTTAAATAATAATAAAAAATAAAAAAAAGAAGAAGAAGAAGAAGAAGATATATATATGCATTAATTTTAGCAATTTGTTCTATAAAATTACATTTTGCCCCCCTTAACAATATCATTAATTCTTTTTAAAGTAACGTTACAATTACAAACTTATTTACAATATTTTTACAAATTGTTGACACACAAATTCTTATTGGTTCATAATTGGGCATATTATTTATATTAATTTTTTACTTATCAATAATTACTCATTATATCACCAATGTACCTCTAGTATTTTCCTCATTTTAAAGGCCATTAAAAAATTTGTAAATCTAAATTCTAAAACAACATATACTAGCCCAAAAACATTTGTGCAACAACAAAATTCACCAATAGCAAAACTAGAAAAAAAATTTAAAAAAAGTCCAATTAACCAATTTTACTTAAACAAAAAACTGGCCTTTTAAAAAGTTTTAAACAGAATAATTTTGTCTTTACCCAGTATATGCACACATCAAAATCTCAACCAAAGAAAAAATAAAAAACACCTCAACAACTAAGAAGCCACCGAACTAGAGGTCAAAGTCGCCCCTTAAATTCAAAGTCTTGTCTTTGTCTCTAGTCCTAGTTAATATGAAAGACATGAAACTTCCACGAAGAAGTTCCCTTGATGGAAACTTCAAGCTTATATTCAGTCATAGTTCCTTGGCTAATTTCTCTTTGAATTTGGTGAAGAAGGAATTCATTTTTTCTAAAAATTGGTGCTACCCATATAATAATCCTAGCAATACAATGACATATATCATTATGTCGTTATTTTTTTAAGGGAATTCATTTCAAAACCCTATCCATTCACCAAAACACACACACAAACACAAAGATCATCCATAAATAAAATTGAAATTCATATAAATATATTTTTACAAAGAATTTCTAACTACTATGAAGGAATTCCATTCGACTTGGTTATATTAACAAGTTTTAATTTAGATCATTCCTGTTTGAGTAATGGGTTGCTTTCGAAATAATTTGCCGGTCGAAGCTCGAATCCACCATGTAGTGTTGGCAACTTGGCATCACTGGGAAATCTTCTTGGCATGGAACATGGTGAAACCCAACTGTGTACCATAGAACTATATCTTTGTTGTCAATTGCTCTATTCTTGCACATACCATACACATGCCATTTATTGTAAACAGATGAGATTTATGCATGGTGGATCTATATCATGACAAATTGAAAGATTTTTCTTTTTTATTTATGAGGTTGTAAACTTGTAATTGAACTAGTGTCACTTGGCTGTATCACCAATCAAGAATGTTAAATTTCATAACTCAATTCCACGAAGCTTAGCAGTAAATTACTAGAGCTGGGCTAAATATTTTTGAAGCAAAGGATCAAAATAGTGTATAGAAAATTTTTTTTTTTTTTTCCCAATAGAATTTAAACACATAACATTCATCTCACTATAACTTATAATTAGTTCAAAACTTTCGAGAGTCTTTGTGGTGCAATAGTATTGCCCAATTCTACCATCAACCAAAACTTATACTCTTCTTTAAAATGATTTTTTCTTTGAAAATTTGATTTTATATCATAATACTATAAAAACCATACTTCACCTTTGGCTCCAAATGGCTAAGCCATCATCTCCTCGGCTATGGTCAGCATAGAACCCTCCAGGCCACCGCTCTGACTTATTATAGGCAATCACCCATACTTGATACTTTGTATAAGCAGCTCTAATCTGGGGGTAATCATCATTAGATAAAAGCGAATTAACCGGTTGTCCAGTAATCAGCCGGTAACCACGTGATTCCCAAGCCTTGTCTTCTTGTTTGGATTCACTACTAAAAGTTTACTTGGCTCCAAGCCAAGCTGGATCCTAGCCTCTACTTCAGTTTTGGCAGTTTGTTTAACTACTATCCAATAACTTTTTCTTGGTGAAGTAGTGTGCATGTTTTGGTTTGATACTCTTATCGTTTCTAAGTTGGCTTTGACGAAGGAGTTATCGTTATCATCAACATCAAGGTCAAGATAGTATGTGAGTAAGTGGTCGTGGTGTACAGCAATGGTGTTTTCTGCTACTAAGGGTCCATACTCGTTTTCCATTATTTGGTCAGTATTTGTGTATAGCGTAGCCTTTATCATTAGTATACCTGTTAAATCCACCTAGAAAAAAATAGAAGGAAAATATAATATTTGTAAGTGTGGTTGATATTATTTATTTTGATGAGATAAAAATAAATATAATTTCACTAAACAAAATATATATATATATATATATATATATATATACACACATAGGGTCCGGTTAATATGTGTCCTTAGAACACACACTAACCGTACATATAAAGGAATACTTTATTAGTTTTGTTTTACTTTTTCACAAGACAACAATGATTTTTATGGAAACAAGTGAAAAGCATCTGACAAAATTGGAGGACAACATTGGTTATTTTGTTTTGTTAGATCCGGCTTGTTAAAAAAAATTGGAGGTCATATTTGTCATTTTGTTTTGTTAGACAAAAAAAGTACCCCTTGTACAACTTATTTCAAGTTTCTACGTAAAAAACCACCACTATCATTTTCACATAGTAACAAATGCCATATATATATATATATATATGAGAGAGAGAGAGAGAGAGAGAGAGAGAGAGAGAGAGAGAGAGAGAGAGAGAGAGAGAGAGAGAGAGAGAGAGAGAGAGAGAGAGAGAGAGAGAGATTTAAAAGTTCTATCTAAGAAAAAATAAATTGACTTAAATTATAAAGTTAACCATAAAAGGACACTTAAAGAAAAAATAAATTGACTTAAATTATAAAGTTAACCATAAAAGGACACTTAAGGAAAAAACAATACCGATATTACCTTTTTCAGTCAAAAAAATCCACCAAAATAACATTGTTTTGGAAAGGAAAAAAAAAAAAAATTAATAGTGAGATTGGACAAAACTAGACGTAAGGAAAAAAAAAAAATTTAATAGTGAGATTGGACAAAACTAGACGTAATGACTAGATTGAAAACAAATTAAAGTTAACAAACGAAGTGAAAAAGAAACTATATTAGAACCTTTGGTTGGGTTTTCAAGTACCTTGGAATTGGTTCCTCAAAAAAAAAAAAAAAAAAGAGCTCTTTACTACTGGAATTGATGCCCAACTTGAAAATCAATGTGCCAGCCCAAGCTCAGTCCAACCCATCTGACCCCAAAAACCTAGGCCTAATTTCATATGGTCCACGAGGTGGGCTTTGGGCTGTGTATACATGAAAAAAATTGTGTTTCGAAGAACAAATATAATGGGTGATCACTGATAGGAGAAGTGCTACATCCACAATATTTTTACAACAAATCATAAATGGTTAGTTGTTATTGAATCAAATTTGAACCTAACACTAAAATTACTTTTTTGCCCCAACAATAACAATAGTTGTTATTGAATCAAATTTGAACCTAACACTAAAATTACTTTTTTGCCCCAACAATAACAACCAGTAACAACCTGTCACTTAGGATTTGTTGTAAAAATATTATAGACATTTCATTCCTCCATTGGTTATTACCAACATCTATTTCTGTTGCTAATTTACGGTGGTTGCTAATTTATTTTACTCTTCACAAGAGGTAATGTTCACCTAATCACCGATTATGAAATGAAAGAAATTTTTTGTAGAATGAAAAAGATGAATCTTACCCCAACTTTGATGGTGCCACTTTGTTTGAATTCCCAATCAAGAATATAATCATAATTACCCACTGTAGCCACCATTCTAACCACCAAAGTAATTTCTGGCTCCCCACTTCTTATCTGAAAGACCAACCACTTTACTTTAACATTACATGAACATAAATTAAAGGGTAAATTATACTTTTGGTCCCTTAAGTTTGGGATAAGTTTGATTTTGATTTTTTTTTTTTTTAATTTGATTTTAAGACTTTAGAAAGGGAAAATTTCCGTCACTTGAATTGGGAAAAGTTTGGTTTTGGTACCCCCTAAATATGGGGTTGGTTCAATTTTAGTTAGGGTTGCAAATGCTTATGAACAACTCAAGCTTAGCTTGGAAGGGAAAAAAAAAATCATTTATTTAGCAAATGAGTCAAACTCAAGTCTAAGTTTAAGCTCAAATATTAAACAAACCAAGCTTAATAATAATAATAATGTTTAAGCTTAATAATATTAAACAAGCAAAGCTCATGAGTATAAGTAATGCAAACTTAATTAAAGTTATATTATGTTATATATTTATATGTATAAATGTTTAAAATATACTTATATAGACTAAATATTGAATTGTGTGAGTTTGTAACTAATTAAGTTCATAAGATATCAGATTCTCAACAAAAAAAAAAAAGTTCATAAGATATCAAATTATTATTTCTAATTTATTGAATGGTGTAATTTTAAAAAATAAAATGTTGCTGAATTTAATTTTATAAGTTCATAAATGAAAATTGTTCTATTTAATTAACCTATATATTCTAATTTGAAATATAAATTAGTTAATAATTATGAGCATATATTTGTGAATGGGTAAACAATTTTAGTTGTAGTGGTTACTATGTATTGAGAAAAGAATAAGTTAATCAAGTAGCTTATGAACAAGCTTGTAGTTTGAGCTTATTCAACAGTAAACTATACTTAAACATGTATTCTAATTTAGCAATGAACTCAAATTCAACTCATGTTTGAAATAAAATTAAATGATAATCATGAACTTTTAATATTGGACGCGGCTCAACTTGTCTATAGCCTAGCATTAGTCCTTTAAATATGTCGTTGGTTTGATTTGTTCCTAAAATATGAGGTGTCACGTAAACAAACAAAAATAAAAAGACAGACCAAATTGTTCCCCAATTTGAAATTTTAGAGAACAAAATCGAAATTACCCCAAAATTTAAGGAACAAAAGTAAATTTACCAAAATTTAAAAAATAAAAAACCAAAACAAGAACCATAAATAAACCATTCATAAACACAGCTAGACTTACCACTTTGCCTGGAACAATAATTTCTGTATGTCTCCAAGCTACATCACCAGCATACCGCTCAAAAATGCAAATAGCCCTTGGTACCTTTTGTGCTTGTCCATCTACCCCAACCATATACCCATCTATAAATGCAGCATTCCCTGGGCAATCATAAAATGGCTGTAGAGTATCAGCTGTATGCCCAAACCCAAATTCACCAATGTCCATGAACGTCCTATAATACCATTCACTTGTAGGATCCATATATGGAACAAATGTCTCAGATACATGTCCTCTATACAACACACACCTAAACTTTCTTTTCCTGTCATCAAATATTGAAGCTGTTGATATGATAACACCTGCCCGAGCATTGAATCCCACATGGAAATTCCAATTACCCCATTTAACATTTTGGCCCTCAATTGTGAACCCACCATTTGTTATGTTACAAGTAGTAGAATTATGCTTCCCTTTTGGTGAATGAAAATCAGTACCCTCGGCTTTAGGCACAGGTGCTCTAAGTCTATCAGTGTACATTGTAATCTTCATTGAATCAACATCAACTAGTACACTTATTCCTTGAATAGGCCTTGCAAACATGTTAACCGACCCTCCACAATAAAAGCATGAGACTTTGAGAGTTCTTTTTGTAACACGTTCACCAAACCAACCTATTGTAAAGGGTACACAAGAAACTTTAGCTAAATTCAAGCCCCTTCTTAGAATTGACTTCTTGAATTTTGGATACTTCAAAGGCAATTTGCTAGCTTGAAAAAGCTCACTAAAAGTGAGAGGAGGATAGCCATAACCACTATAGACTTGGTTAGATATGATTGAGCCAATGGTTAAGTCTACAATGAGTTCATAGGTCTCACCTCTTGCTCGAATGACAACCTTGGCTTGACGATTAGGCTTGATTTCTTTATAAGAAAGCCACTTTAGGACATCTTGTTTATCTGGTTCTTCAACATCAAGAAAATGAAAGGTTAGGTTAGGAAGAGAGCCAAGGTGAAACTTTTCAATTATGTGCCTTATTTGGTCAATTTCTGTAGGGTTGAGAGGGTCTAGAGGGTGAAAAAGACTACACCCGAAGCAACATTGTAGGACAAAAGACAGAACAAGGAATGGAATTTTCATGGATACTGCTTAATGAATTCAAAGAAGAATTGGTTAAGTTTTGGTGCTAGCAGGCAACCCACCATTTGGGACTATATAGTAAGACATATTATAATTTATTGTACCACCTCTCTTACATAATGGCTGCATTTAACTTTGAATAAAGGCTACCGTGGTCCGTACGTTGCAATATTCAATTTCTTAGACTTCATCAGTAAGCACGAGATGCACAGTCACTTGAATTTTCCAAGTCCTTTTCTTGCAATGAGAGCAAGAATAATCATTTGCTCTGCTTTTGCTTTAATAGTGAAACTAGGGGCATGATTGTTAACATGCTCCTCTTTACAACTCTTGGCTCTCTGGGAACCATATTGAATTCGAATCAACCACCTTATCCTAAATTTAAAATTCAGTAATTCTCGTCTTGTCATGTCATATAATCAACCACCTTACCTCATTTTTATTCATATAATATAAACTGTCATACAAAGCTGGCTCATAGTAAGCTTGGCCTAAAATACATGTGGAAGCCAAATACATACAATCAGCTAACCAATAACTAATGCAGGCCAAAAACCAAAAAAACTACTTTAATTGTTTGAAACATAATCATAGACCTGAGGTGGGATCCCAACTTCCATTGTTCCTTCCAGCATTTGTGTCACTTTCTTCATAGAGGGCCTGAGAATCGGATCCGGATTAATGCACCATAATCCCACCAAGGCCATTCGCTCAAACCTTTTGAAATCACTCAATACTTCAGGTTCATGTCCCACCACCATCTCCAGCTTCCCTGAAATCACACAACTTAGAACCCAATTTGAAAGAAGTAGATCATCCTTGTCACTCTCCTCTTCAACCCGGCTCCGTTCTATGTGCCTTCTAGCACAAATTATTTCAAGTAACATCACACCAAAACTGTAAACATCCACTTTGGCGGTTATAGGTGCCACCTTTAGCCATTCTGGTGCCATATATCCATATGTTCCTCTAGCATTAGTGTCAGTTCTGGTTTGCTGTTTATTCAAAAGCTTTGATAGCCCAAAATCTGCTATTTTTGCTGTATAATTGACATCAAGTAGCACATTATCAGGCTTGATGTCACAGTGTATGATCTGAGCCTCACATTCTTCATGCAAGTAATGTAAGCCACTTGCTACTTCAAGTGCCATTTCTGACCTCTGAAGCCAAGTGGGTCTCTCCCCCTCCTTAAACAGAAAATGTGACAATGTTCCATTTGGCATTAGCTCATAAACTAGAAGTGGCTGATCATTCTCAACGCAAAATCCCAGCAGTCTTACCAGATTTCTTTGATGCGTACGACCAATAACTTTGAGCTCTGTTCTAAATTCCTTCTCACTTTTCTCAGTAGCTTTTGTTAGCTCCTTCACAGCAATATCAATCTTGGCATCCTCTAAAGTTAGACTACCACTGTAAACTCTTCCAGAAGCACCACGACCAAGGACCTTACTAAATCCATTTGTTGCTTCACGCAGCTCTTGGAATGTGAATTCTCGAAAGTTAATCCCAATGGTCTTTGCATTTGGTGACTGCTTTCTCTTCAATAGATGATAGTACAAGGCAAATAACCCAAACAGGAACGCAAGAGAAGCACTTATCATAAGGCCAATCTCCAAAAGAACCCGTGTATCAAAATTCTTCCTTTTCGTTGCAAGACTTGGCTCCTCACTCTTCTTCTTATTTGCTACCTTGATAAATGCCACCCTACCTTTGGTGGAAACACTCTTTCTTGCATTTAGCAGAGGCATCCTCTTCTTGAGACATTTAGAATCCACCCAGGAAGCAGCCAAGGTATAACAATCATCCATTAAAGCCTTCTTGCATCCCTCCACACTAACGTTTGTTACTTGACCCAAATCTCCATCATAGGAACCAGATGGGAAATCAGCATCCTCAATGACCTTCATGCTAAAGTTCCTCATTGAAGAGACAGCACAATAGTTCAGCACGTTTTCCAGGTAGCATCCTTCAGACACATCGCTTGGATCTAACGGAAGATAGCCCGGTAAGCAACTGCAGGTCACTGTTTCATTATCCGATGAAGTGCACATGCCGTTTATGCCACATATAGAATTCGCGAAGCAAGTGTCATTATTGACTCTCCACACCCTTTTCCATCCACTGCCATTTCTTATATGGTAAATATACTGTTGGAAATTGCCATGATATTCAACAGTTGCTCGGTGATAGTAGTCTTCGACTTGGCTTGAAATGTTCTTTGTTATAGGGAAGATTTCATCCATTGTACCATTGACAAGGTACAAGGAAGCACTCTTATCAAAGACTAGGCTCACATTGTCAGCAAAGGTTTGTGTGGTCCAATAACCAGGATCAGAGAAATGATATGCAGAGAGCACCAAGTTTCCATCACTTTGCATTTCCAGCATGAAATTCCCGGTTGAGTAATTTGAACTTCCTTTCGCCTTGGAATAGAGCTTTTGGCCTTTAACTAGAGCTTGCCCCCGTAAGAGTGTGTCTGTTGAAGAAGTAAAGCTCTGCCAAAGGACTCTTGAACTGTTCTCTCTCAAGACAAAGTTGCCATCATTTTTCATGGTCCCTAAACTTGCAGCAGTTCCATTATATATTTGTAGAGTACTACCATTACCATAAGTGAGCACAAGAGCACCGGCATTAGTCAGTTGGATTGATGATCCTTTTTCGGCTGGGTGGTTACGGTTGGCTGACCAAACTAGTGTTTTCTCTGGAATTCTATCAAACCAAATCCCGACAAGGTAGAGGCCGTTTTGGAGAGGATAGAATCCGAATGCAAAATCACCAGACAAGGACCGCAATGAAGCATCGGATCCAGCAGTAAAGCTAGAACCTAAGCTTATGTTGGGAGAAATTTGAGCATGTAAGCCACAGAAATTCAAAAACAGTATTAGAACAATTATCATTACAGCCATTGTTAAGTGCTGTGAAAATCCAAATAAGGATATGTAAATCACTTTATGAGGAGCTTATGTAAAAACTTTCTAACAAAGTCTTCTGGGGTATAATATTTTTTTTCTTCAACTTTTTATGTTAAAATATTATTTGTTATAATCAGAGTAACATCACTTTCACTTGGGTCATGACAGCACTTTTATCATGCACCTAGTACAATAAATTATATCAGCAATTCTAAAAAATGCTATGTCCCTAGACTGATAACTTTGTTTGTTACCTTTACCTTCAAACTATTTAGAGTCTTAGATGGCGCACAATTCATGACAAATGATGACCCACCACCACTCTTATTATGCCATCAATCTTGCTTCACTTGAATCAACATCATTTTCACTTGGGTTGTGACAACACTTTTATCATGCACCTAGCACAATAAATCATATTAGCAATTCTGAAAAATGCTATGTCCCTAGACTAATTACTTTGTTTGTTACCTTTAGATTCAAACTATATAGAGTCTTTGATGGCGCACAATTCATGACTAATGATGACCCACCACTCTTATGGTGCCATCAATCGTGCTTCACTTGGGTCGCACTTCACAGAAATGGTGAGTTGTTTTTGTTTTTATTTTCTGTGGAATAAGATTACCTGACTACTAACACAAAGCCAAAACCATCCACGTCCAAAATTTTGACTATTCACTAGACTTATATCATGCTTGCCAAGCCAACTCACTAGCTACTCAAAGATCATATCTTACTAGACAGACACTTCAAAGTTTGATTGAAAATTGACAGAAATCTAATTGAAGCAAGGTAACAATATGAGACATTGATATACAGAATAATTGTGTGTATCATATGCACATAAGTTGGCATTTTCTCCTGTTTCTTACTTTTCAGATCCTTCCTATCTTGGTTGTTACCCATTGATCTCTCTGGTTTGGTAACAATGGCTGTTACTAGAATTCTTCTTTGGGTTTTTACATTCATTCTCTCCTCACATTGCTCATGCACTCAGATGAATAACAGTACGATTAACTTGGGTTCCAGCATCAGTGCAGGCTCCAATTCTTCATGGAAATCACCTTCTGGTGATTTTGCTTTTGGATTCTACCCTCTTGTCACTGGCAAGTACCTTGTCGGAATTTGGTTTGATAAGATATCAGAGAAAACTCTAGTTTGGTCAGCTAATCGAGACGATCCAGCTGGTAAAGGATCCTCTATCAAGTTATCACGCACAGGCCAACTAGTGTTGAGGCACTCAAATGGGACTGAAGTTGTCATATACAATGTCACGTCAACAGATTCTGCTTCAATGCAAGATAATGGCAATTTTGTATTGCGAAACTCTTCCTCAGGAATCATCTGGCAGAGTTTCAATTTCCCTACAAACACTATTCTACTAGGCCAAGCTTTGGTTATGGGCCAGAAGCTCTATTCCAATGCCAATGACACAGTTGACTACTCAATTGGCCGATTCAAGTTGGAGATTCAGGAATCGGATGGGAATGTTCTACTGAAAGCGTTTCATTTTAGTTATCCTGCTTACTGGTACACTGCTACTGTTAACAATGGCAATGTGAGCCTAGTTTTCAACAAGACCACAGCTTTTTTGTATCCCATTTATGTAGAAAAAAATTCAAAGGCATACAATATGACAAGCGCAGCGCCCACGCCTATTGAAGATTTCTACCACCGAGCAACTATCAACGACAAAGGAAATTTCCAACAGTTAGCTTTCTACAAAGGAAATGGTGCCAGCCAATGGGATGTTGTATGGGAGGCAATTAAAGAGCCTTGCACGGTGGATAATATTTGTGGGGTGTTTGGTTTTTGCACTTCACCTGATAATAAAATAGTCAACTGCACATGCTTGCCTGGTTATTCACCTAGGGATCCAAACATTCCTTCCAAAGGATGTTACCCCAATGTAGTGATGGAATTTTGTGCACCAAATTCTTTGGCTTCAGATTTCACTATTGAAAGACTTGATGATTCTGATTTCCCAAACTTTGATTTCGCAAATTTGGCGAAAATTGAACAAACAGATGAGGATGGGTGCAGGGAGGAAGTGATGAATGACTGTTTCTGCGTGGCTGGCGTTTTTTACAGAGAATCTCATGTTTGTTACAAGAAGAGAATGCCTTTGGTGAATGGCAGAAGAAGCAACCCCGCCACTAATAATATGGTGGCATTTCTAAAAGTCCCTGTGGAGAATGACAATTTGGACCGTAAGGATAAAAAGGAATCTCCATCCAGTGCTGTTATATTGGCAAGCTTTTTGTCATGTTCGATACTTGCTGTGCTCTTTGCAGCCATTGGCATTTATCAACACCCTTGGGCTCAGCGTTATATATGTGTTCAACTTCAGCCACCTCCAAAAAGAAAACCGGTAGAGATAAACTTGAAGGCATATTCGTTTCAAGACTTGCAAGAAGCATCAAATGGTTTCAAGAATATTCTAGGCCAAGGTGCATTTGGTACTGTCTACAGTGGGGTTTTAACCTTAGAAGATGAAGAGGTTGAAGTAGCTGTTAAAAAGTTGGAGAGAGTGATTGAAAGAGGTGAGAAGGAATTCTTGACAGAAGTACAAGTAATAGGTTTGACACATCACAGGAATCTTGTGCGGTTGTTGGGTTATTGTAATGAGCATAATCACCGGCTTTTGGTTTATGAGCTAATGCAAAATGGGACTTTATCTAACTTCTTGTTTGGTGAAGAGGAAAGACCCAGCTGGGAAAGTAGAGCTCAAATTGCTCTTGGGATTGGAAGAGGTTTATTATATTTGCATGAAGAGTGTGAAACCCAGATCATCCACTGCGACATAAAGCCACAAAATGTTCTTCTTGACAACAATAACACTGCTAAGATAGCCGATTTTGGCCTAGCAAAGCTGCTGATGCCAAATCAAACTCGAACAAACACCAATGTTAGAGGAACAATGGGATATATAGCACCAGAATGGCTCAAGAATGCACCTGTAACAGCCAAGGTGGATGTTTACAGCTTTGGGGTCATGTTGCTTGAGATTATCTATTGTAGAAAGCACATGGAGTTGCATCCAGCTGCTGAATCAGCAGAGGTCGAGTACACAATTCTAACAGATTGGGTTTTGAGCTGTGTTAGAGATGGGAACTTAGAATCCACTGTGAGTAATGACACTGAACTTTTGAGTGATTACAAGAGGTTTGAGAGGATGGCTATGGTAGGAGTATGGTGCATATGTTCTAATCCAACTCTTCGACCATCAATGAAGAAGGTTGTTCAGATGTTAGAAGGAACTGTTGAAGTCGAAGTTCCTCCTCTGGTTGATGCACAAATATTTTAAGATAAATTTTATTGTCCTCTATTTATGTTTCTAGTTTTGATTTGGATTGTGAACTACTTCAATTTGCTACATGATTAATAAGAATTTTCCTTTTGCTTGCAGAACCTCTAATTATTGAAAGATCACCATGTAATTCTTTTTTTTTTTTTTTTTTTGATGAATTGAAAACTTTTATTAACAAAAGGCAAAAAAAGACTCATAGAAAGAAAAGCAATTTGAGAAGAAAATCTTGATTTCTCACTTAACTGATTAAAGATCCATTACATCCCTATTTAACACATCAATAAAATAGTCTAACTAACCAAGCAAATCACTCTGCACTTACCGCTGCACAGTGAAAACTAACTAACTAATTAATTGACTGTTCTTCGAATTACAAGCTGACACGTTAATAAGTGAGTCACGTGCTTCTCACACTTTGCTAACTAAAGAAACAAACGACCTACAGCTTAGTATACATTAGGATCTAATACTGTCGTCTAGACAGTAATACAAAATTTTGCAGAAACATTGCAGCCTCCATTCACCCTTTCTCATCTACTCTTTTGCAAAAGGAGTCAAAACTACAAGAGATCAAAAGGGTCAACCTCTTCCTGTACTATCCTAACAATACCAAAACAAGCTTGACTCCCAGACATATATACAGCTAGCTCCTGGGCAATGTTGTTTTTGTGAGGAGCGACATCATTTTGATAAAGTGAGATCCAAAATAAATATTTGCTGTATTGCTTGCTCCTTGTCTAGCTGTTCAAGAGTTCCATCTTTGTTGTAACACCGCACCTCCGAGTTTGGTTGACGCCTCTGCCTCTTTCATTTGTTTGACGTTTACATTAGTTATAATTCACCTATTTAAAAAAGGTATAGTTTCACACAAATCCGTTACGGAAAAATGTAAATGCATTATGGCTTACATTTTCAAAAAAAAAAACATACAAATTTAACCCAAGAGTTTTAATAAGGTCAAAATTCTAAAACTAACATTCGTGGAGATGAAAATATTATATTATTGTTGTAATTCAGTGGCACCATTATCTACTCTCTTTCATGAAAATAGCCTAGGTTTGAATTTCCTTTCCATTTTTTGTAACTACAGAATTATCAATATTTATTTGTTGCTTAACATTGTGTATCATGCCAATTTCTCCTAATATTTTCTCTTCTCTAGCGTAAATATTTGTCTCTTTACTGTTTTGTGTGACCATACCTATGCAAATGCCAAGGCGCAAATACAATTAGCCAATGGCTTTTGCTAAGGTCCTATTTTGTATGTGTTGGCATATCCAAGTCAAAATTTTTTTTTTTTTTTTAATGTCTTTGTTTCCCAATTTAAAGTGTCTAGAAACTGATCAAGGAAATTTACTTAAAGACATGATCGAGCTGCTCAAAATTCTGCAAGTTGTAAGTGTCAAATTTGTTGTCTCGATACATAGCTCAACTCTGGCCAATCTATCGAGGTCACCTATACCTCAATACTAGCCAATCGATCAAGTTTCATAATAACAGAATTTTCAGTTTTATTTCTAATGATGTGGCGACCTTATAATTTGTGCACTTAGTTTCTTGGACGATTTAAATAACATATTTAAGAGTCGTCATCACACAATACAGACACACCTCACAGAGAAGTTGATACAACTCTTGTATTTTCTACTACAATCCTAATCTAATTTCATGGACTAACTATTCATGGAAAGCTAAATGTTGCTTTATTGTTTGTTTTGTGTAGCCATACATATGCAAATGGCATGGTGTAAATACAACTAACAAGTGATCTTGAATTTTCTACTACAATCCTAATCAAATTATTAATAGTTTGTTTTGTGTGGCCATACATATGCAAATTATGTGGTGTAAATGTAATTTACCAATGACCTTGAATTTTCTGCTACAATCCAAATCAAATTCCATGGACTACAATTTGTGTCAAATTCATGGACTAACAATTCATGGAAAATTCAATGTTGCTTTAAAGTTTTGTAGTGACCTTGTATTTTCTACTACAATCCTAATCAAATTTCATGGACTAACTATTCATGGAAAGCTCAATATTCCTTTATTGTTTGTTTTGTGTGGCCATACATATGCAAATGTTGTGGTGTAAATGTAATTAACCAATGGCCTTGAATTTTCTTTAACAATCCAAATCAAATTCCATGGACTAACATTTCATGGAAAACTCAACGTTACTTTGTTGTTTTGTAGTGGCCTTTTATTTTCTATTACAATCCTAATCAAATTCCATGGACTAATAATTCATGGAAAACTCAATGTTGCTTTATTTTTTTGCAGTGGCCTTGAATTTTCTACTACAATCCTAATCAAATTATTTATAGTTTGTTTTGTGTGGCCATACATATGCAAATTTTGTGGTGTAAATGCAATTTACCAATGACCTTAAATTTTCTGCTACAATCCAAATCAAATTCCATGGACTACAATCCGTATCAAATTCATGGACTAACTATTCATGGAAAATTCAATGTTGCTTTAAAGTTTTGTAGTGACCTTGTATTTTCTACTACAATCCTAATCAAATTTCATGGACTAACTATTCATGGAAAGCTCAATATTGCTTTATTGTTTGTTTTGTGTGGCCATACATATGCAAATGTTGTGGTGTAAATGTAATTAACCAATGGCTTTGAACTTTCTATAACAATCCAAATCAAATTTCATGGACTAACATTTCATGGAAAACTCAACTTTACTTTGTTGTTTTGTAGTGGCCTTGTATTTTCTATTACAATCCTAATCAAATTCCATGGACTAATAATTCATGGAAAACTCAATGTTGCTTCATTGTTTTGAAGTGGTCTTGAATTTTCTACTACAATCCTAATCAAATTCCATGGACTAATAATTCATGGAAAACTCAATGTTGCTTTATTTTTTTGCAGTGGCCTTGAATTTTCTACTACAATCCTAATCAAATTATTTATAGTTTGTTTTGTGTGGCCATACATATGCAAATTTTGTGATGTAAATGCAATTTACCAATGACCTTAAATTTTCTGCTACAATCCAAATCAAATTCCATGGACTACAATCCGTATCAAATTCATGGACTAACTATTCATGGAAAATTCAATGTTGCTTTAAAGTTTTGTAGTGACCTTGTATTTTCTACTACAATCCTAATCAAATTTCATGGACTAACTATTCATGGAAAGCTCAATATTGCTTTATTGTTTGTTTTGTGTGGCCATACATATGCAAATGTTGTGGTGTAAATGTAATTAACCAATGGCTTTGAACTTTCTATAACAATCCAAATCAAATTTCATGGACTAACATTTCATGGAAAACTCAACTTTACTTTGTTGTTTTGTAGTGGCCTTGTATTTTCTATTACAATCCTAATCAAATTCCATGGACTAATAATTCATGGAAAACTCAATGTTGCTTCATTGTTTTGAAGTGGTCTTGAATTTTCTACTACAATCCTAATCAAATTCCATGGACTAATAATTCATGGAAAACTCAATGTTGCTTTATTTTTTTGCAGTGGCCTTGAATTTTCTACTACAATCCTAATCAAATTATTTATAGTTTGTTTTGTGTGGCCATACATATGCAAATTTTGTGATGTAAATGCAATTTACCAATGACCTTAAATTTTCTGCTACAATCCAAATCAAATTCCATGGACTACAATCCGTATCAAATTCATGGACTAACTATTCATGGAAAATTCAATGTTGCTTTAAAGTTTTGTAGTGACCTTGTATTTTCTACTACAATCCTAATCAAATTTCATGGACTAACTATTCACGGAAAGCTCAATATTGCTTTATTGTTTGTTTTGTGTGGCCATACATATGCAAATGTTGTGGTGTAAATGTAATTAACCAATGGCTTTGAACTTTCTATAACAATCCAAATCAAATTTCATGGACTAACATTTCATGGAAAACTCAACTTTACTTTGTTGTTTTGTAGTGGCCTTGTATTTTCTATTACAATCCTAATCAAATTCCATGGACTAATAATTCATGGAAAACTCAATGTTGCTTCATTGTTTTGAAGTGGTCTTGAATTTTCTACTACAATCCTAATCAAATTCCATGGACTAATAATTCATGGAAAACTCAATGTTGCTTTATTTTTTTGCAGTGGCCTTGAATTTTCTACTACAATCCTAATCAAATTATTTATAGTTTGTTTTGTGTGGCCATACATATGCAAATTTTGTGATGTAAATGCAATTTACCAATGACCTTAAATTTTCTGCTACAATCCAAATCAAATTCCATGGACTACAATCCGTATCAAATTCATGGACTAACTATTCATGGAAAATTCAATGTTGCTTTAAAGTTTTGTAGTGACCTTGTATTTTCTACTACAATCCTAATCAAATTTCATGGACTAACTATTCACGGAAAGCTCAATATTGCTTTATTGTTTGTTTTGTGTGGCCATACATATGCAAATGTTGTGGTGTAAATGTAATTAACCAATGGCTTTGAACTTTCTATAACAATTCAAATCAAATTTCATGGACTAACATTTCAGGGAAAACTCAAATTTACTTTGTTGTTTTGTAGTGACCTTGTATTTTCTATTACAATCCTAATCAAATTCCATGGACTAATAATTCATGGAAAACTCCATGTTGCTTCATTGTTTTGAAGTGGTCTTGAATTTTCTACTACAATCCTAATCAAATTATTTATAGTTTGTTTTGTGTGGTCATACATATGCAAATTTTGTGGTGTAAATGTAATTTACCAATGACCTTGAATTTTCTGCTACAATCCAAATCAAATTCCATGGACTATAATCTATATCAAATTCATGGACTAACTATTCATGGAAAAATCAATGTTGCTTTAAAGTTTTGTAATGACCTTGTATTTTCAACTATAATCCTAATCAAATTCCATGAACTAACTATTCATGGAAAGCTCGATATTGTTTTATTGTTTGTTTTGTGTGACCATACATATGCAAATGTTGTGGTGTAAATGTAATTAACCAATAACCTTGAATTTTTTATAACAATCCAAATCAAATTCCATGGACTAACATTTCATGGAAAACTCAACGTTACTTTGTTGTTTTGTAGTGGCCTTGTATTTTCTATTACAATCCTAATCAAATTTCATGGACTAATAATTCATGGAAAACTCAATGTTGCTTTGTTGTTTTGAAGTGGCCTTGAATTTTCTACTACAATCTTAATCAAATTCCATGGACCAATGATAATTGCTTAATACAACAATATTATCTTAGTTTTAGTAGACATTTTCACATGTACTTTGTGTTTAGTCTCATATTTACACATAATATGAGAATTTGAAAGTTTTCTCAAAAATATACTCATTACGTGTATTTTTCTTTGATAGGATATTATAACTAATTAGCTAATCATACCGACATTAAGAAACTAAGAGTATCCAAGGGATAAGATCAATTGAGACATGATTTTTGAAGCATTTAACAAGTCAAAGATATTTGAAAATATAAAAGGTAAGAGAGAATTTTATTCAAGGCAAGTTTGGAAAGAATCCAAGAAGGAAAGATTTGAGGCAATCTCAGTATTTTTTTTTTTCCATAAATTTTTGCACAAATGCTAGATTGAGCTAATTCTTGTAGAATTTGAAAGAAGACTCAAAGATCTACAACTTTGTAGTTCACCACAAATACGGAATAAAACATTTTGGAGGCCAAAAGTGAGCTGGAGTTGACAATATAAAAAAAATATATATATAGAAATTAAGGGATTGACATCCCATATTTGAGGGATTTTTCCTTTTTCTTTTCGATGTTTAGTATTTTATTTTACACAATTATGAGTGGCTAAATTTCTAGCTAGGGTCATGTCTTCTTGAGGTTATTTACGTGTTTTCTGCAGTTTGATGTTTGAATTTTTGGGATTGATTTTAACATTTGAAAAACATTGCATGTTGATAAGTTTTTAAGATTTAATATATTTTATTGAGACACTTGTAAATTCTTTATTTATGGAAAAAATGGTTTTGATTTGGAAGGCTAAATCTATTTCAGCTGTTTTTGATAGCGGTCCTCTATGCATTTGAATTTTTGAACAAGGATCCTAATTTCTTTTATTATTATTTATTTTCTAGCCATTAGGAATTTATGAGTAAAATAGTCATTAGTAATTATGAGAAAAATAGTCGTTGGGCAATAATATATAATATATAGCCATTGGGCTTTTATAAGTATTAGTTACTAATAACTATATGTTATTATTGTCATGAATAGCCTCTATAATGCCCATTATCACACCCTTTCTTATAAATCATATTTTACTACTCTATATTTAATATACACAATCCTATTATATGTCTCTCCCACATATTTTTCTACAATTTATATTTGTTCTAAGGAAAGGTAATAGAGGGTTGTTCTTGAACCTTCGTGAGTGGAAGTGCGTCCATCATGAATGTTGACGCTATAGTCTAATCCTGGGGGTCTGTTTGGCCAAGAGAACCAGTCGCACCGAGTTTTACTCCGGGTGGTATGAATCAACCTTTATGGACAACGCTTTCGTAGTGTGATTCTATAGCATTGTGAGATCATTCTAAACTCCTTTTTATTTTACATTCTTGTTAATTATTTGGGATTTTAATTTTGAATCAAAACTTGTTTATTCACTAAAATATTTCCAACAATCTTAAAGGTTGATAATTCATGCTTCAAAATGGATAAACAAATTATTGATCATGAAATTTTATATTGTGGTATAATATTATGTTTGTAAAGAAAAAATCTCAGTAGTTATATTCGTAGATATAATTACTTATATCTTTTGTGGAGTTTCTTTTGCTATATGTTTAATCAAAATAATTTGGTGGACTAAGAATTTTAAAAGAAAAAATAAATGATGTCCACCCACGTGTATTTTTTATTCTTTAATCTAAATCAATATGTGAATAATATTATGTAACGTTGTCTTGAAATGTGAATATCAACTTATTGCATTAGCAATTTTTGTGATACTATATGTTTATCATATTTAATGAAATTGTTTTGTGTCCATTGAAATATGAGAAACATGAGATTGAAGAAAAATGTATGTGTTTTGAGAAAGGTTTTTTGGAATTCATAACAAATAGTTAATGATAATATGTATGAGAAATAAGATAATAAAAAAAATGGCACAATTGTGAAAAAAAAAAATGGTGTAGACTTATGGTGAAGGCATTCCTATTGTTAAGTGGGATCAATAGTGCCGTATCAACTTGACACTCCTATTGTATGATGAAGATACAATGATACCATAATTTAATTAAATATTATCTTCCTTGCTAAAGTATTCAAGTAATCATTTATGGTCATGTGAAAAATAAATTGTGAATGATTAAATATTTGTATTATACAATTGTGGTATAACAATGTCAAATTTTACAAAATATTGAGTGTCTTATTCATGTGAAATTATGGACGTTCTTAAGAGTGGTTTCTAGTAACTAGAGGCTTTTGGCTCTATGTACAAATGCTATTATTATTACATCTCTTGACATAGATATATGAAGTGAGAAATTATGGAAAATAATTAAAAACTTCTTTATATAATTTTTTTTTTTAAATGATCCAACTAGTATTTTGGGCTAGTATATAACATTCAGTGGGAATATATATTTCTTTTATCCACCAAGTGCAAGAGTGATATTGAAAAAATATATTTACATATTTTATTGGCTATATGTGTTGTTTTGAGATGGTGGATAGGTTTTTGTGAATTTGAAATAAATAAAAAAACCTTGTAACTAGAGGCTTTTAGCTCTATGTACAAATGCTATTATTATTACTTCTCTTGACACATATATATGAAGTGAGAAATTATGGAAAATAATTAAAAAATTATTTATATAAAAAAAATTAAAAAAAAAATGATCCAACGAGTATTTTGGGCTAGTATATAACATTCAATGGGAATATATATTCCTTTTATCCACCAAGTGCAAGAGTGATATTGAAAAAATATATTTACATATTTTATTGGCTATATGTATTGTTTTGAGATGGTGGATAGGTTTTTGTGAATTTGAAATAAATAAAATACCTTGCAAATCCGTAACAAGAGGAACCAAACTCCTTAGTTTGGTACATAGTAATTCGGATGATTTAAAACACACAATGATTAGAGGTGGTAAAAGATTTTATGTAATCTTTGTTGATGACCATTCTATATTTACTTAACTTTGCATATTAGGAACCAAAGATGAGGTATTGGAAATTTTTATAAAATATAAAAAATGAAGTTGAGAATGGCGTAAGCTTAACTTGGTATACTCAAATTGTGAGGGTGGTTGGCTAAGATGTTACCCAAATCTAAAAGGAGAATACCTCAAAGTGTGGGGGTACTTGCCTAAGGTCATGCTACATGAACGTAAAAGGAGGAAACTAAATTCTTAAATATGTAATTGTGTGTTTATTGGTTATACACTTATACTTGCTATAGTTCATGATATAGCATTATTTTCATCAATAGTGATGTATTTAGAATTTAATACTATTGTTGAATCTTACGAATGCTTTCTTTAAGTATGTGTTTCCTTTGTTGTGTTAAAGGAAACACGTGCTAAAGGAAAATGTGTACCACTTCTAATGATCTTGTTGTGATGTACAAGGATTGAGAAGAAGTACGCGAGTTATTAAGAAATAGAGTTATGGTAACAATTTTATTGTCTATATTGTTGAAGATGAACATGTAAGTTATTATGATGCAATTAAATTTGTTGATGCATCATTATGGTTGGAAGCTTTTAACAAACTATTAGATTATGTCTAATCATACTTGAAATGGGTTGAGCTTCCACCTAAGGATAAAGCTATTGGTTGCAAGTGGGTGTTTAAAAGAAATTATAACCAAATGGGATAATGGATAAATATAAGGCATGCTCGGTAGCTAAAGGCTATAAGCCAAATACCATGTTAATTATTTGATACTTATTTTTCGTTTATTAGGATTGCATCTTTAAGAATGTTGTTTGTCATTGTATCTATTTACAAACCTATTATACATCATATGGATGTTAAAACTATTTTTCTAATAGGTGAATTAGAAGAAAAAAAAATTTATATGGAGAAACCCAAGGGTTATGTTGTCCTTGGACAATAACATAAAGTTTGTAAATTGGTTAAATCCTTATATGGATTAAAACAAGCATCTATACAATGACATGAAAATTTTGATATATGATGCTTACACATGGATTTGTGATTTATGGTCATGAGGATAAATGCAGATATATAATAAGTTAAATAATAATGAAGGTGTCATTATTTGTTTATATGTTGATGACATACTTATATTTAGAACTAGTCATAATGTTGTGTGTGGGAAGGATTTTTGTTCCAGGCCCGCACAAGCAATTTGTCCGCTTTGGGACAAACCCACACGGTTTTGTTCTCAAGTGACATGGGAAGACTTTGAGTGTAGTCTCACATCGACTGTCGATGTGGGACTGCACTCAAAGTCTTCCCATGTCACTTGAGAACAAAACCGTGTGGGCTTGTCCCAAAGCGGACAAACTGCTTGTGCGGGCCTGAAACAAAAATCCTCCCCACATTGTGCATGATACTAAATATTTTCTTGCCTCTAAATTTGATATGAAAATTTTGGTTGAGGCAAATGTTATTTTAGGCATCAAAATCCTTAGGGATAATAATTGCATTATACTAGCATAATCTCATTATGTGGAGAAAAAAAAAATTGAACACTTTGATATGTGACCTATGTCTATTATGTATGACTTAAAGATGCACTTGGTCAAAAATTGTGGTGATAATGTCTCACAAGATAAATAAGTACAAATTATTAGTTGCTTAATATTTTTGACAAATTGTAGTCACCCCGATATTGCATATGATGTTGGTAGATTGAGTAGAAACACTCATAATCCTAGTGTTGAGCATTGGGATGTCATATCTATATTATTGGGATATTTAAAGGGGACTTCTTATTTTTGTTTGTCATATTGTGGTTATCCAATTGTTTTAGAAGGATATTGTGATGCTAACTGGATCTTTGATACAAATTATGTGAAGCCCACCAGTGGATACGTGTTCACACTAGCTGGAGGGGCTGTCTCTTAGAAGTTATCTAAGAAGACTTGCATAGTGAGATCTAACATGGAAACAGAGTTAGTGGCCTTAGAGAAGGCTGGATCCGAAGCTGTGTGACTTAGGAAGCTGAAGGTCTGAAGTTTTGAAATTGTCTTTGGAAGAGAGAGAGGTTGGCATTAGCAAGTTGAAGGGCTTAAGTGTTGAAACCGTGGAACATAGGTAAAGCAAAAGGAGGGGATATAGAAAGGGTTGGCATTATAGAGAAAAGGCTATTCGAAATGAGTTTGGGCGTTATGGTGGATAGCATTTTGATAGTCCTCCATTAGAATATGGGGAAAGGGAAGGAACACGATTTGTGTAAGAAATCTGCTATTAGAAGGTGGGGAAGGGGAAGGAACATGTTTTGTGTGAGAAACAAAAGGGAAGGAAATCCAGGAAGTTGTAACCGTGATTTTCAAAGGGTTTTCAATAGAGAGGGCTTGGGTTTAGGCTTTATGTTAGAATTAAATTTAGAAGAAGTGGGCTGGTGGAATTAAATTTATAGGAAGTGGGTTTTATGGTAGAGATAGGCTGGAAATAATTTTAGTTTTATTAGTATTTTAAAATTGACTACTTTAAAATTCTAGGATAAATTTAGGAAAGAGGATCGGAATGACATGACTGCTGACGTAGCTCAATGTGAGCATAGCAACATTAAATGCTACGCTTCAGCTTTTAGTAATATATAGATTTTTAGATACATCAAATGTTTCAACTTCATGTATCGTTATGATTTTGGAACATATTGAATGCTTAAGTCTCCCTTGTAGTAGGCCAACAAAATTACTAGCTTGATTTACTCACTTTCAATCTACTCTACACCTTATTTAAGTATTTTATTGCTTTATCTTTTGATTAGACAAGTTGGCTCTCCACCCTGAGTTAAAAATAATATAAGTTCTTATGATAAGATATTAGGTGGATCTTTGAAACCCTAGTGCTTTTCTCCATTAAATTCTCTCAAATTTATTTTTCTACTTTTAATTATCGATTCAATATTATTGTGCTCCATATTTGGGTGAAAAATTAGGGGTGACAATTCGTGTTTGCGTGTCGGATTCGTGTCGTGTCAACTCATGAGTATCCGATTCTATGAGTCAACACTAACCCGACATATTTATTAAACTGGTAAAGATTCATCAATCCTAGCACAACCCATTTATTAAACGGGTTAGTCATGTCGACCTATTTATCAAATTTTATCAAAATGAAAAAAAAAATTTATGAAAAACAAATAAATAAATATTTTTAATATAAAATTCAAAACTAATGAGTAACTGCATCACAAATAATCATTCAAAATTAAAGTATATCTCAATATCACAAATAATCAATCACATTATGTCAAAGAAGGTAAACCACAACAACTAATAAGTTTATATACCTAGGATTTGAAGGGTATATTAGTAAAATGTCATTTAATTAAACAGGTTAGACGGGCCAAACAGGTTCCATAGGTTGAACACTAACCCAACCCATTTATTAAACAAGCTAATCATGTCTGATAGGCCAATAATGTATTGACCCCTTGTGATAAATTAACCAATTAATTAATCCAATTAACATGCAACACGTGTGGTAGTACAAACAAATCAACAAGTTAATATGCAACAGAAAATAAAGTTGACATGATGATTTGTTTACGAATGGGGAAAACCTCTAAGGCAAAAACCCCATCGGGTGATTTTAAGGTCACCACTCCCGAGAATCCACTATTATCACAATAAGCGGTTATAAGTAAAGGAATCTCAGTGCCTTATACCAACCTACAGTTGAACCCTTACCCCAATACACAATTGGACTTGTTCTATAGTGACAATCTTTCCTTTTCAATGTAGGGCTTCTAGTACATGACTAAACAATCGATGCACAGATCCAAGTACATGACTAACCACCAACTTGAGATGGATGTTGGCTACAAAGTTCTTCAATTCATCACACGATGAAGATCACGAAACTCCTTAGTTATAAAACCCTATAGCGTACAAACGCAGCAGCTTCTTGAAGAGGAAGATGAACTAGGGCATATGTCTCTGGTCACAATATGCTTGTGAAAAACCTTTGCATTAAGTTGCATCAGCTGTAACGGCCCTTAAAATAATCCTTACATATGTTTAGGGTTATGAGAAAAGAAAGTCTAAACAAATATATACGGATTGGATTGAAATCAGAACTGAAAATCTAAATTTCATAAATCTCGATAGATAGGTTATCTATAGCTGTTGACATCGAGCTTAAACAGCCTTTTAAACCTCAATAGATGCTAGCTGTCAAGTTTTAAAATCCAGCACTTCTTCACTTGTTTCTTGAACATATTTGCATGGCTTTAACATTGGACTTGAAACCTTGCTCCTTGAAGTATTAAACACATCCTAAATCTACCCAATTACAAGTAAAGTGTATTTTGTCAAAGGATTAGCCAATTTTAAATGACATATGTTCCTAACATGATTCACATATGTCCTAACAGTGTCAACCTAAATATGACACGAACTCATTAAGTCTCAACCTATAACTTGCTAATTTTATGTCATGTCATGTCAGGTTCGCGGGTCGTGTCCAATTTTGCCACCCCTATGAAAAATACAACGAATAATTATTTTTGTTTTCTGCTTAATAATAGAAGTTTTTACATTAGTGTCAATCATTACTTATAAATCAGCCTCGAACTTACCAACATATTATAGATTCAGATCCTCTAGATTTCCAATAGTATTCTACCAATAGATTTCTTTAAATTCTAACCACTCTTTTATAATTTAAGGGTCTAGATTCTGTCATGTCAGCATTCCACTAATAACACTCTTAAAATAATAAAATAATGTTGCAAACAAAACAATTAAGATTATTGTTAATCAAAAACCAATCACATTAGAGGTTCAGTCACATTGTTACTAGGGTTTCTCTGTGAAGAGAAGTTGGGTTTTCTCTCTAACTCTTTTTTCACAGTAGAATTTGTGTGTCCCTTCGACGAAGGTGTTGAGTATCCTGGGAGTAAAACTGTTGCTTCTAGGCTTGTTGGGTTCCTTTTGGGGGTGTGGGAAACTGTTTGAGTGAGTGTGAGGATGGACGAACTGGCTCAGTCATGGAGTCGGCTTAAGTTGTCAGATAGAGAGGGACCAAGGTGTTGCTTGATTGATGATGATAGTAAAGAGAAGTTTTCCATTGCGGCAAAGTTTTTGACAAAGCGAGCCATTAACATGGAGGTCATAGTGAAGATGTTTAACTCGCTATGGAGAGCCAAGAACGGTTTCAAGATCCAAAGTTTTGGAGATCATAAAATTCTTTTCACATTTGATAATAGGGAGGATGTGGAGAGAATCTTAGAGGGAGAACCATGGACTTTCGATAAACACCTGGTGGCAATAAGTCGATATGATAATGAGTCCTCGCTTCAAGATTTAAGGTTTGAGAAGACGAAACTATGGGTTCAAATGCATGGAATTCCAATGAAATTTATGACATTAGAGGCTGCGAAGAAAATTGGTAGTGTTTTGGGGGATGTTTTCGTGCCGACGGATCCAAAAATATTTTATGGTGGGCATTTTATCCGAATCCAGGTCTCCATTGATCTGTCATTACCATTACGTCGTGGTAGACTGATTTCTGTAGGTGAAGGAGGTAAGTAGGTCTGGATATCGTTCAAGTATGAGAGGTTGCCGAATATGTGCTACTAGTGTGGACAACTAACTCACGATGACAAAGATTGTTGGTTGTGGATTGACAGTGAAGGTACTTTTACTCCTGAGCAACGTGAATTTGGTCTGTTTTTGAGAGCTCCACCATTTGTTGCTGCAAGACGAAGTGCAATATTAGTCCCTGGGTTCTATGCCGAGAAGAAGAAGAGGAGTTCAGGTACACCGGAAGACATTGATTCAGGCCGAACCTCTGATTCTGGTGGAGAAAGTGTACCGAAGCAGCCACATGGAGTAACGGCTAGCATTAATACCAGCCTTGAAGACGAGGAAATAATTGGGTTATTAAGGCGTAATGAAGGGGATGGGATTAATATGGAAGATCTGGTCAATCAAAATGGAATTAAGGAGATAATTATTAAGGATTTAAAGACTCCTAAGGAAACCGAAATTGCTGGTGAGGGAAGTAATGAGGAGTTAAGTCTGGCTCAAGAGTTTGGGGCGGCTAATATGCTTGGATCGGGTAGAAGTTTGACAAGAAGCCCTAGTGCATGTGAGAACTTAAGTGAGAATCCAACACTTAACAAATCACGTGCTGCTAAGGAAATTAGGTTTCACAAATCACCTAATTCACGTGCTTCTTCTACCTGGACATGCAGAGAAAGGAAAAAGTCTAAGGGCAGCACGACAGTAAGTTTTCAGTTACAAGGGAAGAAAAGAATGGCTGGGACAGAGGCAGATCACACTGAGGTTTCAGCAAAGCGATTCCAAAAGCCCTTAGTGGAGAAAACAAAACTTTTGTAATGGCGGGAGCTGATGTTCAACCCCGCCAACAGCAATGAGTTGTTTAGCTTGGAACTGTCGTGGGCTTGGGAACCTGCATACAGGGAGGGAGCTCGTGGAAATCATACGGGCAAAAGATCCCACTGTAGTGTTTTTAGCCGAGACGCTTACAGATGATGCTAGGCTAGAGTGTGTGCAAAGAAGTATTGGTTTTGATCATAGATGGGTGTTACCAAGAGTGGGAAGAGGTGGAGGATTAGTTCTGTATTGGAAAGCTTCGATCAATTTAAAGGTGGAAGATTCGAACAGGTACTACTATATTGATGCGGTGATTGATAAAATACGAAGAATGAGTGGAGATTAACGGGTTTTTATGGTGAATCGGATACAGCAAGACGTCATGAAGCTTGGGCAAAACTTAGGGCTTTAAACTCAAGACCGAAAAAACCATGGCTTTGTTATGGGGATTTTAATGAAATTATCAAACAAGAGGAGAAGCTTGGGGGTGCAAGAAGGCCTTATAATCAGATGCAACAATTTAGGGAGGTGATTGATGAGTGTGGGTTCATGGATTTCGGATTTGAGGGCTCTAAATTCACTTGGAGCAAGCACTTCGAAAATGGGGTTTCATTTTGGGAGAGGCTTGATAGGTGTTTGGTAAATAATAGTTGGTTCATGAAGTTTGGAGGTTCAAGGGTGTACCATTTGTCATGTAACTCTTTGGATCATGTTCCAATTCTTTTATCACTATCTGGCCTGCACCTACCTACTCGGAAAAAAAATTTCCAGTTCAAACAAATGTGGCTCTCAAATTCCAGTTGTGAGGAGGTGGTAGTTTCGGCTTGGGGCAGTGGGTATGAAGCCGGTGGTGAGGGTGATATACTAAGAAAAGTGGAGAAGTGTGGTAAGGAATTGGGGCAATGGGAGAAAAGTGTTTTTGGGAATGTAAGATTGGAATTGAATCGGTTGAAAAAGGACCTAGCTAGAGAAGAGAGGGTAGCCATGGTTAGTGCGAATAATTTTAAGGTAAGACAGATTAAAAAAGAAATTGAGGTGTTGCAAGATAGGGAAGCTTTAATGTGGGCTCAACAATCACGAATTCTATGGGCAAATCGGGGGGATAAAAATACAAAGCATTTCCATAGCTATGCCTCAAAGAGATATAGGAAGAACTCAATGGAAGGTATTAGAGATGAAGGAGGTGTATGGAGAACTAAACAGGAGGATATTGGGGAAGTAATGGTGAACTATTACAAGTCTCTATTTACCTCAACAGATGGGAGGGTCTCTACAGGCATCTTAGATTGTGTGCCTACAGTGATAGATGAGGAGATGAATGAAAGCCTATGTAGAGAGTTTGAAGCAAGTGAAGTAGCTACTGCCCTCCAACAAATGGCGGCCCTCAAGGCTCCTGGACCAGATGGCATGCCTCCGCTCTTTTATCAACATTTTTGGAGCACGGTGAATCATGATGTCACCTCAGCCATCTTGTCATGGTTGAACTTAGGTACTATACCTACTCCCCTAAACCATACTTTTATCACACTTGTTCCAAAAATAAACTCCCCTGAATATGCACACCAATTTCGCCCTATTAGCCTTTGTAATGTCCTTTACAAAATTTATTCCAAAATTCTTACAAATCGCCTCAAAAAATTACTTCCATCCATTATCACAGAACACCAATCAGCCTTCACTAAGGGTAGATTAATTTCTGATAATATTTTGGTGGCCTTCGAGACCTTGCATAGTCTACAAAATTACAAGGGGGGTAATTATGGTTATATGGCACTGAAACTGGATATGAGTAAAGCGTATGACCGGGTGGAGTGGTATTACTTGGAGGGGATAATGAGGAAAATGGGTTTTAGGGAGAGGTGGATAAATTTGGTTATGGGTTGTGTGAAAACAGTATCATATTCTGTTTTGGTAAATGGAGAACCCTGTGGGATGATTTATCCTACAAGGGGGATTAGGCAGGGAGATCCACTTTCCCCCTTTCTATTCCTTCTTCGTACGGAGGGGTTGAATGGCTTAATTAAAAAGGCGGACCTACATGGTGATATCCATGGCTACTCCCTTTGTCGAAGGGGCCCAAAACTAACGCATCTGCTTTTTGCAGATGATAGTCTTATTTTTTGCAGGGCAATAATGGAGGAGTGCAACAATGTCTTGGAGATACTAAAAGAGTATGAAGAAGCCTCAGGTCAAAAAATGAATAGGAGTAAAACCTCCTTGTTCTTTAGCAAGTCTACTCCGAAGGGGGTGAAGCATGGAATTAAGGCGGCTTTAGGTGTACCAGAAATCTTGCATTATGAAAAATACCTTGGGCTGCCCTCCTTGGTTGGGAAAGGAAAAAAAGAAAGTTTTAGCTACATTAAGGAGAAGGTTTGGCGGAAACTTCAAGGGTGGGAAGCAAAATTACTTTCACAAACCGGAAGGGAAGTGCTTATAAAGGCGGTCATACAAGCCATCCCCACTTACACTATGGGATGTTTCAAATTTCCGGTGAGTTTGTGCAATGAAATTGAGGCTCTAATCAAAAGATTTTGGTGGGGCCAAAGGGGCGACCGTAGAAAAATCCATTGGATTAAATGGGAAGTGATGACAAAATCTAAGACTATTGGAGGTATGGGCTTTCGAGATCTTGCTATGTTCAATGATTCCCTCTTAGCAAAGCAAGCATGGCAGCTATTGAATAATAAATCCTCACTCTTCTACAAAGTATTTAAAGCTCGTTTCTTCCCAAATTCATCGCTTATGGAGGCTGCCGATTCAAGGATGAGGTCTTATGCTTGGAAGAGTATCCTTAGAGGACGAGACATCATTCAAAGGGGGGCATTATGGAGGGTAGGAAATGGAGAAAAAATAAACATTTGGCAGCAACGTTGGCTGCCAAGAAAACACCCAACATTTCTGCCTTCCTACCCATTGGAGAGTTTTGAAAATTATACCGTAGATTCACTTATTGACCCAAGCACAAGAAGATGGAATGAAGAGATGGTGGATGGATTATTTGTGGAAGAGGATGCTAAGTTGATCAAGAAAATCCCCCTAAGCCGACATGTGACAGAGGACACTTTGTATTGGCCTTACTCGACCTCAGGAAATTACACTTGTAAGTCCGGATATAGGTTCCTTAAAGAAGAAGAGGAGCTGCAATTAAATTCTCAAACTCCTCCTATCTGTCATAAGTGAGTTTGGAAGGAAGTATGGCAGATGCAAGCTCCTCCAAAGATAAAAAATTTTCTTTGGAGGGCTTGCCGTAATGTACTTCCAACCAAACAAGCTTTGATGCGTAGGAAAATTTTAGAGGAACCAATCTGTGAGAGGTGTAAACTGGCAGTGGAGGACTCGGTGCATGCTTTGTGGTCATGTCCGGAGCTGGATGTAGTGTGGGCTGATCAAGAAAAATGGGGGTTTAGGTGCGAAATTGAGTTCACCTGTGTAAGAGAGCTGCTGTCATGGATGATAGAGGAAGGGAAGTCTTTGGAGCTGCTGGCTTACACGGCCTGGACTGTTTGGAATCAAAGGAACAAGGTGCTCAATTTGCAAGCTTGTCCGTTGCACCATGTTGCTGAACAGGCAACTGAATGGTTGGCGCAATACAAAGCCAACACAGAAGCATCAGGTACACAGGTAAGGAGTAACGGAAATGGAGAAAACAGATGGAGAGCACCGCCAGCTGGTTTCGTGAAAGTCAACTTTGATGGAGCGGTCTTTGATGATGCAAATAGGTCTGGTGTTGGTGTTGTAATAAGGGATAGCTATGGTGCTGTATTAGCTTCTTGTTCAGAGAAGATTTTTCAAGTGTACAAAGCTGAGGTGACAGAAGTGTTGGCTGCTCAGAAAGCTTTGTCATTTGCACATGAGCTAGGGTTCCAAAATGTCATTCTCGAAGGTGATGCATTACGGTTGATTCAAGCTCTGAAATCTCAAGAACAGAACCTATGCCCATTGGGTCTGCTGGTGGAGGATGTGAAAATTTACTCAAGTCATTTTCAAAGAGTGTTGTATTCTCATGTAAAGAGAAACGGCAATAATGTAGCTCATAATCTGGCGAGATATGCTTTAAGCATACCAGATGTAAGCGACTAAATTTCAAGTTCGAAATAAATCAAACAAGTAAAATAGTTTCATAAATGCGAATTTGTATTTATGATTGTGTGGTACAATTCTCTGAAATTACAAAAGAGTGATCCTCTGATTCGATCTCCTTGCAAGACTTATTGATTGGATTTGTGGTAATGTGGTTTTGACTTGAATACAAAATATCCTTCAATTTGGTTGAGGGATGGATCGAAGACTACTGAAGCGGAATTACAATGAATCTCTGGCTATGAGCTTGTTTAGAAATTCTTTGTTCTTCGCGTTCTTCGTGTTCTTCGTGTTCTTCGTGCGTTCTTCATCTTCGAAGATTTGTGGTGGAAGTTCTTCGGAGCTTTAGAGGCTTGAATCCGTTGAGCTTCAATGATTTGTGAGTTGTTGATGTTTTCGGACACTTTTGGCTTGATTCCCGTGAACTTTAGGATCTAGGCAGATGATCTGGATGATTCTGCTTCGAATGTTCTTCGATTTTGGGGTTGAAGTTCTTGAAGTTCTTGAAGGCTTTGAGGCTTGATCTTCGCAGAGCTTTTTCACTTCTGAATTCTGGTCCTCCTAAATGTCTCAGGAAGGCTTCTATTTATAGGAGTTTTGGGGTGGGTGAGCGACACGTGGCGGAGCTTGATTGGTGACACATGTCACAGCTTGATTGGTCCGCTTATGTCATCGCTTACACGTGCAAGGTTGCTTGAGTCATCGCTTACAAGTGCGAGGTTGCTTGAGTCATCGCTTACACGTGCGAGGCTGCTTGAGTCATCGCTTACACGTGCGTTGATGCGTGATTGGCTCTTGCATGACACTTGGCAAATTTCTGTTGGCTTCTGAATAGTGATAGCAAAACCTAGCAGCAATACATGGTGTTCTGTAATTGGCTGTATTTTGTGGACTTGGTAATGTGACGTGTCAGCTTGTGATAGGTCGGGAATTTTCTCTCTCTACAAATGCCCCCTCGAGACTCATTCACACACACGGTCTCGGAGTGTGGTGTGGGAATGAGTTTCGAAAAAATGGATTTTTGGTACTTGACTCTTTAAGTGAAGTAGTTGAAGGTAGTGGAGCTGTTGAAGGTGGTGGAGCTGTTGAAGGTGGTGGAGCTTTCAAAAGGATGAGATTAAGTTGAAGTACTTTCAAAAGAGTATTTTGGATCGTTGGCGGTGATCACAAGATATTGAAGATGGGGAAGATGAGAGAATGGTGGCTGGATACAGCATGCAGGGTCATGGAACTAACCTCGTGTTCTTAAGAACTTCTGGTGAAGTTATTTCAGAAGATCACGCTTTGGATTACAACGAGGACAAGTGGGAAAGTGGTTGAATTCGCCTGCATAATTGTATCACTCAAGTTAAGTTGAAGTAATTTCAGAAGCTTATGTATTCTGGGTATGCTGGTAGTGGCAATGAAGAAGATGGAGATGAAGCAAAGCAAATGAGCAAAGCATACACCACCATGGTGCTGGCCCTGTATGCTGAGACCCTTCTGGTGTAGATGTTTATGGGAAGTACAACTTTGAATATGGGACTGACTGTGTGTTGCATGGGGTCCGACAGCAAGTAATCGAATGTGCCTGTGTAATGGGACCATGCTGACGGACGTTAAGTTGAAGTAATTTCAGAAGAGGACCTTCTGAAATTCTTCAAGCAGATTTTAAGTTGGAGTAATTTCAGAAAATGAATTTTGAGGTACCAGCAACGATGACCTTTAGGTCCCGTAGTAGTGGGGACATGGAATAAAGCTTTGATGACCATTTACCGGCACCAAAGGCTGAATTCTGATGAGCTGGCACCTTGGAGGTTGTTTTAAGTGTTGATGGAAAACAATTTGTAGGATACCCCAACACTTTTTTACCATCTTCATTTACTGCCATTTGTTGGAAAAGCACAGAAAAAATGAAAGATGGAGCTAACTTGTGAACCTGGTTTGGAAACCAGACAAGTTGCTATTTGTTCCGAACCACTGCTTCTGCTGAAAGACCAAGCAATTGGAAAGAGACTACAGGAGCCCTGAGGTTAGGAACAGGTGTGTCCGCTGGACTTGGATTTCCTGGCCAACCAAGTCCAAGGAAACATGGAACCAAAATGCAGACCTTGTTACGAGTAATTTTATGGACAAAGGTGGTCGTTAAGCGGAAAAACAAAGTTTGTTTGGATCTCAAAACTGCAATGATGTTGTAAATAGGGTTTCGACCGAACCATGGGAGGTTTGATCTCAAACCGATTATGAAGCAAAATCGGGTGCTAGGTGTTGAGAATGATAAGATCATAGTGAGAAATGGTTGTGAAAAGGAGGATTTGAAAATCTGAAAGAGGCAAATCTTCATTTCATGATTTAGTGTTTTTTTTTTTTTTTGGATGAGTTTTTGATGAACCCGGCCCTCCTATTTATAGTAGAGAGATGAAGAATGGTAGGTAGGTAGTTAAGAATGGTAGTTGAGAATTTTTGGTGAGAATGGTAGGTGAGAACGGTAGGTGGAAATGGTAGGTGGGAACGGTAGGTGGGAATGGTAGGCACCGAACGGGAATGGTAAGTTTGGAGACTGGTAGGCACCGAACGGGAATAGCAGATTGAACTAATGACCTAGTGTAATTTTAAGACACACTTGTGAGAGTTCATTTGTACTTTGAAAGGCAAGCCTTGATGAAATCTGGAGAATAACCCTGCGGGGATCCCAATTAAATGGATGAATCTCAAATTTTGTTCTTGAGGACCTAAGTTTTGAACACTTGGAATTGAGTCATTTTTTTGCAATTTTCAAGTCTCCAATGACGGAACGGACTCCAAAATCGGAATGTACTCGAAAAATTGAGCAAGATAGGTCCATCTCAAAAATTTTGACATTTGGTCAACATTTGCACAAAAGTCAACTTTTTTGGAAATTGGACGTTTGCACAATTTCTGAGCTTTGAATGAAGAAACGGGTCCCAAAATCGGAATGTACTCGAAAAATTGAGTGGGACAGGTCCGTTTTGAAAATTTTGACTTTCTGGTCAACATTTGCACAAAAGTCAACTTTTTTGGAAATTGGACGTTTGCACAATTTCTGAACTTCGAATGAAGAAACGGGTCCCAAAATCGGAATGTACTCGAAAAATCGAGTGGGACAAGTCCGTTTTGAAAATTTTGATTTTCTGGTCAAGGTCAAAAGTCTGCTTGGTCAAGCATTTTCTCTCTCATTTTTTTTTTTTTTTAAGGCGGTTCGGACCGGGTCAGATTTCCGGGTCGGTCTGGGTCGGTCTGGGTCGGATCTGGGCAAACGGGTCAGCAGCGGATGACGTCATTCATGACGTCACAGTGCTGGTACGTGTGGCACGTGCGAAGGATGACGTCATCCATGATGTCATAGGTCACGTGCGGCACGTGCGATCTCTGGCGGTCCTAATCGGCGCGTGAGACTGATGGCCGCGCCGCCGAATCTTTTGGCGGCGCGTGGCGGCGCGTGCTTGGGCTTTTGGGCCTGAAATTTTTGGGCTTTGTTGATCTAAAGCCGTAAAAGACCATGGTTCAGTCAGATTTCCAAAATTATGGACAGATTTGCACAGATTCGAGGGATTAAGCCGCGGGTCGTCGTGAGTTTGTGGCGGCGTATGGAGGCGGATGCGGCCGTTTCTGGGCTTGAAATTTTTGGGTTTTGTAGATCGTGGGCCGATGAATCTAGTGGTGGCACCCATTTTGTGAAAATTTTCTCAGATTCGTGCAGATTTGAACGAGGAACTTCGCGGAACGTTTAGGAGTTTGTGACTGCTCGTGGCGGTGCGTGGCGGCTCCGCTGCTGAAGATCTTCCTGGGTTTTGTTCATCAAAGTCCTTAGAAGATTTCTGTGGGTTGATTTTTTGTGAAACCTTGTCAGAAATTGTAGAAATTTGGAGTGGGAGACCGCAGCCATTGTTGGATTTGTTGCCACCTTGGTCTACATCCAGAATGGAGTCCACAAACGTTGTTGGATTGGTTGTCACCTTGGTCTATATTGGCGGTGGCCGTTCTGACAGGACGTTGCATTTCAATATTCAGCGCAGTTTTCTTTGATTTTGAGTGCATTCGGGTTGCAAATGCTGACTTTAAACATTTTGGTGGCAGCATTTTTCCTCTCTCTTTTTTTGTCTGTTACCTCAGAAATTTTCTATATAAAGCCACCCGAGTATTCATTAAATTGTACACGCAGCTTTCAGTGGGTAGTATCTTTAAGTCTAGAGAAATATATATATAAATATATATATATATATATTTTATGCTTTGTTTGTACTAACATTTTTTTTTTTGAAACTGAAGCACACTTTTTTTTTTTTTTTTTTTTAAAGACATGCCATGAGATTTTCTTCTGATAAGCTCTTTGTTGTTGCTTGTTTTTGTTATGTAACATGCTTTCCTTGGCAATTAAGCTGCACCAACACTTGTTTTTTCAACGCAGCCATTTCAAGAGTATTTGCAACGTAGCCGCATCAAAAGTTTTTACCACGAAGCCGTGCCAGCATCTGTCCTTGTATTGAAGCCGTGCCAACATTGCATCTTTGTCATAAAGCAACGTCAACACTTCATTCGTGCCAACATTCATCTTTGTCATAAAGCTACCTTGACATTTTATTTGCATTGAGGCCACATCTACACTTCATCCATGTCGAAACCGTAATAATATTCATCTTTGCCATGAAACCATGTCAACACTTCATTTATACCAAAGCCATGCCAACATTGCATCTTTGCCATTGAAGTTACGTCAACACTTCATTCGCCAAAGCCGTGATAACATTCATGAAGCCACGTCGAAACTTCATTTGCATAGAAGTCATGCCAATATTCATAAAGCCATGTCAACACTCCACATTGCCATTGAAGCTATGTCAACACTTTATTCGCCGAAGCTGTGTCAATGTTCATATAAAGCAATTTTCAGAGGCAACATCGCTCAGACATCAAGGGCATATGGCACTATAGCCAGATATCAATAATCTTTACCATAAAGCCATGCTAACGTTTATCTTTGCCATGAAGCTATGTCAACACTTCATTTGTGCCGAGGCCATGAAGCCACGTCAACACTCCCTTTTCACTGAAGCCGTGCCAACATTCATTTTTGCCATGAAGCCACGACAACACTTCACATTAGCACTTGCACTCGCATTGAAGTCGCACCAAATTTTTTAGAGGCAACATAGCTCAGACATCAAGGGTGCATAACATTTGAAGACGCCAGAGCATGCTACCAAGATTTTGAAGATGTTGAAACATGCTACCAAGAATTTTGATATTGCACGAACATGCTCGTAGAGGAGAGATGATGCCACACCGACTTCAGATATATAATTTATCATCATTCCGGAGGAAGTTGACGTCATCCAAATTTTAGAGACATGATGTGAAATGACACCACTCAGAAGGGAGATGATGTGGTTCTAATTTCAGAGCTATGAAGTGGCACAACCTAGAAGAGAGACAATGTAGCCTAGATTTGGAAGGTACAAGGAGATGCCCCTAGGAGATAAATGATGCAAAGAATACCTCAAAGATGTGGGAGGATGGCCACAGAAAATGAGCAATGCTATGAAGACTTCATTTCTTGCAAAAGAGGTTGGAGATTTTATTTTACTCCACAACCAAGCATCAAGCTATGTTTATCATCATTTCAAAGAAAGTTAAGCAACGTCAACTCCTTACAGTCTTCATTTTCTACTACGTCAATCTTTGATCATCCTATTGAGCAATGCCTTGCCAACCGAAGGGACCTTAAAAGCGCATTGATGACTGTTGGAAAACTCCTCAAGTTAGACTGGCCATCCTTCTTCTTTTCATGTGACTGAACTTAGTGACAAGTACTAAGCTGCCTACGTACCCCGGAGAGGGATCAAGTCATCACGTAGTTCAACAGATTTTTTTTTTTTTTTTTTATGATCTTTTTTTTTCTTTCTTTCTTTCTTTTTTTTTTAGTGCGTGACTGAACTCAGCAAAAGATACTAAGTTGCCTACGTACCCCGGAGAGGGATCAAGTCATCACGTAGTTCAAATGATTTTTGTTTTTGATTTTTTAATTTTATTTTGTTTGTTTTTCTTATGTGTTTTTGCAAAAAAGGGGGCGCAGTGTGTAATAGTGGGTATCACCACTGATCGAACCCGAGATGGCCTCAAGGGTGACATGGGCGTCCAACCGCTACGCCACACTCGCAATTGTTGACATGGAGTGGGATTAATTTCTCCTTATTGGTACGCTTTGAAGGGTAATGGGAAGACATCATGTACTCTTGCAGCGCTACAGTGGGTAGTTTAAGCTCTTACCGAGGAGCAATCCTTGATTTTCAAGCATAGAAGCGTTTGAGGAACTTCCCATTGATGGGGCCGATCCTTACACCATCATTATCAATCAACTTGTAAGCTCCATTGGTGTAGACTTCTTGCACAACATAAGGTCCATCCCATTTTGAAGTGAACTTATTGCCTGTACGATGAGTTGTGATGATAGGTCTTCGAACGGCGAGGACTAAGTCACCAACTTGGAATGATCATGGCTTGACTCTTTTATTGAATGCACTTGAAAGACGAGCTTGGTAGCATTCAAGGCGTTGTTGGGCCTCGAGCCTTTTTTCATCAAGTGCCTCTAATTCTTGCAACCTGAGCTTGGCATTTTCTTCTCCAGTCAATCCTTCTTGAATGGCAATCCGTAATGATGGGATTTGGCGTTCTAAAGGAAGGACGGCTTCAACTCCGTAGACAAGAGAATATGGCGTTGCTTGAGTAGGCGTTCGAAATGTTGTTCGATATGCCCATAATGCTTCTCCGATTCTTTCATGCCAGTCTCGCTTTGTCTTGGATACCACTTTTTTCAACAAACTGCCAAGTGTTTTGTTAAACGCTTCAGCTAGTCCATTTGCCGAGGCATTGTACATGGAGGAGTTGTATTGTTTAAATTCAAACTTCTCGCATAGCTCTGTCATCAGCCTATTGTAGAATGGTTTGCCATTATCAGTTATGATATATCAAGGGACACCATATCGATAGATCAAATGAGTTCGAATGAAATTGACCACCGTTTCTTTCTTTACTTCCCTAAGGGGTACAGCTTCCGCCCATTTCGAGAAGTAGTCAGTTGCGGCCAAGATGTACAAGTGGCCACCGGATGACTTTGGTAATGGCCCTATCGCATCAAGTCCCCATGCATCAAAAGGCCAAGAAGCTACAGTTGGGTGTAGAGGTTCTGGCTGCTGATGGATGAAGTTCGCGTGATATTGACAAGCTTCGCACTTCTTAGCGCACTCCATAGAATCTTGTACCATCGTAGGCCAATAGTAACCCATTCATTTGATCCTATAGTGTAACTTAGGACCTGACTGATGTGCGCCGCATATGCCAGAATGAGCCTCCTCTAAGGCTTGTTTAGCCTCCTCCTCTCCTAAGCAACGAAGAAACAATCCATCAAATGAACGGCGGAAGAGAGTGTCTTTATAGTAAATGAATCGAGCAGCCCTCCGCCGAATTTCAGTCCTATGGCGTTTATCATCCGGGAGTCTTCCATGTTGAAGGTATTCAATGATAACTTGTCGCCAATCTTCTTTTTCGACAAGGCATACAGAAATGATGTTGACTTGCTCTTCTTCTTCTTCTTCAACCACGAGAGGTACCACCCACCTTTGGGAAATAGTGACTTTGGTTGTCTCTTCTTGGGATAATGCTAAGGCAGTAGCCAAATTAGCTAAAGCATCGGCCTGTCTATTCTCCTTCCTTGGTATATGCTCCAATGTGGTGGCCTCAAAACTTGCTAGTAATTTCTTCGCATATTTGCAATAGGGGATGAGGTCTTCTTTCTTGACGTCATATTGCTCTAAGATTTGGTTGATAATTAATTTGGAATCCCCAAATATCTCAAGCTGAGGTATACCCATCTCAATGGCCATTTGTAGACCAATAATCAATGCTTAATATTCAGCTACATTGTTAGAGCAAAGTTCGCTTAATGAGAACGAGTACAAAAGTATTTGCCTTTGTGGAGAAACAAACACTACACCTGCCCCCGCTCCTTCTCGACGTGCAGCCCCATCGAAAAACATAATCCATGGTGGCATTTCTTCAATGTAAAACACATTTTCATCCGGGAAATCATCGGAGAACTCCCAATCAGATGGAACTGGGTGATCAGCTAAGAAATCTGCCAATGCTTGTCCCTTGACAGCTTTTTGTGGAATGTATGCAAGGTCATATTGTTGTAGCAAGACTGCCCATCGAGCTATACGACCCGAAATCACTGGCCTGGAGAGGACATATTTGATCGGATCCGCCTTTGCTATCAAACGGACTGTATATGCTTGCATGTAGTGCTCCAGTTTGTCTATGGCAAAGAAAAGAGCGAGGCACATCTTTTCGATAGGAGAATAATTTAATTCAGCCCCATTGAGAGTTCGACTTAGATAATAAAGGGCTCTTTCTTTCCCCTCTTTATTTTCCTGCGCCATAAGAGCACCTAGAGACTTTTCTTGGGCCGCAATATACAACACCAAAGGCTTTCCTGGGATAGGAGCACCTAAAACTGGAGGATTAAGCAAGTACCTTTTGATGAGCGCAAAAGCATTGCTACAAGCCTCATCCCATTCAAAGTGCACATCCTTTTTCATCAATCTATTGAAAGGTTGACATCGACCGGCCAAATTCGAGATAAATCGGCGTATGTAGGCCAGTTTTCCTTGCAAGCCTCTAAGTTCTCGCAGATTCTTGGGCTCTGGCATTTTCTGGATAGCTTCAATTTTAGACTGGTCAATTTCAATACCGCGGTGCCTTACAATGAAACCAAGAAATTTTCCAGATGTTACACCAAAAGCGCATTTGCGGGGGTTCATTTTAAGCTGATACTTTCTCAAGCGGATGAACACGGATCGTAGATCTGCCAGATGGTCTTCCCTCTTTTTTGTTTTAACCACCAAATCATCGACATAACACTCCACATATTTATGAAGTACATTATCAAAGATCTTCTGCATGGCACGTTGATAAGTAGCACCAGTATTCTTTAGTCCAAAAGGCATCACTTTGTAACAGTAAATTCCCTTAGGGGTACGGAAAGCTGTAAGCTGCTCATCCTTAGGATCCATTCGAATTTGGTTGTAACCCGAAGATCCATCCATGAAAGATAAAGCTTCATGACCGGTAGTGGCATCAACCATGACCTCAGTGATGGGTAATGGAAAATCATCCTTGGGACATGCATTGTTCAAATCACGGAAGTCAACGCACACTCGAATTTGTCCATTCTTCTTCTTGACAGGGACGATGTTAGCAATCCATTCCGGGTACTGCACTTCACGAATGAAGCCTGCTTCAATGAGCTTATTGACCTCGGTTTCTATTTGAGGGATAAGCTCTGGCCGAAAGCGTCTTTGAGCTTGTTTGACTGGGCGCACGCCCTTCTTTACGGCCAAATGGTGTAGAGCAATACTCGGATTGAGCCCAGGCATTTCCTTGTAGGTCCAAGCGAACACATCTTTATACTCTACTAGGAGCTTGAGGTATCCTTCTTCTTCTTTAGGGGTGAGAAGTGCACTGATGAAAGTTGGCCGGGGTTCTTCAGCAGTTCCTAAATTGATCTCTTTAAGTTCATCAACTGTAGCTTGTCCTCCATCTTCCAAGGCTGGAGGAGCTTCATCGACCTCTTCATTGGTTGCTTCAGCATCTGACAGTGTACCCTCTTCTATTGTAATATGAAACGAGGATGATACCTCTTCAATTTCCTCATCATGGACGGGTGACTGACTTGTATGTACAATCGTTCGTCTTTTGACTTTGAGCGATCCTTCAGTGTTAATCTCCAAGGTAAAGTTACGTTTCATGCGTGAAGGAATGCTACTGCGGATCTCATCATTAGCTTTCTGCTTCCCTTGAAAGTCAAAGTTTATTGAACTTTGAGACTGACTATCAATAGGCCTTTTCGTCGCCCCCAGTCGATCAAAAACTGATTTACAAGCAAGAGTGTCCCGATTTGGTGTTAAACAAGTTGTATTTAACCTGTCAAACACTGTGATTCGTGATGACGAGGCCTCGATGCGATCAAACACTGAGACATGGGGTGAAGAATGATCTTTTCTTTGATTTGAACTTTCGCCAACCTCCACCGTTATGTATTGGGAACTTGAAGGATCGCTTCTTTTCTTGATCCATATCTGAGCTGGTTGTTCGGGAGTATAACCTAATCCGGTCTTTGGGATAGGAATTTCATGCCCTTCAAGCCACATTTTCCTTTGTGTTTTGCTAAGGCTATGCATCTTTTCTCCGGTGGCTTCTGGAATTAGCTTCCCTAAGTCTTCTTGTTTTGAGAAATCATAGCCTGCTTTGGCTAACAGCCTATATGCCTTTGGGTCGAACCATTCTTTCGTCCACTCACTTGGTAGAATACCATGCTCTATCGGACTTTGCGAAGACCTCACGAATCCATTTAACGGCTTCAAGGGCAAAGGGTTTGTGGATGAAGTTAAAGGCATGACATGATTTTCTTTCAATATGGCTACATCCTCCATCGTGAGCTTTGCAGGTCTCCCCATGTCTTTTGTAGGTTGAAGGCATTCCGCGAATGGTGATTGTCCATTCTTGCGATGTGATAATGGTATATACCGGAGGAAGGGTTCTGGGCCTTTCTTTGGGGAAGAAATGTCCTTTTTGGCGATGAATTTAACATGCTCATTTTCATCCTGTTTACTTTTCATAGACGGGATCTCAACTGGAAGAACCTCGCTAGAAATGTCTTTTTTTGCATAAAATTTTGCATCAGCAAAATGAGCTTCGGTTTCTGCAAAAGGCTTTAAATCGGCATCGACCTTTTTTATTCCATTTTGAAAGAACTTGAAGCATTGATGCAAGGTTGATGGCACTATTCCATTTTCATGGATCCAAGGACGTCCTAACAACATGTTGTAGGTCGTCTTAGCGTCAATGACGTGGAACAAGACGTTGCTTTTCAATTCTCCAATGGATAATTCTAGGTGGATCAGGCCGATTGCACGTTGTCCTCCTTGATTAAAACCTTGGATGACCAAACGACTGTGTGATAATTCTTCCATAGTAAAACCTAGTCGTTTCATGGTCATTTTTGGAAGTATGTTAACGGCTGAACCTCCATCAACAAGGATACGCTCGATCCTTTGTTCACGAGTATAACCAGAGACATAGAGTGGGCGATTGTGGGGCTTAGAGCCTAACAATAGATCCTCATCAGTGAAAGTCAAGTCTGGAGAGCATGCGTAACATCCCTGTGTTTGTTGAAGCGTATTGGTATGAGGGGCGTATATCTCTAGCTCCTCAAGAGCTCAGGTGAGCACTTCTTTTGGTGATGTGGAGGATTGCAAGGGTTCAACTTCATCGACCTGAGATTGGAGTTCCTCCAAAGATGACAAGGTCTCTTTTGGATCATCATGGTCAACGTCCTCCTTTTCGTCCTGGATTTCGCAACGAGAAATTGTGTGGACGGCCTCGGCTGAGTCATTTTGAAAGAATTTTCTGGGGAAGAATTCTTCCAATGTGATGAGCTTTCGAGACTTTTGGGTTTGTGCTGAATCTTCATATACTTTTGTTCCCAGTCTCCCTTGCCTCTTATAACTCATTCTTTTTGACCAAGGTTGAATCTGCTTTTGTGCTCTTTTGGACTCTTGGGTGATCAAATGAAGAGGGAATGCCCGTTTCTTCTTCCATCTCTTGCGAACAACCATTGTCCAGCCTTCTTCCTCATCCATCATTGACCTTTTATCATCATTTGAATTATAATGAGGTGTTTTTTGTGAGAGCTGAACTTGAACTGGTTTTAGAGAACCAAATTGGATGAGCGTGGTATTTTCCCCTTGCTTAGTAGTCGGAGACAGAGAACTAGGTAACCCACAAGAAAATGTGACAAGGTTTGACTGAGCAACATCATTAAAATCCAAGTCGATTTTCCTTTCCTTGGCTAGCTTTATGATGAGTTCTTTAAGAACAAAGCATTTTTGGATTGGATGACTTATGATGCGATGATACTTACAATAGTTCGGGTCATCAACTTTTCTCATCTCTTCCGGTCGTTTGCATTCTGGCAATTCAATTAATTTCAACTTGAGCAGTTGTTCTAGCATTTCAGGCATATCGGCGTCTAGGAAAGGATAGACCTTTTGTTCCCATTCCTTAAGTGATGAGCGACGCGTTTCACGCTGTTGACCTCCTTCGGGCCTCTTTTCATTGGCCTTCACATTTTTTGTTGAAATTTTGACTGGGGCAGGATTGACATTCATTGAGTCTTTGATATTACTTTTCGCATTCCTGTCATTTTTCCTTATTTCCCGCCTTTCTTTCCTTTCCTCAAGTACGGGAGGTTTCGTATTTCCATGACTGGAAATACTTAATTCCATGTCATGCGCACGAGTTGCCAACTCTTCAAATGTTCGAGGCTTTACTCCTTGGAGGATGTAAAGAAGTCCCTAATGCATGCCTTGGATACACATCTCTATAGCAGATATTTCAGTAAGTCTATCCTTGCAGTCTAGACTCAAAGAACGCCACCGATTGATATAATCAACGACGGGCTCATCCTTCCACTGTTTAGTATTGGTAAGCTCCATCATGCTTACTGTGCGTCGTGTGCTGTAGAATCGGTTGAGAAACTCCCTTTCAAGTTGTTCCCAGCTATCGATTGATTCAGGCTCTAAGTCTGTATACCAATCAAAGGCATTCCCCTTTAGTGAACGGACAAACTGCTTTACAAAGAGGCCTCCTTGAGTCCCTGCATTCTCGCAAGTTTCTACAAAGTGAGCAATGTGTTGCTTAGGGTTTCCTTTGCCATCGAATTGCAAGAACTTGGGAGGTTGATACCCATTTGGCATTCTCATGTTATCAATGCGCTTTGTATAGGGTTTGGAATATATGAGAGAACTTGTGGAAGAACCTCCATATTGTGCTCGAATGGTATTTGTAATCATATCCTGCAATTGTTGGACAGATATTGAGGCCATTGGGGTGGAATGTCCATGTTGAGAAATGCCTTCACCTCCTTTTTCTTTATCATCCTTGGCGTTTTCTCCTTTAAAGGTAAAGCCAGGTGGCTGCTCAGGGCCAAGACTTGATTCACCCGAATCTTGTACCTCCAGCTTGTTCATTAGGGTTGCAATTTTGACATCCTTTTCTTCAAGTGCCTTTGTGAGAAGGATGACCCTTTGTTCCATTTCAGCCATCTTTTCTTCCATAGTAGAGGTGTTAGTCATCATTACTGGCATGACCTCTATAGATGATGGAGAAAATGATGAAACAGGATGAGTTAGAGGTGCTTCATTCCTTAAGTTTCTCATCACGAGTGAAGAGTTGATAGAAAAGGTCTTTGTTGGGGATGATTCATTACTGGTCTCCAAATCTTTCAAGGCAGATGAATCTTCAGTGGTAGCTTTCCTATTTGCAAGAAAGTCCAAAGAGATGACAGCAGGAGATTGGTTTTCTTGGGTTGGTTGAGGTTGGAGTCGATCAAAAACTTTGGATCGACTACGAGTGATTGGGCCGACATACTCATCAGCACTGGAATCATCAACCACTGATTTTCGGACATTCTTGCTAGAGGCCATTGAAGCTAGTAGCAAAATGATGTCGAATTTCTTTTCTTTTGAAGGAGAAGGAGATGAGAGGCAAAGATGTCCCACCGGGCGTGCCAGAATTTGTAAGCGACTAAATTTCTAGTTCGAAATAAATCAAACAAGTAAAATAGTTTCACAAATGCGAATTTGTATTTATGATTGTGTGGTACAATTCTCTGAAATTACAAAAGAGTGATCCTCTGATTCAATCTCCTTGCAAGACTTATTGATTGGATTTGTGGTAATGTGGTTTTGACTTGAACACAAAATATCCTTCAATTTGGTTGAGGGATGGATCGAAGACTACTGAAGCGGAATTACAATGAATCTCTGGCTATGAGCTTATTTAGAAATTCTTTGTTCTTCGCGTTCTTCGTGTTCTTCGTGCGTTCTTCGTCTTCGAAGATTTGTGGTGGAAGTTCTTCGGAGCTTTAGAGGCTTGAATCCGTTGAGCTTCAATGATTTGTGAGTTGTTGATGTTTTCGGACACTTTTGGCTTGATTCCCGTGAACTTTAGGATCTAGGCAGATGATCTGGATGATTCTGCTTCGAATGTTCTTCGATTTTGGGATTGAAGTTCTTGAAGTTCTTGAAGGCTTTGAGGCTTGATCTTCGCAGAGCTTTTTCACTTCTGAATTCTGGTCCTCCTAAATGTCTCAGGAAGGCTTCTATTTATAGGAGTTTTGGGGTGGGTGAGTGACACGTGGCGAAGCTTTATTGGTGACACGTGTCACAGCTTGATTGGTCCGCTTAAGTCATCGCTTACACGTGCAAGGTTGCTTGAGTCATCGCTTACACGTGCGAGGCTGCTTGAGTCATCGCTTACACGTGCGCTGATGCGTGATTGGCTCTTGCATGACACTTGGCAAATTTCTGTTGGCTTCTGAATAGTGATAGCAAAACCTAGCAGCAATACATGGTGTTCTGTAATTGGCTGTATTTTGTGGACTTGGTAATGTGACGTGTCAGCTTGTGATAGGTCAGGAATTTTCCCTCTCTACACCAGATTTTCAAGTATGGATGGAAGATGTACCTTCTCATATTGTGTCGGTTTTACATTCAGATGTAACTCATTTACATTAATAAAAGTACTCAAGTTCTTTCTCAAAAAAAAAAAAAAAATTATTGTTAGTGGAATGTTGACATGGCAAAATCTAAACCATTAAATTGTTAAAGAATGATTAAAATTTAAGGAAATCTATTTGGTAGAGTACCCTAGAAAATCTAAAAGATTTGAATCCAAATATTATTACTTGCGATAATTTGCATTTTAGTTTGCATTATTTTAATTGCAACAACCAACAATTCATGGAAAGCTCGATTGCTTTTTTTTTTTTTTTTTTATTGAGAAATTTGCTTTATTGTTTTGTGTGGCCATACATATGCAAATGACATGCCATAAATGCAATTAACTAATGACCTTGAATTTTCTACTACAATCATAATCAAATGTCTACAATTTAACCTCAAAGTAAATGACTTTTTCGTTTACTTTAAGTGCAATTACACTTAAATTGATCCAAGGACAGCCCTTGCACTGAATCTCAATCCTGTTAGCCGAATCCATCAATGACCATGAAATCCCATCGCAAATGACATATTATGTATTAGACCCATACAAAAGTCCCTGGACCTACTACACCTCAAGAATTCATAGACATCCACGACTCAACCACTTGCACTCTAGAGTTTGGATTAATGTATCAGTAATTGTAAAGGACTAATGCTATAGTTACAAATTATTTTACACTAGCTTGTAATCTCATGCATATGCATGGATACCCTTAAAGATATATAATAAAATGCATAATATAATTCCTATATATATATATATATATATAACTTAAATACTATTGATAGTCATTTTTATATTTTGTTAACTCTTTAAAAAAATTTATAATGATATTATTAGGTATAAAATGTAAATTGTCCCTTTTTTAAAAAATTATTGTGAAACACTTTTTTTTTTTTACGATTCATTTATTTTAGACTCTTTGGTTTTTGTACTTAATAACTCACTTGGATGAATATTTATGATGTGGTCTCACATTAATTATAAAATTAAGAAAAAAAAAACTCTTTAAGAATATATAATTTAGGACACATGGCACGAAATTGGAACTCTAATTTGAAATTCTAATTAGAGTTCCTCTCAGTTTCATCTATTATATATATATATATATATATATATATATATATTCTTGTTATTTAAGCCCACCACAAACATTACTTTTCACTTACTGATAACCACTAATCATATCAGTAATTTGTAAAAAAAAAAAAAAAATTATAACTCTATCATTTTCCAATCATAAAGAAAAAGACCTCTTAAGTATTGACCTTTATAAGCCGTACATAGTTCGTATATGTGATTGATAGGAGATAACCTATTACTTACACTTTTTATGATTGTTGACATAATTTATTCTTATTGGTCTAATTTACTTAATAAATATTGTGTCAATATTATTCCAATCACAATATATCATCTAAAAATGTGTAAAAAAAAATTAAAGTAAGTCAACTATTGTTCAAAAAATTGTGAACAATGTAAGTTCAAAAGACAAAAATTGAGGGGACGTACGAGACTTTGACCTCTTAATAGGTAATTCATATTCAGTGTCCTACAAAAACACCCCCTTTCCACATACAAATCCACACCCTTTTTTAAGTATCTATTTGTGATTGGATTTCAAAAATTTCACTTGGGTCCACCACATGTACTTAAGTATGTTGTGTCAACTTATGCACCAAATACAAGTTGACACTTAAGTAAGGTATGAATTTGAGTGTAGAAAATGATGTATTCCTAGAATTATTCATGTGAAAGACACCAAACATTCATGAAGAAGTTCTACTGAGGAAACTTCAATAAATAAAAATCTTATGTCTCACTATTTATGTTCTGCTCAGTATCTAACCAAAGTTAAAAATGAAAAAAATAATAATAACATATTATAATTGATGAAACATAAAGTAGAACACTAAAAAAATAAAAATGGAACAAAGTATTTTTATTCAAACCTTCAAGCTCATATCCATCATGGTTCCTTTAACTAATTTGAGCAGAAGGATTTCAGTTTTTTCAAAAACTAGTGCTAGCCAGATAATAATCCCGGCATTGAGCTTGTTATACTACCACGTTTTAGAGCATTCCTATATGAGCAATGGGTTACTTTCGAAATAATTTGAGGGTCGAAGCTCGAATCCACCATGAACACTTGGCATCACTGGGAAATCTTCTTGGTATGGAACGTGATGAAACCCAACTGTGTACCATAGAACTATATCTTTGTTGTCAATTGCTCTGTTCCTGCACGTACCAATATTTGTCCTCTTAGTTAACTTGATGAAAATCAACACTCCATACTGCAACTTTGTTAATTAGACCGTACCATATTTTATACTTATAAACTTAACATATCGATTTTTTTTTTTTTTTTAAAATTTATGAAGGTGTAATTGAACTAGTGTCATTTGGTTGTATGAGATATGACGATTGTTTGAAAGAGTTCAATAACATGTTAATTTTCATAATACAATTTCACCTAGATTCACTATAGCTGAGCCACATGATCCTTCATAGCAGAGGATCAAAATATGTGTGTATATATATATATATATATATATATATATATGTGTGTGTGTGTGTTCAATAGAATTTAAATAACACTCATCTTATAGTGATATAACTTATAATTAGTTAAAAACTTTTGTGGTCAAAACTCAAAAGTCTTTGTGACATAGTGTAGTGTTATTGTAAGCTTCTCTCATGATTTCATATCAAAACTCCAAAAAAAATTTTTCAAATTTTATTTCATATCAAAATAGAGTAATAATAGGGGTACAATTTTTTTCGCAACCGCTAACATGGCCTATTATGATAGGAGTAATATCACTTTTATCTGAATTTACTATTGACACCATTATTACTATGTAACAATTATAACAAATCATGTCAACATTTGTAAAAAAAAGAAAAACAAAATTATGAAAAATATTATGTCTTTAAATTTATGAATCATACTATTGACAATCACAATTTACCTTTGACTCCAAATGGCCAAGCCATCTTCTCCTCGACTCCCATCGGCATAGAAACCTCCAGCCCACCTCTCCGACTTGTTATAGGCAGTCACCCATAGTTGATACTTTGTATAAGCAACCCTAATTTGGGGCCAATCATCATCAGATAAAAGAGAATTAACCTGTTGTCCAGTAATCAGCCGGTAACCTACATGATTCCCAAGCCTTGTCTTCTTGTTTGGATTCACTACTAAAAGTTCACTTGGCTCCAAGCCAAGCTGAATCCTAGCCTCTGCCTCAGTTTTGGCAATTTCTTTAACTACTGTCCAATAACTTTTTCTTGGTGAAGTAGTGTTTATGTTCTCGTTTGATACTCTTATAGCTTGTAACTTGTCTTTGACGAAGGAGTTGTCGATACCATCAACGTCAAGGTCAAGATAGTATGTGAGTAAGTGGTCGTGGTGTACAGCAACAGTGTTTTCTGCTACTAAGGGTCCGTACTCATTTTCCGTTATTTGGTCGGTATTTGTGTATGGCGTAGCCTTCATCATTAGTATACCTGTCAAATCCACCTAAAAAAAAAAATCCAAATATTCGTAAGTGTGCATTTATTGTAGGGTCATTCTATCATTCACTATGACTACGTGAAAAATTGTACACTTTTAGATCATGTAAAATCTAATCTAAACTATGAAATGGACAATATTTGCAATGGGAGAGGATCTTTTTCTCATTGTATAATATATAATTTTTTTAAAGATAAAAATAAAGTTAAAATTTAAACTATATCATTTGAGTTTGAGTAAATTATCAATTTTTTTCATGAATTTATTTCATTTTTGTTATTTTAATCCTTAAATTTTAACATTTCTGTCAAGTTTTTCCTACCGTCCATTATCCATTATCATCTATGGATTTTATAGATGACAAACATAGGGAATGGCCAATTTAATTGAAAATGTTAAAGTTTAATCAATAAAATGACAAAGGATAAATTTTAGATTAAAAAAAAAGGATAATTCGCCAAGTTTAGAATTAGAGGGTATAGCTTTGATTTTCGCCTAAAAATAAATTTAGTTTGATTAAGCTATGCCAAATAAAAGTTAAACTTTATTGTGCCTAACAAGATAAGCTGACTTTAAAAACTGTATTTGTTAGAATTTTTCTTCTACAATTGCTAATAACTTATGCAGAGGATTTTTTTTTTTTTTTTTTTAAGAACTGCTTTGTAATGTTACAATGATAAAGTACTGTTTTTTTTTTTTTTTTTTCACCTTGGTCTTCAAGTACTTGAGAAAAGCTATTACAATTAACGCTCAAATTGAAAATCAATGAGTCAGCCCAAGCTCAGTCTGACCCATTCTCTCTGGCCACAAAAACTAGGCCTGTATTTCATATGAGAATTTGGGCTTTGGGCTGGGTAAATATGAGCTTGGATTGTTTTTCGAAGAACAAACATTTTTATAATGAGTGATAATAAAAAAAAATAATGTGGCTTTCTTTTCTTATACATTACCAACATTTATATCAGTTGCTAATTCACTATACTCTTCATAAGAGGTCCATCTAATCATCGATTATGAAATTGAAGTATTTTTCTTTAAAAACACAAAAGAAATGAATCTCACCCCAACTTTGATGGAGCCACTTTGTTTGAATTCCCAATCAAGAATATAATCATAATTGCCCACATTAGCCACCATTCTAACCACCAAAGTAATTTCCGGCTCCCCGCTTCTTATCTGCAAGACATAACCACTTTATGTTGACATCACAATAACAAAATCAAAGGTTAAATTATGTGTTTGGTCCCTAAAATTTAAAGTAAGTATGATTTTGATAGTTTAAATTTAAAAAGTTTGGATTTGGCCTTTGAGATTTTTAGAATTAGGAAAATTTCATCCCTAGAATGTAGGAAAAGTTTGATCTTGTCTTCTAAATACGGAGTTGATTCAACTTTTGTAAGGGTTAGCTCAATTATAGTCCTTTAAATATGTAGTTGGTTTGATTTGGTTGCTAAAATATGAGGTGTCATTACTCATGTAAGCAAAAAAATAGATGGAGTAATCTAAATATATCTTATTTGAATTTTCAGTGACCAAATCCAAGCTTCTAAGATTTGAAAGAACAAAATCAAGAAAAATATTTAAGTACTTTCGAAGTATAGTGAAATGGTGCTCCCTCCTCTCTTATTCATGATGAACTTATCATGAATGTGATAAAAATGAGTACTATTCATCATACTTCAAAAATACCTAAGGTTTACTCTAAAATCGAACATACGCCAAATTTCAATGACCAAAAAGTATAATTTACCCAAAATCCATGGGAAATTTTTTTTCCCCAAAACCATAACCATAAATAACCATTAATGAACACAGCTAGACTTACCACTTTGCCAGGAACATTAATTTCTGTATGTCTCCAAGCTACATCACCAGCATACCGCTCAAAAATGCAAATCGCCCTTGGTACCATTTGTGCCTGTCCATCTGGCCCAACCATATATCCATCCATAAATGCAGCATTCCCTGGGCAATCAATCGATGGCTGTAAGGTATCAGCTGCACGACCAAACCCATATTCACCAATGTCCATGTATGTCCTATAATACCATTCACTTGTAGGATCCATATATGGAACAAATGTCTCAGATACATGTCCTCTATACAACACACGCCTAAACTTCTTTTCTCTGTCATCAAATATTGAAGCTGTGGATATGATAACACCTGCCCGAGCATTGAATCCCACACGGAAATCCCATTTACCCCATTTAACATTTTGGCCCTCAATGGTGAACCCACCATTTGTTATGTTACAATTAGTAGAATTTTGATTCCCTTTTGATGATTGAAAGTCAGTACCCTCAGCTTTAGGCACAGGTGCTCTAAGTCTATCCGTGTACATTGTAATCTTCATTGAATCAACATCAACAAGTACAGTTATTCCTTGAATAGGCCTTGCAAACACATTAACCGACCCTCCACGATAAAAGCATGCAACTTTGAGAGTTCTTTTTGTAACACGTTCACCAAACCAACCTACTGTAAATGGTACACAAGAAACTTCAGACAAATTTAGGCCCCTTCTTTGAATTGAGTTGTTGAATTCTGGATACGTCAAAGGCAGTTTGCTAGCTCGGTAAAGTTCAATGAAAGTGAGAGGAGGATAGCCAGAACCATTGTAGACTTGGTTTGATGTGATTGAGCCAACGGTTAAGTCTACAATGAGTTCATAGGTTGTCTCACCCCTTGCTCGAACGACAACCTTGGCTTGACGATTAGGCTTGATTCCTTTATTAGAAAGCCAGTTGAGGACATCTTCTTTTTGTGGTTCTTCAACATCAACAAAATGATAGGTTAGGTTAGGAAGAGAGGCAAGGTGAGACTTTTGAATTATGTTCCTTATTTGGTCAATTTCAGTAGTGTTGAGAGGGTCTAAGGGGTGATAAAGACTAGATGCGAAGTAACATTGTAGGAAAAAAGATAGAACCAAGAATGGAATTTTCATGGATGCTGCCTTATAAATTCAAAGAAGAATTGCTTGAGCGCTGGTGCTAGTAGTCAACCCACTATTTTGGACTATATATATAGTAAGATCGTGTATCACATTAAATGATAAAGCCTTTACAATCACACAATTCTCTATGTATCTACAACCACACATTTCCTTATAAAATGAAGGAAGATTCTTTGTTTAGACTCTCTCTCTCTCTCCAACTCTCATTCTCTCTCTCCATTACTAAGTATGGAACTAACTTAAGTATTGGAGTGCTTACCGTCATCTATTGCGGTATTGACTCTTCTTTATGCAGGACCTAGGTTGTGCCAGACTTCAACGGAGTTTCGTCTCCTACCAAACAAAGTTTACATGTTTAGTACTTGACTAGGTACATACATTCAGGTTCCAGTCTCATTTGCATTATAGTGGAAAAGTTTCTGTACCGGATTGGCTCCAATACCATACTCAACACATGCAATTCATGGTATTGTTACCAACTTGTATCCACTAAAAGCTTCTCCACCTACAGTAAGGCACATTACAATATATTGTTCCACCTCTCTTACATGAAAGCTGCGTTAAACTTTGAATAAAGGCTACCGTAGCTTTGACGTTGCAATGTTTCATTTCTTAGACTTCAGCTGTAAGCAAGAGATACAAGGCCACTTGAATTTTCCAAGGCCTTTTCTTGCATTGAGAGCAAGAATGAATCATTTGCTTAGCTTTTGCTTTAATAGTGAAACTGGGGGCATGATTGTTAACATGCTCCTCTTCACAACTAGCTCTCTTTGGGAATAAATCACATTTCATTGATGTCAACATTCAATACACCCGCAGAAATATTGAATTCGAATCCACCACCTTTATAAGTCATAAATTTAAAAATCAATGATTCTTACCTCTAAACCCAAGAAAGACAGAAAGTATCCATACATGTGATTGAAGCAAATTTTTCATTTCAACAAATAAAAAACAAAAAAGTTAATGAATGCTGTAATATTGGTTTATGATTTGTTTTTTAAAAATTTTTATAAGAAAATAAAAAAATAACTGGTTTTTTTTTTTTTTACAATTTTTCTATATTTCCCGTGAAAGTGATATCAAAAAATTCCTAAAATGATCTATTAACAAATGCCTTAAGAACACCGATATATATATATATATATATATATCAAGAAAATTGCACTCAACTCCCCTAGTTTGGAATAAGACTTTTACCTTCTCTAAAACGCAAATGATTTACACTTGTAAAGTTGAATTTATTCAATCATTTGTTGGCCTTATTCCATATCAAATTTGCTTGTATTTTAGCAATTAAATACCCTACATTTACGTAGAAATCATATAAGGATTGTGTGTGTGAGAGTGTGACAAAAACTCAAGATGTGTGCAATCAAAAGAGTCTCGCAACTAGATATCACAACTGACTCACGACTGGCAAGTCGCCAAAGTGGCACACGTGTGAAACATGCAAGGAGCTGAAGGGTCACGATAGCTAGAGCACTACAGGACAAAAATATACAGTCTGGCCAGGCAGTTAGCTCTCAACTTGTTCCAGTCGCAAGGCTGAGTCGCCAGAATGCCCTATTTGGATGAAACCTGACTTTTCACATTCCTCACATACACTACTATAAATACCCTTATACCCATGAAATGTAGAGAGCTTCCAAAGAGAATTTTGAGAGAGAAACCCTAGAGAAAAACAAGATTGACTCATCCACAATCTTCATTATTTGATTCTCCTAATTCCTCTACTCTCACCCTCTCCATTGACATATCCTTGAGAGGTACATTTTGTCAAATCCTTATCTCACCATACTCGTGTCTGTGATAAGGTATTTTGGTGCTTGGGAAGCAGTTCAGAGATGACCAATTTACTTGATTGATGCAATGGGCTTATTGCGGGATCTAGGAAGTTAAAGAAGACAAGGTTAGGCGTAACCCTGTTAGAGCAAGAAGCTTGGAGGGCTTAGATGCATTGGATAGATTAGGTTTGGAGGATCTTCTGCTATTCATGTATCCTAACTATATTCTTTAGTGGATCATTTGACCGCTTAGAGGGCAGTGGAGAGGTTTTTCACCGAGTTCTTCAGTTTCCTCTTCGATAACACGTGTCGGTATTATCTTTGTATTTGCATCTCTCTTCCCTTACTCTTTACCTTTTAATTGATGCCGTGTTTGTGATTAATTATGGTTTAGAGAGTTTTACCTATTTGGTTATAGCTTATATACATCATTCCGCACATATATTGTTTGTGTATAAGCTTGTATTGGTATTGTTAAATTTGGGGGTCTAAACATTCATTAGTGTTTTACACACTAATTGAACTTTCAATTGATATCAAAGTGGGTGCACTTGTTGTGATTTCATTACCTAAGTGTGATCCTAGACCCTTTAGCTACGAATGAAGCTTTTAAATGTTTGTGATAATGACTCTACGAGTATGTTTGAAGATTGTCCTAACAATGAACTTCTAGAGTTTGCCCAAAAAGAGATTTTAATAAATACTGAATTTCCTATAAAAGGAGGTGTGGATGATAGTTTAATTGGATGTAAGAGAGAAAATTCAAAAAAAAAAAAAAAAAAAAATTAAAACTTCTTTTTAGTCATTTAGAGGAGGTCAGTGCAAATGGTTTGCAATTTACGAAAGATGAGTGTCTTATTCCATACTAGAGGGAAGGTAAGTGTAATGGATTAGACTAGCAGTCAGTAGTTCAGAATAAAACTTTACCTTCCCCAAAATGCAAATTATTTACACCAACCTCTCATGTATAATTGAAAAAAATACTTTAAAAAAAATCCCCAAAAAAATATGTTAATAAATACCAAATTTCTTATTAAAGGAGGTGTGAATGATAGTTTAATTGGATGGTAAAAGAGAAAATTCAAAAAAATTTAAAATTGAGGAAGTCAGTGTAAGAGCCCTAGGTCCACAAAGACCGAGAAAGTTGACTCAATAACACATTTCATTTTCATTAGGAGTTCCACTATAGAATTCAGGCCTAACCATTAATTGCAAAGCGATGATTCCAATATGTATGGTCTCTAAGCGATCTTATAAAGGATAGCGTAACAAAGCATCAATACTAATTTGATTGATCTATAATTTGAAGAATTTGTTCATAGAACAAAAAATTTAAGAAAGATGAGTTGCTTATTCCATACTAGAAGGAAGGTAAGTGTAATGGATTAGACTAAGCATATTAAATTTGTGAGTTGTTTTAAGCAGTCTAGTTTTTTTACAATTTACTATTACTATACCACGTTAGATTTTTGTAAATATAAAAATAAAACTAATAATGCACACAAATGCACAATCACACTTTTATTAAAATTCTATAAAATTAATATAATCAACAATTAAACATCATATAGTTAGTGTGGGTCCGAGAGCTCTGCAGTCCGGCCCAAACTCTATCTGGGCCCAGGGCCCGTGCCGAGGAGGTACCTTGCCGAAGACAAATGCTCAGTGGCCGAGGTAGCAAGGGGAACGGCTGAGAACTTACCCTGTCCTCGGCATTTCATAACTTCAACAGGAAGACCAACACCTTGGTGTAGGCAATCCCCAAACAGCCCCCTCAAAGGGATGTGAACGGAATGGGGCCCATAGGGAAGCAGGGTGTGAACTCGGACCAAGGAAAGTGCGTCCCACCCCCTTCAGTAAATGTACCTGCCAATACCCAGAGTTGGTTAATGAGAAAAGACGTTTGGGCGGTGCAAACGTCGATCCATGCAACTAATAGAAAGTTAGACGGGACAGTTGATGGGATGGACACAGGAACAAGCTCCTGCCTGACCTACAAGTGGAGGGTCAGGATCAGCCAAGACGGACTATATAATAAAAAGGAAGGTGCACCGATTGGGAGGTTGGGGAAAAATGGCCAGAAACCAGAGCCTCCCAGCCCACCTCTAGGAAAAAGACTCCAGGGGTGTAGGAAAACTGAAACTGGTACGAACACCGTGAAAAACCCACCGCCTATCAACCAAGACCTAGCCTTCCAAACCCACGCTCTACAAATGATATTGTTAGGGGCCTTTTCACGTGCGAACCTGACACTGTTACGGTCCGCCACGAATCGCGTCCTTACAGTTAGAAATTTAAAACTCAAACTTGTCGTACAAATTAAAAGTTAAAACCAAAACTTAAAGATGTTGCGAGAGACGCTAATAATAGCCTAGTTTTGCATATTTATATCATTATTAGAAAGCATTATTATATTTATTTTAAGTTAATTCATGCATTTTATATTTGGTTTTAGAATAATGTTGAATAATTAATTTTGTACTTAATTGAATTTTAATGCGTGAATTTGTCTTTTGTAAGATAATAAAATTAAATAAATAGATTTATGCAAAGAAGAAAGCTAATGGACTTTACTTTTACAAGGGCCATGATGAAGTTAAAGAAGATCAATCCAATTAAATTTGAGTCCAATTGGAGTAAGGAATCAAAGAAAATTTGCACCAAATCTAAGTCTAATTCGAATTAGGATTCTAGCCTGGACACTAGTTAGTATTTTAGGCATAACTTTCGACTCAGATGTCCAATCAAGATGATTTAAGTTGGGCTAGAAGTTAACTTAAAGGGCTACAACTTTGTAGCTACCACAAGTCTGAATTCTAACGTTAAAATGGGCCAAAAATGTCAGTTAAGTGAAGCCTGAAAACCTAGGATTTTCCTCAAACGGGAATTCAATTTGTAATAGGATTTCTTGACTTATTTAAAGGTTCTTTTGGGCAAAATTCAGAGGGGAGCTGCTGTAAAATATAATTTAGGTTTTCTTAAAGTTTCTTTACAGTTTTTAGAGTTTTATTTATCTTATAACTTGCTAGAGGCTTTGCTAAGGTAAGAGGTGAAACCCAATCGTTTATTGGTATATTCTTAACAATTATTTTATGGTTTTAATGCTTATGTTATTATGTTTTTAATTGATTCACTCATCTAGAAAAATGTTTAATTCTGTATAATTCTTTGATTTATCATAAACTCCGAGCACGTTAAATGCTTAGTATTCCCTGCAAATTAATTCATTAGTTTTGTTTTGCCTAAAATCAATCAATTTCATGAAACTACCTTAGACAATTAATTCTTAAGTTCTTATTGCTAAATCATCCGACTAAGATCATCCTTCGTATGAATTTTATTTGAATTATAAAATAAATATTGTCAAGACTACCAATAGATGTGTTGTGTGAATCACTAAACCTTAGCGCTTTAATATATCGTTATTTTCTTTCAATTTAAATTACTTTTACTAAACCATCAAAATCTCTTCAATTAAACTTTATTATTTTAGTTTTATTCTCTTTTGATTTGCTAATCAATTCCCTTTTTCCTATGGATTCGACCTCGGACTTACCGAGATTATTACTTCGCGGCAATCCTGCACTTGGGTGCATTATTTAAGTCGTAGCAAACACCACTAAAGTATCAAAGATTTTACCAGTTGAGTTAACTAAAACTCATTATGTTTTATTTCTTTTGCTTATATTATTTTGCGCAATAATTGATTGTGAATGGAAAATTGTTATTAGTATGAATCTTGAATGTACTATTTCCTATTGCACAAAATGACTATAAAAATTTTTAAATCAATGAAAAGACAAAAGTTTTGGGGGTTTACTTATTTCCAATTGATTGTTCTAAGCATGTGAAATTTGGAAGTTGATTTGAGTAATCAATAATTGTGGGATGTTTAAATGAAAAAGCAGGGACAAAGTTCCCATATTAATTATTGGCATTGTTAGGTTCTAAATATTTAGAACAATTGGCAAATTATAAACACAAACTTGTCTAGATATAGATCTTAGAGTCTATAGGTATTATTAGACAATACTCAAGGTGATTCAAGTCAAGATTTAAGAACATATAAGCTGCAGGAAGAAGATTTCATAATCTGTCTTGTTCGATTGATCGAAAGACAGGCTCGATCGATCGAAAGTCGTATCTGCAGAATTTTAATTAAGCCCAAACAGCAGTTCAAGCTCATTTAGGATTAGGGTTTCTAATCTACTTCTCCCAGTATATAAAGGAAATTCTAAGCACGTTTTTATGTTGCTTTTCAAAGAGAAAAGAGTGTGCCTCTTTTGTATTTAGGGTTTTGTTCCTAAAAAACTCTATTATATCTTCTACCAGTGTTATTCCTTGAAGAATCTCAAGATCCAGTATTGTAGAAGTTACTGCCTTCTCTAGTCATCAAAGGTGCTGATGATCTAAACCTTCAAGGGTGATCTTGGAGTCACAAACAGGAGAGTTTGTGTTGCTAAACCTTTGAGTGGATCTCAAAATCACAAACGGGGGTGTTTGTGTTTTGCAAAAGCCAAAGAAAGAAGGAGTCCGTAGATTCGGAACTTGCACGTGGTCGTGTCAGTAAGTTCTACTGGTGGGTAGCAATAAGAAGTCGAGCGTGGGGACTTGTAAGTCTTATTGTATGAACTTCGATTCTTTCTAGTGGATTTGCTTTTTACCTTGAGAATAGCTAAGTTAAATCCTCCCCAAGTCTTTTACCGATTTGGTTTTCTTGGGTGATCATATCTTGTGTTATTTATCTTTCCGCTGCTATGCATAATATGATTGTTTGATTGTGATAACCTAGACTTGGAATTTGGACTAAGTAACAACTTGGCTAATTAACTAGGTTAATCTAATTGTGTTTTAAGGGATCTAAAAACCAACAGTGGTATCAGAGCGGGTTGCTCTTTTGTTTTAGATCTTTTGATCTAAGAGCTAATCCTTGACCCCTGTTGTCATGGATAATTTGAAGTGTGTTTCTGATCATGTTTCTGCTCATGCTTTTGTTGATTTTATTGATGCCTGTGAAACTCTTTGTAATGAATTATTGAAATCTATGAAAATTGCTAAGAAATTCAAGGAAGAGTTAAAATTGGCTAATCTTGAAAAAGAGTAATTAGTTGTTAGATTAGATGAATCTAATAAAAAGAATGAATTTTTGAGAAATCAAATTTCCTCTCAAGATGAGAAGATGAAAAGCTTGGAACAAGAGTTAGTTGAATCTAAAGCTAAAATTGAAAATTTGACTAATACCAAGCCTGCTGTTGATAACAGAAGTGTTTATGTTTCTCTTAAGCCTAAAACTGAGAAAGTTTATATCCCTCCTTTCAAGAGGAATAATAAAGAAAATGCTTATTTTGCTAGATTAGACAAAGGTAAAAGTTCTGATATAGACGCTGAAATTTCTAAACTTATGTCTAAACCTACTATTAGAGAGCACAATAAATCTGTTTTTGCGCCTACCTGTCACCTTTGTAGTGTTGTTGGTCATATTAGACCAAATTGCTCTTTGTTGAGGTAAAAACCAAAATCTGAGACTAAATTTGTTGTTAGGAATACTAATGTTCCTAAATTTGTTCCTGTTTGTCACTTTTGTGGTGTCCATGGTCACATTCGTCCTAATTGTCATAAATTGAAATTTAAGCATTCAGTGTTTCAATCTAGGATATGTGATGATATTTCTCCTGCCATAAATTCATATAATTGTTTCATATTATTTTGAAAAATTTAAGCTTGTTAGCTTGTGAAAGGAATTTGCAGGATTTCAATCTTTCTCAGAAGATTGGTGTAATCCCTCAAATACACTCTACTTCACACGGATTTTCACCTACAAAACCGAAGACTCATGCTAGATGGGTGAGAAAAGATTCTCCAAGGTGAGTATTGCTAACTTGTCCCTAATTTAATTCTTTCAATTAATTGTGGACATGTTTTGTTTCTATTTTTGGTCGTGTTTTTTTTAGATTGTTTTTTATTCAAAAAAAAATCCAAAAACATTGAAAATTTTTCAAAAAGACAAAAATATTTTATTTTGTGTCTAGTTTTATTTTTCTTGAGAATTACATGAATTATGATATCTCTCTTGATTTAGAAAATGCTTGACATTGTAGAGAAACTTGAATAGTATGTGTTTTATAAGAGCTAAGCTATTTTTGATTTTATGTGAATATGTACTAATTTGTACATGTACTCAAGGGTTAATTAAGAAATTGATATTTCTTGTTTGTGTACCCTCTATAGCTTAGTTAAGCACAATCATGCATTGCATTTGCATTGTTCTTTTAGCAAAATGTGTGTTTTTTGTTTTTTGTCATAAATTTTTTAAAACCAAAAAAATTTTTGTGTTTTGTATTTCACATCTTGAATTTATAATCAAGGATTGGCCATATTATCTTTACATAGCAAGTTTATGTACCTTGTTTAGCTTGGATGAACTTCTTTTATTGCACTTTACTAGTTTGAGCTTTGTAGTGCATGTTGTGTGGGAGATGTTTATAGTTTTTGATCATTTTGTCTTGATCTTGAAGTCACATGTTTTTGACTGTCGATCTTGATCCTTTTGAGAAAGGCATAAATAACCATCTCACCACTATTCACTAGCCAATCATGAACACCTTAGTGCATATCATAAGATTTTGTGCTCGAGAAAGTGTAGCACATGCACAAAAAGAACATAAGGTGTAGCCTCGGTTTAATTGCTTAATACTTCAAATTGGTATGTACATTATCCTGGCTTTTTAATAAGTTTCTGAATAAATTAAAATTGGTATGTATATTATGAGGCAAATCAAGAAACTTACATAATTGCAAGCTTATTTTCTAGGAGATGTGGGAGTTATATGATATAACTCTTTAGGTAATAGTCTCTTTTAAATTCTATGTGATGAATTTTGTAGACTTTGTGATTGATTGCTATTCACATATCACCTCACATGTATCTCAAGTTTTTGTTAGTTGCACACACTACACAAGTTACTATTTGCTAAACTTGGTACATTATATTGTGTGTGATTTTGTTGTGGCCATCCAAGATTAAAAGTTCTTTGATTTTAATGCAAAATGTGTTTAATGTTTACGCTTTAAGGAAAAATTGATTGAAAATCTTGGTTTTGGAAGATCTGGGTTGAATTCAAGTGTTTTTGAAAAACTTTTCATCTCATACTCATGCATTTTAAAAAAAAAAAATAATGTGCTTTGAGAAGTTTCTGCATTAAAATGCTCTATTTTTCAAAAATATGATTTTTCTAGACTTTCAATTGATCAAACCTATTTTTCGATCAATCGAAATTGCGATTAAAATTTTTGGTTTGAGTCTGCCTGACTCGATTGATGTTCGATCGATTCTCGATCAATCGCAACTGAAAAATTTTCAGTTTCTATGTTTTTGACCAAAATTTTTTTTCATGCATCATTTGTGTTTAAGATTCACATGCATTGCATTGTTTTTGTATCCATCTTGTAGTTTTGCAGTCATATCTCTCATTATTTTCACACATAACATGCATACACTTTGCTAAATTGGGTACTCAACTTGATTTAAAAATTGATTGATTAATTTTTGAGTTATGTACTTTTTAGTATATGCTATTTTTATGTGTGAACTGTAGAAAATATTTTTCTTAAGAGATATGATGGATAATCAATGTGTAAATATTTTTTCTACTCATGCAACTGTTTATGGGTCACATAGTGCCATGTTTGCATTTTATTAAAAGAGAAATATTTTTCTTCATGTGTATCCTCAACTTAGTTTTTTTTTTAAACTTGGTTTGTATCTTTTTATTTATCCTCACCCCCTTTATTTTTCCCCAAAACTTGTTTTGTTTTTCCTATTTTTATAGGGGAAGAAATTTTTTTTTAACATTTGTGGTTCTTAAGGGGAGTTGTTGCTCTTCATAGGGGAAGTTGTCTCTATTTTCTCTTACTCTGCTACGTATGTTTTCTGTCTATCTTCTGATTAAGTAGTCTTTGTCAATACGCGACAAAAAGGGGGAGACATAGATGACCTTTTTGTTGACCTGTTTGTTTTGTTTAGGGGGAGAATATAAAAACTTTTTGATGTATCTAACTTAGGGGGAGAGTTAGAATTTATTTTGATATATTTGTTTCTTGTTTCACTTCTTATTGATTTATATTTATGAGTTCTTCATTGGTATATGTCTTTATTTTGTGTTATGTAAAATCAAGAATTTATTTTTGTTTACTTGTATTTTCCACACATACGTTTATGCGTTTTGTTTAGTGTTTCAGGAAATATACAAATTGAATCAATTGAGCTGCTATCTACACTTGCAACTGATGGATAGTAGTTAGGTTGAATTTGTTGTAATGGTCATTTTATTGTATTGGGTTGTTCTTGTATTTGAGCATTTCATTTTGTATGAAAGTTTTGTCATGAATTGCCAAAGGGGGAGTTTGTTAGGTTCTAAATGTTTAGAACAATTGGCAAATCGTAAACACAAACTTGTCTAGATATAAATCTTAGAGTCTATAGGTATTATTAGACAATGCTCAAGGTAATTCAAGTCAAGATTCAAGAACATATAAGCTGTAGGAAGAAGATTTCATAATCTGTCTTGTTCGATCGATCGAGTTCGATCGATCGAAAGTCGTATCTGCAGAATTTTAATTAAGTCCAAACAGCAATTCAAACCCATTTAGGATTAGGATTTCTAATCTACTTCTCCCTGTATATAAAGGAAACCCTAATCACATTTTTATGTGACTTTTCAGAGAGAAAAGAGTGTGCCTCTTTTGTATTTAGGGTTTTGTTCCTAAAAAGCTCTCTTATATCTTCTATCGGTGCTATTCCTTGAAGAATCTCAAAATCTGGTATTGTAGAAGTTGCTGTCTTCTCTAGTCATCAAAGGTGCTGATGATCTAAACTTTCAAGGGTGATCTTGGAGTCACAAACAGGAGAGTTTGTGTTGCTAAACCTTTGAGTGGGATCTCAAAGTCACAAACGGGGGTGTTTGTGTTTTGCAAAAGCCAAAGAAAGAAGGAGTCCGTGGATTCGGAGTTTACATGTGATCGTGTCAATAAATTCTACTAGTGGATAGCAATAAGAAGTCGAGCGTGGGAGCTTGTAAGTCATTTTGTATGAACTTCAATTCTTTCTAGTGGATTTGCTTTTTACCTTGAGGATAGCTAAGTTAAATCATCCCCAGGTTTTTTACCGGTTTGGTTTTCCTAGGTGATCATATCTTGTGTTATTTATCTTTCTGCTATGCATGATATGATTGTTTGATTGTGATAACCTAGACTTGGAATTCGGACTAAGTAACAACTTGGCTAATTAACTAGGTTAATCTAATTGTGTTTTAAGGGGTCTAAAAACCAACAGGCATCATAACCCATGTTCGAGTTGCAGGAATGGAGATTGCCTAAGTGCACAGTTTCTCTGAAGTTTGTGATTTTACTCCATTTTCTATGCAAAAAATTTTTGTTTGTGGCTAAATATATGAACAATTTTATTAGAGAAGACAAAAGAGAACAGCCTTTGGATCCTTCCATTGCCATTCGCCAATTGCCTTGCAAGGATAAGCAATAATTGCTGCAAAAGGGGTCATTACTGAGCATTCTTCAAATTGGGTTGAGACATAAGGGGTCCCATCCCAAGCAGCTTCATAATAAGGTTCTTCTTTTTCTTTTTTAAGTGTCCTTCAACAATGAAGCATAATATTAAGTGCACTTCAAGCCTACGTAATCCAGTGACTTAGACCACTTTCAAAATGGAGCAATTAAGCCTCATGACATCTTGAGGTGGTTTTACCTTTAGCACCGGATTGCTCTCGAAGAAATTTGCTGGCCTCAGCTCAAAACCACTGCTCAGCGTAGGCATCAATGGAAAATCTTCTTGGTAAGGTGCATGATGAAACCCCAACGTGTACCATACCACAATGTCCTTATTTTCTATCTCCCTATTCCTGCATTCACAATATATAACAATAAGAATTTTTAGGATAAATAGAGGATGATTAACGCATAAATCCCTACTATCAATATGATTAGTTGGCTAAGTTTCCAATTAGCTCAAATGGTCATAATAAGATATTTGAATTTGAATTTGAATCTTACTTACACCAAAAATCAATTAGTATCTTAACATGATGATAAAAAGCAATCACCACAGAACAAATACTATAAATTCAAATCTTATTGTATCTCTCTCTCTCTCTCTATATATATATATATATATATATAAATGATCAGTGGAATGATCACAATTATAACTTATCGAAGGGTACCTTTTGCTCCACGTGGCTAAAGTGTCATCCCCTCGGCTTTGATCAACATAGAGTCCCCCAGCCCATTTTTCTGACTTGTTATACGGAGTGACCCACACATTGTACTTAGTGAAGGCTGCTCTGGTTTGGGAGTAATCATCGTCTGATAGAAGTGAACCTGCCCCTGATTTGGGGATCAGACGATAGCCAACATGATTGCCCATCTTAGTCATCTTGTTCGGATTCACAACTAGTAACTCAGTTGCCTTCGAGCCGAGTTTTATTTTTGCATCTGATTCAGTTTTAGCTGTCTCACTAACAACCCTCCAATAACTCTTCCTAGGTGAGCCGTGGTCAGGCACTTGGGTTGTTTTCAAATTGGACTTGACAAAAGAATTGGAATCACCATCCACATCAAGATCAAGGTGGTAAATTAGGAAGTGATCATGGTTTACACCTATGGTATTTTGTGCTAATAGTGTACCATAGACTTCCTCCTCTATTTGGTCTTTGTGAGTGTACTTTGATCCCCTCACTTCTAGCAAACCGGTTAGCCCAACCTGTAATAAAAGAGTATTGATTTTTAATAATGGAGTTTTTACCCTAAGATGTTACAAATTTCACAATCAAAGTAATAAATTCTAATTAATACGATATCACTTTGTACATATAACCATCATTAAATCATTGTTATTACTTTTATTATACATTAATCCACATTTACCACCTTAGTAATTGTGAAATTTGTTATAGTATTAGACTTAATAAACAAAGAATTAATGTCCTCTAATTTATAGATGTGGTTCTCTGTTGGAAGAGTGTAAATTCCCTTCAACAATGCATTTTGGCTAGAGACTTTGTTAGATGATTGAATAGCAAATTCTATTTCAAACTAAATATTCGAGTGTGTTGTATTATAAGCACGTGACTTTGAATATAATAAAATGACAGAAAAAATTATATGTTACTTGTGTCGATTAATTTGTTGAGAATGAATCTAACATTTTGGAATTAAGCTTAATTATTGTTATATTGTAAAGATACAAAGGATCTTATATATTTCAATACAATATCACTTGTACATGGAACCGTCATTGAATCATTAATATTACTTTTATTATACATTAATCCACAAAGAATTATACAACCTTAATTAGTAATTGTGAAATTTGTTATAGTATTAGAATTAATAAACAAAGAATTAATGACCTCTAATTTATAAGGTGTGGTTCTCTGTTGGAAGAGTGTAAGTTCCCTTCAACAATGCATTTTGGCTAGAGACTTTGTTAGATGATTGAATAGCAAATTCTATTTCAAACTAAATATTCGAGTGTGTTGTATTTATAAGCATGTGACTTTGGATATAATAAATGAAAGAAAAAATATATGTTACTAGTGTCGATTAATAATCTGTTGAGAATGAATCTAAAATTTTGGGATTAAGCTTAATTATTATTATATTGTAAAGATATAAAGGACCTTATATATTTCAATACAATATCACTTATACATGGGACCATTATTGATATTATTTTTATTATACATTAATCCACAAAGAATTATACGACCTTAGTAATTGTGAAATTTGTTATGGTATTAGACTTAATAAACAAAGAATTAATGACCTCTAATTCATAAGGTGTGGTTCTCTGTTGGAAGAGTGTAAATTCGCTTCAACAATGCCTTTTGGTTAGAGACTTTGTTAGATGATTGAATAGCAAATTCTATTTCAAACTAAATATTCAAGTGTGTCGTACCATAAGCATGTGACTTTGGATATAATAAAATGATGGGAAAAATATATATTACTAGTGTCAATTAATTTGTTGAGAATAAATCTAAAATTTTGGAACTAAGCTTAATTATTGTTATATTGTAAAGATATAAAGGACCTTATATGGTTCAATAACACTAATAACACTAGAACTTAATTGAATCAAGGGAATAAAAATGATGATTTACCGTAGCAATAATTGAGCCACTTTGCTTGAATTCCCAATCTATTATGTAGTCATAGTTGCCCACAGTTGACACCATCCTGACCACTAAACTCACCTCTGGCCTAGCCTCCCTTACCTGCAATCCATTTAGCTAAGCATGAGGTTTAAAATTTCAACTTTACCCAACAAAGAACCTTAAAATAAAATAAATAAAAAATGAAAAAACTGTATTTGGAAAAAAAATAATAATAATAATAAAATTTGACGTACTTTTTAAAAAGTGCATTTTCAAAAAAAAAAAAAAAAAAAAAAAGTGCAGTTTCAAAACGGGTACTTGTCATCAACCCAATCTTCTTCTTTTCTTTTCTTTTTTTTTTGATGAACATCATCAACCTAATCTCATTATCATATAAACCACCAGAAATATCATCGGCAAACATTTAAAACCTGTTAAAGTTTTACTTAGTTTTTTTTTTAATTTGAGAAACAAATAAACCCACATAGTTTTACAAAATTTTACTTACAATTGTTCTTGGAATAGCAGTCTCTGTGTGACGCCACATTATATCTCCAGCATGTCGTTCAAATATGCAAAAAATTTGTGACATCTTTACTGGTTTCCCATTTTGGCCAACAACGTAGGCATCCATGAACACTGCATTTTCTGGGCAATCTCTCATTGGTTCGAGTGACACTGCACACAAACCGAACCCATATTCACCAGCATCAAAAAATGTCCTATAGTACCATTCCTCGTCTAGATCCATATATGGAACGAAGAGCTCTGACACAAACCCTTTATACAACACAGGTCTAAATATTTGCTTCTCCAAGTCGTAAATTGATGCCAAAGAAATTATTGGACCTGCTCGCATGTCAAAACTTAAGTGAAAATCCCAGTTCGCCCACCTAATTTAAGAATGACATATGTGAATTATTTGGTCATAAAAACTACATAAATTTTAAGTTAAGCTTTGACTACAACGTAATGCATGTTATATATTGATATCTTATACAAGGAAAAACAATAGCAACTGTATAAAATGTCTAATATATTTTTGGTAAAGTTTAATTGGTCCTTTAACTATTAGTTATATCAATTTGATCCATCAATTATTACTTGTATCAATTTAATCTTCTAAATTTCAAAATAAGTCAAATTCATCATCAAATTTCCTCTCCAATTAAATTTTAAATTTAACGAAGTTAGCTAACATGTCAAATGGAGCACACATTATAAGTTTATTATGGAAGTGTACAGATTTTAAAATCAAATCAATTTCAATTATAAATTAAGCTAAAATTAATTTAAACGAAAAGAGGAAAATCATGAATTACATTGAAATTTGAAGGTTTTAATTGACATAATTAATTAATAATTTACTATGTATTTTTCTTTCTTTCCCATCTTACAAAATATTCATCTTTTGTTAATTATAAGTCTACGTATCCATTTTAGATGTCTTTAAAATATGTCCTCATTTAAAAATACAAAAAAAAAAAAAAAAATCAATTTCTTCATGTTTTTGTGTAAGTTTACAAAATCTTTTCTTTTATATAAATAGATAGTAGGAGATGAGGACGTGGAGTTCCTACCACAAATATAAAGCATCACAAAATATGTCATTACTTATTACCACCTAGCTGACGATCATTTGAAACACAAACATCTAAAATACTTACCAAATGCCTTTTGTAAGGACGCGATTCGTGGCGGACCGTAACAGTGTCGGGTTCGCACGTGAAAAGGCCCCTAACAATATCATTTGTAGAGCGTGGGTTTGGAAGGCTAGGCCTTGGTTGATAGGCGGTGGGTTTTTCACGGTGTTCGTACCAGTTTCAGTTTTCCTACACCCCTGGAGTCTTTTTCCTAGAGGTGGGCTGGGAGGCTCTGGTTTCTGGCCATTTTTCCCAACCCCCCAATCGGTGCACCTTCCTTTTTATTATATAATCCGTCTTGGCTGATCCCGACCCTCCACTTGTAGGTCAGGCAGGAGCTTGTTCCTGTGTCCATCCCATCAACTGTCCCGTCTAACTTTCTATTAGTTGCATGGATCGACGTTTGCACCGCCCAAACGTCTTTTCTCATTAACCAACTCTGGGTATTGGCAGGTACATTTACTGAAGGGGGTGGGACGCACTTTCCTTGGTCCGAGTTCACACCCTGCTTCCCTATGGGCCCCATTCCGTTCACATCCCTTTGAGGGGGCTGTTTGGGGATTGCCTACACCAAGGTGTTGGTCTTCCTGTTGAAGCTATGGAATGCCGAGGACAGGGTAAGTTCTCAGCCGTTCCCCTTGCTACCTCGGCCACTGAGCATTTGTCTTCGGCAAGGTACCTCCTCGGCACGGGCCCTGGGCCCAGATAGAGTTTGGGCCGGACTGCAGAGCTCTCGGACCCACAATAGCCCCTCAAAATCCTGCTATCCGTCCCCTCGGACGGATAGGAGGGTTTTGATGACATCATGGATCTGCCAATGCCTATCAATCCTTGTCATCTAGCGATTCCCGAGGTTTTTCACCTGCCCAAGGCACGTTCCTAGAGCCGTTGGAAGGCGAAACGTGGCCTCATTAAATACGGGCGGCTTGGTGCTTCCCACGTTCAACGGTGTGATGGGAATCGAACGGTGGTGATCTCCTGGCCTCTTTGGGCGGGAAAAAGGGGCGTGCTGTTTACCCTAGAAAGTATAAAAGATTTTTTGGAGATGGATCCGTCTCTCCAGTTCTATACTTAAGAGTTTTAGTGCGTGTATCCAGGGTTCATCCGAACTTCCGCCCAAATTCAAGTCTATCTCAAGCACATATAGCCCATCCGAAGCGTAATTCTCTTTTTATGTAAGTTCCCTACCTCTATTAACTCACGTTTTTTCTTTTCTGGATTTATTTCTCTTTAGCTCCCTTTCTTTTCCGTCGCGGGTTAGGTTTGTTTTAGTAAATGGCGAAAGCGGCTAAACTGAGATTGAGGAAGTTGGTTGATACTGAAGAGGCGATGAATAAGTTCATCGTTGATTATAGGATTCCCCCTAACGTAAGGCTGGAACACTGTAAGATGGGGGAATGGCACATTAAATGGGGAACGGGCGCGGTTGTAATTCCCGTCCTCGCCTTTGTAGAGGGAGGTATGAGAATCCCCATGGGACCAGTGACAAGGGGTTACCTCAGGCATTTCCGTTTAGCCCCTACCCAGTGCGCCGGCAATGTTCTTAGGATTTTGGGTTGTGTGGACGCTTTAAACGAGAAGATGGGTTTAAGACTGACCCACCATGATGTAAACTGGTGCTATAACCTCCAAAAATTGAAAGGAAAAACCTACTACATGAGGTCGAGGGATGATAGGATTCGGTTGATCCAGTGCCTCCCTGATTCCAACAAGGGACTGAACAAGGATTTTCTTATCGTCTCTGGGAAGTGGCATGATGGCGATCCATGCCCCGTAGTAGAAGGAGAACCAGGTGGGGTATTAGGAATGGAAGAGGGATAACCCTTTAAACCATTCTAAACTTACTTCCTTCGATGACTAACTATGCATATATGTTTGTTGTTTTTGTAGATGAACACGCCTATAAACGGCATTTTCATTTAGTCAATCGGGCAGATTTGGAGACCGTTTTACAAGCGGCAGTTTTTGTGAATGACAGTGATGGCCAAGTTCGTGCAGCTCACAAAATACTAGGGTACCCTCCGGTTCAGAAGTCGTTCGGGGACGCGAAGCACGTGATCAGTGCCCGCCGTCCTTGGACTTCCAAAGATTACAGTGGTAGAGAAGGGGTTCTTGATCTCGCAGGAGCCAGCTGTCCCCAAGAACATCCCCCTGGTGGGCCCCTCCTCATCCCATCAAGCAGCAGAGGACGAGGGTGAGCCAGATCAGCCGGAGGAAGGGTTTGGGGTATTCGACTTAATCTGCCAATCCGAGGACCCTCCGGGTGACCTAGGTGACCCAGCCTTGTCCGAGGCGGAATTATCATTAATAGGCACCTCTTCTCAAGCCGAGATGGGAGTCAAAAGAATACCTTTAACCCCCCTTCTCCAACTCCTCGAGGACCAACCAGGGAAGGATACCCAGGAGGCACCACAACCCAATGCTCCTCCTCCACCAGCTCGGCCCCTTACAATTCAAACCAGGTCATCCTCCACCAAGTCCTAACCACAGTCCACCCGTTACGAACCTCCCACCTCCTCCCAACCAGCTCGGTCTCCTCGACCCGAAGGTGCTGATTCCAAGAGAAAGAGGAGCCCCAAGGGCAAGGACATCGTGGACGAGGGAAAATCCCAACCTCCTAAGGAGAAGGATGAGACTCCGCCCACAAAACAACCGAAGATCGGACCCCAAGGCAGAGGCAAAGGACCCGCAGTTCAAACCTCTCAAGGCAAAGGAAAAGGAATTGATTCCCAATCCTCTCCGAGCGCCTAGCTTCCTGCCCCAATGCTTCACGGGGGTCCATTACTGGAAATTGCCTCTCTGAGGGACCTTGGAGACGGCGAGGGTGGATACGTGGCAGATGCATTAGGGAGAACCATGCTACTTCCTAATGACATGGAAGAGCTGAAGCGAATGAGGATGCAGGAGGTTTTTCTCAGTACTAAGAGATACTTGGGCATGGTAAGATTTCTTGAAACCTAACACTTTACTAATTCTTGTCACCAGTTTGTCACTCACTACACGTTCATCTTTCTTGACAGGCTCTCCAGGCAACCTATAGGATGGAGGAAGAAGTGCATGACAGGAGTAAGGTGGCCGAGAACGAACGCAAGAGGCGCATAACGGCCTCAAAGACTCTCGAAGCTACTGAAAAGGAACTTGCCCAAGTCAAGGATGACTTAACAATGACCACTCGCGAGAGGAATAACGTCTCGGCGGGCCTTGCTAGTGCCCAAAAATAGGCCAAGGACCAAACCAAGCGCGCAATTGAAGCCGAGGACCAGCTGCAAATAGCCAGAACTCTGATCGAGGATTTAAATAAGCAGCTGGCCACGGCTCTGCATGAGAAAGGAGTGGCAGAATATGCCCGTGATGAAGCCGTAAGGGCAAAGCAGGAGGCCGAGTTTGCCAGGAATGAGGCGGAAGCTGCCAAGAATACGGCCGAGGACGATGGTTACAACATGGGAGTAGCTAAGACCCAGGCCATCCTTAAGGCGCAGATCCCTGGTGTGTGTAGGTTTTATTGCTCCCAGGTTTGGGAGGAAGCATTGAAGCGAGCTGGGGTGGATGCCTCATCCGATTTGTGGAGGGCGGAGAGCATATTCTACCCGGCAGCCATCCGCGAGGCCACTTCGACTAGCCCCGCGGCTACTCGTGATCAGCCCGAGGAAGAGATCACCCCGTTGGAAGACTCGCAGGCCAGCGGTTCTTCTAGCAAGGCGCCCAAAGAAGGAGAACTTCAGGATGTGACAGTGATATCCCAGCGCATGAGTTCTGAGGCACCTAAAGAGGTTGCCGAGCCCGTGGCTGGCATTCAGGTGCCTAATACAGAGGAACCCACCATACTTGCAGAGCCGTCGCAGGCCACTTCCCTTGCTGTGGTTCCCCAGAGTACCAGTGCTGGTCCTGTTCAGCCTTCCCCAGAAGGGACCATCCTTCCAGGCACCGAAGCTGAATCTGCTCCCATTTCCCAAAATGTTACCGACAAAAAAGCAGAAAAGTAGAAACCTTCGTTGGGCTTTTTTGTATTCGTTTCTATTTGAACGATTAACTTGTTTCTTTTCCTTTCACAAACTTCCTAATTTATTGATGGTTTACAAGCATTTGAACATGTATATATGAAATCTTGCTTTTTCTTTTTCCTTCTGATTACATCGTTAACCGCCCTAATAGACGCGCACTATTTGCTTATGAACTCTGCGCTGATTTATTTTAACATGTACAAATAGCTATGCATGTAATACATTCATCACCATGTTCCCCGAACCCTAATTTGCTTGCGCCCACAAAGGCCTTAGATTTATTCCTAACCTTTGTCTTACGAAGATATAAGCACCATTTTTAACGTTACGCATAATAGTTAAAACTCGCTTAGTGCCTGGTTTTCCTCATCCAAGTAGTTGGTTTCCCCGTAGGCTTGAGTCCGAGGACCATACGATGCCTTGGTTCTGTCCAAAACCTAGTTTTCCACATCCAGGTAGTTGGTTTCCCCTGAGGCTTGGGTCCGAGGACCATGCAATGCCTTGGTTCTGTCCAAAACCTAGTTTTCCACATCCAGGTAGTTGGTTTGGCTTGAGTCCCCATGCAAGGCTTGAGTCCGGTGGACCATGCAATGCCTTGGTCTGTCCAAAAACCTAGTTTTCCACATCCAGGTAGTTGGTTTTCCCCTGAGGCTTGAGTCCGGTGGACCCATGCAATGCCTTGGTTCTGTCCAAAACCTAGTTTTCCACATCCAGGTAGTTGGTTTCCCCTGAGGCTTGAGTCCGGTGGACCATGCAATGCCTTGGTTCTGTCCAAAACCTAGTTTTCTCATGGTGTGGGATCTTGGCTTTAGGGGAGTTAGCTCCTCGGCCAAGCCCCTAGAGCTTATCCATACGGTTAACGTTGCTAAGCGCCTAGTTTGCTCTTTACGGGGGACATCGGCTTGAAGGGAGTTAGTTCCTCCACCCAGCCCCTAGTCAAGAAACATAGTCCCTAACAGAACTTTATACTAGAACTCTATAACCGACGGTTAGATATAACGAATAAACTCTATCGACCCACTTCCTATACCAACACACAAGCCTTCCCCACAGACGGCGCCAATTGTAAGGACGCGATTCGTGGCGGACCGTAACAGTGTCGGGTTCGCACGTAAAAAGGCCCCTAACAATATCATTTGTAGAGCGTGGGTTTGGAAGGCTAGGCCCTGGTTGACAGGCGGTGGGTTTTCGCGGTGTTCGTACCAGTTGAAGTTTTCCTACACCCCTGGAGTCTTTCTCCTGGAGGTGGGCTGGGAGGCTCAGGTTTCTGGCCATTTTTCCCAACCCCTCTATCGGTGCACCTTCCTTTTTATTATATAGTCCGTCTTGGCTGATCCTGGCCCTCCACTTGTAGGTCAGGCAGGAGCTTATTTCTGTATCCATCCCATCAACCGTCCCGTCTAACTTTCTATTAGTTGCAAGGATCGACGTTTGCACCGCCCAAACGTCTTTTCCCATTAACCAGCTCTGGGTATTGGCAGGTGCATTTACTGAGGGGGGTGGGACGCACTTCCCTTGGTCCGAGTTCACACCCTGCTTCCCTGCGGGCCCCATTCCGTTCACATCCCCTTGAGGGGGCTGTTTGGGGATTGCCTACACTGGGGTGTTGGTCTTCCCGCTGAAGTTATGGAATGCCGAGGACAGGGTAAGTTCTCAGCCGTTCCCCTTGCTACCTCGGCCGCCGAGCACTCGTCTTCGGCACGGGCCTTGGGCCCAGATAAAGTTTGGGCCGGACTGCAGAACCCTCGGACCCACACCTACCAATGAGAATGCTTGATCACTTGATCAAACAAAAAAAAATGCAAATATTTGAGTGTTTTTGCGTGGAGTGGCTTGCGTGATACACCATTTCCACAATTCTATTTTATTTTTCTTCTTTCATCAAATATATATATATATACATATATATATATATATATATATATTTTTTCCCCTCCAAAATAAAGTCTCTTTTAATAAGGTTCCCTTTTATAAGAGCCTTTTTGTTGTGTGTGTCTTCAATCGTTAAACTACATATATAAACTGCATCACAATGATTTACTAGGCAAAAGTTAAAAGACTCCTTCACCATAGCCTTTCCCCTTTTCATCGTTTTTAATGTTTTTCTGATTTTTTTTTTTGGGGAGGGGGGGGGGGTGGGGGCGGCTAGTTGCATTCGTTAGCACAATATGAGTTTGCATTGATGTTTTCATGCATTTTACAACGCCCACAAAGGTGCTAAAATAAGATTTAAAATACATCGAAGTTATAAATTATATATATATATATATATATATATATATATATATATTATATATATATATTGAAGTATGTGGACTAAGGATCGTACACTTGGTCCTAGTTAGGGTACATCTTTCTCATGTGGCATATGTGTGGTGGGCCTTTTTGTACTTCTAGGCTGGACTGCTTCCTACCGTGTTACGGCCCAATAGTTATGGGGTAGGAGAATCAGGATTGACTTGACTGGAACTCACTCACCTTAAGCCAGCTTGTGCACAAGCTAGGACCCCTTTTGCTAGGATCTTGGTCACGTGCCCACGGCAGAAAATGCTGTCACAAAAGTGTTATAGTAGGAGGGTATAATATGATAAAATAAGAAGAATATATTTGTTGTTAGTCAAAGACGATGATTAGACCATTTGCTTGGTAAAGGGAAAGAACACAGTGACATGAGTATGGCAGGGAAAAAAAAAAGGTTAATAACAACAATAAAAGAAAAAGAAATGATATTAATGCTTTATCAATTAAAAAAAAAAAAAGGTTAGTCTGTTGTGCTTGTTTTCTTAAGAGACTTAAGTCCAAGAAGGGAACCACTCCTTAATGTGGGCAATCTCACAAGGGAATCCTACTACGAAAATTGCTCACTTTGAAATAATGGGCCTAAATGGCTTATTCTCGAATCCTTTAATCCTCACTAAAGAGTAGGCTATTGGGAGGGAGAGAACGAAGTAGCTTGTTGGTGCATGCCCACTATCACACTCTTGCTTCCTTACTCTCTATTTTTTTTTTCTTTCTGATTTCTATGTTATCTCTTTTCTTTCTTATCTTTTGCTTCTTTTCTTACTTTCTTTTCTTTGTTTTATCTCTCGTGCTTGCCTGTCCTTTTACTGTGTGAAGCCAAGGCTTTTTTATACTGCTTGTCGTGATGGGTTTTATTGTTTTACCTCTCAACTATTTTTGTCTTGGTATGGGTGTCTTTCCCAGAACACCCATTGATCTGTCGGCTGCCCAGCCATCACCACTTCCCTGTGCTGGCCGTGCCACATTCCATTCCTAGACAAAAGAGTTTTGTTTTGCTTTCTTACTCTCCATGGCATTCCCATCTAGATAAAGGTTAGGTGTTCTCTCATACTAACTCCTATGGCATGCACCTGGTGACTCCAGCTCATCTTTCCCTCTTTTGGGTGGCATGTCATCCCAGTAGGACATTTCCCCCAAAAAGACTTAAGCGGGAACCCCAGAATAGACTTCCCCTTCTCCCCATCACCAGACTACACCCTCTCTTACCTTTGACCCATGGTCCATTTCTCCTGTATTGGCTAGGTACAAGTGGGTGGTGTCTGAGTCTTATGTGTGCTCCACTTCCATGTGAGTCCACGGCTTGTCTACCGTTCATGCGTTTGCCATGGCTTAGGGACTTGTCTAGTCTTTGCTACACGTTCCACTACTCATTTTTAACATTTTGTGGTGTGGATGAGCCACTGGGCCTTCGTTCTTTGTATCTCACTTATTCCCTAGGCTAGGTTTTTGCTTGGGCATGGGCCTTCTCTTTCTTTTAGTTTGTGGGTCAGCTGACATTCCTGTCATGCCGTTTCATTGCTTCTGCCATGTCATCACTTGACTTATGCTTGCTAGGCCTCCTTTGGGCATGCCATATACTTTTCCTTTACATAGTTCACGTTGCCTAGTACTTCTGCTGGGTTAATTCTCACGCTATCTTGGGCTTCCTTGACCTACTTTATTTCTTTGGGCATCCTCGGCCAGCTTCATTCATTTGGGCATCCTTGGCCCATTCCAAGCCTTCATTCCCATGAGATTTTGCTAGATCTTTCAGGCTTCCCTGGCCCAATTACCATATCCTTTACTTTCGGGGTTTATTGGCCTTTCTACCAACCTCATCTACTAATTCCTTCTTTTGGGCTCCTTCGGCCATTTTTGATTGCTTTCCACTTCTTATAATTCCCATGGGTTTACTACTTCTTTCTTTGGGCTCCCTTGGGCCCGCTTGCTTTCTTTGGGGCCTTTTTACTATTTTATAGGCCCATGGACCATTATTCTTGCCATTCGGGCTTAATGGTTTTCTTCTCACTTTGCTAATTTTTCTTTCTTATTCTCTTCCATATTATTGGGCTTTTTCTTGTTATTGGGCCTTCTTGTCAAAGTGGATTTCAACAATATTTTGACTACATTTAAAACTCCATAAATTAACTCCTTTATAAGCATGATTAATATTTGAATGTGGAAGTGTTAATGCCCACTGTGGCAAGGAGGCCCAATAATAGGAAGAAGTCCAACAATATGGGAGGGAATAAAGAGGAAGAATTAGCAAAGTGAGAAGAAAACCATTAAGCCTGAATGACAGGAATAATGGTCCATAGGCCTATAAAACAGTAAAAGGGCCCCAAAGAAAGCAAGTGGGCCCAAGGGAGCCCAAAGAAAGAAGTAGTAAACCTATGGGCATTATGAGGAATAGAAAGCAAGCAAAAATGGGCCAAAAGAACCCAAAGGAAGGAACTAGTAAATGGGGTTAGTGGAAAAGCCAATAAATCCCAAAAGTAAAGGATATGGTAATTTGAGTTGGGGAAGCCCAAAAGACTTAGCAAAAACCCATGGGAATGAAGGATTGGAATGGGCCAAGAAAGCCCCAAAGGGATGAAATGGGCCAAGGAAGCCCGAAACAGCGTGAGAACAAGCCCAATGGTAGTACTGGGCTACGGGAATTGAGTAAAAAGAAAGTGTACAGTAGGCCCAAAAGATGCCCAGCAAGTACAAGTCAAATGATAACATGACAGAAGCAATGGGGCGACATGGCAAAGGTGTCAGCCGACCCACAAAGAGGGCAAGGGTTGGATTGAAGAAGGAAAGGCCTATACCTAAGCAAAACCCAGCCTAGGGAGGAAGCAAGATACAAAGAATGAAGACCCAGTGACTCATCCACGCCACAAGAGGTCAAGAATGAGCAGTAGAACGTGTAGCAAAGACTAGACAAGCCCCCTAGGTTATGGCAAATGCATGAACAGCAGACAAGCCATGGACACACACGGAAGTGGAGCACACATAAGGCTCAGGCACCACCCACTTGTACTTAGCCAATACGAGAGCGGTGGGCCATGGGTCAGAGGTTAGAGAGGGAATGGTCTAGCGATAAGGAGAAGGGGAAAGCCTATTCTAGGGTTCCCTCTCAAGCTCTTTTGGGGAAATGTTCTTCTGGGATGACATACTACCTAAAAGAGGGAAATATGAGCTGGAATCACTAGATGCATACCATAGGAGTTAGTAAGAGAGAATGCCCATCCTTATCCGGATAGGAATGCCACGGAGAGCAAGAAAACAAAACAAAACTCTTTTGTCTAGGAATGGAATGTGGGACGGCTAGCATAGGTGAGTGGTGATGGTTAGGCAACAGACAGATCAGTGGGTGGTCTGGGAAGGACACCCATACCAGGACAAAAGCAGTTAAGAGGTAAAATAGTAAAAACCTGTCATGATAGGCAGTATAAAAAGGGCCTTAGCTGTGCACAGTAAACAACATAATGGAGTGGAGGTAAGCACGAGAGATAAACAAGAGAGAAACAAGTAAGGAAATGAGTGCAAAAATAAGAAACTAGGTAACATAGAAATCAGAAAAGAATCAAAAAGAAAAAACAAAGAGTGAGCTAGAGTGTGATGGTGGGATAGGTTATTCCCTTCTCTCCCTCTAATAACCTGCTCTTTAGTAAAGATAAAGAATTCGAGGATAAGCCATCTAGGCTCATTCTTTCAAAGTGGGCAATTTCTGTGGTAGGATTTCCCTGTGAGATTGCCCACATTGGAGAGTGGTTCCCTTCCTGGACTTGAATCCATTGAGAAATCAAGCACGACAGACTAGTCTTTTCTTTTATTGATCAAGCATTAATATTATTTCTTTTTTTAATTGTTGTTATTAAATCATCTCTGCCATATTTATATCACTGTATTATTTCCTCCTTTTACTAAGAAAATGGCTTAGTTTCATTTTTGGCTGACAGCAAGCATCTTCTTCTCATTTTGTCATACTACACCTTCCTGCTATAACTTTTTTGTAACAACATCCTTAGCTGTGGGCACGTGTCCAAGGTCCTCGCAAAGGGGTTCTAGCTTGTGCATAAGCTAGCTTGGGGTGTGTTGCAGTAAAGCCAATCTCGACTCTCCTACCCCAGAACTATTGGGCTGTAACGTGGCAAGAAATAGCCCAGCCTAGAGTTGCAAAAAAGGCCCACCATAGGGAAAAGAGGATAATTTCCATAAAATGAATAGTGTGTGATCTCTTTAATAGCAGTGAAAATTCTAGTGCTATATTCAGAGAAAATATAGTAGATTCAAAAATATTTGGGAACAAGAACTAAATTGGTGTTGCACCAATCCCATTAAGAAAACAAAAATGCAATGCCCTAAGCAAAACTGTCAACATGGAATGAAATAATATTCATGTCTTTAATTTGGCTCTTCTAGTAAAGCAAAAGAAGGGTGGCGATCGACTCTAGCAAAACACTATAAAGTGTGGTGTTGACTGCTGAGCTATATAATTCATTAAACTCCTATTTGCCTCTTTTAAAAAAAAAAAAAAATTTAAAGTCACTGAATGCCATTTATTATCTAACATCTTATATTAAAGAGTACCAAATGCCACTTAAAAAAGAAGAAGAAATACAATTCAAATTATCCATATCTATTGTATTTATCTCTTGAAGCTTGCTTGGCCTTTCAATAAAAAAAAATGAAGAAGAAGAAGAAGAAAAGGATAGTACCACCAAAGACCCTTTTGTTGATTGGCATATTTGGTGTCCTTTATGGGGTGAGTTCGACCCCTGAACTCATGGGATGGGCAACTATCCATTTTAAACTATAAAAAAAAAATAAATAAATAAAAAATTATAATGTATAGTTATGTACGAATAATACAATGCAAGCAGCTTAAATATGCAAACCAAAGCACTCCGCCTATTACACTACTTCATTTTTCAATTACAGTTTTCTTTTTTTGGGGTTAAATTACATTTACTCCTTATACTTGCATGTCTGTAAAAGTTTAAGATCATATATCAATAATTAGCTAATTTTTATCAAAATATTTAAATTTAGAATTTTTTATATTTTAAAATTTTACACAAAATATTAGATTATTCATTGAATCAAAATGAAATTTGACTTATGTGTTAAGAATAATGAAAATGTGTAATAAAAATGTGATATTTTAAAATAGTAATTTAATAATACATTCACAAAGAAATACATTAGGTGTGATCATGTCCCATTAGAGTTGCAGTGCTTGTAGGGCATGTCCTCATAGTTGGGTCAGTCTATTAAGAAATAATTTTGCGCCTACTAGGATTTTTTTTCTTGGTAGTTTCTTAGCCTCACTTCTTAGCAAAGCTCAAGACCTTCAATGTCAACAATGCCTAATCCTACAATGCGAGTAACATTTCGATTCCATTGCTTAGAGTAGCAAAAGCCAACGACAAAATTGTTGCCCTAAATGCTCTTGTCAAGTATAGAATTTTCATTTTATTTAATTTTGTGCTATTGACATGGATGACCAAACCCTCATAAGGTCTATAGTTCGAATATATCCAAGTTGTCTCACATGATTGAATTATCATCTACACATATATGTATATGATACAACAAATTATATAGCATCATCCAAACGGGTCTAGTGCAATTGAACACTGGACACAATCCTTACCCTGACACAACACATGAAAAGAGAGTGGAGAAGAAAATAAAAAGGTAAAAATATTAATAAAAAAAAAATGAGAAACATAGAATAGAGTCAAAGATAACATTTACTCCTTCACAACCTGGTTCCTTAAGCTTCTCCCCATGTATTACTATATTCCTTTGATTCCAAATAATCCAAGCTTGGACCAAAAACAATTCAAGTTCTGCCATAGAAAGCCTATCCAGCAAGTATTCAAAAAGCTGAAACATATCAGCTTGGCTGTGAGAGCATTTCTGTAGCCTAATGGAGCTCCCAGCCCACACATCTTGAGTAACTCCACAATCCCATAAAGCATGTACCCCAAACTCTGGAAATATGTTGCAACACTGGCAAACATTATCTATAATAACTCTTCTCTTTGCTAAATTTACACGGGTTGGAAAAATCTCTTGGCATGCTCTCCATCCAAATACCTTAATTTTATTTGGTATCCTAAGTTTCCACAGATTAGTCTGTACCTACTTACCTACTTTACCTATTGAACTTTGACCCTAATCTTCATCTCTCATAACCTGTCTTGCTAATGATAACCAGATTTGATTGAGTACATTCCATTCTTATCATGGAACCAGATAATAGAATCCGATACATGCCTACGACTCAAAGGTATACAACAAATAGCCTTTGCATCCTCTTTTCAAAATCTGGAAATGAGAAATTCACATTGCCACCAATGTAAATCCAAGTCAATAAGGTCTAAGACCAGTCATTTCCCATCTTCCTCATTAGTAGGGTATAGAAATTTGTTTGTTGTGTGGTTAGGGATCCATTTATTTGAATCTAATAAATGAGCCATCTTCTACTCTCCAACAACATCTACACTTTAGAATGGGCATGGCTGCCATAACACTTCTCTAAACATAGGAACAATTTGGTGACTCAACAGTATCAAGAAAGTGGGAACGTGGGAAATATCTAGCTTTAAAGCACTAGTAAAGAAGTGAGTCTTGTTCTTGTAAATGTCTCCACCATTGCTTAGCCAACATAGCTAGATTAAAGGATCTCAACTCTCAAAAGCCCATTCCACCATCTTTCTTAGGTAAAAAGATAATTTACTCTAGCTTTTCCAGTGAATCTTCCTCTCATTCCCAACTTGTCCCCACCAAAATTTTGCACAAATTGCATTAAGCTCATCACACAATTTTCTGGGTAATTGGAACACTTCCATAGTGTAAGTGGGGATAAATTGTGCCACCGCCTTGATGAGAACCTCTTTTCCAACCCTAGATAGTAGCATGCCCTTCCAATCCTATAATTTTTTCCATACCCTATCCTTAAGGTAAGAGAATGTTTGATATTTTGCACGCCCAATCAATGTAGGCAAACCCAGATATGATTCAAATCGTTCCACCTCTTTCACTCCTAAAGCCGCCATGATCTCTTCTTTTTGTCTACCTCGGGTGTTACTGCTAAAGTACACCAAAGATTTCTCCAAATTAATGCTATGGCCTAAAGCACCCACATAAGTTTGAAGAATCTCAATAATCACCTCAACTTCACTATGAGTCACTTGGCAAAAGAGCAAAGAATCGTCTACAAACAGCAGGTTAGATATTTTGGGCATCCTTTGGCATATGGGTACTCCGTTAATATGTCCCTCCAATTCTGCCTTTGCCAGAAGTGAAGTGAACCCCTCTGCACACAAAAGAAACAGATATGGTGAAAGATGGTCTCTTTGGCGGAGTCCTCTGGATGGATGAATGTTACCATAAGGTTTGCCATTAATAAGAATAGAGAAAGAGGGCATAGTAACACATCCCATCACCCAATTTATCCACATCTCTGGAAAGCTCATCTTATGCATAATTCCTTGTAGAAGGGACCATTCAACTTGATCATAAGCCTTACTGATGTCTAGCTTCAGGACAAGCAAGCCTTTTTTTTCCTTTTTTCCGGCAATACATAGCATGTAGAGTCTCATAGGCCACCAAGACATTATCTATGATTAGACGTACCATTTTAGGATAATAATTAATTTTATAAAATATTTTTATAACACAAAATAAATATACCTAAAGTGTTCATCACATGGTCTCTATCATATTAAAGTATAAATTGAAAACCAAATATATACATGATTAATGCCATTACTACATAAACAAGTAACTTCATGATATAAACTGTAAATATGAAAATAGAGTCAAATATAATGTTTTCTCCTTCACAAATTAGTCAAGTGTTTCCATCTAGTCTATTAAAGAATCCCAAAGGAATGACCTTTCTGGGCACACATTGCTCAATATAGTCTTCACTCTTCAATCTTTAGATTCCTATTGTAAGCTTCTATGGGAATTTAGACCAAAACTCCAGAATTTGTTGATGCACATAACAAAAATCTAAGTACCCAACCGAAAAGACAAACCCAAAAATTCAATGAGTTGGAAGAATTGTAAGAATCACCCTCACTTCATATAATTCGTTTATTAGATCCTTAAAATGAAACACTTGTTTGGTTATTGATGCTAGTAACCTCTGTTGTTTAATCTTGTATATCAGATTATCAATCCGATCAGTGTAAAAAAAAAATCCCTTTTGAGACTCAATCTTCATGCTATCGACGTGAGTTCTTCGGCACCTTTGATCCCGAAAAGTATATAATTTTTTTAATATAAAATTGTAAATTACAACTCATAAAGTTTGGATTGATATTTATTTTGTGCTTAAAGTTTTAAAATTTTTAATTTGGTTCCCTAATGTTACCAATTTTTTGATTGGGGAATGGGAACCCTTCTGTCCATGCCTTCATTAAGCAACATCTAAGCATGTTATGTATGCTAGATTAACCAATCAAATCATGCCACGTCAAACAAATATTGTCAAGTCAATTAAACAACATCAAAAAATTAAGGGGTAACTACATTCCCTTTCCCTGAGGTTTGGAGATGATATTCTACTCCAAATTTAAAGGGAAAAAAAACTTTCTTTCATTGACATCCGATTGACTAAAATTTTGTTAAGCCCTTTACTTAAGGGAAAGTTTTAAAAATTATCCTCAATTTCAAAATTAAAATTCATTTATTGTTTTAATTTTTAAATTGAAGTGTATTTTAAATATTATGAATTTTACTTATTATTATTTTTTCAATAGGTTACAGAGAAATTTGTTGTTGTAAGCGTTTTGGTGCTTAATAAATTTTGTATTTTTATTCTAAATTTATTAGTTATTTTTTTCTTAACAATGCTTAAGCTTTTGTAAAGAAATTCTTTTAGAAATTTAGAATATTTCATTATTAATATAAACAAAAGGTGGAGAGTGTTAATTTCTTTAAATATCAAGGGAATGGTGTGTTTTTCCTTTTAGGTTTGGCGTGAAATGTCATTCTTCCAAACTTCAAAGGAGGGGTGTGTAATTAATTAAAAAATAATTAAAAATCTAAAAACTAATCTATAATAACAAAAACAAAAAAAATAAAAAAGGAAAATAATTTTATTCTCTTGCCATCCAAACAAAACCCAACATCTTAATTTCTAACACAAAATTAAACAAGAGATTTAGAATTACTACAAGTTCCTTCAAACTCAAAATCCCATCACCAAATTATTCACAACCCACTTTTGGATCTTAGTTTTAGTTCATAGTTCATTCCCAACCCAAGCTAAACATTTGTGACAAGATCATCCAGAAATGAGTGAAAATTCTAGTGCTATATTCAGCTTATGAGAAAATGTAGTAGATTTGAAAATATTTGGGAATGAGAACCAAATTGGTGTTGCACTGATCCCATTAAGAAAATAATTTTGATTTCATATGGTTTCTACTTTCTAGGTAGGTGGACATATGGAAACTGAAAGTAATTTCCACGCCACATCAAAGTAATTTATTTATTTTTGAGAAAAAGGCAAGAATGCATCAAGGAAATTTTGGTCCACTAAAAACCAAAAATATAAAATCATTCAAACAATATCTTAATGTAAATATGTAAAATGAACCTACCGACCATTTTTCCACATTCGATAGCAATTCGTTAAAATCTCCCACAAGAACTATGCTTGGTTAATTTAGCTTTTTATTTTTTATTTTTTACATTTTTTGAAGGGAACAGTATAGAATAATTTTGAAAAGGACGTGAAGCATAAGCATCAAAATGGATTCAAATGTAATTTTCTTATGGGGACAAAGAAAAGGTAAAATAAATATATAATTACAAAATAAAAAGTTCATGACTTTGTGGAAAGGACCAAATCTGCCATATAACACCATTTTTTAAACATATTCATTAGTAAGCATGTTTTCAAAACTTATTAGCAAAGTAGCATCTCGACTCGAGTGCCATGTGCTAGCAAAGTTGAGGTGGAAGATTATCCATGTGGAAAAGCACAACATTTATCAACAAACTCAGAGAGAAACAACAAACCCAAGCTAAGAGAGTTGCTCCAGTGCCAAGATCAACAAACCCAAGCTAAGATAGCCTCTATGATGCCAAGATCGTGATTTTTGGGTTTGGGTTTTTGAGAAACAGGTTTGGATGTTTGAGAAATGAGAAGAAAAAGGAAGAAAGCTAGGGAAGAAGAAGAAGAACACGCTGGAGGGTTTTTTTGGGGGGGGGGGGGGGTTTGGGTTTTTAATCCGATTAGGTATTTGTTTTGGGTTTATGGGGTTTTGAAGTTTGAGAAAGGAGAAGCAGACATGCTGGATGTTTGAGAAAGGAGAAGAAGAACATGTTGGAGTGTGGGATGGCAGGATGATGGAGAAAGAAAAAAAAGAAGGAAGATGTAGAAAGAAAAAAAGAATGAAGGAAGAAGAAAACAGAGTAGGAACTTGAGTTTTAGAGACTCAAGATGCTAGTTTGCTAATATGTTTTGAAAACATGCTTACAAACAAATTTTTTTTCAAAAATGGTGTTATATGGAAAATTTGGCTTGTGGAAAGTGGGGTCAGTGGGTAAAATCAGTGTGAATTATGAACTAATAAGGTTGTATCAAATTACTAAAATGCTATTTTTAGTGCCACAAACTACAAAAAGTGTGCTACATTGGTGATCCTATATGTAAAAATTTTTACTCATTAGCTATAGTGCATAGTTTGAAAACTTTTGCGGAAGCAATAGAAAACAAAAAATTATATTTTCATTTAAAGATCGTTGTACCACACAACCATGGATTCTAAATAGAACAAATTGCGTACCTCTCTTAGCAACCCAAGCGTGTTGCCTCCCAAGGTATTTATGTCTCTCTCTCTATTTCTTTTTGAGTTTTCAGAAGACTGCAGTATCACACAATAGTTCTGATGGCCAACCACTAAATATGATATTATAAAATCTTATTTTATAGTAGACTTCTAAAACCCTAGAGAGATTGGACGTGGGATCCTAATCTTCAGCTGTAAGATTTTATCAATAACTTTTTGAACGTTATTGACTTATCTTGAAACTCTTTCCAAAATTATTTCTTAATTTTCTCAACCATATCAAGAAAATATCTGAACTTCTACAGATTGCAATAATTTCCATCAACACATTGCAATTGACCCTTGAAGATTAGAGAATTACAAATGAGGTCCCATTTCATACAATTTTATATCTATGTCCATCCACCATACTATATTCCCACAAGCCACTAGGACTGGATAAATATCACTGTCATGTCCCTAGCTTATGTGATCCTTAATTTCTTAATTTCATAATTTCTATTGGACTCCAAAATATCTTTAAAAACTCTTTTACATTTTTGAAAAATGTCACCTGCCGGTTTTGTTTTGAGTCCAACTTCAATATGAAAATCAACTGAATATACTATCTTCTTCAGAGACTGGTGGATTCATTGTTGAGCATTTATATATTTTACTCATTACACACATAACCCAACGTGTCTGTATATAGCCTTTAAAATTGCATCACTAGTTGACATTGTCCAAGTTATGTGCATAATAAATAAATATACACAAACCCCTCATGTTTGAGGACAATAGAAAAATTGTGATAGTACAACCTTTTAATTAATAATGATCACTTTATAAGGTGTCCTTGATCGGATCCAATTCAGTGTATGTACTTGTTACATTACACCCACTTGTTTGCTTAAAGTCATTACTTCAATGATGGAGTAAATCATCCTATCATATAGCAGCACAACAAGTGTAGGCTTCAGTGGTAATATTCAATTAATATCCACAGCCTAGAACAATTTAATAATTTATGAAAAATCATTACTCCCTGTCTTTGGTTCCTTAACCATTAACATGATTTTTCCTACAGAGGTGACATTACATGCCACATTTAAACAATGAAATATACCTATAAAAATTATGAATGTGAAAATAAAATTTTATCATCAAATTAAAATGCATAGTATTGTTTTTGAGGGCACATAATTCTAACACAGTCATCTATAGCTATGCACTGTAGCTTAATTGTTAAAGCAAAAAATTATATTTTATTCTCCCTCCAATTGAAATAATGTTTCTTTCCCTTTTTTTTTTTCTCTTCCTATTACACTCACTCTCTCTTCGTCTCACCTGAGCACTCTCGTCGATTCTTTCTTCCTCCGTCTCCCTTGCCCATCTCTGACCCATCTTTCTTCCTCAACTCGCTACTGGCCCAAGCCCCAAGCCTCCATCGTCGACCCATTTCAGCATTTGTGTTTGTGTTTTGGTGTTTGTGTTTGTGTTTCAGCATGGGTTTTCGGCTGGGTTTTTGGTTGTGTTTGTGTTTCACGCTGGGTTTCGGCCTCTTTCTACACACTGTGAATATGAGG